>NC_140028.1:138835056-140035056 GCF_963513975.1 Fringilla coelebs | reverse complement strand
GACCAGTGAAATGCAATCTTTGGACTCTAATTATGTATTTAAGCTTACAAAGTCTTTAACCTAAACCTTAATTGTCTTTGTCCAAAATAAAGTTGCCAAAGATACATCTCACTGTTTAATATGGTGGATTATCCGTAAGCATAATACAGTATTTTGTCTGAGTCTCTTAATTGGTTTCATGATTTTCCCAGTTGTTCAGACTTAGTTATTTTAAGAATTCACAGCTGGTATGGGATTGCCTACATAGCTAAAATATGTGTCTTGGTAATGGCTAATATTTCTAATCAAATATGTGTTGGCAAAGTGTTTAGGTTCAGGATAAATCATGCTGCTGGCCCCAGTGTAGCAAACAAAAGGAGAAAAAATTATACATTATGTCATGCAAAATAAATTTTCTATTATTCATCTAGAGCATTAGGGCTCACAGACTCTTTGAGTTAGATCTATACCCTTAATCATGCATAATCCCATTGATAAGAGTTTTAAAAAGTTCCAAAAACAAAACAAAAACCTAAACCAGCTTTGCAGAACAAAATTTCCCAGAACATTGACTGGGAGAAGCAGAAAGACAACCACTGAGTTAACTGTCTCACTGCAAGTGCTCACTCTTCAAGATATCCTCCTTTCAGATGTGCTTAAACTTAATGTACAGTTTTGCCGGTGCCATCAAAGCAGTAAATGTGTCAGGGGCCCCTGTAGAATAGTGAGTGCGTCACTAAAAACTGCAGAGTAGAGTCTGTCCCAAGAAGAGTCAAATCACTCTGGACCAATGGCTGCAACACTTGAACAGATGTATGAGATTAATTTCAGAAGGGATTTTTGCAACTCTGAGCTTTGGAGGTAAAGGTCTCCTTTCCAGTGAAAGTAAACAAGATCCAACAGCCTAATTTTCACTTACACCACTGAAAATCTGAGTTTACTACAGATGCATCCAATATGCAGAATGTCGTCCAGATCCTACTAATGGTACACAAAGTATTTCAAAACGGCCAACACTGAAAGACACAAAACTGTCCCCCTCTCCTTTCCATGGGACCAGTACATAACCAGAGGAAAGAAAATCCTTGTCTGCAATTCCTTCTCTATGCACAGGAGTTGGGAACTTTTGCTGCCCCTGATGACAGTTTCCCAATTTTTATATTCATCTCCTCAAAAACACAAGATATACTGACACTCACTCTGAATCATGTGTTGTTCACTGTTATAAAACCAGCTGTCCTGATCTCCCACATGCAGGACCATGTCTGTTCCCCCCTGCCCACATTATTATTTGTATGGCCATACAGGAAGCTCAATCAGGCAAAGTTTTCAGCTAGTCTCTAACCCAGCTTACCATGTAATTGTGCTAACATTATTAGTGGCTCAGGAGAAGCAGTGGAAATACGTGACTGGGGAAAGATAGGAATGTTTTTCTGGGTCACGGTCTCACTCAAGGGGCTTAAGTGACTGAGACAGCAGCCTAAATTTGGGAATCATCTCTGAGAGCAAATGTATTCTCATGAATACTCCCTATCACTACTCCTATATTGCCAGTTGCTTTTGCAGGACATTTCAATGTTTTTTCTAAGATGCTGAAATAAAAGGAGAGGATTTTTAATCATGTGAATTTGACTAGTGCCAGACAACTGTAGCTTCAGCAGTTTATTTGAAATCTTCCACTGTGCTGCTCTCTTTGTTTTGGTTACATCATTTGCTTCCACTTCAAGAACCTAGAACATCAGACAGCATTGCTGAGCACAGACCAAGAACCAGAAATATGTAATCCAGATGCTAAAACCAGCACTGGCTTTTTATTAGTCTGTTACATTTATCTATTATGCTGGAAATAATAATTTTGAATTACCTCATTTCACGAGCACAGTTGTTGGATCTCTGCTGGTGCAATACTTGAAATATATTTTTTAGAAACAGATGCAAGGTTTTCTGCTGTGCCAAAGGAAAATTAGAATTGTAATGTTCTGTCAAAGGAGGAGTTATATATTTTTGACAAATTAACAATATTCATGGAAATGAGACACTATATAGCCAAGTGAAACTTAATCTCTTTTCATGCCGCTTCTCAAAAAGAAAATATTAACAGCTATTGCACAAACACTCACCCACTCCAACTTACTATTAGTTAGAAGACATGTGAAAACTGCCAGCTACCTTATTTTACTTCCAAAGTTGTAATGTTGTGCTAAACTTACCTTCTAGCAAGCTACTTGAACATAAGAGGAGCTAATAAAGAAGATTTAGAAAGATTTTATCTGGCTGTTACCTTCACAAAACCAACAAAAGTATGTTATGCCAGGATGTAACAAATTATAATAAATTTACCCTTTGAGGAAGGGCCTACAAATGCAAGGCTCTCTCAGTTCTTCCTAACTTCCTTTGTGATTATAGAGCATTATTTGTATGTCAAGCACTGGCATGAGAGTCCTAGAAAACTAATTTTCATGCATTTGGAGAACAAGCATAGCCTGGAAAAATTAAATCTTAGCTTCCTTGCAACTGTCTCCAAGTTCACTGAATTCTACCTGAAATAAGAGAAAAATTATTCATTCATTTCTTGAAGTCTACGTTAAGAATGGGCAGTTTTAGTTCTGAGCATTTTTGAGATAAAGGTACTTGTGTATTGTCTCACATATCTCATTAATACTTTTATTTACAGAAATATTTCTTTTAGCTTTTACCATACACATCTGGGACTTCAGCTAGAAATATTTTTATAGGCAGAGGCCAAAGTTTTTCAGATTATGTCCACGATTTCTAGACCCAGATATGTTCCTATTGGACTAATGTGTTGCCTGTGATCTCTATGTACACTGATTTTTCATATTTCCTGAAAAGTTTACAGCATTGTATATTCACAGCTGTGTATACCAACTATTCTTGCTTTTTCTTGCCCCTGAAATCTGGGAAAACCTGCTTTCTTTTCCCTGTCAAGGCATTCCAGGAACACTTTTCATTTTCAAAGGAGGGACACAGGCCCTTTTTAGTACCTCTATTTTATGCATTTGAGCATCATTTACATCTTTGAAGCTTCTCTCACCTGCAATACATACAGTGATGAGTAGTGGCTGTCTTGGTTATTGTACCCTCTAAACTCAAGAAAAAAAATTGTCCATTTGCAAGTGTAATTTTGGAATGTCTAAAAATGTAACTCAATAGAGAAACAATTCCTACCTCCACTGTCAAGCTTCGGCTGCAGAACTTGGAATCTGCATAAGGCACAGGTTTGCCAACAGCCCTGGGACATAAATCCCAACTCAGGCATATCCCAGTCCTTTCCTGCATGCATGGGAGTCTACCATTTCCAGTCTTCATCCTGTTTTTAGGGCAGATCTCTGGGGAATACACACTTAAAGTGAACTTTGCCTCATTTCTGTAATTAGCTAAAGTCTGTCGTGGTTTCAGCCCAACCAGCAGCTCAGCTCCCTGCAGCCTCATTCTCCTCATGTTGGGATACAGGACAAATTGGAAGAGTAAAAGTGAAAAACCTCATGGGTTGAGATAAATGCTGTTTAACAGGTAAAGCCAAAGCTGTGCATGCAAGCAAAGCAGCCAAGGAACTCATTCATCACTTCCCATGCTGAGGAAGCTGTTCAGCCATCCCCAGGACAGCAGGGCTCCATGACACGTGATGGTGACTTGGAAAGACAAACACCATTGCCCTGAACCTCTTCCTTCTTCCCCCAGCTTTATATGCAGAGAATGGCACCCTGTGGAGTCATGGTATCAGCATGTGGAAACACCTTCAGTCAGCTGGGGTCAGCTTCTTGTGCCACCCCAGCCTCCTCACAAAAAGCAGAAAAGGCCTCAATGCTGTATCAGCACTGCTCAGCAATAGCTGAAACATCTCTGTGTTATCAGCACCGCTCTCAGCACAAGGCTAAGGCACAGCTACATACCAGCTACTGCAAAGAAAATTAACTCTACCCCAGCCAAAGCCAGCACAAAGTAAAAGAAAGCAAGATTAAGTCACTCCTACAAAGTAAAAATGCATTTTTTACAAATAACAAGTAGAATGCAAACCCTCAGACCACAGTGGTACAAGACCTTATCTGACTGTAGAAAAAGTGGATTAAAACACTAAGCCTGAATTAACACAAAACCCAGTTCTCTAATGAAGCTTGAAACAGAAATGTTGCACAACTGGGATTCCATTTTTTCAGATTGTATCACTACACAAGATCTGGAATGAATGCTGTTTTCAGCTCAAACATCTGCACAATAAAGCTGTGCTATCTTCACTAACCACCCAACTCAGCAGAGCTCCAATGTGATTTACAGAATTTCCTTTGCAAGACTATCATCCCCAAGCACTGGACAGGAAGCTTAGGCAACAGACTGAAGTATCAAGATTTTACTACTGGTGTAGTAGTTACACCTTCTTACTTATTCCTTGTTGGCTATAGTAGAAATAAGAATTAGGTCACAGGTTCAAAGATTTGAGATTCTGAAGCAAACATCACAATGAGAGATGCATTATGCCATTAACAAAGCATTAGCAAACCACATTTACTCTAAGCTCCAAGCATTTAATGTATGTTGCACAGAGAAGTGCACGTGAGATATTCTGTTCTGCTCATTCTCTTATTTTGAAATGCATTTTAATTGCTTAGTCCTGTTCCTTCATCACATATCCATGGGGAGTATAGGAAATACCATACAGGAGCACCTTCTCTTCTTGTGTTATGGGCATCATGGATATAAATTAAATTGCATTTGTGGTATGAGAACAGCTTCCAACGAAAGGGTAGCCTGCTCACCTCATTTCATACTTTCCAGAGTTCATTTTATGAAAAGCCATAAACAGATGGCATTTTCATCACACCCACTGGTCTTTTTAGATCAGAAGAGACCAGTGGAACATATCACAGGGAACTTTAATGTTGTTCTAATCCTTCTGGGGTTTCACACTCCTGGGCTGTCAAGAAAGAAGCCTTCACTGATGTTTTATGTTTGATTTGAGTTTAGGGGTTTTTTTTTTAACTATAAGAAAAGATATGAAACATTACTCCAGTGCAAACCAACTCTTTTTAACCAGCCATAGCAGGAGGCAAGTGCCTTCATCACTAATCAATTTCCTTTATATAATAAAGGGAAAGACACTGCTAAAGAAAGTGTTGAGGTACTGATGGATTGCCAGAAGAGACTAACTCAGTATCTGTGGGATTTTCTCAGAAAGGAATATACATCTCCATCTCTTTTTTGGCAAATAAGGATCTCAGTTTTGCAACTCTATGCCACCGTTATTGTCACCATTGATCTGAGTATCCTGAAGTCTATAGTTACTGCACATATGTGTTGGAACCCTATCACATATGCAATTTAACTATATGGACCAAAAAACACACACATTTTTAGGGATAACTATTTTAACAGTCCTATTTCAACAAGCTGGTTGAATTAAAATTAAAAGCCTTTGCTCTCCTACTGCCTAATTCAAATCAATTTACATAAAGAGAATGGTGAGGTGCACAGAAACTGCAAGAGCTTAAGGCAACCACTGTTTTCCAGATGGGATTGAATGGGTCACTATAGAGAACTAGGGAAGCAAGATCCATAAAAGCTCTGAAAATCAGGATTTTTTGGTGAGGTACTGGTAAGACTGAAAGCATAAATACAGGACAAAAAAAAGATTTCTGTCTGCACAGAGAACTAATCACACATGTCCTAAAGCTGTCAGCATCAGTGGCACATTTGGTACTGCAAATGAAGACAAAAATATCTTCAAACATTTTCAGATATGCACTGATTATTAATTTATGCTGTTCATCTGAATAACATAACTTTTGAAGTTGACATCAGGAACCGACATAAACTAAATAACTATCTAGGTTAGACTAGAAATTTGGGTCGGGGAACTTTATTGCAATATGCAATTTGTACAATGTTCAAATTTAAACTTCCCTAACAAAGAAAAAGGAAAAACAAATCTTGTGAAGAATTTCGGGTTTTTAATCTGAGACTGTTTCACAGGTAACAGTGAATTCTCATTTACATAACAATGCTGAAAATTAACTATTGACAAAAATCCAACAAATTTTAACAAAATAGCTCCGCAACACTTTATAATATCCTCCTGGGATTGTGTATTTTCAATTTCAAATGAATAGCTGACTCATTCCCAAGTGTTGCAGAGTTACATATTAGTTTAAGCCCTTCTTGTATTCTTATGCAGTTGTTCAACTGTGTAAATATCCATAAAATATTTCTACAATACATTCAAAAGGTTAGGAACTATTCAGAAATAATTTTTTACTTAATGCTAAATAAGTTAAAATATACTAGCTGATAAGGAAGAATAAAGAGAAACAAAATAATCCTTATCCAGTATTTAATGGTCATGGATGTCTCTGTACTTCAAGCTTAATTATATCCAAATTCACCAAAATAGAAATATTAAGGAGAACATGATATTTGACTAAGCATACTGCAACAAGGCCAGATTTTTCCAAAGTAAAGGTTTTGCTGTTTAAAATGGGATGTGAATGAACTTGGGTATCTTGGTCTTAAGAGATCCTGACATGGCTACAGTTTTGCTCCTGTGAACAGCTACAATTTTTTCAGTACTCAGAGAGCTGCTGCCTACGCTCAACCTAACCTGAATGCCTAACACAACCTGATACCATTTGAGTTTTGAGTTAGCTTCAAAGTTGCAAAACCTACTTCATACTTTCAGAGCAAGCTTGACATATGAAGCAAACAAAATTATTACTACCCTTTAAAATTACATAATCCATGCCTGGGATGTTCATGGCACATCTTCTATGGCACAGAATCAGGATCACTGTCCCAGATATGTAGGACGTATCCAATTCCTCCTTTGCCAAAGAACTTTCAATCTCACCTCTCTTGGGAAGTCTTCAGCTACCATGCTGGTCAGGGGCTGCTGTCTGTACACCATTATTCTGATTATACCATCTCCCCTTCCTTACCACAGTTGCTTCTCTGAGGAATTTTTCTTCAAGATAAAAGTTAGTCTGTCTTGGGAAGGATCAAGAATTTGTAACATTGGGGTTGGGTGTATCTTGCTTAACTGCAATCAAAAAAAAAAACCAGCCGTCTATTCCTAGCTCCTCTCTGAACGGTTTGTTTGTTTAGTGGAAGGAAAGGGACTTCAGCAAGAGCCAATAACTCCACCCTCAGAGTTATGGACTGCACTACAGAAACGCTGCCTGCCATGCCATTGAAATACAGAACTAGTCTATGGAGAAATACCTAGAGTATAGATTATCACTGTTAGGTAAGACAAGCGTCACTTCAAGCAATTAAGAGTTAACTTATCCAGGAATCATGAGAAAGGAGATTGACTTTCTATACCTACTCCTATGAACTTCCCTGAATTTTAATGTAAGCAGTCATGTTCTGCGTAGAGAGCTTGTACACACTGAGAGATCCAATTACCAGATTTGGGACCAGTTATCTAAAGTTTAGACATGCAACAATTTACTGAACCATTTAGTATCTGGACCTTAAGATAGGGATATTTCCCATAGCAGGTTCACAAATGCCATTGCAGTTCTCCTGGGTACCATCAATGTGGGATGCTCTTCAAGGTTTTCACCCTCTAGCACTTGTGGCACTTTACTTGTGCCTCATCTGCTGTGATGAGGCACAAGTAAATCTGCAGGCCAAGCTCTGGCTGTGCACCAGCTCTGCCCTTCAGGCAGGTCTGCTTCTCTCATCACTGGACATACCCAGCTTCATGAACATTGAAGGAGAACCAGCTGTAGCACTCCAGACTCATTTTGTACCACTGCTACTGAGTACTGAGCTAAGACAGTAGGCACAACTATTTTTTCCAGCCCCCTTGCTGCAGTATATTCCTTCATTTTGCCTGTTTTCTGCTGGGTTGGTTTGTTGGGGTTTTTTTGTAGCTTATATGCTACAAGGTCTAGCTATGCTTTCTGCTACAATTATTGACTGACTTGAGCAAACAAAACCCGCTGATCTGGCCTAAAGCTCATTCCTGATAGCATATCAGCTACATTCCCTGTATTCTTTAATATCTTTCATCCTACTTTATGTTGCTAAAGGAACAAAGCAGATGAATTCATTAGGAATAAAATCTTTAACCACATTTAACACCTATTTAGCCACTGTTCTTATGATTCTATTATTTTGAAAGGTTTATTTCCTTATCAAGTCTGTATTTTAAAACAAAGCTGCTGTCCTGACACCACTTTTCTACATTATTGCAAAGTTAATGTTGCATTTTAATAGGATTTTTTTATATCAGGAATTCTATTTAGTGTGTTTCATTTTGCTGGGCATCTGTCCAAGATCCCAGATAACTAATCTCTAAAATGTGACCTACATATTCAACCATTGTCCCACTCATAAGTGACACTAATTGACTCATATTTTCTGTTTGATCTATACAAAATTTCTCTCAGGCAATTGCATAAATCCTTGTACTTACTAATTTTTTTATTTATGAAGATTTTTCCAAGAGTAATTCAGACAGACAAGATTACCCCATATCCTAACCAAAATTTAAGTTTATGTTATCATTGTTAATCATGCTTTCCTTTGTCCTAAATAAAATCTTTCTGCAGTGCATAATTAAGCCATGAATGCACTAGGAGCACTAGGTTTATTTGCTTACAATTTCAGCAGAGGCAGGCATCAGAATCAGATTTGTTACATAATCTGCTGTAAACTGATTCTTTCAGATTCTTTAGACTAGCTGGACAGCTATATTTTGTATTTTCAAAACCTTTGCAGGGGGCAGAGGAGTATGTGAGGAAATGCTTTGGCCAGATTTAAGGTTTGTTATGAAATTTCAGAGTAGAGCTTTGGTAATTTTATTATGGGAGTGGCCTTATCTTGCTTGAAGGAAGCTTTTCCTTCCTTCAAATTTGATCATATGCCTTTGTTTTTCCTTGGTACACTTGAAAAAGCTCTTGGACATTTCTATAGCTGTTTCTTTAGAGTTAAGTATGCATTAAAAATAATAACAAGTTCCCTTGCTACAGTTCTCTTGCCACAAGTTCTCTTGCTAGAGAAAAATTCAAACTTGAACTTTGTTACCCAGAGGCAGCCAGGCTCTGCTAGAAGAGTCATCGCTCTGAGAAAAAAAAAAAACAAACTTTGAAAAACAAACTAAAAGGAGCCAATAAAAAGTGATACTTCTATAAATACTGATACCTTGATCAAGTTCTCTTTTGTGCTTTGGGCAAATGAGTAGTAGAAAGCAGAGGTTCTGTTGTCAGTCATTTACAAAGCAGATCTGGTAGAAATGTATCTCTAGAGATGCCTCTTGACCCGAAGCCTGCAGTTGTGCATATTTGCTTCTGGGCATACTTGCACAAGTTGTGTCTGTTATCCACTCACACCTTTACAATGCACAATGAGACCTCTGCTGTTCATACAAGTGTGCAGCTGGGTTATGAGAGCAAATCTATTTCTGATCCTTAGGGAGCTAATGGCAAAGTGGGAGACCAAACAGAAGACCTAAGGATTTCCAGCGCTAAAATACTGGCTAAAGAAATGCAACATTTATTTCTTTCATTCCTGAAAGTGGGGTGGTGTGAGGGTGTGTATAAACTGGAAACAGAAGGACTTTGTGAAACCAAATTATCTACTCAGTATGAGCTAATATTAGATGTTGTTTGAGCATAATGTTTGCCACCTCAGGAATGCTCTATTCTGGGGAAGAGATACACAACTAGATCTAACACTGGCCAAAACAGCTACACTGAAAACAGCTGGGACAGCAAATCAGCTTTATAAGCTTTGCAGTCATAAACTACAGTCAAAGTGGATATTGTCTCTGTTACAACACAAACTTAACTGTGACCAAGTTAATATTTTGGACTGGGGAAAAAAATTGCATGCCATTTATAACTGGTTTAATTGTCAAATTATATAAATACTTAATTTCATATCTTAATAACAACAGTTCTCAAACCACATGTATTTTCATTTTTCATAGAATAGGCCTATAAACTCACCATATACAAATGCATTTGTTGCTCTAGATCTTGACATCACATCTCACGTATTTGGCTAATTCTCTTGACAGAGTCAAAAAGAATTCTGTTTAGGTGCTCAGTTCACAGGTGCTGTGGAGAAACACAAGTATGAACTATCCACATGGTCACTTGCAGATGCATCTGTGGGGGACAGAACACTATATAGTCACGGCTGTGATGCAGAACTGTGCAATTTATTAGAAAAGTGGAATCTACCTATCCTGAAGAATGGTTTTCTTCATGACTTTGTCTTTACCTTTTCCTGTGTTCTGCATTCCCCCTTTTTACCTCCCCATTCCATTTCCAGAATGACACTTCTATACAGCAGGACTAAAGCTGCATTATTTCCTTTTCCTTTCACATCATTACATCTCAAAAGATACTTAGGTTTTTTATTGTATTTAATTTCTGTGATCTAGAACTAATAACTACTGTGCTTCAATAGCAGTATTTGTAATAGCATTTAGACAAATCCTGTTGTTATTATTATTATTATTATTATTATTATTATTATTATTATTATTATTATTATTATTATTATTAAAATTATAAATCAAAATAAAATCATTCCCATTTTGTCT
The DNA here is from genome assembly GCF_963513975.1 of Fringilla coelebs. Taxonomy (NCBI): domain Eukaryota; kingdom Metazoa; phylum Chordata; class Aves; order Passeriformes; family Fringillidae; genus Fringilla; species Fringilla coelebs. The sequence goes on along the minus strand of NC_140028.1, from coordinate 140,024,507 downwards.
TTCATTAAATTGAACTATTGGTCAGAAAGACTATAAATTGAAAAACTGTCAATATATATATTTTTTCCTCTTGAAAGGCTATCAAATTTTAAATCACTTATTTCTAAATACACATTAACAGAAGAACAGCAGGAAAAATGAGTTTCTGTCCTCAACAGCCTCAGAACACCCCACCCCACAAATCTCCCCCATAGGATACAAGAAATTCCCTACTTTTGGAACACCCCTTGGCTGCTTCATCAGTTTGAAAATAAAGCACAGACATTTATACTCCACAAGGTGTCACTCTAAAACAGCTGGAAAAAATCCGCGTCTTTTTTGCTTTGAACTTTACCAGGTCAGAAATTAACAGCATTCCAAATTTAAGCCTGAATTACCAGATTCTACTCAGAGCTACTACAATGTAACAGTACAGGCAGTGGATATTTTTCTTGTAAATAGTGTATTTCAAAACAGTCTATTCTTAACGTATTTGCCTAGCTGAAGCGTGGGGAAAAAAAAAGGAAAAAAGAAAGTGTGTCAGTAACTGTTTCAATTTGGGGGAGCATCCAGCAAGTATTTTATCAGGATTCAACTACCACTGGCTCACTGAAGACACAGAAAACAATGTCAGACCCAACAGCTTAGGTCTGCAAGGTATTCAAGCTTTTTAATAAAATACATTTTGTCTATAAACAAATTGTCCTTTAAAACAAATATATTAAAATCTACAGACATTCAAATATCCTCCAAAAAATACAAATAGTTCTCAGCAACAAAACCTCACTTTATGGTTCACGAGCAATCAGTGACTTAATTCTCTGGAATCTAATAGGAGAGAATTCCCAGAAAGTTTTCTTGAATCTAAAAAAACTTGCATTCCAACTTCTCCTGTAGTAAGTCCATGCCTTCGTTGCTAACAACCTATTTTCATGAACTTTTGAGAGATCTTTGACACATTTATGAACTTTAATTGCTGTTGACCACCAGGTTCAAAACATACTAGAAGAAATGCGATACAAACATGAGCAACTGTCATTTCACAGGAAACAATATTAGTATTTCAGGAAAATGAAAATCATCAACGAAAAAGAACAAAGAATGTATGGAACAGGTCTGATAGTGTGAGGGAGGGAGATGTAGGTAAAAATTTACACAAGATACAACAAAGATAAAACAAAAGAAAGTAGAACTGATTTTGAAATGTTGACAATTTTCATCCTGTGCTCAATACTGCAGAGCTCTGATCCCTACATAGACCAATGGGGCTTTTGCACAAAAAATACAGAAATAAAAAAATAAACAGTCCCACATCCAAACTTACCATACCTGCACTCTGTAACAGCATTGTTTTAAAACACTTTGTTCAATCTATCCTAACTTTTTCTATTTTTCTGTGGCTCTATTTCATTTAGGATCATTTCCAATAGACACACTTCAGAAAAGCTAATTAGATCAGACCTCAAATGAGAGAAAAAGAACAATGTCTGCTTTGAAGATCTCAACAGATTTGGGCCACTCACTTGTCATGAAAGCTGCAGCTCCAGGCCCATGTCTGGATCTTTGAAGTAACTGACAACTTCACTCGTATAAAATGCAGGGGTGTCGAGCATTTCAGCACTTTTGTCTGTATGCCAACTGACAAACTTCAGAAAGCTTTTAGTTCACACAACCAGGATCTTGGAGAATCTAGTTCTTCAGAATCAACTTCATCAAGCAAAACACCTTAATATGCATTAAACTTAAAAATGTGTTTGCAGTTCTCTCACTTCTGTAAGAATTAATGGAAATGTGTTAAATACTTTCCTTAGGGGAAAAAAATCCTTACGAGAACTATTTTAGAAAAAACAACATCCTTGGTCCAGACCAAGCTTGTTAAACAACTCTGCAGCAGCTTTTACCTGGTGTGAGTACAACCACATTGAGAAGGGGTGGAGGGGAGAATCATGAAAGTGAGAATGCTAAGAGCCTCATTCAAGGTTGTTTGGAAATCATATTTTTGAAGTCACAAAACAAAAACAATGACTTGGCTAGATAACCAGATATCTGAATTGTGACATTTTTATAGCCATAATTCCATTCACAAGATGTATTAATCACACCTGATTTCACTGACAAAGGCTATTAAAAGAGAGGAAAAAGCTCAGCAGTTACCATAACAAAGACACTTCCTTCACTGTTTTTTCCATTCAAGTCACACAGAATACAATGAAGTTTTTTTCCTTAGTCTACATGCAGCAGTCAACTCACACCCTACTCACTCTCAGACTTTGTGCATATACACAGCTTTGGCTTCGTATTGTATTGAACAAGCCTGTTGCAAGAAGGAAGTTCTAACTCAGAGTTAAGAAAAACTAAAAACCTGAGAAAATAGTCTAAAAATTCATTAGACACGGAAGAATAAATTGATTTTTGCTACCCGCCATTTCTGGTTGGCATGACAGACTATCAAATTGCTCTAGAATTTAGGTAAATTATTTTCCTCAGTTATTCAATCAAGCAAATACTAGAACACTTTTGCTGGAATAATGACATCACTGTTATTCTCATCCACAAGGGCCTCATAGTGCCTTAAAAAAAATCTCCAAAAAAAATAGACCCCCTCCCCACATGACAATATTTTCTACAGAAAAGTTGACAACCAAAAGGCAGTTACTTCTGTCATCTGCTTAACAGCTCAGCACTCAATACAGTCTTACCTTGTACACACCCACACACTAAATACCAAGGGGATGAAACAGGAAAAAACTGTGGGCAAAATGAGTCAATCCAAACCAGAAGCTGAGCAGACCCCTTAGTTTTCTTTGAAGTGATATTTAATTCAGAAAAAGATCACACTGAATTTAGCTATTACACTGATGTCTGCAGGGTACCAGTACAGATCAGCAATTATGTGTGACAAGAAGAGAAGGAAAACCAAGCAGGAGATAACTTGCACTCCTCAGGACAGTATCAATGCAACCAAAAAAAAATAAATAAATTGCAGTTATTCTTGCAAACAGCAAAATCTGTGGGAATAACAATCAAAAAGTCCTCCCAAAGAAACTAAATCCACACCTACTCACACAATATACTTATTTTAATCTCTTTCTTCACTGGCCAAAACAGATGAGGCTGTTTTGGAGAGTCAAGAGAGATCTGTCTGGATAGTCTATAGAGATTTCTCTTTGCACATCTGCTTAAAGAGGGAAACAACTATGACTCAAAGCTGTACCTTAAGAGGAAGCTGACTATTACATTCCTCATCACCCACAAGTCTAGGAAGCTGAAGACATTTTACAAGAGACTATTTTACCTGAGCTACATGAAAATCTATTAAAAAAAAAGTAATTTAAAATCCATGCAGGCCTGTGTACACGCACTTTCCCTCAAAGGCAATCCTCTAGCTGTCTCTTTTCGAGAAATTTGCAGTTGTGTGGTTTCAGCAAGAAAGGAGTTTCATACCATAGAAATGTAGTTTTCTAACAGGAAGGAAAAAAAACCACAATTTTTTGGGCCTTTTTTCCTGACAAGGAAAAAACAAAATTCTTGGCTCTGCCAAATCAAAGCTTGGGCAGTGCTCAAATTCTCTTGTAATAAACCAGCTCAGATTCACTTGATGTTTCTATATAAAGAATACAATTGTATTGAAAAGGCCTTTTTCCTGCACCACATCCATCAGTGCTTCAGTGTGTGCCTGCAGCCCCAAAGGCTGAGCCCATCCTGGGCTGCATGCAAAGCAGGGTGGGCTGCAGGTGAGGGAGAGGATTCTGCCCCTTCACTCTGCTCTGGCAGGACCCCACCCACAGTGCTGCATCCAGCTCTGGGGACCCCAGCACAGGAAAGCCATGGGCCTGTTAGAGCAGGTTTGGTGGAACACCACAAACATAATCACAGGGTAGGAGTACCTCTCCAATGAAAACTGCCTGAGATGGCTGGGCTATTTCATCCTGGAGAAAAGAAAGCTCCAGGGAGACCTCACTGAGCCTTTCAGTACTTACAGGAGGCATACAGGAAAGGACAAGAGAACTTTTTACACAGGTAGCAAATGACAGGACAAGGGGCAATGGTGATTTAGAGGAGAGATTCACATTAGATATTAGGAATGAATTCTTTACCCAGAGATTAGCACTCAACAAGAGTCTCAGTGAAGATGTGGTTGCCCCATCTCTGGAAGTGTTCAGGGCCAGGTTGGATGGAGTGCTAAGCAACATGATTTAGTAGTGAGTGGCATCCCTGCCCATGGCATGGGGGTTTAGAACATGATCTTTAAGGTTTCTTCCAACCCAAACCATTCTATGATTCTACTAGTAAAGAAATGAGTATAAACTACACAGATGGAGGATAGACAAGGATTCCTCCCATCAAATTTCTAACTTTAGTTAGTACCAGATAGTATTGTGAAGATAAAGGGGACTTTTCCTGGAGACACATCTACCACACACACACACAAAAAAAAAGTTTCTCTCTATTTAAGTCTCCAAATCCCTTGTGAGTCAGAAGCAATGCCTACCTGTAACAGAAAACAGACTTTAGTAGCAGAACCACAACAAACAACTCACTTGTTGCACTACAGAGGCTGCAGATTGCATTCATCCTGTCCAACCTGAACAGAACCTTTGACTTCTGCTGACCTTAGCACTTCAGATGTATTTTCACAGTGAAGAAGATATTTCAAAGTTTACTTTACTTTGTTCCAAACCTGCATCAGAGCCTTAGAGGCCAGAGGTATCTTGTTACCTCCTTAAATCAACTGATGTGGCTGCAGGAAGTGAGAGAGAATACCTCTTCTTACAAATGGGGTCACTTAGATACTTACTGGGATTTTCAAAATATTCAAGAAAATTATCCTGTGTATTTCAAGTAATTTAGGAAAGAAGAAAAAATCATATACATAAACCAACCCACCCCAACAGGGTCCGAGTGAAGAGGGTTAAATGCAAATTGAGTTTAAATTAAATTAGGAAGTCTCAATGACTTCAGTATGATTCCACCCCTCCTCCCCTTCCGTACACTCACACTCTCTCACACACACGCCCTCAGTAAAGCCAATTAAGTAGGAAACAGGTCTCTCTTCCTACCACATCAGTAAGGCCATTAATTCCAGCAAAGCTCCCAAAAAGTCTTCTCATAGACTGCAGTGCCCAAACAATTAGATCACTCCTGAATTAAAAAAGTACCCAGAAGCAACTTTGCATATACACTAGCTTTTTCAAAGCACAATGGAAAGTTGGCACATACTGCATTTACAAGAGCTGTAATCTTGTTTAAACATGGGTTTATTTTAAAGATCTTCAGCTCTCATCTGTAGGCTACTCCAGAACTCAGTGAATCAGCAAATAGTTACTTATTGGACAGCTTCCTTCCTTCCTTAGGACACCTTGACCACCATTCAGTAGTTTGCTGAAATTGTGAAAAGAACTGCACCATCAATCTTCACTACAGGCAATTATCTACAGGTGTACAGGATCTAGAATGTGAAGTATTCAGGATGAGCATTTAAATTTTGATATATAGACCTCCAGTGAATCAAATATTTTGCAGATTACAGAAAATTTAAGTAAATAGCAGCCATATAGCAGAGAGCATCTTACAGGTATTTACAATATATTTAGCATCATGTCATGAGCTTAGGTGTGCTTTTTTCCCTTTGTCTTCTTTCAGATACTCATGGATTTTAAAGCATCTCAACCAGGTTTTTAAAGGAAATCAGACACTACACAGGTTAAACAACATGGTTCTATTAAAAACTATCTTTAACCATGGCACTCAGTGACAGCAATACAATACTTTTTTCCACAAAGCAACTAATATAAAAATATGCCATAAAATCATCTGTAGACTAGTATGCTAGTACATACATATAATCATAACATTCTTTTATAAACTCTTTCCTGAGATACCTTGGGTTGTTTGATTTTCTTGTATTACTGGATGCATTATCTTTATGATTCATCTAAAACAATTGCAAAATATTTTGAATGTGCAGGACACTCAGTAACATGTAAAAAGTAATTTGTAAATATATGGCAAAGAAACAGCTCTTAGAAATTATGCACTTTTTTACTTTTTTATATCTTTTAACATTTGGCTCCTTGGGAGACAGAAGGATGATGCATGAAAAACCTGAAATAAGAGCTATGAATTGACAAAAAGCAGGAAAGCATTCAGGAATGTTAGGAGTTGGAATATATTATAAATGACACAAAGAGAAAGCCGTAAGTCATGTTGGCTATGTATTGTCTTACAAAGCAACTGGACATATCTTAGTTCACAGTATAATAAATATTTTTACTAATCTGTTTTGGAAGAGCAAATGTCTTTTAGGGTTTCAAGCTCCTGTATAAGTTTCTTGTTCTGAACTTCTAGCACTGCAACACGACTCTCCAGACATTTTATGTATTCTTTCTTCCGACGTCGACATTCTTTAGCAGCTTCCCTGCAAAAAGCAGAAGTAAAAAGTGCAAACAAAAAAGCCATTTGCATGCCATTAGAAAGCTCAGCAGAGTATGGAGACTATGACAGAATTCCAAATTTTGGAATATCTCCCAAATCAGTCTGAAAACACTAAGCAAAACTGGGTTCCACAAGGGCCTCAAGTGTCTCTTTCTCAAGTTCATATGGCAATCTGTAGAATTGCTTCCTCTCATGCCTTGATTAAAGTTCATAATAAAGGAGGTCCAAATGAAAGACAGTTATTCTGCTTTATGACAATAAAGATCTTTGAGGGCCTTGAGTTCCTCAATGAGAGTCTTGTTTTGGTTTTCAAGCACAGCCACACGATTTTCAAGACATTTGACATATTCTTTCTTCTTTCTGCGACATTCTCTGGCAGCTTCCCTGGAACCAATACAAGGCAAATGACTACAGGAACAGCCACAATATGGCAAAGACTGGATAAATGCAATTACCTGCAATCCCTGTGGTTCCACAATAACAACAACCACCACCACCAACTGCTGGATTGCACAAACAGAACATCGGATAACAGCCAAAAGCAGTAACATAGTTAAAATATAATCCAAAACATCTAGAACTTGAAACACATCCAGCATCACCAAATACAAAGATGGAACCAATACACAGAAGAATTGAGAAAAACAGGGACTAATTGATGATGCATTGACTTGAGTTGTACTAAACATTAGGATGGAAAGCAGCATTTCTTCTTCCAGTCACATTCTACTTTGTGTGCTTATCGGGAGCATTGTCTTCTGCCATCAAAATCTTAAAGCCAAACCCAGAGAATACACTTTCAGAAAAACACAAACATAACACTACTCTCTTCAGATACAAACTAGATGCCAAGCTTACATGAAGATAAAAACTTACAGCATGTTGTAACAATGTACAGTAAAATTTAAGTCCAAACAAATACAATTTATTAGCATTTCAGAACTGGCTGCCTGAGCACATTTCAGCCACATGAGCCCGTAGTTTTTGTTGCTGGCAAATGATAGCCTGAGGCCATTTTTGTTGTTCTGCTCAAAAGTCTCTAATATTTGAGCTAAATGCTTTGGCTAGTGTGTTCAGAAGCATGTGACTAAACAAACATTCAATTCCAGAAGAAATATTAGAAGTACTGGGAATCCTCCTTTACTACCTTGGAACATGAAAAACTACCAAATTGTGAGAGGCTAACATTCCAGCAAGTTATGAGCTATAGCAGAGGCACTAGTTTTAAAACTGAAGGGAGAAGAAACAAAAAGGAGGCACAACAATGCAGTGATCTTTGTAAGTAATTTAAAATAAAGGACAGGCATGAGAGCAAAGCAATACCATTAATTCAATTATAAGACAAGTGGCTAAGCAGTGTATTAGAGATCTGCAGAGCAGACTATTTCTACTATTAATCTGCCAATCACAGAGGTGGCTACACATTTTAAAAAGACAGAATCCCCTAGGAATAGCAAGAAAACTGCACAGAGAAAGACTGACATTTACAACATTCAGTCAAGTCCATGACAACTAATTAAAAAATACACAGCAACTTGACACAATGGGCCTCACAAAATGACAGGGGCACTGCAAAGTATCTCATCCCAGCAGCCAAGTATTTGGCAAAGTCTATAATTATCATTCCATCTTTGAATAAGACCTCTTCACAGCATCATTAATGGACAGCTGCTAATGAGATCCTCAGCTATTTTCCTAAACAATTCTTCACGGGGATGCTTTAAATGAAAAAGACCCTACTGGTCATTTTACTGTCAGCAGTGGGAGAGGACAGGAAGTAAAATTCAACAAGAAGTGTAACTCTGGATCATCACAAAAATTATCTGATATTGATTTCTGAAGCACCTAATATTTTCAAACTAAAAATCCATGGCTATAAGGTCAACTCTAATCTTCTGGAGTTAACAACCAATACTCTGTGCTAGAAGGACATCGGATGACTGACAAAGAATTTCCTGCCTTCCCTTCATCAATTACAGGCAGTGCTCATGACCTTAAGAATAAAACTTTGTTATAATGTTTGGGGGGTAGTTTTCAATACTATGAATTATTATATAGTCTTACCTATTTTTCAAAAGTCTCAGCTCTCTCTTGCGTGTGGCCTCTTCTGCCATTTGCTGAGGGCTGTGCAAAGTCCCTGGCGAGGCTGCCATAACCACTCCCTGAGGTAAGGTAGTAGTGGGAGTTCGAATCTGGTAAGCTGGCATGTCTCCAGTGGCAGCTGTATAAAAGAAACATATTTTAAAGTGTATGGCAAAACCAAAAAGTATATCTGAAAATAAGAGATTTCTGACAATGATTTATCCAGGATCCCAGATACATAAATTATTTCACAGGTCTGTAATGACACAACTATATTTTTTATCTTAATAGCATTTATTTCCATGCTGTCAAGTGTCTGAATTGCTCTAGCAGTTGGCCCCAGTAGCCAGCTGGACGGAAAGCTTCCACATGGCTCTCTTCAGACAACATGGGGAAATCAGTTTGAGAAACAGTTCAAGCAGTGACACTTACTTCCTGTTTGCACAATCCCACAAAAAGAGGGTCCTGCTGTTGCAGCCACTGAGGTTTATATGCTACCCTGTTCTCCCTGTACAGGACTCAATTTGCTTCAGAAGACAACTTTCTCCTCCTTCCTTGTGATAGCAACAGTACCAGCTTTACAGCCTCTCCTCCTCTTACAACAGCAGTTTGGCAACCCTTGGGTAACCAGTGTGAGCTGCTGTTGCTACAATGAAAAGGAACAGACAAGCACTCAGGATGTACAGGCATTTGTTCCCTGGGCAAGAGGACCACACAGGGGATGCTGCAGCATTAGCAAGCAACAGGAGGCAGCGGCAGTTGCACAGGAAGGAGTGTAGCTGCACAGTAAATCAGAGGGCAAAAGTTCAGATTGAGCTCCTGAGTTTAGCAGTTTTGTGCCCTCCCCAAGCCAAATGCTGATCTGACGTGACTTGAAACCAACACCTTTCTTACAGTCTCGCGTCATTTCTTTGTTTCAGATGTACTTGTCCCTACATGATGTACCTCAACTTAAAAACACAGGGGAAGTCCTAAGTACTTGTCTCTTGTCTGACAGAAAACAAAACCAAACAAAAAATACATTCCTCTTTACATTCTAAGCAAGTATTTACCTATTTCTTTCCATAAATATTTTATATTATGATGGAACAAAAATTCAAATTTTGTCATTAAAGCAACTCTATACAGCTGATGTTTCAGAGGCTATTGTTACACTTAGTTTATACTTTAATTCTTTAAAGCATTATTCAAATAATGGAAAAACATGTCTCACAGTTTAACCCCACAACTAAGCACCACACTTAGTGGAGTCACTTGTTCACTCCACCCACACAACTCCCCAGCTGGATGAGGTAGAGAAAACTCACAGGTTGAGATGGGAACAGTTTGATGGAAATAAAATAAAATTATAAATGTAATGAAAAGGAAAATAACAAAAAGAAAGAGAAATAAACCCAAGAAAAATAATTAATGCAAATTAAAAGCAATTTAATCACCAACTGATGTCCAGCCTGTTGCTGAGCAGCAGGCCCCAGGCCAGCTTTCCCTCCAGTTTATATGCTGAGCATGATGCCTTATGGTACGCAATCCCTCTGGCTATCTGGGGTCAGCTGCTCTGGATGTGATCCCTCACAGCTTTGAGTGCACCCCCAGCCTACTCACTGGCAGAGTGTGAGAGGATGGAAAGTCCTTGACTTAGTGCAACTACTGCTGAGCAACAACCAAACCATGAGTGAGCTATCAACACCTCTGTCATCCTAAAACCAAAAAACAGCACTGTACCAGCTAATAGAAAGAAAATTAACTCTATCCCAGCTGACACCGGGTCAACTTGGAAAAATAAAAGGTAGTCAAAAACATCTTGGTGAGGCTGATAGATTAAGCACTTAAGAAACATCAGTTAACTATAGGGGGGAAAAAATTCAATCTAATAAAAATATACTATTATTCTAACTAAATTAATGCAAGTTTTTCACTAGTTCAAAACAACAACAACAAAAAAATAGAATCAAGTTGTGTTTAGACTACAATTCCACAGCCATGTCCTGAAATCATTATCAGCTTAAACCCCATGAACCTCCCCCCCTTCCTCAGTCCTGTGGGTAAAAGTGTTTGTGGAATTACAAGATGAACTGGACCAGTGAACTGACCTGGATAATCCCCCGGGGATGTGGGAGAGAGGGAGGGGGAAATCAGCTCAGAACAGCCCTGTGAGCAATGACAGGCAGCTGCCCTGAGCACAGGGCTTGGTCATCTTGTACATTTAGAGGGGAATTGCTTAACCCTTTAAATCCTCCACATTTCTTAGCAGTCCCAGTCACGTCAGTGGAATAGTACCTCAGCTCACTAACTACAAAAATGGAATTTCAGCAACTCTTCAGGCTCACCTTTATGCCGGCCACATTACATACATCTTACAGACTCTATGGTAAGAACTACCTTTTTTTATCTCATCACTAGGTACTAAAGAGATGTTACTTCAATTTGCCTTAGCTACAATGAATTAGAAATCCAAGCAAACCATTTTGTAGATGAAGTCATGGGGGAAAGCTCCACAACCCAGATCATCTCAGCCTGGCAAGACCAACTAATTTGTTGTCTGTGTCTGACTTAAGCTCAGATGGCAGCAAACGAGACTTACTGCAGCTTTTGTGCAGAGGACTCAGTGTGATCATGTACCTCCAGCAAGACTTAACAAAAGCAAGTCCCTATCTCAGCTGGGATCAGCAAACACCACTGCTAAGTCTTCTAGTCTGAGCAGGTCCCAGTAGTGGCAGTCTCTGCCTGACAGTTGTCTCACTCAGAAACCTGCCAGCACAGGAACACAGATAATTAACTATTCTGGTGGTACTGACCTTGCCAATCCAGACACCAACGTTTAGAAACAAGAAAAAAGCATAGCATCGCATGGACAAAGTATCTTTTAGCTGTGCAATAATATATGTTTTACAATATATCATTGCAAAAATATATTTTGAAGACTGAAAAATGTTTTGTGCATTAGCTCAAGAAATTACAATGTAACTGACTTCCCCAGAAAAAGACCTTTGAAAAGAAGAAATGGGCTCTAAACACAGTGGGATAAATTTAATTTTTTTCAGTTATTTTAAGTCTAATTATGTATCTATATTACATTGAAAAATACCTTCCATTTCATCTGAGACAAACGTCCCACACACTTCATCCAGACTGCCAAACTTCTGTGGCCATTTCTAACGACACTTCACCAATGTTTAATGTAATTCCTAAGGTACCAGAAACAGAACTGAGAGTGTTAACAAAGCAACAAACCTGGAATTGGTGCATTTCCCTATCACATTGCCCCAGGTAATTTATTATTTTTTTTCTCCTAAAAATGCAAGGGAGTAAAAAGTCACTGAAAACCTGAAGCTTTTAGTTGAGACTTACAAAAAGAAAATTAAGAAAGCCAAAAGACAACTAGAGAAAAAAAAAAAAGCGTGCATCTAAAAAAAAAAAAAAAAAAAAAAAAAAAAGCAACCACCTCTTGGAAAAAGTAACTTGCTGAACACTAGAGAGCATCCCTGCACTCAACTCTTTCAGTGACTATCCACGAGAAAAAATGCCCGATGTATTTGGATGCCTATTCTCCCCCTCTGTGAGTCATAATGGTGGGACTTGATTATCAAGGGGTTTTTAACTTCACCGCTAAACCGGCTACACAAGGCATGACTCATTATCCCTTTGAACATTAAATAAATCGACCGGGAGAAGATATTTATCTTTGGATTAATGAAACGTGCGCCAGCAGTGAGCAGCAGCACGTAGGAGCCGGCAGGGAAGCAGTTAATGTTGCCGAGCTGCCGGAGGCAATTGACGAGGCAGAAAGGAACTGACTAAATCGCAGCATGACTTGGAGCTGACGTCAATGTGTATCTTGTTTGGAGTTTAACTTTTCCAGTTCCCTACTGCAACACGATTCCAGGAAATCTAATGTCGTCAGCCTTTTGAACTCAATTAGCTGAGGAACAGACCATTTTAACAGTGGAGGAGAAAACAAGCAGGCGTTACAATACTGCAATTATTGCCCTCAAATTTGTTCCCATTCAGTGGTTTTTTAATACTGGGAGCATAGGGACTGCCGAAACAATTTCTATAAAGCTAGGTTGAAGCCCATGGCTATCAAATTTGTAGCATCTACTGCTCAATAAAAAAGGCAGTTGTCGTTTTTACAAAACAAAAAGCAATTATAAACACAGCAACATATATGACTACCACCACAATAAAGAAAAATGCAAAAGTAGAGTGGTGGATTGTTTTCAGCAAAATCCTGCATCAAATAATAAAGAACAGTTACTGAATCAATCTGTGCAAGAACTCATGCACTAACAGTGATTTTTCATTTTTCCCCCCCAAACAAAACTGTTAAAATGGACCTGGAATCCTACACTAAGTAGAATTTTATTTGCATGACTTTAGAAAGATGAAAGAATTACAGCAACAGGTTCAAAAGAAAATGCCACAAATATTAACTAACACTGAACAGACATACAAAAATACCATGTCGAAGGCTAACAAAATTTTTACCTGTTTCATCTCCTGTTACAGCCATGATCAACTTCTGCACACACGATTCTGCTGCTCCTCTACCAGAGCTCAGCATGAACTGTTCCAAACTACCAAGCATGTGCAGGATTACAAGCAAGAGCACTGACATCACAATGACCTCACTTGCTTACCGCTGTCATTAACATGCTCCATCACTGGAACAGCTCACTGAAACTGCAGCCCAAATTCCTTTTCCAGTAAACCTGTTTTTTTTTTACCTCTTCCATATTGCTATAATCCTAGCTTTGTTCTTTTCCTCTGAATTATTCATAAAGCTGCAAAAAGCACTCACCACAAAGCAGGCTGTTAAGACCGACCTGAAAATTCACAGCACTGACTGACAGAAATGAAAACGTGGCTCTAGCATTCATGAATGAATCGAAACGATAAAGTCATGATTGCATAGAAAAGAAGGAAATTTAAAACAGACATGCAGTTGTTTTCATTGGAACAGTTCCACTAAAAGGCAGAGAACTGTTGGACAGACATGCAAGACAGGAAAGCTTAATAAGCTGTAACAAATAGGTAAATGAAAGGCTAGAGCTCCTTGCTTTGCAGGAAAACCCACAACCCACTCATTTAATTTCAGTTAAAAGCTTCAGAAAATATTAAGGAACACTCCAACAAAGTAAGCCAACCAAAAGCCAGTGGTTTCAGATGCTGTAACAAGATGAACAGTAACTCTGGGTAAAGGCTACCTCTTCCCCCTTCACTCATTTTTCAAAATATGTCCAAGAGATCTGTTTAGCTCTGTTTTAAAATATAAATTTAAAAAAACAACACAGCTCTAAGAGAGTTACTCCTTATTTACATCAATGCAAATGAAATCGTTTCAGACCAAGAGTCCAAGCACTGGTTTGTATGTAGGGCACAGCAAACTTCTAAGGTCTTTGTACTAAACTTACTCATACCGTAATTTATCAACTGTGAAACTGTGCTGGATGGCAGCAATGGAAGCATCAAAGTTTGCATTGATATTCTGTGTTTTACATCCTGTGTTTACAGGAGCGTTCTGTGATTACAGGAGCACTTCAGGATCATAAGTACAGAAGATCAGAACTAAAGCACAAGAAGTTCAAGCCACAGATTTCAAATACTACTAACAAGGTAACGAAAATATACATAGATCCCAACAGAATGATTTTTACATAACTTTTCTACACTAACTTTCACTAATAATCAAAACACTTCCTTCTTCAGCTAGCAAAAAAATCCTTAACCCTTAATATGTTAGGAAAATGCCCTGACACCAAAACTGCCTCTTATTTTGCCTACAAATGTAAACTTGTAGCAAATACAATGTCACTCAATTGGATCAATATATTTGACACTTTTATCCTAGTATTTTTCCACACCACAGGTTATCAGAAAATACTAAACACAGGGTTTATGTGATCTTATCCATTATTACATGAGATTCATTAACAAATACTTTAGCAAAAAAACAAAACATAAGCTATCTGAAAGATTCTGAAACAGAATCTGAAACAGATCTTTTCTGTTTCCAGGTATTTGTTATATTCTTTTCTTCTTCTATGACAAAGAAAATAAATTATATGCTGCCTACCCAAAAATCATTATAAAAATACATATGTAAGTGGTAGGATTACTAAGCAGAATAATTTTTCTATTATAATCTATGTTACCACAATATTAGGTGAACAGTCAACTACAAAGTGTACATAAATGACAAATGTTCGTAACCTGTATTCCAACAGACTTTCTAGGATAGGCAAGATGAGCTGTAATAAGGACATTTCAGACACTTATATATTCAACTTATTGTTGACCATTGTCTCACTCCATCATAATTAACTCAGGTTTGCTGCCTTCATACAATTGTATTACTGTAAACATTTTCACAGCTTTTCTACATCTTTTTTTTTACTCTAGATGTTTTGTTTTTTCTAAAGATTTTCTAACATCAATAGCATGTAGAATAAGTTGAAGCTTTATATCTTCTCATCATCTCCAAGTTCATGCTCATTTAGTGTTTGCTTTGTACTTTTCTTTGTATGCTATGTCACGTTTTTTGTCTATGTTAACAGCTATGAGGCTCACTAAAGCACTGGACTTTGAACCAAAGGAATAGAGAATTCCAGGAAATAAACTTCTCTGAGCATGGACAGAGAACAAATCAATTTAGTTAAAAGTATCTAGATGCTTCCAGAAACATGATGCAGAAGGTATTTGGTTACTGTCTCTGAATCCATTTTGAAAGTTTCCATCACAAGCAAAACACTTAAAGGGCAATTCCATCTCGTGGAGCCCATTGCTGAGACTGAGTAGTTCTGTCAGAGAACAGCTCTGTAATGGAGAGTCTGTAAAGGAAAATCAGTCTAATGGAATTCCCAAGGACTGAAATGCTGCCAGACAAAATCCTCAAATGGTGTGCTTCTTCACAGACTTGGCAAGTTTTAGGAATCAGCTGAGGAGTTATTTTTCTGCCCCTGACACCAAAGCTCTAAAGACTCAAATCAGTACCTACAAAATACTACAGTCACCTGGAGAGATGGAGGCAGCCTCTGATTTAAGGGATGTGTAGGCACACACACAGAAAACATATTAGACACCTACTCAGAAAAACATGCAGTACTAGAGTGGGAAATTGGTGTAAATTTGGGTCTTAAGGCTTTATTAAGAATGTATTCATAATAACATTTAGGGAAGTTGTAACAATACTCTCTGAACAATAAAAACTTAACATTTGACCAAGGTGTTTTCATCTTATAGTCTTATAGTACTTGAAATGCTCCTGGAAAGTCTTGGGACAACAATGTATTTCAACATTTATTTGAGGACCCTCATCAACTCCATGAATACATATCTAAATCCTTCCTAGCTCTTCTCATGGCTTATTTCAGATAGCTGTTTTGGCTTAAGAAAGTATTTATACAGCCCTTCCCCCCTACTTCTCACTGTCAATAAAATATTTTTTAAAATTATGCATATCCTCCATAGCTATTAATTGTCTCCATAGAGAAAACTATCTCCCATTTTCAAAGGTTTTCATCATGTCATGTGTGCACTTTATAGAACCTTTAAAGTGTTCCTCTGTGAGAAAACTAGCTTAATTAAAGGATCTGCTTTCTAGTAACTGCAAGAGACATAAGTTGAAAGGAAATTCTGCCCTAAACATATCCTAAAATCTTTTAAATTTGTGTTTTATTAACATTAACTGCTGAAAAAAACAAATTAAATTCATATATTAAATGATGTGCACCTTCAACATCTCCCTTCAATCTGTAAGAGTACCTTTATTCCAATTAAACATGTCTCAAAATCTGGACAAGACATTCCAAAGCAGAAAGTGATGTTATACTGCTATTTCATTCTTTTTAACCAAACACAGTAGCTGCCTTACTAAGCAGAGAACCTGAATCCCATCCTAAGACTCTTTCATCTTGCTGTATTTTACTTAATAGTGCAATAATGTCAACATAAAATAAGAAACTTTTTAAGAAAAATTGTTTAATATGAAAAAAAGAAAACAAAGTAGACTAAACATACCTTGAACAACAACTTGGCTTCCAGGAACAAAAAACTGTTGTGTGCCATCAGATGACTGCGCTGCATATTGCACAATGGTAGCGCCCGGCTGAGGAGCTCCTGAATTTGTCACAGTCTGAATTGTACCACCTTGAGATATAGTAACTAAACAGGGAAAAAAAGCTAAGTTAGGCAACAGAAAGACATAATACATGCTAAAAAACATGCAATAAACATTGTCTTACAGGACTCCTGGTCCTCCCATTGCTTAAGGATCAATTGTATGATAAAACTTAGATAATATCAATATTGATTTCCACAAGTATAAAGTCTGTTGTGTAGTATATGTCATACATATAACATATAAAAAGCGGTGTTTAACACACTTTATCTCTATGCTTCCAAAATATTACCTCTACTAAAATAGTTTAAATATGGGGGGGGAGGAGAAATAGTAGCCCCTAGCCATATAAAAGCAATGTTTTAAATACTAACATATAAGTTATTTTTTTAAAAAATTCTTAAAAAAAGTTTATTGACTCTCAGAAAACAAAAACCAGGACATCAAAACAAAGGAAGAGAAAGATGTTTGACACCTACAATCCTTTCCTTAGTGTAAGAAAAAGTTTAGCACAACATTTAACCAGGTTGTACACAATTGTACGGAGCCCGATCCTCATGTAAAAAGAGAAACAGAACAAAGTAGGTTCCCTCAATATAATAGCAATATGAAAAAAGCAAATATATTTTTCCCATTAATAAAAATCATACTGCATTCTTGCCATAATCAAGTATTTATAAAAATGCAATTCCCTAGAGACATCATTAATTGTGTATTCCTTTTGAAATTAGCATTGCCTTTGTTAAACACAGAAATATCACTGAATCACAGAATGGCTGAGTTGGAAAGAACCTTCAAGATCATCTAGCTCTAACTCCACTGCCATGGGCAGAGGCACCTTCACCAGATCAGATTGCTCAGAGCCTCCCCATCCAACCTTGAACACTTCCTGGGATGGGGCATCCACAACTTCTCTGGGCAACCTGCTCCAGGGCCTTGTCACCCTCAAAATGAAAATTTCATTCTATGATCTAAACTAAGTCGATCCTCTCTGTTTAAATCCATTGCCCATCATGCTATCACTACACTCCCTGATACAGAGTCCCTCCCTATCTTTTCTGTAGGCCCCCTTTAACTACTGGAAGGCTGCTGCAAGGTCTCCCTTAGAGCCTTCTTTTTCTCCAGCCTAATCAATCCCAAACCTGTCAACCTGTCTTTATAGGGAAGGCCTCCAACCCCTGATAATCTCCATGGCCCTCTGGATCTGTTCAAGCAAGTCCATGTCTGTCTCATGCTGGAAACTCAGAGCCGGATGCAGCACTGCAGGCAGGGTCTCACCAGAGCAGAGGGGCAGAATTGCATCCCTCGATCTGCTGTCACGCTGCTTTGGATGCAGCCTAAGATCTGGCTGGCTTCATAGGCTGCAAGCACACATGGCCAGGTCAGAGTCAGTGTTTCAGCCACCAGCACATCCAGTTCCTCTCAATCCACTCACTGCCCAGCCTATATCCACATTTAGGATTGCCACAACCCATACACAGGACACTGTGTATTGATGATTGGCATTGGCCTTACCATGAAGTTTGCAAGGGTCCACCTCTCCACTCTGTCACAGTCCCTTTGGATCCCTTCTCTCTACTGAGCTTTGAGTATCAACTCCATCATTTAGCCTGGTGTCACCATTCTGAAGGTGCATCTCCACAAAGATTCCACATCTCCAACCAAAGATACAAAATAATACTGGTCCCAGATCTCTGAAGGACACCACTCATCGCCGGCCTCTACCTGAACATCAAGCTATTGACTGGAACTCTTTGAGCCAATTCCTCCATCTACCAAGTGATTCACCAGCCAAATCCACATCTCCTGTGTTAATTAAAGCAATCGTGAAACTTTCAGCTGAGAACCCAATGTCCAAGGAGTAAAAATCCTTTCTCCCCCAAGATACTTAAGCTATGTTATAAAAGTCAGACATAAAAAAAGATTGAGGCTTGTCAACTCCTCTGAATTCATTGTCAGATTACAGTATTTGATGCCATTCTTGAAGGTTCAACTCTGCTTATCTCAATACAGGATTTGTTAGATACCTATGTGAATTTTAGATATTGCTGATTTCAAATGTTCTGTTTTGGCAACAGTAGATTATCTCAAAAGCTCAACTTCAGATATAAGCACTTGAAAGAGACTGAGATTGCCAAATCCCAACAGATGAATTAGCTTCTTTTGGGGAAAACGTGGAATTCCTCCTCATCTGCAATACTGAAACAGGGTTCAGCATGGACCTCCCAGGCCTGCCCTTGGAATGAGGAGTATGTAACACAGGAATTAGTTGGGCGCTGCACACAGGCTCCATAAGGCATTGAGGAGAAAGGGGAAGAGTGTGACAGGGGATAGAGTGCAAGATGTTTCAGTCTGGCCTCCAAAGCATAAAGTGCCTCATTTTAAGGCAAGACAAAACAGAGAGAAGCAACAAAAGTAAAGCATTGTATCCCCTACTCTTCACAAAGTCCAGGACAAGAGCAACAAGATTTTTGTCAACTCTACCTCCCAGACAAGTTAAAAAGAGCCAAATTCTGCCTCTCAGAGTTAGCACCAGGGAATGGTGGTACATCTACACCACCACAGAACCCTGCCACATAAAACCCAGTCAGTTTGGCTTCCTAAGCAGTAAAACATCAGCACAGATTGAGGCAAAGCTCCTAGCTCCACAGTGAAGCTGGGTAAACAATTATGTCACAGCTGTCCAGCAATTATTCATTCAGATCCCAATCCAGTACTTTATAAACAAAAGTGAATTAACTCCAGTAACTGCCTTCCTTACAGGACTGATTCCTGCCATATTCCCAGAAGAACACACTGCCTGTGCCTCCATTCACTGTCCTGATCTCAACCACTGCACACACTTTGTTGTGCTGGAGCTCTACTGAAAACTGAGCCTTTTATGATGAGTACAGGACTTTCCTGGACAATCCCTGTAGCTGAATGTCATGCAGGTGGATGGATGCAACCGGCATCTTCTCTTCCAACTAGGAGTGAGGACAGTACTAATACCACTCTGAGTATGATCATCAGCTCTAATCCAGAAAATAAAACTAGATCTTTTTCCCTTCAAAAACTGGAAATGGAACTGAAGTTAGTCTTTCCCAAAAGATTTCTTAATTCTCCAATTGTTAAAAGTCTGTTGTAAGACAGCAAGTAATCCAAACAGAAGATAGCTAAAGATTTAATAATTTTCATTCCCCCTGCATTTTTTCATGCAGATCATCATGATATGCACAAGGAGGCAGGGGGATGGGGAGACTGATTCACACACACCAACTGAACAAACAACTCTTACGCCTTAGACCACTACCACAGGTGAGGGAAGTAATTTTTTTCAGTATTAAATAACCAATATGACAGAACTACAGCCAACAAAGTAGGTGTGTAGTCAGACAAGAATACAAGGCTCCTATAAAAGAGTGCACCTTGTGCAAAACTACCCATTTGCCTGGCAGAAAGATCACACATATGTTGATGGAGGTAGCTGGCAAAGACTACATTTTATCTGGTCATGTCAGTCTGTCTGCTTCTATAAGCCAAAGCCAAGAAGCTCCAAGGAAATAGGTATTGGGAGACCATGGCAAAATACCATTTTGCCTGGTGAAAAGTAAGTAGAGAACAGCCATCAATGCTGCTAATAGACAAAAATACATTTGTTTTCCAGAAAAATTTACTTATCAAGTTCTTCCAAAAGGAGTCATCCCAGACATCCAGACATAAACACACAGTCAAAATTATCTTTTCAACTAAATTGTCCTTCCTTTGCAGGAATAGAGAGAAGAGTAGAGAAAAAAAGGAACTAGCAAATGTAATAACATAACACCTCTTTTAAACCAGGGCACAGTACAGATGGCCACACTGACACTGCAAGGCCAGCTCTTCATTTTCGTGGATACTGCACAAGCTCAATGCATAAACTACTGGGTGCCTGCACAGCAGAACCTCGGCAGCCCATGCTGGCCAGGGACAGAGGAGTCCTCAGGCACAGGAACAACAGGCAGAAGCACAGAGCTACTGACAGGAGGCATAAAGATGAAGGAGGTACATGGAGTGACCCTCTGCATCATATCCAGTCTAAAATCAACACTGGATTTGCTATATTGCCACCAAAACCAACCATCCATTCCTGATTTTAGCTAACAGCGGTTCCTGAGGATTACAGGCAACCAACAGGATGGCTCAGAGATGCTTCAGATCCGTGCTTCATATATGTAAAGACTAGGGGTCAACAGTCAAGCTCTCTTCAGTAAGTTCCAAATTAAGACCCCCTTTATTACAAGGAAATTACCATCCTTGCTACCACCTGGCCTAATTAAAATACACAGACTTTGCTGAGTCAAAAGGTATTTTAACTTACAAAAGTGAACGAAAAAAAAAGTCTAATTAATGCACTCATAAATTCAGCAAGAAAAACTATTTCCAAAAACAAAAAGCTCTCAAAACAGAGTTCTTGAGCCAAAACCAAGAGAGTCCATGAAGGCTGACATTGCATTTTGAAGCAATGCAAATTATGATGAGAACCTTAATTATATAGCACGTTTCATGCTACAACTATAACTTACTCAAAGAAAAAGCAGCAAAGAACAGAAATCTCCCAAGCTTGGCTTATAGCCAAGTTTAAATTAAGACACATGAGACTTAATTAAATTTCTGTGGATTCTGTTCTCACATTGTCAGTGATGCTCTCTGTTGTTTAATTTTCAGAAGTAAATGTCTGACTGAACAAGAAACCAAAACCTTTGAATTTTGTTACTCACTTAAACACTTCCCCATCACTCTTGTTTATAGGTGTGTTCAAATGAAAATATATTTCCCTAAGAACCACCTCCTGCAAGATATTATGGTCAAAGTACAACTTTGGCTTCCCAGAGGAAGCCACGATTAAACCTAAGCTCTAAAATTTCTTAGAAATCCTACAGGTTTACAGGCTCACTGGGTAATACACAGACATTATAACACTTTCTTTAAAGCCTTGAAATGGCAAATATATATATATATATATATATTCTTAATTAAATCTAAGTAAAATCAAGAATACAATTGAAAAGTTGAATAAAAATATTTAATTTTTCTTTGAATACAAGAATACATTAATACATACTGGATTCTGTACTGAATAGTTGTAATTTAGGATGATGGTATTCTTTTCCACAGAAAAGAACACTTCAGATGCTGGACATCCCACAGCAAACACTTATGTATGTCTAGAGCTTACAGAAAGGGTAAGAAAAGCAGCCTAGGGGCACAAGCAAAATTACTTTCTATGCTGAAAGGATAGATAGTATAGACAAATTCTGTCTTTGCACCATTAATAATTAGTTTAGTTGTATAAATTAAAAATAACTGAAGAATTCTAAGGGTGAGTAGAACACAACTAGAGCCATTCTATCCTCTTTTATATGCCACCGCAGTGTTTTAATAGACTTCCTCTGTTTTCTCATTTCAGGAAAAAAACTCCACAACATTTCTTATGCAATCTTCCTGTCATTATATCAAAGGAAAAACACCTGCACTTTAGTGTGTCTACTTAAAAAAGACATGAAAAACCCCTACAAACTGTAGGAGTGTAGCTTTATAAAATACATAATTTTAAAAAGAGTTGTTATTATAAAGTTATCCAAATTGATAACTGATTATCTGATTGTGTCCAAAGAAGCCACAGAGTGCAAGTTATGCAACACTTCTACTATAAATACAGGAATTAAAATATCCAAAAGCAAATCTATAGAACAGAACTGTGAATGTAACTTTTAACCTTTAACATTTGGATGATGTATCAAATGTTGGAAACCATAATTTAGGTTAGTTCTGTGGTGAAAGTGTAGATACTTAAAAACTGGTGAAAAAAAAGACATAGTTCTTTTAAGAAAGAAAATTGGAACTTAACAAGTAATTTCATACTCCAACCTTACATTTCAAAAAACTCTACTTGCCTTTTCATTTAATGAATAGCACTAATACACAGCCAATCACAACAATTTGAAAATGCAATGATTTGTACCATTGAGAACTATACACATAAAGGTGGCAACATTTTTCATTTCAGCTGAGCCTCGCCTCCACATTTTAATGCATAGAAGCTCTAGAACAACTAAATTTAGCAGCCAACAAATACTATAAGATTAAAAGTCTACAACCCCAATGTTAGAAAAAATTAATAATAATTACTTAAAAATACAGAATCTCTTATTCTTCTTCATCAAAATCCAACATCCCTAGTGCATTAGATAACTCCTAGAAACAAAGCTATGCTATGCACGTTCTGCATCATCACATAGTACATTGCACACATACGGTATTGCCCTGTGTTAGTATGATACAGGCTGGTTGGCATGGCCACTGCAGAAATACCAGAAGGCGTTCCTTCATCTTCTGACTTCTCTTCTTCTTCAATCTTCGCTACCGCAGGTGCATCTGATGAGAGCTCATTCAAAATTTTTCTAAAAAGAGAATGTAAGTAATTTCATGTACTTGAAGATCCATACCCATAAGAAAATCAAAGAACTGACTTTTATCAGACAGTTTTGCTGTAATAAATAAGCTGCCTGTAAAACCAGCAAAACCAAAATTAAAAGTCCTTACCGGTACGAAGGCCTTCTTGAAAGTATTTCCCTACGTTTTTGAGAATCAATAATCACTTCTGATTGTGCAGCTTCATCTGCAATCGATGCTACCTGTAATAGCAAAGTTCCTGAATTCATAACTTCATTAAAAAAATATCAGCAGAGTAAATTTTTTTTAATTCCGTCCATGTTTACATGGGAAGTTTGTTGACTTATCTATCACTAATCACGTGATTTTGGACTACTTTTTTCCAATGCAAATTTCAAATTCTGAAGTTACCCTGACAAAGTCACTCAGATAACATTTTCCAATTTGAAAAAGGAAAAAGTCAATAAAATCCAGGTTACTTTTTTGTGAATGACACTTAGAAAAAGTATGGAAACAGATTTCTTTAAATATAAAAATATTATATAATTTAATTAGCTCTTAAAGTGGAGTCAAACATCTAAAATACAGAATACTGCACTAATGTGCCTTAAATGATAGTATATAACATAAAAGTTTCTTCATACCACACCAAAGCTATTTAAAAAATAACTTTATTTAAATATACACATTTATTAGACTAACACATTCATAAATGCAAAGGCATTGTTTAGCAATGTTGGACGAGTTTTGGAAGTGCCTGAGAAATCCACAGTATCTCATTTTCTCAGACCTTTAGTATTTTCATATATTCTTCTCTTAAAATTACTCCAGACAATATTAAGGCCTAGGGCTGAATCACACTCGACCAGCACCTATCTTACTAACCAGAACTGAAAGTTATGATTGAACAAAGAAAAGGCTTTATTTTCTTGGACTCTTTTAACCTACTCAGAACTATTGCTGTGCTGAGATTTCCAAATTGAAACAGTGTGAAAATCTTTTCACGTGAAGACAGCAGCTTCAGATTAAGCACTTTGTTAAACTAACACTGAACAAACATGATATAAGAGACTAGAAGACTTCAAGTGTTTGAACCAGCTGCAGTGGAAGCTCAGGGAATACAAGGAAGAGCTCTGGAATTAATCCTTCTGCCAGTCCTCAGCGTTTGGTACTAGAAATAAAATCTCCCTGACCTCAATAGAAAATGACTGGAAGGTTCTGGAAATTTATAGACCTGGATCAGCTCAGGTCAAACCTTTAGAACTCCACCTTGAACGAACTGCGGGTTATTGCAGAACAAAATTATCTCTTCACTTGCTAATTTTATTACATTACACTTCTGTGTAAAAATATTTAATGTAGCCTCATTTGGCTGGGTAATATGCAACAAATATCATGAGAACTATACATCTGCCACCTAGGCAGTGAGAGTTACTTCTGCATGTGTACAGATGCATAGCTCCAACCCAGACATCAGAGCTGGCTGCAGAGCTCCAGGTGCTTCAAGAAATTTGTATTCCTCCTTTACAGGAGAGACCAATGCTGAGCAGCAGAGATCCTGAAAGACATTTCCTTCCCAATGTGCTTTCAGCAATCTCCTCATGGATTGATCTTCAAGCTTCTGGCATAATCCTTCAGAAGTAAGATTGTATCACACAGCCAAGAAAGAGCCTGGGCATCCTAACTCAAAACAGAATTTTCATTCTGCTGGGGCCTGGGGGTTAATAAATTATCTATTTGTCCCTGGACAAATAGTCCAAAAACAAGACCTCAGTTGTCTTTAAATTGTCACATTACCCTAACAGCTACCAACAGGCCCCCTAGTTTGTGAAGATGGCTGAAGAAGTTGGGAGCAGTCATACTTTGAAGAAGATAAGGATAATTACAAAAAGATTTAGCATTTTAATGTGTGTATTGGTTTTGTACAGCATGGTTTTTGGTAGAAGAGGGGATGCAGAGGTGGCTTCTGTGAGAAGCTGCTAGAAGCTTCCATGATGTCCAGTAGAGCCAATCCCTGATGGCTCTGCAGATGGATGTACCACTGGCCAAGCCTGGGCCAATTTGAGATGGTGGTAACGTCTCTGTGTTAACATATTCAGGAAGAAATCAAAACAAAGATTGGGGGCACAGTTTCAATTCTAGCCAGAAAAGAGGAGGAAGTGAGAACATGTGAGGGAAAAAACACGGAGACACCAAGGTCAGTGGAGGAGGAGGTGCTCTAGATGCTGGAGCCAGGATTCCTCTGCAGGCTGTGGGGTGGCCACAGTGAAGCAGCTGTGCCCCCACAGCCCATGGGGATCCATGGATGATGCAGAGATCCCTCCACAGCCCGTGGGGGAGGTGCCCACACCAGAGTGGGTGGATGCCTGGAGGAGCCCGTAGTCCAGCGGGAAACCCATGGAGAGACAGGTCTTGCTCCCAAGTTGGAACAGCCTGTCCTTGGAGGACTGCACCTCATGGAAGAGCGACCCATGCCACAGCAGTTTTGGGAGCATGGTTTGCCCATGGGAAGGACTAATATGGCAGCAGTTTTGGAAGGACTGCTGCTCAAGAAATTGGAGCCATGCTGGAGAAGTTAATGGAGAATTGTCTCCTGTGGGAGGGACCCCACAGTCTCAGTGGGGAACAACTTCTCTCCCTGTGCAGCAGAGGAAAACCTTGGGTGACGAACTGACCAAAACCTCCACACTGTCTCCCTGCACTGTCAGTGGGAAGGAGGGAGGGGCTGGAGGAAAAAAGGCGTCTTCAAGGGCTTATTTTACTTCTCATTATCCTGCTCTGATTTTGTTAGTTATAAATTCACTTTATATCTTTAAGTTGAGCCTGTTTTGCCATTGGAGTGTTCTCTCCTGGTCCTTATCTCAATTCATGAAACGCTTTGTTAAATTTTCTCTCCTCTGCCCAGCTACAGCAGGGGAGCGTGAGTGAACAATTTTAATGGGAGCCTGGAATTTGGCCAGTGTCAAACCACCGCAATGTGAAAGAGAACATTTTCTATAAGAAATTTCAAAAGCTTTAATTTTCATCATGACAAAGAGAGAATGAACACTTCAGATCATTCTAATGGCAAACAACCATGTCCATACTGTTAACAAACCATTGTAGTTTTCTCCTGGACATCGTTCAGATTTCAACTTTACCTATTTCAGCTTCATCTGCATTTGAACAAATTTAACTTCAAACTCATTTTAAGTCTTTCCAGGACCTGATACTACAGGGGGGAGCAAGCAATAAGTCAAATAACAATTTAAATCTTCCTACATATAAAACAACATTTAACAATAAGGAATGCTATGAAAGTATTTTTTCATCTAAAAAACAACAGCATTATGAGAAAAACTTCTGAGCACCTTCCAGTTGAAAATGGCAGATGTTTGAGGGAGAGGTCATGCAAGCTTCAACACCAACCTTCAGCATACTTATTTCTTTTTTAAACTGATATAATTTCCCAAGTTCCCCGCTGTCTGGCAGAGACAAGGTAGCAAGTTAAAGCCAAATGATCTGGAGGAAATTCCAGGTGGCAGGATAGTCTACTGAAAAGGATCCCAGAAGGGCTGAACACCCTCTCTAATGGATTCTTCCACAGCATCTTCAAGGCCTTTCTTACCCAGATGAAACCAAAGCAAAATCCTAGAACTAACTAGTCAGTATTAATTGGGACAAAACTTTCCTGTTTTACTTTACTCCTCTGGGTAAGGGTGGACAGCCAGAGTTAACTCAATACAACAAATAGTTGACTTCCACTCGCCTAAGATGACACAGCAGCAGCTGTCAAGAGATTCCTGAGAAATTTCTTCTTCTGAGCTTTGAAAAGTCCTCTCTCTTTGCATGTATGTCCTGACTACACTGATTAAAGGAACAGAAACTAGGAATTACTGATCTGCTTATTGAATAAAGGTTACTCAGGAAAATTACAGTTAGAAAGAATTCCAATTAAAAAAAGTATTTACTTTGAATACTCTGTTCTGACTTCAAGTTTGATCGAGTATTGGCACGTACCACACCTCTTTTCATGGTGATCTAGGATTTCAAAACCTTGAGGTCCCATCTTTTACACCTACTGCTCAACGATAAAATATTCATTATCTGATCACAGTTTTATTATTTTTCTCAAATATAAAACCTACTTATACATGTCTTTTTGTTTATTATACTGGAAATTTATTAAGAAGCCTCTAACATTAAAGATGGCTTCTCAAGAGCAACAACACATGACTTTTCCTTAATATGTTGCAATGGCCACAGGCAAAACCCTTTCCCCCTAACAGGGAGAGGTGTATCAGCTTTCTTACCAGAAATAGCAATTGTATCTGCAAAAAGCAATTCAGCTGACATTTCTCAAGCAGATTTTAATAAAACTAGAGCAGAAGCCTTCCCAGCTACAAAAAAAAACACCAATAGGAGACCAAAAAATTTTCAAAACACTGCAAATTCATTCTCTCTTGCCTTTCCTACTTTTTAAAAACTCTGAAAAGCCTTACATGTTTTGCACCAATCCCTGTTTTCTAGTTCCAGCAACTTTAAACACATGAACATTTGCCAGATAAATTTGTGTTTTGAGGCTGCCTGTATTTTTGGTATCCACATTCACAAAAAGCAATACAAGATGCTCTAACTGGGTCTGATAGGGGCTCCCAACAAGGAACCACTTGATATAATATGCTTACTTCTATTATGCCCAGACCCTTTCCAATAATAAAATAGGAGATACTTCAATATTTATGAGTTCATAGTCTCATTACAAACACTATGTTCATAGAATTTAACAAAAATTTAAAACTGCAGGATACACTGAAGTAAGGCCGTGTTATGACACAAATTTGCTATTGCGTAAGTTCAGACCCAAGTTCCAAGACAATTTCTTGTAAGATAAACAGGAAGCATTAAGGAATTGCTATACAATGCTTGTAGAGCTGCTCCTGGTTGGATGTTTGCCACCTTTCCCCCTGCTGTTTCCTGTGCCATCTGAGTAAATCTTGCAGCACTGGTTGGAATGAAGAAGAACTGAAGATGGGCTGGGAAAAGAATTATGAGGTACCAAATATTCATGAAAATGTAACAATAAAAAAGCTAACCTGAACAGCTTGCATGTGTGGTGACTGAATGACTGAGGGCTGTGTGGCTTGAATGACACCCTGGACATGAACAGTTTGACCAGAAGGCAACTGCACTAGAGTTACAGCTGGAGATCCTCTTCCAGCACTGGAAGCAGCTACAGAAACCTGCAAAAATTACAATCATCACGTTTAAGTAAGATGCCTTAAGACTTCAGCAAATGTTTTTAGCAGTGATAGCTAAAACAGACTGATTTGGTTGCCACATCTAAAAAAGCTCAGATGTATATAATTATCACACACAAAAATAAATTATTTTACTAGTAAAAGTACCAAAGGCATGTATTTTCCAAATGGTCTGGAAAGCTTAAAACTGTACCCTAACAAACTGCAATTATTTGTTTTTTCCTCTCCAGAGACTTCGTATTTTCCTTTCAATAAAAAAAACCCCGACCCTCAGCCATCGCACACCAGATCTGCTGTTGCCAGCATAAAGGTTAGGAAGAACTTCCAGAAATATAACAAAACCCATGCATATTCACTGGAGTAGAATGTCACTGCAACAACATAAAGGCCAGAATGTTCTTAGGAAGAAAAAAAATTAGAACTGTTTTAGTTTTGCTTTGCTTATTAGGTAAGAAGTGTGCTTTTGGGATGGATGTCTAAAGAGACATGGGAATTCTTCAGATAGTGAAAAATCACCCTGTTAAATAAAGCCATACAAGGATTTGTAAACTCATTCAGTTTAACAGACTCCTGTTATATATATATAATTTTATGTATCAAGAAAAAGAGAGCTGGAGTGTATCAGTGCTTCAAACAACAACAAAAATAAAAAACAGCTGAATCTTCTCTAAGCCTAGCACAGCCATAGAACAGCTTTCCCCAGCCTGCAACTCTTAACCTTCAGTGCCAAGGACTAATGGGTTGAGAAACAGCTTAACACCTATGGGCTAAGAAATAATTCAATATTTGTGCTGCCACTATTAAATCTATTAACAGAAACAAGCAGTGATGCAAAGGGAAAACACTGTGATTGATCTCAATTTATGTGAGGAAGCATCTCTATACTTGGAAAAGGAAGACAATGACAAAGAAACAATATAATAAAAATAAATGCTGTGTTTTTCAATTAAACTGCACTGAAAAGTCTTATTTCTATATTCTGTGCATTCAAAAATAAAATCAGACTCAAATATAAAATTCTGTTATTATTCCCTTCTTAGCTTTGTTCACAGCTCCAAAGATATCCGGTATGAGCAGTAAACATGAAATGAGATGAGAGTAAGAAGAAAAACATGAAGAATGCTGAATATTTAAAAAAAAAAAAAGTTAAAGAAACTTTTGTACTTTTTACATATTTACTGAGGTGTTTTTTAAAATCCAAATATAAAAGCAGTTTTTATTCCTGATCCATAAGATATTGCTTGTCTACAAAATAATCCCTTTCTTGAAGGAAGTAAAAATTTTAACTATTATTCAGATGCACTGCTATCAAAAAGTCCTGATGTTGGTTCAAATTACTTTGAAGAAATAATGTTTCTAGGAAACAAAGACAGGATCTTGTCAACATTCACTATGCAATTGTTCAATGTTGTAGGAAACTGAATCACTTTTCAGAAAACAGAACAATTGAGGGCATTTTTAACCCTGAAATGGGTTCCTTAAATCATTCCTTAAATGGCATGAAATAGTAACAGGGAAATAGGACATACAAACTGTCTTCCCAACCCATTCAACAAATATTAATATTATCAGAAATTTATCCGAAGTAGATGAGATTAAGCACCAGAAAATCTCAAAGATCTGAAAAGTATGATCTATTTTGTGGCAAAACTTACATCCTAAACCCAAGCTTCAAGCAGCAATCACAGAGCAGTCTAAATGTTTACAAAGCATGCTAACTTTTCAAAACATTATAAAGGCAATTTCACCAAACCTTTCCATTTACTGTTCTCTTTGTGAGAATTGCCATTTGATACAATACTCAGTGGGTCAGAAAGAACTTTCTGAGTACAGCCAGAAAACAGTAAAAGGTAAACAGTTTAAACATTTCTTTTTGGTATACAATGGGTTCATCACACATAATCAGGAAATAAACCGTACTTGAGATTAAGAAACTACATTCATTTTAAAGCTCCTTATTCAGTATAACCCCACAGGGAAAAAAAAAAACCAAACCACAACTTCATTCAGCTAATATTCTTTTGGACTAAAGTTTAAAGGAGAAATTGTTTTGTTTCCATTAATTCAGATAAGAGATTTAATGAAGAGGTTTAAGTGCTAAGGTAAGAGGAGATGGCAGTATTATAAAATTTTCAAGGTTCATATTCTTCATCTCTTTTATAGATATTGGAAATTATTATTAGAATTTTGATTCAGATTTTCCTTTACAGTTTTCAAACTGAATATCCCTGTGTCAACTGACATACTAGAACATTTTCATGCTATCATGCGTAAATCCTGACTGAAACTTGGCAAAGAAATTTCTTTCTGACATCAGTGATGAGCAATGCTACCTTTAACATCATTACTTCAACGACTGTCTGGCACAGCAACTGAAAGCAACCCACAGAGGCAAGTCAGGGACACAGAGGCTGAGGGGAAGCTTAACACATTCTATGGGTTCTATGCTCCGAGGCATGCAATACTCACGTCCAATAGCTTCAATGAATATTAACCATGCAACCCATAATAGCAGTATGGTCCCATATTTCAGGTATTTGGAAATGTAAGTGCTCCCTCTTCTACATGGGGGGAGAAAAATAGCCAGCAACAATAACCAGGTACTACCTTCCTACTGAGGCACACATTCTTGCAGAGAAAGAGGCTGCCCATCATTTATCTAACTCCAAGATACATGGTCCATCTGAACAGTTATCCTGGATATCCTGTGAATGTCAGATATCCTTTCCCTGCTAAGTACTAGAGAGGTTACCTTCACATTCAACCACTCATACATTCAACACTGCCGAATGAAGAATTCAGGACACAGGCCCATCTGATTTCTGTCCCTGCTACAGACTGCAAATATTACAAGGACTCTAGAAGTAAAGTGAAAAGCAATTCTGGAAAAGGAAAAGTCAAGGCAAATCCACACTGGATTCACCTAATAAAAGAACAGAGGACCTGCCAGACTTGGGCACTGAGTAGCCTCTATGAGGAAAAGCTGGAGACACATGTTTTGATCAATTCCAAAGCCACTGCCAAAATAGCAGCATCTACTTTTAAGGAAAATAAGGCTAGGCTGACTAGGAAGCACAAAATGGTGAAATAGCTGCACGTTTATAATCCTCTAACATCAACTTTGCTAAATGGCCAGCATTTGCGTTTGGCAGGCTGGTTTTAGAGTCTTACTTACAACAGCCTAGCAAACTCCCAAGGGTCTCCACCTCTAGGGAGTAAGATTTAACACTGTTTGATATCAAGAGCCCACAAGGACAACCCCCCAAAGTGCTAAACTTGAACGATCCCAGCTTGCAATAGCTACTCACTCCAGGCTCCGAAAATCTCCCTGAAAATCTCCCTATGCTCACTGACAGCAGTTCTCACATTGTAAATCCTGACATATGTCTAATTCAGGGCCAGCACAAGAGGTCAACAGATGGTGTCTCAGACAAGGTCAGCAGACAGCTCTACTGATAGACAACATGACAAGGTTAACAAAAAGTGAATCAAAGAGGAACCCATCAAGATGTAGGATTAAAGAAAAAAAGAAAACACAATTGAAAGTGTTTTTATCAAACCTGAGAAGGGCTAAAGTACATTAATCTTACATTGTTATATTTATTGTAGCTGAGCACACAGCAACACAGAATGGCTTCTAGAAATCCTGCAAAAGGAACATCTAATTTCTCTTTGAATACCATTGCAGATATAAATCTTCCAAGATGTAAGTTTGACTACCGTCAACACTATCAGAATATTCCAATACAAGTTTACTTCCTTGTAAGTACAGATCTATATATAGCAACAGATGATGTGGGCATGTGAGACACCCATGGAGCTCATTTCAAAACAGGTTGAGAAATTTTCCATCTCACACCTCTGCTCTTCCCTCAAAGACATCAAGCTTTTGTATGGGTGTTCGGCACATATTCAACAGCTTATAGACAGCCACCAATAATTTTATTTTCTTACCTATTTTTTCTGGTAGCTGGACCAGAAAAATATTACCATGTCAATTAATCAATTGGCTAAAAGTGACAGATGCAAGAAATACAACTATAAACTGATTCTACAGTACAACATTTTATTTTAAAAACAACCACTTTTTAATGGACAAAAAGCACATCTCATTTTTGCTAGTTTCAAATTTACTCATTTTGGCTTTAGTGCAAAAAGTAACTTTACTTTCAGCAGCAAAAAATTGCAGGAGAATACAGCACCAAAAAAAAAAAAAATGCAAACACTATTTTTTTCCTCTACAAATAATGTTTAATAGGTCCTTCGTAGCATTGGAGGTCATCCCATCACACCATAGTGCTCCAGCGCACACATTCTTAATGTCTCCTCTTTCCCAACAGGGGAGACATTAAAAATGCTTCAGCACAAAACAATCTCTGTCCTGTAAAGATTATCATCTTGTGAAGTACCTGGTCCATCCTGTTAAAACTAAATGACAGGCATTTCTTTAAAAAGCTTATAGAAGAGGGGAAAATAAGTCAGCTGCCTCCCAGGAAGAAGAAAAAAGGTGTCCACCTTCTATGTAGCTGTATCCCTCAGCACTTTACTAGTCACTCCCTGGCCAAAGCCATAATTCAATTAAATATCAAGCACATTAAAAACCATTACATTCCATCCGGACTTAAAAACTCCACCTGTTTTACTAGGACTTAAAACTCCACCTGCTGGGACAGATGCCTAGAGAGGCTCTAGAGACTCCATCTTTGGAGACATTTACATCCCAGGCAGACACAGTTCTGGCTGACACTGCTTGCACAGGCAGGTCAGACTCGATAAGCTTAAAAGGTTCCTCCCAAGCTTGACCCTTCTACAATTCTTTGATAATACAAAGAAAACCACTAATTAAAAGACAGCGTATTAAAATGTTTTACTTCTGACTGACCAAAACCAAGGCTGAACAAATATTTTGTTAGAAAAAATACAAAGCTGTCATCTCCCCAACTCCCTCAAAGATATTTGAAAAGGAGCCCTCAGTTTCAGTGACCAGACATTTTCACTCTCAGTAAGAATCAAGTCATTCTTTTCTACTATTTCTGCATATTTGCACAAAATTAGTAGGAGGGATGACTGGAAGTTGGCACAAGATGCTTTAGTCACTTGTAGTAGTTGACATCTCTTAAAATGTACTCCTCCACAGGCCAAAGAGGGAGAAGAGGTCTGTGCTCCTCCATAATAGTCAAAAGACACAGGCACAGCCTCAGAAACACACAAACTTCCCATCTGGACCACCACAAAACTGGTCAAATGTCCCATACAGGGGCCTCCAGTGGGCTTTTACCCCTCAACACCCAGGCCCAGCTCTCCATGACAAAGCGCCTCACCTTCCAAGCCAGCCAGGTAGGAACACAGGCCAAGAAAATCCTACTCATCTTAAGCCAAAGGAGCGTCTCAAAAGGCCTGTCAGCAGGAAGTGCTGTCTGGGCAGCTTCACCACAACAAATGCTGGGGCACAGCAGCCCGAAGGCACTGAGGGTGTGTGAGGGCTGCAGGCCCCAGGAGCCAGAGGCTGAGGAGATGGGCACAGGCCCGGAGCCCTCCGAGAGGGACAGCAGCACCAACCCCGCTTGTCTGGGAGCCTGAGAGGGACAGCAGCACCAACCCCGCTTGTCTGGGAGCCTGAGAGGGACAGCAGCACCAACCCTGCTTGTCTGGGAGCCTGAGAGGGACAGCAGCACCGACCCCGCTTGTCTGGGAGCCTGAGAGGGACAGCAGCACCGACCCCGCTTGTCTGGGAGCCTGAGAGGGACAGCAGCACCGACCCCGCTTGTCTGGGAGCCCAGCAGAGGGACAGCAGCACCAACCCCGCTTGTCTGGGAGCCTGAGAGGGACAGCAGCACCGACCCCGCTTGTCTGGGAGCCCAGCAGAGGGACAGCAGCACCAACCCCGCTTGTCTGGGAGCCTGAGAGGGACAGCAGCACCGACCCCGCTTGTCTGGGAGCCCAGCAGAGGGACAGCAGCACCAACCCCGCTTGTCTGGGAGCCTGAGAGGGACAGCAGCACCGACCCCGCTTGTCTGGGAGCCCAGCAGAGGGACAGCAGCACCAACCCTGCTTGTCTGGGAGCCCAGCAGAGGGACAGCAGCACTAACCCTGCTTGTCTGGGAGCCTGAGAGGGACAGCAGCACCAACCCTGCTTGTCTGGGAGCCTGAGAGGGACAGCAGCACCAACCCTGCTTGTCTGGGAGCCTGAGAGGGACAGCAGCACCGACCCCGCTTGTCTGGGAGCCCAGCAGAGGGACAGCAGCACCGACCCCGCTTGTCTGGAAGCCCAGCAGAGGGACAGCAGCACCAACCCCGCTTGTCTGGGAGCCCAGCAGAGGGAGGGACAGCAGCACCAACCCTGCTTGTCTGGGAGCCCAGCAGAGGGACAGCAGCTCCAGCCTGTGCCAAGCAGCTCTGCCAGCTCCAGGACAGCTCTCTGAGCCATCCGACCAAAACCAGGGACTCCACTCCAGACTGTTACCCCCAGACTTCAAACGGAGGTACAAGTTTTGGTTCAGTGTTAATTGAAGGAGATTCATCAATACTTCAGAGTTACTCATTTTAACTGGAAGGTGTGAGACCCATACCCCATACAGCTGAACCTTCACACACAGTACTCAAGCATTAAATGCAGACAAACATAAAAAGTGTTATACATTGCACAATATAGGAGTGCAAAAACTCTCCTACAGCATTAGGGACACCTTTGTCTCTGGATCAACACTAAAAATCCCACATGACAGAATTCACAGATGTCTTCTCCAGAGACTATTTCACAAGCCAATAGATTTTACACATCAATCATCCTATGAAAATTTGAGCAGAACCACTAAAGAAGAAATGACGGGATGACATCAACAGAGCAAACCAAATAAAATTCTTAAAGAAAAAAAAGAAAAAAACTGAACAAGCAATACTCCCAATGCTTCATACATTAAAACCAACAAAGAAGGTTGATAAATATTTTGCGGTCTACTTTGTGTCTGAAGATCTGACAAAAAGAGCAGCTGCTTTCAGTTTTTAAAATGTATCTATAATGTAGATCAAGTATCTAACATAACAAATACATGGCCTCAAATCGTAGCAAATAATTTCAAACTTCCAATGATGAAAAAATTCGGTAAGACTTTTTTTAAAATCAGTTCTTTTATTTAACAAAGGGCTTTTGAAAATCCTTTTAAGTCGTCCATACACGTTTCTGAAGCTATAAATCTTAGTACTGTCAGGAACACTACTTCTCTCAAGTGCTGAATATAACAGTACATATTTTTAATGTTTGAGAATTGTTACTAAATAATCTTCTATCCATTAACAACCAAACAATAATCCATAGAAAACATGTAAAGTATGCTTTTAGAAGTCCAGACGCTGTGATTGGATACACAGGGATGAAACAAAACAAGCACACATTAAAAATATACTTGCAATTAGATTAAATTCATTCTGTACAAAAACTGGAACTAGGAAAGAACCATGGCTATTTTTATTCATGTTTCCATTTTTGTTATAAAACGCATCTTCAAAATACACAAATGGTTTAGATATGTTTGATCTTGTAGCCACATCAATTCCTTAAGACTGTATCCCATCTCTATAACAATCACCTTGTGAAAGTGAAAGGAAAAAAGCCCTTTGTCTACTGATCACTCTTGTCTGAAAGGGCTCCTAAAATGCTACCTTTTAACAGACCTGATGTTATATCAGTCCTCTGTTAACTACTAAAGGCATATTTTCCAGTATACCTTTGCTATATTTTTCCTATTTATTACCAAGACTTAAAAAACATGAGAATACCATAAAAATTGATTGTTTAAAAATCATAGCAGTTCTGAATATCACTTCATTGATTCTTCTCATCTTTCCACACTTCAACTTACCTCAGATCCTGAGGAAATCTGATTCTGGCCTGGCTGATTCTGAAGGTGACCAGCACTTCTCTCTGTCAGAGAATCCACTGCATTGTCATCCTGTTCAACCATTTCCATGGTCATCAGTCTAAAAGTAAGTACATACACATTTAAATAACTCATTACAGGGAGATATATCAGGCAGCTAGGGAGAATAATTCCAAACTATTCTATATTTGGCGCAGACAGAAAATAAATATGTTTCTGTCGAAATGAAGTCCTTTCTTCATTCCCCTGTATTAAAATATTCACTCATATAGCCAGGAGCTCTAAAACAAGTATTTTGGAAAGCTGCAGGGAGAGGCAGTTCTGGAGATAGTTCTCAGAGAGGGACAAGCAGAGTCCCAGGGTCCCATGCAGTGCTGGTCCCTTCAGCCTCATGGGCTGCTACAGCCCTCTTGAACCTTCCAAGATGCCTATTCCCTCCCTGCCGGCATCTACACTTAAATTGTCTGTAAACTACTCCTGGCTCTGGAGCCACAACAATTCTTCTCACTTTACAGATTTAAAAGGATAGATTTCATTGAAAACTAAGAACTTGCTCACCCTCAATTTAAACTAAGAGTTTAAACTTCATAGAGTAAACTTCCAAATCTGCTACATATCTGCTATAGAAAAATGCAATTACCTGACAGCTCCTTTTCGATATTTCTTGGCACACTTAGTCATAACGGAAGGTGTGAGTTTTAAAACAAGAGCTTGGATCTCTTCGGCTCCCTTTCTCTCCTACCAAACCCTGCACTGAAGGTGCAACATTGAACAGGTGATGTCAAACATTGCCATGGCAACAGGTCAGTTTACAAACAGAACAGAGACAGGATAGGGTCAGGCAGAGGCAGGCAGGGCGCCCGGCAGGCACGCTCCCACCTACACCCTACTTACACAACCACTGACAGCCTCAAAAGGAAGACATGATATTAGTTGAGAGATTTAAGAGGCAGCAAATCTCGGCTCCCCAGGCTCAGTTTCCATAACTAGGGGATGACAAGGCTGGCTGAGGCCAAAGTTAAATTATTTCTGATAGTTACTTTGGTTTCTTCTCAGGACTTAGACTGAGAGATGCGAGAGGCAGGCAAGGACAGCTACCCACCTGACTCTGAGGCTCTGGAATTCAGTCCCTGTTACATTAAATCGAATTAAATGTAAAGCAAACTCCTTTTGTGGCATTATTTTACAGAACATTCCACAATTTTTGAAAAGAATAATTTTTATTAGTTTTTTAAAAATCAACATTTTGCCCAAAATAAAGGCATGAAAGTACGAAAAGATACCCAGTCGAATAATGGAGGGAAGCATATTTCTAGCTCATATGCCTCAAATGGTGCTCTAATGACCAGATTTAACAGTACTATAGCTAATGGTAGTGAAGCTGCAAAACAATTTAACATTTTATGGGTTAACATGAGTATTTCTGCTCAGAGAAGTTACATACTCTATGCCACTATCAATTCAGATTAGAATCATAGGGAGCTATTTTACAACTAAAATCTTTCTATGTTTTTCTCTTGCTAGTTACCACTAATTACCTTTTTGTTTAGATACAATCTAATTAAATATCTACTGAAATTCACCAAAGCCTAACAGCTCTGGGGAAACTGTTTTCACCAAGCTTTTCACCATAATTTTCTATAAGAAGATGTTACCTAATTAAAATATTCTGGGTTTATATATATGCAATATAACAACAATAATAAAGTAGGGAAAAAAAGTTTTTCCTTTGTAAACTAGGGTCACACATAAAGTCTCAAATATGAAAGGTTTATGTGGTTCATGTAAGAATAAGCTTCAGAATAGCTAACACACTAAGGAAGAATAAATAATGGCTAGGTTCTGGCAACATATTCATTGTAATCTCTTCTAAAGATGGGAATATAATCAGAATTAATTCACTTTATGAAAGCCCTGAAGTATTTTTGTATCCAGAGCCATCTGTCACAGAAAACTTATTGTTGAAAAAAACTACAAAAAACCAAAAACAAACAACCCAAGTACTTTTGTTTCCACTGAATGCATTTCATAGAAATTTTACCCAGAAAGTGTCATTTTTCATCTTGGAAAAAATTTTATTCCTTATTTTTAGCTTATTTTCTCACTGATTGCAGAACAGTATAAAAATATATTTACTTTTACTACTTTATCAGGATTTTTTCTCCCAAGATCTTTCATTTGCAGTGCTGCACTACATTAGCAAAAAGCTACAGAAAGAGCATCAGTGCAGCAGAATATCTAACAAAGTTATTCCTCATATTTTGCAAAATGCAGCTCAGAGAAAGGGGTGTATTTTTTTATTATTTATCTTTAATTAGAAAAATAACAGCAAGAACAATACATGTCAGTGGAGTGACAAACATAATTAAGATTTATGATATACTTGGAAAACTCCAGAATTTATATAGATTTTCCACCTATAATAGTGTATATTCTGACTCTCAATACAAATGATTGTTTAATTGAAATATTTAGTAGGGTGGAGTAAAGTCTGAAAATTTGACTGCCATAAAATGCAATCGCTACTCTGAAACACAGTAAAATACTTTTCCTAGATAAGCTCAAACCTGCTTCTTTTTGACAACCTCTGTGACCAAATAGTGACTTGACTTAAAACAACATCCAAATATAAAGATCCAATCACAGCCTAAAAAAAAAAAAAACAAAACAAAAATAATGAAGTATATGAGTAATTTTAAAAGATACACGAGCTATCTTGGCATAAAACTTCAGTGAGAATGATGACTTAAGACAAACCAGCACATTAGTATCACAGTTCAGACATGTTACAAGATTAGGACTGATAGACACAACCATGGGATCACTGAGCTGGCAGGAGCAGGTCAGCTGCAGTCATTTGAGCCCACAGGGTCAGTGGTGGCACAGTCACGCTGAGCTCTGCCAGTTCACGTGGGCTTGTACACAGCTCAAGACCAGGCATGCCAAGGAACTCCTGAATTTCAGACTAGGTTGTCACTGTCTTCAGAGCACTTTTATAACCTGAATTGTACAGGGGTTTTATTTCCTGTACTACATATCACGTCAACATGAATACATCAAAATTTTTAATACATTCAAACAAAAAACTGAGCAATACTATAATTATGCTTTTCTAAAACATCAGCAATACAGACTGTGGCATGAAACCGTCACTAATCCAATTCAGTAAACAGTTTCCACACATATCACACACAGTCTGCATTGCAAGCGGATTCTAACATATTCATTGCTATTAAGTTTCCAAGAAAGAAAAACAGAATTTTCCGCCAAGCCCTTAAAATCCTTTATAACAGTCTATCAGTAGCAGTACACATTACACTTAAAAGTTTACATAACCTTCCTTCTATTTTTAAAAGAATACTAAGCAAATAGTTTAAAGTGGTCTTGGGTCCTGTTTAAAATTACATTATGTTTTTCTTCATTGTATGACTCATTATATACAAGTTTTAGTCTTATACTCATTATTAATACATCTTTTTCTTATATTTTTTATCTTAGTTACTTACAAAGACTGAACAATAATTTCAAATACTAGTCTAGATTTTTAAATTAATACACAAGTTACACCTCTGCACACACATAAAAATGGGACTAAAATGGTCTTCCATAACGAAGCAAATATACCTGCTTCTTCCTACAACATTGCAAAGAGATCTTCAGGGTATGGCAGAAGTTTAACTCTTACCAAACTTGCAACATTTCAATATCTATAAGCACATGTTTACTGTAGTCACTGAGACTAATGGACAGCAGGTCAGTGATCAGTAGCAGATAAACACTGATTAAGATGATGCATACAGTGCCCATCAAAAGCTTCTTCAACTGTGATCAGATGAACCACCCCTGACAGGAGAAATGTGACAGATGGAATCAGTTGGAGGAAAACAGAAAGATCTTCCTAGAAAATTTGAAGCCATTTACAGCTAAAGGTGTGAATTCTTTTTATTTTTGCGCATAGGTAAGAGATGAAGAATAGCATCGCTAGCAAGACATTCTTTTGCAATAAAGAGCACAAGAAATCCTTTCACTCCTCCCAGTACTGCTGTTTGTCTGCATATCAATATAATATTTTATGTCTATTGGTGAAATTATACTGCAAAACCAGACTGCTACAGTATTTTGCGTAACTGGAAGTGCGTGACTGTCTAAATAAATACCCAGAGACATTTTTAAAAACAACTTTTTTATTTCAACCATCCTTTATACATCAGGAACTGCTAACAAATGTAGTTTGATATAAAGGAAATCAATTTTAAAGGGCTAAAAAATATGTTTCAGCCCTTGCTCCAAATCTCTTTGAAGTTTTTTCACAGAGGAGTTACTAGAAAGCAAGAATGTGAATTTACAAACACCTGTTTTGCATTTATTGATGACCCCACAGTGAGTGTGGAAACTCACAGAATACACTTGTTTCAGACATTGTGTTTTGTATCAGTTCTGTAATAACTGTTTTACCACCCTGGTGGCATGAAGGACACCAGCTCATAAGGTGAGCACAGGAGTCAGTCAATTAAAATGTGCAACAGTAAACAGACCCAAATTTGAAGCGCAAACTTTCAGTTTTCAGCATCACCAGGAGCTTCATCACTAAAGTTCTTGTGTCTCCTACACTCTTATTTCCCTATTTTCTTCCTCGAACATCTCAGCTAAACCCTAAACCCCAAAATCTTAAAACCCCAACGTCCCATTACTCTGAGCACAGGCAATGCTACCTGGCCACTCGGCACCTGCCACCCCAACCATGCTGACAGCGCAGTGCAGAGCCGGCTGTCAGCGGACACACGGTCCCCTCCAGACGGACCCAACCAGCCCCTGGGTAGGCCAGACGATCACTCAAGCATCAGCCCCCGTGGAATCACCTAACACGCGGTTGCGCTCAGCACCAAAACTGATGCTATCACACCAGTGGGGGATGCAGACAAAAGTTTCAAGCAAGACTTTAGACTCACGAAGCCCACTGTGATCCCTCCCCACTTGTTCTGACCCAGCTCCGAAAGCCCTGTGGGGCAAGGTTATAACCGGGAGTAACGGACCGAGGGGCAAACGCCACCGGGCACCCCCGCTCCACTCGGCCGGGGCAGCCCTGCGGAGACCCCAGGACGGGCCGTCCGGGGCGCTCTGCCCGCAGCGGGCAGGCGCTGCCCCCGCTCCGAGCCGCAACACCGGGCGAGCCGGCCCGGTGGCCCGAGCAAGCACTGGAGCCACCGCCTGCCGGAGCCCGGCGAGTGCCGTGGCTCCCGGACGGCAGCGGAGCCGGCGCTCCGCGCAGACCTTCCGGAATTCCCGGGAGGCGCAGCCGCCTCGGGGCCGCCCCGCAGCGCCGTGCGGGCTCTGCGCGGCCATCCCTAAGCGCAGCGCGCTCCCGGCTGCCGACGGGGACGCGCTCCCGCCGCCTCCCGCGCGCTCCCGCGGCGGAGCTGAGCCAAGCGCGGCACAGCGCCCCCCGCCTGCCCTGCCCGTCCCTGCCCTGCCCGGCCCGCCGCGCCGCCCGCTGCCCTCCGCGCTGCCCCGCTCCCGGCCCGCGGGGGGTCGGGCTGCGCGCACATGTGTCCCCGCCCCCTCCCACACTCACCCGCCGCCCTGTACGTGCTGCCCCCGTCACAGGGGGTGGGGGGGGACCGGGCCGGGCGGAGCCGCACGTCGTCCTCACGTCAGCGCTGATGCAGCCGCGCCGCCGCGGGGGCGCTGAGGAAATGGCGTCTGTGGGGCCTCCCAGCTCCAGCGGCCGCGGCAGGAGGCGGAGCCGCGCGCGGGCGGCGGTGCCGGGCGGCCGCGGGGCGCAACGGCCGCGGCGCTGACCAACCGCCGCCGCGGGGCCCCCGCCGGCGCCGCCCATTGGCCGGGGCGGGACGCGCCGCGGTGCGGGCGGGGCGGCCCCGCGCTGCCGGGGGCGGGGGCGGCCGGTAACAGCCGGGGCAGGGGCAGCCGCGGGCCCGCCGCGCTCCTGCGCCGCGCTGCGGGCGTGCGATAGCGGGGCGGCCGGGCCCCGCTGATAAGGGCGGTTGGCTGGGCTTCCCCGCAGGCTCCAGCCCTGGCTGTCCCCCTACTGACCTAGGGAAGGGACGCGGCACAACTCCCGGTTGTCCTCTGGGCGGTGCCGGAGCCCTGAGGGACACGGAAACCTGCCCAGAGGCCGCCCCGCCGAGGTGCTGCCCGCAGGTTGTTTTGTAATTCTGCTTAGTAAAAGCACGTTCCTTGCGTCAGACATTCGTGGTATGACATAGTATTTTACATTTATTTGGCTCAGTAAATCAGAAATTGCCAAGAGGCAACAAGCGGGAGGGACGTGCTTGTTTCCCCGCTCGCTTCCACGGGATTACGTGCAAATGTCCTGAGTCATGTTGGGTTTGTGCTGTAGGTGTGAGCACGTCCTTTGCCGGAAGCGCAGGGCCCGTCGGCTCAGGGTTAATAATGTTAAAATGCAATAAATGCGTAAGCCATAAACTTTGTTACTATGGGTGTTTGAACATCGTATGTCTTATTGCTGATCAGTATTTTACAAAGTAGTGTGACAAGGGGATTATACTGCAGTAAATTTTAAATTGGATGTGTATACATCACTACACGTATATTCTGAAATTACATAATGTAACTTCAGAACTAAACCCATTTTTATGGTTTAGGTTTGTTCTTTTTTTTTTTTCCTTGTGAGAATCTACTGAGTGTGCTAAATAAAAATGAAAAATCTAAGTTAATGTCACATAACTCATTGTGATTGAAGAATTGGAGGATGTGTGTGTCAGGATTGGTGATAGGTCTACACAGGTCAAACACTCAGTCTTATTCATGGCATAGAGAGAACCTACGTATTGATTTCCTGTGTTTTTTTAAAAAACAAATAACTCTTATCTCTGACTTCATAAGAGATGACTCATATTTATTTGCAAAAGTTTTGCCTTTAAGCATTTAGTTTTTTAATTTGCTTCACAGGACTTATTTAACACCGCTATCTAAATTGCAATGTAGTGGAAAAAATACAGAATCTTCAAATATCACTATTGCTTGTGCAAGTTTTCAGTTTTCATCCTACATTTCCTTTGTTGAAATATCGAACACCCCCTTCCTGCTTTGAGTTCTGTTTCCCTCCCTTTGTTTTTGTATATATATTATGTGTCTGTTCTGGGTTTTTAAATAGGAATTTCTCTTCCCATAATTAATTCTGGTTTAAGATCTCACCCATTACGTACACTATTGTTATGCTCATTCATTAAAAGATATGTTTTCTCTTGTCAATTAAAAATATTTGTTAGACTAGTAAGACAATCAAATGAACTGGCAAGTGTTAAACTACTGAGAATTACTCTGCTGAAACCTTTGGAAGAAATTCCAGTTTTGCCTTGTATACTCAAAAAGCCAGAAATGGCTCTTAGGATATTAGCAGCACCTCAAAAATATTTTTGAAAGTAGAAGTCTTAGTACAAGCAGGTAGAAATTTCAAATGAGAGTGTTAAATAATGGAAACCACTGGAGTGAGTTACCTGTAAACAAACAGAATTTCCATGAACTCTTAGGGCCTGGATTTGGACAAAGAGTTATTTTTTATTAGTTTTCAAGTAAGCCATAAATGCTTTGAAATGTTTAACTAAGAATTACTACTATTTATACCACTTCTCTCATAATGAACTGTATCAGAGGTGTAAGAGCCAGAGTGCCCTAAACCTTGGCAATACCAAGATGACTAACCAGATTTGGCTCATGACGCAGCTCTCTGAAGCCGGGGGTCTGGAAGAGGAAGGGAATGAAAAGAGCCTTGTGTTGTGTTCTTACTGCAGCAGGGCAGGGGTACCGTGTTTGTTATGTGAGGCCAGACCAACCTGTGCCACAAAAGTGCTCACTTTGACTAAAAACAGTTCTCCTTCAATTGGGAACAATGCCTGATGTGAACCCATTTAATTTCAAATGCTGAGACCAAAAGCAATCCATAAGAAGGCCACACAAGTCAGAATTTGTTATGATTTTCATCATTTATGGAAGAACATAAACTTGAAATCCAGACTCTTTGCTGCTGTCAGAATGACTGCCTGAGTCATCTTTTCTCTCAATCTCAAAATGTCCATTGTTTTTTGTTGTTGTTTTTTTTTTAAACTTTGGTGGGCAGAGCCATTAAGTTTCTTTCAACCTGGATCAATTCTTAAGTCTGATCACACAGAGAGAGGTAGGACCTTAACCAGGGAGGGTAATAGATGAACAGGGTGTTGGAGCAACTTTGTCTGGCACCAAAAAGAAACATGGTGCTGTTTGCAGAGAACTTAAATATTTCACCAGTGCACATTACATCAGTAGGAGTGCTATCTGTGTAATTTTCAGACAACTGATTCCACATATGGATCTCACAGCTATCTTTTAAATCGATTTTTTTAAAGGGG
Organism: Fringilla coelebs; assembly: GCF_963513975.1. Taxonomy (NCBI): domain Eukaryota; kingdom Metazoa; phylum Chordata; class Aves; order Passeriformes; family Fringillidae; genus Fringilla; species Fringilla coelebs. Next base: position 139,979,998 of record NC_140028.1, on the reverse strand, counting down.
ATTGAAGAATCTTGTGCATTTCAGCTCTAGTCTTATGAAACACCTGTTTAGTTTTCTTGTATTGTCTTGGCATAAACAATTACAGCAAAATGATATGCTACCTAGTTTGGTTGTCAATTTCTCTTTAATTAGAATCCAGACATCTGAAGTTAATACAGGTAAAACTGACAGAAAAATAGACTGGTATCCTAATGGAAATAATAGTGATACTTACTGATTAATAATTTCACCACAGGTCCCCTCATGGACCACTCTAATTTCAGCTGATCGTTGAATAACCCTACCTCTACTCTTTCATTGCCTGCAAGGAAATAGTGGGACAAGTGCAGAACTTGCAGCGTGGTCACAGGAAAGTGCAGGCAACACACAGCCACTGTTTTCACAATTTGTTTTGTGAATGTGATGAAAGTCAGAAATAGCCAATATCTGCATGCTGCAGCAGAATCCTGATCAGTCTGAAACAGAGAACAGATTAGGCAAGAAGTACACTTTAATGAGTATAAAAAAGAAGACTAATAATTTATTTTACCTATTCTTTTCTAAATTCCTAGCTATGCAAGAAAAATATGAATTTCCATTGGCTCACAAATAGAACCAGAAATGGCACACCCTTAGAAAGGCAAACATTGAAGAACGTTGTAAAAGGTAAAAGCTTTGTAAATATTTTTTTAATGTATACAGTTTTAATAGTTACACATCTGTAGAATTATAAATATTTCGTAATCTCTCCTTCTCTAAACTATGTCAAGTTGGAAATAAAATTGAGTAGTACGAGTAGTACAAGAGCAAATTGATGATCCTTTTATTCTTATTATTTGCTACTGCCCATCACTGGAACCTCTGAAAACCAATACTGTCTAAATTAGTGTTATGCTAAGGCACTGCCTTGACTTTTGTGGTTTGTATAAGCCAGAAGCACAGGAAGGAATAGCCTTGAGGAGTCCCAGGTCTGGCTTAGTGAGAAATTGGCCTAACAGCTGTGAGGCTTTGCAGTGTACCTCAGCTAGCTCTACTTTGCCTTGTGTCATGTAAACAATAGGCTTTATTTGAAAGGGTTGGATGTTATTATTGGTGAAGGGGGTATCAAGTACTATTCTAGGTCCATTTTTTAAATTATTATTACTTTCATTTTCTTGGGTTTGTAATGATTTGATTTTGGATAATAAGTTGCAGTAATGTTACAATATTTTACACTACAAATATGAAATACAACATTTTAAGATGGTTTGTTTGTGTTCATTTTGTTTGCCTTTTTTTTTTTTACTTTTTTTAAGATTTGTAATAAGAAATTGAAATTTATAAATACAAAACAGATATCCCAAGTCATATGCTACTGTCTGATATGTCCTGCAGTTTGAAAGGAGGTACTTACTGATGCACCAAAACATAGCAAAAGCAAATCAGAGTACACTAGCAGCTAAACTGTGATCACTTTATTCATCACTGCTTGAACAACCACACAAACAAACTAACTGTTTTCTAATCTACTGGTCCTAGGTCAGGTCTCCAGCACTGTTGTCTCCCCACATGCTGAAGCCAGAACAACCAAAACAATGGAGAAACCTATAGGCTGACAAATAACTTGACATTGTGTAAATTGCTGCATTCTCATTTGTTGTATATTCATTTCATGTGAGAAATTATTATAATGGGAAAATAACATTTTGACTAGGGAACAATGTAAGGCATCTGAAATGTTAAAAGAATTGACTAGTGACTTCAAGACATATACATAATGATATTTCTGTTGCAGCAGAAAAAAAAGGTAACTTAGATCTACTACATGAAATTTTAATTTCCTGTGCTGAACCATGAACTTTACTTATATAATACCTTCCTCATAACATGAATATAATATGTACTTCACAGTATTCATAACCATTTACAATTTATTGCTGTTTGTAGATCTTGGACTTTTCAGATGAAAAGTACCAGATTTGTATAAAGCATTATTTTGTACTTATAGCATGAATATTAAATTTCCAAATAACTGCTCGAGTTATATTTAAAATTTAAATACATAAAACTTTACAATTAAAAGTTTTCTTAATAGGTTGTGTTAAAAGAAGCACACAGAAAACAGTTTGTAGTTGAATGTGAATACACTGTGCCTCAGGAATATGGATATCCCAAACAGTTGGCATACACTTGTGCCTTGACAAGGATGTATCCTGTAAGGCAGTGCAGGAATGTGGCCAGCACTAATAGGACATTGAGGAACTACCTCACACAAAGGTGAATGACATCAAACATTCAGACAATGCAGTAAAAGTCAAACACATACAAAGAGTTCATAATTATGAAAAATATTCAATTAAAAATATATATATTTAAAGAATTTGCATTTAGTTTACACAGTGACTGTAGACTAGATTTTCTAGCAACTGTAGGTTGTTTTTGATGGGGGAGCAGATTGTTTTGGTGGTGGTAAATGGTTGTAAATAACAGTGAAGAGCAAGAATGAAGAATATAAAATAAAAAGCAAAAGCTGCTGAATAAATGGAGCAAGGTAAAGGTGTCTGGGAGCTATAAAGGGAAGAGTTACAAGTGAAAAATAACTAAATGGAAGAGTATTCTGTATAACAGAAGATTGTCAGGCTATTTGCAATGTGTTTATGTGAGAGAGCTTCTGTATTTCTTTCATGTCAAGAATTGTTAGTTCTTAATCTACCAGTGATGCAGATAAATGGCTTAAGAAACATATTTTTCTGAAAAGGATATATCTTTCATCTAATGCTAGCTCAACTAATTTATCTCTTTGATGATGCTATTTTGCCAGCTAGTTTATTTATGAGCTGTTTTTTGTCATTCTATTTGTCTAGTACTTTTGCACATTACAGGAGGTTTCCATCTCCATTAAGTATGAAATGTGCTTTTTACTGGATCATTTGAAAGACAAATAGATATACTTTTATAAAATAATTTCTCAAGAAAACCCAAGGAAATGGAATGATGCCAAGTTTAATTTGGAAAATGACATGTTAGAAATGGGCACTAGACATGTCCCATTTATCACATTTTAGTACAGACAGATACTATTTGCTCTTTTTCCCTTTTATCTTTTTCTGGTAACAACAGCTCTGCAAATTCAACCTAGTCTCAACATTAAGTTATGCTGCCTAAGAGTCATCATCACTAGGGGTTCTGCAGTCACCAAGCTACAATGACATGAAAATAAATTGGTGCCTCTTTTTAATAATAGATGGGAAAAATTACATATGCAAATTTTTTCCAAGCAACCTTGGGGAAGGATAGAATAAATCTGGGAGTTGAACTAAGCACTTGATGGCCAACTAATAAATGTTGTTTGGGAGAGTTCAACTTCTGTTAATTTTCCTATTTCATGGACAAAAAGGTGTGGGTTTTATTAGTTGTATTTTATGTTGAGCAAGTTGAAATTCTTGAACTATTTTTTTAATCTATTCAGTGCTGCCATCTTGTGGTCAGGAGTGCAGCAAGCGTCTGCTTCCTAATGAAAATTAAAGGCGTTAAAGCAGATTAAATAATCATGCATTTTAAATTCTTCATAAACTTTAAAAAACATACAAGAATAATAATTAATTACTGCGTATTTTTATAATCACAAAAGACTTGTTCGGTTTATACATATATTTTGCACTTTACCACATGAAAGACAAATACCCACAATAAAAGTCTAGATGAAAAATAGCTATAATGAAATAAAGGTCCATTCCTGCTTTCATTTATCTTGTTTTCAAAAGCAAAATATTATTTTAAAAAATTGTATTATCTGCATCAATAATGCAGTAAAAAACTTAGTAAAAGTTGAATATAACATGAATGTAACATAAATAATCCAGACAATATTCTCATTTTCTACATGAAAAAGTAACATTTTTTTAGAGTATATTTTTAGAGTAACATGAATATGTTACTCTAAAAATATACTCTAAACATGAATATGTTACTCTAAAAATAGGATTTTAAATCAAAGACAAGAAGAGCAGATAGTAAGTGAAAGGCATTTGCAAATGACATGGGGAATGTGGATATTTAGTATCAGTTCAGACTGCAGTCTAAACCAGCTTTTAAATAAAGCAGTAGGTGGTATAGTGGCACATTAAATACAGCGTTTGTATTACCGTAGGGCTGTGGGATTCCTAGTTCTGTACCAGAATAATACAGTGTTAGTTGTAGCATCAACTTAAACAAAATAGACAGCTCCTTCCAAAAGAATTAATTACATAAGAGAAAAGAAAACAAGTTAATGCAAACAGAGAAACAGAAGTATCAGATAAGAGAAAACAAATGCATATATACAACAGGGAAATTCAGGAAATACTGCAATACTGGCTAGGACAGTGAGCAGACTTGATAGCAGACGTAATCAAACATAAATTTGTATATGTGGTGGCAAAGATTTAAGATGGCATGTGCATGTAGTAGAAAATAACCTATATCACTCACTACTGTAATCAACAATATATAAAGAACTGGTAAGTTGACTTCTCCACAGGACTATCCTGCAAAAACTTCCAGAATTTGCATCTGTCCCCTGTCTGTGTCTTCTCTATCTACAACTGCTGAAAGACAACACTAAGCCTTGGTCAAACAGGATTTAAAGTAATCTGCACATATGCTGTCATCAAGAAATGCATCAAGACATGACTGAGGTAGCCGAGGGTGCCACCATTAATTTGTCATGCTTTGCCAAATGGCAGCTTTCATTGCTGCTGGTTTAGGCACATCTGCACAGCAGGTTAATTCAGATGATCAACATCTGGGCTTCAGCAGGTAGGAGCAGCCCCACCCCAGAGCTAGCACTGAACTGAACTCACTGATTCATAAATCACGTATCCACTCACATAGAGCATCGGTGCATACACACAAGTTTTAGTCTTGCTCTTGGCAGATACATTATAATTATTTCTTAATAGACTGTATGAGAACCTTTGTTCTTTTGGAAGCACAAGCAGCACTGTGGGAGTGGCGAGATGACCTTAGCAACACACACAGTAATGCTCTCAGCTTGCTCATCTGACTCCTGCAATACTCCCTTCTGTGTTTTCAGGTGGTAATTCTCTGGAATTCCTAAATAATTCTCTGTTATTTCCTAAATACACTTAAATTGTTATTTCCTAAATACGTTTAAATCCAAGAACAGTTTTTAAATGCCTTACATAAAAGCAGTAACGAATGTTCATGTTCTTCCTCTGAATTGTTACTCCCCAATTGTGCTTCCTCAACTGCAGCCTTGTAGAACAGAGTGTGCAGAATAGTTGCGGATTTGGTACCTAATTAAAGTCTTTGCTTATTGTGAATATTCATAACTTCAGAAAATTGCTACACAATTCTTCCATGCTGAACAACCCAAATTACTAGTTTTGAAAAATACCGCCTTTCCTGTATCTATGTTTCCAGTTTATAACAGTTAACTAAGGACTAAACTTCTTCATATAACAGAAATTTAGAAAATATGTACTGGGTAATGTTTGGGTAGTGTATAGATAAGAATGTTTTTCATTAACGGCCATCTAGCTTATGATATCTGATCTTGTACAATTAATACATTCACACAGCATGGTTAAATAGCATTATTAAATTGTGCCAGCATATACTTGAACTTCTAAGAGTTTAACTCACAAGCTTGTGGCTAACGCTACCACTAAAAAAGAGCCTTAAAAAAAGGAGAAAGTCCTTAAAAAAAGGAGAAAGTGCCCCAGATACAATCCAACACTTGTAGAAAATAACAAGCACCCAAAAGCTTAAAGTTACAATCTACTCCCCCCCAGCAAATAGAAGAACTTTAACAGAATAGAAAAATAAAGGGGTTTAGGGTGAAAACACAGAGAGCTGAAATAGTGTTTAAAATGTCTAGAAGGAGCTAATAAAAATAATTTTAAAAGAGAACACAAAGGAAAGCATTGAGGCTTAATGATAAAGCTGCAAGTATGGGAAGTTAAATGGGCAAGGTCTTGATTTGAAAACAGGGAAAGCAATTATTTTCACGTGAGGTTTGAGTCGTTTGAACAATAGAGAATTTTCAGAAATAAATAGCTGTTTTCCAGAAGACCAGTGTATCTTACGGAGACCTGCAGTGTGTGCTCTAAAGGAATCCCTTTTTTTTGTTTGTTTTTTAAAGCAGAGCTGCTCTGCTCAGCGGCAGCGCGCTGGCCCGGCCCGGTGTCCGCAGGGCGATGCGATGCCCGGGGCTCCCACAGCGCGCACGTGCGCCCTGGGCACGTGAGCACGCCCGGCTACTTGGTCTCCACAGCGACTCTACTTTGTTACTTCCACCAAACAACTTTGTGTTGCCCCTTTCCGCCGAGGCCCCCACGGGGACGGCGGACGCTCTGCCGGGGCAACCGGGGCCGGGGCCGGAGCGCTGCCTGGGGCGTCCCGCCCCGGAGCAGGGTGCTGGGAGCTGGGGAAATTCCCTGCTGGGGGCCGGCGGCGGGACTGTGACACTTCCACCTTCTGAGGTAACGGCGACGTGCTCACACGAAGCCCGGGAACGCCGCGCCCGCGGGAGAGGCCCGTTCCAGCCCCCGTGCCCCACGACTCCATGTCGGGAAGGCGCGGGACGAGAACGGTCCCGCCATGGAGGCGGAGTGACGCGTGCGCGGCGACCGCCCCGCCGCTGGGAAGTGCGGCCGCCCGCGCTCGCCGTACAGTGCGGGCTGTACCAAACCCCGCTGCTCCGGCGGGGGAGGGTGCGATCGGAAAGTGACGGAGCGCCGGGACCCGTCGGTCCCAGCTCATCCTGCGGCCGGCGGGGAGAGCCCAACAGGGAGAAGCCGGGAGCGGCGGCGCCGCGGGTGAGGCGGCAGCGCGGCGGCAACAGCACCGAACGGAGCCGCGGGGCCGCGCCCCGACCCCGGCAGTGGCGGCGCCGGCGGAGGGGCGGGGCGCGAGCGGCTTTGGGTAATGGCAGCGCTGTGAGGACGGAACGGGGCAGCGACCGCGGCCGAGGGCAGGAGCGAGGGAGGCCGGGCGGGGGTCGCTGACTCGGGCCCCGGGCCGCCAGGTAACACCCTCGCCCGGCCCGGCCCGGCCCGGCCCGCCCGCAGCGCTGAGGGAAGGAAGCGCCGCGCTCGCGGGGAGGTGGCGGTCCCGACCCCGCCGGCTGTGCGCGGGGGCGATCGGGCCCTGCCCCTGTCCGGCCCCGGACCCACCGCTGGCCCCCGCCCCGGGGCCCCATCCCCCGGCGGTGCCTGTGCCGCAGCTCCCGCCCGCCGCGCCCTGCCCCGGGTCCTGCCCTTGCCCCGCAGCGAGGGCGCGGTGCGGCCTCTCCGGCGGGGCCGCTCATTATCCGCTGGCTGCGCCCTCAGCCAGTTTCGCTTTTGTTTTGGTGGAGGGAGAAGGTGGGGAGCGGGGCACCGGGCGGGGGCGGGCAGCACTGGTCACCTGTTTGACGCGAGTGCTCCTGCCTGTGGCTGCGCACCCGCCACGGGCTTGTGGTGCTGCTTATCGAGGTGGTTTAATAGCTTGGAAATTTGGGGCGTTGTTTGATACTGGACAGAATACTATGGTTTTTTGTGTGAACAAATCTTTGCAGTATGACAGTGGTGTGTTTTAAAGAATGAGGCGATGGAAGCAGCATCCTTTCATTATCATGCCGAGTAAATATGTTTCAATAACATCTGTTTACTTTAGGGCTTATCAAGCAGATATGGCTTCCCACGCCCTGAATAGTCTAAACCCCAGGGTAGCTATTCTGCCTTCCTGTAGTTCTTTCCATGATCAATACAAGACATTTAATAATCAAAGTTGGTGAGCTTGTACACTGCTGACACTGGAGTGCAGCATACCCCAAAAAACCCAGTGTCTTACAGTAAAAGTTACACCATACTTGTTAAAATATCTGTAAAATACATTCAATTTTATGTTTCCATGAGGGTTGTAACAGAATGCCAAGTAACAGTTATCTTAAACTATTTAACTCCAGAATACTTGGGTGACCATGTGGATGCTTTACACAGTATTTGGTTTTAATCATCCTGAACATGGTGTTACTGATTAATGACATGGGGATATACTGTGGGGAGGACTTTTTCTTCTCCCTTCCTTCTTCCCCTCGGTTTTGCTTGTCTTTGAAGAAAGGGCTCTTTTACCTTGGGTGTACCACGTGTGTTTCCAAGACAGCAACTTCTAATATAGCACATACGGCTTGATTACCACAAGCACTTATTATGATTCTTAATATCTTTTGTGGACCATGATTATTTTTTCTTGGGGCCAGCTGGAAATGCTCTCGAGTTTTCCATAAGAGGAGTATTAGGGCTTTTTGAAGATTACCACTTCCCCCTCTCCCGTCCTGGAAGTGAGCTGTTGTGTGCCTCTGCTAAGGTTCACATTTCTGTGAACCAGTGTGTTTTTTAGCTTACTTTCTTTGATGGATCTTTGTTTTGTCAGTTCTCACTGATTTTTCTGTGTAAGCTCCTGCTGACATGTCTGGATTGAATTAGTAATCATGTTACAAATATCACAACATTTACAGCAGTTGAGTAGCTTGGTTCATTAGTCAGGGGGGCACATTGTATGCATTCATGCTAAAAGTTGCATCTGATTTTATTGCTTTTTTCTTAAACTGAGAAGTGATATATCCTGTGAGAGCTGGTAGTGGTTAAGGCAGCAAGCTGGTTGCTAAATAGTTTTTTAGCATGACATTTGATTCTTTCCCTTACAGAGGTCTACCTCTTGGACTCAAAGTCTTTCACTAGCTTTCTACTTTCTCTTCTGACCTTGAAATTTTGGAAAGACAAGTCACTTGTCCATCTGTTTGAAATGGAAATAGAAGTATTTTTTCCACTTTTTATTGTAGTCTTACAATGTCATGTTTCTGAGCAGGAACTAGACTTGCTTTGTGCATGGAATGTCGCACATCAGGTCTTTTCTAGATTAGTGGAAATGAGGCCTTCCCAGTTGTCTCTTATTAAAATCACCTTACTTTTCCCCTAGTTTTATTTAGATAATTTAATGTTGAGTGGGGTTTCTTTTTGCAATAAATCTCTTCTGCTGTTTTTCATAGGGTATTACTAGCACAGCTTTTGTATCTTCAAGCCATGTCTTACTTGACAGATGTCACTGTTTGTCCTATTGCAGAGTGCAGTAAGCTGTGCACAAGCTCGGCACATTGCCCTGTGTTTTCTTTTTCACATCCCAATCAAAGCTTTTGGGTTTTGTGGCTTTTCAAATGTAACACCAAAAATGTCTCATGAAAGCCTGAGGTGAACATAGGCTACAAACTGACCGTTGGAATTTCAGATACTCTGGTAATAGTTTAGTTTGTTCTTACCCAGAATTTTCTTAGATAGTGTTGAAACAGTCGTTGAATAAAAGTGAACAAATCAAAATTTACAGGAAAGTTGTTTTCTTCATGTGACACTCTGAATAGTTTGGTGAGATAATGAGCTTCATAAAGCATGATGCTGTTAAATTAGTTGGTGTGATGTTATAGGCTACTCACGCCTATGGAACATTAATGTTCCATTCCAAAGCATTAAAAATGAGGGATTGTAAGCTTCATTTTGGAGGGGGTGGGTGTTCTTTGTGTTGCTCTATCATAGTGGTGCAACAGTGTACAAAGTTTAAATTGAAAAATTCAAAGGAAGTGTATATTTTTTTAATGATTGTGCAATGTTGTCTGACACATTTAATTCTTCTACAGATTAACACTAAAGCCCCACAATGTCCTTGAAACCACGAGTAGTTGACTTTGATGAAACATGGAACAAACTTCTAACAACGATTAAAGCTGTTGTGATGTTGGATTATGTTGAAAGAGCAACGTGGAACGATCGCTTCTCGTATCCTTTAAGTGAAAAATCTGACTTAATGTGTTTGTGTGATGTGTTTAGCACAGAGTAAACCTGTGTTATATAACAGTCATCTTGAGCAGCTTGTTGTTAGGCTGCACCTGTTATTAGGACTGTGAATAAGTTGAAAGGGATGTGAAATTCTGCATATTTGGGAAGTAATCTGTGTGAAAATCACCATGCTGATAAAAAGTAAACTGGTCTTAGTTTTAGTCAATTTTTGAAGCTCTAATACTTAGCTTATGCTAAAGCTGTTTTTACAGGTATTGAGTGTCCCCTATTCTGACAATAGGTTTTCTTGTATGTTTGTTTGCGTGTAGCTGAGGAAATGCCCAAAACAGAGAGTGCACATCTTTAAATTTGGGATGTGGGGGATGATGAGGTTGTTCTGTGTAAAGATTTCTCCCTGTTCTTTGCATTTCTAACTGTACTGATAACTACCATACTAGACATTTCCACAGCAAGGATTTAATAAGAAGCCTTCCTTTCCCTCAATTGTTACTGCCTCATTACTTGTGGCAGTTAAGCTATATTTAAGAATAACTACTCTTTCTGCATTCATACAGTGTTGCTGTTCAAGTCACAGCTGTACATACATTGTTTTAGTGGAAAGGTTTGTGTTTTACATGTAAAATGGACCTGTAATATTTTGCAAGATTTAAGTTTCAGTGAACTTCTTTTAGAAGAAATATAATGTTTCTAACCAGTTATGCTGTGCCTTGTGTCTATATATTCATTAGCCATTACATCGTGGTGAATAATTGGAGAATTTTAGGAGGCTTTGCACCTCTTCTGCAGGGATTGGTCACAGTTGGGTTTAATTGCGAGGGGGAAGAATAGTTTAGATTTATTTATTGATTTGTTAATTCTTGTGGATGAAAAAAGAAGCACCTGAGAAGATCCTTAGACATAAGTTTTTACAAGATAAGCTTATTCTGTGGGCAGGGGCTTGACTCTAAAGTCTCATCTTATTCTGAACATGTTAACTAATTCTCAGCATTGTTTTCCCCAGTGCCTGTGTTTTGAGTGTGTGCATGTGTATATGTACATAGCTCCTAGTTATTGTGGAGATGTTTTGTGCTGTAATAATCTTAAAGAGCTCTTTCATTTAAAAATTTTGTAATTATTTTCTGGGAGCATGACCTGCCGCCCTGTACTGAAGTCAAGTTCAAGTGACTCCAGAATTTAAAAAAAAATTGAACTAATTAGGTGTGTACTTACATGCTGAGAAGTTATTCTGCAGTCATTCTTTCTAAGCAGTTTTTGAGGATTACATAATTCAGTCTTTATCAAGTGGTTAAATTCTGCAGCTTAAAACTTTAAACATTTAAACAAGGATATCCAAAATATATTTGAATATAAAATAAGAATTGTTGCAGGAGATGTTGTATTGATTCCTCGTCACATTGTTTTGCTTACAACTTCTTATGTGGGGACCTTGCACATGAGTTTGCTGCTGATCCTCTTTTGGGATTCAGTCCAGTTGACTGAACATCAGAAAGGGATTGCTAATGAATAGCAGACTCAGGAAGCAGTCTTGGAATAATCATTTGGCATGTAATTCTTAAGACCTTACTTAGTATCATCTCTTAATTACTTTCCTTGGAAGGTGGCACTGTTATGATTTGGCACAGGCATGAGCCTTTTGGCTTATTTTCTGTGGCTGAATGGCCCAAGGAGTTTGTGTAACTTCCAGCTTGAGTGTAGGTTGTTCAGTATTTCTGCTTCCTATAGCCAAGCTTTGCAAGCTTTGCAACTCAAGCTGCTCAATGAGTGCTCAACAATTTGGTGGAACTGGTAGTTCTATACAGCTGAAATAAAAGCTTTTTCCAGGTTTTATACATAAAGAAGACTAAAGTATTAAGGATTTTTTTTTCAATTGGCATTTAAAAATACGTCATCTTGTTCTTTGTTAACTTTTTATTCTCTCTTAAATTCAGTTTAATTGGAGTAGTGTTTCTAAATATCTACAGCAATTCTAAAGGAAGTGTTTTATTAACTCTTATTGCTTAATCATCACAATAGAAAGATGGCAAATTATTTCAATAAAACCCATTAATTATTTCAATAAAACCCATACGGGTTATTTAATTGATTATAGTATCAGTTGATCTTTGTATAGTCAACACAGTGATGTGGAAACAAAGGATAAGATACAGCAAGCAATCACTGTTTCAATCTGCATCAGTGTATTGTAGGAACTGTTAGCTTTCCCTTGTGCTGTTCGGGGCAGCTGAGATCCAATGGAGTATGGAAGCTAACAGTATTTTAGGGATGACAGGCTTGTACTACACATATTCCACTTCTAGAACTAATTTTTGCCCCACTGGTTCCCCAGAACTTGTTTGTCTTGAATACAGTGTTTCCTTTGTAACTTATGGTAATTTCATTGTTAAACGCAGTTTATCTTTAAATAAACATTTTACCTCATACTTGAAATGCTAGAATGGCAATGAGCTGGGAACCACTATGGTGTAAGAGTTAAAATATTCTGGAAAAGATCACCTGAAAGACCATATGTCACTTTATTTAAAATATGAGTCATCCTGATCCACCTTTGACCTTCAGATTTCCTTTTAAGATTCTCTGCAGAAAGAAATGTGTATGAACTTGTTTCATTGTCTGGTACATGAGTGACAGTTATGTCTCTGTTTGAGGTGTTAGTGTGAATACATTGTTTCACTTTCAAGACTGTTCAGTAGGCATAGGAGTGCATTTTAAGTTAAGGCTTGGTTAGAGTGGTAGGTAGTTCCTCTGTACTTTGGTAACTGCCTTTTAACTAGAACTTTTTTTAACAGTAGAACATCAAGCTCTTCCTGTTGTTATCTTGGGATTTCTACCCAATAAGTTAAAATAAGATCAACAGTACCCAGGGACAGCTGTACTTCAAACAGAATTATTTTAAAAGTATGCAGCATGGCTACCTGCTTTTTTTTCACCATTTTTTCTCCAAATTTGTTCTCCCTCCTCGAATGAACTGTTTTGCAAGGACCCTATGATGAACCAGAAACTTAGACATGTATCTTTATAAACAACTGGCTGAGAAGGAAGAATAAATATTAAAGTTTGTATGGTTATGATTCTTTCTGACTGAGTCCTGAAATTCTCTACAAATTTTGGTTCTGTTACAGAAGATTGATGAATACAAATTTTCCCAAAGCTCTGCACTGGTTGCCTAGAGAAGTCTTAACTTGCTTTTTTAACTCTAAGGACAATATTTGTGAGTTTTTATAGCGTTGGATATACTGTTTTCTTGTTGATAGTAATTTTGTTGTTCCTTCTTAGTTTGGAAGTGCTTCAGTTTCCCATTGCTGGATAATGCCCCTCAAATAGCAACTACCTAAGCACTTAAGGGTCACAGAAGGGTTTTGATGTTCTTGTTCTCAATATAGAATGAAGACCCCTAGGCAGCAGTTTGGCTGCAGCTGCCTCTGGCCTTTCTCACCCTGCAAAACTGCATGCTGAACTGGAAGAAAAGATGGCTTTCACCATTAAAAGTAAATTATTGAACAGTAAAGGCTTCTTCCTGTTGTTCTATGGGACAGCAGTGCAAGACAAATATGCCTTAAGTTTATGGAGTAAAATACCAGTGATGATTTGTGAGATTTTTTTTCAGAGATTTTTTTTTTTTGTTGTTGTTATGAGAGTCACAACACTTTGAATGTGACACTTAAATTTGGATTCTGGACTCAGAGATAAAATGCTTTAAAAAACAAGTACAAATTGAGCAAGAAAGAACAGTTTTGCTTCAGTCAGATATATTCGAGTCTCATGATGGCTTTTCTTTTGTATAATTCCAGAGAAACTTGATAGCCAGCAAGTAGTATTTGGTTTATACAGGTGGGTTAGGTGCCTGCTCAAGTGCTTCTGTCATTAAGCTCTAATTTTGTGGATCTGCTGATATTAAACACAGTGGGAAATGTCAAGAAAGAGTACTAGGTTCAACTTTCTTCATTTGTAAGAAAATTTATTCTCCAGTATAAGGAAAGGCATGTTTGGAAGATGTGCATTTTCATGAAGGAGTAGAGATACCATTTTCATTCCTAAAAAGGATTATTAAAACTGAGAAACTTGTTCACAAGATAAAATCAGAGATACTTGTTTGGTGCTTTCATCAAATAAACTGCCATTGCTATATTCTTGTGCTGCTGTGGTGAAGACCGCCTCTTTCCTCTAAATTTGTAAATTGTTCTTGTTGTAGAGATCTGTAGGTTGTGGTGATTCAGGTAGTGTAGTTGTGGATCAAAAGAGAAAAAAGTCATATCCTCTTTGCTTGTGAGCAAATTATTAAGATTTCTACTTCTGAGTTTAATTTCTCAAAAATCCATTTGCATAATGAAGAGGCTTGTGGCTTGAATTATATTGAAAGGATGCATTTGACTACTCACCATCCTTAGACTGAGAAGATTTGTTGGGGAGGGGAAAGTGTAAAAACCAATTATTCTTTACAATCTCTTTAATAGAATATTTCATTCTTCACTATTTAAGTTTGTTTTGATATTTTTGTTGGTCATTACTTTGCAAGCTGGTGTAGTGCAATGGTAGCTACTGTTACAAAGCAGTGGATGTTGCCCATTATGTTTCACAATGTTTCCATATAACACTTTTTGCTGTTCTGAGGAGAATTCCAGCAGTGATCTATATGAGTGAAATAATGAATTCAAATTTAGATTCTGGTTGGGGTCTCAGATTCCAGTTGCCAAGTAAAGGGTTTTTTCCTAATTAGTTCTCCTGCATCAGAATCTTCTTTGTTTTGAGTAGTAATTCTATATAAAAAATGAAACGTCCATTTGGACAAGCTGTATGATGAGAGCTTGACACTGTTCAGTAGATTAGCAGTTGACTCTTCAACTGTCTGTCTTCTACCTCCTTTCACATAGGCATGTGCTTTTTAGGGTAGACTAGAGGAAAGCAGGTCTTGTGTCTTCCCTTGGTTAAAGTGATATACTAAATTATTGATTTCTACCATGGCTGGCTTTATAAAGTGCCTAGGCTTAGTGCTTAAGCCATTTGCAGAATTAGTTTATTTCCCACAGCTGTGCATGTGAAGCTTGACCTAATCCTTGCTTGACTTTTCTGAAAGCAAAGTTCTCAGTCACAACTTCTCTTCCTCAAATTACTCTTAAAACTTGATACAAACCAAAGGTGTAGCTCTGCAAGGTAGTTTAGAGACAAAACCACCTTAAGGGTGGCTTAACAGGTTGCTGCTGCCTGTTTAAATTATCAAGTACAACTGTTTTTTGTGGCTGTGATCTAAACAGGGTTACTGAAATTATAATAATGGTTTAAAAGAATGCAAACTTTCTTTTATCCACACCACCATTGTGATTATTTAATTTTCAGTGTCCTCTGAAATTGTTTTACCTGTGGAGGTGAGGGCAAAATGCAGAGACAGTTATTTTGGACTTCAGAAAGGAAAACTTGAAGTCAGCTTCACCATGAGTTTGCTCTGCTCTGTACTTGATAATCTTGTTCTTAATCTAATTCATGCTTCTTTCCATTATATGAGAAGAGTTTCAGTTAATGTTGGCTGCAAATACAGAAGAATGGTGCATGAAAGCTGCTTTTCACCTTGAGATTATTGTATATTATGCATAGAAAATAAAGGGTAGGTGGCACATCAGTATGGGGCTATCAGAAGTTTCAAGATCTTAGCTCTAACGTTGCCTCAGCATTCACTATTTAAAATTTAATATTGGTGCTGTAAACTTGGGTTTTGCACAAGCCAATACTTGCATTAATTTCAGAAAATTATCCATTTTATCTTTTTTACTTGATGTAAAAAACCCCCAAAACCTAAACTGCATGTGTGGAGAAGAAAGGGTTCCTTAAATCATAAACTTTGTTGATATGTTTTCACATTTTATTACAAACCTTGACTTTGAGCCCAGAGACATTTATGCTTTGTGTGTGGCCTATCCTGAACCTCTTGGAGAGAGACTTTATACTGAGACTAAAATTTTTTTGGAGAATCATGTACGCCATTTGCACAAGGTAACCTGTACAGTTACTAATGTCCATGCAGGTGTTCTTAATTTTTTTTTTTTGACTTTTTGTAGGCTTTTGAGACTAAATCACAGATGACAGAGTTGCAGAGACACAATACTTGTATATATGAAGTATGTAACACATGTAACAACATGTACACAAATGTAGGCGGGTATTATAGATACTTATTGATATGCGACACAAAAGAAATAATTTTCTTTCTAAGCCAACAGTTATGGTTTATGCAATATATTCATTGGCTTGAAAAGCAAGTTCTTTCTTTTACATTGAATGCTTATAATCAAACAAGTTAGAGAAACATCTTCATTTTGCAAATGTAGTTTGTCATTAGCCTTCTGTTTCAACAGAAGTGTATCTTCTCTAGTGTCTTGGAAACTGATTGTATATACTCTTATAAAATAAACAAAAACCTTCTGAAATATGTGAGAGATAACACAAACACTTGGGGGGAGAGGAAATAATGGCAAATAATTTATTTTGACAACAATATTTGTATGTATAGCTCTGAGATAAATTTTGTTTCATCAGCTAAGACAGCAAATTTTATTAGAATTATGATTCATCATGTTTAAGATGGTGCCTCCATCTACATCAGTAAAAAGAGAAGTAGATTTAATTAAGATGCTTATCAGTGTCTTTAGTGTCTTTATAGGGGGCAAAGCATTGCAAATTCTGCATAGTGCTGCTAAATGGCCTCATGCTTAGGTACTTGAATATTTGACAAGATAGACTGGGTATCTTAAAGGGCAGTTCCACTGGTTACATTGAGGATAATTCTGGCATTCTGACAGACTAAATCAGTTCACTAAACTAGCAGAGAATTCTGCCAAATAATTTCTTCCTCATTTATTTTGTAATCTGAATGAGCTCACTTAGGATAATAGGCAGGTGCCAGTGCAGTGCAAGCTTTGGGAAGTAGCAGAAAGCACACATCATGTTTTTAAATTTGCTATCCACTACTTGTCTCTGAGATAACTTTTGGAAAACCTTTGCAAAATGTATATAGCAGAGTAAAGCATTCTCGATTCTGTTTTATCTACCAGCTTTCTTCTTTCATAATTTTTTTTACCCTTTTTTGCATTTTTTGCATGGGCTTCTTTGCTGCTTGAGCCAGATTTTAAAATTATAAATTCTAGAGAGAATTAAAGTTCAATTCCTAGGATCTTGTCCCCCCTCTCCAATCATACTAATTAGTTTAAATTGTTGAACTTCTCTGAAGTCTGAATCTATTTTGAGAAGTTCAGTAGCTTTTTAGATGATTATTTGCTTAAATTTCAAAAGATTTGGGCCTAGATTTGAAAACCTTTAATGCTTTTTTTTATTATTTATATGTATGTGTGCTTTGTTAAACTTGTTTTTTTTCTGTGATTCTTGGTAAGTATGAGGACTTGTCTATCCAGTAAGACAGTGGTTTTTAAATTTTAAATGGTTATAGTTGGTCAGTTCTTCCAGTGTGCAGTGCATGTGGCTGGGTGAACATAAAACTGATGTGTGTCAGTGAGAGAATTGTTCTGTGAGTTATCCCTCCAGTTTGATGTAAGAATATAAACCAGGCTTATTCAAGCAGGTGCTTCTGAAAAGATCAATAGAAAATAATTCAGTAGAGAGATTGCTATTTTTAAATGCAAAATAAAGCAAGTCCAGGTGTTCTAGCTGGCTTACCAAAACTTGATAAGATTAAGATGTGTTCGCTTTTTGGTCATTGCCACAATTCTGAATGTGCAAATACTATTCCAAAATTATAATCCCATGATAATTTCCTGAGTATGTGTGCTATTTTCATACTAATTCTGGTGTGGGGGGTGTGTGTGCCTTCACAGAGAGTTCTGGAAGCTGAAGAACAAGTACTGGTTATGTATCACAGATACTGGGAAGAGTATAGCAAAGGGGCAGACTATATGGACTGTTTATACAGGTAAGCTTTGCAAAAGAGTTGTTAAACCTTTGAAATTAACATGAAATTTAACATGATCTGCAGGTTAAGTTGAAGAGTGTTGAGAGAGCAATAGATGAATATGCCTCAGGTTAATTTTGGAAAGAATATAGTTATGGTAGCAGAACATGAGCAAAAAGGAATAATGCCTCAACAGGTAAGTATGCAAGACAGTTCCTAAAGTTCTTTCATTGCTAATATATTCTGCTTGATGCTGCAGTGCCAAATGTGTTGGTGCTAATCAACCCTGCAGTGTATAAGCTCATAATCCGAGGAGTTCTTCTACAAGGATGGCACTGTACTGCAGTTTACAGTTGAACCAGCGTGGTTTGAGTCAAAGCTTTAGGATATTCTACTTTTTATGAATCAGTTGGAGTTCTTTTCTTATTGCATGCCTGCTCTGAAAAAAGTACCATAATTTAGTTGACTCTGTTGTATCCCAGGTTCTAGTTTGTATAATTCTTCCAGCAATGAAAACTGATTAATGTCTACAGGTGGTAATCTGAAAATTATTTTCAAATAGATTCCCTTAAAATTTAATTAGGCTTGTATCTCTGCTTCTAACCTGATAGGCAATGTTTGAAACACTGCTCAAATGTGAGACACTTTTGAGCAAAATTCCTAAAATGTGAGATCGATCATGTAATTGGAAAATGAGTTAAAACTTTTCTTTCTTCAGTGTTGATTTTAGTTTGTTTTTTTTTTTTTTACTTAGCCTCCTTGGTGCGTTTTGCTAGGAAAACAAATCTGGATTCAGTTTGAAAATTAAAATCCCACATGTGCTTGACTAAACCAAGGTGATAAAAGTGATGGAATAAGGAACACTGAAAGAAATGTCTTTGGTTGTTGTTTTTGTTAGTTCTGATGGTAAAAATAATAGATAAAACCAATGCTGGACATTAGGCCTTACCAGTGTCTTGTGCTGTAACTGGTTTCACAGGTACTTTAAAAAAATCCAGTCTGTGTGCTTTAATTTCAAGTGATTGGGAGAGTTTCCTTATCCAGTAAATTGAAATTAAGTCATTTAAAGGAAAAAAAAAAAGAAAGAAGTATTAAAATTTTTCATAATAAAATCCTAAAAACTAAACACACATGGTGCAGCTTTTGCTTTGCCCCATTTTGTCTTTATAATACTTGTAATAATACCAGCATATCATGGTATAGCAATATTTAGTTTTGCATGCCACTCTTATGTACTCTTTCTCTTTCTGTATGTACTGATGGAAGAGAGAGTAAGTGAGGGGAGTGTAGGACTCTCCTTCTGAGCAAGTTTAACGAGAAAAAGCAGATAGGCAGCTGTTGGCTTTGTTCGCATGGGGGAAGATGGGAAAATGCCACCAAGGAGCCTGCTTAAGGCTGGTGTTTGAGGTGCTCCTGACGTCCTCACAGGATTTATATGACATGGAGGCCTGTAGCCTTCTAGAGAGACCTGCATTTACGATTCATGGTTGGTATCGATGGTAGCACAGGTTGCAGTACTCTGTAAGAGTATGAAAGTAGCTCTGAAAGTGGCTGCTGTACTTCAGTTAGTCATCACTGCACTCTAAGTCTTCCTTCTTTGGACTCTGTGGTGTCCTAAATTCTTTCAAGTTCACAGGATTTCACAGTGTGTTCCTCCTTTTCTCCTTTGCTTGGCTTTTGCCTTCATGTCGAGAGTGTTCAGACGTCACTGGTCTGGTGCAGCCTCTGAAGCCAGAATCTCTGAAAGTGCTTCAGTAATCTGGCTATTTTCAGTGTCTGAAACTGAACATCTCAAAACTCCTGGTTAGGTCAGAAATTTGAAAAACCTTCTCAGTTGCTTCATTTAAGCATTTCTAATATAAGAAATAATTGTAAGTGTAGTTGGGAAATATATTCTAAATTTTTTTCCCAGTTATCTGGGAAAGGAAAGAATGGTTCCATTTAAAAATGTTACAGTATTTGTTCTGTGGGAATACTGAGAGTCAAGGGGGATGTTTTAGCAGGTCTTGCGCAGAATCCATTTTGTGTTCTTTATAAAAACTATGCCTACAGTACTAAATACTGAATTTAAATATAGCATTTATAGCATTTCTTCTTTATAGCTGTTACTTAAAATAATTTCTGAAAATTCTTCTGTTTAAAATTTGTAATCTGGCTGTTAGCTAGTTACCATGACCCGAGCAAGGGATCATAACAGACAAAAGTTTACTCTGTTAAAATGAGCAGTACTTGTGCATTTCAGTCTGAGAGAAACACAGAAGAACAAATAGTACAGGTAGAAGGAAATACTTTTAACTTAAAAGTTGTTATTCTGCACATATATGTATGTATGAGTAACATGTATGTATTTATAAGCAGTGCATGTTGAAAGGTTGGATTCTTACACAAGTGTATTGCTCACCAAGAAAATGCTGACAGTGATATTTCAGGTTCATGTTTGATCTCTGTTACCAACACTACTGTTTTAATGTGATAGAAATTCTTTCAATGTCATTTGTGTTGTAACATTTTTATACACATATAGCAATGGCATTGGTTTAAGGAGGTGATATATTTTGTGATGTGAAAGATATTCCACAATTCTGAACTTAATTTAAAAAGCCTTTTATTTTTGCCTGTTTTGATGAGGATATCCTTATTTCTATAGGTACCTCAACACACAGTTTATTAAGAAGAACAAATTGACTGAAGCTGATCTTCAGTATGGTTATGGAGGGGTGGATATGAATGAACCTTTGATGGAAATTGGAGAGGTAGGTATCTCTGAAAACGGGGTTGGATATAAACAGTATTCAGAATGCTATGAGTTCAGCTTTGTCCTTGAAAATTTTCACTTTTTTTATGTCACAGAAATATTGTAGATGTAAGCACTGTTCCCCTTGTAAAATGAGATTACAGTTTTGGTGTAGAAAAATAAGTGACCTGGCAGGGAAAAGAAACAAATATAAAAACTGTTGGAAAACTTGGGTTTAAAATGTGGTAATAGAAACACTTTGCAAACAAACTTTAGATCCTTAAGTGATACTGCTATCTAGAAAACATGTTGAAGAAGCAGTATACTTTTGTTTTTGGAAACCCTTGAAATATTAGTTTTTAGGCTTCTATTTCTTGATGTGACAAAGTATAAAAGCTTTTCTTGAGAATCCCAAGGCAGTAAAGTTAATATCTGTTCACAACTGGTGTAGGATTAGGTTTATAGCAGTCACTCCTTTGTCCTGAAAAGTAATGGAGACTTGAGTCCTACATCCATGTATTAAATTGCAGCGCTATTTTGATGAATTCATTGCTCCATTTCTTGACCTACAAGGCACTTGGCAAGTTTGTCAAGTCTTTGTTTTGAAAGCATTTACTCTTTCATTATAGCTCCTGGAGGATTCTATCTTTTATTCTTTGGATTGTACAAGGGCTCTAGTAGAAGTCAAATTATTTGTTGTTTATCACTTTAGAATGGAAAGAATTACTGTTTATGCTATTTTAGATGACTGAAATGATCTGGCCTTTATCTACTCAAGGGCAAACATGTTTATTTTATGTATAGTTCTCTTCAATCTCAGCATGAATTTACAGAAATAATGCCCAGTATTTTTAGAAGCAGAACTGCATTCTCTGTTCTAAAGTTTCTGTCTCAACATCACTCTTGTGTGGTAACAAAACTTTGTGAGCTTTTCAGCAGTGTTAAACAAGTCCATTCTTGCTCAGTTCTTCCGAGGGGTGTAATAGTAGGTCTGTACATGAGAGCAGAGGTGTGTGTGTGAGGTGTGTGGGCACAGCTTCAAACAGTTCTTCATCCCCATAAGTGTTCCAAATGTTCAGTAATTGTACTAGGAAATATACAGGATGAGATAGGTTAATGAAAATAGTCTGCCAGTGCTTGCAAGTGCTTGCTTACTTTTTTCTTCTCTGTATGTTATTAATGCATGGCGAAGGACACTGCTTTTTTGAGTTGAGCTCCTATCATTGATTTCAAACTCCTGGAGTTTTCAATGGCTCTGTGGAAGTCCTGAGCTTAAATACCTTTATTTAAGATGTGCCTTCTGGGTTCTTTCTCTCCAGAAATAGATTCTGGAAAATGGAGAAAACTGCCACATTCAGTATTGCCAGTCTAGTTGGAGAAGTTAGGATCAGTCCCTATCCTCAAGTGGGAGAAACTGTCTTGAACGAATACCTCCAAGTTGCTGGATTGATCTGTCTATAGTTTATTTGACAAGAAAGTTCCAATAGGTGATTGACTTTGCTTCCCACTGGTAGCTCATATGTGAGAAGAACCATGCTAGACACCACATTGCAGAATTGATCTACATGAGGTTGTTTCTCTTCACCTCATAGTCACAAAATGTGTCAGTTCTTTTCCTTTTTTTTCCCCTCCTTCTATCTCTCCAGAGCTGGCTTCTTTCAGCTGGCTTCTTTCATTCTGTACTGGATGAGTTCCTGTTGTCTTACAGAAACTTAACTCTTCTCCAGCTACTCTCCACAAAGTGAGACGGTGAAAATTACTCCTAAGACAACTTTGGTTTCAGAGCATGATCTGTCTTTGGATTTATAAGCAAACCTTCATCTCTCCTTTAGCCTGCTTATGCTGCAGTTGTGTCAGGTTTACTTTCTGTATTGCAGCGTGGGTGCTGAATAGCTGTGACAGTTGGAGCAAGTTCATTTGTCTGCTTTTTAAAAAGGAAATTTATTTCACAGAGTCAAATTGGCAGTTGATAGCTATGTGCCTGCTTTCAGTTAAGACATACCTGATTGATAGTTTAATTTTTAAATCTAATGACCTTTTAGTTGTGTCAAAGCTTTCTTAGAAGCAATATTCCGTCTTTCTTACTGAACTGTGCAGTTTCATTTTTTCCCAGTCTCTTCCTGGCAGGTGTTTTTGGAGGTCTCCTATATGCAGTTATTCGCTGTATATAAGGGATCACATTTTCCCTTTTGGGCTTTAAATCTGACTTTGATTCAAGTGTAAAAGCTCATTTGAACTATTGCAACTGTGTTTTTAAAAATGGTATATCTTGGGAGCGACTGTTTCACCTGTAAGAACTGATGAATGCTTGAATTGATTTGAGTTCCATTTGAAGCCAAATATTAGCTTGCCAGTGACTTTGCTTAAGATGTAAGCATCTTAGTTTGGAGCTGTTCTTTGTTGGATGAAAGGATTCTGTATCTTTGACTGTGACCTTTGAAAAATTGGCCAAGAGAAATTCCCTTTTGTCAGCTGAGGCTTATTTTGCAATCATTGTTGGAAATACTGGTATTTGTACACATTCAGACACTTTGGTTAGAAAGGTATGTTACTTACCTATTACTGTGTAGATGTTTTGTTAATGTGTAGTCTCAAAATCTCTCCTTGTAACCAACTTGCTTAGAGTCCTTATATGCATTTGAGAATACTTGGAGTAGAACCAAGGAATGAATCAGTTCTATGAGATGTGTAGGAAGAATGCAGACTGGGAAGCCAGCATTGACATACTGTCTGACTAGGGAAAGAAGAAGTTACATAACAACTGAATTTTTCAAATCCTGAATGGGGAATTGTGTGATCTTTGGTACTGTACTGAGTTTGGTGGTGGTGGTTTTTAGAGTTTTTTTTAAATGTACTTTTTATTGATGTAAACTTGTGTTATGTCCTGACAGCTAGCTCTTGATATGTGGAGAAAATTAATGATTGAGCCACTGCAGGCCATCCTTATTCGGATGCTCCTCCGAGAAATAAAAAAGTGAGTGTTTGATTGTTTCTTGCTTTAACATAATGTGGGGGTATTGAACTTTTTTTTTTTAACTTTGAAAATCTGTGGACTTTGACAGAATTCTTTTATGTTCAGTTTTTTTTTAAGGTAACTTCTTTTCTGATGGTGATGGTCTATCAGTTTTTCTTGTTGTAGCTGTGTATTTGTGGCTTTCATGTGTAGAAAAAGGCAGTGAATTCCCTGTAACCACAGAGTAGTGATCTTTCTTTTTCAGCAACCCTTCTTATCGATGGAATAGGACACGAGTTAGAATAATTGTCCAAGTCCCATAGGATGCCTTTTGCCTTTTTCTCCACCTGATGTTGTCTGCCTTTAACTTTTGTGCTGTCAGTCAAGTTAAGGACCAGGCCTTGGGCAAAGATTTGCCAAAGCCAGAGAAGCTGTATTTGCATGGAACCCAGAACACTTTGCAAGTGACAGAGCTTCTGGGTTTCTGTTTTTCAGATCAGTACCTTCACTTAACATTTTTGGTGTTCAACTTGAATAAAATGAAGATAATTATTTTTTGTAGTTTGAGGGAAAGTTATTATTTTATTTCTAAATATTTTTTTAATACTTCTAAACAAAGCCAAAGAGCTTGGGACTTTTAAAGCTTTGATTTAAAAATTTTATTTGACTTCTAAAGAAGTTAATTTAGGAATAAACAGAAATTTTGGATCTACTACAGATCTTGTGTGTAGTAAGTTTCATCAGTTTCTGCACTTCTACCACATTTAGGATACAACACTCTTGAGTTGCCTAATGACTGGGGTTTTTTTAAGTGGTTACTCAGGTGACCAGACTGGTGTAGGTAAACTGAGGGGGAGAGGTATTTTGGCAGATTGCGGTTCCTTGAACATGAACTTGGTCAGAAAAAAATCTGTAAGGCATTGAAAACCTAATTTTAATAGTTTATTTGTATTTTTCATTCCTGAATTAAATTTTTGACAACAAAGTAACAGATATGATGTCTCTTTTGGATGGCATTTCTGAAGCCAGGAAGTATTTATTTGCTTCCACTTGTTGAGTCATGGCTCCTTTGTAGTCAGGACTAATAGTGCTTTATCCATCTTTACTCAAACTATTTTTACTAAATGAAGATTCCCTAATTCATGGTGAATAACATTCTCCTTTGTTACATCAAGCATAGTGATGCTGGAGACTTGTCTTACTTAATGTATATATTTCACTGGTGAGTGGGAGTGGAAATGTGTGTGAAAACCTTTTTTTGCCCCACATAAGGGGCAACAGACATCTGATACCCCTTTAAAAAATGGTCTTTATTTAGCTTGAGGCTGATTGTAGACTACCGCAGTGTTTAGATCAAGGCTGTCACTGGCTTTGGGAGGCATTAGATCTTGAGGCTGTAACAAGTTGTAGCTATTTTTTACTAAACTGTTTGGAAACTTTGAAATAAAATCTCAGTCATTGTCTCTTAATTGTTGGATTCGGATTTTTTTTTTTTCCCATTCTTTATTAGGGTGTCTTTTGTGTGATCTCAGAGAAGTTAATTCAGTTCTGCCTCTCAAAATATACATCCAGCAATTCATATTAAGTTTCTTCTAGCCACTTGGTGATCTGCATGTCATTTAATGAATTACATGAGAGAACATCTTCTTGTAGCTGGTTTTTTCCTGCTGTCATGAAATGCAGTGCTTCCTGTGGGGATTCTGAAGATGGCCTTTGCATGTAACAGTAGGCTTGTTGCTGTTCTTTGCTGTAATTTCTGTGGTCAATACAGCTTTTAAGAGGCAGTTTTAAAGATGCTGCTGCAAGTGATTTAAATGTCTTTTAGCATTGAGTTCAGTAATTCAGGTATTAAAAAGGTGGATATTCATAAATTATATCTGTCAGACATGCAAGAATATGCATGGGAATAATATAACTTTAAAATGTTAATAAAATTGTTAATACACGTTTTTGCTTAAAAACCCTCTATTCTACACCTTCCTCATAGTAGTTGTTTGTGCATGGTTCAGTTTATTACAATGCTTTGAAAAATTAAATTAATGTAGATGGGTCAGTTGAACTACTTCTAGGCAGGAAGTTTGTGTAGCATGCAACAGTATGTGGAGTTGATAACCAATACTGTAGTCAATTATTGCATATAAAAGTAGCTTTCTTACTGTAGCAGAAAAGGTAGGGAAGCAGAACCACAAATTCTTCTTTCAAATGTTACTTTATCAGTGTATTTAACTGGATTTTTAAGAAGATTTCTTACTACAGCCTTGAGCACACCGACTTTTTAGAAGCTATAAGCTTGTGAAATGTGTTATGTATTATGACAATAAACTTCTTTTTTATACATGAAAATAAAGAAGTACAAGTAGTGGCCTGTGGCTCAGCTGAACAAGATGGCTGAACTGATCTAAGAGTTTACTGACACTGAAAAGGCTGTGCTGTGCTACCTTTTGTGTGCTGAATTTGGTGCTCACCTAGTTCCTTAGTGACCCAGCTCAACTGCTAATGTGACAGAAAACTATCTTGGCTAATGTTTCACCAAGCTGGCACAAGTCAATTTAGCAAAGCATTAGATGAGTGCCAAAGTAAAGGAAGGGAGATGGAGGGCTGTGAGCAAAAGGGAACAGGATTAGCCCCCTTGAACAGCAGAGAATTTTTAAATCACTTCAGCCTGTCTTGTCTGACTGCACTCCTAATATAGAGTTCTGGGTATAACACTTTCATCCCCCTCCCTTTAGCCCAAGCATTCCTCCTAGGTGAGCTGAATATTAACTTAAGCATTCTTGTTTCAACACAACAGGAAGCTGACAAGATCTTGAATTGTGAGAAAATTCATCTATGAAATTCTTAAACGGAAATAATTTGGAAATTACTCAAGTGCTATCTCAAATGACAGTGTGATTAGTACAGACTAACTGAGAGACTAACTAACTTCTCCACTAAAGATAACTAACACTTTCTAACTAACTGGCCTATTCCTGTCTAAGCTTATACATTATCTGTACCATTTGTTTGAAATTAGAGCTATTGGAGGTTAACTTTTCAAAAAGTGTTTGGAACAGTCTCATCTAGTTGACAACTAATTCTGTAAGTAATTGGCCTTGAAAGACCCTTGGTCTGACACAGCAGAGCACTTTTGAGTGATGGAATCTTTTTTTAATGAATTTGATATCTACTTATTGTACCTGAAACTTTTAAAATGTTCTTCTTTGGGGCTGTAGTAATACACTGTACCATGCATGTTGAACACTCACCGTTAGTTTGAGTCTGAAGACAGGAACAAGGTGGAGTTAATATAAACCAGCACAACTTTCTTGTGTATGTATTTTGTAGCTTTCTCCATTTCTTTTGGAAAAAAATAACTTGTCACCACCTGAATTAGTGGAATTTGTGTTTCTAGCGCTTAATCTTTTTATCCAGATTCCTTTCCTGTACCCAAGATATCCTGTGACATCCCTGCTTCAGTCTGTGTTGCAGCTGCTCTGTAGCTTTATGCATCTGTGTTGCTTGCTGAGTGCTGCCAGGAAGGAAAATAAATGTTTCATAGACTTCTACCTTTGCAGGGTCACCAATTCCATTTTAGTTTGGCACTTGTTCTTACTACTACAGCTTTTGTGGAAGTCGTCCTTAAAATTTCTGTCAAATTTTTTTGAGATTTGCACTACACATTCCTGGGAGCAGAGTGCCATTGGTGTAAAAAAAACCTGAAGTGGCTGCCAGAGCAGGCAAGGCCTGTTTTGTGCTGGGTTTGTTTTCATTTATTACCTTTGAGCCATCTTACCTCTGCTTCAAAAGCTTGTTTCCTTCCTTCCAGCTCTTCCATGGAGCATGTCTCCTGTACTCATATAGCTCTTTCCTGATGTTCCTTTGAGTCCCCTGGGTCTGGCCATTGCTGCCCCCTCCCCTCCCACACATGTATAGGCTCGGTCTCAACTGGCCTGTGAACTGGGCAGAGGGAAGCTGGGACTTGAGTTCTCCTCCAGTGATGCTGCTTGTGTTTGTGTACCAGGTCCAGAGCCCTGTGAGAGCTGGGCTGGGCCGTCTCTTGCCAGAGCCCCATTTTTAATATGCTCAGCTTTTAGTTCTGTGGCTTCCTGTGCATCATGGCCTAGCCCTGTGTTCACAGGCTGCATGCTCCCTGCAGCTCTCCATGCTCCAGGGCCCCTCTGGGCTGGAGGTGCAGGCCCAGGGCAGGTGGGACTTTTCCCTTCTATGATTCTGTGCTGCTGTCTCTGCCATCATAACCCAGACCCTGCAGAGAGATGTTGGCAAGGATGCAGGGTGTCATTAGATGTTCCCAAACCCAGGTTTATTCCATTGGTTCAACTCCCACAACCAGAGGAAATCTTCCTGTTACCTGTGTGAAAAAATCAGACCATCCCTGATGGAACCCATCAGTTCAGTTCATCTGTAACGGATGATAAAGCTGCATAAACCATACAGTGACTGTTCATTATCTGTTAAGAGAGCTAATTCTTTACACCCATCATGAGCTTAAGTTCTCAGAATAGAGAAAACAGTAGTGTTTGAAAGCAATATCAATGATTAACAGTTGTGAATACGTGAAGATGGTCTGGTGTGCATAATACAATGACTGCTGGTGTGGCTGTCCTGGTAAACCTCCACAGCTCATGGGTATCCTCTGGAGCTTTTCCTGATTACAAACCAAAATAAATGACATTAGCAAAATTACTTCTCTCCCATTTCACCCCAGCCTAGATGGGTATATGGTAATGTTTTTCGTCTTTGATGCTTTATCATAAATATACTTTTGTAAATCATATTTTAGTCCTATTTAACACCTTAGGAGTTAGAGAATATTTTTTAAACTTAGTTGCAAAGTACATATGAAAAGTAGAATTTTTTAAGAACTTAAGAGGAAGTCTGTGCTGTTTTAAATGCTGGTTATTTCCCAGTCTTTGCAAAGGACTGAACACTAGTCTTTTTAGCATGCAAAACACTTGTTTTAATTACTTCTATTTTCACCTGAATGGAACTAAAGACAACATTTCCTTCAATTCCTTCATTTGAAGATTAGAACTTGACTGGAAGATGTAAGGTTTTCTTTTTCTGTATGATGCATGGTTAAATATTGTGACATAATGGGCCAGGTGTGTTATTTGTTCCACTTGAAATCTATATGTTGAATAGTAAATATTCAGAAAAGAAAACAGCATACTTCTTGTTGTGGTGCTGGTAAAAAGGATGGATTTTTTGGAAAGGGCAAGAGTGTGAAGATAATCTATGTAAAAAAGGCTACAAATATGAGATGGAAATTACTGTAGCTTTTAAACTACTTGGATAGAGTGTATAATTTGGAACACTTAGATTTTTAGCAAACACTTGGAAATTTCATTACCTTTAAATGCTTTTGTATGTTTATGAATTACTATCTCAACAATTTAAATGTATGTGAGTGAAAGAAGTGCATTTTTTTATTTTAAGATTAATCTTCTTTAATTTTGCCAATTTGAGCAGGGGAGTTTACTGGAAAATATTTTCATCCAATTTTATTTAATTTGGCTATAAATGAGTTACACCAGATACTTGCATTCTCATAAATGTTGTCTTCGTCTATTTCAGTGATCGCTGTGGAGAAGACCCAAACCAGAAAGTAATCCATGGGGTTATTAACTCCTTTGTTCATGTTGAACAGTATAAGAAAAAATTCCCCCTAAAGGTAGATACACATTTCTGATTATGTATGTATTTTAATTTGGAATGTCAATCTAGTATATACATTATTTATCCTTTAAAAAAAAATCTCTCTTCTAGTTTTATCAGGAAATTTTTGAGTGTCCTTTTCTGAATGAAACAGGGGAGTATTATAAACAAGAAGCTTCGAACTTATTGCAAGAGTCAAATTGCTCACAGTACATGGAGAAGGTAGGAGATTCTTCAATACACATGCAGTAATTAAAATCATGATGATACATTTTGTCCTCTACAGTTCTCATGGTTGGTCTTCATGTTATGCTTTCATGTAATTGAAATGGTACTTTTTAGTGACATGGTTAATCTGAACATAAACTACAAACCTTGCTATGGGTGGACAGTCAGTATCAAAATATTTCATAATAAATGATGACTCAGTCATTTGAGTATGAAAAGTGAAATGTCAAAAAAAATAAAACATATCAGGTTGATTAGTATTACTTCCTCACTTCCTTATTTTCTTTCAATTTGGAGTAGGGTAGCATTAGAGTTTTAGGAATATGTGGTTAGAAAAGACTTAAATTGTTACAAAACATTATTAAAAATTACATACTCTGAGGTGGATTTACTTTCATTTTGCTTTGTGGTGTATGAAGTTATGTTGTGGTTAAATTGCTTGTAATTCTTATACCTAGTTTGAGAAAACAAAGATTAATACAACTCTAGGAGTCAGTTCTTGGTCCTATACTGTCTGCACTACCGAGATAGAAGTGTTGAGGAGAGGGCTGTGAGATTGCTTTTAAGCTAATGGTTTCACACCTGTAATGAAATTCAGGGGCAGGCTAAGACTTCAACTAAACCAGTTTTGCCTGTCATTAGCAGTCTGCAGCTGCACTACTCTCCCTAGAGCCCCCTCATATTCACAGGGTGTAAGTGCTTTTATGGCAGTATTCATGTGACTTATCTTATGATTAAGCCTATTTCCTTCATTGAGCTATAAAAAGAGCTTTTATTAATAGCTCAGATATACTCCTGTACCTATTCAGCAGATGTTTACATACAAGCAGATGGACTGGGAATAGTAAAGTGATTCTTGGAGTTCTCTTTTTGTTAGGTATTCTGATAAAATTTTCTCAAAAGGAATAAGATGTATGGTAAGAGAGATTGGGGAAGACTAGTCACAAGGTTCAAGGGAACAAGAAATTTCAAGATGAAAACTATGGAATGCTGGTAGACATCTAGTAGTGACCAAGCCTAGTTAGTACTCAGACTAGATTATGTTCATTCAGTAATAGCCTAATTCAGAAGAGCAAATTAAATTTCTCATTCTGCACAAGTTCTTTTGTAGCTGTTATTACTTACTCTTGTTTCTCATTCTACATACATACACTGTTGCACATTCTGGTACTATGTAGGTTGTCAGTATTTCTTCAGCTTGCAGTTTAAACTCTTCTGTGTAGGTTTTAGGTAGATTAAAAGATGAAGAAATGCGATGTCGGAAGTACTTGAATCCCAGCTCATATGGCAAAGTGACTCATGAATGCCAGCAGAGGATGGTAGCTGATCACTTGCAGTTTCTACATGCAGAATGTCACAATATTATCAGACAAGAGAAAAGAAGTGGTAAGTCTCTCTGGTCACAAAAAGACTGAAATGGTTTTTTGTTTTATTCACTTAGCATTGCAATTTCCTATCTTTTTTCAATTACCTTCTGTGCATATAAGCATTTTCAACTAATGTTTCTTATCCAAAAATCTCCATTAAACCCTGAATGACATTTTTCTTTAGCATGTAGCTAATTTTTATTCCTCCAAGTGTATAATCAAAACCTTCTTTTTACTGTTAACAGTCATTCTTTCAGCTAATGCTCTTTCTCTTTCCTTGTCTTAGTCATCTTAAAAACACACTGAAGTCCTGTAGAAATGATCATATTTTATGCTTGTGTTTTCTTTTGTAAACCAATGGCTCTGTCTTAACAGATTTCTTCATCACCACTTAACAGGTCAGGCTTATAAAATATTTTGGCATCTTTTCATAGCCACTTTTTATTTTCCTGAATCTTTTGTGACCTCTCATCCCAAATCTTTGCTACAGAAGGAGATGCTCTTGTAGTTCTATTCCCTGCCTAAAAAAACCATGCTTCCTGATGACTACATGCCTCTTACCTTTGAAAGAATACTCATTCTTGCATGAAAGATGGTATATTTTATGTAACACAAATTATTTTTCACAGTCAAACTCAAATTGTATTTAATAAAGGTGTGTTCACTTTCCAGGGAATCCTTCAAGTTTGATTAGAGTTTAGATCTGTTTTGTTTGGCTTCTTTTTTGGGGGTGTGGGGAGACAAAATATAATAAAAATAGCAGTTGCTTGTTTAGAGTTTTTCTCATCTGAGAAAAATTTCAAGCTACCACTGGAGGCAAATAAAAAGTCAGGAAGATATCTAAACTGATTTTAGTCAGCTGCTGCTAAGGGAGATTAAGGAAGGCCAGGTTTTAAAATAAACTGCACACTATTTCTCCACACTAGCCCACCTCTTTTCTTAGAGAGAAGCTGTATTGGAAGGGTGAGGTACTCACAATGGCAGGACTCAGTAAACACTGATAATAGACCTACTCTTTCCATTTTTCTTTTGTCAGTGATCCAGTGGATGTTAATTTTTTTTGTCAGTGCTTCAGTGTATGTTAATTTTTTCTTTCAAAACAGTTGGTCTTGTTTCAGTCTTAAGAAAGTTCTGTTTGAAATTATGGTACTATATTAGGTGTTAATTTTTAGTGTTTCTAAGTGTACTCTCTAAAAATGTATCTCTGTTACAGACATGGCAAATATGTATACTCTGCTTCGTGCTGTGTCAAGTGGTTTACCTCATATGATTCAGGAACTACAAAACCATATCCATGATGAGGGCCTTAGAGCAACCAGCAATCTTTCTCAGGAAAATGTGAGTTTCCTCAGTCAGCTGAAATGACTGTTTGATTAATATTCTTGATTGAGTGTTTGTTCTTCGCCTCTTAGCTGGATTTTTAAATTTTGCCTGCATAAAATTGGTTTGGAATGTGATGGATAAGTTGTAACTTCTCATCAGCATGGTTAGCTGTGCCACATTATCTATCATGAGAGCTGATTGTTGTAATTGTTGTCAACTAACGAGAAACAACTGCAGCTAGATATTTCTCATTGTTGTTTGCTTAATACTGCCAGGGCAAGTAGGTCCTTTTGTTCCATGTATGCTTTTTTTTTCCTGAATTTCTCTTAAGTCAGTGGCATTTGCTGCTCTGGTATATTAGAAGCCAGTGATTCCATTTTGTAAAGACTTGACATCCTGTCCTGATTTCAGTCTGGTGGTTTTCATAACAGCTTTGTAGTCATTTTGCTTTATATTGCCATGTAATTTCTGAAAATATTATTATATTATTTATTTTACTTAAATGTGTTAAACTTTTTTTCCATTTATGTCTGTTTAAATTACTCAATTCCATTTTTGTTTCTCCAGCATTGCTGTTCAGAGACAAACTACAAGCTTTTGTTTGACATTGTATTTGTGCACGCATACATCTTGCTGTCTAGATCTGTGCTCACTTTAGGATGGTGACTTTAGCTATCCCGTGTTTCTGTCTATAATAATACATAGACACAAGCTGTGGTACATTCACTCTGTTACTGACTGCACAGCTTGCTATTCTGTGACTCCTCTGTAACTTCAGAGTGCATACCGAAGTCTTTAGTAGTATAGTTTGCTTTCCAATTATTTTTAGGTTTATTGAACTTACTCTTTCAAACTAATAATGTCTACTCACAGAAATAAATACAGACCCATGAGGGTGGTGACACTTCACAGCCTTATGTAGATAATTTCAGTGTGAACTACTCGTTCTACTGTATAAATTATGTACTTTGAAACATTTTTAATGTGTGACCTGAGAATGTACTTGGGGAGTTATGCTGGAGAGCCAATGCCTATCACACTGTTGCACTTATGCCAGCCAGCTTGTCTGTGTAGGGACTTCTCCAGCTCATGTCAGTCATTTCTGTGCAGAATATGACGCTGGAATGTGGTGCATGAAATTCAATTTGTAACTGCCTTTTCCTTTGTAGGAAAATGTGACGGGATCATTCAGATTTTCTGTCTCTGAAGTCACTGTGTAGGAGAAGCAGCAGTTTATTGTATCAGTTGCTTGATTGCTGTATTTATATTAGCATTAATAATTTTTGAAAAGGCTAATAATGGATTTTATTAGATGGCATGAGTGCAGTACAGACTCAAGTCTAGATTGGGTAGCAGGACTGTAAATGTAGCCTTGACTTTTTATTTCCAAAATGTGCTCTAGCATCATAGTGTGAGAGTACAGCAGAATCCATCCTCTCAAAATTCACTGTAGTATTAACTTTCTCAAAAAAGAGTAATTAGTAAAAAATCTGCAACTAATGTAGATATGTTTGTGTTAGATACTACTACTTTCCTCGCTAATTGCTTTCTGTTTTATCTACCCTTTTTAGATGCCAACTCAGTTTGTGGAGTCAGTTTTGGAAGTACATAGTAAATTTGTTCAACTGATCAACACTGTTTTGAATGGTGATCAACACTTTATGAGTGCCCTTGACAAGGTAATTTTTACTTAAGTAAAGAAAGCTTTGGAAAACAAAATCCAGGACCCTGATTCAGGCTCACCAAAACTCTTCATACCATCAACGCATGGCTAACGGCAGTTCATATGCAGTCTTTCTAGTTTAGAAATGCAATGGAGCAAACGACAATCCAGTGTACGGGAAAATATTAATTAAAGGAGACCATTTTAATTCTTGTTTTCTGAAAGAAAGAGCTTTCTTTTAATCATATTTCAAAACACAAAAATGGTGCTGATCCATTCAGTGAAAATATAAGTGCAGATAATGAATAGGCAACTGATGAGGTTTGGGAGATTTTCTCATTCTTGCATGCATTTGAACTTGAATTTGCTTGCTGAGATAATGTTTATCTCTGAATGCTCTTAGTATTACTTCCACAGAATCTTTGCTTAGATTTTTCAAGTTGACTGCAGAGAATATCTGGAAACTTACATTACTTCAATCACTGCCACGATAGATAACTTTTTCCAGGAGAGAGCTGCGCTTGAATTTAAATAACAAATATAGGGAAAGAGGCTTGCTGCTCTTTTATTTGAAATGCATAGCCATGCATGTATTCAAGATAACAGTTTTAATTATCTTAAATTTTAATATTCATCATTATTAATTATAACTAATAAATATATTTTCTTTCTTTAATTTCCTCTCACAGGATGCACACATACAGCTCTTTTGTGGTGTGTGCAGTAGTTGCAGTTTGTAGTTAATGTCAGAGTCTAAGTTTTGACAATTATCAGTCAAGGTTAACCTGAAGAGGCATAATGGAGGAGGTACCAGTGATGGTACCTATAGTAGTTACCCATCTGTATTTGTGACATTGATAAAAGAATTATTTAGCATTTTAAAACAAATATTTCAATACCAAATACCTTTCTCTCTCTATTGCAATTAATGTCATGTACCAGAAGGTGGAGTAACATGAGACTGACAACTTCATTTGCTGGCACATAGATAATGTACTTTTTCTAAATACATCAGTTCTTCACTCCATTGATCTTTCTTACAGTAAATACTTAAAGTATTGATTTGCTGTTAATTTTTGATGGTGACTATCAAAATCATTATTGCTGCCTCCAGTATTATTGCAAAAGATTGCTCCAAGCTTTAAAGAGTTTCCTATTTCTTTCGAGTCGTGCATTCTTTTCTCAGAGGAGTTCTAGGGACCTATTAGCAAACTTTGCAATCTTGAGGTATTGTACAGAAGAGTTCCTTGTCAGTTTGTCTTTATAATGATAACAACAATATTTTCCTTCTACAGAGGAACTGTAATTCCTGGGAACTATGATCGTGCAGTATTTTTGACTCACTGTTAGTTTACAACACTCATTTAAATGTGACATGTAGTTTAGAAACTGTGTTATTCTGATAATCTTTTTTTAATTTCTAAACTGCCATTTTCTCTTTCCTTTTTCATCATATTGAGGTTTTCTTCAGCCACCATATTGTTTGTACTCTACTACTTCAAATTTCCACTTTCAACAATATATTTTTCTCCTTTTCAGTGTTTGAAAAAATCCAACAACGAAAAGCACTTTCATTTCTTACTGTTGTGAACACATCATATAAGTTTATCAGCTCAACAGCATGCTGTTGATGTGCTGCTGCTCAAATCTACTTTATCTGCACTTATTCCAAAGTTTCTTTCCATCCATTCTTTTCAACCATAATATTGCTGTATACCAAAATCATAATACTTTGTGAAGTTTCTAATCAGATCTTAAATTGTTCTTCGGTTTCCTGTAATTATATTTATTCTTCTATTCTTTCTACTTTTACTTAATTCTCAACTTGAAAATGTTTAACAACCAAATTCTCATAAAGCAGTAATTTAACCTTTTTATGAATTGTTTCTTTTTTTATCCCCTTTTGTGTAGTTCAGTTTTATAGGATGTCAGATGGTCTTTGCCCTGGGGATTTTTTTGATTTTTTTCAAATTTCATAAAAGAAAAAAGTTTAAGTCATTGACAGTTTTTCTCTTTGCTCCATGTTTTATGTAGGCTTTGACATCAGTAGTTAACTATCGGGAGCCCAAGTCGATCTGCAAAGCACCTGAGTTGGTAAGTGATGCACACAGAAAGTAATTCTTGTATATAACCATCAAATGGATTGCCAGAGGGTCCTTCACATGCATATCCAGCTCTCACACTGGGTCACACTCAGGCGTGTATTTTAGTAGTTACAGCTTAAGCTGCACACACATTTTGTGAGTGTGCAAAATTGCTATGCTTCTAATTTTTGGTATAAACTTCATTTTCTGTGGGCACAAAATGTATACCCATGAATGTTTGTCCGTGAATGCAGCCCTTGTATAGAATATGAGACAGTAGACTGTGACTTATTTCAGGTTTGAACTATTGTAGAAATTTTGAAATACCAAATATCTTGGCATACATTTGTTCTCAAGCTTGACAAGTAGTTTTGGGTTTGATTTTTCTTTTTTTAATTTGAGCTGGCCAAATACTGTGACAACTTGTTAAAGAAATCAGCAAAAGGAATGACAGAGAATGAAGTGGAAGACAAGCTTACGAGTTTCATTACTGTTTTCAAATACATTGACGACAAAGATGTATTCCAAAAGGTAACTTTTCCTATTCAATAATGGTTAAGATGTCACATTTAAAGTCTACTTGAAGAATGTGGTTATGCTTCTTAAAATCCTCATATCTGTTTTTTTTTTTTAATGCAGTTCTATGCCAGAATGTTGGCAAAAAGATTAATTCATGGTTTGTCTATGTCTATGGATTCGGAAGAAGCGATGATAAACAAACTAAAGGTAAGGTAATATTCATCTAACGCAGAATAAACAGATGTAGGAGTATGTAGTGTTGAGAGGGAGCAGCAGAGGGTGCCAGAGGTAACTTAGCAATTGGTAAATATATTTCCAATAGCTGAAAGCAAAAGCTAGTGTTTAGGTAGTCTATGAAAGATAAAAGGCATCACCTCAAATGCCTATCACCTAGGCATTTGAGATTTTCATGCGGTTTTGGATAATTTTATTAGCTGTGTTCAAGTCATTCATGTTAATATTAAAGAAGTAGCAAGGACTTTCATAAACATGTCCATCTTTTGATTTTATAAAACAATGTTTTTCAAATCAAATAGATTAGTGTATATAAGGTGAAACTAAGAGAAATATAATTTTATTCTACAGTGTTTGGTTTTATTATAACTAGCGTTTTCTGTAAATATGACGACACTTCTGCTGACTAGATTTTCACATTTTATTAGTGAGGGAACATAATTTATATGATGAATATTGTATTCACTTTGAAACCTGTTACAATATTTCTTCACAGCAAGCCTGTGGTTATGAATTTACCAGCAAGCTCCATCGAATGTATACAGACATGAGCGTTAGTGCTGATCTCAACAACAAATTCAACAACTTTATCAAAAACCAGGACACAATCATTGATTTGGGAATTAGTTTTCAGATATATGTTCTACAGGTACTAATGTATGTTTATTGCTGCTGAGTTATTTGTATTTACCTTTTATGTTCTGATAACAAATATACAATTTTTCTAATTATGAATACTACTTTATATGGGAACTGATGGCCTGTGATCATTGAGGAATTACTTACTTTCCTAGTGTTTCTTTGTTAAATCAACCCACTAGGTCCTTAAACAATAGTGATATAAAATTTCAGTCTTAATTAATACCTCAGCGAGGTGTGCAGAAGGTGCATTAAGAAATGATCAGTAAAACTTCCTGAGGTAATCGATTGTCTTATGACATAATGCACAATATACATCCACTAAAGAGTGTTATTTTTTTCTTAATATATATGTTGTATGAAAATGTTAATCTTTCTGTTTTTCCCCATACTTTTAGGCTGGTGCATGGCCTCTAACTCAGGCTCCTTCTTCTACATTTGCAATTCCTCAGGAACTGGAAAAAAGTGTACAGATGGTAGGTTAGTAGGAGGCTTCCTGTGAACATGTGGAAAATGTAAAATAACTCCAACTGAAAAATCATCACTCTAACAGAGAAAAACTTGAGCTGCTTTATTTTGATCGTAAATTATGTCTATCATGTTTCCAGTCCATATGCAATGTTGAAGGGTCACCCAAATACCTTACTGAATTTATGTATGTATTTGTGTAGCTTTCTCACATCTCTCTTCTACAGTTTGTGATTGCTGAAAGAGATGCTCATAAATGCAATCAAATGAAGTAGGTTGATTCTTTGCTTCCAAACCAACTCTTAATATTTAGATAAAAGAAGATTCTGTTTCTAATGTTAAATCTGAGCAGTCTTAATAGCAGATTAAGATGCAAATACAGGTTTCTTGTTCCCTGTTTCATAGAAACTGTTCAAAGTCAAGCTTCGTGCAAACTTCTCTAAAGCTCATTTTATAATTTCTCAAAGCAGTAAAGGCTTTGCTTTAGCCAAATATTTTCTTCTTATGTGATTATTTCTGCTTTGTAGAGGTAGACTATTTTGTTGCTTTTGATTATATTATTGTAGACTAAATGTTGCCTGTACAATGTTTTTTGAAAAACAAAATATTTATGTTCATCTTTGCTAAGGTGTATTTGATGGTGAAGTACGATTTAGGCAATACACATTTTGTATTATTGGACATAAGAGGTTTTTACAGCTGTTTTTATACCTTAAGTTGCTATTTGATGTAAGTTATAATGGCAAATGTATTTTTTTTTTGTGGTGAAGGATCTTTTTCTTGTATTACATCTGAATATTAGGACTTATTATTCAGCTTTAATTTCCACTTAAGTGGCACTTGTTTTTAGCAATATAATAGTTTCTGACCCAGACTATAGGGTTACCAGCTGTGATGAGATTTTGCTGTCTTTGTGGGTTAAAATAGGAGTATTGTCAGTTGTGCCTCAGTTGGAAAATTGGTACAGAATTGTGTGTCAGAAGCAGCTCAGAGTCTGGGTTGCTTGCCTAATTTTGCCATTTTAAAGGAACAAACTTATTCATGTGTGACCTAGGTAGAGATCAGTGCTATAAATTAGAATTCCCTAAAGAAACAGAACATGACCTTGAGGGGGAGTCTTTGAAAATTGTCTGACAATGTCTTTATTTACTGTCCAATTTGATGATTTGACCCATGGAGAGAGTTCTCTTAGGGTTCTGGCAAGGGTTAAGAAAGAAAAAAAAAAAAGTATTGCAATTGCACTCTGAAGTATGCGAGTACCTGTGTAACTGGCCAACCTCTTCAGCAGCTTTTTCTGAGACTGATGAAGCTTCCTGTGAATATAAATTTATCTGAGTGGTGTACAAATACTGGTTTTCATACTGTGCAAGCTTGTGGGTGGAGGAACACCTAATTCCTAAAGAGATCAAAGTTCCCTGGTTTTATGTTCTCCTTCAATGTTAATCCAGACCAAATCAGAATAAGCCAAATAGGTGTGTGTACACAGTGTTGGCATTGTGGGGTTTAGGGAGTTTGATCTCATTTTAGGGAAAGGTTTTTTGAATCTGCTGAAGTTCTTCTCATTACCAGAGGTAGAACTTAATTTAAGATTCAGTCATCACTCATCTTCTAAAGGAAAATGCTGTCACAAATGGATCTGCAACGTTTTCATCCAGTGTGATGGACGTAAACCAGTATTTCTTCATTCGGGTGATAAGGTGATGATAAACTGTTGTGAGTAGTTATCTGTGTGACTAACTGGTGTTCATTTTGTTTTGCAGTTTGAATTATTTTACAGTCAGCATTTTAGTGGAAGGAAGCTTACTTGGTTACATTATCTTTGTACAGGTAAAAATAAGTGCTTTGCTAAACTTACGATCTAACAGTTACTTGCGTTAAGTTCTTTTCAAATTACAAAAACATGGGAAGTTGGAACATTATTTTGCATATAAAGTCAATGGATGTATTTTGTGTTATAAATTAGTATTTAGTACTTAGATTTTCCAAAATCCATATCTTGTAAACTTGTGATTTATTAAATCCAAGTAAAACTGGAGTTGTATGTTCTTAACTGCAGAAAAGCACTGCAGAACTGCTGAGCTAATAACAATTGCCCTGGAATTGTTTCTATAGTATAGGTGTTCCTTACATAAATACTAAATAATTCTAAAAATCCACATTACACTATTTTACTCAGGTATGTGAGTATCTGCATAAATGCATACTTACTTTTAAGTATTTAGTATTTATTATTGTTAAGTATTTATTTTAGTAAGTGCCAGTCAATCATGTTTTATTTTAAGTGCTTTCAGTGTCAGGCTTTAGCAAATGAGCGCTGCAACATATCACATGGAGATGAAAACTGTGGCCCACAACAATGTAATATATTGAAAATCTAGTTTCTGGTAACAGAAGGTTGCTGTAACTCACACTCACCTTCACACAGAAAATCTAAATCTGCTTTCAAGTAGATTTCTTCAGTGTTTTTTGTTTTTCATGGGAATTTGAAAAATGTAAGAATATGAAAAAATTTTGATGGACAAGTATTTTACTTTGTTTTTAAATCTTCACTTAAATAAACTTCCTCATTAATCACTATTCTGAGATTCTCTGTAAGCTGTTATGCATTGCAATGTGTTGGGGCTACTTGGAGTTTCTTTTTTTATGATTATTATATATTTATTACTATTATATATTGCACTATTTGTCTAGTATGCATAGTTAATCAGGGTGGGGTGGTTGTTGTAGGCCCCACTGTATATGTGTAAATTCACAGCATCAGTTGTCATTGTTCCATTTCAAGTGTTAAATACAGACTTGAGTTGAATGTCTGGAAATGTATGAGGAGCTCTGGTAGTTTG
The DNA here is from genome assembly GCF_963513975.1 of Fringilla coelebs. Lineage (NCBI taxonomy): Eukaryota > Metazoa > Chordata > Aves > Passeriformes > Fringillidae > Fringilla > Fringilla coelebs. The sequence goes on along the minus strand of NC_140028.1, from coordinate 139,939,609 downwards.
GCTTCAGATGACTTATCAGCACCTTTCATCTGTTTATAAAATACTACTTGTATCATTACAGGCGAAGTAAAAATGAATTATTTGTGCAAACCTTACGTAGCCATGGTCACAACATACCAAATGGCAGTGTTGCTTGCCTTCAACAACAGTGAGACTGTCAGTTACAAGGAGCTTCAGGACAGTACACAAATGAATGAGAAGGAGCTGACAAAAACCATCAAATCTTTGCTTGATGTCAAAATGATCAACCACGACTCAGACAAGGTATGCCATAATGACATTAAAAAGTTTAATGTTTTCAGTCTTGTCATTCTGATGTTTGTTGAGGACATTTTTAAAATATCCATTGTTTACTTTTATTTTTCTAAGCTTTATTTTTGACCCTTGTGAAAAATTGTAAATCTCTACTGATAAGGAAAGAGACAGGAGGAAGTAGAGTGCTTGTCATACAGGCTTTCTATGCCTATAGCAGCGTGAAAAGGTAATAATGCAGGGACTCTTTATTGTTTCTATTGCCTTGCTTTCAAAGTTGTATTGAATCACTGGAAGGAGCCTGAGTAGTAAACCAGAGTTTTACAGTGATCCTAAAAAAATATTTGTGGGATTAAGAGACTGAAAGAAAGAGCAACCGTGTTCTTCCTTGCGGACAGATTACGGGAGCAAGAAAGAGAGCAAGGAGGATGTCTGTGAGAGGATTTTTGGTGCAGTATGCCAGACTTATCATTCCATGAGTTTCTTGGAATGCCAGTAATATCTGAGCTTTGTTTGTGATTCAGGCAATGGTTGATACTTCTTTTTCTGAGTCTCTCATCCTTCTGTGTAGCCTTTGTGAAATCTTTTTTCCAGTACAGCAAGGGCCACAGACTTTACTCTGTTAAGTAAGAAATACTACAGAAGTGCCTGTGCATCCCATACATACAAAGCACGTGCTTCCAGCTCACCCAGAAAGCCCACTATGCAGACAGTATCAGACAGAAGGAACTGAGATAAGGCTGTTCAATTCACTTACAAGAAGAAATCCAAAGCTGCTCTGACAGCTGCTTTTGTTTTTAACCAGGAAGGTTTTAGAAAATGGAAAGTGAGATCACCAGGAAGATCTGGTGCTTGGCTGAAGCATAGGACATGCTTCCAATATCTAGAAATGAGCTCAGGTTGGAACAATTGCTGGGAAGATGTCTGTTAAACCATGGGTCAAATAAAACACTGGGAACTATTACAGGAAACAGTGAGACCTTTAATAATCTTAGAACGTTGCCTGTTATTTAAAGGACTTACATTTATTTATGTCCATTGTATAAGGTTCACCCAGTTTCTTAAAGCTTATGTCATAGAAAAAGGAATAATACAGCTTTCCAACCCTTTTACTTTTTAATGTTTACCACTGCATTTTCCAGTTCTTGGCCTTCCAGACTACTGCATTCAAGTGTCTTTACTATTTCTGTTTTCTTTGCACTCCGTCCAGCAATGTGATAGCAGATCTGTAGGCAGTCTATCAGCTTACTTATTAAATAAACAAGTGAGCTTTAGTGGTTTAAGCAGTGGAATTCAATACACAAACTTCTCTTTACCTGTATCTGAGCCAAACAGAAAAGTACAGTGCAGTAAATGTTGTAGTTTGCTTTTGCTTGTTTGTTCATTTTGTGAACGGGTGTGGGGGAAAGAGCATGAGAAGTTTTATCTCAAAATCTTTATTCATTCATTCATTCATTCAAATCATGCTTTTTGAGTTCATGCTCAATACACAATTTACTTTGGTTTATATTCAACCATGTCAGCAGAATAATGCTTGAAGTTATTGTTAGCCTATTTTTTGTTAGCTTATGATTTTTAAAGTTCTTGGTCTTTCCCCTTTCATATTGTATTTTCTATACTATGCCTGGTATCCTGGTTTTTATATATATTGTAACAAAGGCTATTTGTTGCAAGATACAAAATTAGAATTAATATTGGTTTGAGTGCATATTTAGATAAATATTTTCTGTGTTTACTAAAATATTTGTGCTTTAGACAGTTTGGCAAGATTCCAAGGTCTCAGAATCCCAGTAACTTTATTCTGCTGGAAATTGGTAATACTTGTACAGACTCTTGCCTGGAAACTGCAGAGATCATGCTGTGTTGAATGTAAAGGTGTTTTTATTGTAGGAAAAAGATTTGAAGAAATAATAATAATAATATGCACATATATATGTGGAAAATAATTGAGATTCTGACAGGAAAAAATTCAAAATCTGCAGGTAGATGTGCACTGTAGAAGTTGCAGTCTGTCAGCTGTTTCTGCTATAACATATCAAAATGATGAGATGCTTAAATTCTGGAAGAAAATGGTCATAAAAATTATGAAAGCAGCAGCTCCCCTGTGAGGTCCTGTCATAGATAAATGTAAATCCTACTTTCTTTGCAGGGAAAAACTTATTTTAAATGAAGAGTGTTTGCAACTAAGATAAACTATCAAAGTATTAAGAGAGAAATTGCTTGCTAATGAAATTCTTGTATGGCAGAGTTTTTCAATAGTGTTTTCTGAAATAGATTTGATTTCTGGGTCACTTAAACTAGCTTTAGAAATTGACCCGGTTCAAGCAGCATTTTAGAATTTCCAGCTACAAATCTGAAGTTTTTTCTGTGTACGTAAGACCCTAACTGTGACTTTTCAAAGTCAATTGTTACTATTTTCTGGTTCCATTCCTGATTTTTAAAAACAATTCTCTGTTGCAGGAAGATATAGAGACAGAGTCTACTTTTTCATTAAATATGAACTTCAGCAGTAAACGAACAAAGTTTAAAATTACCACATCAATGCAGAAAGACACACCACAGGTAAGTATTCTTTGCTGCTTCTAGCCTGAATAGCTTAGAAAGCTTATTTTTCTAAAACGGAATTTACTGTGTTAGTTTCATGTAAGCAGATATCAGACCTCCATAAGATTGGCAAAAGAAATTTTGTAGATTTAAAGCTTAAGCAATGCATTTTTTTTGTACTTGAAATATAGGCAAGAGAAGATGAAATAGGGAACAAGAAATAGAAGAAAAAGATAACCGAAATGTTAACACCAAATGGTATTGATGTTTAGTCTATGTTGTGAGACTTTTTTGTTGCTGGAGTTTATATAGGAACTTACAGCAAGAACAGCAGAACCAATCAACTATTTTCCTATGGTTTTGTGTCCTTTGGCAATTAAAATCAACTCCTGTTGTTAATCCATGTTCTCAGTGTATCTCCTAAAACACAGGATTTTGTAGAAGATAGGTATGTGCTGCCGAACTCAATACATTATAGTAAATCCTGATTGCTTTTCTCCCTAGCAAAAATGTGGGTTTAGATGCCTCTCTCCTACCTTCCTACTGACTTTCATGAAACCTGATATCCTGGATTTATGGACATACTTTTACTGGAATTGAACCACCCTTTCATTTTTGTATTAGTTCACCACTTTTAGTAAAGTAAAAAGTAGACATCCAAGATACTTTTATGAAGTCTTTATTGGTCTTACTGTGTTTTGAGCATTACTGTTCTTCCTGTGTGGCAGGAGATGGAGCAGACCCGAAGTGCTGTGGATGAAGACAGGAAAATGTATCTTCAAGCTGCTATAGTTCGTATCATGAAGGCACGTAAAGTGCTGCGACATAATGCTCTTATTCAGGAGGTAAGAGAAAGTTCTTGAGCTTGATTTCATGAAAATCTTCAGGAAGTAGGGTAGAACATCAGACTACAAAACTCCACCATGTGGAAACCAGTACTCCAGTGAAATTAGTGAGAATTTCCCTGGAGTCTATTTTGAACTGCAGTACTGGAGCACTAGCTGGGATCCCTCAATCTCATAAATGTGTCTTAGCACCAAAGCATTAAGTTCTTGCTCTTTCCTGTTAGCTGGTTCTATGCCAAGAGATGTTGTATCCTATAAAAATCATTGCCAGAGCTATGGGTTCAGTTGAAAATCTGAATAGGGATATTCTAGTATGGAATTTCCACAGAAGCACTTTGCCAATTCTGTGCTCTAATCATTATTTTATTATAACTCATGGTTTAAATTTTAAAAGTTGTCTGAGTGTGGAGACCTGCACTTTTTAATCTCTCTTTTCCACAAAGCTGTACAGTTCTCTAGATTTTTTAGATTCCAGATTAATGACCTGTGAACTGTCATAGTCTGGCTTGGAAGGAAGTGCTATTTCTGTAGTTTTTCTCCCACTTTCCCATCTGCTGGTTGCCTGCCTAATTGTATTTCTCATTCCAGCCTAACATTTGCTCCTTCCAACCAGTTGTCAGTTTTACTTTTCTCAATCTTCCAAAGCTCTTTCTTCAGTTTAATTCATTCTTGCATCCCTGAGCGTTGTGGATGGCCTCAGAGAAGACTGGTGGGAGGGGGAATCGAGATTCCTGTTTTACTCAACCATTTTGAGCATAGAGGTGGAGAGACATTGAGTAATTTGTAGTGATGGAGGAAACAGTTTACCACACCCACTCCTTAATTTTTATGTCTTAAAAAAAATCTAGGAGCAACAGGGAGTTTGTAAGCCCAAAAGATGCAGTGTGAGACCTCTTAAAGATTTTGGATATTGAAGAAGTGTATTTACACAAATAGTCTGAAAGCAAGCTTTATTTGAGAAATCTGATTTTGAATATCTAAAAGATGAGGCAGCATAGGTCCTGATTTTTCTCAGAATCTTTTTTTTTTTTTTTGTTTCCCATTATTTAAACCATCCATGCAATTATGATGAAATTGTGAAAGGATTTGCAATTAAAACTAGAAAATTATAGGCAAGCCCTTTCATCTTTGAGAATACTTGTTTCTTCCCACTGTCAAATTATTAGAAAAATTTCTTGAAATGTACTTTGCCTGACACCAGTTTGTAAGGGTGAAATAGATTACAAATTTCTGTGTTTTGGAAACAAATCCTTTCTGCTTGCTTCTTCCTTTGTGTAATGGAAGGGCCACTTACATTCCCTGCTGTGTTTTGCTCTTGCAGGGCTCTTGCAGAATAGTAACATTAGAACCTTTTTCTTCAGCTTTGCAAAAGAGGGGATATTTTCATGATTACTCAGTTAAAACCTAGGTAGAGAGTACAGTTGTGATATTCTTATTAATTCTGATGCCGTAGTTATTTTTATCATGCTGTTTATATTCTTAAATATAATGTATCAGTTAAAATGTGCTGTTTTACTTTGTGAGTAAGAAGGAATATTTCTGAAAGAAGTCTATTTACTTTGAATAGTTAATATTTTCTCACCTCATTAGTATTTTTTTTCTTAGCTCTAAGGGCAGGATTGCACTGTTAGAGAGATATTGAGAGACTCCTAACCCTAATGTAGTTAGCTCTGATTCTAACACTACAGCACCACACATTTCATTTAGGTTGAGGTGTCCAAGAAAATACTCCAGGCCCTTGGTAGACCTGTATATGTCAGCATGTGGTCTTTGTGGAATTTTTAATTGTGTTAGATGCACCCTGATAATTTCAATTCTAGCTCAATATTGCAGTCCCCTGCAGGGCAAGGTAGCTTTTCCTATAAAATGAGAAAGACTGGAAGAGTAGTGGATGGGAGACATCAGAACAGTCATTCCCAGAAAATATTTATTCTGACCATCAGGTATTTCTGTCTATTCTTCTTACTTGTACTATCTTTGATTTAAAAAAAACTACAACAATGAGAAAACCCATACCAATCCAAAACTCTCTCTTTCATTGTCTCCGTCTTAAGTAAATACATGAAGTGTGGTGATGACAATCAACTTCAGTGGAGGGCTAAGTTTGGTGAAATCTGAGCAGATCTATCAGCTTGTTAGCACCCAATTTCTCCTCACTGGTGCTGCTATGGAACATACCAGACCTTTGGCTGTTAGCCCAACAAAACTCACTCTTTTGAGGTTTTAGTTTGCTTTGGTGTGTGAGTTCCACCTGGTGAGTTCTGTTGGCTCACGGAGGGCCCCAGCAAACTCTAGACCTGGGACAAAGCCAGCCATGAGAAGTTGTAAAGAAAACTGAAAATTCAGCTGAAATAAAAGTAATTTTCTTTACAGAAGAAATAAGAAACTACAGGCAAAATATATGGTGACACTTGAGTAGTAAGGTCTTCTGTTTGAGAAAATTTCCTACTTATAGATTTGCACATTCTATTGGTGCAGACAATTTCTTCCCCTTCTCTACAAGAGAATGGGCAAGACTGAGAACTTCTAAAAGACATCTGAAGTTTTGCCTGGAGTGGCAATTTCTTCCACAATGCAAATATAGATTTGTTTTTACAAGAAGTAACTTCTTACTGCATGTATTAAAAAGTTCCAGCGTAGCCAGATGGAACGCACTAAGGTGTAGGTCTGTCTTCAGTGACTAAAAGAAAGAGAAGTTCATCCTGATTTTCTCCAATTGTAAAGGAAAGGAGATTAGTGGTAGGGGAACTCCACTGTGATAGTAGTGAAGAAATGTGTTAATATTAGATTAATTTTTAACATGGATATTTGTCTTCATTTGTACTGTGACAAATGAAGCAAGTGAGAGGAATGAGGAGGTCTGGGGAACATGTGGCCAAAGTAACCAGTGAGCTGACCAGTCAGTTTCAGTGTCCTGACATTTACACGTAGAGATACTTTCTTGTTTGTTGTAAATTAACTATTCCAGGGTTATTTAATCCTGTCTTTAAAAGAAAAATATACTGAACTTGCCTTAAAGCCTTTAGCAAATATTTAGATGACACTTATAACTGTGAAAAATAAAAATAACACAAAAACTGTGTCTTTCTTTTGCAGGTAATTAGCCAATCAAGAGCTAGGTTTAACCCAAGTATCAGCATGATTAAGAAGTGTATTGAAGTCCTGATAGACAAACAGTACATAGAGCGAAGCCAGGCCTCTGCAGACGAATACAGTTATGTAGCATGATGTTGCTATCCTGCAGGTATGATTGTAAGGAGATCATTGCTGTCACTGTTTGGTGTGTTCCTGTGGGAAGAGGCAGGCCTGTGCCTCCATAATTGGTCACTTGGCAGCCCCTGTTTTTCTGCTGTTTACAACATCACCAGTGCCATGTCATGAGCGTCAATGAAAATGCCTATAGATATTTCAAGCTCATGTCATTATGACATTTCTTAAAACTTTACTAAAAGAATGAGTGAAGTATTGCTGAAATGTGGAGAATTGGTTGGGTACCATGCTTTTTTTTTTCCCCCCTCCCCTTTCACGTTTGCAGTTGATGTTTTTTAATGTATCTTAAGACAAAGTAAAAAAAAAAAAAATCACACAAAAAACCTAAATATTGTAATATGACAGATAACCTAATAATTGTATCTACATTAAAATGTAAAAAAAATGACGAACATGATACTGCTGCTTGTCAAATAAAAAAATAAAGTTATATAATGTGTCTCGAATGATTGTAGAGCTGGATATAGCATTAATGTCTGTAAATATTATTCAGGCCTGAAGAGTAGAAATAATGTTACGTGTTTGGGTTTTGGATAACCTCAGAAGTAGGTCTGACATAACAACTAATTTATATAAAACTGAATACCAGGTATGTCATGTTTGATGTGATTATAAAAAATATTTATGGTTAAGTGCACATCTTGTTTTCTTGAGATTAGGCTAATTTACATTCTCGGTGCCTGAAGGCCTCTGCTGTGTCTGTTAATCCCACACTGTAGGAATACGTTACAAGAGAAAATAAACTGATGTTTGAGGGGGTTTAAATAGTGTAGCTCACAAACACTTAGGAGTAGTTATCATGAACATCAAAGATAGAGTTCAGTGGCTTGGGAAAGCATATAGCAGGCTGGTAACTGAAAAATGTTTTTTCTCTAATGTATTGGGTAGAAACACTACATGGATGGGTGCCTGTTTGTTTCCACATAAACTCATACTGCCTGTTTCTTGTTTTCCCTCCTGACTCCTATGGTTGTTTTTATCATGTTTTGTTTTCCTCTGCCCCAATTAGATTTCCAGCTGTTAGGGTGAGACGAATCCACAGGCTATTTCATGTCCTGTGTTGTTCATCAGGGTTGGCATGGTGACTGTTCACTCTTAAACAAGCAAACTATAATTTTAAAAGGTACCAACTCTACCACTGGAAGTGAATGGAATTTAAGACCATTGAGAGTTTGAACACACCAAATGCCTGCTGCAGAAGAGTTTTCCTCATGGCTATGCCTGCAATTATGATTGACAGGATAAAGATTAAGTTTAAATTTCTATTTTTGCCAGATTTATTTGCGTGCATATAAAAATACATATGTAGATACATACTATTTGCAGTATTTTTTTAGATTGTGTAGTATCACCTACTAAAAATCCACACATCAAGAACTAATTTTAAAGAAAGACAAACCTTTGGAGGGAGCTTTTTATTCTTTTTTTCTTTTTCTAGTTCTTCACTGTATGAAAGGCTTCTCTCCAACTTTCAGATTGTTGCTGTCTCTTATTTCTTAAGTGGTATTGCATTCATATACTATCTAGAGGGTATAGGAAACTTTCTATGGTTAACTAGGAAATGCATCAAGAAGTGGTGCTGTGTTTTTCTGATGTGGATTTTGCTAAGGATGAATAAAGGGCAATAAACAATAAAGTGCAATAAACATCCCTTCCATATTTATGGTGTTTTATCCCACTATGCTAAGATCTAAATTTTTTACATGGATTTATGTCTTCAAGAAGTGAGGTTATTTAACTAACTGTAATATGGTGCTGTAGATCATTGTCTAAAGTCTCAGTTTAGAGTTGTCTCTATGTGGTGGGAGACCTGGTGCTTATACTGTCACTAGGTGTAGTAAACAGGAGATACATCAGCATAGATTTTGACTGGAATGACTTCTAATCTGTTTCAGTGTGGAGCATTTCTGTGCTTTATAAAAAAAAATATTTGTTACATCTAAGGACAAAAAATAGGGCCAATATTTTATTAGATAATCCAAAAAAAAACCCAGAAAAAAATATTTCCTAAATGCTGAATTAGCATATCGTTTTTCCAGAAATCAAATTAACACTGGCACCAAAGTTTCTGGAAACAAATGTGGTTTTTCTTGTAACTTGTATTTGAGTCAACACATTTTAAGCTTGTTTATACAAGGGTTAACAAAATCTTTATTTAAATATAGATTCCAATAGCAAAATTTTAAGGCTGAGTTTGGAGAAGGCTTGACCAATTTCTTTTCAGAATCTATTCACAGGCAACACAAGAACTTCACTGCTCTAGTCCAAATGTGCAAGGTTTTAACATTACCTTATCTCTCAATTTTTGCATACCTAAACCATCATTTTGGGTTTTAGGTAAGCATGCTGCTGAGTTGAGACATGTTTAGTGAGTTAAAAACATTCATCTATTTCAGAGCAGTTGGCATCCCCAGATGATGTCTTTCATAATTACACACAAACTCAGTCTTTTCAGTGGCTCTTAGGAAATATTATTATAGCTGGGAAACATTTTGAATTCTACTTTATAACTCACACTTCCCCCTCAGGAAAAAAGTAGTGCAAAATTCAGACCCCTGCAGCTGGGTTGTGTGACTGAAATCACTGCTGGCACACAGGGATGCAGTTTATAGTGTGGAGCTTCAGCCTGGCAGCCAATACCTTTGGCAAGTGTAGGTTCAAAATATTAAGTGCTAATGGGTATTAACAGGAGGGGCAAATTGTAAGCAAGAGAAGATAGCTAAAAATGCCATAGAGTTTTAATTTTTTACTAGAAGAAACTGGTATAACTGTACTGCTTTTTTCTGTTTGTTTGTGCTATGCCTATTGACATGTGTGACCTGCTAGTGTATAGGAAGCCATACAGCTAAGTGGAAACATAATGGTTTCATACATCCCATACATGCCCAATATCAAAGTGCATTTTACCTCTGGTATTGAGTACTACTGGTCATTCTTGCACTAACTGAAAAGGTGTTTCTATGATGTTCTAATTTGTCTTGAGACTGATTGTCTAGTTCTAGAAAAGAAAAGTACCTGCATTTTAGTGTGTTCATACACACAAGGCAACCAGAGCTATGAAAGATACTTAATCACCATAACTTAAACTGTTTGCAAAGTAGTGAGTATCATTACTTTCCATGAGTACATCTCCTTTCCAAATAAACAAAGTACAGAAATTGGTCAGTGGAGAAATAAATTTTATAGACTGATGTCTTTCAGTTATGCTTAAATAGACATTTCTTATCCTTAAAAAAAATTCATTTTAAAAACAACTACTGCAACATAGTATTGATATCGAGCAAATTCTAATAATAAATATAAATTCTTTGTACCCTAAGACAGGTATTTTAGGACTGTCCATGCTTTACAAAATGGTAAGTACTTGAGTTAATTAATCTAAGAGATCACTATGTATGAAAACATATTGTCCAGAAACAATTGTTATTACACTGATTATTTGCTCTTATTACAAATCTGAATTTATCTTTACTTGTTTATGGTAAGTTGTACTGTGCTTCTGAGCTGATAAGAAAATGGCATTTTTCAATTTTGTCAGGGAAAAGAAGAGGAAGGGTCAAAAAAGTGTTTGAGTATAATAAGTTTAAAACAGTGCAAGACATTTGCATGGTTTTAAAGAGAGGGGTGTGAGAAATAGATTTGAAAAGGATTCTTAAACCTGACTGAAAACTCACACAGTCTTGTACATCTGTATGTAAACTGAGATAAGGTGTGCTCACTTGGAAAGGCTATGGAATAGAAATGACATTTTTGAGAGAGAGATTGAACTAGAAACAAGTTTCAAATGATTGCTTTGCAAAAACACCAGATATTTTGGAGAATTGGAACTGTGAAAGATGCATTGTAGCAAGACTATGTGAGGTAAAATAATAGATGATTGGTGTTAGATGTAATAGCAGCATTGTTTGGCAAAAGCTAATAGGCTGAAAAACATTTATAAGGTCTTGTAACCAGGAAATAAGTTGTCTTCTAATAGAATGGCATTGCGTTTTACATCTCTTATGTCTCACTCTTCTATGAGACGGATAACAGATTAAAAACCTTTAAAACCCCTCTCAGTTGCCCCATCTCTGTAGAACTGGGATTTTCCAACAGGGGGGTGAATAAATATGATGGTAAAAGTAACCAAATATCCATATACATATAGATGCTTGGATGTGCATTTGTTCTTATCTCCATTCTGTGGAATTCACAATTGCATCAATAAGGAAGAATATAACAGGCAGCAAAAGCAGAGAGGGAGATAAGAGTCTGGCTGCTTGGCATCTGGCAGTTGTGTTGGTGCTGCTCCCACCAGCTGTCCCAGGAGTACAGCACAAGCCATGAAAGCTCCCTTAGTCTCCCCAGTAAGCCCAACCTTGAATATATATCTGGGAAGTGAAGGACTAAGCCTGAGTAGTACAGAGCAAGCCTAAAGGTCACTTCTAAAACAGATCTAGTAATTTAGGGAATTACTTCCACCATTCATGTCTACACTCTTTAGGATCCCTGACTGAAAGCTAAGTGGTGATTTAAGCAAAACTGAAATACTCACTTGTTAGGTTGTTTTGGCTGGAGTAACAAGCAGCTGGCATGAACACCATCCTAAGTTCTTCCTCCTCAGCTGGGGTGCAGTGCTGGGTGCATGCATTCTGTTACAGTATCAGGTACACAGTACACTTGAACCACTGGCAAACTTGGTGTATGTGAGCCCTTTTCTAGAACTTTTCTAGAGCTTCTGGACTAGCTGGAAATCTCTGATATTTTACAGAGAAGGGCTATACTAGCTTTGTGTGTCCTTCCTTCCACTCTTCCACTGAGATAAATAAAATCACACACCAGTGTTCTGTAAAGTTTGCTCTCCAAGTCTTTGATGCAGTTGTATACCATGAACAGAAAATTATGTGTTTTAGGACTCCAGAAAGTAATGGATAAAATACTTGCCAATGTCTGTGTAGCAAAGGCATCAGTTCTTTCAGTCTGTCTCTTACCAACCAAACATTCGATATATTGGTGTTTACAGGAGCAATGGATCCATAAGGGGATTGTTTGGCATGTTCTCATCTGAAAGAAGCCTTGTTCTTACCATAATTACTGAATGGCAAACACTGTAATTATCACCTTTTGGTGGAAGCTGGTGGTTCTGATGTGTGTCAAACTGACTTTTTCCAGCAGCTGAGAACAGTAGCACTGTTGCTGTCAACAGTCAGTAAAGAGGAGTGATTTGAGGGCAGTCTTGAAACTTGACAGATTGCTGTTGCCTGTCTTTTAATGTTGGTTATATAATCTATAACCTACTTGGTATATATGATTAAAAGTGCAGTGCTTCTCTGGTAGTATTTCATATTATATTGAACAGTTTCAGTTGAGTTTCATAAGATGTACTTGGTCTGTTGTTTTAAAAACTCTACTCATGAGTCCATTTTCATTTCTTCTTTCCAGTCACCAGCTTAATAGAATTTGTGATCATCAAAACCTGAGTTTGAGAGAATAAAAGAAAAAAACCTGAAACTCATGATACTGTGTACTCATCTGTATATTTGAAGCCAGTTCAGGATGTTTTACAAGATTTGTTTTAAGAAATGCCAGGCATTTGGCTCCTTCAGAGTGGTGAGATCCATGGAGTGAGGCGCTGCCTGGAGCTGATCAAAGGAGGATGTCAGTGGGAGGGTATGAACAATCTTTATGCTTTGGAAGCTGATGTAGTGCACAGAATCCAGCACATCGCATTCTCTCCTCAGGGTTTGGTCTCTTTTAAAGAGAGGCACGAGTGGTGATGCTAGTGGGCATTCAAGAAACATGAGACTTGGCCTTTTTGAGTCTGTTCTCATTCTTTCCTTGACCAGAAGAATGCCCCAGTCTTTATCAGTAAGGCAAGCAAGGCCTGTCATCTCTCCTGCATGTGTACAAACTTAAACTGGCTTGAAAGTAAATCAGAAAGGGTGAGCTCTTAGCTCTTTCCCATGGCTTTTTGTGTATTTTTCACTGCAATATTTGAGGGACTAGAAAACAATAATTTAGACAAGGGACGTGTAATTTAGTCATTAATATATTCCTGTGGGAGCTGGGGCTGCGGGTGTGGGCTTCCATCAGTGGGTTGGTAACTGAAGAGCCATCTGCTTCTCAGTGCAGTAGGAAAGTGGCAGTGGCCAGAATTCTGTATCCAATCTGCATCCTCCGTGCTGGTTGATGTTCATAATAGACTTAAGTGATAGCTAATCTAGATAGCAGTAATGAATATTTGAACATTTAAGTTTAGGGGTCATCTCACCATCTGGCAACTCAAAATGACTTGGAAATTGGGCTTTCCAAATGATGTTTACAGGTTTGCCCGTATGTTCTGCCTGACTGCCCTCTGAAGCCATGAAAAGGAGCCATGTGAACCTCATCTGTTGCCTTGTCTCAGTGATTCCAAGTGAAATTCTCCCTTCCCCCAAGTGGGTGTCTGCTGGCACATGTTTTAGTGTGCTGCTAATGGTGTATCTAAGCCTTACTGCAGCCACAAATTGAGGAGAATAGATGTACACCCACAAAACATTCCCTGCTTAAAATCTGAGTCATGGCTGTGAATCAGAGATGTGCCCGTTGCAGCTGGTGAAAGAGATTTGGGAAGATGGAACATTCCTCTTGGGAACAGCAGTAGTCTGATTTTGGGCTAAGGAAACTGTCCATCTGCATGAAAATAGGCTCTAGCATAAAAAAACCTATCCATGGAGAAGACCCCACAAATTAATAGCTGTCATCCATCCTGGAAGAGTTCAAGGATAGACTGGATGGGGCTCTGAGCAGCCTGGTGTAGTGGAAGGCGTCCCTGCCCATGGCAGTGGGATTGGAACTAAGGTGATCTTTAAGGTCTTCTCCAACCAAAACCATTCTATTATTTTTGAGTGACATAATTGAGAAACGCCACTCGCTGCTCCTCAGCCCTCTTTCCTCAAGGCAGTAGCTCTCTCTCTTTCAGAGCACTGGGCATTCAGCTTTTTAAAATGTGTATTTTACAGGACGTGTAGTTTGGCAGATAAGATGGGAAAGAAGCAGAGCCTGTGAGCACCCCTGGTATTAGCGCAGTGGGGAGGGACGGGTGATGGGGACGTGCTCCGGCCCTGAGTGTGGAGTTTTGCATGTGGACTGGCAGACCCTCTTTATTCTTTCCCACACCCAGGCACAACCTTTGAAATGCAGACTTGACAGGCAGAGCTGGAATATCTGCTCCTTGCCTTCCTGGTAGGGTTCCCGTGCGCTAAGGGCCGCATGTCGGGACAAGCCTGGCTTTGGCAGCAGAGCCCGTGGGGAGCGGGAGCTCCGTCACCCTTTGGGCAGCGGGAAGGCGCAGAGACACGGCCCTGGGCATTCGCAGGGGCAAAGGAGGCTGTGAGCTGTGGGGACTTAATTTTAATATAGGGACAAAGATCAGAAACTGGCATAAAAACGCCAGGAAGCATGGGATAAACTTCTTAATGGTGTATTAACTGAGGTGGCTCAGGAAACTGTAGGTTATGTGGGTCATCTACAATGATAAAGAGGAAAATATGACAGGTAAAATACTGGTTTATGCTTGGATTTGCCTTTGACTTTTTTCCTTTTTTTTTTTTTTTTTTTGGTTGTTGGTTTATAAATCCTTCTGTAACACCAATACAGGCTTTTGAAAAGATCTTCAAGAAGTTTGTTTTGAAAGAGAATTTTGTGGAATATTTAATCCACATTTCCTGTCGATGTGCACTCTGGGCTTTGCATCCTTCAGAATTCCCTTCCACACTGTCTGAAATTGTGGCCATTGTGCTGTTGCATCTCTGCAGCAGTGGTTGGCTGCCTGAGCTCCAGACATGGGAAAGCTTTTTCTCTTTGCAGGGGCTGTTCTTGCTGCATCCACCTCCTCACATTGACCAGCTCCTTTCATGCCATACCTTCTAGGCTCTACATTTTGTACATGACAATTGTACGTAGAACATTTTGTATGTGACACTTGTACATAGCACCTTAACACGTCTTTAAAATCTGTACCTATGTCAAAAGTTTCTACTGCTCTGTCTGCTTCTGTAGCAAGTGGTTTGGCCTAACCTTCCTTAGAATGTGGTTTTATTAATGTGTCGCACTTATGTGAGCTCTTGGATACCTAAACCAGGTTTTCTTTGGGAGTTTGCTATGGTTGTGTCTGGTTTTTTAATTATGAAACTAAAAATCCCAATAAGCCCTGTCCACACAGACTAAAGTTTTGATACCACTCCTACAGGGCACTGAAAACCAGCATTTAGTGCTTCATGTGCTAGAGAGTAGTATTTTGAATAAACTTTTTGTTGTCCTTAGAAATCCTTTGTGGGATATGTTGTTAATTTTTGAGTGCATAAAATGCTTGTGAAAACTCCCACTCTAGCTATGAGCTGGTTAAAGTATGGACAACATAAATGCAAACTCCTTTTCAAGCTGTCACCTGTGGTAATGGAGGAAGCAACTGTGACAGAACATCTCTGTATTCAGACTCTGCTGGAGGCTACAAAGGCTTTCCAAAATTTTAGAGCAGTCACATTTCATGACTACTTCTCTAAAATCAATAGTTTTATGTTATGTTGCAGCATGGAGGGGAACTGTCCTTCTACTGTTCTGCTTTTGCACAACGAGATTGTTCTTTACTCAACAGGGACATTGGCTGATTGCGAAAATTTGGGGAAGGTGACAGAAAGCTATCAAACCTGCTTTTAGTAGTTCTCATCTTCCCTGGAGCCACTACCCCTGCTGGCTCCGAGCGGCAGAATTCATTGTGGCTGTGGGACACGTGGGTGCTTTCCTCGAAGTGTTACTGCAGGTTCTCTGCTGGTTTAAGGACTTCCCACCCCTAGAGACCAGGGTGTGACCAGTGTGGCCATACGTTCTGCTGAAAAGGTGGAATACTGGGAAGACAGATATGCAGAAATGGAATTGTATTGCTTCTCCCTGGTCAGATCGAGGTCAGTCCGAGGTGCCCGAGCCTGTCGGTGGAGTAGGGGTCCCCCTGCAGCCTCCTGCCAGCAGAGGTAGCTGCGGCTGCTGAGCTGGGCAGGGGAGCCTCGCTCGCTGCTGCGGGTCCCAGCGGCAGCAGCCGGCTCTTCCTAGCTGTGTTCCAGGAGGGGGAACCCTCTCCATGATGGACCCCGGATTTAGCAGCTGCTGCAGCAGGGTGAGCTGCCCGGGACCCAGCACGGAGATCTTGGAGGGCTCAGGACACGAACGGAGTGAAACTTGTGCGCACACGCTTGGAAGATGGAAAGACAAACTCCTGCTGCTGCCATGCTCTTAAGATTTTGGGTAATGGGGTTGGTATTCATGGACGGTCCTGTGCAGGCCCGGGAACTGGACTTCAGTAATCCTTGTGGGGCCCTTCCAGCTCAGGATATTCTGGGATTTCAATGTTCCTAATGAGTATCAGGACCGGCTCTGATGCATTTCTGCTGAGACAGCTGCAACCCTTTAGCAAATTTGGGTAGGAGGGGAAAAAGGGGAAGGTGCTTTGCATCTCAATCGAGTGCCTTCTCCATGCAAGGACAAAACATCTGGCAGAAAAATGTACTTTGCTTTTCCATTGGAATCCTGGCTAGAGGTAACCATTTGTTGTTGTAGGAAGAGGAGGCTGGGGGAGTACTGCAGCTTTTGGAAGGTGTCGATCATCCTCTTGCCAAGACCAGAGAGAGAGAGAGAAGGGCTAAGAAACAAGATAGGTGTGAAGCTGTTCACAGACAAATTGGTTAAAGTAGAAGGGCCCTAGAAAGGTGGGGCAACATAGAGTTTTGGGGTATAAGGGTGCATGGAATGGAAGAATAGGCAGATGCAGAGATAACAGTGCAGGAATATGTTGCGTATTTTGATATGTGATGCATAATTTTGTCTCAGGCAGGAGAAATTCCTAACCTACAATTCACCAGCTGGGTAGTTTTTAAGCACAAGTAGTAACCAATTAGGAGCTTAAGGTCTCATTCCCCATAATTTACTCATCTCTTAATATCCTCATTCCTTGTGTTCCTGTTAGCTGCTTCCTCAATCCCAAACCTTCTTTCTTTGAGTTTTGTGTGGGTTATCTGATGGTGTGAGTCTCTGAAGCTGTATTGACTCTAAAGGGCTCCTCATCTGAGGATGTTGCATGTCAGTTAAAGGGGGGATCTAAACTTGGCTTAAGGAAGAAGCTGGAAATAGTGAAAGCAATGAGAGTTGCAGGTACAGATACCAAACTTTCTTTCCCAACCTTTTGAAATGGCTTAGCAATGCTGTTATGTGAGTTCCAAGTGAGCAGGAGAGAATGGGAGAAGCCCTGAAGCAGAGAAATGGATTGGGAATGGAGCCAGAAATCTATACTTGTCTTAGCATTTGAAACAGGCTGCAGCTAACTGGGGAAGGGGGAGGTGTGACAGTAGAAAATGGGTATAATAAATCCTGTTATTTGAAGGCTGGTCCTGCACCACTTAATGCCTTCTTACTTGTTTTGAGATTTTCTGTCTGAAAGCTGTTTGCTTTTTTTTTTCCCCCTGAAGTCTTTATGGGTTTGTGGTTTTTTCCTATTTTTTTTGTGGCAGAAACAAATGGTAAGAAAGGATTTTTAGATGCTTGGGTATAGTAATCTGGTTGGAATAGATTGGGCAATCCCATAGTAAGAAGATTTAGATATTTTAACCTTTTATATTACAGAATACTTGTCTTCATAGATTCATCACCATGGTAGGTGGTGCTATGGATCTGAAGAAATGTGAGGACTCATCTGGGAGCAGAAGGCACAATTTGCCCCAGGCAGCCAGGACATGAGAGTGTGCTTTCAGTCTGGCCTGGTGGGGTCCTGAATTCCCTTGTGTTTGGCAGCTCCAGTAGCAGGGTTGGAGAGGCCTCACTCCCAGGTGAACCTTAGCAAGGTGCCCCAAGAGGCTGCTTTGGATTACCTTGGGCTCTGTGTAGGGAACTGAGCCTGGGTCTTCTTCCTGGGTGTGTGCTCTCACCCCCAGGCTATTAAATAGAAGGGATAGGTGAGAAGGTTGCTGGCTTCCTTTGGCTCTATTTTAAAAGGAAGTATCTGCCATCAGTGCACTTCATGGGGTGCCTAATCTTGTTGTGTGTTCTGAAAACACCCTTCAGACAGAGCCCCTTAGGGGACATTGGGCTCTGGAGCCTGCTCAGGCTGCAGTGCTGAGCTGTTGGGCCCTGCTGAGACTGAGGCAGTTCTGGGCATGCACAGAGTGAGACATCACGTCTCCGGAACGTCTGGAAATCAAAAGTAAGGTGCGTCTGTGGGTGAAATTTCAGGATCACGGTTTTTGTCACTATTGGGTTTAGCTTGATAATATGGTTCAGTATTTTAATTTTGAATAAACCTTGACCTAATAAAGTCAATCTCCATCTCTGTGAGAAGCAGGGATTTTTTTTTTCTTTAATAACTTGAAGCAAAGGTTGAGCATATTTTCATGGGCAACCCCATTGTTGGATTAGTGCCCTCATTCAGTCAGAGCGTGCAAAACACAAACCCTAGGCAGAGCTGAACTACAAAGCAGAGGAGATTTTCACAATGCTAAATGGAGTGAAAGCACCAGGGGAAAAATATCTGAAATCCTCTTATATGATTATTAAAACAAAAATACACACACACACATGAAACTAGCAAAGTCTTAGGCTGGGGTGCCACAGGGAACTGGCAAGAGAACAGCCTGTTCTAGTGGGATGCTTTGTTTGATATTAGATGGAAGCTGTAACAAAGCAAATATCCCAGGGCTGCTTGTAGGTCTCTGTGGAGGAACTGACCATGAGTCTATTGGCCCCTTTCTCCTTCCACAGCTGATCCCCCAGCTACCTTCCAGCTCTCAGCACTACCCCTCTCTAGTCACATCTTCCCTCTTTTTTCCCTTCAGGTTCCTAACCCTCATGAGGTGAATTTCTGGGCCTTTCCACACAAATATCCTTTGTCATCCACAGCTGCACCCATGTCTGTGGATTCCACAGGATTAGCATTCTCTCTTGGGCATCTTGCTTGCTTGCACTGGCCTTCTGTGCACACACGTTTTTAGCACTACCAAGTGACATCAGTATGTGCATCTTCACCAGAGTCCAGCTAGCATTACTGCAGACTTTTAGAAATGGATTAAAAAGTCTTTAGGAGCACAACCTTATTTTCTGGCTCCTTTCTTTAGCAGCTGTTCAAAGCATCCCTTTTCAACAAGAATGGTGGCATTAATAACAGTAGGTTCCATAGTGGGAGACTGGGTTGCTGAAGTTGTGTGAAGCTGTCTGATGGCACTGCACAGTTTACATTTCAGGCTACATTTCCCATTCATGCTGCTCTCCACTGTGCTGTATGGAACCTTACAGGTGAGGAATTACTTTAATTTTGTGGAAATTGCATCTAGTTTATGGGACTGAGGCCAGTGATTATACTCAGAAGATGAAATACAGTGTAATGAAATGAGCATGCATAAAATTGCATGAGAATATGAATTCCTAGGTGAGAGGAGCTAAAGGGAAAATAGAGAGGATGAAGCTGAATGGCAGAATGAATACCATTAGATTTGCCAGGCTGGGTTCATATGCATTCTCTTTCCCAAAAGGAAATGGATAGGTAGAGGAGAGAATTTGGCCTCCAGGCTTTAATCAGAAACGTGTTAGGCAAATCATGAAGATTTGATAAGAAACATCTATCAGGTGCTGCAATAATGAATGACCTTGCTCTGCCACATGCCTGCTGGTGGCTTGGAGCATGGTGGCAATCCCTGAGTGTCTTTACTCCTCTGGATGTTCCCAAGAGCAGAAGGAAGCCATGGTGGCTGCCCAGCTGGAGAAGGTGGCAATGACTCAGGCTTGGCCTCTTGGATCTGCTGCCAGCATGCAAAAACCCCAGCAATGAGTATGTTAATTCTTACTGTGGATGAAAAGTCCATGCTGATACCTGAGCCCATCCTGGTTTTGGAACCACTGGTAGTGAACCATTAATGTGAGCCAAAGCTCTCTCCTGGCTTAGCTGTGTGTTGGGTTTCTCCTTTGGTGCAGCCTTGCCAGGAGGAGCTCCTGGTGGCTCTGCTGCTGTGACTGTCAGCTACAAGGACACGAGAGGCTGGTCCTGAGCTCTGACCTGCTTGGGAGAAGAGCTGTAGGACTGTAGAGTCTCCTTGAGCACCTCAGGGTTTTAAGGTATATACTTTGGTTTTAAAATATTTGAAGGATAAATATGAACAAGGAGGAGGGGGGGAGCATAAACAACATATTAACAATCTGGGGACATAAAAAAGCTACAGTAAGGGATGGTTGGGTGAACCAAAAGAAAATTTCAAGCTGAACATGAGGACAACCTTCCTTACCATGATTTCTAACTGTGCAAGAGCATTCCAGCATTTTGGATGCTTAGACCTAGAATGTAACAAACAGTAAGAATGCAACTCAAGAAAGGCATTTGGCAGAGTTGAGTGAACTAGATCTCTACCATTTCTAATATATTTTGACTGAGATGCTGCAGGAGAACATCCACAGAGCTCTGAGAAGCTTTATTCTTTGTCCTTTGCAGATATTACATGCAAGATCAAAAAGAAATTAGATTCATTGTCTTAAATAAAATTACCCTTGTTTGTGTCTTTCTAAATGGGCTGCAGAATAGTTGCAGCTATTTAGAGAATTCAATTATTTTCTAAATCTCTATTGAAAGCAAAAGCCTCTCCTTTAATTATTTAGGTTTTGTTTTATTGAGTAGACAGTTTATAGTCATAAACAGTTTTGCATTTAATGACAAACTTTGAAACTCAATGTGTAGGAATTGTTAAAATTTGTGTTTGTTGAATTAATATAACCTTTCATCTAGGAAAAAAAAATCCATTATTTTAGCAGAATGTATAATCCTTTTTTTGATGTCAAGAGCTGTCTAACTTCAGAAGTCTGGAGTGTAAAGGTTTGCACCTGAGTTACTCATCTTCTATACTTGTATAGTCAATAGGAAAAAGGAGGTACTTTGTGGTTTCCTCTGAGCTGTTCTGGCTCCTTTCAGAGCATAAATGCTCCAGAGATGCTGCTGAGTGGATCTCTGCCGCGGTGAGAGGAGTGCTGAATCAAGAGGTTACTCACAGACACCTACATTTATGTAGATGAATGCTGTGCTGGAAGCTTGGCCATGGGGAATGCTGTGAGGGCAAAAACAAGGCTGGGACAAAAACTTGGAAAGGACCTTGCAATTTCTCTGAGCATTTGGGAATGTTTGGGGTTGGAACAAGACCCAGGAGCAGCTGTGGGAAATCAATTATCAGGATGCTGTTAGAAGAGGGAGCTTATTGGGATTGGCTTTGGTTGTGGGGGTTGGACATGTAGGAGAGGACTGAGCTGACAGACTGAGCCTGCTCCTCCCAGGGCTCAAGGCAGTAATCCTTCATGAAGCTCAGGCTGCTGCTGCTGCCTCGATTACTGTGAGATAAAGCTCTGTTCTTTGAGCTAATGGAATAATGCAATTAGGGCAAGGCACTGCCCATAAACTCTTATCCTTTAAAGGGCTGGTTGACAATGAAAAAGAAGCCCCTGCCATGCCAGGTACAGAACCTGCCTGACCGAGCCTTGCTGTGCTGGAGGGACACCATGGTGTACCTGCCCATGGCTCTGGGCTGGCAAGGACAGATCTGTGGGCAGGAATTAGGGAGGAGGTGGGAGCAGAGGAGAGGAGAGCTTCACAGGGGTCATAGCTGTGAATGGTGTGGAAATGATGAGCAGGGATTGAGTTCTTTTCAACAAAAGCTATGGGACACCAAATGAAGCTAGCAGGAGCCAGGCTAAAAGCAATAAATAGTCAAGTGGATTTTCATAGGATGGGTAATTGAGTGGTTAGACACTTTGCCTAAAGGATGTTGTGACTGCTGAAAGCTCTTGTGGCTCAGGAGGAGACTAGACAAGTTTATGGAACTCTGTGAAGGGCTACTAATACCAAAGAAGCCACATCTAGCCTAGAAGTCCCTGAAAAGGCCTGGAGACAGGGACTATACTGGCAGAAGTACATATTCTCACACTCCTATCTGGGCTAGTGCTTAAGGAGTGAAGGTACTGGGTTATAGAGGGACCTTAGTGCTGGCTTGTGCAACCCCTCTTAAGTGTTCTCTCACCTTCAGAAAATTATTTAATCTTCTTTAAGTTGGTAACGTTTTTTTCAGAGCAACTTTTCATGTTCTTCATACTATAGAACCATGTTTTCTTTTCCTGTCATGTTATAATAATTATTTGTTTTGCTGGCTTTACTTATATTTATTTTTAAAATGAGATATTCATCTCAGGGGAACAAAACTCATTAAAAAAAAACCTTATTCATGCCAAAGCACTTCTGGGAGATCTGTTTTTGTACTTTAGAAGATGCAAAAGTAAATTTAACTCGCTGAGGTCAGGCTTTCATCTTGTTTTCCAAAATAAGCTACAAAGAGCTGTTTACATTATTGTTACAAAGCAATGTGTGCATCGACAGCCTTCAGCTTTCTGTCCTGCCTACTGGGCTCCTTTGCCATCTCCATGGGGAAAACAGGGTGGGAGGGTGCAGAGATGAACATGAATTCATGGGAAGTGAGGGCTGATAGCATGGCTACAGCACATGGATGAAGGAAGAATCTGTCAAATCTGTATCATTAATCTGTTTTCATGATGGGAAGAGCTGAGTTGGAAGATCTGTTTCTAATATTTTGAATATGGTGTGTAATTGTTGTTATGCAACTACAATTGTAAAATCCTGGGCAATTGTCTCAAAATGAAACTGTTTCTGAATGTTCAGATTTGAACCCTTGTAAAAGAGATGCTGGGTACTCACACAAAGCTCTGCAGTCCCTGGATGTCTGTTTTGGATGGGCAAATCCTCTATGAAGTGCAAAATTCTCTGGCAGTGAGCTGCTTGCATTTCTGGTTGGGAATCTAAAAATCAGCATATTCTCAGCAGCTTTGGCCTTTGTCATCCTCTGCTTCACAGACCCACTGAGAAATGGGTAATCTTATCTGCTCAGCTCAGGGTTATTGAGAAGAAAAGCCAATATTCACAAAGTTTTTGTAAATGATTGCCTGATATCATGCCTGGTGCAGACACCTAGAGCAGTGTAAGGAGGGTTTGGGACTCTGCAGTGAATGTCCCTTTTGTGACACAATAAGTATTTGGTGCCTCAGGGATCCAGTGACAAGATGACCATGTGGCTGTCAATCTCAGTTCTACTCGCATTTGTGCTTTTTTTGTGGCAGCACTGTTACACTTTATTCCCTCTGCCGCCTTTCAGAAATGAACATTGTCCAGGCATTTGAAAATGGCACCTTGAGAAAAGCCCTGTCCTTCCCATGGGCATGGATGCACAGAGGGCTTTTCTCAGTGAAGCCTTTAGGGATTTAAAATACCTCTTTGATGGAGTGAAGGTGCTCACACTGTTGAAGTGGAAAGGTGTTGATTTTAGCAGTAAGGGGAGCTGTATAAATGCACAGGCAGTGCGAGCACACCCAAGTCAGAAAGAAACAAACCACGAGAAGCCAAACCAAACCTATACTTGTCATGAGTTAAAAGCTCTCCTCAAAGAGTGCAGTGAGCTTTTGTCCTTGGTGGCAGCAGCTAATAACATACAGTGGTGACTGATACCTGAAAAAATGACCCTGTGTAAGGAAGGTTCCAGCAGAGTGTGTGCCCTGAGCTGTTGTCACAACCCGCTGGCACTCCTCACTCCCACAGGCAGTGTTACATTACTCACTCTGGAAATCAGGCAAGGAGAAATAAAGACCAACCACTGTCCTGGAAAGCAAATGTTCATTTCTCCTTTCCCTGGTGGAGAACATTTTCTGCCTGGTCAGTAGATGCCAAAATTAGCAGGGAATGTGTAGGGTGAGCTGAGTAATCTCCAGAGGGAAATGCCTTTGGTGTGACAGCAGAAAGCCAGGATGAAAATTGAGGTTGGTCCCTGCAGTGTTGTGCTGTGTGAGATGCAGGAGCCTGCTCCCAGCACTGCTGCTCCTCCAGTGTCCTCCCTGCAGGAATGCAAACCCCCAGGTGATGCAGGGTGAGACAATCGTGCAGACTGAACCTCAAATCTCTGGGTTTAAGGCTCCCATTTGTGTTATTTTCTCTTGCACTTTATTTAGTGTGTGAGTACTGAGCCAATTAACTATAAATTCCTGAAAATAACTTTTGAAAAGATCTGGCTTGTCTTTTTGGCTGTCAAAAATAGACATGATGCATAGTTTTAAAGTCAGCTGAATGTATTACTGAAAGGATTAGAATCATTCCAAATTTTTGAAGATGAGTAAGAAAATTACCCTTTTTTTTTTCCAAATTGATTCTCTAGCAACAGCAGTTTGAATCAATATGGTGAAAAGTTTCTATTCATCTTCATAGTTTTTGGACTGCAGTTTTTCCTGGTTTTGAAGTAGCAATCAGTGAGACTGTAGTAGATGCCATGTATAGTCCAGACTCCACTCCATACTCTTGTCCTCTGAGGCTCATGGAAAACACATGGACTTGCTGCCCAGAGATTTACCAGATGCCATGATCATTCACCTTGTGAGACTTTTGTGTACCCTGCAGAGCTCTTACTTTCTCTCAGACTTTGTTATTCTTTATACAATTATATCAGGCAAGTTGACATAACAAAAACAGATTTAAGGCCAAGAAATGAGATTGTTCAGTCCACTGAACCATTGCTTTAATTCCTCCTCACCACCCACCTGCTACTCTTTGCCTTATTTTCTTGTTTTGCTGCACAGCCACAGGCTGAGGTTCATGCTTAGTCGAAATAGTTTAAAAAAAAAAAAAAACAAAACCATGAGCTGGACATTGCTAAAAAACCTCCCAAACCTGCTTAAGCAGGTCCCTACAATCTCAGTAGGATTGTCACTGGGCTATTGGGTTTTACTTTAGGCTGAAGTGATGCAATCTGGTGGAGAACATTGGCTTTCAGATCCATATCTTGCTGTCAGAAGTATTTCTATCAGGAGTGCATCCTGCTCACAGACAGGAAAGCGCAGACTCCTCACCAGCACCAGGAGCATCTGGGACTGACCCTTCAGAGGGAATTTGGATTAGCAGCCTGTGATATTCCATTCTTTGGGAAAGGTGAATGCTGGCTGGTTTTGTGCAAAGGAAAGTGAACTGTATTCAAAGGCAAATCAAGATGTTCTCTGTGTTTGAAAAACAAAAGAACACTAAAACAACCCCTGAAAGCACTACAGTAAGCAAACAAGAAAAACTTACAGCAGATAAGGTGTAGTAGGCCAACCCTCTTGTGGGAGATGAGACCTTTTGGATAGAGTTACACAAACAAATAAACCATAAAACCTGTCTGCAGTTAGGCAGTACAGGTTCAGTGATTACTCAAAAATATTTGGTTTTTGAATTCTCCCTGCTGGTGTCATTTTGCTGATGCAACACTGAAGTCTCAGTGTTCAGAAGTCTTAAAAAGATCTTATATCAAATACAAATGGAAAGCAGAGGGTGCTATAATTCACCTGCAGCCCCTGCAGTCATGCTCCATGAGATAGTCTGGAATTCCTCAGCAGAGACCCTGAAGCTGCCATTCAGCTCATCTGATGATCCTGATATGCTGAAAACATTATTCAAAATATTCAGATCTAGATATGTGATTAGTTTGAAGGTGAGCATTTTTTCAGCCAGATCATTTATTTCCATGTAGTTTGTATCATTCTGTCTCTAGACTGTGATTTTTTCCAGGTCTGCCACGCACTGTGTGAGGGTACCTGAGGCCTGTGGTTCACCAGTTGCTGTGCAGGGTATAAATCAGGGGAAGGTTGTTTTTGGAACTGGACTTCTCTAGGGGAGACTCTTGGAGCTACACTTGATAGCTGAATTCTTCTGTTTAAATCCAAGGGCCACACAGCATTGGGTGCTTGGTGCTGCCTGGCAGGGCAAGAGGAAAGAGCAGCAAGGTGCTGTGGCAGCTGGCTGTGGGCTTGAGTTCATCACAGCCTGCTCTGATTGATCAAGGGTAGCATGGTTAATAACTCTGGTAATGACACACTGGGGCACTCACCCTTCAGAGCCAGTAGTAAACAAATATCCAGGTGCACACATCCTTTGCTCCAAATTATCTACAGTTATAAGCATACCTTTGAGTGATGTATACATGGTTCACACTTTTAAAACCCACCCACTTCTGTGTAGTGCTGCAACCCATGGAAGTAGGAATCTTGTCCATAGTGGTGTCAGCTCTCCTCTGATTTCCAGCTGAGGTGTTGAAATGACAGACAATGTAAAAGCAGTCAGAAAAACCAGTTCCTGATTGTCTCATTATCATCTTTCTTTTCCCTGTGCTAATCAGACTTTCACTAGTCATCCTTTCAGCAGTCACCCCGAGTTCTCCCTCTGGCTTCTTTTCATAATCCCATCCTATTACTGAAATTTGAGAGTCAAAACTAGGCTGCTGATGTTGGCATCTCTGCTATCAACTTTGTTTCAGGAGTCTAAAACAAGGTGTCATCTTTGTCTTCTTGCTGCTCTTGAAGGTATACATCAATCATGTGTCAATTCCTTTGGTGGATATGTACAAATTTCCTTCTGTTCTTTGTGCCCAAACTACCAAAATCTTTATCTGAGCATCTTGTCCAAAGTCCTGTTACCTTCCTCCACCGAGGATGGACTTTATGTCTGGCTGCTAAGTTAATCTTACATCTCTCCAGCACCAAAATGGAGAAGTTTTTCTCCTGCTGATTCCTGCTGATTCCTTCCCCTTCCTTGCCCCATTCTGGCCCCTGCCAGACCCTGGGTTCAGCCTGACAGCTCTCTACTGCTGCTTGCTGGATTAGCTTTCTGCCTGTTTAGGGAGCTGAATATTCTGACCCTGGGGTTCAGCAAGCACTGCAGCCAAGGCAAAGCAGGGGGCAGCAGCAAGGAATGAGAATGTGCAAAGTGGAAGAATGCTTTCAGACTGAGGATTACGAGCCCAGCTAAAGCCCTGCTTTGAACTTTACCTTCATCCTCACGGGGTGGAGTTTCCCAGCTTGTCTCCTTGCCTGTCACTTCGGGCACATTCCTTCCTAACGTTTCTTTCTTGTTTCAGCATACAAAGTTTAAGCTTCTTGTCTTCACCTAGAATGCCTTCAGAGTTCTCCTCCTCTCTGTTATCTTCTCCTGTCCTAACCCATAACTTTCATTTTACTTTCATTCTCCACCCACTTGCGTTTTTTTTTTTTTTAATAGAGACATGTGTATGCGTATATATGCACACACATTTGTTTCATGTTTGTCTATATATGCAAAGATCCCTTCCCCAGCTCATCAGCAAGATGAAAACACTGTCCCCAAAATATGCATCTTTCTATGAAAATAATTAATAACCATAATGTAGGACAAATGAAAGAAGCTACTTGTTATGGTTTAGATGGGTAAGGAGAGTAACAATTATTTAGTTTAAATACTCAGTAACTCTCCTCAAATCTCTTTTATCTTAAAGAGGCAATTTTGTGCAACAGGGATTGTGTATTGAATGTATTTTTTGGGCCCATTACACAGTAGGCACCTGACTGTAATGCTTGTAGCCAAGCAGAAATATTTCATAACTACAAAAATAAATCAAGGAAGTCAAAATGACACCTGTCTTCAGTGCTTGAAAACAGAAAATAATTGAAAGTATTTTTTAATGTTTGGCTTTTCTGAAAAATTATTTTGCATTTTATTGGTTTTTGGTGGGTTTTTTTTTTTGCCTGACCTAAGCAGCAGCAACAGTCTGTGCTGGCAGCAGTGGAGGTGTTCCCATCAGACAAGTTTTCAAAATAGAACTGCCACAGGAATTCCAGCTGTCACCCTCCTCTCAATGTGGCCTTTGTTGGCAATGCTCTGGAGAGTATCTTCAGCTTCTCATTTAGGAGAGGTGGTGGTTGCCAGAGAAACCCCTCACTGATGCCTTGTCCCATTACTTGTTACATAAAATACATTAGTCAGTGTGTATCACAGATCAAAGCATGGGTGGTTGCCAAAAATTTTGAAAATAATTTTGTCAAGAATTCTGAAAAAAAGTACAGATACAAAAGAAAAGATGGGCAGCATTCAGGTAAATTCAGATTTGACCTGGCCTTCATGAGGGGCACAGCGGCAGAAGTAGAAATATGGAAGCTTCCATTCATAATGCTCATCTCTGAGGCTGTCAGGGCCTCTGAGCAGGGACTGGGTCACCTTAATGGGTTGGGTAAATTCCTTGGCTGTCTTTTGTATATCCCATGTACTGTAGTATGCATTATCTAGCAGCAGGAGTCTTTTGTATGACTTTCACTGGGTAATTGAGTGTGTGTGGGGTCAAATATTTGAGAATATCCATCAGCTTCTTTCCCTGAACAAGGCAGGAATAGAGTGCCAGCAGGCAGCTGCCCAGCTGGGACTCTCTGCTCCCTTCTCCCTGACACCCCACCAATGGAGCCCATTATTTACTTTCTGGGGCCTGGGCAATGTACTTTTTTTTTTCCCTCACTATTTTATACCACTTGTGTTGTAACTCTGATAGTTAGGCTTGTAAAAGAAGGAAGGTTTGTAACTGCAAGAAATATGTGTGATTAGATCAGCTGATATAAAATGTGGTCAAGCTTTCCAGTTTGCATGCATTTCAGCAAGTCTGATGCAGATAACACTGGAAAACCATTATTCCCAGGCTGCTGATATATCTGTTGGAGCAGCAAAACAGATCTAGGAGTCCTTCACCCTTCTAGAGCTTCTCACTCCGCCCCCATCCCTGCATCAGCTATTGCCTCAGAATGGGACTATACTGTAAAGCTAGGGAAGTCTGCAGGTCATTTTGAAGTAACCAAACAAAAGAAAAATAATCTGTAATTATGTTAATGAATTAGTCTGTTTGTTGGAGAAGTGATTTTACCAGTGAGGTTTCAGTACCAGGAGAGCTGACAGATTGAAATGAAGAAAAAGCATTTGCAGCACAGGAACAAGACAACAGAGATGAGATGCTGAGAGAATTGCAATGAATATAAACTTTATGCCCCTATTTATTCTCTACTATTCAATAAATCATATTATAGTCATATTTAAACCTAAATGTTTTGTAAGTCTCTCTTCAGAGTCAGATGTGAGAAGGAGTTACTGTTTTGTGCTATGTCTTGGGGAGGGGTAAATGATAACTCTGCTTTTTATTTATCAGTTTCATGAGTTTGTTTTGGCATGGAGAGGTTGACAGGTTTACCCCTGTGTGCTCTCTGAGGAGCTCTGGCACACTGCATGATGTGCATCATGTGCTGGTTGTAAAGTCTGGAACAGGAGTATTTCTTGTAGACCCTCTGGGGGCAGGCTGGCAGCTTTTGCATTTCTGATTCTGGCAAGATGTGCTTGTATTCAGTCCTCTGATCCTTTCCTTTTTATTATTTTTTTTTAAGTCCAAAAGATTGAGTGTTGGCTTGAGAGCTCTGAGATTGGATTCTGGGGAAAGATCTATCAAGGATGCCTTTCTTCCCTAATAGGCTGCATTTCTCTTCCATGTGACTGCCAGTTTGAGGCAATATGTGACAAACACAAGTGTCTTGTTAGTGGGAGTTTTCTTACTGTATGTGGTGCTTGCTAGAGAATGAGCCTAATTACTGCTTGTATTTCTCATGCTCTGACATGAAGGTAGCATTTGTGCCTATCAGCTTTGGGGTATTTAAGCCAAAGTACTGCTGTAAGAAGATGTGAGGAGTAGAAGCTGAAGTTTGTCATCATTTGTTTTCTTCAAAATTCTTTGCTTCCTCTATTTCTGCCCCCTCAGAGTGGGTAGTTATCTTAAATGTGTCTAAAATTGAGACCTTCACAGCTGTGCAAATTGTGCAGTAACCAGCAGTTTCAGGTGTCCAGAAAGGAAAGCTCCTTCAAGAGCAAGGGGCTTTTTTTCAGAGTTAAAAAAAAAGACATATTTAAAATTCTTTTGACCCTGCATCATAGCATAAGCAGCTGTCACCACATCTGACTGGGAGCCTGAAGGATTAGCAGGAAAAAGCTTTGTTCACTGCAGAAAGAAAAGTTTTTGTAATGACTTTATGTTGTTGTGCCTAGTGGTGGGAGCCCTTCCTAATTCCTCTTCACCTCCTTGAGCTTTGTCATCCCCAGCTCTCACCTTGTCTATAAAACTTTCTGCCTTCATGGTTTCTGTAGTTTTATGAAGATAATTCTGTT
The DNA here is from genome assembly GCF_963513975.1 of Fringilla coelebs. Taxonomy (NCBI): domain Eukaryota; kingdom Metazoa; phylum Chordata; class Aves; order Passeriformes; family Fringillidae; genus Fringilla; species Fringilla coelebs. Next base: position 139,909,645 of record NC_140028.1, on the reverse strand, counting down.
TTTCTAAAATGCTGTCTCCCAGCACTTATGTACAGAGTTCCAACCCTGTCTGCATTAAGAGCTCCATGAAAAATTCCAGCCCAGCCCTGGCTGCCCATCCCTGTCCCCCATGGCCACATCTCTGTGCTGGATCTGCTTTGGGACAAGGACCCCCTCATGTCAACCTGAGCAAAACCAAGACAAAGAGAACAAGCTGAAATAATAATCACAGTGCACACAAGGTCACTGTGTTAAATGTGGCATGGGCATCCTTTCAAAGGGGTTTTTAAACTTCATGAAGTAAATCTATTAATATGGGATGCATATTGCCCGTAACAGCGTGTCTTGCAGCATGAAAGAAAGCCCTAGCAGCCCAAGCAAGTGGTTAAAGAATGGCAGAGCAGGAAGAAACACATGTATTGTAATGAAAAACATATTAAAGAAAGCTACCTAACTAGATTCAATCCTTATGCCTTCTTAAAGCATGTAGCAAAAATAGCTATGATTCTCTCTCTCTAGTTTTCAAATTTCAGGAAATAGCAAGTTAGAAGGAGGGAATATCAAGTACATACAAGATGAGGAATTACAGGCTTGAAAGGGAGAAAGTCTGATTCAGCACAGTTGTGTGTGATGCTCTTTTCTTAGTTTGCTTCTGTAGGCTAGCATTGACAGTCTGTATTGCCTTCCATATATTTTGCTGATAATGCTGGAGGATTTATGCTGGGGAAGAATTTCACTGATTGCACAGTAAGAAAGTTTCTTTGACATTTTTTGGTGAAGCTTTAGCAAAAGAATTTTAAATTTAAACTTTCATCTCAGACACTACTGCTGTTTCTGATGCCAAATTCAGAGAATGAAACTGGCTTGATAAGAGTGGGCCAAATTCAAAAGTGAGTCAGTTTTAATTGCTAAGTAAAATAAAATGCAAAACCTAAAGAATTTAGACATATACTGTATCTCAAGATTAAAAATTGCCTTTTAGTACTGTAGTTACAAGATATTAGCATTAATAACAATTATGGTTAGTAGTCCTGTTAATAGTAGCACAAGATGTTACTCTTAATAATTAAAAATATTTATTAATTAAGTTTTCTAATAGTTGTCCAGTGTTTTTGGCAGTGTCCCTAGTTCATATTCTAATATATGTATTTAAAATCAGCATTTCCATATTTTGCCACATTGTTGACATTTTCTTCCCTCTGAAGATGTGGGCACGTAGTGCTCACACAGTCAAACCTTACAGAGACTGAGGCAGACTTCCTGCCAATACAGCGTGGTATTTTGGGCTGAGTAAAGCTTTTCAGGAGACAATCACTAAATAATTGATCTGCTTGTCTGTGTCAGTGAACTGTCATGCTCCACTTCCCCTGCCTGTGCTTGAGCTCTCTGTAGAGTGATGGCTGGGGCAGCACCTGTCTCACATGGACAGGTGCTGCAGCTGTCCTGGCTCCACCAGCTTCCTTGCACACAGCTCCTGGGATCACAGCTGCTAGAGGCAGGAAAGCTCTTTTGATAGATCTACATCCTTTTTTTTTTCTTCTTCTTTTTTTTTAATGGCAAAGCAAAACAACTCTTGTTTAACCAAGACATGAGGATCATGTAACAAACTACCCAGCAGTTTGCTTTAGCATATTACCAAAGTCTGCACAGGCATTTAGAAGTTATTTCTTGTATTTTTAAACTCAGAGGGGGATCTTGTGCTGCCCTCCAAGCAGCAGCTGGCCTGTCAAAGCAGCAGGCAGCAGCAGAACTCAGCCTGGTGAGGCATTGCAAGCAGTTTTCCTGCTGTTGCTGTGCTCCCCAGGGTCATTCCATGGGCTCTGTTTCTGGAATGCAGGATGAGGATGGTGCTTATTCACCACTGGAGAGTATATTTGTGACATAGTTGAAGGGAGCAGCTGGTTCTTGCTGAGGTCCCTGTAAAATTTATTGGCAAGGGAGTAGTGGTGGAAAGTAAATTTCCTGCAGAAATTTTGTTTCAAACACTCCATAGGTGACTGTGATGTTTCCTGTAGAGAGAATTATTTAGGAAGATATTTGTGTCCATATAGAAATTATCTTAATGTCAAATTATTGTAGGTTTTGCACGTTTATTTTAACCAAATAATGAATTGAACTCTGAGATTAATTAAAAGGATCATCTCTGAGATATATGAGGATCAGTACTGAGTATCCTGCCATGAAAGGTGACCTGGAGTTCACTTGGCAGCAGCACCAGATCAACCTCTGTCCTTCCTTCAGCTGTGTCTTTCAGACCAGGTGTGTCTTCATAGAGAGATATCAGACTTGGGGTAGAAGCCACAAGAGATGCTCAGTGCAGCTGGGCACCCGGGACTGCTCCCTGGAGCATTGGGTCACACTGGGTCTGCATTGGAGTTTGATAACAGCAGGGGTAGCTTGGCAGGAAAGCACAAGTGCTTTGTAGTGAGAACATAGCATAGAGGTAGGTGATGATGCAGCACAATAATTACTTGACATTGAATTATTTTATTTTTTTAAAAAGTGGGCTCTGGACACATCTGTGCAGGTTTTTTTGGTAAACCATAGTGAGCTGCCAATCACGTTTGAAGGCCTGTCCTTCAGAGAAAGTTTTTCAGAGCAAATGTTTGCCAAGAGCTGGGCAGCTCAGTGCAAAACTGTGAGGTTACACAGAACACAAAAAAATCCCCAAACTCCCAAATCAACAGACAAAATCTGTGCTTACTGCATTTGTGATTGATTTGATTCCAGTATCAAATCACAAGGGACTGCCCTGAGAGCAGACTCCTCTGATTCTTACAGTGGGTGATTCGTGCTGCCTCAGTGAGCACTTCCATCCCAATCTGCAAATGTTGGTGAAGTAACTTTGAGGAAAAAACTAAAGCAGTGCATATAAACCATATAATTTGTAATTATGTATTTTAGGACTTTTCAAGCAGATTCATTAATTGGGAAAGACAAAATAAATTTCCTACTTGTGAAGTTCCTGGACTTGCTGTTTACAAATTTATCACTCTGTAGCTACCAGTTATGCCTAATATAGCATATACAATGGGCTGTACCAAGACACTGTGAAGTGCCTTAATGCTTCTTCATCAGAAAAGAGATATTAGAGAAGGAAATAGAGACACTTTGGAGCTGAAATGAGTTCAAGTTAATGGAAACAAGTAAAAGATTTAACCAGAAGACTACAAATTATTGCTCAGCTGAGCTAAGTGGAAGCAGGAGATCTTAGAAGCAGAAATGTTTGTCTGTGCCACTGTTTGTTTTTCACATGATATATGTAAATATGTCATCTGGTGGTGATGTATAGGGGGAGTGGATGGGGAGAGGGTTTCACCATCAGCCAGGGATGGGCAGGGTCAGGCTTCTGCAGGAGCTGGGCATGGGAAAAGGACAGTGCAGCTTTCTGAGAATAATGCAAGTTCTTTGAAGGGTAGCTTTTACCCAAGAAAAAGGGCCTGGGGGATTAATTTATCTCTGCTGCTGCTTTATGGGGAAAAACCCCCCAAATCCAAAGTACAATAACCACCAGGGTGGGAAAATGAAAAATCTGTCAGTTCTAATGGGGTTCTCCAGATATACACTGATGTTGCTGTGCTCACAGCCTGGCTGCAAACCTGCCTGAAATAACATGAACCAATCAAGAATTTTGTTTCCGTTTGTATTGATTGGGGATATTTTTACTGCTGTATGGAATTTGGGGTTTGTTTCCAGTGGATTAGAGGGAGTTCAGCTTAATTTCTTTAGCAGCCTATGAAGTGCATAGCCAATACCCAGATCCTTAGTTTTATTACTCTTGTTTTATTTTTTATATATTTATGTATATGTATTTCCTTAAGTTTTATATATATGCTATATATACATCCTATATTTACTTAGTCTTATTACTTTTATTGGAAAGTAAAGCACTCTACATAAATTTGTGATACAATTTTATGTTTATGGAAAAAATATCTAAAATTCTGTTATCTGGAAGACAATAGGGAAAAAAAAACAGGAGGTGGTTCCTTTTCCCAAACTCAGTATCTCAGGATTTGTTCTCCCAGCCCTCTGGTCAATATGGACTTTTGTTGCCTTTTTTTTGTTTTAAGTAAAGAGCTTTGATCTTGTTTCATTTTGGCCTTTTTGCTGCCTTTTTTGCTTTTCCCAGAACATTCCCACAAAGCCATAGACTTCATCTCCTTTCTATGGTTCCTCAGCACCATCTACATTGTTAAATTTCCAAACACTGCAACAACTGCCTGATACAGTAGTTTTTCTCACTTTGGCTAGTTTGTTCCTAGAAGGAACTTTCTAATATTCCTTGGTTTTATTCTGAAAGAAGACTACTGTAATGACCATACTCTGCTTCTGTCAGGTTTTTTGAACCTTCACAGTATTAACAAAAAGCTGTAATTTTTTTCAAGAATTACCTGAGAAATGTTTTGATCGATCATCATCGGGTGCTCTGTGCTTGGCAGGACAGACACAGCTGAGAGCTCCTGGAACCTTCCTGGTGCATTCCCAACCTTCCTGTGCTGGGTCCCTTCATCTTCTCTGCTCCCAGTGTTCCCAGTCAGCCCTGGGCAGTGGGGCTGGGCAGCAGCTCCTGGGCACTGTCCTGGCCTTGGGCTGCCCCCCAAGCTGCTCCTGCTGCTTTTCAACCAGTACTGCTGGGGCTTGTTAGTCCACTCCAGATTCCTCCCAGTGCCCACTGCTGCTACTGGTTCTGACTGCATGAAAATATGATAAAGACACAATTCTGTCCAACTCAAAGGAGGTTTTGGTGGAAAAAGAGTCCAAGGTTGTCATTCATCCCCCCCTAAGGCCCTTGGCATGTGTTTGTGTGCCAGCAGAAGCTCCTTGCTTCTTGTGTGGCTGGGAAATTGATGTGTCCTGGTCTGCCTTAGGAGTGCAGGGCTGTACAGCAAAACAAGGGAAAACATGCAACTTTACAGGAAAAGTAAGAAAACTAATAATAAAAATAGGAGCACAGAAAATCTAGAGATGAAGGAATATTTTTTTTGTTTCTTTAAATTCATCAGAGTGTGATTTACAGCAAAAAGTGTGGCATTAGGTCCTGCTGTATGAGACAGAGGGGGAAAACTATCTTTTAGAAGATGTCAAGGTGAGATGGGATATTAGCAGCATGATGGAAATCTTTTCCTGGTAACTAAACCTTTTTAAGAAAACCCATTTGCTGAAATGGAAGACAGGCAGTGGAGGGGTTGGTGATACATGAGAAACAGTAAGAAAGAAAACCCAGCTGGGAAAAGAAACCACCAGACCATCTGTACCAAGGAAAGTGTGCACATGGCATCCTCTTTTAGAGACAAATCCCCACAGAAAGGTAGGACTTGCCATTAGTTTCAGCAAAGGATTTGTTTCAGCCTGATTTTAAAACTTGTAAAACTTTTATACACAACAAATCACTGATGTTCAACAGGGGTCTGTCAGAGGTTTTATGAAGTAATGGGCAATGCTAGAAAATTTTAGAGAACTCAGAAGACAGGAGCTGCTTCATTTCATGCTTTCATTTCTTATTTCTTTAGGAGATAATTTGAGTATCTGTTTTTATGGAATAGGAAGGTGTGGGGTGTCCCCCTTGCCCTGAGGGAGCTGAGCTGTTCTGGGAGCACAGCTCCCAGAATCTGTCCCAGCATCTGGTGGCAGCGAGGTTGTCACTGTGTCATATGCTTGCACTTTGCTGCTGGGTGGAGCTGAAAGCATTGCTCCCAGAGAGAAACCAGGGGGCTTGGAAAATGTGATTTGCAATTCCCCTTCACTGTAGCTCTTTCAATTACTGGGATTTGTGATGTGCTGTGGTAAGCCAGCACGTTCCTAAAAATGAGCCGTTATAAACAAACACATGGTTATACCCTGGCCCAATCCCTTTGTTTTCCTCCATGGGGTCAACAGTATTTTCTTGGATGCAAGGCAGCCTAATGCCCACAGGCTGAACTTCAGTGCCCTGAGTCAGAAACACAAACTTTAACTAAGGGCTGAATAAAAACCAGCCAAGGATTTCACCTCTGGGGCCTTTGAGCAGAAGGTCACTGGGCTGATACTTGGAAAGAGATGTCTGTGTGCTGGGGGGTTTATATGTGTAAATAATGCAGTGACTGTGACTATGCCCTCTTTACTGTGGTTTTCCCAGTGTTCTATGGACACTTATCCAGTCTCTTAATCAAATTTCTTTAATGGACTAAAAAAAATGAGTGTGACAGGGGAGAATTTGTTGATGAGAATTACAGTAGAGGGGCTAGTTCTGATAATGTCTGCACTAGAAGTTTCTTTTTATCCTCTAGCACTGATGGATCTGGAAACACGGAAATATGCAATATTACATCAGTCATATAAATATTTAGTGTGGTGCTGGAAGCTGTGAAGAAATGCCATGTGGAGATTCACACTAGAAATACTCTGTCTTCTGTAGTCTTCCCAAAAACATCTGCTCCTAGTTCTGAGGTTACAATAGTGAGCTAGATGGATCAGGGTTCTTGACACAGTATGGCAGGTTTTATGTCCTTATACATGTGTTGGCTTAGTCTGGCTTGTGGCAGTGGAAGTGCTTCTGAGTTAACAAAGGAGGAGGGAGCAAAATGTGTGGCTTGGAGGATGAGAATCCAGCATAAAATTGCTATTTAAGTGTTAACAGAAAGGATGTGTGCTACACATTCATGGCTATAACTTGATAGTCAAAGGTGTGTTTTGACTGAGAAATATTCTTTTACTGTTTATTGTATTTGAATCTAGGTGATATTTATAGAGCCATGTAGTATGTGTTCTTGTAGCCTGGGCCACACTCTGCTTGTACTCCTGGTATTAACCTGGTAAACAAGGATTCTAATTGCAATACAGATATAGAGATGGTGCTGCTGGGAACAGAATAGCACCCAGGGTCCTTTTGAATTGGCAAGCTTAGAACTAGTAACATACCAGATCACAGCCATTCATTGATGAGAAAGATGCCCAGCTTAGATAAGTGTTCTAAAAACAGAAAGGTAACTGTCAGCACGTGCATTTATCTGTAATATTTAGTAGTTCCAAAAGTTTATTTTACTTCATTAAAGTAAAAATGTCAATTTATGTTATGGCTTGCTAGCAAGTGTGCTGACCGGTTTTTCAGAATTTCCTGTGTACTTTTTATTTCCCCAGGAAATAAAGGAGGGCAAAATTTGTCTGAAGTGATATCACTCAACTTACACTAAACCATATAATCTAATACAATATAGCTGTTGTATTTCTTCACAAAGTTGATTCATTTGCTCTTCTTTGGTAAGAATGTCCTGTAGGAATTTTGGTCCTGAGTACTGCTGATTCACTGTCACCTGCTGCTCCTGACTGGGTCAGGGAGACGGAGCAGATACTCAGAACTGCTCAGGGAGATGCCTTCCCAGGATGCTGCTCCTGAGCACCTCTTGGGTTTATAGCCCTGAGACATTCCCAGAGCCAAAGGAAAAAAGGAGATTCAGAAACTTATCTCAAGATTAGAGTGTTAGAAAAGTGATCCTCATGTCACCTTTCCAATCTCTGACTTGCAGTCTCCCGTTTTGCTACACCCAGCTGCTGGCCCACTGCTCTGCTTTGGAAAAAGCGTGGTTGCAAGTTGGGGCAGGTTAGTTTAGGCAACACTTGCTTTGAGAAGTCATTGCCTTCAGACGCCCATGCACACGCCTACTGCTTTGTCCATAAATAATTATATGTACATTAGATTACTCTGAATCCTAATTATGACATACATTTAGTAAATTTGAATGAAATTGTGTGTCCATGTTATATTTGGAATGGGCTTGGTTTTTTTAAAGTTGAAAAAAAGGCCTGAGAGAGGCTGATTTCACTGATAACTTCTACAGCTCTCTCTTTCATCCACCTGTTGAGTCTTCTTGTAACACTTACGTGGCAGGAATTACTTCTATAGACTTTGAAATGCACCCAGTGCAGCTGCTCATCTTGAGCCACAGACACTACTGTCTGCAGGGCAGGAGGCAGCCAGAGAAGGGGCTGGCAGGAAAGTAGGGCACTTTATGAACCCTCCCTGTCTTGTAAGCCAGCCATGCCTAGGAGACCCCTCTTCTTGTTTTTCCTACCTGAATAGTACATGCAATGACAAATAGTCTGTGTGCTGCAAAATAAGTCACAATACTTCCAGGATTGGTGTCACACTGAGGAAGAGGTTATCCAGTTCTTACTGATAATGGGAGACTATCTTCCTTATAATTCACATGGAGAAGGAGGCCTCTTTGAGTCTAATAACTTCAATGAAAAGGCAGTGATCATGGAGCTTAAAGCTCTTAAAATATCTCTGGTTCTGCCAGTGACTCACTCCATGGCCCTAAATACCCCCCAGACTTCAGCTTCCTCCTCTGTCAAAAGGGGAGATGAATACGTACTTGTGTTTCGCTGCGGAGATGATGCAAGACTTAATTAGCTATGTTTGTTGAGAGCTCTGAAAATGTGGAAATGTCACTGCTCTTGATCATCTTGAATAGCTGATGGCTTGGCTTGTCAATGTGTTACTGTCAGGCCCCTCTTCAGAAGTGAGTGGGACACGTGGAATCTCCTGGGTTTGTTTGCCTGCCTTGGTGCACAGCTGAAGCTTGGCTTTACATGTCTAAGTAGGTGGACAGAAACCTGGTGGTTTCAGGAGGGAGGGTCCCATCCCACCTGCTCCTGGGTGCACCAGTTCCAGGTTTCCTCTGGGGCCACGTTAGAGAAGGTGCTACAAGTGGTTGCCTCCTTAGCCTGAGGTTACATCTGCCTGCTCTACAACTATGTTTTCTCTTCTGTTTTGTTAACAGGACAGCTCATTGGTGGAGGCTATTAAGAAATTATGGCTCCTCTGGCAGGACTCCGGCAGCAGCTGTACCAGCAGAGAGCTGCCTAAACTTATAAAAACAAATCAGAGAGGAACATGATCAGAGGAGAAAAACTTCCATGCCAGTGACCAGGACCTTTCAAAGCATGAGTTCTTCAAGCCTTTTTTTTTTTAATGAGGCTGTGCTCATTCAATTATCCATTAGCTCCTTCCGAGTTCTCTCTTCCTGGGGCTCAAGCAACCCTCGGGGAAAGCCCTTGTTCAGGGCCGGAGGGTTAGGCAGGCTGCAGGAGGAGGAGGACTCTCTTCAATGAGCTTGTCCTACCATACTGCAATGAAGTTTTACACACCTAGGCTGTAAAATGGTCCTCAATGAACTCTTAGGTCCAAAAATAGGCAGTTCTCCCTGTAGATGTACAGGAAGGAAGGAACTAGAAACATGAGTTTTGGATATGACCATGGACCTTAGCATTTCTTCATACCTCTATTATACAAGAACCCATTTTTGAACTCATATTTCAAATGGCTGATGCTTTTCATGTCCCATGCAGTTCATACATTGCCCACAACTTTACTGTTGTTCATTAACAAGGTTAAAGCCAGGCTCCTTTGCAGAACAGGTGGAGTAACTCTGTACGAGTCACAGAGGCTCTCGGTAGCTTTAGGTTTGTGGTCCATGGACTCAGAGGTGCTGCTGCCACTAAGAAGCAGCAGGTAAAAAACTCCCCACTTACTGTCAATAGGCTCTAAATTTTGATGGAAGGACCAAAAGACCCATTGCTAGTTGTTTGGGGTGCACACACTGAAAGGGACTGAAGCCACTAAACATTAGTTCCCTAAAGAAAGGCAAACGGACTGTGGGTATCAAGCTATCAAGCACAGATGGCCTGCAGAGAGAAACGCCCAAGCAAGATGAAATGGTTACAACCTAAAATTAATCTTTCTGTAGTTAACCTCGTGTAATTTTGTGGTCACTGAATTACAGAATAGAAAGAAATGAGGAAAATGCCTGGGGCCAAAGTACGATTTTGGTGATAAGTGATTTGGAAGTAATAATAAAAAAAAGCTTTGCTATGCCCACCTAAATATAGGTTAAGAAAATAAAATTTATTACCTATTGCATACATTTTGACAAAGTTGGAAGTATGCTCACATAATTAATTGTCTTGGAGGTTTTATTTAAGTGACAGTAATGAGACTTGCAATTCTGTACCTTTCTTTTAAGTTGTATCAGCGTGTCTGTACTTGAAAAATGTTAACAGGTTTGTTGGAAAATCTTGCTGTGATTGGCCAAGTTTTTATAAGCTGCAGCCTGATCCAGTTTGAACATCTAGATAAATATTAACCACTCTCAGGCAGAAAATCAATATCAGCTTTATTTTGGTTTCTTTTTTACTCTGTGACTAGCCTGCCACAGGTAGGTCATGCCACCTTTCCTAGCCACCTCTAAAATATATACATATATATATATATATATATATATATATATGTATATATATCTTCCTTCAGCAGCTGGCAAAGTGAAGTCTTATAGGGTGACCTGGCAATTCCTCCAAGGTGCAGTGCCACGTGGTGCACACAAACATTCATCTCCCAGCCTCTGTGAAAGAGCAGAATGGTTTTTCTTTCCCAGAACTCAATTTTTTTTTTACAAGAATGCAATGCCATTGCTACAACCTCTCTTCCCTCCTCCCCAGCAGGCCAACATTTATCTCTACCCTGCTGGAGATGAGCTTTCCATTCCTACTTTTCTCATATCACCCCAAGACTCTCGGGTTGCCCTTGGCCCCCTCCCTGAGCTCGCTCACAGGCAGCAGGTTGTGGTGGGCGGTTGTATTATTTCAAGCTCCTCAAGCTGGAAAACTTTGCCAGAGTGAATCACTTTGCTGCCTTATTACTGCAGCTAGAAGCAAGCCAAAACTTGCCATTCACGAGGTACCTTTCATTTTGTTCCCCACATTGTTTCTTTGCCCTTGGCTTCCAGAGCTGAGGTATTTTTCTCTTCTGCCAGCTCTGCTTGGCTCCAAAAACAGGCTGAGTGAAGTAGCTACTAAGACTGTCTGAATTCAGGTTACTGCTAAGGATCTTTACTATTTGCAGTACTATCTTTTAAACATGCTGGACTCTTCTGGTTGACATGAACAGTCAAGTTCAGCGCTGTGGGTTATTTCACAGTCTGATGAGAAACTGGTGATGAAATAAGGTGTGTCTGTGGCACAGTCCTGTTTATTTATAATCAAAGCCTTGTTTTCCACTACTATAGGGTAGATCTTAAGCAGCAGCAGTTTTTCAGTTCTAAATCCTGTTTCAGGATCATTCAAGCCTATTTGTGAGGCATTTTCTCGGGTCCATATATTCTTATATGTTTCTATTTTTTGCTCTCTCAGCCTCATGAACTTCCAATTCCTCTTCATCTAACATTGCAAAACAATACTAAAGAAACTAGACCTTTTACATGTGTCTCTATTTTGGGTAGTGATACATGGAATGGAAGCTGTGTGTCATAAAGCAGAGTTGCAGCTCCTCTTCCTATTCAGCCCACTTGATTACAGGCATTGGCATGGTCGGATGGGAAATCATTGCACTTCTAGGGAGATGTGAGAGCAGGCAGGTAGGAATGACAGTGCCTGTGTCCAAGTTGCTTTTAGCAAGAGAAGACTTTGGCCAAAGAGAGAGATGTCAAGAAGTAGAAGAAAACCGGTCCTATTAGCCTCAAGGATTCTTATTGTTCTCTGTGTTGCAGGAGAAAAAGCAGATGTTTGAGATAATAGATTGGGGTTTTGGGCAGGGAGGTGTTTGGCTGTATTTTCTCCAGGCCAGTGGTGCCTTCCCAGGTGTCTTTCACCATCAGGTGAAATGCTTCTATTAAATGACTGCTGAGGACATCTGCACTGCTGAAAGCTGGAAGAGTAAACTGGATTAGGCAGCTTGTGGAACAAAGCTCAGGAGTCCAGAGGAACATCTGCCCCCAGGGAGGGCAGGACTACCTGGATGTGTGAGTTACTGCTGAGGAGGCAGTGTAATCCTCAGAGCAGATATTCAAATATGAATATGAGCCTGAGCCTCATGACACTGAGCCAAATTTTCCTGCAGTCAGAAGGCAATCAGACTCAGGATGGATCCATTCCACTCCACTGTAGAGGCTAAAGATCAGTTGGAAATGTGCTCTCTTACAAGTGAAGGGTGCTGGACTGAAGGCTTTGTCATGGGGACACCTTCACTGAAAATGACCACCAACACTCTCTGCTGTGGCTGATGAAACTGGTAGCTCTGATATGTCCTTTATTCACATCAGAAAAGCTTTGACTGTCAGTTCTAATGGCTGGATGGTGTTCTTTGACCAGTGGAAGCTCCAGTGCAAAAACTCATATATTCTTCTTCTGCCCTTCAATAAAATCCCCATAGTTCAATGATACAAAAATATACTGCATTTCATCTGTTTGTTTAAAGTTTTCACTACAATTATCAAAACACTGTGGGGAAAGCCAAGAAATAAATTATGTTTCAAATAACTATCCTGCCTCTGGTTAGTAAGGTAACACAATATACACTTTTCCTCAAGGCTTTCCAGAGTTCGTAAATACTAAAGAATTGTATTTGTGTCCAAGAAAGTACAACAGAAGACTATTCAGAGTTGAGTTTGTGCCCTCCAATAAGAAGTTAATGGCTTCCCTGTTTTGATGTATAAGAAGGCTTATTAATTTCTTTAGCTGTGGTACCAAAGATATATTGCATAATTTTGTGTGCATGGAAGTGCAGCAGAATAGGCAGACACCAGAAAAATGATGTTCTTGATCCTTCTGCCTATACAGTACTGGTTCTGTGAAGAGAAAACTTTGCCTACTCATTAGTGCTGCAAAACAAGTGTGCTAAGAATGATTAAATCAACCTCCCTCCAGTCAAACCAGTAATGTTTTGTTCCACTGGGTTAGAGTAGACATAAGGCACTACACAAGTGAAATCTAGAGCAACATCTCCCATGTCTGATAAGTCTGGCACTTTTCACCATCACTAAAATTATCTCCAGCCTCCCACGCACTAAAACAGAGCTTTACAATTAGTTCCACAAGTGCCAGTGAGAAGAGTCTCCTAATGATGCCAGCAACTGCAGCCCAGTTTATCCTTCTGTATTTGCAGAGAAAGGTTGGATCCTTCCTGCTTCCACTTGGGCAGCCTCAGGGAAGGGCCTCACTCAGCCCATGGGTCCAGGTATTTGGGTTTGTGTCCCTTCTGTGGGCACTGTGATTAAAGGGGACCTTTACCTTTTCTTTAGTAGCTGAAGAAATTTGAGGCCACAGAGGACAGTGGCTCGATGCAGGCATGGCTATTTCTCAGCTCTGTTGATTAGTTTCAAGAAATATTTAGAGTGGAAAAAACTGCCAAAGGAGAAGAAGGCTGCATTTAAAAAGATGAACAGAAAGAGAAATAATGGTAGTGATGGGAGACCAGAGCTGCAATATCAGCTCTCCTTTTTTTTTATAAAAAAGCTCCTGCAAGGGCTTTATATACACAGCTCTCACATCCCTCAGCTGGGCGTGTGTTTGTGTTTGCATTGGGGATGAAAAGATTTTTTTTTTTTAGTAAGCAGCTGTGAATTATTGAATATATCATGGATCAGTATACATGAAGAGAAAACAAAAATAGAAGAAGGAATATCAATATTGCATAAGCAATACAAAAAAGCTGAAAAAATGTCAAAGGGAATAGGTGAAGTTATGATGTGATGAAACAGAGAAATATGCAGCTAGAAAAAGTTAGAAAAAGTTATCATACCCTAAATCTTGAGACATTCAAAGAGACAAGAAAGTATATTCAGTGCATTGTAATTAAAACTGCAAGAAGATGGTGTGAATACAAAGCTGTCCTGTAAAGGTGGGCAAAATATATAAAATATTTTCATGATGAACAGCAGGAATCCAAATTCTCAGCCATCACAAAAGAGAAACAAGTTCAGGTAATTGCTATATGCAAAACAGGCAGTATGGAAGAAGGAAGAGATCTACACCTAGTAGAGATCCACACTTAGTAGGTGTTTCTTGTCTGAAAAAGACCCAGTCTTGAAAAGGGGAATGAATAGAAGGATCTGACTGAGGATGGAGAGGATCAGATTAAACCAAAAATTTCTCAGGAAAAAATCACTCCCTGCACCCAGCTCTCTGGTGAGGCTGTTATTTATCCAGTGGGCCTTGTGGCAGAGGTGAAATCCTATGCAAATATTAGGAGTTTAAGTACTGACCTAAGTCATGTAATGTATGAGCAGTCACATTGACTACCTTACCTTTACTAATTTGCCCATATACATGGCATTCAAATCAGTCATGTTACAGTGAATTTCAGTGCTTATGTGACTGAGCTAAAAACCATTAAATTATAAGATATGTTTGTGTAATAATTTTTTAAAAAATTTTTTTATACAACCTAGGTGCTTTAAGCACAGGTAGAGATCTAAGTATATGAAAATATACAGAGACAGTTAATTTCCAGAATTAATACACTGTAAAAAACCATAAGACATTTATACAACATTGCTAGTAGGAAAAAAAAAGAAATATTCACATATGTTGCTTGAGTTGAGAAAAAATTCAAGCAAACCTAAGAGAACAGGTGAAAGCAGAAGTCAAGTACACACTAAATATGTTAAAAAAATCCTTCTAGATCTAAATCAGATTGAGATCTACAGATGGCAAGTGGTGGATATTTTGTGTTTCAGAAAATTTTGATCTATAGACTTGCACAGATGACCCTCAAGCATTGCTACCACCTTCTCCTTTGTCTGAACCACGCAATTCAAAGGGTGTGAAAGGCTCTGTCCTGGACAGGGTGCCTGTCTGTAATGGCTCCCCACTGTGCTGAAAGAAGCAGGGGGAAATATCAGAGTTATTAATCTGGGAAGACAAAACCAGATACCCTCACAGAAGGGACACCCCCATGGAGCAGGCAGCCCAAAGCTGTAACTTGTGACTGCTCTGTGTCCCCTCGGGGACAAGGACAGCAGCACAAAAAGCAGCTCTTGAGCTGCTCCGGTTTAGTTGCTGGGATTTTACTGTGCCTTGGCCATTTCAGGTGCCCTGGGACACTGTGAGTGACACTGCTGTGATTCAGAGTGTGTCATCTGGCTGTCAGGTCAGTGACCTGCAGGAGTGACGGGGAGAAATCCCCAGGCAGGATAAACTGTTCCTCCCCAGCCTTAAGGTACCCACGTCCATCGCAGCTGCCCTTTGCGACAGTAAGAACTGAAAGACATGGGCTCCCTCCACATCCCTGCTCAGTAGCTTTAGACTTTGAAATCTATTGCACGTGGAAAAAATACAGAGAAAGCAGCATTCATTGCATTCTTATTTCAAGCTGTGAGCTGGGTAAATATTGGATTCTGCAGGAAAAACATTGAAAAACTTTAGGGGTGTATTGATGTATCTTGCGAGGAAGAAAATACATTTGCAAAACCCCATGTGAAACAAATCGCCCACCATGTTACCAGTTTAACAGCTTCAGAAGAAATTGTTTTCCCTGATAGAAAATTGTTTCACTCCACCAGATTTAAGTGATTGCACTCTTGCAAGACCCTAAATGTAATTAAACTCTTTGTTGGCTTCCCTGTGCGCTGGTTTTGGCTGGGGCAGAGTTAATTTTCTTCATAGTAGCTGATATGGGGCTATGTTTTGGATTTCTGCTGGAAAGAGGTGAAGCTGTAATTTCTGTGGTGTGAGAAAGACAATTTTTGAGTCCTTGAGAGCAATTATAGCTTCTTTGGCTGTATTGCACTTGCATACCAGAATCAATGTTTTATTTCCACTGTCTTTTTGTATGAAGCAGTATCCTGTACTAGTGACTCTCTGTACTTCAACTCATCAATCTCAGACATAATTTAAGTTCTTAGTAATTTACTTAAATTTTTTTTTTCCAAAAGGTAACTTACTGAGGTATATATAATGCACACTTATTGCATATGAAGGAACAGTTTTTAAACCTAGAATAAACTGAAATCCTAGAACAGGTGACATGATAAATGAAGGTGCAGTGTCAGCGGGATTAGTGTGGAGCCACAGTGTGAACTTTGGCAAATTAGAAGGCTCCTGAGTTGCTAATTCTGGCTGCAGGAAGATTGGTAGAGCTAATCTTGTCCATCTGATCTGTTTTGGTTTGGATGTATGAATTAATCTGCTTTAAATTCTTCTCTCAAATCTGAACACACAGCCCTTGCTGACAGTAGCAGGACCTGTGCTCAGGTGTGGTCCTGAAGACCATTCTGTAATTATAACCTGTGGGAAATCTTGGTTTTTAAAGATGCTCCTAAGTGTTTCCTTGAGCCCTGGGATGTCAGTTGCTGAAGGGCCTTTTTGCTCAGTGAAACAAGACCAGACCTGAATGAAGACTTCTCTTTGGCACTGAGCAGTGGCTCTCAAGCTGTTCTACTGCTGCTCTCCACAGACACGCTCCTGCAGTGTGCTCTAGTCCATGTGTTATCATAGTCAACCACAGATTAAAACCCAAAAGATGGCCTTATCAAGTGATTTTGTTGTCATTGCTTTTAGCTCTACTCACCTGTTGCACTTTGATGGGCCTGATATCCTACCTCTGCCAGGGCTAGTTAGTTGACTTCATATTGGAGGACAGCTTGATTACAGGTTTTGATTCTTTGCAGATCAATTTAAGCTGTTGGGCTTCTTCTGTGAGGAATCAAAACTGTTTTATGCTGTGTAACATTGTACTGAATTTTGGAGAACCTACCCATTTACTGTCATAATCTTTTCAGTCTTGAATGAAATAGATTACTGGCAGCATGTCACAATCTGTCATGTATTTTTGCTCTTGGGGATTCTCCTGTTTCATGTGAGTCTTCCTTTTTACTGATTTCAGCAGCTGCAAATACTTTAAAGCAAGACAACAAGAAAGGAAGGCAATAAAAGGATGTAAGATAGAAAGAGAAGTGGCACTGAGTATGGAAAAGAGAATAAAATAGGGAAAGAGGAGGGGAAGAAAAAAGATTTTGAGGCTAATGAAAGGAAAATAAGAGAAATCAGAATGAAAGCGATCCTGTGTCACCTCTTTCTGATTATTTTTTTCTTATGTGATCTCCTCTAAGCCAAGAACTATCTTAAAAGCAGTGTTCAAATTTCAATTGTCTGCTTTTGCCCCATTCTTCTTTCAAGTACTGGATTCTGGTCATAGCATGTATTTGGAAATTTTTGGAAGTTCTCAGTGAGTAGCTCTGCTGCAGCAGCGAAGGTGATCGTGCACTCCCTGCAAGGAAATGTGTAACACGTTCCCTGCTGGTCCCTCATGCTTTGACACTTGACTGCTGGCCTGTGCCCTAGAAAAGCCTTTCTGCAGGTGCCATGGGACTTTGCTCGGGAGTAAATATTTATGCAGGAGTTATAGCATGTGTTTGCATCAGGAGTGTGTTTAACTCCATGTGTAACAGAGATGAACCTTTTCCAAGTGCATGTCCATATTCTTATCCCTCTAAATTCCTGTGCAAATTGGAAAGTCTCTGCTGTAATATCCTTACCCCATGCAGTCCTCCTGTTACCATCAACACAAGGAGAAGCTGAGCAAGGGATATATTTCCCTTCAAGCTTTATCAATGTTTTCCTGCAAACATCAAGATAACATGTTTTTGAAAGCCATGACACTTTCCCATTCACTTTCAGTCCAGCGAGCATGAGAACAGGGTGTGAAATTAAACAGAGATTCCTAAAGAGGAACACCAGCTGAGAAATATATCCTTAATATGTTTATAAACCACATGAATAATTTGTGTGGCAGAATATATGTTCAGTCATGTTTTGATAGGCCTTTTGACTAACATATCCCGTGGGTGTTCCTCTTCATGTCACAGGAAGGTATTTTTTCAGGAATGCTCATCAATAGATAAAACCTGATAGTGGCAAATAACTTGGCATAGCTTCTCTTCAGCAAATGGGTTCCTCTGGCAGTATCTGAATTTGTTCCACCTCTGGCAAGTACTTGACAAATGAGCCCAGTACTGTAGCTCTGTGGCTCTGTGTTGATATTGTTTATTCGTTATTTGGGTAGAGTAGATAAGGCCCAAGGGCTTGATCCAAAGCTCACAGAAGTCAGTGAAAAGATTCCACAGGCCTTTTTTAGTCACTGGAATTCTGTATTCTGTGTTTCAGAGATGGAAATCTGTGCCAAGAACTTCATCAATAACTGAAAGGCTGGAAGAAATGCAAAGAGCAAACTTCTGGACAGGCAGAATGAAAAAAAAGGAGAAGAAAAATATCCAATAAATTCTCATCAGAAACAAAATGTCTCCAAGTAGCTTTTATAGGTGAGGCTTAAAAGTGAAGTAACTTCTGACATTTTCAAGGAAGTACCAGGCTTCTAAAAGCTTTAAGACAAAACTGAAATGGACATTCTAGAGTCACAAAATCACATATTCTATAAGTACACTTTAGTTCAGTCTTCTGCATATTAAACAGGTTCACCTAGATTTCTGATACTGCTTTTAAATGTCTTAAATTCTGCTATTTTAACAGCTTTATTTTTACAATTTTTAATAGTTGCTGGTGATTGAAAAGTTGCTACAAATTTAATTTTACTGATGATATGCTTATATGTTTATGTTAAATATTGTAGGGCCAGGCAGCAATGACCCCTCCACTTTCCCACCGTGGAAAATACTCTAGTATTTTCCACGGTGGGAAATATTGTGTTTAGCTTTTCATTTTTTAGGTGTTGGGAAGCTTTGATGACTGAATGCCTGGAGCTGCCCTTTGAAATTGGTCAGGGATAAAATTCCAAATCTGTATAAGTGCTTCTTCTTTGTCCTGTGAAGTTATGCAGGGATTTTCTGGTCTCAGCTGCTGACATTCAGTGTTCCTGTTCTCCCTTTTCGTTTCCTCTGTAAAGCTTGCTGAAACTATAACTGATGATGGACTTTGGGTATAACTAACCCCTAAAGCAAACCCTAGGGTGGCTGGGTCCTGCAGAACAGCCTCAGTGGCTGCAGAACAGCTCTGTGGCATGAGAGAAGGTGACAGATCCTTCTCCTCCAGTGCAGTCCCTGCGGTGGGCATCCCTCACGGCAGGCACAGCTTACAAACTCCCTGTAGCCCTAAGGGCAAATAAAAGGAGCAGGGCAGCTCCAGTGTGTGACTGAGAGATGTGCTTTTCACTCCAGGGCCATTTAGAACCCTACCTGTATGTGAATATCATTCTGTTCAGCCCATAGCATAAATGCAGGGTGGTATGAGAGCAGGCTAAAGCAATTGGTGTGAAAGCTTTCCTTATGACATTCCATAGCTTTAGCACACACAAAGACTATTTTGGTATCTCCCGGCAAAGCCCCCTTGTGTGCTCTGGGCACCTCCAGTAACTTCACTCTTTTCATACAGCTCATGTTTTTAAATTTTTAGACCTCTAATGATTCTGCTTTCTTACCTGTGGATTGCCTTTAAGGGCCCAAACCAAAAAGTTACTTAATATATTTTAGTTCAAGCCCTCCCAGATCTCAGCTGAATAAGCCATTAGTTGAAATAAGTTAGAGAAAGCAATTCCATTTAAACAGTTTCATGATGGCTGAAAACCACCAGAGCATTATCAAAAAAACTATTCAAAATCCTTGAACATACTTCTTTTAAAAAGTATAGATACAGAAAAAGAGAGTAGTGAATTTACTTACGCACATTCTTTAGACCTAAACACCTTCCAGCTACCTGAGGTTGCTTGAGACACAGGTTGGAGCCCCTGGAAAGAGAAACAGTCTTGTGGCTTTTCTTGAAAATCATCCATTGTTCTCTGCTACAATTTCCTTCTTCTGTTATACCACAAATAAAGTTCTTGTCTTCCCAAATTTGTGTGTCTGCATCCCCTAAGTCTAACATTAATACATGTGTGATTCAGTGACTACCTTTTACTGATTTGAGGGCTTTTCAGTCCTGAAATCCCAGACCCTTTAGAGAAGTTGTAGAAAATAAGTTTTTATTCAGTTTCTTTTCTTTTTTTTTTTTTTTTCAGATCAAGGCTAGCCACAATTATTTAATAAGCTTTAATGATTTTCTAATTCATAAAAGAAAATCTCTTACTCCTTTGTCAAAGAACCATCAGTATGGCAGGGAAAAAAAGTCACAAAATATAACAGCTGAGAAATCAACCCACTCCTATAGCTGAAAGGTTATCCATGGAAAGATCTCAGTCACAGACGTGTTTACTTTGATTAAATTTCTACCTCAGAGTAAAATGTAAATGATTTAGAACTTTAAATTCAGCATTTTGAAAAAGAAATTAAGGCTTTGCCTAATAACTCAGCAGAAGTGTTACAGCAGGTAGCTATCTTAAATCTTTAAAACCTAGTACTGTTTGGAATATCCCTAAGGCATTTTCACAATGGCACTTTTAAAAAAACCCTGTAATTCTTCAAGGAATACTCTTGCTGTTCAGTCCGACACTGGTCTTTCTACAGTACTGAATGAACTTTAATTAGCTGAAGGAAATATCTATATTTAGAATAGAGTGAACTGAAAACATAGTGTACCTGGAGTTGGTGTTTTCTTCTGAAACCAGGAAATATTTTTATGCCATGAGCAGACTACTAAACCTGAACACATCCAGAATTATTCCATAAAAATTCTCTAATGTAGAGTACAAAGTTGGGATAAACTGTGAGGCAGCTCTGGAAATCAGCATCATTCCACTGTATGAATATTTTAACATTTACATAAAAAAGGCTTTTGATAATCAGCATTTAATTGCAAGATTCTCACTCCTTGCATGTTTGCAGTGTCTACTCAGGGGCTTTCAACTGGTTGGCTGTTTTGAACAAAACTTGACTAGTGATCATTAGCAGTTGCAAGCTCTGATTCCCTCCATCCCATGCTCCACCACCTAGTTCTTCCTGCAAGACAGATGATGTCTTCATGGAAATCCTCCAGCAATGTACTGTTAATAAATGAATTGTCAGGTTCTGTGGAATGTTAGCTCAGCAAAGTTCAACATCCAGAGCTATATATATGCCACCCATATTGCAGCATGGATAGTAGTTGTAATTTTTGTAAACCAGCAACTCTTGCCAATTCTTCTCCTGATTAGTATAATCCTTTTCTCATAATCTCTTATAATAATGTTTTATACTTCATTTATCTTACATAATTAGACCTCATACAATCTCACAGCCTTGTTATATTTGTTTTTAAAGTTCATTCTTCCTTTTAAGGAAGTACAAAACAAACACTATATGTGGTAAATTTTATTAAAAATGTTTTCAGAATGATGTATGCATAACTTGTGTGTGTATCTAGTGGGGAAGAAACTCAAATCTTGGAGATTCTCATTCCTGTTAGGTCTATCACTATTCATGTGCAAGTCTTTAAGTTATGGCCTTAATCAGATCCCAGGATAGACTTGTTTTCTTGTAGTTCATTTCCAAATTTTTCTGTTTCACACATTTAATGGAAAAACTGTCAATATTTCTTTCTAAACTGTTGGAGTTTTTTTCCAGGAGAGCGCTAGAACAGCTGGGAAAACTGCCAAGGAACTTGTTAAAGACAGTAGGAGCAGGAATTGAAGAACAGAAAAACATGAAAAACCTGTAGCTGTGTCTGAACAGTGAAATAGTTACTGTCGACCAGCAACAGTATTAAGCTTTATAAATATCAAGTTTTAGAGCAGTGTGGTAAAGCTTCTAATATGCAACATTATGTTCTAGCAGATAAATGCGAATGACAACCAAAGTATAATGTGGAATATTACAAAGTCTATGACATTGTAAATTTTTGTTAAAAACAGCCTGGGAAGAGGCTCTACTGACTTCACATTTTCACAGTCCTTTCTGCAAGTTTCTTAGGTGATGTGTATTAAACCAAGGATTTATAGCTCTTTCATCCTTTCCCAGCAGCTCTTATGATCACCTAGAAAGTACAGAAGTAGCAGGTTAGAGGACATTTTCATCTTTTTCCAATAATAAACTTGATGAGCTATGGCCATAAAACTGCAGAGTGTACTCAGTTGTCTCAGTCATGAGCTGTAAACTGTTTACACCAGATTTTTTTATTTCTGCCTTTCTGAACTCCTACATGCTATCTTTATTCCACACAAGTGAACTCTGGGGATATGACAAAATAAAACATGGCAGGTGTGCTTGTTTCCTGCTTTAAAAGACAGATTATTTCTCATATTTAATTCAGATATATTAGTCCAGTTAACTCAGGTGGGTAACAGTAATGAAACTGGCATCTAAGCTAAAAATTATCTGCAGGTCAGGAAATGTATTCTTTGATCTTGTGAGTGTCCCAAAGCTTTCCAAAACTGAAATTAATAGAAAAGGTTATATGGATTTCAATGAAATCGGACAATATGCATGGAACCAAATTAATATAAACTGACTCCTCCATTTTCTATACTGGAAACTCTGAACTAAAATGCAAAGGGTTAGGGAAGCCATTCTCACCTTTGACTTAACAGGGCAATAATTCTACCTTTGATGTTTTAAAAACATCATTAATTCTGCTCCTTACCTCTGTACCTACTAAACCGCAGACAGCTTTGCCATTTGTACCAGGTTTGAAGTTCTTAAATTTACTAATACTATTGCTAAGGGAACAAGAGCAGACTGCCAGCTGGGACAGCTGCTGGGCAGGGAGCACCAGAGGACACGTGCTGAGTTGTCCGGTGTTGTAGAAGGATGTTGACATTATGTGCTACAAAGCTTACTTGAATTTCACATCTTTAGTGCTGTGTATAAGTACAGGAAAAAGGAAAAAGAAAGTTTTTTTCACTGCTTTCCTGTCCTCCAAACTCTGCTTTCACTCTAGTTAAATTGTTTCACCATTTCTACACGAAAGATATATATTGTCAGCCCACACTGAATGACCAATGAACTGTGCGAGTCCATTGTCCTCAATGAAATCCGTGGAAAAAAGTTAACTATATCTATAAACCCCTATGACTTCTGACGGCTTTGCGGAGGAGATTGCTCAGCGGTTCCATTGATGCCGGTGTTACTGATGATGCAGGAGGTTTTGCACAGTGCAGGTCCTGCTGCGTTAACAGATGCCCGAAAGACCGGGAAGGCTGTCTGATTTCGGCCGTGAGCGGTGGCCGCGTTCCCCGGGCGCCGGGAGGAACAGCAGAGCGCCGTGGTGCCCTGCCGCGCACCTTCTCTGCGGTGCCGTGCCTCGCTTTCCCCGGAGCCGCGTACCTGAGGCAGGGCGGCAGCAGCAGAAGGAGCAGCAGAGGTGCCCGCTCTCCCCAGTGCGCCAGCCGGGGCCGAGGGACCGGGATTTCGCGGGGCTCCGTGTGCCGGTGGGACCCCGGCTCCACATCCTCGGTACCCGGCGGCGTAGAGCCAAGCGAGGGCAGCCGCAGCCCCTCGGGCTCGGTCGGGGCACTCGCGCCGACCGTGTGCGGGGCCCGCCGGCTCCCCGCCCCGTCCGCGCTGCCGGCGCCCCGCGGAGCCGGCCGGCTGCCCCCGCCCCGCCGCACCGCCCCACGCCTCCCGAGCGGGAGCCAGCGCCGCCGCCCCGCCCGCCGCCGCTGCGCGCCGGGGCAGGAGCCGAGCAGGTGGCCGCGGGCAGCGCCGCGGCATGTGAGCGGCCCCCGGCCCTCGGGAAGGCAGCACCGGCCCCCGTCCTGCGCTGCCCTCCCTTCCCCGCGCCTCGCCGCGCCGGCCGCGACGCCGGGGCGGAGGCAGGGCGCCCGCAGCGGCAGCCCGGCGGCGGCCGGGGGCTGAGCGTCGCGCCCCGCCGGGGGGCGGCCGTGGCGGAGGGCGGAGGGGAAGAGGAGGAGGAGGAGGAGGAAGGCTGCGCGGGGCCGGAGGGACGCGGGAGCCCCCCGGCCGCACAGGATGAAAGTCACGGTGTGCTTCGGGAGGACGCGGGTGGTCGTGCCCTGCGGGGACGGGAACATGAAAGTTTTCAGCTTGATCCAGCAAGCGGTGACCCGGTACAAGAAGGCGATCGCCAAGGTGAGGGGCGCGGGGAGCGGCGCCCGCGATCAATATGGCGCTTCCCGGAGTGGGGAGGGAAGAGAGGGGGAAAGTCCGGGCTGCCCCGCCGTGGGGAGCGGCGGGAGCGGGGCCGGGGGCGGCCGGCGGTGGCGGCGGAGCCCGCGGGGAGCGTGTGCCCGGCGCCACCGCAGGGAGCGGGGGGCGGGGGGGGCTCGGCCCCTCCGCAGCGGCCAGCGCGGCCCCTCCGCGGCTCCCCGCGGGCGCCTGGCGGGCCTCGGCCCTTTGTTCGTCGGTGCCTGGTGGCCCCCGGGGGTGTCGGTGCGGGAGCCGCCCGAACCCGGCCGGCAGAGCAGCGCGGGGGCCGGCGGTGCCGGCTCTGCCCCGGGGCGGGTGGCGGGGCCGAGGCGCAGCGGGCCGGGCGGGAGTCGCCGCGGAGCGCTGGAACTCCAGCTCCAGGCTTCCCGGCCCTCCAGGCCCGGCGGTGAGGGCGGTGCGAGGGGACCCCGCCGCAGGGGCGTCCGGCGGCGCCCCGCGGGCTACCCCCCGCCCCGGGCGAGGCTCCGAGGGCCCGCAGCAGCGCGGCCGCCCGCCGCACCTCCGCGCCCGCCGCGCCGCGGGGGAGGCTGCGCGCCTGCGGGACGGTCCGCGGTGCCCCGGGGTGCGGGGGGCGCCGGCCCGGCCCGGCCCGCGGCGGAGCCCCACAGCCGCCAGCGCCGGCCTCCCGCAGCCCCATGTTGAAATCCCTGGCGGTGCGTGTGCAGGCAGTTGCAGACTTGGCTTTCCCTCCATGGACAACTTGTTGGGCTTTGAGTTTCTTCACTTCCTTTTAAATTTTTTTTTAATTTTTTTTTTGTTTGTTTGTTTCTCTCTTTCCTCCCCTTCTCCCTTCCCCCTTCCTGTACTTTCTTGTTGCTGCAAACTTCTTTTTAGTCAACTGGTTTGTTGGGCAGTGTGACTATCGCTGGCTGAGAACTTCAGCAGTGCCCTTCCCCTTTCCTCTGCCTTATCGATCTAAGAAGTTTTAGTTGTGCTTCTCCCCCTTATCCCTTCTGAGACATTTTACACTTCTGATCCTGGAAGTTTTACTTTGGCAAATGTGGACTGCCAGGTTGTCCTGAAACATGCAATGGAAGGAATATTGTGAACAGTTCATTGATTGGTTTGAAGTGATTCCCCAGAAAATTTTTAAAATCGGTTTTTTCATAGAGAATTCCACATGCTAGAAGGAGAAAAGTAACTGAGTTTCCTATCACCTCCCCACTTGATTCCTGAAGAACACAGCAACCATATTCTGATTGTGTCTGGAGAAAGAGAAAAGTGATTCTCTAGGATATGGTTGTGGCTGCATACCAGCTGTCATTCATATACAGCAGTTAATGCATATGGCAGTCTACTTGCATATAGGAGACTGGGGCTGAAAGTACCTCTCTGGTTAAGGTAAAGCAGTGAACAGTAAAGTGAGACTGTTGGTGGAACACTGAATGCCTCTTTGGGCCATTTGGATGAGAAGTGTTTGCAGCATTTGTTCATCAATGTTACAGCATTATGAAAGTAATTATTTGGTTGTGTTTTGTTCCGAAACTGGCCCGTGTAACTCCTGTGGTAATGGGCTGCATCCTGGCTTCCAAGTATTTAGTTGCATTAAGTGGTGGCAGTTGCCTTTTGCAGCATAATGTTAAACCTGGGAGGGACTGGAGTTGTAAACCCAGGGGAGACACACCACAGTCACCAGGAAAAGGTTACATCATTGCAAATTTCAATTCAGAACATAAGTGGCCCACCTGTGGGAGCATGAGAGGGGAAAAAAAGTAACTGAATACAACCATGTACTTGTTAAAGAGACAGTTTGCAGAGGGGCAGCCAGACTTTGGTCCCTGGTATCAAAAGCTCTGCATCCTGGGTTAAAATGACACAGTGGTTTTATTTATTAGTATTTATATGGTGGTTATGCTAAATGCCACTGGTATGGACTTGAGGTAGCTGCAATTACTGAGATTGTTTCTATTAGATGGAAATTCTGTGGTTGAAAATAGTAGCAGTGTCCATGGACTCTCTCTGAGTGTTTTATATGGTCACTGTCAAACCTTACTTCTGACTTAAATTTGCTGAAGATTTTCTGTGGTGATGTTTAGGTGGGAGGGAACCTGATCTTACAGTAAGTAAGTTTTGTAAGTAGGTGTATAATGCTGTTTGCTCTGCTTGTTGTAGAGTAACAGTAATTATATGGTTTGGATGCTGGAATTCCACAGATAACTGTATTCTCATAGCAGTTAGATGGTTCTTTTCAGTGCTAGTGTAGCAGATGAGCAAATCTTCAGTTCATAAGGAAACAAGAAAGGGGACAAAGTAATTCCTAACTGAGAGGATCAAAGTATATGTGCCCATATGAACTTACAGTTTGGCAGCTGGTATCAAGCTGACACTGAAATCCACTTCACCACCACTATGATTGTATGGAAAGAAGCATATCTGGTGGAAGATTATTCAAAATATCTGAATGAAGTTTATGGTTTTCATACTTACAGGAAAAGCAGTATTTCTCATCCTGCAAGAATGTGTGTGTCTACTATGTGCAGCAGTTCTTTCAGGAGAACTCCTTGAGAACTGAGTTGTCAGCCCTTCCCAGATTTCCCCCCGCTTTGTCACAGTTTCCCAGTTGTGATAAGGAGTAAGTGATCTGCACAGTGCACTTATGATGTCCCTGTGCAGTTGTAGTGAGGCAGCCCAAAACCATGCTTGCAGAGTGCCAGGAATTAATAACTTCAAAATTTGACCTCAGTGTTCTGGCTTGGTATTATTTAAGTTGAAGAGACATGTCAAGAATGGAAAAAGTGCTCACGGAGAACAATCCACGTAATAGTACAGTTCTCCTCTCTGTAAAATTTTAGGAGTTCAAAACATACAGATAGCATAACTGCAGATAACTGCAGTTAGTTCTGGGTGCTATGTCTTTGATGAGGATTCTGAGTGAATCCTCAAATTTATTCAAAAATTTATTATGGATTAACACTGCTGTCAATGCTGAGTCGTTGTGTATGGAATTAGTTATTAATATGATAGGCTGTGTATAAAGGCTGATCTCTGTAGTGTGTATAATTTTTTCTGTTCTTTTGCTTTTATTGAAAGAGAAGCTTTGTGTCTGAAATATGATGCATTCTCTCTGCAGGTTGTGTTTGCAGGAAATGAACAAGCAAATGATAAGAGATGTTTGAAATGTCCACCTTGTTCAGGGCAAGTGGAGTCAGCAAAATCGATCATGTTAAATGAAACCCAGTTTTCATGGGGGCATGCTAATGGTGCACTTTTGTGTGGCTGGATGGAGTGATGCAGTCTCTGGCACAATCTCTGCCTGAGTCTTAAAGGAGTACGACTTGGGCAGGGGACAGCTGGCCTGAGGAATGGTAGATGCATTTTCCAGACCCTGCTGGTCAAGGGCTGTGCACATTTGGAGTTGGTGTAGTCCTAGCAATTAATTTAATGGTTAAAAACTTGCAAGAAGGTAAGGGTGATTTAAGAGGGAAGGTCAGCCACATCTGAGTGGTTCAGCATTGATGGCAAGAGATGATGGCCTGCACCAAAAGGGAGAAAGCAGACAGGCAGTTGAAATGAAAGATGCTTATTAAATATTGAACCAGTGTTAAAAGGTGGAAAATTATTATAAAAATGATGTATCGAGCAGCTGTTGAAAGGAAGTAATTGTGTGTCTTGTAACTTTGGTTTGATCTAGATGTTGCCAGAGATGTTTCTGATTTTTTTGTTGACTTTTTATGGTCAGCATAATCTCTTGTGCTTTGAGTTTTGCAGAGGATATTGTAAGCATTTTAACTTTTATCTTCTTTTTCTTGCAAGTAAAAATAGGTATGCATAAGCAATGGGTAGATATAATTTAAAAAAAAATCATGTGATGTAAATGAGCATAGTAAGCAAGAGTATGAAACCGGAAGTTGTAGATTTGCTGGAGTTGTTCAGTGTCACGTTGTGTCCCTAGAGGGATTGTTTGGTCTCCATGATAGTTCAGGCTGATGCCCTGCATATTGTGGGCTTGTAGTGGTGTTCCTAGATGTCATATATAACCCTAATTTTCCAGTTAAAATAAGTAAATGAACAGTTTTCCGGCTGAATCAAAATTATTTTAATAGAAGTCCTGAGACACCTTTTCCCTCTCCCATGCCAAATGCTGTAGGAGATGAAGTTTTATGGGGGTTTTGATGTTGCATGGAACAATGCTTCAATTGTTAATTTGCAAACTGCAGTGCACTAATATTTGTGAAAAGAAATTGTAATGTTCTCTTTGATAGTGTTAGAGGCTGTTGCTGATAAGAGACCAGAATTCCAGGAGAGTTGGCAGTGTAAGTAAAGGTAACAGGTGTCAGATGACCATATTCTCGTGTAATTTGTACATTGTGGGCTTAGGTCACCCAAAGCTTAAAGCTCCATCTCTTTGGTAGGTCTGACATTCATCAGAAGGGAGTTGTGAGGGAGGAAGGTTGAAGCCTGAGTGATTGTGTCTGTGAAGCTTGCTTTTTTTTCTGTTTTTATTTTATCCCCCCCAGTGCCAGCTAACGGGGATTATTTGTTTAAAAGTCAGTTCTCAGACAGCTGGTTCTCTGTCAGGTACACAGCGGCAGCTTTGATGCAAGTTATGTTCTTCTGTAGAGCAAACAGTTGCACAGTTCCTCATGACTGTGTCACTGGGGCATCGTTTGTAGAGCCCAGCATATGAGTGGGTTGGTATGAAAATCTGCTGATTTTACTTGGGCTTTGTGTTGTTCTTGGCACATTCTCTCCTTGAGCCTGACCACTAGTTTTTGCCACAAGCTTAAATGGATCTGCCACAATGCCCATTCAGTGACCCCTTTGGCAATACTCAAGGGCAGCAGTGGCTAAATTCAGCATAAAAATGATTTAAAGTTCTTTTTGTGTGTGCGTGTGTGTGTTTTTTTAAATTTTTTTTTTTTAAGATTTGGATTTTATTTATATGTGCGAATCTCAAGCCTTTTTTAAGTAGAAAGAAATCTTACAGGAGATTTCCAGAATGCACAGGAATCCTCTCAACCCCAAAAAGGAACCAAAATGTCAAAAAAATCCCTGTTACCCCTGCTGCTCAGTTGGCTATCAGTTTAGTTCTAGCTGACACCCCAGGATGATGTGTCTGGTCTCTGCATTGAGTGTTGGCTGGGTAGTATTTCAGTGATTTACCTGAGGTCAGCCAGGATTCTCTGGGGTTCTGGGCAGTTTTCTCCAGCTGGCTCTTGACCTCTTCACTGACACTGGGCTCCCAACAGTGCAGTGAAACCCAGCTGACAGGAGCGTCATTCTGCTGAGGCTTGGTGAGCAGCCCTGGAGAGATACTAATTTAAGGAAGATAAGTACTGAAATGGGTCATGATTGCTTCACATTTAGAAAGCTGCTGTGTGATCCTGCAGGTTTGGTGCTGGAAATGCAAGGCTACAGTGATAAAGTCCCTCTGCTCATTATGGAAAACTTTCTTTTAACCTCTTCTCTCCAATTCCGTTTGTGTTTTCAGCCAAATCAATGTTTTCCTGTCATTGGCTCGTGTAAATACAGGTGGCTTTTGCACATGGTGAGAAAAGTTGCAGGGTGAAGGTAGAAATGAACCTTTGGAACAAGCGTGGCAGTGCCTGTGGAGGTCCCTTGCATGGGGACTTTGCTGTGCAGCAGTGCTGTGCCCGAGGGACCTGTGGCTTGCAAGGCAGGGAGCTGCACAAGCCCTGCCATGCCCTCTCTGCCAGCTCTTGCCTTTGTTCTGTGCCATCCGTGCAACAAGGGAGGAGGCTTGTCTTAAAAAGGCCTGAGAGCCACACTGGGGCTGTGCCCCTGTGATTTGAGCAAGCAGGCACTTGGGATTATTCAAAGCTAATAAAGAAGATTGAATTCTGTAGTGTTTAAAAAGAGGGTTTTGAGAAGTGGACACCCTGTAAGCCCTTCAGCTTTGAAGGTGCTTTTAGTGAAGGATGTGTGTGGTACTGCTGGGGCTGGCTGGTGTGAGCAGCACCTATCTATCTATCTATCATGGGATGCACCTGGATTTCAGTTTGGCATGATGTGGTTTCCCAGTGTTTCACTGTTACTTACAGTGATCAAAGTGAAGTGTGTGTTTGTGGAAGAGTGGCTGGAGAGTGATTTCCCTTTGAGCAAAGCACCATTCAGCTGCTGAGCAGTTCCTGTAGCTCTGAGGGGAGGACTGTGGAGGAGCCTGTGAAAGTGCTCATCGCGTTTGGGGAACGGTTCCTGGAGGCAATCTGGGGTTTAGGGAGTTGCCAGCCTTTCTTCTCCTGGGCTATATAGCCTTCCACCAGTGGAAAGCCATCTGATTCTCATAGCTTTTTACACTTTAACTTCACTTATAACAGTCACAGATGTTTTAGCTCTGTTACAAAAACACCACTGGAAGTAACACTTTCTCAGTTGTACCAGACTATGACATCTTTCGGTCGTGGCACATTTAATCTGGTAAAATAAGATGGAGTAAATGGGGGAGAAATGCTGGTGATCTTAGTTATACAGAATATGGTTCATGTAGCTTTAAAACAATTTCCTGGTTCTTCAAAGGAAAACAAACCATTTCATCCAAATATAAATTGAATGGATAAAACATGCAACAATGCTGAACCAGTGCTTATGTGTATTGAAAATAAAGTGGAATTCTTCTAACATCAATCCAGAATATAGCACAGATGTTCTCACTCAGAAATATTTTCTGAGCAGTAAAAAAATAAAAAGTGAAGCAAAAAGTATTAAAAAATTCTGGAAGATACTTTAGGGCATCTGTGCTTTATTTTTTTTCCCCTCCTTTTTAATATACATTATATATTTTCTTTGTTTCTTTGAGGTCATTTTGATGTAATGCTCAGCAAGTCTGGTACTGGAAAATGGATAAAAAACCACCAAAAACCAAACTGCCTTTGAGCTAAGTTACATAATCCAGTGGAGCTGTTTAAAAAAACCAAGAAAGTAAAAAGAAAAACAGCAGCACAGACATACATAATACTTGTCAAAATGACTAATATTGCTAGTGAAAGAGAAATGAGTCAAATTTTAAATTGGGGAAAATAATTTTAAACTAACAGCAAATATTAAGGCCTTTTTGTTTTTTGAGAGAATCACATTAGTTTTACTTGCTACAATACCTCAGCAGTGTTAGTTTTCTTTTTTTTTCCTATGGGTATCCTTAGTTATTTTCTCAAGTTGGTCCCAGGTATTTGTTAAATTTGAAATAATTTTAATAACTATTTTGTTGCAGTGTTTGTTTTTGTTCTCCTTTTTTTTTTAATTAGGTAACTTGGTGGTAACATATTTTCTACTACAGTTCCCTGTGGCAAAGGGATGCACATTAATCACCTATGTAGTCCCAAACAAAAGGAGAAATGCATTCCTGCTTTCCTACTAAAACTCTGGAACTGCATCCCACACCCTACATCTCCAGGCTGGGGTCTCTGGTGCAGGAGAGGAGTGAAGACCAAGAGAGTTTCTGTGCAAGGGGCTGATCCTTGCTGCCCAGGAGCAGAGATGAGCATCCCCTGGAGCTGGGCCCTGGGGTGCTGCTGTGTTCCTGCCAGAGACCATGGTTTGGTGCTGGACAAGTTGGATGGTGTTGCCTCCTGGATTGTTGTGCCTCCAGCTTGTCAGGACTTCTGTGGTGACAGAAATAGGGCTGGCAGAAGGGAAATGACTGTAGGGAGAAGGATGATCTTCTGGGGGCTGGAAATAAGGATGGGATGTCCTTGGAGTTTGGTCAAAGAAAATGGTTTTGAAGGATAGATAGATATGACTCCCGTTGCATTTTCTTTTCACATGAGTGGGGAATGGGAGTTTGCATGGAAGCCCCACACTAATGCAGTACGTGAAGTACAGACAAAAGAAAATGCCAAAGATGGGAAGAAATGGGTTAACTTGATGCCCTGGAGGCAAGCAGTCCATTTAGCAAGAGGATGAAAAATTGACCTCAGTGGCGCAACAGATGTCACCCGAAGGCTTTCTTTTAAAAATCAACCTGTGGACTTTATTATAGGAAGCTTTTCTTTCTGGGCAATAAGCTTAGTGAAAGTAGCATATCCCTGATTTGGTGGGGAAAATAGACTGTGTTTTGGAAAAGTAGTGTCACATTTTTTGGCCATGCTCTGCACATTTGCTCATACTCAGCCTGCTGCTGATGCAGTGAAATTACGAATTTGTTGCAGGAGGAGCAAGCTGGTATATCATTAGCAGTTTTCTTTTTAAGTGGCAACATTTATAGGATTTTTTTTTCTGGGTGTGCATGTCTTTTCAGACTCAGAATAGCAATTTAAAATGTTTCTGGTGTTGATGTGTATTACTAGGAAAAAAAAGTTACGTGGGTATAAAGTATTTTAAATGGAGATAGAACTTCTGGGAGTGCCTGTATGTTTGTGTGTGCACCCACTTAGGTGTTTTCATTTGTTTGAAGAAAGGTAGCCACACTCAGTAAATGGAAAAGTAGTTTCACCTTACCCACACCTTACCTACATCTTTTTTGCATGTGCTTTCAAAGTTGTTGAGTTACTCTATCTTCCCCCTAGGCAAAGGCCACATAATGTTTTTTTCTCCTCTGTTAAATGTCAGAAGCAATATCATGCTCGTGAGAACCTTGCAGCAATACCCATCTTTGCACATAAAATGAGCAGCTTTGTTCCAAGTTCTTAAGGACCTGAATAGGAAGGAGCTGAATTCAGTAAATATTGGAAAAATTACTTCTGGGGTTGCTGTAGTGTCTCAGACCACACAGCTGAGTTTTGTTGCTGTAACAGCTTAAATGACAGTTAAATGACAGTTAAAAAACCCCAATAAATTGGAAGCTCCAGAACCTTTTGCTTCTTTAAGAAGCTGCTAAGTGTAATAACAAAGCTTGATTTAATTCGACCTCTCCAAGAACCTGTTGGACCATTTGTTATTTGTGTTGTTTAAGTGCATTTGTTTGTGCTGTCAGTTTGCCTCTGCCTTCTTGTGAAGATTCTGTGCCTGCAGCTGTGAGCACCAGGAAAGCAGCCAGCTACCAGGTACCAAAAGAAGAATTTAGGCAGCAGGGCTGTGGTGGCCAGGCTGTGGTGGCCATCCATTCCTGGTGAATGAGCTCTGGCCTCAGCACTGTGTGCAGCCTGAGGAGGGAATGGATTTTACTCACCTTGAACTTGTCTCTGGCAGTAGCAGGCTGCTGGAAGACTGCTAGCCTGAAGTGTTAGGCTTTGCTAAAAGTTAAAAGTATTGTGCAATTATAGTAATTTGGAGAGTATTACAATAGTAGAAGAGTAGTCATCTCTATGCACCTCAATTATTCTGCTGGGTATTTCTGGTTTTTATTATAGAGATGAGTGCTGGGTAAGAGAAGAAATGCTGCTGCTTTTTCAGGTAGCCCAGCAATGGCTGTGGCTTTCCTGGAGTGGGGTAGCCAGCTTTGCAGGGCTCCTGTGAGGTGTGTGTGTGAGGGGCTCAGCAAGGCAGCAGGTCAGGTTTGCACCAGGGTGAGGGTGTGCCCTGGGTTAACCCCTAAGCACTGCCAAAGCTTCTCTTGTGACATTGTAGGAACGAGGTACCTGGGAATGGGGGAAAGGAAAAGACCCAGCACAGGAGACTTCTCCACCCTCACTTAGTCAAACTGAGTCCTGTGTTCTGGGAATGGTGCAAATTCAGGGCATTGTTGCTAAATCCTCTATTGAACATTTTTTTCAAGTCTGATTTGAGAAGATAGATTTGATGGTTTTTGCTGTCATTGAGTTTTTTTAACAGCAGCTTTAGTTGCTCTTTCTAGCTTTTCTACAAATAAAAAATAACAATAAATAAATGCTATCTGTAATGATTCTGGAAAATTTGAAGTTTGAATGAGGAAATATCAAGAAAAAGTGGACTGACTGAAATAAAGTAGCACTTTTAAATTCAGAATACTGTGTTAGCATAGGCTCTCTTTGTAAAAAGGCCAGTGAGTGTGATTTTAAATGACTGTAACTGTATGCAAAATATTTGTATGTTTAAGAGCTTCCATTTGAAGAGAAAACCTTCTATATTTTCTTAACTAACCTGATCTAAAAGAAAATGTTATGCTCTATATGTAAAACAGTATATTTAACTTGTGGTTGTGTTAGGCAATGGAGTAGTCTCCTCACCCTGTACCCAGTGATCACTCAGGAACACAATCCTTTGGTAAACTAAACCCAGATGTTAATGTGTGTGAAATGTTACTGTCATCAGTGTCTTATAAGTCTCTCCTTTATTAGTATAGCTGTTTGAAATAAATTCCTGATGACCCTTTTGTTGCTTTGGCATTGCCATAAAATAGCTGTTGTTAGCTTGAAGCCTCTGCTAAATTGGAAGCCACAGGTAATGAGCATCCTGTATTGTATCTTTTGGTGTTTATGAAATACTTAGCTCAAAAGGCCTTACCCTGTCTCTGTGGAGGTAGGAAGTTTCTTTTGCTGGTGGAATTGCCTAGCTGAGGAATGGAAGCAGCAGTGAGGGGGAGCTAGCTTGTATGAAAAGCTAATTTGTGCTGAGTTAAATATTCTTGTGATATTTGAATATGAGGTAATTAGCTTGAATGTACTGCTGTTTACCTTTTAGTATCTGGAAAAGTCTAAACAATCTGCTGAAGGGAACTGTATCCTAAGTCTACTTCCAAAATACTTTTTCACAATTGTATTTCAGACTTGATTAAATCTGCTTTTTGTGTATTTTCCCTGTGACCTGTGGGAGAAGTGCTGAGCTAAATGGCTGAGGAAAGGTTTAGGTAATGCTCTAGTGTTGTCCTGTGGGCTGTTCAGGGTGATCAGATAGATCCACATAGTTATTCCCTTTATAAAAATGCTGTCAAGGCGGACCTGTAAATGCTTATGCATGTGTACTACTTGTCTCAATCAAAATCCCAATATTTACCATAGCCATCCACATCTACTGTATGTGAGTCTAATGAGTATGAAATGGTCTTTTTTTATTCTAAATTGCCTAATTTCATAGTTCAGAGCTTGCTTGGTCTCAGAACAAAATAAAAAGGCTTTTAAAATTTGCTTTATGTGAAAGTTATTAAATGGTTTGGAATATTTAAATCATAAAACCTAATTCTGTAAGATGTATGTCTGCTTTTCATAGACTCATAGAGTGGTTTGGGTTGGAAGAGACCTTAAAGATCACCTGCTTCCAATCCCCTTGTCATAGGCAAGGACACCTTCCATTAGACCAGGTTACTCAAAGCCTGATCCAACCTGGCCTTTAACACCTCCAGGAATGGAGCACCTGCAGCTTCTCTGGGCAGCAGAGAAGTTGCAGATTTTATGGGTTTTACAGGTGGTCCATGTTAGCCTTTATAAGATCATGTATTATGTCTGTGATTAGACAGTGTGTAAAGACTGCTTTAACTCTAGCAGCCTTCACAAGCTGCTTCTGATACAGTGAGCCAGTGTTTTGTTGCCTTCTGAAAGACTTTGTTTCCAAAGGCTGGTGGATGCCAGAGACATGGTGAATAGAGAGAATTAAGACACAATGAGTCCACATTTTTTTCTTCATCACTCTTGGGGATTAAAGTCGTGTGTGATACTGAAATAAAAAATAATAGTTTTTCTGTAATTAATTAGTGTTTTAGAAACATGCTGTTTATCACTCAGATTTTCCTGTCACTTTTTTCAAAAAATGTGCTGTTCCTTCTGAGCTTAAATGTGGAGTATGGTAATTCATTTTGTGTTTTGTGTTACTCTTCAATGCAAGGTAGAAGCTGAGATTGGAAGCAGGGATCTGAACTCAGTTTATAATCAACAGCCCTTTGCAGCCTGCCTTTCACCTGATGGGCTGCTAGGGTAGCCAGCCTTTGGGGAAGACCACATGGCTTTGGGTTTGTACACTATGCCTAGATGGAATAAATAAGAGGGTTGGTTCTTTGCAATTGCTAATTGTGCATTTCTCAGTATGAGCAGCAAATCAGAGACAGCCTGGTGCTGCTCACTTGCTCTGCTGGGGGAGAGGGGCTGTGAGATCAAACACTGAGCTCAAAGATGCCAAAGTCTGTCTGTTTTAACTTTGTGGCTCCCCCCTCCCTCTTTCTGAATATGTAGGACTACAAATACAGCATGATATGTAAAAGCAAAGCTGTGGAGTTCTCCCCCCTACAGCTTGCATCTTTATATATAGTTCATTCTGCTGATCAGACTGTCACACCTGCTACCAGGCTCCTTCAGAGAGCAGATTGCAGCCTTGCAATTTAAGTGCTCCTAACATATGTTGGTGATACACCAGCAGCAGGACAAGGCTTTTAGCTTTGACAGGCTCTACTGGTTTGGGAATGTTGTTAAATGGACAAGGGAGAAAAAAAATTACAGAGTAATTTTGAAAAAAAATTACGTAAATATGCAGAAGGATGAAGTGAACTAATAAAATTGCCACTTTGTTTTTTGGGTGGTTTTTTTTTTAAGCATGGATTTTAATACATATTATGCTTGTATAGAACTCCACAAATAAAACTTTCCCTTTGTGTCATCACTTACACTGTTGCCCTGGTCATTGCCAAGGTGTTGAATTTCCACATCTGTATCCAGACTCACTGGTGCTGGGTTGCACTTGCTGTGTCCCATTGCAGGCACCAGCCCTGTTACTGCAAGGTGAGCAGAGGCTCTGATTCCCTGTGTGGCTGGGCTGCCATGGTATATTCCTCACTAGTAGATGAAGTTTTTGTAACTTGCTTTCATTATAGGTTGAATTACTTCAAATTGCCTAATTTTTAACATGGAGGTAGGGTTATGCATACAGGTTGTGCAAATTGTTAGAAAAGACTGAACATTTTGTGTCCCTACACAGTTAAAAGATTGACTAACTCCGCTCTAATTCAGAAATCAGAGCATCTTCAGAGAAGTTTAATGTGGCTTCAGTAATATACAGTAAAAAAATGAGTGGTACTTTTTTGTAAAAACTGTTGCTTACTCCATTTTAGCAAGTTTCCTGCTGCACAAGAGCCTGAGTTATAGAAAGAGATATATGTAGAACTGAAGAGGAGAAACTAAAAGTGCTGTGGTTCAGATTTAAGGAACAGTTACGGTGTGTTTTGGTTACTTTCAGAAACATTGGCTGAATCTTGTGGTGAAGATTCAGGAAATATCTGGTTAGTTTTGCTTTCCTGATGCTGTGATTTGACAAGGGAAATGTACGTATCAATGCCCTGCTTCTTTAGGTGTGAAAGAGGGGCACAGAGTAGGAGTGGGCTCCTTTTTATCACTGCTTACCAAGACAGACCTGCATTAACTGGGAAGCTGTGTAGGTTTATTCCAAACACAGATGATGGAGTACGGGATTGCTCACCTGGGAGCAGCATTGTGTATTCCTGTGGCTCATTTTCTGCAAGGACCTCATTAAGACATGCATTTCACAACGATGTTAATTGCAGCAAGTGAGTACTGGCATTAAGTCCTTCTGTGGTTTTCTCTGCATCTTTCTTTGACCTTAGGAAAGAGAAATGTACTTTGCAGTACTGGTTGCTTGTGCTGCAGCGATGCAGCCATCGGTGGTAACAGCATGCAACACCCAAACTGTCTGCAAGGAGATGGCTCTTCAGCACCCACTCCTCTTAGCAGGGCAGTTTTCTTCTTTGCTTTGCCACCTTTCCCTTCAAAGACAAAATTGGCAAGCTGATGTCATGGGATGAGATGGGCACGTATGGATTTATCCCTGCAGGGTGCATAGAGAAAGCAGGCACAGAAGGTCACTGGCTGATCCAGGACCACACAAGCAGTTCGGAACCAAGCTGGAAATGAAGTGCTGACCTGCTGACTCCTTCATGGCAAGACTGTCTTTCCTCCCTAGTAAGGATGTGGTAAAATATTGCTGTAGTTAATCTTTCTCCTGTTCTGTAGCTCCGACACTGTATGAAAAGACACAGCAAGCTTCCCGAGCTGAAAAGAGAGTAGCTGGTGGTAATTGGCTGTTGAAAAGAAAGTATTTTAGTTTTAGAAAAGTGAGGAGTCCATCATGTTAAACTACTTAATAATGTCTGTTTCTTAAGTAATTTTTTTAAACTTGGGTTGAAACTTCCATAAAGGATCTGTCTTTGATAGTGTAGGATGTTGATGCCAGTATTGTTTAAATGTTTGTAGCTTAGAATGTAAATAAAAGAAATACTTATGTTTGATTTCAGTATAGCTATCTAAAGGGATTTATAAGTAGTGATTTTTGTTTAAGTGACATGCTGAAGCCAGACGAGGTCTGTCAGTGATGTGTATGCTTTAAATATGAGAAAATTGGAGAAAGGACAATATTAATCCATGATAGTAGAATTTAAATCAGAATTTCATTTTTTTCCTCATTAAAGTTCTGTAATACTCTCTTAATACAGAAGTGTTGTAAATACAGGTGGACATGGCCACAAAATCTGGGTAGTTGGTAAGTGCTCCAATAGTGTTCAGCTGTGGGTAAGAAAGAGGTGTCTTCATGATTATACATTTTGTTTTTTACATTGATGGGGTTAGTTGCCTTGGTCTCAACTTAGCTTGTAGACTACTGTGCTACAGATGCTGATTTATAAGGAACTCAGTCTACCAAAACTTTTTAATCCCTTCTGCATACAGTGCTGAAAAAAGCATGTTTTCCCCTTGTTAGGTGTAAGCATCATATTAGGATCTCTGTATTATAATTATAATGTCATATTAGGATGGATCTTATATTGTGAATAAGGAAATGTGCAGGGCTGCAGTAGGGCCAGAGGCAGCAAACAGGGGAGTGCCTGCCATTGTACAAATTAAATAATAATACTGAACCCTGAAAAGTGGGGTTTTACAAATCATAATTCCACCCTAAACCAGTTCTTTCAGTATGATTGATTTGAATTTATCAAATGGTTTAGCATTTGTATTTTAAAAACATGCTACAGCATAACTGCGATTTATTAATACTGCTTTTGTTGAGGCCTTCAGGTTTTATTAACAGCTGTAATAGTCATTGTGTTATCTCCAGCATTCTGCAAAAATGTGGCTGGTGGACTATGCAGCTGGGGGAATTTATGAAATAATTTTAGATGACATTATAACTGTTTTTCATCTTTTTCCTCTAGAACTTGTATTTTCAAGTGGCTCTGTACAGGTTTGATAAACATGCTGTTACTAGGCATGGAGAGCCTGAGAGATTTCCGTAAAATCTTGTAGAATGTATCTCTTAATGATTTACATGAAT
Source organism: Fringilla coelebs (assembly GCF_963513975.1). Taxonomy (NCBI): domain Eukaryota; kingdom Metazoa; phylum Chordata; class Aves; order Passeriformes; family Fringillidae; genus Fringilla; species Fringilla coelebs. The sequence continues at coordinate 139,870,811 of NC_140028.1, read as the reverse complement.
TATTTTGTATTTCTTGTTATTTTGACATATCCCTCTTATTTTAGACAGCTGTCTCCAGTATAAAGTCCCCGAGAAAAGAAAAGCTGCTTGTATTTAGATTAACAGTCCTGAGGGTAACAGTGCTGATGCTTTGCTTCCTTTGCTGCCTTTGGAAACAACTATTCCTGACCTGTTCAATGGCATCTCTGTTCCTGGCTTTTTCAGAAAAGTTCATTCTGTTCTACTACATTCTAGCCTCTATTGTTTTCTTCTGGTGCTGTTTCTGATTCTTGCAAATGATTTTTGCACAACAGTGTCCCCCTTTTTTAGAATGTGCTGCATGTACATCAAAAATTCTAGTTTAGAAGGTTTCCTTGTCCTCCTACATTTCTGAGTTATATAATGATGCTATGGAAAGAAATAATGATACTTTGGAAACTAGTGCTGTATTTGTTTTGTTTGATTTTTAGGCTGCCCACTGTCTTTTAGCCTCTCTTGGGGCTTCTTTTTTGGCTGTTTTAAACTCAGGCTATTCCCTATACCAGAACAGTAATCTAAGAATTCTGTGCTGTCCTATTAATCTTGCTGATTAACTGATCAGATGAGTTGTTCCTTAAGGCATGCAGTGGCAAACAGAAGGGGTGGCTGCTGGGCAGGAATGGTCAGAGCAGGGTGCTTTGCTCCAGACTCTCTCCTGTGCTCTCCTCTTTCACCTGAGCTTGCCCTGTGAGGAGGATTCACATGGACAGATTTTTAAGCTACCAGCAATACAGTCGTGGAGTCCTGCAAATGCTACTGAGTCAGGATGTCTAACAAAAAGTTGGGTTTTATTGAAAGCAATTGAATTGCAGTGAGTGGTGATGAATGGATGTATGATGGTAAGGCTTTGCAAATTTCAGATGTTGATTTTTTTGTTTGTCCTGTACTTTGTAAGTGGGATATGTTTCCAAATGAAGATTGTTCTAATAATGACTTCAAAGGCTATTTCTGTTTCTGTTCTATCCGAGGTTGCATTTATATTGAATTTGTACACCATTAAATAACTTTAAAATATTTGTTTAAGAGCTTGTGATACTTTTTTTCATGTGAACACTTTTACCTAATGTTAAGAGGGTGTATAGTCAGCATTTCATCAACAACAGACAGAAAATGCATTGGATGAGCTTATTACCAAGCAAGCTGGATATAGAATCAATATTAGAAAGAAAAAACCCTGAACTGAGCAATGTGAAATAGAGGAAATAATTTAGTTAAAAATGGAAATTGATCATTGTCTGTAGTATATATCTATATACTTTTCACTGAAGTACAAAGCCTATAAAATCAGGTATGTTCATTGATTTACAGATTGCTCAAACATAACTGTGATCTGAGTCAATGGAACTTCTTTCCTAGGACAAACCAGTATATCCTGAGCATCAGAAACCTTGAAGGGCACTTCCGTTTTTTAATCTTGTGTTTCCAGGCAGAAAGCAAAATGTTCTCATTTTTTCTTTATCCTCTCTTTTTTACTGTTTTTTTTCCCCCTCATCTGGAATTGATTGTAGCAGTGGGCACTGTGCTTTCACAAACCAAGCATGCTTCCATACAACTGTGATATTTGCTTGCTGCTTTATCAGTCCAGGGCAAACTGTTCAATCTCTTTTTTTTATGGTACCTCCTTTTTATTGCACTTGCTCAGTTCATGGGCATGGTTGTTAACATTCAGCTGTATTTGTACAAAAGAATAAACAGGAGTCATCCCAGCTCTACTGGACACTGAAATACCTTATCTGCTTTTCTGTTCTTATTGAAAAACTTACTTATGTTTTTCCCTGTATCTCATCTACAAAGCATAAAAACTTTGCCAGCATCTTGTAGTTTGTGCTGTATGAATCAATGGAGAAAATAGTCTGCTGTGTGTCTGGAATTTGATATTTACCTATGAAATCTGGAAGGTAGAGTATCTGAAAAAGCAATGTACTCGGTGAGAATGCCATGCTTAGTAAATATACTTTTGAATCGTGGAATGAGTGTATATGGTACCAGGCTGCTCAGGATAATGGTTGTTTTCTTGTGGTGTGTTGTGGGATCAGGTTTGGTTATAAACTGGGTAGAAGTACCCTGAAATCAGCAGAACTGTCCAGGGATCTGCCAGAAATCACCTTGAAATCACCAGAACTGCAAAGGGATCTGCCAGTACAGCTACTTGTAAGCTTCTGGAGCTAAAATCTCAATGATACCCATTTAGCACTTTGTGACTTGCAGGTTCTTCAGGTAGCAGCCCTGCAGTTGGATATATGTGGTGTCATGAAATCTGTGCAGTGCAGCTCCCCACCATGAGCAGGGGTGGCCTTGTTCCCAAGAGTGACCCGTGCAGTTCCCAGCTCTGATCAAGGCTGGTGCTTTGGTATGATTGGATCACTGGGGATTGCAGCAGGGGATGGGGGTGGGAAGGAGAGAAGGCAAAAGGGTGTATTTGTGATGGGTGGTTGATGTCTGTAAGCCTGCTCTTTGCATGTGGTGAATGTCACCGGTGTCACTTGCTTGGGTCACTCTGCAGTAGTACTTGTGGAGGGAATTGCTTCATGGGTGATTGTGACATCCAGGGACAGAGGGAACTGCTGTGTTATCCTGTGTCATTACTCTTCCCAAAGGTGCCATGAGTGAGCAACAGCCCCTCCTGGTCACCTGTCAAAGAGGTTCCCAGGGTTGGCTCTGCTGGCCTTTGAAGGACCTCAAGTGAAGCTGAAGCCGGTGCAATTAAAGGTAAATGTCCAGCTGAGTGATTCTCCTGCTATTGAGGATGTGCACTGTAGTTTCAGTTTGAATACAGAACGTGACTTTTTGGCCTTGTATGTTGAAGCTGATGTGGTGGCTCTTGGGTTTTCAGGAGTAGATTGTCTTTGAACTTTTCTGGTGGCGTTGGAGATCCCCGTGAATCATAGTTTTCTTTACCTATGGATAATGGCAGGCTCTGTGATGACAATCATCCTTCCTGTTCTGGATAAATATTTTGAACTAAAAAATAATTAATATGGAAAGCTGAAGAGGAAAAGGGGTAAAGTAGTAAGAGACTACATTTGATCTTGAAATGGTTTAACTTCTGGATAACCACAGGATTGAATTTCATTAGATTTCAATTACAGGAACAGAGTCCATAATTAAGGAGTTAAGTGTGTATCCTGAGAGTCAGGTTACTGACATTTTGAGGAGTTACTTCAATTAGCTTAACTTTTGTTCAGAGGTGGAACTGTTATGGGTCTGTATTTCTTTTGGTATTTCTTTTATTGTCTCTCTCACACACACAAAGATTCTGTTCTGGAGTAGAATTTAGTTGCTGTTTTATCAAGAAAGAATTTGGATTTTGTTCTCCAAAAACCCAAAGTTTCCAGAATGTTTTTGGAGTGGCCCTCTGAAATGCTTTCTTGTGACAGAGAACCTCTGCATGGATAGCATTTCTCTTTGGTTGGGGGTACATGGAAGTACTCATTTGTTCAGAAGCTCCACTGTAGTAGTTTGGGATGACAGCAGTTGCTGTAGGTAGCCTGCTTCCCCTCGTGGGCAAATACTGAGATTTCAGCTGTCTGGCAGTCTGGGGAATGTGGTTCCCAAGTGAGGGGGCTGCTCTTCAGTTGCTGATAAATTGCCTGAGTGTAAGGATCTGGTGGATTCCTGTCTAGCAGAAGAAAACCACAGTGTTGTAAACCAGTAACTTATTTTTAGAGTTTTGTTTTCTGCCATTCTGCTGAAACCTGTTCATACTCCTGAGCAATGCATGTGCATTCTGAAGTGTCTTTGCCTTTGTGGCTTAGGGCTTACAAATATTAAAACTCTTTGAGAGTAGCCCATTCACTGGTGAATGGTGTTAGTGATTCAGATACCTATTTTTGAGGGCAAAAGAAATAACAGATAACCTGAGCATGATTTTTTTTGTTTGTTTGACAATCATTTTTCACACAAGAAATGATGCATTTTTGGCATTCACAAGCTAAAAAATGTAATAGAATAAGCTTTGATATAAATTATGGTAATCGAGTAGTGTCATATCTCATGATCTTTTCTATGCACTGCTGGCTAAAGGTGTCTCTTTGCAGGTGGAAGGAGCAATAAAAGGAATGGTGAATCAGCCAGGATGACAGCTGAGTCAGGCAGCTGCCCTGCTCACATGATGGAGTTTGTGCCTGGACTCTGAGCACAGCAAGGCTGTGTTGAAGCTTCAGGTGTGCATTGAGGGAATATGTTGAACTTAGATGCTCACACTGGAGTGGGGGTGTGTACCAAGGTGTCTATGAGGAAGAACACAGAGGTCGCATTTGTATGAAAAAGAATAAAGATGTTGAAGTTTTCATTGAAAAGGCTTGTGCTTGTCAGGGTTTAGCCACAGAGAGTGTTTGGCACTCAGATTTGTGTGAGAGTTGTTGCTTCTAGATGTGAATGCTGCTATCTCCAAAACTCTTACCCTTGGTTTTGTTTCATATTCTGTAGTGATAATTAAAACTGAGTTTGGGAAACTTACATGGGTTGTTCTGTGTAACTGTCAGCTTCTTGTGGATGACTTAAGACACCTTTGTAGCACAATTTCTTGTATTAAATGCTGTTGTTTTACACAGAGACTATGCACAAATCTCTAATTGCAGCTCTTATTGATACTACTAATTCAAATCCTCATACTTAGGCTATTGTCATCTCCTTCACCTTGGTTAAGTTTGATGTGTAGGGCAGTGTTTATGTAGCCTAACTGTCAATCTACAAGATTGGAGTATGCATAAACTCTGTTTAGAGGCAGTGCAGAAAAATAAATGTCTTTAAGATGTGAATCACCCGTCCTGAAATAGCCATGTGAAATAGTTCAGTTTTTAGAGTGCAGGAGCTGACTGCAGCATGCTGCAATCACTTAAGCACACACATTTCCAGTCCAGGTGGCTCAGGTGGGTCCCAGTCATTCCATGTGTCTGTTTGTCACGGGCCACTTTTACACTAGGGTGTGATCTTGCTGTGTAGCGCTTTGTGTATAAGTAAATATATACATGGAAAAAACGAAGCTACCCCCCTGAAAATAGCTGCTAGCTCACTGTGTGGCCGTAGGTAGGTTGCACTGTCTTTACATGGGATAGAAATGTTGATGCCTTGCAGGATATTGTGAGGGCTAGACAATGTCTGTATGAGATTGTGCATATTTACTCATTTCTGAAGAACAGACTTCCCTCTGCTCTGGGGACTATTTAACTCCATGGAGCTGAGCCATGTGGAGAAAGGCTTCTTTGTATCTGTTCTTGGGAGGAGGAATTGGCACACTCCAGCTTCTCCCACTTAAGGCATTTACTCCTATTCTATCAATAATTTAATGAATTTTTTTTAAGGTCAGCGACTTCAAATTGTTTAGAAAAATCATACCTATATTTTTCTAAACGAGCTCAGATAAACTTTCCAAACCCACAGATTTAAAGGAAGGGAACATAAGATCCTGTTCATATCTACAGTCTATTTTTTCCCCCTGCACTGCTTCCAAGTTGTGTAAAACGTCACACTTTTTACATGTTACAGTACATAATTTAAAATTGGTTATTTCAACCAAATAATTGTGTTTCAAGATCAGTATCCCTGCTCTTTCTACAACTTTGAAAGCAGACAGCTAAATGGTGATCACATAGAAGCAGATAGGTTTTACACATGCCTTTCTCTTACAGATGAGATGTGAGGTATAAATATTAGGAACCTTGGGAAAAGTGCAAGAGAAGTACCAGGGTTGTATTGTCACTCTGTGTAGTGAAAAGTTGTGTCAGTCAGGGACATAGACATGTTGCAGCACATCTAGAAGCGATTTGAAAAGAAATCAGGGCCATTGTTCCTTCTACTGTAAACATTTTGTAACTCTAATTAAAAAGTATAAGCAGAAAACAGTTGTTCCTGCAAGTAGGGAATGGTTATATAGTGTGTTGGGGCAAACAAAGTGTATTGTTTGGCAATTTATATAATGTAATTTAAAAAATGAAGTTTGTAGTGGAATGCCCTTATGGAGGTAGTCAGTGTCAGGTAAGCCTCATCTACAGACAGCCTGTTACAAAGATAAGCAGGTCTAGAATGTGCAGGCAGTTACTTGCACTATTTTGGAGTAATGTTGATGTTAACAGCTTGCTAGTGTTGGTAAATTTAGCAGTAAAACTTTTTCCAGTTCATTTCGTAGCATGAACACTATCACAAACAGGTTGTCTGAATATGTTGGATTTTTTTCACGTCTCAGAAGATGTACTGAGAGGTGAAACGCTCATTTGCAGTCTTGAAGGGTAATGTTTCTAGTTCAGGATGGGCAGGCATCAGGGGCTTTGTACCACTTCCGGTGTTCGTGAACTGAGATTTTTGTAATCCCTATTGTTATAATATTTATTGCTTGCCATTGCTCAGCACAATACTAAGAATTGATCCAAGGCTGCAAACCTAGCTCTTCTGCTGAAACAGTTTTAACTGCCAGAGCTGTTTTGTGCTGAAGTTAGAGGAATATGGAATATTCATATGGAATATGAAAATAGATTTCTCTTGGTTGTTTTGCAAGTCATGTCTTCGTTTATGTGAGCAGTTCTCCAAACTGGTGTTTCTTAGCCTAGTGATTGTAAAATCTGTTTAGAGAGATTTTTTAATTTTTTTTTTTTTAAAGGAAGAAAGTTCCAGAAGATCCAGCTTCTTTCTCAGGACTGGCTACTGGTATCTTACCAGACTTCTTTTTGTTTCTGCACTGCTTCTCACTCTGATCATTAGTAACTCCCTGCTGTGTTTATTATTGCTATTATTACTGTTTTTCCCAGTGTGGGTCTTACCCAATGTTTTTCCCTGCAGTATTTGGGTGTTTGTTTAGGTTGGCAGATGAAGGGTGGGTGCTCGTGGGCGCTGGGCATTTGGGAGGACAGTGCCCAGTAAAGCAAATCTGTTTCTCAGTGCAGAGCCCCTGTGAGCTTTGCCAGTTCTTTCTCAGCTTCCATGTGGCATTTTCCCAACCTTTCCTGGTGAACACTGATACTTGTATTTGCATGTACTGAAATTCAGGTATAGTATTGTTAATATGTTGTGAAGCCAGAGGAACTGCTTATGTGGTGATGACACCATTCGTTTTTTAATTTGGAGCTGCTCTTGTACTTTAAAAAGATGCTTCCCAGCTGGGAAATCTTGTTTCTGTGAATCCAGGTGGGAATTCTCACCATTTTATCTCTGCCTAGTGTGAACAAATACAAAATATTGTGAATAGCAGTTCCCGTGAAACAGTAAATCAGGATGTGTGCGTTAGTGATGAAGTATCAGAGAATCCACCGGTTCAGCCAAATTCTGTTGGAAGGTAGGAGATGCTTTGCCATCTGCAGTGACCTGTGAAGCAGTTGTGTTGGTGCATTGAGTATTCAGGACAAAAAAACCAAGCCCCTTTTCAGTGCACACAGCTTGCCTGGTCAGGTCTTGCTAGCATGAGAGTTCACATCAGGTAAATCCTAAAATTTCAAGTTTATTACTTACTTCCTTGAAGTTTTTAATTTGTCAGAGTATTCACTTTAGACATTTGCACAAATTTGAGGTTCTTGAAAGTCTTGCTGTGCCAACATTGCCAGGCTGATACAAGTGGGCTTTGAACATCTTGACGTTAATAGTGGTTTGAAATGAGGTATTCAAATTAACAGCTCCCAGCCTTAAACTAGACTGCTCTAAAATCTTTTATGTTCTGCATGGTGGATGTTCAACATAGAATTTTACTGTGAATTATTTAGAATATCTGTGCTCATTAGATGTTGGTATCTGAGTGAAAGAAATAGGGCTATCTAGCATTGTAAAATAGATACCAATGTCAGCACTGGTCAGAAGAAGGAATTCTTCCAAGGAAAATGTATTATCCTTTTAAATTACATTGCATTCAGGTGTTGCTTATTCTACTGCAACTTAAAAGATTTTTTTTGGGAAAAAACAGCATTGGAAAACTCTGAAAAAACCATTAGGAGTAATTGCACACTTCATCAGGGAGATTAGTGTACAATTGCATGTAATGACAAAAAGCTGACAATAAGCTTTGTCTTTCTCATTTCTACCATTCCTCTTTATTTGGAATGATCTTGTGCCTTCTCAGCCCTATAGCCAGGGTTTTGAATAGTGCTTTAGAAACTCCCATTGCTTTGTAAAATGGGGTAAACTTGCAGAACCAGTAGGTAGCTGGAGTGTGAGATTCTAAGTTTTAGGTTGGTTTTTTTTTTTCTTTTTCTTTTTTTTTTTTTTTTTTTGATACCATCACTGATGGTGAACTCAATAGCAGTTTTAGGCTGTATGCATTTGTCATCCTAAACATGTTTTTCATCCTAAAATAAGATATGTGTTTTGCAAGTTGAGGTGTTGACTATTGTAGAAGCAGCAGCGCTTCCCTCCTTAGTGGGCATGGGGAGGGAGCTTGTGCATGGCTGTCCCCAGAGCTGTGGGGACATGGCTTGCAAGGGTGGGAAAAGCATCTACTGCGGATACATTGGAGGCAAAATGGAACTTTATGGGTGAGGCAAGCAAGTGGCCTCTCTAGGAGAAGGTTTGGAAAATGTCAGCAGTGGCAAGAATGGGGAAGAACCTGATGAGCAAGTAGGTTAGCTCCCAAATGGAGAAGAGTAGCCAGAGGCAAGGAATAATAAGGCCAAGGATAATCATCCTTCCGGTAATGCCTGTACTGAAGAGGGAAGAAGGTTCAGTTATGGCCCTGCTAGCAACACTTTGAAGTGGACCAGAAACTTCTGTAGCCTTTGGACAAAATTAATGAAAAAAATAGTTGTGAAAGAATTTTTTTTCTTTTTTGCTTTTCCTCAAGAATTCACTGGAGAGGACTGGGGTAGGGAGAGCAGTCTGTCTTCAAGGAGTGGGACTGAAGAAGCATTTGTGTTGTGTATGAAAGAAGAGATAGGAACCAGGAAGGGAAATGTTTGAAAATGGCAAGTTTGTTTGTAATCATGGGAGAGCTGGAGGACAGCAGAAGTTGCCTGAGTGTATACACCAGGGTGAACTTGTAGTTGAAGGAAACATGCAGTCAATTCAAGTCCTCCTTGAGCTTTTGAAGGGGTTACCATGCTATTACTGCTGGGGGCAGCTCAAAAAAATTCATGACCCAGAAACTACTACTGTCCTTCCCTGCAGGCACCTCTTTATTTCATTTGATTCATATTTTAGTAGTGAGGGCATTAGTAACACCTAATGCATGCTGGCAACATTTTTCTATATTTAAACACTTGCACACTTATTTCCCCTCCCCTAGTTAATAAGAATGCTTGATATTCACATTCCTCTTTCTGCACGAAGGGAAAACTGGGGCAGCAGAATGCTGAGACTCTTACTTCAAATACTGTGCACCTACAGGCTCCAGTGAAATCCTCAGGAGGAATATATAAAGGTTTTTCCAAGTCCGAGCTCTATGTTACCCATCTATAATTCTTCTAAGAAACATTGGAGTAAAAATTTCTGGATTTTGTCTACCACTGTCTTCTGCCTTCTGCAGCACAGAAACTAGTAGATCTTCCCCTTCTTCCATCATTTATGCACAAGTCTACTTCCTTATAAATTATTGGCATGTTTTCTAGTTAATTCTTTGACGACAACAAAAAGATGCTTGTGTCTTGTTTCAGTAGAAAGCAATTTCCCTGAGGTGAATATCTCATTGCTTTTGCATTGCTGCTTTGACTTAGCTTCCATTTTCCTTTCTTCTTGCTTTGTGAATTGATTTAAAAATAAAATCATGAAGGACAGAGACAAAATGTTTTATTTTGCTACAGGTATTAGGTTACCTGAATGATACAGCTGAAAACAGAAGGGGAAGTACTGAAGGGACAGTGCAGAGGATATGCAGATGCAGAAATCCCTCTTCCACTATTTATGCTGCTCCTTGTCAAACTCAACAAATGACACCAAAATGTGTCATTGCTGGATCTGTAAATAGGTCTGCTGTGATGTAAAAATCTGCTGTTTTCCAGGTGGGTGTTGCCCATCTCTCAGCAGTGCATGGTGTCACTGCCCCTCTCCAAGGGGGGAGATGAGGTTTCATTGCATGGTCCCACCGAAAAGCACACACAGCACAAATGCTGCACAGCATCTGAAAGGTGGGGCCTCTCCCCATCTTGCCTGGAACTGTGATGCTTTGCCTTCCTCTCAATTAATAAATGCTCAGGTATTTGTTAACTTGATTTATTCTTTTGTTTATTTATTGACAGAGGCATTTAACTGTAAACAATTACATTCAGTTTCTGTTAATTTCTTCTGTTAATTTCTTCAAGGCAGTCTCACTATTTGCATAGTTACCTGCAGGGGTTTCTGCTGTTCATGAAAAGTTTCAAGATCTTGCTACTAAAATATTTTAGTATAAAACCAACTGTTGTAAAAAGACTTTCCTGATGTGACTTTTTTTCCAGTGAAATCTGTAGTTACCTTAGGCTGGGAGGAGATTGCTATTTCAAGCGCCGAAAAACTTTGAGACAAATCTCTATATTTACATTTTTTTTTTAATTCAGGAAAAAACAAAAATTAATAAATCCTTTCCATGGAGCAGTATGGTTTGTTTTACCAGAAGTTTTACTGTATGTCAAGATATACAGGTAATTACAGAAGCTCATTTGAGTCCTGTGGGGGCGGATAGTGAAGGTGCGAAGTTTACCCTTGTGTGTGCTTCACTGCTTTGTTGTGGACACCTTGATGCAGAGTCCTGTGCCAGTGATCCCACTGCACCACAGATTTCTGTTAACTCCCAATGACTGACAAAGAACTGTTTTGCAACATAGATGGCTTGCAGAGGCTGAGGTCCACAGGCAAGGCTTGGTAAGTGATACCTCGTGTTCCCTGGGGTCCTGTGCACCTGCAGTATGGTCCAGTTGTGGCTGTGGCCCCTCCAGCTTCCCTGGGCACAGCATGTTGGGCAGTCACAGTCCCAGCAGTGCTTCCTTGCCCTTCACTCTGTATTGGACTGCACCCCATCTCCCTGCAGCATCCTGAGCTGAGTGTTGCCACCTGACCTGCATTTGCAGATGTGTTTAATGTTTGGTGCCCAGAGCAGCTGCTGGCTGGGCTATGCTACTGGGAGTCACCACAACACTGAAGAGTATTGGTATTTGTGGCAGGTGGCATTGGTGTCCTTTTAAAGTTTGTAATGTGTTGTGAGCCTCATTTGTGCTTCTGCACTGGTACTGTATCTGTTTAATAACCATGCCCATGTCATTAACAGAGAAGATAAACACCATTTCTAAGAACGGAAACTTTTGTAAGCTTATTGAAGGCACAGGATTTCATGAAAAATTGCTTTGTGATATTTTGCTTACATTACAGATTTCTCACTTGAGGTCGTAAAAGTCAGAGCCTTGCTCCAAATTTTCCAGCAGCGGTATTCCCAACACACCCTGTAACTACAGAAGGCACTAAGCATCCTGCCCATTTTGTTAGAACAGAGCTCTCTAGAGTTCTTGAGAGGCAATTCTTGCTATAGAAATACAGCATTATGCTAAATGTTCTTTGAAATGAAAAGCAGGTATTCCCAAGTCTACTTGTTCAAGTACTGTTCTTGCAGAGAAATCTGTTTTGCAGTTAAATCTTCTGGTACTTCAGGATAGCTGTGAAGTTAAAAAACCTTTTCAACAGAACAACAACAGGAGATTAAAGAAAAGCACTAACAAAAAAAACAACACCCAAAAGAAACCCCAACAGCTCCCCCCACCTGTATTGCCCATACCCCCTTCCTCTGCCTCTGTTCCCACTGTACTCAGATTTTATTTTCCCTCTCAAATGAAGGAACCATATTATTTCCAGACAAGATGGGCGAGGCTTGCCCATAATTTTTTGGCTTGCACATACTTTTAGAAGTATGAACTTCTTTCAGTCTAAATAAATGAAAAATGAAAAAAAGTAATACTGAGAAAGCAAATTGTTTGCATGTAGTTCAGCCTGTTAGGAAGTGCATGATGTGTTTTTTAATGGAGGCAGGAATATTCAGAAAATGGGAGAGAGAGCAGAATGTATGTTGCAGAGTCCTTTTTGAAGTGCATCGTTGAAGATTTCTGGCACCAATTCTGAATGCTGTCTGTGTTTCAGAGTGAGCTTCCTTTCCTAAAGGTCTGCACTGGAAATAATACTCTGGAAAGTATCAGTGTATACTGGGGGACATCAGGAAGGGAAACCTTTAGCTCACTTAAGTGTAATGCACAGCATTGATTCCTGCAAGAAGAATTGCTTAATCATAAGCTTTAAAAAAACAAAACAGCTGAGCTTGTTTAAAAGTCAAGCTAGTGAAAACAAACCTGAGTCAGGATGTACTGGAAGGCTTATAAATGTAACTATGATATATGGATGCACCAGATTTTTAATCAAAGGAATAATTTTATCCTAAAGAAAGCACCTGGGAGAACAGAAGGGAATTGGAAGAACAGAGCAACTCACTATCACCCATGTTTAAATTTCCTTTACCCATCCTTGTTGCCATACTCCAAAGTGCATTTGCAGTAAGGTGTGCTGGTATTCACAGTCCAGCAACTCTGGGTGTTACAAACAAGATGAGATATGCAGCATGGTTATATTAAAAAAAAATAAAATCTGCAGAAAGTTTTAAGACTGGAAAACCAGATGTCCATAGTACCTAGAGCCAAAGTGCATATTGGGTGCTCATGAATGCTTCATGAGGGGGGGGAACAGTGCCTTGGCCATGCTGGGTTTCTTGTTGGTTTTGAGTGACTGGCCTGGGGTGCAATCTGAAATACAGCTGAATGCAAAATCATTTTCAATAGAATATGAGTTTTTATCATTGAGCTCAGATAATCAAAGAAACTGGTTTATATTTATTCAATTTAGTTTTTGTAATTTTTGTTATGGTTTCTGTACAACATGATGTGGCAGCAAAATTCTTGGGTATGGAGTGGCTATCTACACTGTGCAGCAGCACCTACATTTTAATGCACCGATAGCTGTTTCTCCTGCTAATGTTTCCTATTTTAAAGACTGCAATAAATCAAATACTTTTTGCTAAGCATTTTGTGTAATTAGCTTTATAACTTGTGTATATAGAGAAAGCCTTGTTAGTAATACTCTTAAAAGTTGGAGCAAAGCAGACAAAATATTTTACTCGCTTTGTCTACAGTCACTTCCCATCCTTCTCATTTGACTGTTGATTTTCTTGCTTTCTAATACCTTTACCAAAGAACCCCAAACAAACAATTAAAAACAATTATAAAAAGATAAAAAATACCCCAAAACAAAACCAACAAAAAATTCCTGTGTTTCTTAGAGGACAGATGCATCATTTTGTACAAGTGGCTGCTGTTTATGATTTTGTGCATTTTAATTTTCCTTACTCTTTAAGAAAGTTCAGCATCAACAAAATGAGTAAGTTACCAGAGAAACTTGGTGTTCTCATGCAAGAAATCTTGCAAAACATATTGTTATTTTTTTGGGTGTAATGCCTGTTTGCCAAGTGGTCGAGGCTTCACAGGAGCTGGTCAGATTGTGTGAAGGGCTTGGTGTGAACTGACAGTGGTGCTGGGGCCCTTTGGTGTGTATATGGGGAATGCCAAGGGGCCCTTGCAGGTGTAAATGGTTTGGGCAGTGGTGTTGGCAGGAGAGGGAATTTTGGAACTCGGGTGGTTGGGGGATTCTTTGTCTTAAGGATCATTGAAATAACTGGGTGCACATGACTGCAGAGTGAACTTCCTTAAGCCACAGGGGGAACTGCCTTCCCCTCTGCATTTCTTGCCTTACAGTAGTGATATGTAAGGAGCTGGTACATGCTACAAGCTTCAACAGTGCATTGTGCTGGGAATAGCTCTTCTTGTTCTCTCATATAAGCAGTGGGGATTTAATGTACAGAAATGGCTGCGCAGCAGCAGCTTAGTGTTTGGGCAGTATATTTGTGAGGATGTTGAAGACTGTGACCTGGTTATCTGTGGTTTCCTGGTTTATGGTGGCTGGTTTACATGGGCTTTTTCTTCCTCCAGAGATAGACAGTATGCATCTGTGATTTCTGCTATGGTATCTTTACCTTGGTCTGTGTGGTTGCAAACCTTGCTTGGTAGAGGGCTTGGAAAACCTACATAATTTAGATTTTTTTCTTTTTTTCCCCCCCAGTAGGAAAGGTGAGGAAGCTGGGAAGGATCTTGTTATCCTTTGCCAACCTGCAGTGAATTTGTCTAGCTAGCCTTCCATCCTCCCCTGTATCTTCAGTGATAGTCCTTGGTGAAATGGAGGAGGCCTTTTTGCCCTGTTGGTTTTGTTCACCTGAGGTGCCTGGTGCTGGCTCTGGTGAGAGGAGTAGCAGTTGCTGTGCAGCAGACCAATGGCTGTTGCTGGCCAAAGTGCTTGTGAATTGAATTTGAGGCTATTTTATAGCTGCTGAAGGCAACGTGAGCCCGTGCTGGCATTTCTTTCTCCACCCTGTTTTCCCTGCTGTGCTTTGCATTGCTGTAGAGGCAGCATTTGGGTGTTGCTTACTTGCAGACCTTTGAAAGCCAATTAAGGAGAGAAGAAATAGCAAAAAGAAAGACCCGGGCTGTACTGAGGGGTATAGGGGAGTGCTTGGGAAGGCCTGGGGACATGACCTTGCTTAACATGCTTAATTATCAGGGGACAGTGGTCACAGCACCCCTGGGTAAGTCACACTGGCTGTGGGTCAGCATCCGGTGGGTGGAGAGCTGTGTCCCATCAAGCTCTGGCTGGTGTTTTGTGCCTTGCTGATGCCATGCTGTCCCAAAGGGAATGGGATTCCTAATCCATCCTATTGGGCACCCCAGGTATGCCAGCATTAGAATTTTGTTTGGAGACCTAATAGATAAGCACTAGATTATTAAGCGAGCCTTGGTTCTCCCTTCTCCTTTCCTAAAGCAGCTGAAAAGAAAATAATCTGTATAATGAATTACAAATTATTTTTAGTCTAGATTTTATTTTTTTTGAAAATGAAACATTTACCAGTATTAATTTAACTACAGTAAATAAAACACTTTTATCAACATAAACAGGAACAGAATAAGCAACAAAAATGTATATAAAAAAACCTTAATGGATGGGTGGCTTAGATCTTGGCAGTGGTGTTTTTTCAGGGACAGGAAGTACTGTTGTGCTGGGAAGTAAAATATATGATCTCCAGTTTTTTCTGTCCTGCATGTTGTAGCTAAGCAAAACTTCTAGTAATAATAGTACCCTGAAATTCCTTTGTTTATCCTTTCTTTCCTTGAAGTCATGGGCAATACGTTTGAGAATTTTCTTTTAGTTGTTCTCAGATATAAACCAAATCTGTTCTCATCTGCTGAAGGAGAGGGTCATAATGAGCTGGCTGTTGTATAGGCATCTTTCATATTCTGACACACTTTCACTATTTATGCATGTGTGCCAACTGCCCTGTGTCATAACCCAGTGCCTGCTTTATAGCAAAGTGACAATTTTCCTCTTTGCACATTTCAGGGGTTAGGGAAATCAAGTGTATTTCTGAACTTCATTTATTTGCTTTGCTTCCCAAGTGCTTCTTGCAAGAATTTAACTAGAATAAAATGTGATGCTCTATGCCAAGCTAAAATGTTTTCTGAGAGTGAGCAAGAAAAACAATGCAGATGTGCTATATACATCTTGGCAGAAGACTGGGGCTTTTTATAGCCTATCTACCATCACAGCTCGAGCTTGGCAAAACATTCCTGTAGCATATGTATATGGCTTTTCAGGCAAACAGTAAACAAAGTTTAATGTGGCTTTCAGCACAAACTGAATCTCTCTGGAGTGGGGGATGCTTTCTCCTGATTTCAGTGCCATTTGAGCCGGACCAATTATGTGGTTGCACATTTGTCTTGGCCTTTCAGGATAGTCTCTTTTGGATTTAGTCTGTAATCAAAAGAGAATGTCAGAAACAGAAGTCTCAAATAACCTTTTCCTTTTGCCTGTAAGACTGAAACAAGAGAGATTCATGTAGGCAGAAACAATCTAAAGCTAAATACAAAGTAATTTCTCAAAATGCATATTATTCCACTGTTTCTGGGCTTCCCTGTGGAAGTTTAAACTGCAAGTTGTAGTCGAAAGACACACTGTATTTTACAGTTTGGCTAAAATGATAGTGAGTTTTCCTTTTAGAGGATGGCGATCTGTTAGAAATGACAGATTCTGAGTTCTCCTCATGCCCTCCTTTTTTATCTTTTTCTTGTAACATTTCTGTGCTGTGCTTAGAGCTTCTCCTGCATATCTTCAAAAGATGGATGAACATCACTGAACTGATCCTGTGCCCTCCCCCCTGCTTGCCATAGCTAACCCATGCTTCATCCATATAATTTAGACTCTTAAGGCTTCTTGGTGTGGGACAAAGCCCCAGAGTCTCTAAGGGATTTGTATAATCTTCCCAAAGATTGTTTTGCTGCTGGTTAGAGTATACTGAAGTTTATTTCTGGTCTGAAGCCCCCTTTTATAGGCTTTTTTTGGCTTCAGAAGCAGCCAGGCAGAGAGAGGCAAAGGAGAGGAGCCCTTCTGCCACCCGACACAAGCAGTGTAGCGGGCATGAAGGCTGTACTTCCTTCCTATCAGAGAAGTGGAAAGTGCTTCTCATTTAATTGAACTTGCACCAAAACAGGCTGGGTGTTCCAGAATTAAAAGTAACTAAATTAGCACTGACAGCTTATGGTTACCTCCTATTTGTGGAACACCCCTGTCCACACTTCTGTCTGGAAATAATAAAATGAATTTTAGGAAATCCACTGAAGTACATCAGTAAAATTTCAATTGGATCAACTATGAGCTGTAAGTTTTCTGAAGCAGATGGTCCATCTCTGGCAGGATTCTGGTTCCTGCTGAAATCTCTGGCTTCTGTGTTAATGTCAGAAATAAGGTGGGGTGGAGGAGATGGCAGGGAGCTTCCCCGTGCGTCACCGCATCAGCCGCGCGCTGCTGCCCTGCCGTTCTGCTGCCAGCAGTGACGAGCTGGGCGTGCTCTGCACACCCCACCCAGCTCTGCTTCTCTTCACATTTTTCAATAAGTACCTATAGCCTCACCTGGCTTTGATGCTCACAGAAAAGGTGAGCTCAAAATAAAGCTTTGCATCTACATGTCTAGTATTGAGGTCTGAAAATCCTAAAGAAAATATAACTTTTGTTTTTTACTCTATTGGATTGTCATGGTGATGTGAATAAAAATACGTACACCTTTTTGGTTGTGATCAAGGTCCAGATTTTACATCCTGAATATATATCTCTGTGCAGAGTGATATATGCAGTTTTAATTATTTATGGAACCGTTTCTGATACCTGTGATTTGTATATTGACTTAGTTGTTTCAGTGGAACATTAGTCTTCTGAACATAAGTGAGAATGAAAGCTTAAGCACAATCTTTTTTGTTTGTTTGGTGTTTGGAAGAATAGCTGTTTTGAAAACATCACCTTTTTCCTGTGAATCCTGAAGGTGATTTGTAGTTTATCAAAAGACAAGTGATAAACTACTAAAAATTCAAGGAAGTTTAATTTTTAATTAAAAAAAAAAATCGTTTATCCAGAAAAGACTGATGTAAAATTCAAAGTTTAAGGAATGTTGTTAGAGTTATCATATGAGGTTGTAAATTACCACTTTAAAACATCAGTGTGCTAAATTCAAATTGATTTAATTTAGAAGATGTGTCTTGTTCTGAATTATCAGCATAAACGTGTCTGCTTTTACTTTACAGACCGGTGCAGAGAACAGCTTGAGCATGTTCTATTCTATTGTGCAATATGATTGTACTTCTCATAGGAAGGATGAAAAACTCCACGGTTCTAGAGGATGTGTATTTTTTTCCCTTGTCTTTATTTTAGGAGAGTGTTTGGCTAGTACAGTGTTATATTTGATCTCATCTGATGTAGATAGTCCAAAAATAATGTTTTATACAAGCTTTATGATTCTAGAAGATTTTGAGTCCAAGACAGTTTAATATTTTTTTTTCCTAAAGCTAAATGTATTTTGAAACAACCATGGTTTCAAGTAATAGAACTAGCTAGTGAACGCATTTTTTGTTGTGTAAAAGTAAGTTGTTTCTCCCCCCGCCCTGCCCCTCCCCACCAAAGTACAAATGAAAGGGATAGCTTCTGTGAAAAATACTTCCTAAAATGCCTGGGAGGGCTGTTTCAGAGAGAGGAAGTCTCCATGGGATAGGGATGCTCAGCTGGGAGGAGGGAGAGGAGGGAGGACTGGCAGCAAGGTCATATTCTGCAGAGTTTTGCATAAAGCTGCGGCTTTTTCAATACATGTTGGATGTCTTAATCACTGACACTGAAGTCTTCTCTAGAAAAGCTTTGGATCAAAGAAAAGCTTTGAGTAAGCTGACATTTTTACTTCAAATTTGGTTTGCACAAAGCTGGCATTTAAGAAAGCTTTTTCCTCAGGGTGAGGAGGATCCCCAGCATCTTTAAGTTGCCTAAAATATTTCTTTTTTCAAATGGCAAAATTTTACTTTATTGCTAATTTTTACATTTTACGTTGTGTTTCTCGCTGAAACTGCATTCCTAATGTAACAACCTGCAATGTGTGTAGAAGACCAGAGTGAAATGACATCAGTCTTTTACAAAATCAGAAGAGTAGAAGGTGTGTGAGTCATCCAGTGAAATAAAATGTTATTAAGGCAAAATTTTACTGTATGATGCAAACCTCCTGATGAAGTCCATGCATGTGGACTTGGAACAGAAGTTTGGCCTAGCTGAGGGTGTTGATGTGAGTCAGTGTCGGATTTCCAACAGCTGGGAGAGTCCAATCCCTCCCTTGTGCGCTCTGTGTTTGTGTCCCATCACCTACCTTGGAGTCATGGGATTTATTACATCTACTCCTATAAACAGTCTGCTTTTAAATTGAGGCCTACATGACTCTGTTTCTTGCCTCTCCCTTTTCTTCAGCGCTATTGCATGAAAATACAGCAAAGCTTTGATTTAGCTTTAGAGGAGCTGGGGTCTGTGTATTGGAAATGCAGCCTCTTTGGAGGACAGCAAAGGTCCTGGCCTGCTTTATCGGTCTCTTGCAGCTGGTGCCTCTTGCCCTGTGTCTTAAGCAATGAAAGTTCATGACCTCTGAGCAGCTCACTATATATAGACCAGGATCTCCCTGGGAATTCTCCTGGCAGGCTGTCTGGTGCAGCCGTGGAGCAGCTCAGTGCCCAGGTGCAGGTGCTGTGTGTAACCAATTTGTGTGTGCAGTTGTTTGGCCCACTGTTGTTGCTGGGGCTTTAATCTGTACATGGCTGGGAGTTTCTCTTGGAAAAAGCCTGTGAAAGCAGCTGTAAGACTCTCTGCCAAGCTGAGGATTTCTCTTCTAGGAAGTCCCGTGTTCTGGAAAATAAAAATTATGTTATATCTTGGAATATTTTCAATCATGTAAGTGTACATAATTAATCTTCTGAGTCAAAATAGAGTACACAAAATAGAGTACAAGAACAGTCTGAGAATCAAAATACAAAGACTTTGAGGTAGACTTCTTCAAGAACAGTATTTTTGGCTGCTTATATATATATACACACACATATATATGTAGGTTTAAACACAAGGTTGTTATTTTGATGCTTGCAAGCTTCTATTAGTTCAGACATCTCAATATTTAAAAAAGTATGAGGGGTTTATAAAAAAAATTCATTAAAGTTATTGAAACTTCCATTGTAGTTTTAACAGTGCAGTTGCTATTAATATAGGAGAGACAAAACAAAGGCCTGTTGGTTGCTACAGGAAAACTGGCAAATTTAAATTAATTTATTTGAAGTGTTTTACAAAAATACATGGATGGAGCCTTGTGTTCAGATGAAATGGTTTAAAACTTTGGTTGGTTTGTTGCAGCCCTGGCTAGGGAATTGTTAGTGTATGCTGTCTAAACCAGTCAAAAAAAGTTGCCATATTTTAGTCTCTTTCTATTCATCAAAGTATTTTCTTTTTTCTCTACTCTGTTACAGAACAACATGCAGATGTTTCTCTGTAATGGAGTTTAAGACACTGTCTTCATGTACCTGCCTGTAGCCTTGTTGTGCTCTATCATTCAAAGTTAGCAAGAGATAGTACAGCCACCTTCTTCTATCTGCATTTGGGTAGGAAACCCATTGGAGAGATCCCAGGCGTTTAAAATCAATAGGTTTTCTGAAACAAAAGTTGTGCAGTTTCTAAGAGCCTGTTTTTTTTTTCTCTACACTTTATTAGACAGGTTTTTTGCTTATTCTTCTTAGTCTCAAGTGTACTGTAAGTGTTCTGTAGGAGTTAATTGCAGAAAACAGAAGTTGCAGTATTTTTAAAAATACTGCTTTTCTGTGAACACATGAGCTGCACCTAAATGAACATGTGAAACATAATTTTTTTCTATTTTATTTAGTTTTTAGTCAGTCCTGTGTGAAACCTATTTTTGCCATGAGTTATGAATAACTCTTATGATTCTGTGTATGTATACAATATAATTAGGCTGTTACATTGAAAACATTTTCAATAAGGCTCTGAAAGCACATGAATTTTAAACTCTGGTTTGACTAAGTACAGGATACTCTCTAATTTGTCTAGCAGAAGAGAAGAAAGATAATTACTTGGGCTTTACTGGGCTTGAAGGTATAATTCTAGGTGGAATATTATGGTGTGCTTGAGTATATTTCTAACATTGTCCCTGTGTGTGCAATTGTAGTAATTTCTCTGTACCTTCTGCCAAAATTGACTTTGTTAAGAAGATGGGAATTTCTAATTTAGACCACAGTATAAGTTATGACTGAAAACACCCCTGATATATCATTCTTATATTAATCAAAACTTCTGGAGATGCAAATTGAAGTGCTCTGAACTCAAAAATTAAATAGTTTTTACAATTTTACATGTGATATACTCACAACTTAGCTGAAAAGACTTGAAGGTTTACTTCTTGTTCAAAATAGGGCTTGGCATTGCCTCACTGATTTAATAGTTATTTTTTTATTGCTTTCTTTTCTGGTCAAGAAGACTAGCTGGTTTTGCTTCTCTCTTAATAAAATCTTCTGCTTGAATTGGGACGAGTGCAGACACGCCATTAGAGATTGAAGTGATTTTGAAAGAGGTGTAATGGGTTAGAGTTCAGTGTACTGCTGTTAGCTGCTCCCTGTCACTGGGGGGGACAAGGGAGAAGATAACTAAGGAAGTAAAAGCAGGTTTTTAGTGCCTTAGTGAATGCATTCACAGGGCTTCGTGTGGTAAGCTTTGCTTATGTTGATGGGTGCTAGTGCAGTTGGCTCTGGGAGGGGTTTGTAGTGTCTGGATAGAAGAAATGCAGCTGTGGTAGAGGGAAGGGGTGTGCTTTTAAATAAGTGTTTTCCAAGAGCTGTCATCTCTATTTGATTTAACCTCTTGGAATGCCTTCTATTTTCTGCTTCTGCCCAGGTATGGAAGTGATGGTGAATAATAAGCAAATGTAGGTGATGGAGGAGCAAAGTGGGTTTTGAGAAGCCAGAGTGAGAGGGGAGGTTGTGGTGCACTTGGCAGCTGCAGCTGGCAGGTGATTTTTTTTTATTTATACCAGATCTGGAACTGGAAGTGAGATTGAGGGAAGAGTTTGAAAATGAAAAGAGTCCTCATTAAGTCATGAGTAAGGTTCCTTCATTAGAGTTTTTCTGTTATGGGCTCTCTTGACTACTCAGGAGTGTGGCAGTGGGGTTCTGATTATACGGGGGCTAGCCTCAAGCTTAGACCTGAGCTTAGTTATTGATTTGAAAGAGAGGTTTACTGCTGATTTGTGAGGAGGAACTGTTACTGCTATCTCTGAACAAAACATGGATGTGAATTAAAATGGCAGGAAAGATAAAATGTGGAGCTGGTAGCAGATAGCATTAGTTCTGCCAATTTCCTGGTGAGGTCTCCAGCCAGATATGGTGCTAATATTTTTTTATCTTAAACAGGGGAATATCCTATAGCATGATCAGTCAGTAGGGCTACAGCCATAGTCAACCTTAGTGACAGTTAAAAAAAAATGCCTTTAGAAGTAATGAATACACTTGAAAACAAAACAAATAGTCCTTGAGAGTATTTTTAATAGAAGTTTAATTTTAAGGTACTTCCTCTCCTTCACACTAACATGAAATGCTGCACTGGAGTTTGTGCCCTGGGTTAGCAGCAATCAGAACCTTGAATTCAAAGAGAATTGCAGATCTGTTTTATTTAACCTTATAAAATAAGCATGATTATAGTAGTTGAATTTATATGGTGATTGTTCTTGAAGTTTCAGAAAAGCATTAGGCATGTTTAGAAATCTTAAATCAGTGCCACTAGAAGGAATTGAAATTACACTCCTTCAAAAAAGATTGAGCAATTTGGAGAAGTAATAGCTAAATATTATTGCTACAAATTGTTCCCTGGAGATGAAAATAAGGCCTGCTTTGGTTGAAGTATCTTGAAAAGTATTTAAGAGATAAATGAACAGGATACCATGATTATTTCCACATTGCTTTTGCAGATACTTACTGGAAACCAGTTTTCCTGGGTGGGTTTGACCTGGAGGTACCTGCTCGTGTGTCCAGGAGAGTGCTAACCACTGATAGTGTTCCATGGGTGTCCCTTAGAGATGAGATGGTGGAGTGGTGGGGTGTGGGGGTCCTGGCCTCATGTCAGCCTCCTTAGGCAGTGTAGAAAGCTCTGTCCATGAGCTAGAATGTGCACACAGGAGAGGAGGACAAAGATGGGGAATGTGGTTATAGTCTTGGGAACAGTTTTATATAGCACAAGGGAAACTCCTAAACCTTTCCTGATTAGCAGGGTTTTCCTACGACACAAATCAGTAGAAATGCTCCATATATCTATTCTGGTGTTGATTTGTAGGTGTTTTTCAGCATGTTAGTTTTCTACTTCATTTATTCTGTTTACCAGCTTGATCCAGCAGCCATAGGTGGCACGTTGCTCCTGCTCTGAAGCAGGCAGGGAATTGCTGTGCAGGCAGTGCCCAAGCACTCTGCTGTCTGTGTGTGCTGCGGTGCAGGAGTGTGGGGCATCTCCTCCCATCTGCGCCCTGCTTGCAGCAGCTGCGGAGGGGCAGGGAGATCTCATGGATACCCCTGTGCATGGCTGACAGGGTGTAAAGCACCAGGGATGCTGGAGCTCTAAATCCTATCAAAAACACGCAATATCATAGGTGACCTGAACTGAGATTAGTTTTTCTGTGATTCACATAACTTATGTGGACTTTCTGTGATTCACATAACTTGTACATTCCTTCTACATGGTTCAGCACAGCTGTTTATATTGCAAAGTCCTACCCACCAAGCCTTGAATTTGAAGTTCCCTGAGGTATAATACAGCCATGAGGACAGAGAATGGTATTTAATATTTTTTCCTTAACTTTATATTTACAGTGTGGTGGACGTGTGAGGCAGTGTATATAAGAATGATTTTGTAGTTCTCTGTGTATTAATCATTATTTAGAGTTCAGATACTACATGATTAATTGACTGTGCCCATTTGGGAACATATATCAGAAGTGGTTGTTTCTATCTTTGATGGTATCTGAGATTAATGGCCCCCAAATGAAAATCTTACTCAAGTACTTTTCTGAAATAAATTAGGATCTTCCTATCAATCTGGATGTCACTTGGGTAGACAACTCTCCCCTCTTAGGTTTTCTCTTGAAACATTTTATCAGACTCACTTTTTTGTTTGTTTGTTTTTGTTTAGTTTAGTTTTGTTTAATCAACATCTGTCACATGTTGGTGTACAACATGCAGGTCTGTATGTGCAGACATATAAATGTGGTTGGTTATTCCAGTAAAACCCATCATTCTGGTCTAAATCTAGTAGTGCATTTGAAGAGCTATTGTGGTGATTGAAAAAAACAATGAACTGCTTAAATCCAAGTAATGCTGCAATGATGGGTGGAGGTAAATAAACTCTTGGAAGAAACAGAAAGCACTTCTTTCATCAGACTCACTTATGGTTCAATTGTTGAGCTGCAATCCTAGGATGTTCTGCATTTCTTCAGCATTGTTGCCCAAATTCTAAAACCCTGCATACAAGATTGTGCATCATTATAGACAGTACCTTTCACTGCATGTTCATGAGCTATGGATTTGATTACTGTAATTCCTATCTGTCATCTGGAGTTCATACTAATAATTAAAAATTGTAATCAAGAAACAGTTTTATTGTATTATTTGTTGTATTTAGATGCAGATTATGAAGTAAGCTCTGTGTTATGGCAAAATAGGCTGAAAAAGGCACATTTATCTTTCCTTACTTGTGGGTTTGCCACAGTTGGAGTTTGTGGCAATGCTTCAATAGATGTCTTTTTTACATGGGATTGAAATAAATCCCTTGTAAAAGTTTTTTTGCAGTTTGGGCAGGACACTGTTATTTGGTGCTCACAGCATGGGCATAATGGAGTTTAGAGATGCAGTGTCCTATTTAACTTTTTCCCCTTAGCAAACAGAACATAGTTGCTCATAGTGTAAACTATCAGTAACCGTGGTGAAGAGTGTGTTATTCTTTCATAGCCAAATGTAAAGCTTTATTCTTCATTTAATGATTATCAAATTTGGTTGCCTCATGCATTCTAGCAGCAGCACAAAGTAACTTTTCCTTTTTTTGCAGGTGCCTGACTTGGTGCTAGTATCAGAGTCCAGGTGCTGACCTGGACCTGCCCTTTGGTGGTGGCACCTCCTAGTGGTTACAGGGCTGTGTGCTGTGAAGAAATGTCATCATGTCATTAGTTTTGACAGTGAACAATGTTTTCAGTGCAATATTTTTTGGAACAGACTGCCAGGAGACATGTGTAATCTAGCCAGAAGCCCAGGACCTGGGGGTGTTGATCAGCAGCTGGGCTGACCATGAGCCAGTGTGTGCCCAGGTGGCCAAGAAGGCCAGTGACATCCTGGCCTGTGTCAGCAATAGTGATACAGCGGCTAGCAGGACCAGGGCAGTGATTGTTCCCCCGTACTGGGCACTGGTGAGGCCACACCTTGCCTTTGTCCTGCTTTGGCCCCTCACTGCAAGAGAGACCCTGAGGAGCTGGAGCATGTCCAGAGAAAGGGAACAGAGCTGGTGAAGGGTCTGGAGCACAAGTCCTAGGGGGAGCAGCTGAGGGTTGTTTAGCCTGCAGAAAAAGAGGTTCAGCAGAGACCTTATTACTCTACAGCTACCTAAAGAAGCTTGTGGCAAAGTGGGGCCTGTCTTTTCTCCCAGGTAGCAAAAGATGGGACGGGAAGAAATGTCCTCAAATTGCACCAGGGGAGCTTTGAATTGGATCTTAGGAAAGGTTTCTTCACAGAAGGGGTTATCAAGCATGAAAAGAGGCTGCCCAGAGGAGTGATTGAGTCAGCATCCCTGGAGGTACTTAGAAGACATGTAGATGTATCACCGAGGGCCGTGGTTTTGTGGTCAGCTTGGCAGTACTGGGTTGACAGTTGAACCTGATGATCTCAGAGGTTTTTTCCAACCTAAGCAATTCTGGGATTCTCTGCCTAGTCCTGCATTGACAGAGAAGGAGTCCCATGCAGTGCCACAGGCTGGGCTGGGAACAGTGAGTGGGCAGGAGCCAGCCCTGCACACTGGCAGCAGGCAGTGTCAGCAGGGCATATCCGGGAGGCAAAGGAAGGGATCATCCCCCTCTACTCAGCAGGGTCCCTGTCCAATTCTGGGATGTCCTCAGGTCCCTTCCGATCTGAATTATTCCTTGACATCAGGAGATTCTATTCTATTTAATAGGTAATGAAATTATGCAGTACATAGGAAAGTTGATTTAAAGCAGTTAGTGATGTGATTTCTCATGTGTTGGTATAGATTTCTTCTAGGTAAAGTGGGTGAGTTAAATAAAAATTCCAGCCTCTCATGATGCATGAGGGTGATGTATTAATAGAAAGAACTTGCATATCCTTGTAGGGTAGGAAGACAGGAAGTGTAGTGCTACAGTAGACCTTGGACTATTTTCCTTACAGATGAGTAAATTACCGCTTCATTTCAGAAAAGCAAGGATTTAATATAGATATTCAAAAATTTATGTAAACTGTGGAGTGGCTAACAGCCAAATTTACCATTTTTAGTACCAACCTTTTGGCACTTGAAGCAAGATTAAGTAGTTCCTTGATGCTTTTTTTGTACTCCAGTAGTAATGCAGCACAACTCAATATGTAGTGCCATTCCAGCAGTTTACTGGCCATATTAGTTCAATTTAATGGGTTTTAGGGGACGTTTAATTGCTGAAGTGGAAGACTATTTGGCTCATTTTTTTGGCTATCAGACTTCTGTACTGAAGACTTGGCATTGATAGTGTAATGTGATTAATTTTTAAGTAAATCGTTGTTGAAATTGGACTTACAGGATGCATGCAAAGCCCAATATTACTTTTTTTTTTTTTTTTTTTTTTTTTTTTTTTTTTTTTTGCTTCATAAACACCCTGTCTAACATTTCAGTGTGTCAGGAAGAATGATATTTGCCATATGTTCAGATTCTGTCTTGGATGATTTCTGGTAAGCCAAAGCCCCTTTAGCAAGGCTGGGAAAGCATTAGTGAGTGCAAAAGCAGAACAGGATGCTTCAGTGATCAGGCTTGTATGTTTCTCTCTTTTTCAAAACTGGTTCATATCGAATCATTGTGCATCCCTTGTTTGAAGACATTATGTATAACCTGGTGTGTTTGAAAAAAGCTGAATCCTAGACCAAACTCTCTCATTACAGCATGAAGTGTAACCTTCCTGAATGTGTATTCCACTTTCTCAGTAAAACAGAATAGCAAGAAATTAGCTTTAGTGTGCTGCATCTTCAGAACAAAGAGCAGTTTTACAGGTTAAGCACCAAAAAGATGAAAGGGGTAAGGCTTATTTTTTGCTGTACAGTATTCAGCTATTTTCTTTTGTAGTCTGTAGCCCTTTTTTTCTTTATTTCATGGGATACTGGGGAAGTGTATGTGAACGTGCTCTAAAATTCATGTGCGGGGAGTGACTGCAGGTGGAGTGAGGTCAGAAATGGAAAAGATAACTGTCCTTTCAAGTCATCACCTGGTAACTTAAGAGTTGCTGCAGGTGTCAGTTGCTTTCTGACCCTTACTGGGCTGCTTTCATTTCTGTTAAGTGTTCTTGTGGCTTGTGCCCTTGCCAAGACAGTGAATGCACTTGTGTTGTACCAGTATTGCCACCATCCATGCTGCAGCATCAACGTACTTTAGAGAGCACAGCGGGCTTTGGAGCTGATTTTGCCACTGCTGCTTGTGTGTGTTATGCAGCAGATCTTTGGGCCTGAAATTCAAGGAGACAGAAGATGGGATGGAGGTGAAATTTAAACCCAGGGACTTGTTCTTGCTGGCTTCTCAGGCTGTGGAAGGTAATGAAGCCAGCTGACGTTGCAAGCCTTCATGGCTGTCTTTTGGCACCTGACTGCTTGTTTGGATGGTTCCCGCCTGCAGCACAGGGCTAGACAGGGAAATGAATGAACTCACTGGCAAATTTTCAGATATATTAGTTTTTTATTAACCATAGTTTCCTTTCAGACAGCGTTAACACGCCCAAGTGCCATATGCTGCTGAACAGACAAGTCCAGTACACACCCAGCCTGGTGATTTAGTTGGCTTTTATCTGTGTGTATTCTTGCCGCAAAGGCTTTATCTGTTCTCAAAAAACTCAATCCATTGAAGATAGCCACACACATGGCCTTCTAATCTTGAATTCCAGATGGTTTTAAGCAGAAACGAATAATATATACTTACTTTCCCTTTATCTCCTGATTTATAATTGAGAAGTTATATTTGCATACTTGGATATGCTTCTTCTCTGTCCTGTGTCCTGGTGGTGAGTCTTTTCCTTTGAGAGTTACACTGAAATACTTGTGCACAACTGTCCAGCTGATAGTGGTTTTTAAAAATCATATAAAGATCTGTTAAAGCAAGAAGCTATAAATTATATCTAAATTTAAATAATTTCAGTTGGTCTTCATAGGCAATGGAGAGCCTCTGGGAGCTCAG
Organism: Fringilla coelebs; assembly: GCF_963513975.1. Lineage (NCBI taxonomy): Eukaryota > Metazoa > Chordata > Aves > Passeriformes > Fringillidae > Fringilla > Fringilla coelebs. The sequence goes on along the minus strand of NC_140028.1, from coordinate 139,842,977 downwards.
CTTGACAAAGCCAATCCATTTCCCAAGAGTGCTATGTGGTAAAAAATACACTTCCTATTTGGGCAAGAACAGACCAGAAAATACAGGAGTGTGGGGGGAAAAATACCTGTCTTGATTTCCAGATGTGTAAAAATTGGTAGTGGCAACTGATCTGCACCCAGCTGAAGGGAAACGCAGTTGGGAAATGTGAGCAAAGTTAAGAAGTACAAAGATCTCTTGGAGAGAGCTTGGTGTCCTCCCTCCGTAGTGTTCTCTGCATGGGCTTCAAACAGCATGCAAGAAATGACACACACACACTCCTCTGCCATGCCAGCTCCAAGTATGTAATTGTAGCCAGGCAGATTAATGTTGTTTTTCTGATGCTTCAGGACATCCTGCTGGTGACAGGTGAGATCAAATCGCAGTAGTGGGCACAATTAGTAAACACTAAGCATTGTTCATCAGGCTTTTAGGAGCCTGATTTCCTGCTTTCTGTTAGATTGCTACTTGTCAGAGGTTTGTGGTGCTGTCTTCTTGTAAGATAGGGACAACGTGTTTTAAAGAATAATCTTTGCTGTTACTTTTAATGTAAAATATTTCAATATATTTTTGGAAAGGGTACATTTGTACAAACCAAGACACCTTCTTAGATGTAAAGGAATAAGAAATCTTTCTATGCCATTAATAAGAACACATTGCTGTTTCCATTCTGATTTCTAGATATTGTTTTCCACATATGGTCCTTGTTTCCATTATGTGGGAACATGAAATTGTTAGCTACAAAATGCTGAATGATACTACTTAAACTAGTGGTTTTCTCAGTTTTTCCTTTGTGCTTTTTAGAAGTCATTTTATGTAATAAACAGAATGTGAATGGCTGCATTCTTGCTGCCTTTGTAATGTGCTCTTGCTTCCAGTCTCAGTGCTGGTGTTCACTTAGCAAATATTTGACTTCAATTGCTGAGGATTAGAAAATGTGGTGCTCATGAGCTTAAATTATGAGTACCTTTATAATCATCAAGTTGAAGAGTTAAATGGGTGTAGACAGGAAACAGGAGATCTGACTTGCTTAGACTTGAGCTGAGTGATGCAATATTTAAATGAAGATATTATAAATCAGGTTTAGCATTACTTCTATCCTTGTATTCATTCAATGAACTGAACTTGCTGGTTCTTCTACATGAACTAGTGACAAAGGCATCTATGCAGCTTTTTCAAAATAATTGTACTTTGCTAACTTACACATTGATGGAGCAGTGAAGCTAATGAATTCTCTATCACCACTTGCTTTTCTAAATGCATTGCAGATTTGGAGAGTGCAGTACCCTTTTTACACAATCATAGCAGTGAAAGAATAAAAATGTAGCTTTGTTTTATTGACAAAATATGAAAATCTGATTCTGCTATACAAATTCAGATTTTGAAACAACAGCATCATGTCTGACTAAATGGTAACTCTGAAGCAGGTTTCTTGAAAAACTTGTGGGAGATGTAAAAAATTTAGTTTCCTAGTTTTTTTCCTTTTTTTTTTTTTTTTTTTTTACAGAAACTTGACTTTTATAAACTTAATTTACTCAGGTTTTTTTTTCTGTTTAATAACTAGAAGACATTTTCCTTTTAACTTGTGTAAGCACCCTGTTGCACATGTCCTGAGCAGATTGCTGTGAGTAAGTATTGGTGGCAGTCCCTCGTTTTTGACATCTCACTTGAGAGCCCCGCACTGCCACCCAGAAAGGGGGATCCCAAAGGTGTCCTGAAGGAGTGACTGGACTACTTAGCCCCACAGATGTAGTTATGTCAACTCCAGTAAACTCTGTAAATAGCCAATTTCCACTTTAGGAACTGGTCTGAGCCAAAGCAGTGTATTTGCTTCAGAGAATGTTTGAGGACTGTGCTGCTGCTATTGCATAGGGAACTGTGAATATCTGTTTACTGGCTGAGATTGAGAAATGCAGCTTGATCAAGCCATGAATACAGATGCACTTGTAACATCCATGTAGGAGTACTTGAATTCCAATCTGTGTCAAGTCTGGTTCAGTTTCTTTCGTATTTAGCAGACCAGTGCATATGAGCTGACTCTAGTACAACATTGTGTTCATTTTAGACAGATCACAGAACAGGAATTTAAATGTGAACATTTATGCAGTTTGGTTTTTTCATGTAGTTTGGTTGAATAATATATAGAAATAATTGCTAAAACTTGGAACCTTAAATGGCTATGGATTTTCATAACTTGGTAAAATCACGAGTTTCAATGTTGTTTACTTTTTTCTAGTTTCTTTCCCCCCCCAGTATAGTGTAACTAATCTCTGTACAATGTGAGTATTCCCTTCCCTCTTAGACCTCTCTTCCCTCCCAATCCTCCCCCACCAAATCCTTGATTTATGCAAAACCTTTAATAGAGTAAAAGGGCCTCAAGAGAAGACTGTTCTGATGTTTGGAGAGGGCTTTAATGAAAAGTTGCATTGTTATTTCATATTTACTTACCAAATCCCGCCAGAGTAAGTTCTTGCCAAACTAGTTTTATATATTTCTTGTCTGGTCTTGCTCACGTATTGTTTTGTGTCAGGACCTTGTCTGACAGGAAAAGCGACCAGAGCAGTTCAGGCTACGGCAGTACTAATAGGTGATGCAGTAAAAATGAAGTCTATCTAAAACTTCTTATGCAATATTGAGAAACTTTTAAAGGAAGTAATTAGTAGAAGCAGCTTATATATCAAAGCTATTTTTAAGTAGATTGTGCATGCTGAAATGGCACAATAGTTATTTAGAAATGGGTGTTTCTGCTATTGATTCTGTAGTCGTGAATGTTTTTTTACATTTGCCTTGGAGGTAGGAAACAGTTGTGGTAGGAAGCAAAAAAACAAGGATACATGGATATTGATGTTGTAGTTTCAGCTTGGGTGCTGTTTGTTTTGATGGATGTAGTCAGGTCACTGAGCCCGTATTGCAGTTACCTGTTTTTAATGTTTCCATTCTTCAGTAAGAAGATTAATTGTTGCAAACAAAACTGGTCAATTGGGTGACGTATGAGGGATCAGGCTCTCTTAAAGCCCAAACTCAGTTTTCCATCTGCGGTTTTGCAGTGAAGGCTGGTTTATGGTTAAATTCCAGATTAGCCTTGAGATGGAGAATCTCAGCAGAGGAAACCTGAGACAAGTCCTTCAGAAGTGCAAGGTGCTTCACAGCTTGGTCCTTCACAGCTTTTCTGGTCTTTGCAAACATGTTTCAATCTTTGGTGTAGCTATAAGAGTCAGAGGAGATTTTTTTTAATGGGCTGGAGGATGAGGAAGGATCTTTTTTCCTTTTAATCTGAGAGCAGAGTTTGCGAAGACTTCCCTTCAAACATATTTGTTAAGAAATGTTGAAAGATTTCTGGTGTATGCAGGTGATTTTGTCCAGCCCTGTCTGTGTTAGTGGAGTATTCAAACTTACAAGTTTATCCTAATGTTTGCATTATGTACCTTTTTTACAGAGCAGCTTTGTGTATTAACTAGCTATGTAGGCGCCTCTATATGCATGACAGTGTGAATAATATAATGCCATTTTTAATTATTCCCAAATCTTTACTTTTAAAAAATATATGCTACGTTATCTCCTGTAATATGCTACAATAGTAAATCTGTTTAGAGAAAACCCACATACTAGAAATCCAGTTAATTGTATAATAAGTGCTTGCTTAGAAGAAATGGAAGGTAATGATATTTAATACTGAGAGAAATCAGAGAAAAAAGTCTGTAATTTAATTTTTGGAATGACTAGCCTAATGACTGTAAAATGAAGTTCTGAAATCTGATCATCTAATGATGATGACTTACAGCAGTATTTAAGGAGGATGTACTTATACAAACAATGAAGTAAGTTTCATACTACCACATATCTCCAAATTATTTGACCTATGCATATATATCATATGCAAATACATAAGAGTTCTAGGATATTAAAGCCAAGATGAATATCTGTTTATGTTCTTTTGTGCAGCATGTTCTGTCAGGATTTAAATACGTATATGGATTTAAAGGAATTCTGGTAGTCCCATTTCTTGTCCTGTTCCATCTTTGAGAAATCAAAATATTTTCAAGCCTTTTAGGGTGGAGGTAATTTATTTATTTACGACTTCTATTTTTAGTGTGGGTGGGTTTTTGTTTCATTCAGGTTTGGCTTTGGCGTGATGTTTTTATTATTTTTGTTCGTTCGTTTTGTCTCTTCTAGACGCCATACATAAAAAGGTTCATGCTAATTGCTATTTTTAGGAAGTCAGGAACTTTGCAGGTTGATGCAATCTTGATGGTCCTCCCAGCAGAAACTTTGTGTAGCCATGCCTTCTCAGTGAAAAGCAAGGGAGCTCTTTTACACTGAGCACTGAACAACAGCCCGGGGCATTGGGGGGTGTATTTGAGAAGCAGGATTATGTAGCATGATCAGGCCAGGTGTTTACAGGGCAACTTTCCCCCATTAGGAAACAAATCCTTTAAGAATAGCGTGTCAGGTACTAACCAGCACTTGGGTCATATGCTGGAGACACTTTGTGGACACAGCCTTGCTCCCTATGGCTTCCTTTGCTATCAAAAGTAATAATAAAGACTGTAAAGCCAGTCCTCCCAGTTACTGCTAGACACCTGTATAAACACAGGGCCACATGCACACATTTGTATGCATATGTGTTTGTGTGTATATGTGTCTGTGTGTGTATATAATTTCAAATGTGGAAAGTGCTCTTAGTATAGGTTTTAGATATACCATTTACCACCTCTAGTGAAGGACAGGTAGAAAGCATTTTGATGGTGTTTAAATGTCTATTTATGCCTTTTATAGCTGTTCTGTAAAAACCTCACATCTTTTACAGCTGCATGTAACCTTTTGTGCCTGTTTACTATTGTCTGGCATGCTTTATTTTGTGGACAATGTATTTTTCTTCCTTTTATGGGAGGAATATTGGGAATGTAATGTGCAGTAATATTTGGAATATGTCAGAGTCCTATGTGTCAGCGATGGGATTGTGACTCATGCAGGTCTGTTAGAAGAGGGAAGACTGCATATCTAGTCTGAGTCAATTTAGAAAAAGAACTTGGACTTTACATCTCAATTTACATTTATTTATAGAAATATGACCTAAATAGATGTTTGATGTCAAGAATCTGTGGGACTGTGGTGCTGACTATATGGTGGAGTAACATTTTCCTGCTGGCCTGTGATAATCTGATGCTATTTTCTTCTTCTTTTATGCAGGATCCAAACTACTGGATACAAGTCCATCGACTGGAGCACGGGGATGGTGGGATCTTGGATCTTGATGACATTCTTTGTGATGTAGCTGATGACAAAGACCGTGTAAGTACACATGGCTACGAAAGCAGTGTGGCACAAACTGCACATCAGCGCATCAATGGTGTGTGTTTCCTGCATGTGTCCCAAAGTAGGAGCCAACACAACATTTTTCATGTAGTTTGCCTGACAGATGTGAGAAATTTGTTCTGTCAGGGTTTTCCTTTTAATTGAAATCATGGGTTTTCCATCCTTTCTGGTTCTTCAGCAGTTCAAATACGAAAAGCAGGCTGCAAGGATGAAAATACCTCAAACAGTGGAAAATGCCTCAAAAGTGGAAAATTAATGTGCAAAAAAAAAAAAAAAGCATCTGTAAGTTGATGTTGCAGCTTTGTGTTACCAGTTGAATATGTGCAAAAATCCTGCTGGTTTTAAACTATCGAGTGTTGTTTTTTTTTTTCCCCACAAAAATTTGTTTTGGGAGGAATTGCTAGTTACACAGAACTTGAGACAATAATTATACACTGCTGAGCCTTGAGTGCTTTTATGCTTTTTTGAGTAGTGATTTAGATCACAGTGGACTAAGAGGCCTTTTGTTTATTGGCTATTTGTTGAAGTTATAGATACAAGTATCTTTGAATTACTTGTTCAAAAAAATGTGGGTAAGAAACACTGTGGCAAACTGCAAAGTCATGTAAATATGCTGCTTTGCTCTAGAAAGCTGAAGCTCTTGAAAGCATCTGAGCCTGATACAGACTTCAGTCTGGAAACGTGTTTCAGGACCGCACTCCTTCACAGACAGTATCCTTAATTGCCTCTGTTGGAACAGGCACTGTCAAGGCTCCTTGAAAACTGGCCAAATGATGACTCTTAGGCTAATTTTTCAGAAATAGATACTTTGCCTGTAGTTATTTCTTGTGACAAAACTTAATTGACATGGTTATTTCAACCAGGATTTTATAAGGAAAAATTATGTGAGGAGTCTTGGGACATGAAGACTCCTCAGTGTCTGAAATGCTGGGATTACTCAAGCTGTATAGAGTAACAGTGCTGAGTTTTCAGGAATTTCTTCCATAAAAATAGTGCCCAGATAAGATTTCATGAAAAGCTAATTAAAACCTCTAGTTGGTTATCTCATATTGAAGTGCTCAGCTGTGTGATTAGTTTAGCTTTTGCTTACAGGCCTTAGGGAGGCTGGTGCATGTTGTCACTAAATATAAATACTTATATATATATATGCACACACAGACTTATTTGAATCATGCACTTAGTTCCTCATGTGCTCTTCCCCTCAGAAATCTGAATTCTGGTGACTTCAAGACCTTATTCTTTGGTTGTTACCTTGCCTTGCTGCCTTCAAGTGGGGTATTAACTCACAGTGAAACTCTGTGGGTGTTTTTATGTGCATGACTAATAGCTGAAAAACTCTGACTGCAATTGAAGCAAGCAAAGTCGTTATTACAATATTGTTTTTGTGTATAGATGGACAAGATACTTAGCAATTAGTAATATTTATCTCTGCATTTGCCAAGCTCATCTCAACTGATGGCACTGTGCTATCCTGGTTTATATCCTATGAGTTAAATTTCCTTTTTTTAAAGGACCTTGCAGCATTGATTAGGAAGGTGCAATATAAACATGCACTGTGCTATCCTGGTTTATATCCTTGAATTAGTCATTCTCACTTGACCTTCACGTTTGGGTCTTTTCAAGTATTTTGGTCATTAGTCATTGGTTTTTAGTTTCCTGTAGTGTGTTTTAGAGCTGACCTTCCTGGCTCCCCTTAGTTTTGGTTGTTACTTTGCTTGCATAGCAAGTGTATCAACTGGCTTTGTGTTGCTATAAATTAATACATTTCTCATTAATGTGAGGTTTGGAATAGATCTCCAGTTAGGGATATTTTGTATCTTATCTGTATACTTAAGCATACCTTGTTAAAAGGCATTTAAACAGATGGTGTCTAAACATGTAATTAAATGATTACTGAAGTCTGTAGGATTAGCTGTGCTTAAAATCAAACATTTGCCTATATCTCTCTTTTTTAAAATTGGGACAAAAATGTCTAGGATATTGGAAAACTGAACTCTTAATGTTTTAGTGTTCACTTTCACAAGGAACTTCCTTACATTCTTGAAGAGAAGTTTGTTGTGTTACTTACTACCTGACATCTGTATTTTTGAAAATTAGTTTGCTCTTACCGTGGTTCTTTAGACATAAGGATCAGTGATAAATATAATTTTTGTCTTTGGTGATGCTTTTATGGTATAATTGTGCAGTGTCATATCATCACAATACAGAATGCAGAGCAGCTAAGGGCCACTTGTCCTCTTGATGGATTTATTGCTCTGTACAGTCAACTGCCATAGTAAAATAAAACACTTCAGGGATGTGAAGAATATATTTACTCCTATTCCACTGTCTCCATGGAGAAAATGTTTTGTCCTATAACAAATACAAAGACCCTTAGAGCAGCTGTTCTGAATGGAATGAGAGAAGCATCTTTGATGGCATCCTTCACATTAAAATGCAGTATGCTAGGATGACTTTATTTAGCTTCTTCTGTCCCTATATTTTGTAATTTTCTTGTACCTTACTAAAACAGAATGGATGAGTAAGGGTTAGCCCTTTCAATTGCTTTCTGGAATGATTTATGATGCTCAGTGTTGTTCCTCCTTAAAAAAAAAGGAGTAAAGCATGAAACAACTACCTGGAAAAACTGATTTTGCTAAGCTGTTTGTTCCTTTGTTTCTGAAACAGCTTTACTTAAGCCCTTTAACTTAGTTCATTGAGAAAGTGCATAAAGCACTCTAACTTAGCCAGCATAAGATGTGGACATTTATATTACACATATCACCACATGTGAAATTGCTTTGTTAATGCAGTTAAAGGTAATAACCTTATAATAAAAAAATTAAATGCTCATTTAAATAATTTTTTTGGAAACTTTTTAATATTTATTGAAATGTACTTTTTTCCAGGTTTTACTATGGAGATATGGATAGTTTTCAAATATGGAAACATATCAGTGTTTTTTACATTTATATATCTCTGTGTATACATGAATACAAATGGGCAGACTTGTTACTGTTTTTGAAAAATATTTGGCTACAAGAAACAAGATCCTATTTTCAGCTAGCATTTAGTCAGCTGTGTAACCTGCTTCCATTATTTCAAAAATACAGGTTTCTTGTGCATTTAATGATTAGACCAATATTTTAAAGATAGGTTAATAACCTGTTTAGTTTGGATTTCTGTAACTTGCAAAAGTAGCCCTCTCTATGAAGACTCTCAAAAAACATATGTCATCTTGATAAGTTTCCAACTTGATGATAGCATACTTGATGACCTCAGTTCGGTTTTTGGTAGGCAGACGTTCTCAGCAGCAAAAAAACCTCCAAAACCCAGAAAAAAACCAGAACCCAACCATTTTTAACTGTGCTTTCTTCGGCTAGACTGAGGCACGTAGACACTTGGGTGATTGGGTGTAATATGGAAGTGATTATTCTAAGATCTCATAGACTGTTCTTTACCCATGAAAAAATGTTGAGAAAACTGTGGTGTAATCTCATTAAAAAAAAAAACAAACACAACTAACAAACCCGAATTATGTGTATGAATATAACTTGCCCCCATTTGAATTCTCAGTGAAATAGTAATTTATATTTTGAACAAGTTGAAAAAAAAATTCATTTGCAATTATATGTAATTTTTTAATGAATAGAAATGCTCAGACTGTTGCTCAGTGGGAAGCTTTAGAGATCAAGATGTTTGTGTTTGGTGTAGCTATATTGCTACAGAGTTTTTTCTTCCCAAGAGAACAAGGATCTGCCATTAACAGCCACTGGTTGTGATGATCAGCTGGGCAAATAGAGCTACTTTGAAACAATGTAGGTGTGAACCTAAGGTCAATTATTCCTAAATTCGTTTGCTCCAATATACTTATTTTTGCCTAATTAATTTGGGATTAACAACATGTAAATCCGAAAGGCCACAGCATCTTATAAATTCCTTTATCACTGCTAAATTCAACGCTGGTTCTTAAAAATAACCACAGTAATTTGGTATATGCTTGGATTTACAGCCTGGCTTTATTTCTCTATGCTAAGGCAGGCACAGGCTTTCTTTGCTTGACTTAACATTTTCAAATATTCAGTCAGCTCTTCACCCTGCACAATTCATGCTTACACCCACTGAATGCAGTGATAAAAACCAGAGGAATATGGTTTGGTCTTGTCTGGAGTGGAGTCTCACACTTCCCACAGTGTTTGTGTATGTGCTGCTCTATCTGGCCCAGGTCACTGGAAGTTCAAGGTGATGTTGGTGCTTAGTGCTGCTTAGACAAACTTCGAACCTCCCAGAAAGACACACAAGAAGTTGCTGGTTTGAGTGGAATACTTCTGGTGAGAATGGGATGGAGATTAATTTCATGGATCTGTGTTGAAATGGAATTTGTAAACAGTCATGAACTAGAGTTAACTGTGTTAAGTAAGCAAACTGCAGCTGAAATTCAGTGAAATCAATTGTGCTTCATTTGCATCTGCTTTTAAGAGACCTACAGAGATTCTATTAATATTATTATGAAGTTGGTGCCTGCTTGCTTGAAGTGTGAAGACTTCTAGTGGAAAAAAGTCATTGAGCAGCTTCTTCACATAATGTCAAAGCATATTAGGACCTTTTCCCAGTGTAGTGGAAAGGAAATGAACTTTTGGGCTTTGTGTTAAAACAGATGGTCAATTCTAAATAATACTGTTGTTTTGTTTACTTCCTCCTGGAAAGCTCTGTTGAGTTAGAGAGGCATGTGATACACAAAATGTGGTTTGGAAAGGATGACTGTATTTTGTTTGTAACAAATGTTAACTGAAAGCCTGCACAGAAATAAGGCTATTTTGAGCAAATGCATTATAATGTTAAGGTTAAAGGCTAGCTAGGGACTGAAGAGCTGTGATTACAGTATTCTGCTGCTATTGATTCTTGCTCTCTCACTCTTATTTTTTGAGCCAGTTATGCAAGACTCCATTTTTGTAGTAAATTCAGGGTAGGCCAGTGACAGCAAGATGCTGTTAGAAACAATGAGATTCTGGTAACCCTGTGGCTGTTCATTCACTCAAAAATCTTAAAAGAGCTTTTGAAGTTAAGGAAAGCTGCGCAGATAAAGCTGTGTTATCTTTAGATTTTCATCATTACATAATCAGAATACTCTAAGTAGTGTTGTTTATTCAAAATTTTGGGTGTCTCTGCTTCATTTAAGCAAACATGCAGCAGAATTTACATGTGATTTCACTTTGATTCTGCAAGTTAAGAGTTTAACCCTAAAATCATGAGTAGAGAATAACAACTCTTCGTGCTTCTTGTTTCTGCCATTAACACATTAACACCCTGGATTGAATGAAGAAACAAGTTCTCCAGGTCCCATGCAGCAAATCTGACTGCAAAACCTTAAAATGCCCCAAAAAATTACTCAGAAATATGATTTGCAGTATTTACCATACCATGATTGGTATAACCTTTTTCCCCTCAAAACCTTTCTGTCAAATTAATTTCCAACTATAGCCACGAAGCTGCCACACTGTGCAGCTTCTCTCTTCTTGTTCTGTGTCTTCATTCCCAGTATCCCAGGAAAACAGATGACCTTGAAACAGTTTGTTGTTACTCACAAGTGACTTGGCAAAACACATTTTGAGCATAAGGCATTCTTTTCTTGTAACAGCGTAAAATAACTGCTTGAGCCACCAGGCTTGGGAAAGTATTGATACTGGGAAAGAAACCCATCATTTAACCAACCCCATGATTATTTTCTGTTTAAAAACTTCTGTTTTTGAACAATGGGCTCTTGATGGCATCTACTGTTTGGCAGTAGTTTTTATTTTAATTGTGCTTTTAGAGTTTGACATTTTGTATTACTGAAATTCTGAAAAATTGGTAAAAACAGAATGTGTCCTTTTAAACCAGGTGTTTTCACATTACCACTATTGATTCAATTCTGGGATGGCCACATGATGAATTTTAGGTCTGTCTTGCTGATGAATCTAAAGTAGAAAACAAAGTATTTGTACAGCCTTTATTCCCAGCTGCAATTTAAGGAAGACATATTTGAAAATAGCATGCTCAAAATATAAATGCTATCTTCAGTCAAAGAATGGAATTTAAATGCTTGTTGTGTTTCTAATAGTAAACTAAATTATAATTTCACAGTGTTTGTGGATGAGACTAATATATAATCATATATCCATGGAAGTGAGGAAATAAAGGTCATAAATAATGAATATTGCAACATGCATTTTTCAATCCCTAAGAGATATTAGATATAACTAAATGTTGTCTCCTAACTGTAGTACTTAGTTTTTCACCTCCTTCAGCACTGTTCTTCAAATTGTTCATCTCATCATCACTTAGTTTTTTCTAGCTATTTGGTGACAGCATTTCCATCCATGATTTGCTGTGTATTTTTGAGATAAATTGCAATATTGCAATTCCTTTCCTGTGATGCTGAAACAGTTGTATTTTTGCACTAAGAACTCTCACGTAGGAGACAACTGACATTAGTAAATCCATAAATCAGTTTCCATGGAGATCTGGAGAGCTGCAGGTAAATCTGACTCCTGAAAATTGAATATTTTGGTAAAAACTGTTCTCTGAGGAATAGCAGGCTCATGCATGAATATGATATACTGGGGAAGATTGTGACAGTATTGTCAAGAAAGTAATATCTCACAATATTATGCCTGTATTCTCAGCAGAAAGACAGACCTGAGCAACAGTGACAGGGTTAGCACAGTCAAAAACCCCACAGACTTGGCATGGAATAAGAGGAAGGGTTTTATGGATGTGTAACTGGTTTGAAGATGGAAAATAGAACATGTATTGTTCAATATACTTGCAATTGTTCTGAGAGAAGGAAGATTTGAATACTGGAGTGACAAATTCCATTATTGTGTGGGAAACTGCACATGGATGGTAAATGCTGCTCATAAAGAGTTGCAGAAGCATCCAGGGAGTAGACAATAACATGGTGGATGTAATGTCATTTTGGCCAAGGTGATGTGCTTTAGGAGAGAGTCTGCTTTAACTGAATACACAAACTAATGAGTTCTGAGCTTTCTCTTATTTCTGGGAGAATGTTTCTGGTTTTGCAATAGACCTCTGGACACAGTGGCTTACGTGCAAGGCACATAACCATTTCTCAGAGGGCTTCCAGCAGTTTGCCCTGTCTCTGCCTCTCCCCAGTATTTTCATCCCAGTGCTGCTGCTTGGCTCATGGGGGCTCTGGCAGATTTGTTCACTCAAGGGACAGAAGACTCTTCTTTGCAAAACTACCTGAGTATTTTTCTGCTATTTCATGAATATTGTAAATTCACCAAAGGACCTGGCAAGCTGAGGAGGAAAGGGAGAGGGCTTTTCAGCTGGGAGTGGTTGAGGTGTGAAGGAAGGAGAGGAAGAATGGGAACATGACTGGGCTGAGACCTTGCTTTTTCAGTGGTGCCTATGGAGCTGCTGGAGTGGTCTCTGTGATGCAGCAGGGGGTGGTGGGATCTCTCTGCTGTGTGTGCTGCTGAGGAGCCCTCTGCTTCCTCCAGCACCTAACCAAGCAACCAAAAATGATTTTGTAGAGATAGCAAAAAGCACAGAGCAAATGCCAACACTGATTCCAGGTACAGATTGACATCCTCCACCAGCAGTGTCTAAATGGACTAGGATCTCAGCCTTGAAAAGGTGTTGTAAGAAGCAAACTGTAGATGGCTTAGAATCAGAGGTGGTATTGAGAAGTGGTTCTTTGTTTTTTTCAGTGGAAGCTCTGGGGCATCAAGTGAAACTGTCATAAGAGTGGCTGTCTGCAAAAGGTTTTCCAACTTTCCTTGACCTTAATTTTCATCAGAATATCTGTGATGTTTATCAAATGTCATAGATGCTTCACAAAGTTTTGGAGGATATGTTTTTTCTTGAGATGTCATTTGCAAGCACATAATACTGAATTCTCTGCTTCTTTTAACTCTTCAAAAAGTTGAATCATGGAAACTTGGTAATTTAAGTAGGATTTCAGTTTGTGAGAAAAAGTTTCTTTTGTCTAGACTTTGGTGAAACCACAGACTGTGTTGAAGTGGTGATGGTCTCAGTGTCAAATATTAGTAAAATTGAAGGTCAATATGTGTCTCCAGATAATGACTGCTGCAGTATTATAAACACATCACAATTAAGAGAGACTTTGTACCAAAAATATTTAATAATTTTTTTTCTATATCTTGTAATAATTACAGATTCACTGGTTAGATATAGTTGTAGATAATATAAAGCAATGCTTTCTAATCCTTCACGGGGTAAATCTCCACAAAAATATGCAGTGAATCTAGAATTAGGCCATTATGGCTAATAAATACTTAACATGCTGATAGCTTTTGGTTAATTTTAGCAATTTCACTGTGTCCTAGAGGTAGATTATTCATCCTACAACAAAGGAAGAAGTTGCAGAAAAGGTTGGTTATGGGGATTTATTAATACTACTCTCTTACTCCTTATTATCAGCAGGTCTTAAAAGAAATGCTGTTCCGACTTCACAGATATTTCCTAACAGAGGTAGTGAGACTCATACACCAGAGGACTGACCCATATTAGAGCTTAATTATAGTAATGGATAATCCTGCAACTATAAATTATTCATAGTTGTTTTGTACATGAAGTAGCATCATGAATAAAATAAGGAAAAGTTTCTGGAAAAGACCCTGATTAATGCCCAAGTTTGCCAAAAGGTAGTTTTCCTCCTTGTCTTTCAACATGGATTAAATGGTTTGTAGAGCTCGGCCCTTTGGATGTGTTTTGTTTAATGGAAATCAGTAGCAGCAACTCTCGGGGCTCTACACCCTTGTAGAGTTCCTTGACTAATACCTTATGCAAGAGAAACATTCCTACCTAAACACAGTCCTGCTACAAAAGCTGCAATCTCAGCTGTCTGATAAGATTCCCACACTGTCACTGGGATGAGAATTCATTACTCTCTTATCCATTGATACCAACAGGTCTTAAGAGACTGTTGTGACTTTGTAGTTATTTCCAAGGAAGGACAGTAAGGTTCAGAGTCAGGTACTTTATTCTCTAGTTGACTTAAAAGTTGAAGTATCTCCTAGGTTTGTAGTGTGAATAGTCTACTGGCAAGGAGAGAGCACGGAATATTTAAATTAGATTAAAATAGGGCCCCTAATGCATTTAATGAGGTGGTTACTGCATGCTGGAGGTTTCTTCAGAAAGGGCCTTGGATCCAAAACCGGGAAAGTAATGCTGTCTTTTTTTAAGGAGCCTTCACCAGTCTGACTTTTCAGTTGACTTCCCAGCAGTAGCCCAGAGAGGAAGGAGTTAAGGAGATGCTTTGAACCCAAAGTCTTCTGCTTCATCCCCACACCCTGTTGGTGTACTTCCACACCCAGCTGGTGTGCAGGGAACTACCTCCCGTTCACCTTTAGCGTGCTCAGCAGGATAGTCACTACGTTTTCAGATTAGCATCACCACTGAAGCCTGTCTGAGTTTAAACAGCAAGAAGGAGTTCTGCCTGCTCTTCAGTGACATTCAGCATTGCAGGACCATTGGCTTCTTTCTTTTTTTACAACCTGTTGGAAGAACTGAAACTGGTCTTTGGTGGGCTCTATTCCTTACAGGCTGCAAGATTTCCTGTAGATTGAAGACTGTTTCATAGAAGCTTGGTGGGAGCTTGATGATACTGAATTTTTACTTTCTTGGGATGCTGTTTACTTGAAGGTAGCCATACTTTGGATGAAATGGCAGACACACCTAAGAGGAAAATTACAAAGAAGTCGTCGTCCTTTTCATATGATCGCCGGAGAGATTCAGTGAAAGTTAGGAGACAATCCAAGTCTCTTAGCTTTAAGTCTGCTACATTGGGTGCTCAGAAAAGGCAGGCACAGAAAAAGCAGGTTTGTATTTGGATATTCCTCAGAAAAAAATCTTGCCTTCTAAATTTTTGTGGAGTTTGTAAATCTTGCTGTGTTACTGTGAAGCGGCAAGCAATCTCTGCTGACTTGCAATCTGTGTGTCTGTAGGTATGTGTGAGCATACAAGCTTGTGTGCCAGTAAAGCTGGATTTTTTCCTGTAATATTTCCTAAGAGCTAGAAAATTTATGGTGTTAATTTTATGCTGAGAAAAGTCTGCATCTTTTCTGCTTTTAAGATGTGATTTATGATTTCTATTTTGTCTCAAGGAATTGCTCCTACAGTGCAGTAAGTTTCCTGTGAGTTTGGGTAGTGTTTGTTGTGCTGAAAAACATGATGGGTGCTGAAACTTTTGAAGTTATTATTCAGATTACAGCTGTTCCACTGCTTTTCATTGTTATTATTATTTTTTTAATGTTGAAATGTACCAGACTGAGAGCTTTAGGGAGTGAAATATCTTACTTATTCCAGAACAGGTAATGCAAGTCAACAGAAGCACCTGTTCTGGTGGGACCAGTTCTTGGGTTAGAGGGCAGTTTAATGCCTTGGCAGTGCTGCTTTGCCATAGTAAAAGACTTTCATACACAGGTCTTTCTTTATATTTTGTTGCTGGGATCTAATTAAATGAAATCTCTCCAAAGAGAAGATGCAGTGTGAACTGTCGTAAAGGGAATAAAAAGTGAGTCAGTTCATGAAATATCTTTGTATACTGATCCCTGAAATTTAATCTAATATGGAAGGAGTACAGGATCACTGACTCTGATCCATCTCTTGCTCTGCACTTGTGTGCACCTTCTTGAACGGTTTAAATGAACTTTACAGGGAATTTCTAATTAGCTGTGTACAACATAAAGCGATTTAACACTTTGCAAATAGTGTCTCTTCAAATGTTTTGAAATAGACTAGATTTTCAATAGCACTAAAGTGAATTTCTTGCAAGCAAGTAGTTTTCAGACCCTGACCATTCCAACTGCATCTAAATTTTTGAGGGCATATACCCATTCAGATTTAAGAGAATGTAAATTATTGTGTCCAGTGTAAACTTTAGTATTAGATTAAAAATACAATGTATTTTATATGTGTGGGATCATATTTGGTTTTATTACTGTTTTCTCTTGTTCTTGGAGAGTTAAAATGTCTGTTTACATAGCAAGAAATTTACTGGTAAAATGTAAGAATATTCCAGTTTATTTGGATTCTTTAGTGTTAATTATAGGCATAGCTGAAGCTGTTTTTCTTGAATTGAAGTTCCAGAAGTTCAAATGAGGAAATACTTTAAATCAGAAAAACCTTCAAAAGTGCTGCAAGCTCTGACAGTCCTGCTGCACTTCCACCCATTATTTGATGTGTTTTTTAGAAGTAAAAATAATAAATCTCAATTTTATTAAAATATGAAATACTAAATGACATCTGTGAACGTTCAAGTTCCTTGAATCTTTTGGGGAAGTCGGCTACTCACATTAATTTCAGAATTTTATTTGTGAGCGCAAATCAGTGAGTATCCGTGTATTTTGATTTTAACAGACCATAAGGTTCTTGAGTCCACTCATCTTTTGGATGTCTGCCATGCTTACTGTGTGACCTCTAGTGGTTAATGAAAAATATGTTCAATTACTGAATTCAGGCTGTTGCTTGAACAAGTTTTGAATGTGTATTCTTGTTGGTTTAATTATTTAATCTTCTAAATTATATTTTTATTTAAAATAAAAACTATAATCTGCTTTAGCTAAATCTTTTATGGTGTCACTTCCAGAAAAAGTGCTTTGCTAAAAATTCTTATTCATAGGGATGTATGTCTGAACTCCAGTACTCATAGATGCAGAATTATGGGACTAGTTTTAAGAGACTTTTACTACTTTGTCTTGGTTAGTGGGTGATACATCTGAAATGAAGCACTCAAGACAAAGGTCCATTTTGATAACTTTTGTATATTGGAAAGATCTAAATAAGGGCTTTTCTGACTCAAGAACGTATTTTTCCCCTTCTAAATGCTCCAGTAACTGTAAGAACAGTTAAGTTTTCCTATAGGCTTGGTCTTGTTTCAATCTTCAAATCATAATAATTAAGTGAGACAGAACCATTCTTTCCTCCCTGCCCTCCCCCCTTCTCACGAGGGCAGACACTTCTGTGTGTATTGGAAATGCTGTTGAGCACAAAGCTCAACTGCATTTGTTACTGTTGGACTTGAAAAATGATGGGTTTGAATTTACCAGAATCTGATCAGTTTTCAAGCAGCCAGACCTAACTGTGCTCAGCACAGCGTCACTGGTGGTCACACAGACTCCTTCCAGGCTGGGTTACTGAGTGAGCAGATTTTCACCTACAGCACCAAGAGAAATGTTACTTTAAAAGGCTTTTCTTTGTTGATTGAGTTTCTTTCTAATTTTTTAAAAAATATTTTTCTAATAGATGTTTGACATCTGAGAATATTTAAAACTGTGCTTTGGTCTTTGCTGTTTTAGGAGACAATAGGAGACTTTGCTGCTCACAATATATGTGGTTTTACTTGGGTGGTTCCCTGGAGGAACAATACTCTGCTTCTGCTTATACTGGCAGGCAAGCCAAAATTATTTTTTAAATGTTTTGGTAGACTGATATCAAAGTCTCTCAAAATCACAGCATGCTGTGAAATCGTCTTCTGCTTCCTTGGTCTTATTATCACTGACCTCCTGTTTTTGCAGTTTAATTTCTTATTTTTCTTTTTTGTGGTAAAATTTCATTTTGTCCTCTCCCCTAATGAAAAGTGTTTAATTACTGGTAAAATAGTAATAAGAATCTGAGAGCATTTTTTAAAAATACCATTTATTACATTTTCTGAATTATGGTGATGTAAGAAAATGTTAAGGTGAATTGCTGTGTTTCTCTTGCTGTTCCATGGGTTTTTTGTTAGCTTAGCTAACTTACTAGAAATGGAAAATCATGAAGTGTTCAAACCCAACAATATCAAATATTCTATCTGATGTAGCAATGAACCTCTTCCAAGATAATCTTCCCATCAAATTATTTATTAGTACAGGTCACTTTTTTATTCTGTTGTTTTCCCTAGTCTTATCTGTTCTGAGGTAGAAAATCTGGTAATTACATTCAATGGCTGCTGATATTGTTGTATTGGTTGATCTGGATAGAAATCACATTCCAGAAATATGTAGGCTGGTCTTCTTAGGTGTACAAGTATTATGCAACATAATGTATAAAATATTTGATAGTTTTAAGAGAAGTGGTTGTCTCTTGTGTTTTGAATGAAGAACAAAGTCAGTTGCATGAAGTATAAACTGTAAATAAGTAAAAATTTGAGATCAAAATCCTTATGTGCAGGGGACCATAAAAAATAGATCCAGTTTTATTTTTAGCTGTTTTGTGAGAGCCTCTCAAGTCTTATTTCTCTTTGTCATCACCAGCTGACTGATTACTGGGATGTGGGCTGGAGCCTCAGCGCATTAATTAAGATCTGAAACTGTTTTCCTGATAACTACTTATGTGTTGCACACAGCATTTTGGAATCTGGCAAAGTTCCATGCTCATACAAGGCTTACATAGACTGCTGATTTGTGGTTTATTCACTAGCATTCCTATTTTTCTTCCATGGAATTCTACAGAATTGAGATGACAAACTTTTTTTCCCTTTTCTTTTAAGCTCTATAATTCCTGAACTCTGTGGGGTTCACTGCCTGCTATCCCAGATGCAAGGCAATGCATACAAAGAGGGTGTTGTTAGAAAATCTTCCAGTCCCTGTGTTTAGATATGACTCAGTTTATAGAAGTGTTCCAGATGCCTTGTTATGAGCATCTGAGAGCAGGGAAAGGCCTATGAGTTCCACTTTCTGCTGTCTTATTAGAAAGAAACAGTGAGTGGAAAAATGGCCCTGGGAAGGTTGGTGATGTGAGGGAAGGGGGTTGCCCAAAAGGGTAATGATTTTTCACATCAATACATAGTAGATGTCCCAGGACCAGGACTACTGGTGTGTGACAGATCTGGTGAGCAAAAAGCCATAGCACCAGCTACCAGCAAATGGTTTGTAATCTCATTTCATTTTAAGATGTTATTTCTGAAAACCATGATCTGTGATTACTTTTCATCTAGTGATTTTCTTCCTGTCTTTTACAAGAGTTTATTTTGAATTCTCTGAGGAATCTTGAGTACCTTCTTTGGGGAAAGAGAAGTCAGCTTTAAGTGTGAGCCTGAGGATTTGTTGTGAAAAATCTGATCCTATTTTTTTTTAATGAAACCAGACAAGCGTGTAAAGAGGAAAAGCATGTGATATGTGTAACAGAGCACTGGGAGATAAGAGTGTGTAGGTTCCTTTGGCAGCTGGGTTATTAGTAGAAAGTTGGCCTAGCTAAACTCATTCCCTGTGGAGCCTGGCAAGCTGTTAACCATAGTGGTTGGCTGATATTATTAAAGCTGTGGTTGCAGCAGGGTGAGGTGGGTTGTAGCTGGTGAAGTGGGCTCACCTTCAGTTAAAAAGAGTAAAATCGAAGCAGAGTGGAATGATAGTGAGAGGTTTGGCCATGGTGAGTCTTGAAGTCATGTTTTCCATTTCTTACTGAGGCTTGTTCATGGAGATTGTGGTAGATGTGTGTGGTAATGCTCCCTACAGCAGTGTAAATCATTGTGCCTTGATGGCATTTGCTGTGGTGGTGTTGGTTATTGCTCTCCTTGCTACTGATTTCCAGTGCACTGAGAGAGTAGTTGTCCTCTTCCAGAGTCATGGATTCCTTCTCTTGGTGCTTTGTCCTGGAAGTTATTATGGTATTGCATACCATCTCAAGAAATATTTTGTTGTGGTCTTAAAATAACACCATGCTGCCAGGAGGTTTTCAAATTTAGTTGGTGATTTCTTTAATGCAAGCAAAATACGAGACTTTATTTTGACAATTTAGAGGTTCATCTGATCTAAATTGAGCTATTATTTTTAATTCTGTTTGAGTAATTGTTGTTACAGCTCATGTAAAAGCGAACATGATAAACCACACTTTTAGGCTCCTGAAAGTGTGGCTTTGTGGCAGATTTTAGCTGATCTAAGACTGTGGTGGTGCTGCAGATGTGTGTGACCTTCCACCTTCCCTGGCTCTGCTTCCCATCTCTCCCTGGCTTCAATACTGGGAATTGTTGGTTGTGGCAAGTGGGGTCAGAGTGCTGATAACTCTGCCAGAAAAAAAGGACAGCTCATAGGAGGAGGGGTGATACAATGGCCTCTGCTGCAGGGAGCAGTCTGATGCTGGGAGCAGCTTTGCTGTCGACAGAGCCCTGGACATTACAGTAGAGAATGAGTGTCCCTTAGCAAAGCTGGGTGAAAAAGACATTCAGGGCTCCAGCCCTGCTAGCCAAGGGAGCAAAACAGCCAACTGGCCATTCCATTTGGCAGTGCATGATGTTACCCATGATGAGAAAGGAGGTGCCAGGGAAGGCAGGTCCTTGTTCTTGCTTGTGCCCACAAGGGGCTGGTGGTGTCCCACAGAGTACCGGGCTAAGTTTGGCCCAATGCAGTGTGCTGAGCTGGTGGGTTCTGTGTATATTCACCAAACTTCTCCCAGCTGCAAATACTCACCCTGCCTTGGTTGAATGCTCTTGGTCTGCTGTTGCAATGTAGGCACTGAGGAGAGTAAGAAACAGAGTCACAGAGCTACAGTGGTTGAGGCTGGAAGGGACCTCTGGAGGCGTCAAGTCCAACCCCTTGCTGCAAACAGGGCCTGTGTGATCTGGATCTGAGCATCTCCAAGGCTTTAGATTGCACAGCCTCTCTGTGCACCTGTTTCAGTGTTTGCTGACAAGGTGAAAATTGTTTCCAAAGCCTCATCTGGCTTCCTGGTGTTGCAATTAGTGTGACTGTTGCATCTCCTCCTACTTCTGGGTCACTTCTCAGAAGATCCCAGCTCTGTTTTCTTTCTTCCCACCCATTAGGTCACAGATGACAGCAACAATCTTCTCTTTTAGCTTCCTCTTTAAACTGATTAAGCCCAGCTTTCTCGGCATCTCCTTGCAGATCCTGTGGTCCAGCCTCCACTGTGCTGGTGAGTGTGACAGGACATTTCAGCTACACTGCTGCTGTCACAGCCTGGTGTGCAGGAGCTGCCTTCACCACGAGGGTACACTCCTGCCTCGCCTTCCAAGTGCTGCCCAGTAGGGATCTGCCCACCCTTCTGTACGAACTCAGCATCCTGCTGGCACCCAGCCAGTACTGCTGCACACTGATTATTAATTTAAAATTCTTGGTGGCATTCCCTCATTAGCAAGAAGCAGCGTGCATGCATTTTTTTTTTTGCTGCTTCTTGTGCAGCATTATATCCTCAAAATGGGATCGGTGCATTTCAAAAGAAACTGTTGTCAGCTGCAATAATGCTTTTCTAGGATTAGCCATTTTGTTCCAGTTAAGAGGGGGAAAACTCTGCCAAATACAAACTAGGGGACAAAAAAAAATGAATAATGATTTCTGGATATATGTATCATAACATTCCATTTCAAAATGCTCATATTTTCAGCACCTTAGCAGAAACAGTTAGTTAGTTAATGAAGAGAAAATTAGTGTTTTAGTACCCTTTAGTCCCCTTTATTACCTATACATAAAAGTATGTTTTAAGTGCTATGCCATTGTTTTTGTGGAATGGTGATCTTTGCATGGTATAAAAATTGTGGGAGTTTTTTGTGCTGTATAAGCAATATTTTGACATGTATTTTGAACAGTCTCTGAAGTTCTGAGCGAATGGTCTTTGTTTTCATTTTAATACTAAAAGAAGAAGTTGTATTTTAATATTACAGAATTTCCTAATGGAAAAGGATTTTATCTCATTTCCAACTAAGATTTTGTCACTTTTCTAATAGCAACAAAGTTTTGCCCCCTGTTGTCCTGTACAAGAGTGAGTGAACATTTTGCTTTACAGCAGCTTGATTTTAATATTTCTTGACGAAAAGGAAAGAAAATAATTTTTAATTATCTAAAAATATGTCCCCTGGCTCAAAGTATACTTCTCAGATAAAAAGCAAGCAATGTTTTGCTTTCTCAGCGATTTCTGTCACTTGAAGTGTGAATTGATCATGAAGGTAATAGCACATGGGGAAAATCCAGTGGGAACTGTCTGATTTCATACATGTTTCAGTTCAAACACTTAACGTTCTTTTGATTTGTAGACTGTAATTTTCACTGACAGTATTAGAGGCTTTTAGAAGAACAGCCCCTGACAGATGACATCCATCTAACCAGCTGCTGCCTAATCTGACTTCACGCTGAATATTGTCTTATCTGACTAATTTGAAATACAGTAAATATTAATGACTGTTCATCTGTTATTTAAAATAAACAGAAAGTAGTGAGAGAGTGATGCTCACATTTCATGCTTCTGCTGTAACTGGCTTCTTGTCATCTGTGACTGACAGCTTTTCTTCTAGGGTACTTTCTTTGTGAAAAATCGATGTTGTTTTAATTTTCTCTTTTTTCCCGCAGGCTTTATTACTCTAGTTTTCAGTAGGGTCAGAAATAGTGAGATGTCTCATGTGGTCTAAGTTTAAAACTGAAAAATCAAGATCTTAGTTTCCTTGTCAATCTTATGAAAATTACCTTTCAGGTGAATTAGATGTGGTCAAGAAATGAAAAATAAAAAAAATAGCAAAAATAGTGCATTATAGATTTAGAATCATAGAATCAAAGAATAGGTTGAAAAAAGCCTCTAAGATCATCAGTCCAACTGTTAACCCAGCACATCCAAAGCCACCGCAGAACTCTGTCCCTAAGTGTCACATACACACTTTTAAATGCCTCCAGGGATGGTGACACAATCACTCCTCTGGGCAGCCTGTTCTCATGCTTGATAACCCTTTCTGTAAAGAAATCTTTCCTAAGATCCAATCTAAAGCTTCTCTGTCCTAACTTGAGGCCATTTCCTTCTGTTCTAGCACTTGTTAGTGGAGGAAGAGACGGACCCCCGCTTTGCTACAGCTGCCTTTCAGGTGGTGGCAGTGAGTGATGAGGTCTCCCCTGAGCCTCCTTTTCTCCAGGCTAAACACCACCCCCAGTTCCCTCAGCTTCTCCTCTTAAGTCTTGTGCTCCAGACCCTTCACCAGCTCTGTTCCATTTTTCTGGACGCATTCCAACACCTCAGTGTCCTTCTTGTGGCGAGGGGCCCAGAACTGGAAGCAGGACTTAAGATTCACCAATGCTGAGTTCAGGGAACAATCACTGCCCTGGTCCTGCTGGCCACGCTGTTGCTGACACAGGCCAGGATGTCAGTGGCCTTCTTGGCCGCTTGGGCACAGGCTGGGTCATATTCAGCACCCCCAGGTCCCTTTCCTCCAGGCATTTTTCCAGCCACTCTTTCCCCAGGCTGGAGTGTTGCAGGGGTTGCTGTGACCCAAGTGCAGCATTCTGCACTTTGTCCTGTTGAACTTCAGACCACTGGCCTCAGTTCACTGATCCAGCCTGTCCAGATCCCTCAGCAGAGCCCTCCTGCCCTCCAGCATCTCAGCACTCTTGCCCAGCTTCGTGTTCCATGCAAACTGACTGAAGGTGCCCTCAGTCTCCTCATCCAGATCATTGACAACAATATTAAACAGATAATAGAGACAATACGGAGCCCTGGGGAGCACCACTGGTGCTGGGTGCCAGCTGGGTGTAACTCCATTTACCGCCACTGTGCCTGGGCCTTGCTGCTCAGCCAGTCTTTTACCCAGCAAAGAGCATGCCTATCCAAGCCATGAACAGCCAGATTCTCCGGGAGAATGCTGTGGGAAATGGTGTCAAAGGCTTTAGTAAAGTCTAGGCAGAACATCCACAGCCTCTCCCTCATCCAGTGAGCGGTCACCTTGTCATAGAGTGAGATCAGCTTGGTCAAGCAGGACCTGCTTTTTATCAACTGCTGCTGGCTGGACCTGATTCCCTGGTTGTCCTGGATGTACTGGGCAATGGCACTCAAGATCACCTGCTCCATGACCTTTCCCAGCTCTGAGGTCAGGCTGACAGGCATGTAGTTTCCTGGATCTTTCGGAACCTCCCTGGTTAGCCATGGCTGCTAATGAATGATGGAAAAGGGCTTGCTGAGCACTGCCCCCAGCTCCCTTGGTACTCTTGGCTGGATCCCATCTGGCTCCATAGACTTGAGTGCGTCTAAGTGGTGTAGCAGGTTGCTTCTTTTGGGTTATGGTGGTTTCATTCTCCTTCTCTCCTCCCCTGAGTCTTCCAGCTCAGGGACTGGGTACCTGTAGAACTGCTCTTTAATATTAGATTGTGGCAAAGAAGGCATTAAGTTCATTGGCCATTTCCTCATCCTTTGTCACTGTGCTTCCCTATGCATACAGTAAGGAATGGAGATGCTCCTGAGCCTTCACTTTGTTGCTAATGTAGGGAAACATTTTTATTGTCTTTCATGGCAATAGCCAGATTTAAGTTCCAGAGCCAGTTTGGCTTTGGAACTTCAAATTTTCTCACTGCATAACCTCATGACATCCTTGTAGTCCTCCTTCCTGACCTATCTCTTCTTCCAAAGGTCATAAGCTCTCCTTCTTTCCCCCTGAGTTCCAGTCAAAGCTCTCTGTTTAGTCAGGCCCATCTTTCTCCCCAGTGACTTGTCTTTCAGCATGTGGGGCTATCCTGCTCCTGTGCCTTTACAGTTTCTTTCTTAAAGAATGTCCAGCCTTCCTGGACTCCTTTGTCCTTCAGTACTGCTTCCCAAGGGACTCTTGTCACCCAGCTTCCTAAACATGCCAAAGTCTGCCCTCTGGAAGTCCAGGGTCACAGTTCTGCTGCCTGTGACAGTTCTTCCTCTTTCATACTTCAAGAATCAAAAGCTGTCATTTTGTGAACTCAGTGCCCAAGATTACCTGCAACCATCACATCACCCATCAGTCCCTCTCTGTTTACAGATAACAGGACCAACAGGCACCTTCCCTAGGTGACTTCCTCACCAGCTGTGTCAGGAAGGTCACCTGCAGGTGGCTCCTGGACTATTTCTCTGCTGTATTTCCAGAAGACATCTGGTAAGTTGAGATGAGAACAAGGGCCAGCAACTGTGAGTCTTCTGTCAGCTGCTTATAAAATATTTCCTCTGCAACTTGATTCTAGTTAGGTGGTCTGTGACAGATTCCCACCAGGATATCCACCCTGTTGGCCTTCTCCCTGATTCTTCCCCATAAACACTCAGCTCTAGCATCACCATCATTTAGCTCTATGCAATCAAAACTGTTCCTAACAAATACAGGCCTACCTGACTTCTCCTTTCTTGTCTGTCCCTTCTGAAGAGTTTGTGTTCAACCCTTGCAGTTGTGTGTTATGCTTCCACGATGGCAAATATGGCAGCTTTCTTCCTGCACCAATGCCTTTTGTCACCTCTTGTTTTTATATTCAAGTAGAGCCATAACTTTTGCAGGAATGGAAATGGTTTCAGAAGTCTTTCCTCGACTGGTTTCTGAAGCATAAGATAGAATTCATGACCAAAAGTTGGAAAGAGGTAGTGCAGAACAGGATGATGGTTATGGTTATTCCTAGTGGTCAGAAAAAAGATTTACACAGCCTCTTGAACTTAGATCTGCTGTATGCTATACATATTAAAGAGATGGTTGAAAAGGTTACTATAAAATTAAAAATGCTTTAGTTGTCCCTGTGCTGATCATATTTAAAATGAGTTATGGAAAGTTTTCATTATGTAGTTTTCTACTTCATTTGCTAGTACCTTGGGGGGGGGGGGGGGGAACCCCAAAACCAAAAAAAAACCTCACAAAACCAAAGAAATTCCACAGAATTGTTTCCTGAAAAGAAAATTGAGGTGGCAATAACTCTACCATTTGTCTTTCATTGCTTTCATTCTGGTTTTATTGAGAGCAAGATCAAACATGAAGTGTTCGTGCTTGAGAGGACTACAGTGTTCCACAGTCTGTCACGTTTCAGGTCAATTTGTTCATTAAGGGCTGTTTCAATTTTTAAAATATTGTCAACTTTAAACATTACTGTTAAACTGCCTTGGGTTCTCCTCTACAGACCTTGCTTTACTGACTTACTTTGTTAGTACTTTGGCATGTTCAGGCAGACTACATTGATTTCTTTGTTTTGAATATTGTTAATCTTGTTGCTCATTTTTCATCAAAAATCACTTTCATAAATCTGTCAGCTGTCAGAAATAGAAGTCAGCTTTGAAAACTTTTTAAATATTGCAATGCATTTTCATTAAAACAAGTTGACAGCAGAGAACATATTTCTTTTCTTGACACCATCACAGTGCTTTGATGAATGACACCGGCCAGTGTTTTTTTCACTTTATGACATTATTGAGGCACAATACCAGTGTTGCAGATGCAGACTGAGACTCCCAACTCTTCCCTATCAGCTCCTGCACCTGTTTGCTCCACAGACAAGTGATGGAGCATTGGCACTGCTGTTTGCTCACAGGCATGGGCTGATTTGCATTGGGGGAAACAGATGCAGACAGTGGTGTAATAGTTTGTCTTCTCAGAATGACAGTGATGCTCTGAATTATTACAAATGTTGATGTTTGCTGCCACAAAACAATTCACTGAACTTCAGTTCTGTACGTGTAAAAATATGTTCAGTTACTGAAGTATAATGAATTCATTTTTCCTCCTCCTTCCATGCTCCATCAGAAGTTAGATGTACTGAATACAGGCACCTAACTCAGATGCAAATGAACTAAATAACCTGAGCATTGCCTTTGGCCTGATGTCTTGGAGTTGGAATTTAGGCATCTGAACAGCTACATGCGGATTACAGAACAGGGAAATAAAATTTCCCCCCCGCCCCCTGTTATACATCTTAAAAGAATAACAGCTGACATCTACTAATTAGTAAAAATGTAATACTTTAGTCCTTCCAAATGATAAAGTGGTGGTTTAGTAAGCAAATAAACTCTGTAATAAACTATTTAAATCTTTGGATATGGAGCCTTCCTTGCTTAGCTAGCTTGCAAGTTAAAGGTTTGTGACTGTAGGCAGCAGGGTCCAACCTGAGCAGGGTAGGTCTTCAGGGCATTTCTGTCTAGCCCTCTGCATCCTGGCTCTGTTCCCTTAATTCCCATTCTCAGTCTTCTGAGTGGCCATCAAATGCAGAAAAGTGAGGGTGTTTGCTGATAATGTGAAGGTTTGTTCTGTAAAGGTGTTACAGAGCTGGTGTATGATGCTTGCTGGTGCAAAGATCAGGATAATCATCTTGATGTACCCATTCATTCCCTTCCCCATCCCCTTCCTTTTTATGGCCTCCAAAAAGCAACTGTATTTTCATCTGCCAAAATAAAAAAAAAATGGCCTGTTATGTGTACACTCACTTTACTTTTATTGGGAAGTAAAGTGCTTGTTTAGCCCCTCTGAATGTATTGCATCCATCTTATGGAAAGGGCAGTGTTTCCTTCAGATTTCCATAGGACCTCCTAGTTACTGTATGGATATTGAATCCAGGTTAAACAAATACTTGAAACTGTTCTTACCTGTTCTTAATAATTTCCAAATGTAACAGCTTGGTGATGTGGAGCTCAGATAGGCTCCTTTTAAATCACTCCAAAAGTTGATAGGTACTTGTTGATGCATTCAGTGAATTTATGTTTTGGTAACTTGAAGAGATTAACACATTAATCTTCTGCTTCATTTTAGTAAACACTTCATGATTCTCATACCCTGAAATTGAAAACCTGTTGCAAATTGGAACCTAGCTTGTCTTTGCTCATGCTGTTTAGATCAGCATTTGGATTGGACTCATAAAATGTAGCAGCTGCATCTCATGCTTTGATCAAACAAAAAAATACCTTTAGGCTTACTGATTTTGCTTCAAGTTTCTCTGTTATAATCCTAAAATTGTACCATAGAAATCATAATGTGAAAAAATTGTCCCTTTAAAAAGTTCTAGTTATATTAATTTCTAAAATGCAGCCTGAATTTTTTAGTAACTTGTCCTTTCTGTTTGTTTTCAAGTTTCTTTTCATCACTACTTATTTTCTTAATTCTACTGCTAGAGAGCTGGTTTTACTGAGAGACGGAAGTGGAAAAGCATACGGTTTTTTCTTGCTGTTGAGGGAATTATTCTTGGAGCCATGACAAAATTAATAACAAGAAAAAAAATTTTTTTTGGTTTAATTTCTGTTTCATTATGTGTTTAGTTCAGTAGATAAATCAATAGCAACATCTGTAACACAGTGAATTAATTTAATAGAAAAAGTTTGGAAGGAGTAAATTAGTGACATGGCAATGAGCTTCAGTGTAGATGGAATTAGGACAGAACCTATATATTTTTTTAAAATCAAAACTTTTTAGATGATAGATGGTGAAAGAAAGTAGAACGTCTCCAGATTTTAAAGAAGAGAATTCCAGTACAGCATATAAGCAGAATACACAGAAATCCCAGTGATCTAACTGTGAGAGGAGAGAGGATGCACATATTTCTCATCTGGGAGTCAGCAGGACAACTGGAGGACCTCTGGGGAAAAACTGATTTTCCACTCCTGTAGCTGGCTGTGTTTTGACTGTCACAAACATCATGTATGACTTTGGGCAGGTCTGTTTTGAAGAAATTGTTGTTATGGTGCACCTTGGTAATGAGGAGAAGGAATGTGGCACAGCCAGCTCAGATTTTGTTATACAATCCAACTGCTGGCAAGCAGGAGCAGAGTCTGAGTTGATAAAGGAGCAAACACAGAGGAAGACTTTGCAATTGGTTGCTCCTCTTACATCCTGACGTTTTTATGAATTTGATCTTGTGGGGAGCGTCGACGTGTTTTCTATCTCATATGTTTGTTAGAATAAGTGGTGGAATTTGGGTGATCCATATGGTATTTCTCACTTGGATTTCTGAAAGATGTTTGACAAGCTCTGTCCCCAAAAACTCTAAAGACTTAACAGCTATGGAATAAGGGAGAAGTTTGTCTATAGCTAAAAAAAAAAAAAAAAGAAAAAAGGCGGAAATTAAGTGGAAGGGTGAATATCAAGGTTTTATTGTCAACAGTAGAAGGTCACCAGCATTTTTTTTTGGAGGTGACTGAGACTTGTGCTCTTAGACAGAACTATAAATGAGCTGTAGAGGGAAGCAAGAGATGCCAACATTGAGGGATGATCCTAAACTGTTTGGAGTAGGAGGGAAGGCATCTGTCACAGTGTTTCATGTCTGGTGATCAGAAGACTGTGTGATGGGCATTACAGTGATAGATGAAATGAGCTCAGTTAAATGTTGTGGGGTTTGTAGGGGGTTATTTCTCCCCTTTTCAAGTTTATATCCAAAGTAATGAGCTTTGAGATAGCTGTTGGAACTAAGGACAGATATCTTGTGCTTACAGTTTATAACTTAACAAAAATATCTCTGTGATCCATAGCAGAGGGCCGGGTAATTTTTTTTCTTTTTATATCACAAAATTTAATGATTTGTAATGGTAACTTCTTTGTATAGGTTGTCAGTAGAAAAAAAAATATTTGTTAATCATATTTAGCTATATTTAGCTTTCTGTATTGGCATCAGTAGATGAATCTGTAGGTTATAAGTTTATTTTTAAAAAACATAAATCTTACTTTCTGTTTTTCTAAGATTGTAATGCTGATCTGGCTATAACTAGGTGTTTTGCATGTTTAAGTAAAGATGTTATTTGTTGCTTGATTTACAGTATAGAATGATATTCATCACTCTTTCATTGAGTGACTTGTTTATATAACACTTTTAAATTTATGTTGATGTTTACAGTGGTGTGGATTTTTTAATAGCTATTTTAATGTTTTTTCCCCTACTTT
Organism: Fringilla coelebs; assembly: GCF_963513975.1. Taxonomy (NCBI): domain Eukaryota; kingdom Metazoa; phylum Chordata; class Aves; order Passeriformes; family Fringillidae; genus Fringilla; species Fringilla coelebs. The sequence continues at coordinate 139,813,102 of NC_140028.1, read as the reverse complement.
TACTACATTGTAATTCTTATTGATAAGATGGAGAGATACTTCTACCATGTAGTGATGTAGCAGCCTGGAAATGGATTTACAGTGTGTAAATATGAGCATTTGTTTGTATTCTGTCCGTAATGTGATAGAGTACTTCTTCATCTAGACTATTTATAGTGAGGTCTAAGTGAATAATAAAAGACCAGAGTAATTCAGTTTCCTTTTTTTTTAATTGAGGAAGATCTGAAATAGTCTAGGCAATTATATTGAAATAGTGTGTTTGTGACCCAGTAAGAAGTACCTCCCTGTCCTCCCTGTCCATTTAAAACCCAGTATATTTGCCCTAACCCTGGCAGTTTTTAAAGCCAGGTTGGGTAATGCCTTGAGCAATCTGACCTAGTGAGAAATGTCTCTGCACATGGCGGGGTGAGTTGGGACTAGATGATCTTTAAGATCCATTCAAACCCCTTAACATTCTGTGATGTTATGGTTTGGAATATGTCTAATTTGTAGTATTCAAAACAATTCTTAATATTAGTAATTAAACAAATGATATTAAAACATTTTCAGATATGTTTGCCTTAATCAGATACTCACAAATGTTGCAGTAACCCATCAGTGTGTGATGTCCCTTCCTGACACTTGACTGTGACTAGTGTAAGGCTTCTCTCTGTGTGACACCCCCTGTTTTTGGGTGACAGGATTGTCTCTGGATCCTGCTGGAGAAGCAGCTTTGCTTTGGCCCCCCTGAGCCGTGCTTGGTGGAGCCGCTCTGGGTATCGGCCACCGAGGGAGCGTAAGCAGATTAGTGAGTGGAGCTCAAGTCAGCTTCTGCAAAAGCTTTGTGTCCAGAGGCTGTCAGAGCTCCAGTTTAAAGAAGTGTCTTGGGTGCCTAAATCCCTTGATTTTGACAGACTCCAGACATCTTACCCAGTGCTGAGAAGTTGTTTCTCAGAAATGATTAAATGGTAGGAGCATGCTTGTTATCTCATGTCTGGTTCTCTCTCACACCCCTCTCTGGTAGCAAGCCCGGCCTCGGCCATCTCAGTGGCTCCTCTTGCTCCCCTTTGTCCCTGTTGGCAAAGGAGCCCCAGGAGTCTATTTAAAACTGGGGGATGGAATAAAGCAGTTTTCATTTACAGCATGCAATTAAGTGGGGGTTGATGCAGGTCCTGGCTAAGGGCTGCTGTTGCTCTGGGCCTTCTCTGTTGGCTTTCCAGTCAGGTTACCTGTGTTCTGTTTTACTTGAGCTCAGGCCAAAATGAAATGGCATCCAGCTGACCTAGTTGATATTTAATCTCCTTTGGTGCTTCAGCCTCTGTGTGTTCCAGGATTGGATTCCTCTGGTTTGTCTTGTCAAATAAACATCAGCATTTAAGGATGTTAGGTGGGTAAGAGCATTAGGTGAATTACCTGCTTCTCCCTGTTAGCAGTCTGGCAGTTCACACAGGTAGTGCCAGCACTGTCACAGGTACTGTACACTCAATTAAACTGGGAAAATTGTATTTTCCATTGAGCGGCTACAGCTGTGTTGAAACTTAAATGTGTTGAGCTCCTTAGGTTAAATATTTCACTAAGTCTACTTAAATAAATTTTTTTTTGGCATGAATCATTGCTTCAGATGTTTTCAGCAGCACCTGAAATGGGTACATGAAAAAAGAAATATAGACTATAATAGATTTACAAATTATTAAATGGATATTAGTTTATAATATTCTTTCCCCTTTAAAATTTTAATAATGGCATATCTTTATGTGATGATAATGAGCCCTGAAAGTAAATCAGTATTTAAACTAAGGTTATAGTATCCTCATTTTTGTTTTCAGTAGACATTGGGAACTAGTATAGTTTTTAGCTGCATTTGTATGTTTCTCAAAAACATGGTGCAAAGTTAAGTGGTATGGAGATTTAATCTCAAATATACACTGAGTGTATTTTTTTCCTTCTGTGTTTTAGTGTTTGCCCATTTAAGGGAATATACATTATACACCTGTATATTCTGCATCTCTAGATCTGTGGTTTCTTATGTTTTTATAAGCATTTGGTAAATTTTATACTGTAGACATCATATGTGCAGTTCAGTGCATACCATGCATTAAATGTTTTTGTATAGATTGTTCGCTTTTCAGCCTAAAACATTAAGGGCTTTGAGATCTCTTACTTAAAGATTTTGAGTGGGAACTGGGTACTGAGATGACCCAGTGTAAGATGTGATTTGTTATGGCACTGAATATTGCACATTACTATAGCAATTGGCAAAATTTCCCTCACTCCATTTATTCCATAGGAAATCTCTTGTTGATAAGAACAGCTTTTATTCAAAGGAAAAGTTCTGCATGGTTCTTTGCATTGTTTTTGTGATAAAGGTTGATTGGTAGGTCCTAATTTGATCTTTCATGTTGAGTGCATTCATATATTTGAAGAATGTTGGCTAAAGCTGAGATCCTACCATTGCAGGGGCATATCTGCCCTGAGGATGCTACCCTGAAGAACAGATCCTAATCTGAAATTTATTTATGTTTGCTTGTCTGTGTACACATGCAGGAGAATGTTGCATCTAACTTGAGTAGAGACAGCTTCAATCCTACTAGTGTTTGTGAGAGGTTACTTGTTTAAAATTCACCTGCAACTGTATCTTGGTTGAGTAAGGACCTGTAGTATTTACATACAGGCTTTTTTTATTCTTTTGCAAAAGACTTTAGAAAGGTCCTGGGCATTATTTTCAGATCCTTTGGGGTTGTAATAATAGGTAACGTGTAGAAATTGTATGAAAATAGATGATCTATATTTTTAGGCAAGCCTACAGGATCTTTATAAAAGGCTCTTTTTCACAGCATATTTACTACTGGCAGGTGAGCATAAGCTCGGTGCTCTCCCAGCTGCTCTGCAGCCCCTGGTTTGACACCTGGGGGTGCCACTGCCAGGGAGGGGCAGCAGTCAGGGCCGGGCAGCTGCTCCGCCTGCTTCTGACTTCTGCATCCTGGAGTTGCCCATGATGAATATTCCCTTTTGGATCTCTGCCTGTGTGTAATTATTGGGAGAAACTATTTGAGAGTGGGCCACAGACAGGTACAGGGCATTGTGGCCAGCTGCCTAATTATTGTCATTAGGAAACATTTGGAAGTTGCTGGTGTGCACTTTTAGAAACCTAACAGTGAGGGAATCTCTGTAGATTTTGATGGATTTGTCCATTGTATTAAAAGATGATTAAAGTTATTAGATGTGCAGTGTTGAAGCATTAATTTTCTAAACATATTTATCAAGAAGATGTAATAATTGTAGCCTACTTGATAATATTATACACATCACACTCCTTTTAGGCGATTTTTTCCCTGCAACTGTGCCATATTTTAATTAACATATTTGAAGACAGGTATGAAAACTTGTGCATTTATAATTGCATCTTCAATATCAATAGTATGTGTTTTCAAAAAGGTATCTTTACCATACAAAAAGGGCCTAGAATTAGGGTAAGTTATAATGATCCTCAGGAAAATATTGGGGTTCTATGTGAAGCAGATGGCATTCCTTTTCAGTGGGGAAAGAAAGAAGCAGGCTGGATGAAAAGGAACTCTCCTCTCCTCTGTGGACTCAGGACTTTGCTATGAAATGATTCAGAATGAACAGGGTGCTTTCCTCAGAGGTACACTCAGAATAACCCACTCATCTCTCTCCATGAATTCTTTGAGCCCACAAAAATCCCTTTGTCCATTTAGCTTTTAAAAACACATCTTTCTTTGTGATAGCTGTATTTGCTATTCCATTTGCCTTCCTGTTTCTTAGTCAAATGAAGAACATGGAGACACGAGCTACCTCTTGTGTTCAATCTGCTTAATTACACTCAGGGGCTTTTTTTTTTTTTTTTAATTTTCTTTTTTTCTCCTTTTTATTTCTTTCCTTCCCCACAACAGGCTGGGCAATTATTAGATTTTATTAAGATTTCAAATAATTTTCTGAAATATTAAAAATAGTCCTATATTTTTTTTGCTATTATGCAGAGAGGTAGATGAGGCAATATTTCTACCTGTGAGATACATTTTTGAAGACCTTGTTATGGAAGAGCTGATCTTCATTTTGCATTGATGAAAATTAGTATATGTTAAAGATATCAAAGATACGAATTTACAAAGCTGGTTTTTTTTGAACTTTCTATTAAAATGTTGCAAAATCTGTAACTTCTTCAGATACATGTAGGTCACTATAAATGAAGATGGATAAAATAACCATAGGTGCAGTTTTATGACATACATTTTTTAGTGTTTGTTCAATAGACAATACAGAAAGTGTATTGCAAATGCCACCAAATGACTGTGACTATTGGATCATTTTTTTTCCTAGGTGTTTGGGAAATCTTTGTTATATTTAAAAACTGTTTATGGAGAATGTGGCCAGCTAATTTGTAATAGTACTGTATCTGTTTTGTCTTAAAGGATTCAAACATGATTATCTTCTTTAAAAGGAACACATAATGCTACAGCTTTTATAACATATTATAGTATGATCTAAGCTATCAAAATCATGTCATTGCTTGGAAGCTCAGAGTACTCTTTTCAGGAAGATGTTACAGCCTACAGTTCTTTGGCCTTCTTAATTTGTGGACTAGACATTTTCTTTTATTAATTTCTGAATTGCATTTTTCTAATTCCAACTATTCCAACTTATTCCAACTATTGTAGACATATCAGATATATGAAAATATTTTTATTCTGAAATTAGGAAAAAAATAATTAAAATTTTTATCATTTTTGGAGGACAAAGATGACTAATTCTGATTTGGGGTGATAACAGTATAATTGCAAAAGTAATTTCATAATGTGTTTATCTTCTTAATCAGACAGCTTAAAAACTAAAAATACTGCTTTATTTCTATATTAGTTGACAGCAGAACAGCAAGGTACCAGGAGCATGACTGGTGTCAAGTGGAAGTTTATTACTTGAATTCCAACACTGTACTTGATCCAAACCAGTAGAGCTGCAGATCTGTAAAACTGTCTAAATAAATATCTGAGAGCATGGTGGTGTGACAAAGAACTTCCTGCAACTGCAGAGTAGCACATAAGAGACAGAGTGAAATATTCTCCTGTTTGTGTAAATGTTGGATGTGGGGACTTCTGTCCAACTTTTGTACATCCAGATGTGTGTAAACGAGGATAGGCTCTCTGGAACTCTGGAACTGAGTTTCTTTCAGTGGATATCTACTATCAGCTGTAAATGAGAATGCAAAGTCTTAACAATGTATGGAAAATACAACAAGTATAGGGACTTCTGAGTGCTTGGCTGCAGTCTGCTCTGTGATGATTTAATATGGTTTAAAACCAACAGTTCCTGTTTATGTTTGAGGTTAACTTCTCGGATGTTTAAAGCTGTCCCTGTCAGTAAATTGATTCCCCTTTAATCCTTAAATTTTTGCCCTTGGATGCTTTTGCTTTCTTGTTACTGACAGGTAGCTGAAGAAGATTTTCATTCTCCTAGTTTATTTGAGCCCTGAAATGTTTTTGTTACCTACAGTGTAGCAGGAATGTAGTACAAGATATTTCTGCTAGATCTTTCTGTGCATTTTATAACACCAGAGTTGCTTGTAGAGAGGCATAAGCATGAGTTTGTTTCCCAGTTCAGTAAACTGTTCCATTAAGCACTTTTTGATTATGGGCTCTACTTTCTAGTTCTTTATTTCTTACAGCATTTTATATGTGACACAGATATATATCACCACGCAGGTTTGTGTATATTTCACATGGCCTTGGAATGTGCTTTAAGTGTTACTATTTTTCTAAATATAAACACACTTTTTTTCCCTTATGTTGTCACAACAGATAGCAAACCTAGGTGCCATTTTCAAGGAGTTTTGATTTTCTGATGTGGTGGATCCCTGGCCCATCTGCACAGTTCAGCTGAAGGTGCTGAGTGGATGAGCTGGCTCACTCATTAGCTTTGTCTGGATACACTTTGCTTATGGGCTCCCCACAATTTGCCTGGTGTGCACAGGTTTTGCAGTTTATTTGTGCACCAAATCCAGTGGAGATCCCTTCCGAGATTTGCATGTGAAGGTTTATTTAGATGAGGGGGAAATGGCTTAAGGCTTGCTTTCAGCTGAGATGTGGAAGCAGTGAGCTTTCCTTTGATGCTCTTGTCCAGACTTTGCCAGGGCAGGATGGAGATGCCTCATGGGCAGACCAGATCATGCAGCTGCTGCTCTTAATCCTGATAAATGACACAGTTTTGCAATATACCCATTTGCAAACATACACATTTTCAAAATTTCTTCACAATGAACAGTTCACACTTGGATGTGGTTAGTTGTTTGTTTAAATGCACTGCATTGCAACCTGGGGCTTTTCTTAATTTAAGCCCTTCACTCAGGTTTTTGTTGCTATATTAGGTATCTCAGTCTGAATTGAAGGCAGTGGAATGTGCACATGGCTCTGGTAGGGGGCCTCCTGGCCAAGCCTTGGAGACAGAATTTATGTTCCTATGAACCTGCCTATCTCCAGTGAATGCTGCTCATCCCAAAGCAATGCTTTCCCCTGGAAGACAGTACATTTAGTGCTGGACAAGTAGGTAAAGTCATTTCAAGGAGGAAGAAGTATTTCACTCTTGTTTTATATATTTAGGAAGCTGCTGCTGTTTTATTCATTTCCTTCACTTAACTGTTTCCTTCACCTTAAATTGTTTTATCTAATTCAGGATGTTTCAAGTTATTATTCTAGACAGTCACTTAAATAAAAATAAACAATTTAAAATACATCATTAAAAAGTATGTTGTTCCCAAAACGGAGTCAATGATGTGTCCCACAGGACCAGAAAATGAACCTCAGAATATTATGGACAATTTAAAATGGGCAGATTTAATTATAGCAGGAGTGTGCAATTACTGAATGAGGTATGAGAGACATGGGAAATGTTCCCATCTAAATAATGACCAGAATGTGCTTGTTCTAATAATATTCCATAACACATTTAGGGCCCTAGGATTACAACACTTTCAGGTTATTAGAAGATGATGATAATAGTGTGTTTTATTGCCAAATTACTACCATACTCTCTGAGGTATGAAGTGATATTAATGACCATTTTCAATAAGGAATAACATTTTGCAACATCAGTAGCATTTAACCATATTAAAATATGTTGTGTTGTGCAGTAAAGCCCTGGGGTATAGAGATGAAAACTAAAGGGTTTAATTTTGAGATGCAATTGGAAATTATTTGGACATTGAGAAAAGCCTTAGGGTAAAAATACATTAATGAAGTAAGTTTTTAAACTATTTGCAATAAATAAAAAGATGCATGTGTATTACATGATTGTAATTTTGGTTTATAAAAATGTTAAAATCAGTGCATGGTTTATATTCTGTTTAGTGTGCTATATAAAATTTCAATTATCTACATGTCTGTTAAATCTAGAAATGAACCAATAAAAGAGAGAATTAGTACATATACGTAAATGAATGCTGCTTGGAATGCATATTAAAAATATTTTTCATAGCAGAGGAAGCTTCACAGAATAGGTGACAAGATAGCATTCAGTTTCTCTGGTAGCATATTCTCTTAATGAGGAGAGCTCTGTGTTCATACAATTTACCAACAGCCATTCTTTACAGATTTGTCTGCCTCTTTAACTGTAAATATTGCAGTATTTGTTTTGCCAAGGTCAGATGCTCAGACTTGGTGACATTATTGTCATTGATCTAATCAACTGTAACTCTCATACCATCTGGTTAAGTTATTATGTTAATTCAGAGTAAATAAGTTAATTCCAGTCACTCAGAACTGCCAAAGATGGGAATTTTTATGATGTCAAAATATGTCTCTGAAGCTAAATAAACTCTCTGTACATCTTGTGTTTTATGGAACGTTGTAAAAACTAAAGATGTATTTTCCTATGGGAGCATCACTTTCATTTGCTTAAAACAAATCTGAGTTTTATTTAGAGTCGTAAAAATAAGGAAATCATATTGTGGTTTTATAGTTACTGTAAAATACCATAAAATATTTCTAAGTTACCATCTTCTGTTGAGTCAGCAGCTGAAGAGTTGCATATGATACACATTCCAATTGTATATGATATCATTTTATACTATACAAATACTGTTAAATGGGCTCCATAGGATACATTAAGGATTGGTTTTCAGCCATGATCTTGCATTTAATGTCAGATCTGGAAGTGTCAGAATCACAAAGCTTGACATGGATCTGTGCAGAAATAAATCGAACAACTTGCTGTCTGTTAACTTAGAGCTTTAGTTCTGCTTAGAGATATGAAAGTTAAATCTGTCCTTAAATCTGTGCTGGATCATGGAAGCTTCAGTTCTGTTCTTCCTTAATTTACAAAGATCATGATTTGAGTGAAAATTCAAGAGGTTGCATTTTAGAAATCCTTGGAATTTGTTGGAAGTTCATCATGAGAATATCATTCTTGTGATGACAATGTGTCTTCATAACATGAAGAAGCATTCAGTGTTTAAGCTAAAATCTATATTTTCAAAGCCTGGATTAGAATCACGAGAGTCTGATGAAATATTATGGACTGGAAATCCTGAAATTTTAGTTAGGACTTGAATGAATCCTGGTTCAGCTCAGATTTAATGCGTATCTTTTCTTTCCATACTGTTTTGAAATGGTCAGTCTGTGGCTTTTAACCTGGGGATACTCCACCTGTTGCTGCTTTTCTATCTCACAGTTATTTTGGTATTTAAGATTAAAATGAAAAGTCTTGTCCTCATCATAAACAGAAACTTGGTTAGGCCATGTCAGGATAATAAAACTGGAATCCCACAAGTGTTCATGGTTTGGAGCTGCAGGGCACTGCAAAGGTGCTGTTTGGTAGCTTAGATACAGGAGCATGGCCTTGGGAGCTATTGTGTCTAAATGAACAGAGTAATTTGAAAGGCTCTCAGGGAAGTATTAGTGTTGGTGGCATAATATGCAAATTATGTGCTTGGCAACATGGTGTGTAATGCAATTTGAGATGCAGTTTTAACTAGTTCAGTTTTCTGCCTAATAACTTAAAAGCAATATAGAGACTTAAATATTAAGCTATTTACATTGGTCTCACAGTTTAATATGGTTTATTTGACTGGGTATTGTTTAAATCAAAGCAAGTTTGCATATGGAGGTGCCCAAATGGATTAAATGGCTCTTGTAATTAGTGATAATAACTTGATTTTTGTAAACACTGGTAAGTCTGAAATTTATATGGTTTTCTGAAGGCAGAAACAAGTAAATGGGCTCCTTTCTCCCATTCTGTATTCAGACGTGCAGTCACCTTCTATGAAGTAAAAAAGTAGGAAGTAGGGACCTGCTCTCCTGCAAAAATTATTTATGATAGAAGAATATTTTTAATGCATTTAATTTGGCTGGCTTTGAATAAAATGTACCATGTCTCTGTGTACAGGATTTTTTTCTCTGTATTTCATAAAAAAAAGAGATGTTGTAGCAAAGTAACTGTTTATTCATCCAAAAGGTTTTTAATGATCCTTCTCAGTAGGAAGAAGCTCCAGTATATTCACAGGAGATACATGTATGTATATATGCATATATATGTGTGTGTGTCTGTGTATATACATGTATATATTTCTAATGCACACCAAGAGGAACCACTTTTTCCGTACCCCTGTGTGGGATAAGTGCCCTGAGACACCTCTCCTATTATTTCTGGGTCCTGGAGTAAATGCTCTGGGATATAATTGATTTGGCCTGAGAGATTCAACTATTTGCTTTCTAACAGGAAAAAAAAAAGGGGGGGAAAGAAAAAAAAGATGACTTAAATCTGAATAGAAAAAAGGAGTCTACCAGCAGTACATGGTTGCTGTGCCTCAAGGCAGGAAGAAAATGAGAGCTATGGAGGGAAATGGAGCTGAAGTGATATTACTCCTGCCAACCTTGGAAACAGAGTCCAGAAGGAGTTCTTAATTTTTGTTGAACTTGGTTTTTTGGTGCTATTTTTAAATTTTTTTTTTGTTTGTTTGTTTTTTTTTTTTTTTTGTTACCCTTGCTCCTGGATGGACACAGCTGTGGCTTGGAGTAGCAGTTGGGTTTCTCTCACATACCAGGCATTGTGGGAGACTGCACAGGGAGAAGGTGGGAGAGGAAATCCCATCCCATTGTCCCTGCTGTGCACTGTGGAGCCCAGGCTGATGTCTGATGCCCAGGGCAGCTCTCTGCTTATGCTGCCCTGCTGGGGGTCACAGCTGGAGAGAAGCAGCTGTCCAGCGTTGGCAAGGCTGGTTTGGACAACTGCAGCTAGCCTAGGAAGAGGATTTTGTGAAATAGAAATATTTGCAATAGTCTTAAAACCATGTCAGACAGAGATTTCTGAATTTTCTCATTTATAAAATCAAAATATTCTTAAGTGTACAGCAGCCCAGTGCTGCTCTCACCACAGTCATTATTTAGGCCCTGGAAGCACAAGCAGCCTGCTGTTGTTTAATTGACTGAAATAAGTGCAATCCCTTAGTGAATAATTGAAATTACTGGATGTAGCCAATAGCATTAGATAGCTCACAAAGTGACATGTAGGGCTTTGGGAGAACCTAATCTTTTTGCTTTGGCTTATCAGAAGATTTCTCTTGATATTCTGCGTAAAATTTTATCTGTTCCATATCAAACAGAGCTGTGGGTTTTGTAGCTTAAGCAGTGACATTCCTTTCAAAATGCTGCTTGTGTGACAGATTTGCACGTGCTGGGATTGGCAGTGTAGCAGCTCCATTTTCTGTGTGGAAGATGCACTAACTGTTCAGCAGAGGTCACTGTGAGTTTGTGCTTGAGACATTTTAGTGCAACTTATCAAAATGTAGTACTGAAAATATTAATATTATGACTAGGAAATTCTTGTGCCTGCATTAGCTTTAAAATGAAACTGTGTGAATCTTAAGAAAGATCTTTTTTGTGAAAGTAGAAAGTGGAGGTGATTGTAAGATTTCAAAGAAACCTGAATAGCCTTAAGAAATGTGGCATGTGTCCAGAATTTAATCATCTTTAGTATTACTTATCAAAATTTATCCAAATTATCACTTCTGTAGAAGTCCCTCTTCCTTCTCCTCCTTCTTCTAATATGTCTTGCTTCTCCAGTTGTCCAAGATCCAGGTGTGTCTGACCCTTGCACAAGTATTTTACACCTTCCTGAAGCTCAGTTTTCCTGCACTTAAAAGCACCGAGATGAAGACAGAAAGGACTGTGGTTTTCTTGTTTCTTTGTTGACTTACTAAAGGCAGCATTGCAATTAGCTGTGAGTTCCATCTATTTTCCCAACTGTGTACGTTTGGTCTTGTTCCCTTCATCATCACAGTAAGCTTTTTACATTTGTGGCAGCAAAATAACCTTTTGCTGCTATTTTCCCCCTTGACTGTGTACCTCTACTCTGCCATTAGCATGGGGGGATCAGTAGTTCTCATCTGCTGTTGGAGAATGTTTTCAAGTTGCAAACAAACCAAACCACTCTTAGAGCTTTTGAAAAATGCTGGTTTAAAACTTTTTGTTCTCCTGCTACCAGTTGATAATTACAGCTGCGAAAACAGTCCTTGGAGAAATCTCAAGATTCCCCCTTCTTCTAAAGGCAGTTTCTGATTCTGATTAACCAGAAGCTAATGAGGCTTTCAAGTCTTCTGGATTTTTCACTTGATCTTAGTTCTTCAAGGGCTTGTATAATCTTATTATGGAAATAGTGCCAACAGATGTTCACAATTCTGCATCCGCTGCAGCTCTATCACTGTAAAGGCATGGGAGACTCCAGAAGCTGATTAGCAGGGAAAAGCAGGTGGAGTTAGATTGTTGCTACGTGGTTGAATGGAACAAGGAGCTCTGATTCCATTCAAGAAATACAGGAAGGAAGAGTTCATTTGAGCTTGGACATTGCAGGGGAAATGATGTTTGTGAAATTTACACTGGGAGTCTTTTTTTCCATCAGCAAACAGAGCCTTGTCCGAACATCTATATTCTCATTTCATGTTGATCCTTAATCAGTTTTATTTTTTGTCATTGCACTGAGGAGAAGTTAACTGGAAACTTAGCATGGTGAGCCTTTCAGTGAGTCATGCCTGTATTTGTGACTTAGGAAACAACCAGTTTTGGTGGTTACCAGAAATGGGAACTGTATCATTAGGTACAAGCCTCTGTAACTTTGTGGCTTTTCAATTCTACTCCAGTTTACTCACAGTACCATGTTTTGAATACCAAAAGACCTCAAAGAGTATCCTGAGGGTGGAAGGACATGTAGTGGTCAATGGCATTTGTGTGTTCCTCCTGCACTCCGTAGTGAAGTTTTCTGAGTATGCCTCATTCTCAAAGAAGCATCTGGGGCAAAGATGGGTGGCAAAGGGGTTGATCTGTCCCCCACAGGATGAAGAATTGTGGCTCCAGTTCTGCTCCTTGGGCAGAGCCCCTGTGGTGGGCAGGAGTTTGTAGGCAGCAAGTTGGAGGTGGAGTACGAAGCCCCCATCCCTTTTGAGGGAAGCCGGTACCACAAGGCAGGTGTGTACAGCTGTGATCAGAGCAAATGTTCTGATGCTTCCAAATGGGTGGATTGAAAACAGCATTGTTGGTGTGATGTTCTCATTGTTCCTTTCTCTGCAGGGTAATGAGACAAAGTCAACTAACACAAAGTGCAATAGGAGTACTGGCTTAAATATGTATGTAAAATTTGTGGTCAGAATTTGGAAAATATGCATTGAACTGTCAGTTCCCCCCTCGCCCACCAGTGTTTCTTTGCAACTATATCTATGTGTTATGTCCCATCTGAACGTTGCATGGTGCCTTCCAGCTGGGTCTTCTGAAGATGTACTGTAATAATTGAGATATCATTAGGGCACTAACTGGCTGTACCTCAGTAAGATCAGTAGTTTACTGTTAGACCATGCCTTATCACAAATTTCCCTTTGACTAAGATACAAAATATCCTTTTTGATTTGTCATCTTGAAATATTCATGATTGTTTCTGTAAAGATGAGGGGACAGAGGCAATGCAGTTTTGGAGATGTCTGCATGGATAGAGGCAGGCTTTATGCAAAGCTTTGATTAAAGACAAAGGTTTGTTGTCCACAACAGGTTAGTCCATCCACAGAGCATCATTCTGTGGCAAGCCTGTGCTGAAGTATTCCTCAGCTTGTAATGGTTCAGATGTTGCTGTGCAGGTGCAGCTGGAATTGCTGGCACAGGTATTTCTGAAGTAAATAACTGTGACTGAGCAGGTGCAAATAGCTGATCTTCCTCATAGTGACCTGACAAAATTTTATTGCTTTTTTCCTGTTAAAGAACTTAAAACTTGAGTCTTGGTGTCTTCAGAATGGAAAGATTTCAGTCTGATCAGCTTGCTGTTGTTTTTTTTTTTTTTTTTTTTTTTTTTAATCAGGGTCTCAGAGAAGGTGATCCTTTCAGTCATTTCTGTTCAGCTTTTGTCAGTAGTCAGAGCATTTTGATATATTAAAACAGAAATTGCCAACTCATCCTCTTCTTCATCATAAAACGTGTATAAGTTTTCTGGTCCAATTCCCAAATTTAGTAAACAAAATAGAACCCCTTCACTTCTGCTGTATTTGTGGAAAATGGCCATGATGTTGGGCTTTTCTGAATAAGATGGATGAAAAAATCATAGACAGCTTATTCATGGTAAGGTATAGAGAAGAACATTGTGTCAGGAATATAATTTTAACACTGCTGTTAAAAATGTATAGAAAATGTTTCATACATGGCACTCGTGGTAAACAGCATTCTGCTTGTTAGAACTAGTGTGTGTATTAGATACATCCAAGATATGAATAAGTTTTATAGAAAACCAGCTTGTAACTATCTTATTGAAATGTATTTTTATAACTATTAGTGCTGTGGTGTGATTCTGCTGTCTTTTCAGTGAACATCCATGGTTCTAAGACAAATATGTAAGTAAAAATGAAGAAAAAACTCTGAAATTCAGTAGTAGTTCTGTGCTTCAAAGCACAGTCATAATATGGTTGATTAGCCAAATAGGTGAATCCTCTTCCCAACCTCAGCCACGCTGTTACAGACTTCCATCAAAGGTGAGGCAGAGAGCATCTGCAGGCTCTCACATCATTGATAGCCTTTACAGACACATGGCCTTGCAGTGACTTCCAGCTGCTGCTGTTTGCACTGAAACAAGAAATCTTGTTCCTATTCCCATTCTTCTCTCCATATCCATGTAGGGAGTAATTAATTATTATTGTTATTTATGTATTCTTATTTGTTTACAAATAAATTATGAAAGAAAAAAAAGAACCTCACCATCCCATTATTTGGTGACCTGCTGCTTCCCAGGATTCAGCTGAAGGGCCATTGAGAAAAGTGATGGAGCAGCTTCCAAAAGAAGGAGACTTATCTGCATGCTTGCTTCCTAAAATTTCCCCCTCTACAAAACTCTGTTTCTTTCAAAACAGGGTATTTAGTGGCCTTTGATATGCAAAGTATTGAATGGTGATGAGCAGTGAAATAAATTTTTATCTCTACTTTGATTAGTTATTGACATTTTGTCTCTTTGTTATTCTCCACATATTAATATTCAATATGCAAAAGGCTAGGGAATTCAAAATCTATGCAAATCTTCCAGATTCTTCCCAGCAATAACCTTGCATGGGAAGAAATGTGGACCAGTTATAAGAAGAAATAAAATGGCAGCTCCTGTGGGCTTGGGTTGGTTTTAGTTCTTTGTAGGTTAACTTCCACTTGGTGATCCTGGTGAGTGCTTTCTACACCTTTTCAAATGTAGATACTGAACTGGGTGTGAAGTTAACCTTCCAAGTAATTTCATATTCCCCTTTCACAAGCAGGTATCACTTTCGCTGCTGCTGTTTTGGAAGCGTCTTTGTTTATTTATCTGTATATATATAAGGATTTTGTAGCAGTTCTCAAGCAATGTCTCAGCTTGGGTTTTGTAGCTAATTATGATCTTTTCTGAAATAGTCTTCTGAAAGTGGTTGTTGCAAGTAGTTAGCTAAATTGAATAGAATTTGGAAATGTTTTTTGGTCCAAATTTGGTAGGTGTGTGGAAGCTGCTTCCCAGCTCAGAGTATCACTAATCCAATTTGCTGATTTAAAAGATAAGATTGCTTGACTGTAAATTTAATCTAGGCAAGGTCATTGGAAAAATTTGGAATCAGCTAAACTGTGAAAAGGAGGAATGTCTTTGTGTGGAATACAGGCTCAATCTGCTAAAATTTTCTCAGTGGAGAAGGTAAAGGCTTTCTTTCTTTTCTCTCCTTTTCTCTCTCGAGGTTTGTTGCCTTACTACATGCACTCTTCAGCTTTCAAAACAATCAGAAAACTGGAGCTTCTTCTGAAAGCCTACAAAGGAGAAGCCAAAAGCTCTAAGGAAAACTGGCTGATAATAGTGATTAATGTGCAAATTAAGATAGTAAACAGTTCAGCACTAAGGCTAGCTGGGGCTACAATAGTATACTATGGCAGCAATCTCTAAAAAACCCCCAAAAATTCTCTTCAACAAAGAACTGATTTCTCTGAGAAGGCTGAACAATTCTGAAAGTGTCTGCCCCTCTGCAATATGTACATACTCTTGGTGTGTTTGTCAGTACTAAATGGATTTGCTTTTAAACGAGCTAGCATATTTGCAGCCAAATTTATTTGTCCTCCTGCTGCCTCCTGCAATCAAGCATCGTAAGTATGACTGTTTAGCATCACAAACTTTTTGACAGGAATGAGTTTGCTGCATTTCCTTTGGCTTGCAGGGTCTTGAAGCCATCAGTTACCTTAATGCAATAGAGTCTGCCCCAGCCTTGGTGGATGTGTCTGTGAACCTTCACCAGAAAGTGGAGATTCATGTTCCTCCTCTGATTCCTCTGAGCCACAGCAGTACCCACATATTCAATGGCATTTCTTCCAGCCTGGGAAGCACATACCCCAGGAGCGCTACAACCTTTTGGACAAAATTTTAGTTTCTTGTCTACAAAAATAACTAAGGAGCATAATTTGACATGAGGACTGAATTAGAGGAGAAGAGAGCTGAGCAGATGGCTTAATACTAAGATTTATGAGTCACCTGAGATGCTGAACATTAAATACTTGCATACTTCTTCCTATTCTTAGGGATCTGTACACTTCTAATTCCTCTAGTACACTTATTTAGGTGTCATCTGGTCTTTTGTGATGTGTACTTTTATAAAAACCCAATTGAGTAATGAAATATTTTTGTTACAGGTCTGCAGCTGGAGTGCTAATGAAAGGTCAGCTGATGCCTGTAGAAAGTCCTTTCAGTTGTGTAATTGCTGCTCTTCAGGAAATGACAGTCTCTGTTAATTCCCTGGCCAGCAGAAGAAATCATGTCAGGACTTAGCTGCTTCATTGCAAAGCTAGCTGGCCTCAGTGCTGAGCAAGGGTGTTTGAACTAACCTGGGTGCAAGGAGGGCTCTGCAAATCACACCCCAAAACTCCTCATCTTAATGCTCTCTTAAATGTCAATTTAGCTTCTTAAGTGTTGGGCCACCTTCTTTTTCAGCTATAAGATTTATTAATGACTTTATATTTATTGCTTCCATAAATAGAAAATAGTGAAATGAGTTTAACAGAATTTTAATTTAATAGAAAAAAATTAGTTCTGGATGTCTTTTTTTCCCTTCTTCTTTTTATCCATGTCATGGCTTTTTATTTTGAGCAGGGTGTGGATATATTTTCATTTCTCTTGGCTGTGTGCCTTTCCCACCCAGCCACACAAACAAGAGGGAACATCTTTCAATTCAGAAGTTGGCAAAAATAACGGAGCAGCAAAATTCTCCCCTTGGGGAGAACACTAGGTGTTCTTTTAAGAATGTGAGAAAAGCAGCAGGCTTTTCCTTCAGGTACCCGGTGTGAAAATTGTTATCTTTGCATGGGATCTTTCATTAACACAGAACAAAGGCAACACATGGGAAGATATACAGAAAAGTGCTACTACTTGTAGAGAATATCAGCTTTTCCTTACCGGGGATTTGGGACATTTTGGATATTCCTTATGTATATTAACCTGGACTTTTGTAGCTGGTACTGAATGATGTTTCTGCTTTTCTAAAATTCACTTTTTCATCTTTCCTACCCTTTTTCAGGAGCCCTTACATCACTGTGAAAAAGTTTAAATGGATAAATCATTCATCACTGAGGAGGTGTAATAACAACACGTATGGGAATAGCTTCCTACTTTCATATTTTATGAATAAACCAAAAACAATAGATAATTCAGTTATGAAGGATCAGAGAGTTTTAGTCTTGATCAGAGGGTGCACTGATTTGTGCCATTAAGCAACTCAAATACTTGCATTTGTCACAGATCTACTGTGGCAGATGGAGGATCCCAAAGGATAATTTGCTGAAACTCAGTAGGAGCTAAAATGTAGCTTGCAATGAAATGGGCAGCAGCAGGAGAGTGACGAGGAGAGCAGCATAAGAGGAAGATGAGCAGCAGTCTTGTGTGCTGTGTTCTGGAGCAGTGTGGCTTTTTGGGTCAAATTAATATTAGAATTAGTGCTTCTGTTGCAAAGTTTCTGTTTGGCTGCACTCTTTTACAAAAAGCACGTAAGACAAGTCTTGTCTGCGGGTGTTTGCAGATTTTGAATTCAAGGTTGACATGAAGAAAACTTGTTTCGAAACATCTGTTGTGCTGAGCGCTGTGGTGACATTAGTAGTGAGTGCCTGAGTGTGTGTTTCTGCGTATCTGCTTAGACATAGTAGGGAGAGCTCCTGTCATGCTGTCTCTGACAATAACACATGTGGAACTGTAATTTTTACCTTGGTTTCCAGTTTATTGATTGGAGATGGTGCAGGCTGTTGCTAGTGGGAAATCCTGGTAAGTGCAGCAGAGGTTGAGAAATGGTGCCTTGACTGCTAGAATAAAGAAACCTTCTGTATTATTGCAGAGGTCACTGAGGATTGTAGAAATTGGTTGCTTTCTGGAGGATGCATTTATTGCAATATTTAAGATGTGATATACTAACTGTGATATCTATATTCCCAGAAGAGCTCAATATTCTGATGTTCTAATGTCACTGTTTGTAGTCAAGCTTTGTCATTATCATTTATAGGGCACAGTCAATCAGATCAGTGCTTTACAGAAATGAAGTTCCTGGTCAGAGAGTTTTCATTCTAATTATGTAATTAATGTGAGTTAATTTATTGGCTTGCAGATGAATGAGGATTAGCAAAATGATAATAAGTGGAAAAAACCTAATAAACTCCTATATATTGTGCTTTATTTTTTTTTGTGTGCACAGACTTGGACTATACCTCATTGAGCAGTTGTTTCACTTCAAGAATTTACATACTATATTTCCTATATGGATAAAACTATTGTCCCCGGTAGGATGGAAGTAGAAAAAAGTTCAAAAAATAAAGCAAAACTAAATGACATATTGTGATTGGATAGATTTAAAAAATGAAATTTCAGGGGATGTACATAATGTATAATGCATATATTGGTAAAATATTTAACATCTGTTTTATATTACTTGCAGTGACACCACTACAGCATTTTCTCAAGGAACTTAAAATTGCTAACACAGTTGCATAGCTGTAAGTTACCAGGCTGCTTGGAACTTGAACTTGCGTGGAGTAATTGCTTCTCTGTGATTTTTAATTCTTTCCCTATTTCCTTAGATGGTTGGTTTTTGGTTTGTTTGGTTATTTTTTTGGTCTTGTGTTTTTGGTTTTTTGTTTCATAGTGACAGTTGTAGTTAGCTGCCTAATTGCAGAGTCATTGCAATTCTTCCTTCTTCAGAGGCTTGCTAATGGCAGTAATTGATTAACGAGAAGCACGGTAAGGTGTCATTATATAACCACTGACACGGTTCTCTCCATTTCATGGTCAGTGGCTCTTGTTGACCCTGCTGATTAGATCATAAATGCAGAAATGTCCTACTGGAAGTTCCAAGGTTCAGCTAAGGGCAGGAAAGAAGAAGCTTTTAATGCTGTTTTTATGTCAGGCCATGTTCAAAAATAATACAGAATTTTAGTGATGCATTTCACATCTATGATATAAATTGTTCCTGGGAAAAATATTCCTCGCAAAGGTAATTTGGAATATAGGCACCAAAGAATATAGACATTCAATGTTTATTCTCTAATCTAAAGAACAGGTATTTGTCTTTGTATTTCATAATACATGACACATATGTATACATGTACGTATCTACTTAAAAACATCAGACTGTAGCAAAATAAGCCTTTCACTATTGACTTTTTTGTTTGTTTGCCTCCTACACTCAAACTTAGACGTTTCTACCTTTATGTCTAAATAATCCATAGGTACTAATAAGTAGAATGATAATAATGACAAAATATGACTAAAAATAATTATGTAACCAAATGAAGCACTTCCATGATGCAATGCTAGAATTAAAGCTTTTTATGTACATTTTAAGCTTCCACACAGTAGTTTTTAAGATTTTTTCTTTTTGAGCGTAATTTCTTGTGGCTGGGAAATGCAAACTGGAAACCACATTTGGCTTTAGCTGATTGTGGAGAGCTTAGTTCTGCTGCCCAAAGCTCTGCTAATGCTGTAACACATAGAAGTTAAGTATTTCCTTGAATCTCCTTGCAGGCAAGCAAGAAATAATCCTCATGTTTAACCAGTGCTGCACACAAGAGGAATATTTTTAGTTACTGACTGTGGAAGAGCTCAAATGTCGGCTGGTGAAGATTTTTCTGCCTTTTTCTACTGAATTACATATATTCCATTTGCTCCCTTCCAGCCTCTTCCATCTTGCCTTGCTCTTGTCTTGGCTCCTTTATCTATGTAGTTCCAGTTCTTCATTCTTACTCAGGAGCTTTTATTATCTGGTCTGAGTCTCTTCCTCACTTTCTTGCCTTTCAAAAGATTTCTTTCTTTTATCTGCTTTCCTGTTGTATCAATTTGATACCATCATTAGTAAAAGTGTCTGCTGTACTTGGCATAAGAGAGAAATAAAATCAACATGCCCCAGCAACTGATGATACTTGCGGGAAATTATCATCTAAATTAAACAGTGTACTAAAAACTTGCCGTTATTTCTGAAGATTAAGTTTCTATAGGTTCTGTCAGATTTCAGAAACACAAACATTAGAAGGCCTGCATGTTCAATCTGTTTGGCTTTATGGCTTTTCTGCAGCCCAAGTGAAATGTATTCATGTTAGCTGGTTCCTGTGTTGCCATCTTGTCTAACCTTTCTTCCGGGCTAGAAAATTGATAAGTATCTGATAACCACTGTGGAGACAAAACAGAAACATAAAGATCATATGTTGTGTAATCATCCTGATTACACTGAACAGTACAATGCTGCAGGTTTCACTAATCAAGATTAATCGTGATCTAGGCTACCTGACCTGTCATGTAGAGTGGATTGTAATTAAATAAAAATATAATCATTTTAACATTGTGCCACTAATATGTATTTTCAATAGGTAGTACTTTTGAAAAGACTCTTTCTCCTTACAGTGATTAGGAAGCTGAGTTATATTTTCTAACTGCACAGATGTTGTTAAAAGCTCATATTTCAGGCCATAAAGACTTATTATATTTGAGGTTGTACAACAAAAGAAAAATGGCTTGTACATCTGTCTGCTATGTGAGATGTTAAAACTGAAAAATCTGGAACAGTAGAGATGTATGGAAAGCCTCACTTATGTGTGCGTATGTATATTTGTTTTAAATATGTGGTAGATAATTTATAGTGGGGTATTGCTGAGAAAAAAATGCTTTGACAGGTCTTGACAACTCAGAGGAAGAAAACATTCAATACAGTATATAATAAGAGAATTGCCTCTGTTTCAGCTTTCTCAGCGTTAGCTGGCAGGTCTTAACTTGACTTTTTTCACATGATATCTTTCCATTTTTATCTCAAATGGATTGTACAAATGCTTTTCTTTGAGGCCTAATGAACCAAAATGTTTTGGGGTATGTATGCTCTGGTTGTTTTTTGTAGGGGCCTAAATCTATGTTTTTGAACATTCTATTGTGTATTCTGACAACTAGAAATGTAATAAGCTTAAATATTTCTTCTTTCCATTAGGAAAAAGGAATGCATCCTAGGCAATCATACAAAAGCATAGGAAAAGCTTTTGGCATGCAAGTGGATTTCTGCCCATGTACATACAGAATGTTCTTTTGGGTGACTTTTCCCTCTGCTGCTACAGTTTCTGACTCTTGACTGTTGCTTTAATTACATACTCTTGGTGGTCTGTGGTTCCATTCTGGTGCCACTTGGTGATAATGGAGTGCATACACTTCCAAATAGTACACACATGATGGAGTACATACAATCTAAATATGCTGGCTGCGTGTGTTCTCTGCTATCCGAGGCTCTGCCTCCCCATGGCTTCCTGCTCAGGCAGGATATTACTTGGAGAAGGTTATTTACCTTGCCTGGGTTTGTTGAGAGCCATGCTGGGGTTGGGAGGGTATCAAACACTTGCAGGGAGATTGTGCTGATGCTTGCTGGGGGGAAGCCATGGTGTCACGAGCAGCGCCGTCTTGTGCGCTTAGCTGAGATTTTATCTGTGAGCACCAGCTACAGTGGGCTTTTTCTAAGTGTGATTTTCTTTTAGAAGATGTTAGAGTTTAAACCAAAGGAAATTAAATTCAAATGTGCTCTCAGGTATTATTGAGTCAGGCAAATAAGTGGATAAAAGCAGGCAAGCTCTTGCAATGTCAGGGATCTTTGCCCATCCCTACAGGCTGGCTGGGCTGTTGTAGGTGTGCTGCCTTATGTGTGGTCTCCAGGATCAGGTCCTGCTCTGTCCAGGCCTATATTACTCACTGGGCAGGCTTTAATGGAGTGACCTGTACACAAACACTTGGGTGGGGCACTCTTCTGCTTGGAGGAAACATTTTTGAGCCCCATTCCAAACAGTCCTTGTGGCGCAGCCCCCCCAGCAGGCAGCGCTGAGCTTTGGGTGCTGGGTGACTCCCAGGGCCTTCAGAGAACACCCTGTGTTTGCAGCCTCAGACAGGCTACAGGACATCCCTGTCATTTAAGTCTAGGCAATGAAAATATATTTCCTAGATAAGTTAGCTCAGAAAAAATTACTGTTTTTTATAAAAGCATAATCATAATTAAAAACCACAAAGCACATGGATTTTTTTTTAAAGAATCGTATCAGGAAAGACAGTATATTTTTCCTTTCTCAGAGCTGGAAACATAAGAGACACTTCTAAAATGGGTCGCTGTTATTTATTTGATGTCTCTATGAAAATGTAAATATCATGATGTGTGTCAGATACTACTGAACCTGCCACATGTCCCAGCTCTTCTCCTTGGGAGTGAGTAGCTTTATGCGACCTCTGAAAATGATCAAAACTGTCTTATTTCATGGCTGACTTTGAAGATGAGTCGCTCTAAATTGCTTGTGCCTCAAACGCTGCAGTGTCAGTAGCAGGGCTCTAAAGAGGGGCAATTTCTCCCCCCCCCCATTCCTGAGCTGCTGAGTGGGTCAGAGGTGTGGGTCACACAGCTGAGAGAGGTTGCACTACAAGATGGAAACGAGAAAGCATTGCTGTGATTAAAACCATCATTTATTCAACCTGTATAACTGTACACTATCAGGAATTTGTCTTTTCTAAGCAAATGTGCAATGAGTATTATTTATCTAATCATAGTAAATGAGGCAATTTAATTTCCCAAGTGAATAGAATTAAAGCATGTTATTAAGCCTCAGCAGCCATAGTTCTGCCCAAATTCATGAGACTTCATAACCATAGCTGAGTATTGGCACACTATTGGCATCTAGGTCCTTTTATGCCTTCTATTTCATGTACTGGTGGGTGCTTTTGGAGGGTACCCTGACATGATAGGCAGTTTCTGTACTTGTGTGGGGGGATAGAGTGTAAGAAAATAAGGATAGTGCAGAAGGTAATCTCACACTTGAGGAGCTGCAGCTGTACTAATCACCAAAGATTAGCAACAGGCCTGCCCTTAATAGGCCACAGGTATGTCCAATTAGAAGAGTGCTACAAAAGCGTGGGCTAGGTGGTTGAGAAGAGTTTGTTGGCTGTGCTGTGAAGGAGGAGTCAGTGCTGTGAGGAGCTGCCCATGAGAAATCACCAAGAAGGTATGGAACTTTTGCAATAAGATGACAACATACTTGTGCCTGCTCCTGCTGTAACTTTTTTTTTTTAAAGACTTACATGTATTTCTGTATACATAACATATGTGATTTCCTCCCTGTAGACACAGTTCAGTGAAGAACTTGAACAAGGAACAGTTACATTCATTTAATTGCAGCTATTTAAACTGAAATTAAACCTTGAGTATTAAATGCTTTGTGGAGTCTGGGTTTGAAAGGGATGAAATGGTTGCAATAGGAAATGGATCCTTCTTGGCACTTTCCCAGGCTTCCAGGCTTGTAGAGGTGTTACTAATGTTGTGTGTGGTTAGTCTTTGAGATTTTGGAAAAAAGAGGGAATGAAATCACTTCACAAGATAAAATGCTTCTTTTTTTTCCCATTTTCTCCTTGATGAGGAGGACCAGATAGTTAAGTCTCCAGCTCCTCTTAGTTCTCCCTTATGGAAACTTTGGATTGCCAGGAAGTTATGGTATTGCCAAGTCAAAATAATAATTTGACCAAGCACTCGTTATATATTGTTGCTAAATTTTAATTGGGGGGGTAAAGAAAAGAAAGACCTCATTCTTTTCCATCATCCTGTTTTGACCTTTGTGTTACTGATATTTTTCATACATCTGTTTGACTCTTTTTGCATTGCAAATGTCTCAATTCTGCTTCTTTTTAATGAAATTTGATTGAAAAGAAATTATAATTTCCTTATCCTTATCTTTAAATATATTTTATGATGTTTTTAATTGTTAATTTTGCTTTATATTTGAACTGTTTCCTTTCTTGGTTTTTGTAATAACAAGGATTTCCTTACAGTTTTAATAACAGCTTTAACTGGGCTAAACAAATGTCTACAATAAAACCTCTTTTGTGTAATTGTGTTCCTACCTATACTCCACAGTTTCCCCTTGATCTTTAAGTGATAATAGTGTCTGTATGACATGTACATATATAATTAGTACAGACATATACTCACACCCTTGTATATTCTATTGTCTCTTAAATTCCTACATAAACTGTTGGCTGACTTGTTCCTTGCAAGCTGATTTTCTTTTAAAGTTGAAGCTTTTCTAGGAGATACAGTAAAATGAGATTATGGTTAGATTTCCACTAAGTAATCTATATGGATTGACTATTGCTGAAGGCACTTCTATTTCCTGAACAAAAGAAATGTGACTTTGTCTGCTTGGGTTTATTACTTTTAAATTAATGTGACTAGTGTAAGTCAGATAGGCTTAGTATGCCAAGTATAGTGCAGCTATTTAATACTTTGATGAAATGTACTGGAGCAAGTGGCAACAAGGCATTTTACACAAGTAATCATACTGCTGAAACCAGCAAAAGTCTGTGTTTTCTTTTGGTTAGGCTTTGATTTTTGTGAACTGAAGAGATGTTCTGGTCTTCAGAGGGGGTTACTACTTATTTAGGAAAATTGATATGTGATCTGACATGGGGTCTCTGTTTCAATGGGATTTTATTTTATTTTTTCTCTTTTCCTCAGAGATTCTCTGCAACTCACTATCAGTCCTTCTGGTAACTTCGCAAGTTCAAGGAGTTAAACTGCAATAAGCTCTTTAATCTTACAGGACTTAAAAAAAGAGGCAGCATCTGCATAATTACATATTAGGATAAAAAATAATGGTTTTCACAATAAAAATGCTTTTGGGAGTTGTTCTCATTAAATTAGTCTTAAACATTTGGAGTTTGAATTTCTGTGTAGCAGCCTACCAAAGGGGGTTGGAGGAGGTCAGGTGTGTTGTGCAGATGTTTATTTCAGCTGGAGGCAGCCTGGTCAGTTTTAGCAGTGCAGGACATGAGCTGGGGACAGTGGGCACTGGAAGGGCTGGTTGGGGCTGAATGACACAGATTCGCTTATTTCTACTTTGCTGCTTTACAACAACAGATACCCTGGAACAAGGGTGGGAAGGAAGGTGCTGCCTGTCTGGGTGTGTGTTTGACTAGTGGAGAAACCAGATCATGAAAGAAGAAAAAAGACTTGAGGGAAGGGAGTAGTGAAAATAAACAGTAATAAAAAGTTAAAAGAAGTTAACCTTGTCTTTTTCACAGAACTGTGAGAAAAAGCAGCAATGATTTCACAAAAAAGCTTTGTTAGTCAGAAGTGTTATTTTTTTCTCCTCCCTATTCTCATTTAGGGTAATAACCTTATTCAAAGTAGCAGATTTTGATGAAAATGATAATTTAATAATCTTTGGCTCACCTATTAATTTTCCTGTAAGGGAAAATAAACTATCAGATTCCTGCTACTGCAGAGCTTTTAACCCCTCTACAACAAAAAAAAAAGGGGTAAACTTTTTTCTGTCTAAACAATTTTTGTGGGATGGCTCTTAGGCAAGGAATAGATGAAAGGAGTAGTGTTGTACTAAGAATTGTTTTTACTAGTAATCCTTATCTAGGTACATTTTTGACAGAGGTCTGATTGAACAGAATTATGTAGTTGAATCAAAAGTGTTTCAGACAGACTTCTTGGTCTGGGAAGGCTTAGTATTCAGGAGAAATCCACACCTCCTCACTTTTGAACTGCAATTTGTTTGTGTTGTGATCTTCCTTTTTTTTTGAGTTGTAATGCTGGCACTTGACAAGGGCAAAAGACACATTTCTTTCCATGGTTAGTAGAGATCTAATTTTTTGAAAAGTCTTGTGACAAAACAGTAGCACTTATTTGGTTAAGATGTAAATCCCAATTGATTAAAGCGGTTCACCCATATCTGTCTTCAGATTAGAAAATGCAAGGAAAGTAAAATCTAACTTTTCTCACCAGCTTGTAGTGGTTATTAATCAAACTTTCTGTAATGACCACAGTCAAACTTTATTGCTACCATTTCCAAAAGCTTTCTTAAATACTTGTTTGGAGAAGGAGTTATAGAAGTAGCAAGATCAACTCAGCTGTAATGTTGTGTTAAAGGGAAGACATTTTCCATGATTATTCCCTCTTCTTATTGCTTTGGTTTTTTCCTCACGGGGTCTTTTGCATTATATGTCAAGTCCTTTGGTTGAGAACAATTTGCTTTAGAGAAGTGACAAAATTTAATCTCCAGTTCCATTGAGGGGAAAAAGAATTAATAGAAATTTTACTGAAAACATGAAACAACTAAAAATATGCCCGTTTCAGACAAACACAAAACAAAACAAAGGCCCTTCTGTACTTTCATGTAGAGGAGTTCTTCTGTTGGGAGAGAAAATGAATGTTAAAATTTACCACTGATTTTAAAGAGATATTTATACATCGGTAATATAGACACAAGTTGCTTGTATG
Organism: Fringilla coelebs; assembly: GCF_963513975.1. Lineage (NCBI taxonomy): Eukaryota > Metazoa > Chordata > Aves > Passeriformes > Fringillidae > Fringilla > Fringilla coelebs. The sequence goes on along the minus strand of NC_140028.1, from coordinate 139,786,836 downwards.
TGAGAAATTGATAAAGATCTTCTAGATGTGACTGTTTCTTTTTCTTCAGGAATGATAGTGACAGATTATTTTTGAATAGTACATAATAATTCATTATAGAAAATTTTGGTTTTTGATGCAGAAAAAGAAGAAATCATTGCTAATTTTAAATTCTTAACAATAATATTAACCATCAACGGCTTTATCAGAACAACACGTTTCTCTCTTTACATACACTATGTATATATGTTTGTCTGTATTGGCCTGAAATGATCTAAGCAGACCACCAGTTAGTTGTAAGGAATCCTTCACAGTATATTCTAAAGGCTGCAAAAGAACCATGGCTTGAATCATTATTGGGTGCTTTATTGAGGCTTGAAATAAAGGTTGCTTAGCTCTTTGGAGATGTCTTGTTCCTCTTCAGGTGGCTTACCTCAGAGTTTATAGACTTCAGTTTATTTGTAATGCTGTTATATAGGGTTATTTATCTTCTTATTTTCACGTGTCTAAATTTTGCCTTTTCTTTCCGAGTATACTCCACTGCTTGTGACATCTGTTTTTCATTCTCTCTTTATGTTGATCGCGTTGCCATTCATTGTGCAGCTTGGCTGCTCTATTTAAATACAACTTTTAGGAAAGATCCATTGTAGATACTCGAGATCAGAAGGTGTAGACACTGTTCTGATCTTTGTTTTGCTGCATTGTTAAGTCATTTTCAATAGATGTTGTCTGCAAGGCTACTGATACCGCACTTTTTCTGTATTAAAATACTCTTCTTTACCTTCTTGTAGCAAGTGCTTGGGCAGAAAAATCTGATATTTTCTTCTGTGCAATTGTCCTCTTGGGTAGGGGAATCTAACAGGAATAGTTGCACAATGTAATTTAACAGTTTTTCTTACTTGGGGAGTGTTGAGGACATGAGCAGACAGCGAACGGAGAACTGAGTGCTGAGGTGGGCTCTGAGCTTCTGTTCCCACAAGTTCATCTGACAGCAGAGGGAGCCTTGATTCACACACCTGAATTACATGCATACATTTTAATTATGTGATACCAATTACAAGGGAATTTTTCCCTGGCACAAGTGTATTGGGACTGTTATGGAGTTGTGGCTGGCGGTACCTCACGTCAGCCACCAAATATTGAGCCTTCTAGCTTGCAGACTTAATTACAAATCCATGGTTTACTTCTGCAATCTGTTGTGCTCAGCAGTGCTGGGACTGGTGATAAGTCTATCAGTTTTTACTAGGTCACCAACACATCACCAGCATTAAATTTTAAATGGCAGCTTCTGAGTACACTGCCCGGGCTATCTCTGATAAAACATTAATCATTTCAAGGTTCCATTCAAACCCATTGATAGAAATTGCAAAATGTAATTTAGCTTTGAGAATAGAATTAATGTTTTCTAATAGCTCTAACCTATTCTATGATTTATTGGTTCCACTGCTTGAGGGTTTTCATAATCTAAATTGGTGATTACAGATGATACACAACATTGTGTATCATAAATAGGAATTATGTGTCTGGTGAAAATGATAATGGGTTTTTGTACCTTGTATGTTTATTAGTACATTCAGTAGTATATTAAATCCTATTTTAGAATTGGAAGATGATTTTGCCCACATATAGTTCTTCCCATCTCATTCAGTCAGTGAATCTACTGCTGTTTACTCATCCTCCTCTAATTTGATCAATATGTGCTGCATCAGAACATCATAAAATTAAAGGTGTACCTGTGGAATCTTGTTTTCTATGGTATGCTCTTTTTATTTTTTTTTTTGCTTGTTTTTGAGGAGACAATTAAGATTATAATAGTATTTATGATTCCTGAGAAAATTTTAGCCCAGTGCTCGATTGGTTGTGTCTGGGAGGATTATTTTTGTATAGCCAAGTTCACAATGGATGATCTTAGTAAACATGGAGAAGATGACATGAACATCTTTGTGGACAGTGGAAGTTTTATATACTTTCATTAAAGATTTAACATGTGCTGTTATTTTTCTTTGCTGACCCAAATTTCCACCCTACGGTGCTGATGGCAAGTATTGGGCTGCTCTTTCTCTCATCGTGGGATTAGTGAGCTCTACAGTCTTTGTCAACAAAAAGTGGTTTTGAAAGGCTCTTGCTGTTGTAGGGATTGAAAATATCTTATTATAAAACAAAATCATAGAATGATTTGGGCTGGAAAGAAATTTCCAAGGTCATCTAATGCAGCTCCCAGACATGGACAGGGAAATCTTTCACTAGACCAGGTTGCTCAGAGCCCTATTAAACCTGACATAGAACACTTTCAGGAATGGAGCATCCACAACTGCTCTGTTGCCCCAAAGATGACTTGAGGGATTCATAACTTGTCTGAAAATTAGTATGATATTTATAGGAATTTACCTGGAACAACTGGTTTATAACAGTGATCTGTAGATTCTTCCCTTAAACATTTGCTTTACTTTAAATCTTATCAATAATAGATGTTAGTGTACCCCAAATATTGCTTGCTGTTCCTTTTGTTCTTTATAATGTGAAATATGCAGTAAAAGTTAATGTCAATTTTAAGTAAAGTAAATGGTGTAGTGATTTTTTGATAGAAATAAACTATACTTTTAAACAAGGTATTTCTTATCAAACAGTGCAAATCTATGTGTATTTCTTATTTATTGTCTATACATCTAATTATAGAGAAACTTGCTTTAGACAAGACTTTCAATGAAACAAGGAAGTCATTTATTACATACCTCTTAGAATTTGTAAAGCACTCAGCTTTCATGGTGATGACCATATATTATTATTTTTATTATATAAATACTTAGATAAGGAGAAATGTGTGCCAGCAGTGAATTAAATAAAACCCTGATGTGATCAATAACTCAATTTAGTTGAGAATTTCTTTAGAAAATACAGTGGTATTAATCAGGAGAAAACACTTCAAGTATAAAATTTGATTTTCTTAGTGGAAAATCAGTTTGCTTTATCAAAATCCTAGGGTCTCTTTCCCCCTTTCTCTCCCCCTCATACAATTCTTCTTCTTCAGTAAAGCTAAATCAGATTTGTCTGAAGCAGTAATTGGTGATTATCTCCTAACTGCAAGACATAGCTGAGCCTCTTTGGTTAATCCTATCTTGCCTGCCATCTCTAGTGAGTCCCAGCAGGCAGGGAGAGAGGACTGCTGTGTGGTTTGTTTTTCCTGTGAGGTGTAATTATGGCCAAGAGCTCTGCAGATTGTGGAGAGGAGGACAGCTGTACCTCACCAAAGAGATGTGAAATGGTTGGGGTGGAGAATGACTTTCTGCCTCAGTGTAAGGTTCTGTGGCACCCAGGAGGGATCCCAGGTTGTGTTCACAGAGTCACAGAAGATGCTGAGTTGGAAGGGACCCTCAAGGATCATAGAGTCTAAGTCCTGGCCCTGCAGAGCCCCATCCCCGTGTGCCCAAGAGTATTGTCCAAATGCTTCTTGAACTCAGTGTGGAAAAGTAAAAAACCCTTGTGGAAAAGTTTCTATAGTTTTAAAAGTTTTCTTGTGTACTCTTGCATGATCTGTTCATTATTTGGATTAATGAAGTGTTACGAAATGAAATTTACCTAATGGAAAAAATCCCTACTTTATTCTACACAGAAATTAAAAATGAGAAGTGAGGATTATTTGTACTTATGCAATTTTCTATATTCTATTAAAAGCTGGGTTTTGCTTCACACTTGAGGAAGGATTTATCTGCACTAAAGCATCATTATTATTGTTGTTGTTATTATTAACAACAGGGTAGTTTAATAAAAGTTATCTATCACTTCAAATCCTGACTAGCTTGTTTTATTGATGCATCTTAACAGCGCTTTGTCAAAGATAACAGTTTCTGTAGAAGTAAGTCTCTTCTGAGAGAGGTGGAGAACCTTTCAAGTGACCCCTGTTGGAGCCAAAAAGGGTGATTTATAATTTTATTAGCAAAGTTTTCTCTTCTAGACAGCTTCATTAGATGTTTTATGGGGAAAAAAGTGTTTTAAAAGTCAGCCACTAGTTTGTTCTTTCATTTATATCCCAGAAAACCTGACTGCACCCTTAGTGCCAGATTTGTGGCTCCTTGGCTAGAGTCCCTGTTGCTATCAGAACAATCCTATGTAGCATGGGAAAAGCAAAATGGTAATGAGATTGCAATTTCATAGTTTATGAATTCATTTTGCATCCTCTCTCTCTAGTCTGTGTTGCTTTCAATTTTGGAGAGCAGATCAATATGATAACTTACATATCAATCTCTAGGTAATGTTGCATAAAACTAATAACTGTAAAGGAACTTTTTCATAAATTGCTGATATTTATGCCTTGTGCTCTTTTAAAGCATTTTTACAGTATTTTGATATGCGCTTTAGAGATACTGTGGTGGAAGGAAGATTTTTTTTTTTATGTAAGTCTTTGATATGTAATTTTGTTAGTGCAAGTAAATAAATATATATATATGTGTGTTTCTTCCAGAGCTTCCCATTTTCAATTTACCATACATTTGAAATTATGTTGCATCAGCAGGATGCTTTGTTGTCTTACATATTGCTGTAGAAAATATACTGCAAATCTCTCCTACCTGGCAAAAATCTATTAGTTGTTCCAAAAAAGCATCTTGACAGTATTAGGACTGTATCTTGTATGTCTGTATAATACAGTAGACTGAATTTTCAGGCCATGGGCAAATCTTGTGTATGCAAAATCCATTTTTAGCTACTTTGTGACTGTCCTTAAATCCTGTCTCTTAAAATGTCAGTTGAGCAGAAGCAAAGTCTCTAAAAAAGCTGTAGCACAACATCTGTGATTTCAGCAAATCTCCTGCTTCTTGTGTTTGGTGCATTGCCTGAGATGCAGCCAGGCTCAAAGGCTCAGTCTGCAAGGTTAACATGGAGACATTTACATTATCAAGGATATGTTAAACAGAAAACACTTGAGGGAGGTTGTGGGGAAAAAAAGTATTTAATTTGTTAATAATTGTTATTAGCATTTTATAACTAAGTGCCTTCCTATAGATCTCCCCTTCTCCCCTCTTCCTGAGATCAGCCAGTGTAAGTAGTTAAATGTATGATATGCTTGACATTCCTTGTGAGTCCCAACTCAGAGTATTTTGTGAAAAACTTAAGAACTGCAAGCAGCTGTCCAGTCCTTGTAGGGGAAGGTATAGCATGAACACCTTGTCAGCTCTGGTCAACCCTGTGGACCCTTGTCAGAGAGTTAAAGAGCACAATTGCCTCCAGCACTGTAAAGGCCTCAAGAAGGAGCTTGCTGTGAGATAAGCCACCACATCAGGAGTGTGAGATAAGTGTAGAAGAGAGGAATTTGCAACAGAAAGGAGCTAATTCCAACCCTGACAAGAGGGTGAGGTTTGATTTGCACATCCTGGTTAATGCATCTGGACAAAAATTCCCGGCTGTGGCAAACTGGGAGAGGAAGCAACTGCTTATACACCCATCACTCCAAGTCATGGGAGTGGCATCTACACTCTGTGGATACCTGGAGCTTGGACTGTGTAAAGGTGGTACCCCTGGAAGCTCTGGGACTGCCACCACTGAGAGGCCCAGGGTGAAAGAAGGAGCAGCTGAATGCTGCTGGATCCATGATGGGTGGTGGTATCTTTCTACTTAATCTGTCTCTCTTGCTCTCCTTTCTTTTTGTCCCCTTCTGGCACCCCCTTTGCCCCCTTTCCCTCACTTTGCTTTTCCTTTCTCTCTCTCTGCCTTATATTTACTGTGAGGTAATAGAAGGAATGGAAGCTGTTCTATTGACTGTGGCTTTTGGTCTTTTTTACATCATAACTCGCGCAGAGGCATCTCCCAATAATTGAATTGCAGCTGCACCATGGTGTTCTGGCATAGGAATGAAAATTAACCTACGTGTCCTTAATTGCTGTATTTTCCTCTTGCTCTTCTTGCTTTCTGTATTTGGCAGTAAGATTTCAAGTTCCTTTTCAGAAAGTGCTGAACCTACTGATGGTGTGTAGTTTGTTTTCATTTTGTCCGGGGCAAATTGCAGTACTAGAGCGGAGCCTGTAACTTAGGTGGTCAAACAGAGAGATTTTGTCCTTTAAGGATAAAATATTAGTAATTGATATGTCTTTTTTAGGCCAAGGGGGTATGACAGTAGTCAGATTTTTCTTCTGATTTCTAGTAAGCAGGAAACTGTCAAAGCTTGCTTTATTTTCTGGAAAAATGTTCATTTTCTTGTGAGACATTTTTAGTGCCTTAAGCAGTATAATTACTGCTCTTCTAAAGAATAGGGTTTTGTTTTGTTGAATTGCTAATTGCGTAGTTTTACTGAGAATTGGTATGTGCATTTTCCTCCCATCCCCCCAATGATTGTAAAAAGACACATGGGGTTTTCCTCCCCCCTTACATATTTCTTATGGATTAGATAAAATTCAGAGTTGATGAACAAGGAATAGTAGGCAAATTTCTGACCTATTACTCTATCTTGTAGTTGCTGCAAGTCTGTCAGAATGCAGTTTCTGAAAATGAGTAACAATTATGTAACTTCAAGCTGGTTTTGGGGCACAATAGCAGTATGCAACTTTCAGCATTTCCATTTTCAATACTACTGTGTGATGGTGCATGATGAACCTGGCTGGTGGGGTCAGAGCAACTAATTTCCTGCTGATATGGGTTGGCTTTTCAGAAATGGTAACAGGATTAAAATAAATTCTGTGGCCAGGAAATGTTGCCATCTCTAGTTGTGTGCTTGCAGATTATCAGAATGTATATGTTCATGGATATTATGTGCTGCATATGAAAGAAATAATTACCTGATTTGGTTGTTTGAAATCTGAATTCTCATTTCTTAGATAATTACTGAAGACACAATTATATTTAATTGTTTGAATTTTCAGTTTAATAAGTATTTTTGTAATTGTGGCTTCTTTTTGTTCCATTCAGAATTCAATAGGAGATGAGCTTTTTCTTTTTTTGGTTAGTCATTAGTATTCACAGCTCTATCAGACTGCAGTTCAAACTCTTCACTTGTTTTTGTCACAGAAGATGATGGAGCAAGGTTGCTTAGAAACACTGAGCCACACTCGCAATGGGAGATATCAATCTGTTCTGTGTATTCACCTGCACATGCAGGGCAGAAAATTGAGTTTTTCTGCAGATTATGTTAATTCATTGCAAGTTTGTTTCATCTGTAGTATGCTCAAATATAGATAAACAGACATTTTGTTTTATTAGATATAGTGAGAAAAACTATCTACTTTTTTTAAAACAGTCATTTCAAAGTATGACAGTTCTAATTTGCTTGCATGACTTCCAAAAAGAAAGTTGTTACTATTCTTGGCTGAGTTAATCAACTTGTCTTTTATTGACAAGTTGCATAAATTGGAGATTATTTCATGATCTATTTATAACAATTTTTTGTAAGTTCCCAGCTTTAGTCTTCAGTTCAAGAAAATATGTCTGCTTGACTACCAACAGCAATTACATTTTTTCCTAATCTAGTGAGACTCTTGATCTTTTCAAGACTGGACTAAAAATAAACCAAGTCACTCAAGTTATACAATTTTTGATCTTTTCAGCTATGAGTAACTTTGCCTATTTTTAGACTAGCTGTAATTGTACACTAATGTGCTGGAAAAGATAAATGTAGCTTTTAATCACTCTAACTTCTAAGCATTTCAATTATTACACTTATTAAATATGCTGAAAATGCATTTATTTCCTTATGTGAGTCTGGAATAGACTTTAGTGTATTTTCAAGGGACTTGAAATTTTTCTATCACTGAGCTCCTACCTCTCTCTTTAGCACACAAGCTGTTGTATGGGGAGGTATTTGACATGGGTCCCTGCTTTATTTTCCTTACTTTGTGCTGAATGGATCTCTTTACATCTCAAGAGCAAGAAATCAGGTTAAGAGTTGCACAACAGTGCTTCTGTAAAGCTATAAAATTCTTCTGGGTAGTTCATACAGTACCACGACAGAAAATGAGTAGTATGACTATAGTGGTACCAATGTAGTAACAAACCAATGAAATGGCCAGTGTGAATAAGCAGGAAGTAATTTAATTCTCAGTTCAGTTTTCACTGAGATTTTAATAATAATCAGAATGAAGTTATGTAATTTATTAAAGCATGTTGCTAATAATTGAATTATTCTGATGCCCATAGACTTAGATATTTTTAAGCTGCTTCCTTGTCTGAATTTTTTGCATGCTCAAAGGTAATTGAGTCTGACTTTTCCTATAAAAGGTGCCTTCTAGTAATAAACCCAATACAATCCCCAAAACAAAACAGCAGTTTATTATTACATACATCCTTTGAAGTTACAGGAAAATGTTTGGCAAGCTTTCTTTAATTTATTATGAACATAGTATAGTGTTAAGGAGGAAATATCTCTAGTACTTTATGGTGCCACCATTGTCCCCTGTAGCTTCTCTTTCCATCAGGTGGGGGTCACAAGAAAACAAGAATCCAGAACTATGGTCTTTGTCTTTTTATGTGTCTGTTTTTTCCCCACATTGTACCATCACAATCTCTTTTATATTTTTGTGTTGAGTGCTACTTTGCATTGTATAAACTTTATTATATTCTTTTTAATTTGACTCTGCATTGATTTCCTAGTCTGTGCAGTTGGTTTCCTGCCTTTCTGTTGATGCAGCAGGTGGCTCTGTGTTTAAACACAGCTATGGATGAGGTGTGCAGATATCTGGGCAATTTTCAGTTCTGTTGTTTTTATTTGGAAATAATATTTTGAAAATACATGCTTATAATGCTACAAAGTCAAAATACACTATCAAGTCAGCCAGGTAACTTGGCAATGGTGGGGAGCCAGATCTTTCCTGAAAGTAAGACCATGGAGATGAGGTTTCAGTAGAGCAGGTAAGGTGCACTCATGTGTTAGAATGGATTAATCTATGACTGTGGCAAAGTAAAATGTGCATTCTTCATTATGCTTTTCAGGTTGTTCAAACTGTGTATGAAAACAATCCAGAATTAAAACCATCCATGTCAGTAGTTGCTAATGCAACTTCACTGCAAAGTTGTGCTCTGAATGAGATCCCAGCAGAAAATACAAAACCTCCTACATAAGAGGAATTCTCAGGGGAGAGTCTGTAGATCGGATAAGGCCAAAGGTGTGAGGAAGCAGAGACAAAAATATTCTCAAGAGTAAAATTGAGAGGGAAGGAAGTTGAATATGCTCTCATTTTCCTCTGAGTCCTGCCATTTCCCTACTGCAGCAACCACCAGTATTTTGTAAGAGCAAGTGTGCCCAAGCCTCTGCCTGCTGCCTCCAGGCTGCAGTGAGTGTGTGTCTTTTTGCAGTGTTTGCTATGAGCTGTTAGCATCATTTCAGAGCATTTGACACCCGGTTATGAGGTCCAGTATCGCAGGTTGATTGTTTGGGTGGTAGAGGAAGGATGGGACTGACTTGGTGTATTGATGAAAATGGACTTGGTTATTACTACAGACTCTTCCTGTCTGTTAGTGAAGGTGCAGGTAAAGCTGCAGAGGGAATGATGACTGCTGTTCTCACCTCCCTTTACTTACCCTAATGAGTATTTGAATTAATATTTCATAGCTCTAGGGTAGGTATCTTTTTCACCTCTTTTGAGCTCCCTTACTGTGGACTCTCAAAAACCCCACAAACACCCCAGCAAAAAAGCAATGGCAACTTAAAAAACCCAAGCAAAACCAAATAAATGAACAATCCCTCTAAGATGCTGAATACCAGGCACAGAATTCAGTTTTTGATACGACAGTGGGTGATAACGAAGTTGCACGAGTATTTTTAATATACTTGAACAAGATTTTATCTATTTGGTTCTTCTTGGTCTTAGTTTCAAAAAGTTAATTCTTGGTTGTGGATGTGTGTTTGTATCTTCTCATGACTAGAATGCTCACATAGAGCAAAGGCAAAATTTAATTCTAATGCTGCCTTTTCAATGTGTTTAGTAAAGATAATTTGGGCCCTTTTCCTTGTACTGAAATGAGAGGGTAAGAATTTTTAGTCATGATTTCTGTGAGTTCCTCTGGAAGGTGGGTAGTAGATGGTACAGGAGGAGAGTTCTGTGTCTGTGTCTCAGGAATGAGGAGAAGGATCAATTGGTGAGGGCTCAAACACACTGCAGTAGGAAATGGGTGTACAGAAACTCTCTTGCTAAAGGGTAGAAGTCTAGAAGTCAAGGGAATCCATATGTAAGGTGGAAAGATCTTAAATAGGTCTTAAACAAATGTTAAAACTGGAAGGCAGCATTATAATGTTTAAATTGAAGTGGCTGCACTTTGTTAGGCAGCGATAGTCTTACTGTGCATGTGATGATGGGAGATTCTCTAGCACAAATACAAGACTTGGGGGCTCAAGACAATGCTTATCTTTTTTTTTTTTCATTTTCTCTAATGCACGAGTTAGCTCACAAATTGAGTTTGTTTAACTGAGCTAATTTGGTGTCATTATCAGTCAATATATCAATTGAATGTGGCTTGTGTTTTGCTGATATTTGGGAACTTTTATTAAAATAAAGACCTGTGCCTCTATGCAAAACACATACATCCTTTACTGCCAAAGAGTTATTCACTTTGTGTTTTGTGACATTTTGCTCTTTTTTTTTGGAGGAAAATTAATTTTCTCAAACAATGCATTGTTGCTGTTTTTTTCAAATTAAGAATGATTTTTTTTTTTATCCTACTTGTTTAGGACAGGGCTAAACCTATAAAATTTGCTGAAAATTTCCTTGACATACACAAAGGAATAGTAACTTGTGCATTCTTCCCCTCTATGCATTTTTCATTATAAGGAAGATTTATGGTTGTAATATGACCCTGTGAATTGAGCCACTTTCTGCAGAGCGTTGTTTTAGCACCTAAAGCACCAGGAATTATTGGAATGCACATTTTGCATTTTGATCTCCATCCTATAAGGTTGACCTTTAGTTTCTCTACATTTTTGTCATGTTTGCCTTTCTTTGTGCTTAATGGGCATCAGGGTTTCTTTTTCTTCATATTGATAATAGCTTTCAGTAACTTTAGTCTTTTTTTCACTGTGAGAGATAAATAGTTTAAATCTTGATTAAATGCCATGTTAGATGTTGAATTATTCTTAATAAACCCCCCGCTCTAAAATCATGCATAAATCTGAGTGTATTCTTTATGTTCCTCCAGAACTGCTGACTGTGTTCAGTATGCATTTCTGGTGCAGCTTTGATTTCAGAGTGAAATGGAAAACATTGTGAGAAAAGAGAATATTGATTTTTCTTCTAGTTAAGCAATGGTTTTCCATGTGACAGAGCTCAATTTTATTTTACTGGTTATTGGACTATTCAACATATGCCTTTTTAGTGAAGTGATTCTGAACAGTAATGTTCTATATCTTAATTAAACCAATATTTTGAGGGTAGTTGGATAGAACATACATTTGAAAATGTAAATGTCAAGTATATTGTACCAAGGCTTATCTGTTAAATACTGTGAGGTTACTGCCCAGATGAGGCTGCTGGGAATAATAACAATTGTTCAGGTTTTTCTTTTCCTGTTGCTGTGTAATTGGATCATGGTGTTTGTCCATTTGATAACTACCTTAAAGTGTAAATTAGACCAAGTAGGAAGTAGATGTAAAAACATGTTATTTAAATTTTTAATTACTGAGTTGGAGTAGGTGCTCCATGGGAGGTCAGTCTGCAGGCCTCTCCCAGAAGCCTTGTCAGAAAATTCCACTTAATGGTAGAGAAAAATGCTGAAAGAGAAGTGTCTTGAGTGGCAAAGACAGCTTAGTCACTTAAAGGAATTAAATGCACTCTTTAAAGTAGGTGAGAAGCTGGCAGTGTGGGGTGCAGGCATGGCTTGTGTTCTATGTATATACTTCATATTCTGAGGTATCCTGACTTTGTGCTGTGCGGACTTGTGTGTGTGTAGGGAATCAGTTTCAGTGAGTAGGGATGCATTCGTGGCCTGTTGGGGAAGCACTGTATAGATTTAGTTAGGCGGGTTGCAGTTTCTGTATTGATCCAAAGCCATTGCAAATAAAATGAAATGAATGGTAATAGGATCTCATTAACCTCATTGATTTATACATGTTAAAAGCTCTGAGATGCTGTCTGCAAGATCTTTAGCTTCCAACTTTTTGTCCCTTCCCTTATCCCCAAGTATGCACTAGTGCCACCAGTGCCGTGTACAGAGAAGTTGACTGTATCAGTGCAATGCAGACATGTTTCTCTATAACTGGAAATATTTTAATAATTCAGGAAGAATAATATATTTTTAGGTTGAATGTTTCTCCTTCTGTTAAATAACAATGACGTTTCTGAGTTTTAAAAACGGATCAGGACAGTGATTCACGCTAAAAGTACTGTGAGGGACAATTTACAGTTAGTTTCAGAAATGTTTTCAGATTGGATAAGAATATGGTAATATATATATATATACACACATACATACATATATATATACACACACACTAGTGCTATCCCAGTATTGTGTACCAGTATGACAGAAATAAATAGCCTGCATCTTACACACTAGCAGTTTTGTTTTCCACTTGGTTTTTCCTACCTTAGTTTAGGTTCTCTGAATTATTCTTAAATGAAAAATATGGAAAATTTAAATCTCTTTGAAGTTAGCAGAAGAAAGTGACTTCTCAGCTGTAGATGAGCAGTCAAAATAAAAATATGCCACTCTTTCTTTGAGAGATAACTGGTGGTCCTGGTATCTCAGAGCTTCTGTGTTGCTTTGGAGGATGTGACCTTCCAGGTCAGTGAGCACACAGTGAGGGTATCTGTAGCCCTGTTTCTTTCTTAAAGTAATGCAGAGAGACTGGGGAGAAGATCAAAAACCCAAGGCTTCTCCTTGTAAAGTTTGGTGGTATTTACCTTCATTCTGGCAGTACTTGATGGATACCATACGTGTGCATGCTGTGGCTGCCAAATGCTGATGCCTTTCTCTTTGGGCTTTGGTGCACATCTGACACAGTTCAGACTTGGAAGGGTTTTGTTCATCTGGATTAGTGAAAACTGCTGGCTGAGGGAAGCTTGGTGAGTGATCAGGCAGTCTGGCTGTAAACCTTTTGTGTTGGAAAAAGATTAAAAAACCAAACACAAGCCACCATGCCTTAATTCATGAAGTTATTTGAGATATTTTGAGAAGTTATGGTCTATTTTATGTGGAAACAAATTAGCATTTCTAAGCAGGTTAAAAAGAGGAACCAGCAGGACTATCATCTCAGATTAAGTAAGGCCCTGAAATTTTTGAACATTTTGTGGTACTTCTTCAATTTTCTTTTTTTTCCCTAACTTAAGGATGCCAAAAATGAATGCAGAAAACAATATACTTCCACATGGTTGCTTTTCTGTGATCATTCTTCTAAAAAAATGCACCTAAATTTTTGCCTTTTGCTTAACCTATGCTTTGAAGGTACGTCCTTTCTGTCTTAAAAATGAGATGATCTGTTTTAAGTATTTTGCATAATAAATGTAACCTCTTGTCTTTTAAGCACATACAGTTCCCATATTTACAAAGAAAAGGAGAAATAAGCCAATTTAATTTATAACCAAGAGATTTTTTTTTTTCTTTTGACCATCAGTACCTTCTGACCAGTGCCATCAATATTGGTAATACGAGAGCCTATGCTTTCCATATAGCTACATGAGCCACTGTGAATGGACTGGGCTTGCTTATGGTCTGACAGCTTTGTCATTTGTCATCTGCTTTGCTGTCTTCAGGTTAACAGAACATCCTCTCCTAAGCAGGATTCCCATTGATGTCTTGCTCCTCTACATGCACTTTGCACTGATAATGTAGCTCTGTGGAGGAAATATTTCCACACAGATGTTACATGAAAGACATGTAGGAAAAGTAACCTTTAAATCTGATTGTCGCTGTCCCATATGAAGCACAGGCCCCAGCTCTGCTGACCTTTTTTGCATGCCAGGAGCTACCTCTGCCAGGTGTCCTGTTGAAATTAGATGAATTTTCTGGGCATGTAAAATTCTGCTTCCATAGATTGGAAGTTTGTGCTTACCCTCTTGTGTGAGTCACAATTTGTAGGGATGAGTCTTCTCAAGGAGGAGTTATTACAGATTTTGAGCTGAACCTTGGGTTCTGAAAAGCTAATATTCCCACCAGAAGCGAAATGTGAAAGACATGTCTTGTGTAGCTTGCTGCTGCTTGCAGCAGTGGTGGGCTTTGTGGTGGGCTTTGTTATCTAGAAGCTCTTTTAACACTTAGCCTTGATAACTCAAGGCAAGAAATAATATTGCAGCATTTTCCCAATGAAAACTTTCTGATCTTTTGTAGTTACCTTTGCAGACCCTTGTTGCCCATGTCTTTGAGAAGGTAATGCCATGAGGAGTCCAGCTATTGCCATCTCTGGAGTAGAAGGGTGCTGCCTGGCCTACAAGGTTACAGGGAGCAAGGCAAGGGGAGGCTGTGGGTTCATATTTGTCTCTGTCAGTGTGAAAGGGGAGAGGTTTTGAGCTGCAGATGGAGAGCTGGAGTCAGGAAAAACAGCAAGGAATTCTGCTTGGTATGTTTTTCTTAGATTTATTTTTTCTCGCCTGCAGTTTTTATTTCTCCTAAACATTATTGAGAATACTGGACTTGTATTTCTTGAGCTATTAGGAAGTTTGTTGCCTCTTTAAATTACAGTAGTTTACTTTTAGTCTTAATGACATTTTCTCTCTGTGGAGATTCTGAGAGTAAGGAACTAGTAGTGCTGAAACTCACGCATCTGTTGGTATACGGGGTTAATGTCCTGTCTCAAAATTCATAAGACCTTAAGCTGTTATAAGGAATTTGAGGGACATTATTCAGACTTAATTATTGAAGAAAATTCAGACTTTAAATGGAAAGAGTGTTCAGCCAGCCCTTCTGCATTCTCTGTGGACTGTGGCAATGTAAAGGCTGAGTCCTGCACTTGGTCAAACAGCCCTCCCCATGCACCACTACCAGTTTGGGGAAGAGTGGCTGGAAAGCTGCCTGGTGGAAAAGGGCCTGGGGTGCTTGCCAGCAGTTGGCTGAACACGAGCCAGCAGTGTGCCCAGGTGGCCAAAAAGGCCAGTGGCATTCTGGCTTGTATAAAAAATGGTGTGATCAGCAGGAGCCGGGCAGTGATTGTCCCTCTGTACTCAGCACTGGTGAGGTCACACCTCAAGTCCTGTGTCCAGCTTTGGGCCCTGCACTACAAGAAGGGTATTGAGATGCTGGAGCATGTCTGGAGAGCTGATGAAGGGTCTGGAGAGTGTCATATAGGAACAGTGAGGGAGCTGGAGGTGTTTAGCCTGGAGAAAAGGAAGCTCAGTGGTGACCTTATCACTCTGTAATTCCCTGAAAGGAGGTTGTAGCCAGCTTGCCTTCTTCCAGGCAACTAGCGATAGGTTGAGAGGAAATGGCTTCAAGCTGCGATAGGAAATGTTCAGGTTGGACTTTAGGGTGATTTTTTTTTTTCAGTGACAGAATTGGAATGGGCTGTCCAGGGGGGTGGTAGAGTCATCATCTCTGGAAATGCTCAAGAAATGACTGGATGTGACACAGGTAGAGCTAGTTTAGTTGACAAGTTGGTGTTCAGTCAAAGTTTGGACTCCTTGATCTTGCAAGTCTTTTCCAATCTTTATGATTCTATGAAGTTAAATAAAAGATTGGCTCAATCCATGAGCTGTTGGGCTGTATGCCCTGATGTTGGCATTAGCTGCTATCTATAAATATTCTTGTCTCGGCTTTACATGGGATTTAACTGGGAGATGTTTGGTCATTGTTTTCTTGGCATTCAAATGTGGAAACCAGCCAGCTCAAGTAAAACATGTGATGCTTGTTAGGGCAAACTAGAAATGAGCCAAGTCTTGTGTCTGACGGCAACAGGAAGGCAGTTGTTTTAGCTGCCATTCACGGGTGATTTTGCTGAAAAATGATGTATACTGTTTCCAAATCAGTTATGGTCTTTGGGAGATGCCAGTCTTTGCAGACTTGTCCCCTTGCTTTTTGTGTGGTATTCATTTTGGAGTTAAGTGAGGGCATATTACTAGAAAAAGTGGTTTTTATTTTTCAGGCAAAGTGCTACAAATTGGGATAACTCTGTCCTTCAGTCAGTCTTCATCTCCGTGGTACAGTTCTTGTTGAGACAAATGCCTCACTTACTTGTGTCTTGCTGCTCTGAACAGAAACCAGAGCAATACATTCCAACTCACAGGAACTACCACCATTCTGAATCAGTCTGTTTCCAGAGTGCTGTTCAGACTCTGAGTGTCCCAGGAGTGCAACGTGTGCAGACTGGGGCTGGTGCTGCTGGCTCTTTATTATTAGAGCACATATTAACGGTATTTTATGTATAAAAACCATCTTTGCTTGCATATGGCAAACAGAACAGTTTATTTCTGAAAAACAGCTTAGCTGTTAATGCTGCTTACTGATTCTGACCTAGGAAGTCTTCTTGATACCCAAATTAGAGTTTCTTTGGGCTTGTTTGTGCCTATGACATCATTTATGCAGACTGTGGGCTTCACTATAATGCCAAGTATGAAACAGCATCTTGTGAAGAATTATTTTTGAACAGCTAATTATAACATTATATGTAAAAAACATTCTGTATTCATTTTCAGCAGACTCTTCTTAAAGTTTCTCATCAGTTAAATTTATTTTATATTAGCACTGGTGGTAAATACTTTCTTCAACTATATTACTGCAATTTCTGAAAAAAATCTCGGGTTTTTGTTTCCCCTGTTCATATTATGTTCATATTGTGATGATGATGTTAGGAAATGTTTCATCTCTCTATACAGTCCCTCTTCTGGATGTGGACTCTGAAGAACTGTCTTGGAGGCGTGTTTTGCTTTTTTCTAGTTAACATGTCCTAAATTTTCCTCGCAGGTTTTAATACAGGCCATATAATTTCTTTATCAAATACCTTTTAGTTAACCTTCTTAAAGGGTTCTTAGCTTGAAATCAGCAGGGAATAAAATATATGGATTTGGAGGTAATGACTCAAATTCTTCTGTACTTTTTTTGGGATGCATTTTGTAAGTATCTTATAAAATTTGATTTCTGCAAGCATTGTGAGCAGCTCAAAGATAGAAATGATTGCACAGGATAAGGAATGCAGGGACCAAATTTCTGACATACTGGGGCAGGTGGTGTTTTTCAAATTGTGGCTTTAGGAATGTGCAAGGTGATGTCCCTGCTGAATAAAATGTAGGACTGCAATTGAAGAATGTAGGTTTCTGTTCTCTGTTTTACAGATTTCTTAAGTCACTTGCATGGGCTTTTAGTCTCTTAGATGCACTATGAAACATTAGCTTGCATTGGAATGCTAAGTAATATAATTTGGACATTTATGTGGAGATACAAACATACTATGAAAAAAATTTATATTAAAGCTTACCTGTCAAGAGAGTAGCTGGAACAGGTACCTTGGTAGTTTGTCTCTCCCCTACGGCTCTGTCCATAGCAGTCCATGTCTGTGTCCCATTAGTACTGAGGTGAAGTTGTGGAATCACCCTGGTGTGACAGCAGCTCCAGTTATTGAGGAGCAAATAGAACTGTGTTTGTGGTGTCTTAATTTCTAAGCTGAGCTGCAGTGGCTTCTGCCAGGATTTGCCAGGTTAGGTTATTCATTGGAAGGTAGAAAAGTAGGTAATCTTTTTTTTTAAACATGGTGATGCAAACACCAAGTTGCAAGGCCTTTCTATACAAGCATTTTGTCATAGCCTTTTAGAACATTTTTTTCACTTCCTTTGATTTGCAAAGACCTTTGGAGTGTTCTAGTGAAAATACAGACATCCTGGCAGTGAACACTTCCTGGCACATTAACACTTTTTGATTTTCAGGATTTGTTTTTGTGGGCTAAGAAATGGTTCACAGAACACCAGGATTTCCAGACCTGGAGGTGAAATCCCGTTGTTTTAATGGTTTTTTTCCTTGAGTACTTCAGTGTTTGTATGGTTTTGCTGAAGGAGACTGGAGTATATGAAAGGAGAAAAGTAAGGTTCCATCTTAGTTTGTTTTCATGAAGTGATCAGCACACACATGTGTGTCAAGTCTCCAAGGGTTTTAGAAGTGTTTGATAACTGTAGTATTGAAAAGGTCATAATACAGCAGTGTGCAAACATGTAGCTAATCATGTTCTCATGCCAAAATGTATTGCTGCAGATTTCCAAGTACTGGGCTTAGTATTAGAAAAGGTGGACTTAAAATGAACTCTGAAAGATTTCCTTATGGGAGGAAGCCAAATGCATAAGGACTTTCAGAAGTACAGGAGGAAGTCTGTCTTGTGCCACGCACACAAAGTCCTGTTCTCAAAGATGTTGTATTCTTTTGGCTTTTATTTTGTACATTATTGACAGAGAACATAGAATGGAATTTATTGATGGAAAAACTAAAACCAAAATTTCACTCTAACATTTTTCATTAATGTATGCCAGTGTTTGATGTTTGTTTTCCTTCAATTTTTGTCTAAAAGAGACTAAGTCTGACATTAGGATTGAATTTGCCTAGTAAAATGTTGGAAGTATGTAATCCAAATCCTATTTTTTTCTTTTTGGCACCTTAAAAAACCCCATGAGAATGATATCAGAAATGAAGTAACTAAAGGCTTTTCATTTCAACATTTATTCCAGGAAAATGATCAGGGTCTAATAAATAGCCAGTAGGGAGAATGATAATGGAAGAGCAAGTCAAAGTATCATATGTAATGCTTTATATGTAACATATTTTGAACTATTTCTTTCTTGAATGCCCCTCAAATCAGTGTTTGCTAGCTTTAACTGGCTAGTAGGCAAACCCTATGAGTGGTTAGCAGGCTGTGTGGACCTCATCATGTTTGGTTCTCCTTGTTGGTTTCAGTTTTAACTTAAGCTCTAAAGATCTTTTGAAGGTCTCCTGAGCAGTGGGTTGATACAGCCTGTGTCTGGGGAAGCATTGTGTGAATTCCATTCTATCATCTTGCATAGGCTAAGGATAATTGCTTGCTGCTTTTCTATGGATGTGAAGGTTCTGGATGCTTTCTATCACCCTTGCAGCTGATGGCATATTTTTTGTTTAGTCACTGTGGATTTCAGCCTTTGTTTTACAGCCCTCAGCATATTTTTTTCTTTGTAGAGAAACCAAAAGAACTAATGGTTTAATAAAAACATTTTCAATAATTATGCACACTAATGCATGTCCTTGAATTGTGATGTTAATGATAGATAACCCCCTCTGCATTTGTCAGCCCCAGTCAACCATAAAGGTAAACTAAGGAGCTGTGATTTTTAGCAGAACATTTTGAAATATGAGCAAAGTGAAAAAAAATTGCCACTATTACAAACCATACCTCTCTGCAGGATTGGTATAAAACTGTACTTTAATATAGAAAATCACATTGTGCATCATATGGAACATTTCTAAATGGTATCTGCATCTGTTGTGTTTTTCTGCTAGCAACACTTACTTCAGAAGTGCTTTTTTGTTGTTCATGTGTGTACTTTTATTTTCAGAAAGTGAGCAAGGTCAAATCTTTTTACTATACTGCAGCAATTTAAAAAAAAAGTTTATCTTCATATTTTGGCAGATGAATAAGAAAGTCTATTAAAGTATAGAAAAATAATTTACATTATAGTACAGTTCTTCTGTTGGGTGCTGTAGGAAGCACATCCTTATGGTAAAAGGTACCCTTTAAGTATTTTGGGAGACTGGATCATTCCTTTGTTTGGCCATTTTCTTTCATAGCAATGGTTGGTACTACAGAATGAGCAGCAATCCTGTGCTTCTCCTCCTTGTGCTAACCTGGAATAAGACATTAACCTGTGGGGTTTTTATTGCTGCATTATTCCTGTTACTGCTTACTCCATTAGAAGTGTCAAGCAATAACCAGGTAATACCAAGACAGTTGGCATCTGCCAAGGATTTGAGCATTAAAAATCTTGCTTTGAAATTGCCATAGTTACATATTTTCCATAAATGTAGACCAACAGACTTGCAAACTTGAGAGAAAACTTTTTCTGTGGGTGGCTGAAGCTATTGCTCACATAAGGCCTCCAGGCATTACTGAATTCTGCCATGATTTTGTGCCACCAATGGAAGGTGTCTGGACAATTTTCCCACCCGCCCATGTGTTGCAGCCTGTCCCTGCTGCTAAGTGGTTTGAAGTTTGAGTTTGAAGATGACTGCACTTCTCTGACTTGTCTCTCCCCGTTGTTCTTCAGAGCACAAACAGGACTCGTTTGTGATCATGGCAGCTTTATGGAGGTGGAGCCTGTTTGCCTCTTCAGGTGTCATCTCTGTAGGACCCTGAGACGAGGGAGCACTGGCTAATCCTGTAGCTGCAGGAGACATCATAATTGTTCTGCTGAGCAGACTGAACAGATAGATAGGACCCTGTTGCTAATTCATCACTTCCAGAGGTCTGATATTTATGCAACTCATTAAAATTAAAATACACATTTATGTCAGTGAGGAAAGGATTGATGTGTCCAGAAGTCTGTCTTTTCTAAGAATATTTGTATTAATTTATTAAGTAGCTTACTTTTCTCCTATAAGTGTTGTTTCTATAAATTTACATGCTATGGAGTGGCTTTTCCTGGTTTCTTTGGTTTGGTTTGTCAGCAAGCCTTTGTATCAACTCTTATGTTTGTCAGTGCAAAATTGATTTACTTTTAGGGGAAATCGGCTGGGCCAGAGGTAAGCAAGTGGGAGAAAAGTTTAATCTGGTGAGCTTTGATGAATATTGTATTGCTGTTTATGGCCTCAAGCAAACATCATTCAACTTAATAAGACTCATTCAAGTGTATTGAGTGGGATGTGGTTGTTTCCTGTTTTGTTCTTTTAGAGACACACAGAGTTCAATGTGTCAAATTATATCTAAATTAAGGGCAACAGTCCTTGGGGAAAAAAACCTATTTTTTTCTTTGGTCTTTCAGACATTTCATGGTTATCTGGCATTCATCTTCTTTTCATTTGCCTTTTGTATAAAATAATGCTTTCACCCTTGATTTCTTGGCAATTTTCTGTATTTAAATCACTACACTGAGATTAAAATCTATTCTTTAACTGAAAGATATATTTAGGTGACACTTGTTATGTATTTTAATGCCGCCCATATTTTAAGAGAAAAAGTAGTTTCTGTTTGATGTATTAAAAATGCCTGGTAATACCAGAGTTGGTGATGGGTAGGGTTGTTAGTAATTAGCAAATAACATTTCACCAGATACATGAGTATCTGTGAATTGTGAAATGAAATACTTTCTTTTCAGCAAAATGACTGGACTTATTATTTCTGGGAAGAGGGAGTAATAAAAAGGAGAGGCAAAATGCAGTAATAATTTACGAAAGTTGGCTCTCATAAAAACATTGCTATCTTTGATTGTGTATCACAATCAATACATCAGATTTCTGTTTCAGACTGTTTATTCATGCCATTGTATCTGACAGTTGAAATAATTCAACTAGGAAGGATAAGTATATACAGATGGACTATTTGACTACTCTGCATCAATGGGATTTCAATTTGGCTTGCTTGAAATACTTTTCAACTTTTTTTTTTTTGAGATTCCAGACTCTGCTTATATGTGACTATAGGATAGTATACCTAGAACAATAGGAGATTTGAAAAAATTCCTTGTTTTTTAGTGATCTTACCCTTTTTAAAGATCAAAAAACCTCCCCAAAAAAACCTGTGAAAAGAAGTGGACTGTGTTAAAATTGCCAGTTCACTGAAAGATAGTGTAACAGCTGAAGAAAACCCATATTCTTTTAGAAATAGCTGAGGTTTTTTTTGATGTTTCCCTTGTAAAAATGCAGGGGACTTCTCCACACATGCATCCTGCTTATTTCTTACCTTTAAACGTGTTCTGGGACAGGATGGCTGCTTAGATTCTTGCTAACTTCACCCATGAAGTGAAAACAGTAGAATAAAACCAATAGCAAATGATTTTTCTGGAGCTGGCGTGTCACACAAAGAGCCATTCACAAACTCCTGTTGAGCTTTAAGTAGACTCCTGTGTCAAATCTGAGCACTAAAGAGCTTGACTGTAGATGAAGGCTCATCAGTTTTCTCCAAGCAAATGAAGCAGTTTGTATGTATTATTACTTTAGGACTGACATATCAAATTATTCTGTTGGGGAGAGGGAGGGCAGAAATTGCATGCTCCAAACCAAGAGATTCTAGGGTGTGAAATACACAGTGCATTTGTTCTCAGGATATTTTTTTGCTTATCTGAAGAATTATTTGCTACAAATTGAGCAGACTTTGTTGTAATTTATAACCATGTTTTTACTTTTTATTATTTCTATTTTTGCCCTTTTCTATGTTTTTTCTCTCATTTGAAAGTGTTTCGTGTAATAAAGAAGCATCCTCACGGACTGCCTTATGCAAGTAACAGAAACTAATGGTAAAATGATATATGCAAGAAGTATTTTTCCAGTGTCACAGAAATGTGGAAAAAAAAAATAGAAAAATAGAATGGCTGTTTTTTTTTGCTTTGATTGTCACTCCTGCTCAGTGTCACAGCTTCTATTAGCATTGGCAAAATCTGCAGCATGGTACATGCTGCTACTTGCAGAGTTGGAAATAAGTGGATTGTAGGGGCCAAGACTACTTGTATCTCAGTTTGGAGAAAAAAAAATAGCAAGGAAGTTTTGGGGAATGGTGAAGTTGAACACCTGTTGAGGACAGTTCACCTTTGCTCATTCCCCATACCTGGAAGATAAGCAGTGACAAGGAAAGTATTGAAACCCTTGAAGGTCAGTCACTGTTTACCACGTGTGTCTCTTGTGCCAGTAGAGAGAGCCAGGAACCAAAGAAAGAGAACACAATGGTTTTTTCCAGGCTACTACCTTAATGAAATTATTTTGGGGAATTGCAGGGTAGAAATAGATTACTGTTAAGATTTACCCTCATGTTACTCACCTGTGTTGGAAATTTATTCAGGCCTTTCTGTTCAGACCTGTAGTAATGTTTGCCCTAAACAGAAATAGATTTCCACTTGCTACATGACTTTCAGTGTGACTGTTTTTATGGAGACTATTTTACAACAAAGCTAGCCAGGATTATTTTACTACTGAATCTTCATTTTTGAAGATTTCAAGGGTTCTTTTCAGTTCAGGTTTTCAAAACTGCTTAATATGTGGACTTTTGCAGTCTGGTTTTCTATCTGTTTCCTCCACACAAGTTAGGTATAGTACATAGTATTTAGTTCTCACAGGGGAATCCTACAGGTTTGTGTCCTGCAGGGGGCTGGTAAAGAAGAGCCTTGCCCTGGGGTTTCCTATGCCAGGTGCCTTTTGAGTCCCCTCCGCCTGGGAGCTGCAGGAGCGAGCTGTCACTGCAAGGAGTGTGCAGTGCTGTCAGTTTGTGAGCTGTCCCTGTGAGGAGTGTGCAGTGCTGTCAGTTTGTGAGCTGTCCCTGTGAGGAGTGTGCAGTGCTGTCAGTTTGTGAGCTGTCACTGAGGAGTGTGCAGTGCTGTCAGTTTGTGAGCTGTCCCTGTGAGGAGTGTGCAGTGCTGTCAGTTTGTGAGCTGTAGCTGTGAGGAGTGTGCAGTGCTGTCAGTTTGTGAGCTGTAGCTGTGAGGAGTGTGCAGTGCTGTCAGTTTGTGAGCTGTACTTGCAAGGAGTGTGCAGTGCTGTCAGTTTGTGAGCTGTCCCTGTGAGGAGTGTGCAATGCTGTCAGTTTGTGAGCTGTCCCTGTGAGGAGTGTGCAGTGCTGTCAGTTTGTGAGCTGTCCCTGTGAGGAGTGTGCAGTGCTGTCAGTTTGTGAGCTGTCCCTGTGAGGAGTGTGCAGTGCTGTCAGTTTGTGAGCTGTCCCTGTGAGGAGTGTGCAGTGCTGTCAGTTTGTGAGCTGTCCCTGTGAGGAGTGTGCAGTGCTGTCAGTTTGTGAGCTGTCACTGCGAGGAGTGTGCAGTGCTGTCAGTTTGTGAGCTGTAGCTGTGAGGAGTGTGCAGTGCTGTCAGTTTGTGAGCTGTCCCTGTGAGGAGTGTGCAGTGCTGTCAGTTTGTGAGCTGTCACTGTGAGGAGTGTGCAGTGCTGTCAGTTTGTGAGCTGTCCCTGCGAGGGGTGTGCAGTGCTGTCAGTTTGTGAGCTGTCACTGAGGAGTGTGCAGTGCTCTCAGTTCCTCCCCTGCAAGTCTCGGTTGTGTTGTCAGTGCGGTGCTGATGTTGCTCTGAAGTAGCTCCCAGTCTCTCGTGGGGTTCTCTGCTGGGTGACCGCAGCTCCCAGTGCTCCTGCAGCTCCCTGCACCCATGGCAGCTGTGTAGGCTGGCTCAGTGTGTCTCCACATTGATGCAGGCTGGCATTCCAGACCTCTCTAGGCAGGGTCTCCACTTGCAAGTGGCGCTTGGAAGGGCACGCAGGGCGCGCTTCCCGCTGGGCTGCCCGGGGGCTGAGGGCGTGTGAGATGCTCTTGGCATCGTTCCTTGCACAGCTTTGTGAAGCCTGCATGCCTCTTTGGAACCAAACTTTCTGGTGTTTCGGATGAGGAGCTTAGTGGTGCTGATTCATTTACTTTGCCATTAGGCAGAGTCCATTAATCATCTCCCTGTCCTGAGGGCATGAGTGGGAAGCTGCCAGGCATGGGGACCTCTTCTCAGCTGTAGGTGCAGGCTGGTGTTGTGTGGGGATCACCATCTGCACTGAGGCTGGTCTTTGATACAAACCTCATCCCCTGCTATTTTTAATTAGATCTCCTTTAAAGTATAATATTCTTCTACTAGGAGAGACAAAGGTTATTAGGTTACAGCATAAAAGTGCCATCTATCATGCTGCTGTGCTAAAACAGAATTATCAAATTTCTAATGTTCCTGAGTCTGGCCTGAGTCTGTCTTGTGAAACATGGTGTGGTTTTATAGACCCTGTTCTTGATCATGTGGAGACTCTGCTTGGGTGAAATGCATTCTTTATAAATACGAGATGAAACAAAATAAATATGAGATTTAAAACAATTCAGTATTTTAATTGTACATTTGTGTAAGTCAGGTCACCCTGATTATAGACTGGACCAGTGATGCCTTACTCATCTTGCTTTATCATTTATCATGGGTAAGGTTTTGTAATTCTTCTACCTTTTACTCCTCTATCCTTCAGTGTGCTTTCATGCAGAGGCACTGTTTGTAATGGCAACTGTTTTTTTGGGCTGGGTGTTGCTTTGCTAGGTTCTCAAGCTGCCCCTCTTTGCTGTTCCAAGAAATCTGCAATCGGGGGAGGTTGGTGTAGCCATGAGTGTGCTGGCTCCATGGGAGAAGTGTTTGACTGCATCTGGGGAGTCAAGGAGGTCTGGGAACAAGTGTCCTCCTTTCCCTCTCAAGAACTTTAGGACCCAACACTGTTGAGTGCTGATTCCTGAACAGTAGGACAGGCAGCTGCATAATGTAGAAGCAAACCCATAGTGTCTAATTGTCCTAGAAGCCTGACTTGAACTAAATATTTCAAAATTATTTCTAGGACTTCTTGAGTAACATCTATGTTTCTAATTGCATTTTAAACATTATTATTAATATGCTATTTCTAGGTAGTGTTGGGGAAATATTTTTAACATCATTACTTACGAGCTTCTGAGGTCTAGTGTACATTTCTTTAATTTAATTTGGATAATTTAATTTGAATTTTCCTGACTTGGCTCATTAAAGCCCCTGAGAGAGATTTACATCAAAATTAATTATATCGATGGTTGAATTGCTTAAGTAACTCAGAGAACTCAGTTTTGAATAGGTTTGTAAGATGCTGGTTAAATAGTATGCTTGGGTTTCCTAAAATGAGATTGTATGAACCCTATGGATTCTCATCCAAGATGGCTTTAATAGAAGCAGTGATCTCTGACAAGGACCATAGAAATAACTGCTGCACATATATTTTATAATTTTGGGGTTTTTTATCTTAAAATTTAGTTTCAGAGTGCTGGAAATTATAAAAAAAGATAATAAATGCAGGTATTGCAATAGAAATATATACACAAGTAGGCTTCTGTGGAAAGTGTTAATTTTTGTGAAAGGAAAAGAAAAGCTTAATGGAACAAGTAGTGACATTTTGCTTCACTATGAAAAAACTTCATAAAAGCTAATTCAAGTTCTGTACCTTATTTTTTTTTTTTTGCTGCTTCTTCAGTTACTTTTTGAGCAGGGTCCTTGTACATTTTTCACTTAAAATAACCATAAGTTTGGAGTTTGTGTTTCTTATTTAATTCCTATCCCTCCCACCTCCTTTTTGTGCTGATGTAGACCTATAAAAATATGAATTCTAATATCTAAGATGATGTACCTGGTTTGATAGGCATGATACAATAACAGTTCCAGAACTTCTGGTTTTATAGAACGATTCCTGACCATGTCATAGAAAGTGAACGTGTAAACCTTATTTGCAAAGTACTTTGATATGTTTAAATTGTTTTGAAATCTAATTTAGTTAACTTTTTTTTTTTCCAGAAAGGGGCATAAAGTACAATATGATATGATTTAGAATACTGAAAACCAGAATTACTTAGAAAACAGAATGTAATAGTGTTGTGGTCCTGTTTTATTTTACTCTGAACAGTTAAGGGCTAAAAAACTATTTATCCTTTGCAGATGAGGGGAAAATACTTGATGATTCTACCATTTTGTGAGTGCAGAACTTATTTTCACAGAAGGAACTGCGTCCCTTCTGCTGAATGTGCCTTGAAGTGTAGAGAAACCCATCAAAGTTCAGAGCAGCTTATTTTTACTTTTGTCAGCGTTTGCGTTGTGCACTGGGACTTTGCAGAAAAGCCAAAAGAGTTTTCCAGGAGGAGTGAGATGAGCACATTGCAGAGATCTGTGGGCTGGAGGTAACTTGAGCTCTGAAGGAAACTTCTGTGGCTGGTCTGCAATGTGAGAGAATGAGGGTGAATATTGAGTCTGGCACTCCTACAGAACCAGAACTGACTATTACAATGTGAGTATCGGGAACTTTGAAGCTGATCCTTTGGGTGGCAGTGAATGATGGGTGACACACACTGGGAGATGCTGTTATCCAGGGCTCTTTCAGAGTTTCTGTAACTCAGAACAGAAAGCAGTGCAAAAAATTACCTTGCTAGTTCAAGTAAATAGTCTTTACATTTGAAAATACAGTAAGTCTTTAGTGCTACATAGGGCTCTGAGAGTTATTCCCAAGATTATCGCACATGCTGGATATTCAGGGTCATTTGAAACATTTTGAAGTTTGTGTAGATCAACTTGATAGAAATTATAGCATGAAAAAATAATGAAAAGCTTCTTAGTTTTATAATTTGGAAGTTTTGGGTTGAAATGCAGTGCTTGAAAAAAACAGATCTGATCAGGTCTGAACAAGTGGCATAAATAGCACTAAATCCCCAGGCCTAGATTTAGATAGTTTTCAAAATATTTGTATAAAATATTTGTATTATAATTCTATATTTGATTTTGGCTTAAAGAGCCTAAGCAGAAAGACTGTATGTGTGATTTAGGATGTCCTTGAGCTGCAGCTTGTGAGAGCAGAGACAGGAAAAATTTTTGCCATGTTCTTATGGTGTCTGCTGTTGAAGGTTGTTAGAAGAAGAATACTGGGATGGATGGATCCAGGACATCTGTGTGTTTGGTGGGTGTTTGGTTTTTTGTGTGTGTTGGGGGGTTTTAAAAACTTACTTAGTCAATGCCTGATTTTCTAAAAGCCTTTGAGAATTGCTTTTCCACACGGACCTGCCTTTAATATACATAGAAGGTGTCAGTGGACTTGACTGCTCAAGTGTCAAAATGGCCTGCTGATGAATGCTAGTGCACAGTTAATTTGCTTTAATGCCATTTTTATGTACAAGCTATCAAGGGATGTGATTTCATGATCAAACAGTACGGATCCCTCTGGATGGCTCTAAGAAGTAAGGATGCTCAGAGGAACCCGTTGGAGACAAGTGTCCCTTTGGCAGCTGCTGGCTGCAGCACGAGTGGTGGGGGCTGCCTGGCTCCTCCCTGGGAGCCTGTTGTGCTGAGATTGGCCTTAAACCAGACTGGATGTGTTTTTAAAATTGTGATAAGTACATTTTCCAGCTCAATTCTTCTCTCACTAGTGTACTGGGAGAGATGACATCTCGCTGATTTTCACTTGGCAGTTTCTGCCACCACTCCAGTGTGGCATCTCCCTTTTCTTCACTGTTGCTCCATTGTTCTATGTTTCTCAATTATTATGCAGAGTAGATTGTACTGCCTAATTATAGGTGAGCCTAGTTAAAGTAGGCAGTCTCTGTTTAGGGAACATTTCAGCCGTGGTGTTTTGTTGGCTTGTTTTTAAAGTGCAGCAGGAAAGAGGTTTGAAAGGTGAATGCTCTTATTTAGTGCTTCTGGGTTTATCTGTCATATCACAAATCTTACTTGCTGTGAATTTACTGTGCACTGAAATGACATTACCTGGTTGATTTAGTGTGTATAATTTAAGATATTAAAGTAATATTAATGTTTTTCAATAATTGCTCTCTCATTTATCAGTATTTTGATTAATAAAAATTAATATCCTGCATCTTCCTAATGGAATAATTAGGATATTTCAACACAGCAAAAACAAAATCCAACTCAAACCTATTTCAACAAGAAGATAACCTAATTTTCCCACAAAAGCCTATAAAAATAGGGGAAATATTTTTCCTTCCCATTTCCATTTCTAGCTTGTCTTCTGAACATCAGGCTAATAACTTCTTGCCATGTTCAGAATATTTCATTTGAGTCCTGACAGTAATAACCATGTTTTATTTGGCTGTCAGGGACCCTGTAAGATGGAAAGATAATGTGTTCATTCTCTGTCCAGTGGGAGGAAAATACATTGACTGTCTAAAATAATATGGGAAGAATGAGTGCTAGTTAAGTTGATTTTAGGGAAAATAAAAGCAATATATATATTTTCAGTGGTACATTGCGAGCTGTTGGTTAGATGGACATGGGTAATTTCTTGGGGTTTCTATAAAACAAATCAAAACAAACACAGCCATGTTTCTTTGTGAACACAGGCACCCACTTGTTCTGGAGGTGCCATCACTTTGAGAAGCTGCCCTGTTTCCTGTGCTTTGAGGTTTGAACCTTTTCTTATCTGTGTCATAGGAGATTCAAACTATTGAAAAGTCTGCAGTGAAATACAGCCTTTAGTAGGGAAATACACTTCTGGGAGATCTGATGTACCAAAACTGACTCGAGGAGTTCTCTTTCAGGGGATATGGCTACATCTCCATCATGGTCACAGCACTCTAGCAGTGAGGCAGATGTATCCTTCTCAGCACTTGCTGGGTTGTGGCACACGAAGAATACAGTCTGTGTTTGCTTACTCTAATTTTAATTTTGTTTGCTTGTTGTCCAGTTGCTGAAAGAATGTGTTCCTGATTTCTTGCCTGGTGGCAGTGGTGTGAGGAAAGGAACTGCTGCCCATATATGTATTACTTTTCTTCTTTGTCAGTCCCAGCTTCTTTGTCAGTTCTCCAGCTCAGTCATGTAATTAGTCTAATTCTGTAGAGTGTAAGTCTTTAATGAAAAATAGCCCATGCATGTGATTTTAAAGCATGTGAAAAGATTCATATTTTACAAGAACACAGTAGGTGGATCATTAATAATGGACAGACAAATCTGGAATCCTAAATCTAAAGAGACACCTGCTTTTGCAGTCCCTTATGTTTCCCAAAGCTGCTGTGGTGCCAGCTTTGCCCTAGTTAAGAAATTCTTTCCTGTTGATTGTCAGAGTGTAAGTTGGTGGGGTATTCCACTAAGGAAGGCAGAGTTATACTTGGTTGCATTACTGGGTCATATCTACGATGACCTGCAAACAAAAACTGGGCTGTGTTCCTTGTAAGTGCCTGTGAGTGGCAGTTTCAGCCAAGAGTCGCATGGGGCTCAGTGGCTAAAACTCAGATCATCGCTTTGTTTTCTGCTTGTGGACAATTTCAGGGAAACTGGGGCAGGCAGCCCCTTATTATTTTCAGCTCTTGTCTAGACTGTGGCATTCCTGACACACTGCCTAGTGGGCCACACTAGGACCTGCAGGCACTCAGTGATTATGGTTACATATGTCACGTGGATGGTTTTGGGGATTATGAGTACCTTTACCAGGGTTTTTTCTAACTTGCTTTCAGTATTTTAATTAAAATGATGCTGTAGCTTTCCACAGTCCTCTGTGTGACACCGGTAGACACTTGACTGACTGCCTGTCTGACTAATTCAGCTGGACACTTGTCAGAATAATCTAAGATCTTTCCATATATACAGGAGTAAAGATGTCTGACCATCCAAATTTTTGTCTCTAACCGATGCATTTTTTTACTTGAGCACAGTCAACTCTTATTAGCCTGCTGAGTCAAAGATGTGAAAATGACCTATCACGTCATTTCGATGCAGTTTGAATTACTCCTTCAAAATACAAATCTGATCATGGAATGGATGGTGTATGAGCACTCTGTAACCTTTTCTTTCTTGCTTTCAAATTAGGCTTAAAACGTCAGCCTTGGTCTGGAAAGCAGCTAGTGAGCAGTGTATTAACAGCCATGTCAGTCTCATAAACTACATTTTTGTAGCCTTTTAGTCAATTGTTCCTTGATTTAAGCCACATGATTAAGATGATGCACGGCATGCAATGCTACTATAGTTGTTCTTCTTTGAACATAGATTCTGTAGATTTATCCATAAATGTTATAAATTATATTTGGTGGCAGTTCTTGTATTTGTTAATATCTCATGGCTTGATAATTGGAAGTGGAATTATACAATGTTCTTTTTTTTAAAATTATTTTTAAAGTGGAATTATACAATGTTCTTTTTAAAATTTTTTCATCCCTCTCATATAACTTTGCAATTGAGTAACATGGATGGCTACTTATGTTTCTTAATTTCAGGCATCAGAATTGTGCAAAAGTTAAACTTGTATCCTCATGTCTATACTGCTAGTGGAAGATAGCTCTACCCTCAGAGAGCCATTCATCATCAGGCACACTGAATTCCTGCTGGTATACAGAAACTGGTTTCTCAAAACAAGAATCTGAGGTTGAGGTCTGAAATTATGCAATCCTTCTCCAGGAAAATTGTTACTGAAGTAAATTTTTTAATGTTTAATATTAAGGTCAATTTGCAAAATTTAAATCTGTTGCATGACAGAGTGTAAATAAAATGAGCTGAGTGTGTAGGAGACCCTTTGGTGCCCAGGTTGTAGGAAGTGTGTTTGGCTGCTGAATAGGTGCCAAGCAATACTTGGTGCTCCTTGCTGGTAGCTGTTCTGCTAACAGCCATGCAAAATCCCAGACTTTGGGGTATCAGAAAAACATCTTCCAGAATCTATGTGCAAAATCAGTACTAGAGGTTTAGTTGGCATTGCTGACTGAGGTGCCTCAGTGAAGAAGTATAGCCTGAATATAGTTACAAGTTGTATCTTTAAAGCACGTTTTAGTTTCTAACCACCAGTATTGGTGTCTACTGCAGGTAAATTACTTAATACAGAGTGTAAAATTTATGTGTAGTCTGTTTTCTTATTTGATGATTTAGATTTTGTCAAAGAGGTGTGAGGAGGAGCATACAAAAGATCTCTATATCCAACAGTTGGCCCATGGTTGTACTAGGTAGCTCTGCTCTTTCTCCATCTGTGGTACTTCTGCTGGTGTTGGCCAGCTATCCTTACCCTGCTTTGGAAGGGTGCCCTTGCTTCTGGAATCAGTGCACAAATCACTGCACAGTGGAACTGTGTGAGTATCCTGCCCTTCCCTGGACAGTCAGGAAGCTCCTGTCTGGCTAAGACCAAGCCAACAGCTGTGACCTGTTTGCATGCATATTTTCTCACACCAAAAGTTACCTGGAAGGCTCTATACTGCCCACTGGTTCCATGTGACATGGCCCTTCTGCAGGAGAGTTGCCCCATCCTCAGCTTCATTGGTTATGGTGGAAGGAGTTGCAGTTCTGGATTTTTAACCGACCAATTTGCTGGTTTTGGGGAGCGAAGTAGAGAGATATGTTGGTCTGAAATTTTTAATTCCAAATTTGGTCACTGGTCTTAAATTAATTTTTCTACCAAAGGTGTGAGAAAATGACAGATGTCCCAAGCTTTCCAAAGAGTTATTTAGGGATTAGAGGAAGGAGGAGCATCCCTTCAGGTTTCACCACCACATGCCTTTGGCCAACACTGAAACTTGTACTGTTTCCTTGTCTGATTGTGCTGTGAAAGGGAAACCTTGCAGGAAGAATTTAGGAAGCTGGTCTCTGTCAGCTCAGTTTGAACTGTTTCTACCTGACAGACTTGCATGCAAGATATACTGGACTTTAATTGAACCTCTTAGAAAAACAAACCCCATTCCTAGCTTAATGTATTAAAGTAAAAAAATTGGGTCAAATGTGTGTTTCTGATAATTAATCACAGCTTGAGTGCCTTAGCTGAGTGATTTTTTTTTTTTTAAAGTTATGTAGGCACTGGGTTTTTTGTTGGTTTTTGGATTTTTTTTTCATTCTTTTGTATTACTGGATTTCTAGGATCAAAGTGGACACGGTGAAAAGGCAAGCATGCTGTTAAATCAGTATAGTTTTATTTTACGGGATTTAAAAACTGTTCTAACAGTTCCAATTCAGGGCTTTCTCATAGGAAGTGTTTGCTGGAAGGTGAATTGAAAAGTACATTGGATCAGCAAAGTGTAAATGAGATTCCAATGTACTTCCAATGCAATATTCAGAGTAGCCTATATTGAACTGTTCGTTGCTTTTGCTCACAACTCTGAAAAGTTTTCTGGGTTTTTTTGGAGGGGGCTGAGTGATCCAAGCTGTTCTGTGCTTTTGAAGCTGTGTGTGCTTTGTGTTTTTCCCTCCACCTTTCCCTGTAGTTTTCCATGTCTGTTCAGTCAGCTGAGGGGGGGGCAACCTCCTCTTTATACAAAGCTTATCCATGCCCTTCTGGGCTGGCCATGTACCATGGTCCCTGTCTTGGGAAGCATGGTGGAGCGTCAAGGTTCATTGTGTGAATCCAGAATGCAGGACGTGCATCCAGAAGACACGACATGCACAGTATTCCTGCTTGAAAGAGCAGTGCAGAACACGGAATTGAGTTCTTAGAAACACTTGTCCTCTTGATCACCTGGTGCTTCAGCACTGCAGTGATTCACACCAGGGCCACAGTTTCTTCTCCAAGTTAGGAGTAGGTTCACCTGCTGGTCCATGACTGTAGGTATTCAGATACTTAGTTCTTTTACTCATGAGTTTTAGGGATGGGAGTTGATGGAAATGAGCATGTAAATATCTCCAAGTGGAGCTAAAGTTTACTTGTGGGAAGGATTGTTGGAAAACCAAAATGATGATGCTCAGTTGTTTTCTCAAAGGATACTTCACATACCAAAGCCTTGATTGGATCCTTCTGGCATTTTCAGGATACAATTTGCTTAATTAGAACTGAAGGAATATAGCTGGTAACAGGCCCAAAATAAACTCATAAACTAAACTTTATTCATTCAAGGCAACAGATAAGGAATGAAAAGAAATATGTATAAAGATGGTAGCCCTCTGGCAGTGATGGGAGAATGAGGGGGGATTAGGCACAGTTGTGCTACTGGGGGTAGAATTAAGTGGCCTCAGAAGGAGCGACTCTTGTGTCTGCTCCTCAGCACAAGTTACTTCCTGAATTTCTGCTGTAAATTGATGACTGCTGAATCCCACCATGAAGGGGTGGGGGAGGCTGCTTTGTATGTGCTGGCTCTGAGATGCATCACTGTTCTCTGCTGGTAGCATATGTGAATGTGAATCATGTGCTTTAATTCCAGCACTGATTCTGCTGTGCATTCCTGCTGAGCTGGTCCTGCAACCTCCCCTCCTGCATCCCACGCTGTGAGTCTTCCCTTTGCCTTGGCATCACTGCCTGGGCTGCTGCCTCCTGCTCCCACCCTGCAGGCCCTTGTTTCCTTTTAATGCTGCCAGTGCACATGCTTCCAGAGAAAAAAGTGCATACCTGTCCACTGGCTGGTGCAGGGAGCCACGGTACAGCTGTGTTTTTTACCAATGCTTACACTGTTCTTCCCTTATGTAAATGCACATATGATTGTTCTCCACTCACCTTTGAGAAGTGTCAAGGCATCTGAGATCATAAAATATCTGTATTGGACAATGCTAAACTGCCAGTGAGAAAATAAGACATGTTCCAGTACAGTGTTACTTTTCTTTCCTTTCCTTTCTAGTTTGTTGTTTGCTATTTTTTGTTCTCTTTTCTTCCTGTCTCTCCATGATGTCTGAATGTAGAAGGATGGTGGAGACAGTCCAGGTGGTGTTTGCTTTCCCCATCTCAGAAATATCTGTACCAGACCATCCAAAGTAGCTGCTTAGTGGGCATTAGAAGTGAGTCCAACTTTGGGGCTCAATGAAATAATGGCATCCTAAGATTTTTGTTGATGTTGTTATTGAGGTTAGTTTTGAAATACATTTTTGCTTGGCAGTGTGTGTGGGTGAACTGTGCTGGGGGATGTACAGCCCCTCTGCTCTTTGCCTTTTGATTTTGCTTTGATCACTGCCAGGTTGAGGGAGCATTTCTGGGAATTGGCATGTAGTGGGAACTGCATTTTCTTTCTGTGTTATTTCTAAGGGAATTTAAAATTACAGTTTGGATTGAGCTTCTTACACATTAGCTGGGGAAAATGCCTCTGCATGTCCTGGTACCAGTGCAGTGGTCTGACAGATTTAAATTTGTTTGCTTTTTTAGGCAGCTGCACTAGTCCACCTCTGAGGACTAATCGCCTTTTCTTCTGCATTAGTTATTTTGGAATTAAATGTAATATGGAAATTTTGCATATTTGAAACTTGAGGATTTATCGCTTGGAATTTTAAGGGACTTAACACAGCTCAAGTACTCTTGGTAAACTAACATAATTTAAAATTTTAATTTAGATCAGCTTCAGGACAAAATGCCTTATCAGTGATCTGTAAATTGTATTGGCTACAACTCAAAATGCTAAAAAAAATTCTTTTCCAGCTATTTGCCACTTCTCATAAGGAATTTTATAACAATAATGATTATGGGTATGATAAGGAGATGCA
The DNA here is from genome assembly GCF_963513975.1 of Fringilla coelebs. Lineage (NCBI taxonomy): Eukaryota > Metazoa > Chordata > Aves > Passeriformes > Fringillidae > Fringilla > Fringilla coelebs. The sequence continues at coordinate 139,751,974 of NC_140028.1, read as the reverse complement.
TTGCCTCTGTTCATTATACAGTCTCAAGCCAGTGCTTTCAAATATGTTTGCCTAAAATTAGGTCTAACCAAAGTATATTTCACTGGTGGTCTCTGAAGATCAGGCCTTGCCTGACCTTTACACCAATCAGGTCAAGTGTGGTTGGCATTGTAGAAAATAAGAACATACAAGAAGGAAATGACAGTTACTTTCCTCAAATTATTTGAATTTACATGTGCACACAGAGCAGGATACCTACAGAAGTTAGCTCCTTTTCCAGAGGCTGGTCCATGAGCTGCCAGTTTTTGCACTGGTAGTGCTGGAGCATCACGATTAGGAGGCTTCCCTTCTCTTCCCCCCACTTCTGGCAGATGACCATTCTGCTGTTTTTCTTGCTCATCTGCTCCATCAGATGTGCATAGCCTGCACGCTGCCTCTCTCACACTCTGCATTTTTGCATTATATGTGTTCTCCCCAAGACGTTTGAGGTTCCCATCTCAGGAATTCCTGCCAAGTTCTGATCTCAGCATCTGTTCCTGACATTATCCAGATGCTCAAATTTTGGGGCCTTTAGAAACATGACTTTTCTGATTCTGTTTTTCTATGAAACCCAGTAACCTGAAGCACAGATACGATCATGAAAGTGTTAATCTAATTGTTAAACAATACAGTCATTTTGGAAAGGACACTTCTGACCACAAGAGTTTGTGCAATTGCTGGTATGTGCTGAATGTAAATTAATTCATTGTGCCTGGGATAAGGTTACTTTTGTGTAGCTGTGGCTAGATGGAGCTGTCAGAATGCGTAACACAGTTTGATTTATGTGCAAAGGCTACGCGTGTTAGACTTTCCTGGTATGTGCTATTCATTTCACCTACTATGGGGTTCATTGGTGATTCCCTTTTAATGTTTTAGTGTAGGTGATATTATGTTTGGTAATTGTTTTGGAAAGTAGAGAAATCATCTGGGATACAACAATTAGGCACAGAGACTTAAATACGGTTTGCTTTCATTGAGGGGCAACGTTATCCTAAAGCAAGGACATCTGAAACAGCAATGAATGCATAAATATTTCTGATTAGATGTGTATTTTTTTGTTTTAGTGTAGGCCAAGTTCTTTTAATAAGTGAGTGGTCTCCAGTGAGGCAGGTAATGTAAAAGTGGTCTTGCACATGAGAAAAGGTGACCCCTAATGAAAAGTACGAAAATTATTCTCTTTAGGAGCTATGCTGTCTCTCATTTTCAGTCTTTGCCTTTTAATAATAATTGCTTAGATGTTTTAATTAAAAGCAGATCTGGGAGGTATTATCTCCTTCCTCTGTTTAGTTCTTTTAAATGTTAATCACTTTTGACAGCATAATTTACCCAGCTACCTGTGTTACCCTTATGCAATGTATCTGCTTTGTGTGGCACCAAAATACAAACTGCACCCCAAAAAGGCTTTCTAAAAAATTCATACAATTGCAAAGATTAAATGTGGCAGGAGAAATACAAAGAAAGAAGAATTAAGTGAAGATTTAATGAGACATTCACAAAAGCTATTTCAAGATGGCTGGAGCTTCCCAAGAAATTATTCTTTTGCAAGAGGTAACCAGATTGCATTCACTTCTGTTTCTGCTGAAGGACATTTAGAGAGCAGTGGAAGGTAGGAGGCAGGATTGGAGGCAGCCTTGGAGCTTATGGACAGTTTCTATCAAGCAGGACTGTTAGGTGCATGCGGAAGAACATGACAAAAAAAAAAACAAACTGAGAAAAGGAGAAAAGAAAAAAAGGTCTTGCTTCCCCCCCCCCCCAAATGGCAACTTTTAACTTATAATTTTAAAAATTAAAGGACAGTATAGATTAATCAGAAGAATTTATTTGTCTGTAGGCTCTAAGTAAATAATTTTTTGCTACATGAGTGAAACAGCTTGTTTTGTGTGGTGTTTTTGAATGGAGACTTTGGCAATCAGATTCCATATACTCTTTAACCTTGTGCAAAATTTAATGAAAAACAGAGTTACTACTGAATATACTGTTTTGCCAGCTCGACAAAAGATGTTAAATTCTGCATATTTTTGCATAATAAAGATGAGTGTTGACAGTGTAATGATCCATTTGGCACAGATAAAATCATGAATGATTTTAATAACCTTAGAGCAATATTTGAAGTCACTATGAAATATAGATCCTTCAACCAGGGATGGGCCTTCTGGACTGGTATGAAGTGTCAGCTACTTTTATAACCTTAATTTTTCCAGGAGAGAAAAGAGGAGAGATATAGGCTAGATGAGCCCTGAGGAGATGGGGAAACATTAGGGGACCTACAGAATGGAAGCGATCTGTTTGGAGATTTTCAGAGCAGTCCTTGTCCACAAGTTGAAGCTGATGGGTTTTGGCAATGCTTGTGTCTCCTTCCCTAGGCTGCACTATACTTTTATTATGTGTTGAAAAATGCATTTTATGGATATGGGGTGAGTCAAGGTAAAATGTAAGAATGATAGTCTGGTCCCAAATTTGGTAGCTTGAAATGATTGTGCATACAACTGTAATTTCTCTTTTTTTTTTTTTAAACAAGTTTTTTGTATTCATCCAGGCAATGTAGTTGCGTTATTCCCAGTTGCACAGTGATTTAGGGAATTAATTTTCAAAATTAGTCCTGAAAATAAGTCTGGAGTCTTTCAAGCTTTCACACAAAATGATTTAGGCGTATAATTCTGTCAAAAGTCTCTATTTATGTTCCTGTTTTTCTTTGGTTATAATGCACTACATCCCTATTTAAAGAAGGAGCAGTGCAAGGTGGAGGCTTCTGCTACAAGTACTCAATAATCACAAACTGAGGCAAAATTATTGTTAGAATTGTATCAGGGATGTCCTTTACTGGTCATTCCTCCATTTCAAAGAGGGAAAGCACTTGACTACCAGTGAATATGTTTTCATGATGGATGTGATGATATTAACCTACTAGTTTCCTTCTGAGGTTCTCCTTTCTTACTCTGTTATTTCTTCCTGTTTTTTTTTTTTCCTGTTTGTGTTCATAAGGGTTTAAGAGGACAGATTTGAAAAGTTATCTTTTAAAAGCAGAGTTTCAGAAATAGCTGGACATCTGATTGCTAGCATTTTTATGGGGAGAAAAATACATGGGATGCCCTTCCACAACTTTATCTATCTGCCAGAATATTGTTGGAAAAGAGGTTACAGGTAATTTTGAAAACGGTTTTGACATTGGGAGCTCAGGTTTTAGTGGATGTACCTGGGGTTGTGCTACTAGGTCATTAAACCTGGTATTTTGTGGAAAATAAGTTAGTGTGTGGTAGGTGGAAATCCACCTGGATATGGATGAACCAGGCTTTTTGAAATCCATGCAGAGATCACTGTAATCTTAGCGGTGGAAGGCCTAAAGGTGTTTAGAAGAATCTCTCCTTTTCTGGACTACCAAGTTTTTGTCAAGAGCAGAGCTCTGTATTTGGCATAGGTTCACATAATAGCTGTGGTGAGTCAAGATCCAGTGTCTGGGTATTGCTACAGGATGGGACACACATGCCATGGATCTCCTGGCATGTGTCACTTTGAATCAGCCCAATGCTGTTGGACAGCTACCTTTTATTCTTAATTTTGTAAGGATAGCCCTAATGTAAGTTAAGTTGCAGTGTTTTCACTGTTTTTACATGTTAAAATAATAAAAACTGTTAGTCAAGAGGGAATAAGCAATCATTTGCATTTTAGAACCTTATTTAAAGAAGGGAGGCAAGAATTATTGTCTAATGTGCTGGTTATTTTTGTCATTATACACAAAATGAAGAATACCGTTATTATTTTCTTAAATGTCAGAGTTAAATGATTCTCTCTGATTTTTTTTTTTTTAAATCTACATAATGAAGTTAGTTAAAAAAACCCCACCATATCTCATTGTTTTTCAGACCTCTGAAAAGTTTGGGGGGGTGGGGAGGGGATGTGTTATACAAAAGGCAAGAGGCACACAGTTTTACCTTTTGAACAGACCTTGACGTTTATTTAAAATAAGCCTAATTTAATCGGTATTGTATTGCACGCTGAAGATAATTTAGGCTAGTGTCAAGGACAAGTGTTATCTATTCCTTTGTTGTAGTGAGGTATTGAAATAATGAGTGGAACAGAAGGGAATCAAAAAATGTTTGAAGTTTTTCATCTGTGTCTCTAGATGGGTATTTTTAATCACATTCTCCTGGCTTTTGCATGCAAATTACACTGAACAGCACACACTATATAAAATGAAGAGCTGTATTTTGCAAAATCTATTTTCTTGAAGTTTAATAAGCTTGCAAAGATTGTCCTATGCTTTAACTAACTAGTTACCTTTTTGTACCTCAGCTGAAATTAAAATCTTAGAATTTAATGCTGCTGTTTTGATCCTGTAGCAAAGGAATGGAAAGCCTGGCCCTTTTATTTGGAGGTTTTTGAAACTATTTCTTTCTTGGTACTCAATGACTGCAGCTCCCAATGACAGATGAGACAACTGTTAAGATTTAATACATTTTTATTTCAGCAATATATCTTGCTGTGTGACACCAGCCCCTCTAATAACCCAGTGTCTGGATTACTTACTGCATAGCGTCACTGCTTAACTGCTGACCTCTGTGGCAGGAATAAAATACTGGACTCCTGTACGGTCTGAGCTTTTGACTTGGAAATCTGCAGACCTGCAGAGTCATCCCATAACACAAGCTCAGTTGTGAGAAGTACAGTCAGGGTATCCTTTAGAGCCTTATCCTGTAAAAAGGCAGACTTTCGTAGTGAGCTCTAAAAGTGTAAAATTGTCTTGAAAGTAATACTAACATCATTGTCCTCAGTGTGGTTCATATGTACTCACTTGTGCTGAGGAGTCAAAAATGGAGGAGATGAAATTGGCTTATTCACATGCTCAGATGTGCCCCAGCTACTTCCCAAGCACAGCACTCTTCTGAAACCATGTTTTCTTCCTGCACCACTTTAAAGCCAGGGTGGATGTAATTTTTTTCGGTTTCTTTCAAAATGAGCTAAGGAGAAACCGTGGTAAATCACATATTGTGATAATTTTGCAGAGTATGTCCTTAGCTGTGAACAAGAGGACTGTTGGTACAAAAGGATTTTGGAAGAAATCTTTTTTTGTATAAATTGAGGATTTAAGAAAATAACAGGGCAGCATATTCAGAAAAGTATTATATATGCTTTCAAAGGAAGAGTTTGTGAAGAAACAACCCATTAAAAAATACTGTGATATAAACTTTGTGATAGAAAAACGGTCCTATTTGGGACAGAGATATTTTCTCCAGCTGTTCTCATAGCCCAAACAAGCATGGATTTAAGCATTTTTGTACCTGTGATATGGAGGGCTTGTAACAATTATGGGAAGCAAACTTCTTTTTAAGCATAGTATCTTGATTTTGGCTGAGAAGCATAAAAGACAACCAGGTTGTTTTGAAGAAGTTGGGATGATGTTCTCTCTCCTTGCACTCTTTACCATAGTTCTGTTTTTAGTTGGAAGCTGGGAAGTGCCTTTTCCCCATAATCTTAACCAAACCAGTTCTGCAGTGAGATGTGTCTGCAGCATTTCTCGTGTTTGGGCTCCCGTGGCTGACTCCATCCTTGGCTGGATCGGGGGCAGCAATGGCACTGCAGCCCTTTCAGCAGGGTTTAGCCTGGCAGCTGTGGGTACCAGTGCTGATGAATGTGTTCACAGGAAGGCTGGCATCAGTAGCTGAGTGCAAGAGCTTGTGCAGTGTTCCTTAGCATGGTTCCAGTTAATAGCAGAAATGCAGCATTCAGAAGTGTGATTTAAAGTAACAAACTGTGCCTTCTAGACCTGTTCCTGGCCAGGTGAGCCTGCCCTGCTGAACAGAAACTCATCTCCTTCTGCCTATTCTATCAGCCTCATGAAATGGGGGGTGTTTCTGCATTTCTGGGTTGTCTGTCTGTAAGAGCTGACCAGTGTGGATGTCTTTGGAAGTTAGCTGCTCATGGAGGCCAAGATCCAGCCCTGCTGTTGGGCTTGCTGTGTCCATGCAGGAGGTTTAGCCAGTTGAGCATGTCAGAAGGGCATTGCAGGATAATCTGTGTGTGCTCTGTCTGTCCTTGTGTCTGTCTGTCAGTGTGTATGTGTGGGCTGGTGGTTCAGCTCTCAGACAGTGCATTGTATGTAGAAGTGGTGTCTGGCGCAGTCAGGGGTGAGGTCATGGAGAACCAAATCCAGCCAAGCAAGAAGGCAGCTCAGTGTCAGCTGCTGCTAATAGTCCTTGTAATAATTCTAACTCTTCAGTTATTGTCTTATTTCTTTGTCTAAGCCTCAGCCTGATTTACACTGTGGAGGTCAGGTCAAGAGCAATTCAGACAGAATATACACAAATGACTTTTCCAGGGTGCCAAAATCACACTTTCTTTTAGACTGTTGCTCAGCAGGAAGGGGAAGAAGAGAAAAAATGTTTTAAATATGCATAATATGAAATTAGTATTTTAAATATTTTAACATTTTAAATATATTTGAAATATTTTTAATAGCATGGGAACTTACAGGATAGTACCTAAAACTGCATTTAATTCCTACTGGGAGAGGATTAGATTGCAATTTAATATTGATTCTAGAATTTCTCAGATCCGAGTGCCATGGGAAATGAATAATCTAAAGCGATGTTTTAATAAAGAGCTTGTATATTTACTTCAGAATCATTTCTTAGATGTAAAGAATCATGAAAGCAGAAGATTTTAAAACTACCTGTAAAATCAAAGTGTCCTTCAAATCAATAGATGGGTTTTGATTTTGCAGATATGGCTTAACTTGGTGTGTTATGTTAAGCTTTGAAGGTGAGGGGTGCTTACTTAGTCAGCAGATTTGGGAATGACTTTGACTGAGATCTATGTTGTATTTTGCGGCACTGGTTATTTTATCTCCTGGGGTTTTGAGGGGGTATATTATGTTCAGCATGGTAAATGCAGAATCCTGCATGTGGGCTGGAATAACCCCTCTCAGCAGTGTGGGATGGGAGACTGCTTGCTGTAGGGACAGACCTGGTGGAGAACCTGATCAATGTGCCTCAGCAGTGCCCTTGCGGTAAAGATGACCAGCTCCACCCTGGGCTGTATGAGCAAGTCTGTAGCCAGCAGGTTTGGGAAGGTGATTAGGCTGGGCCTGAGCTGGCAATGTGCACTCACAGCCCAGAAAGCCAGCTGTATCTGGGGCTGCATCCAAAGCCTTTGGGCAGCGGGGGAGGAATGGGATTCTGCCCCTCTGCGGTATTCTGGTGAAAGCTGTCTGCAGTGCTGCATCCAGCTCTGGGGGCAATGACCTCTTGGAGTGCCACCACCAGGATGATTAGAGGGATGATGGAACACCTCTCCTGTGAGCAAAGGCTGAGAGAATTGGGGTTGTTCAGCCTGGAGAAGAGAAGGCTTCAGGGTGACCTAATTGCAGCCTTCCAGTACCTGAAGGAAACCCACAAGAAAGGGGAGAAGAATTTTTGCAAGGACATGCAGTTACAGGGCCGGGGGAATGGACTCAAACTAAGAGTAGGTTTAGATTACATATTCAGAAAAAATTGCCTTACTTTGAGAGTGGTCAGGCACTGGAGGAGGGTGTCCAGAAAGTTGTGAATGCCCCATCCCTGGGAGTGTTCAAGGCCGGGTTGGATGGAGCTCTAGTGAAGGATGCCCCTGGCCATGGCAGGGGGGTTGGAGCTGGATTATCTCTAAAGCCCCTTTTAACCCAAATCATCCTGTGATTGTGTGATTATTTCTCTCTGCTTCTGGAATATTTTGGGCTTCTGAATACAAGGAAGACGTTGCAGTGATGGCCCAGCCAGGGGCTGTCAGGATGAATTAGCGGGCTGGAAGCTGTAACAAGGCAAAGAGACTTTAAGAGGTGCTCTGTGACGATGTGGCTCCCTAAGGCACAACAGCCTTGATGTAACTGCTCTCTGTCAGGGATGGTGAAGGTGGAACTGGACTTTTCCCTGAGGCGTAACAGGAGTAGTGTGAGGGGTAAGAGACACCTTGTAACAAGGAAAGTTTAAGCTCTATATGGGGAAAAGGACCAAGAGGGCCAGATGCTGGGAGAGAGCCTAGAGAGGTTGTGGACTGTCCATACTTCAGGTTATTAAAAAATCCAACTGGATGTGGCTCTGAGCAGCCTCCTCTCACTGACCCTCGTTTGAACAAGGGCTTGGACTGTTTGATCTCGAGAGGTCTTTTCCAGTTCAGGTTTTTCTGATTCTGTATGAGCTTACACTTTGGTCTAATTCACTGAAAATGGAATACAAAATATTAATATAGTGGTGGAATGTGACCCTTTAAATGTCCTTATTTTTCCAAAAGCTATAATGCAGTAAAGTTATTGTGAAAAGTTCTTCGTTTGCCTCCCTTCCATCTACTTTACTTTGAAAACTTTTATGAAAAGCTATTTCTGGTTTCATGGCTGAAGTGATTAATTAGGACAGGTAATGATTTTCTTGAAATTATAGAGGTTTGTTGTTTGTGGTACAGCTTATCTTAAATTGAAACAGTGCTTTCCCTTTTTCTCCTTTTAGAATGCTGGGTGATGTCTAAGTCTGTAGAGGGGACTCTCAGGTTGCACATCACATCCAGCACAGAATGACTCTTAGATGCTGCTATTTTACTAATTGATTTTTTTTTTTAATATATCTGTGGGCAGTAGGGTATTATTGTGGAAGTATCTATTCTGTATTTTCTCTTATGAGCTCATTGAAACAGTAGTTATATTTAAATGGGTTTTCAATGAGCCATGTAGAAAAGTGAAGCTCAAGGAATAATAAGAATTTGGGTCTGCCATGGGGCTATTAAAGTCAGTTCAGTCATCAGAAAACCTACGAATTGATTTTGTATTTAGTTTCTTTCATTTCTAAATAATAATTGGCTACTCCCTTGCTAGAGATTTTCCTGAATTTGTTTTTTTTTTTTTTTTTCCTTACACTCATCTGTTCATTCACAAGCAACTTGTGTTTTGGGATGTTACAGAGTCTGAGGTGCCATTAGCTGAAATTTGATTTACTGCTGGGCCTTATTAAGCAACTACTCCTTAGTTCTGCGTTGTAACATGGACTGAGTAATACATAGGCTGCTTTGGGTAGAAGTGGTTTTTGTCAGCCCTCAGGAGCTGCTGGAGAACTGTGCTTGTATTCTCTTGCAATCTCCCTCAGCTCTGCTGGTTGCATAGGATGGGTGTAGTCAGTTCTCTTGGTGTCTTGCTAGTTCACTGTAGAGTCTTGCTTGAGACTGGAAATGCTTTTTCCTGAGGAAAGGATGCCAGTGATGTGCATGTTTAAATTTTTTGCCAGCCTTCTTCATGTCTGCTTCCCAGGCACTTGCTGCACATGTCTGAAAGCTTATGGCCATGCTGTGAGAGGGGTTAAATCTCCCTTTTCAGCAGCCCGTGGCTGTCACAGTGAGTGCAGACAGAGACCTACACAGGACTGGGCTGGGCTTAACCCTCTGACTTTGGAGGTTAAAGGAAATGCTTGAAGTAGCTACTTAAGGGGAAGATATTTTTACAAACCTAATTTAGATTTTAGAGTCTTATTGAACCATCAAAATGTATTTTCAAGGACCACAAGTCCCCTGAGAAAAGCTTCAGTTATTAAGCATAAACTGAGAGCTAGAATCTTTGACCGCATTGGTGCCCCACCAGAGGTGTGTGGTTGAGCTGCTCCATCACTTGGAGCTGTCTCAAAGGGTCTGTGCTCTTAGTTCTCCTGGAGCCAGAAAAATGATATCTCATGTGAAAGGCAGTTTTGTTCATGGGTTGCCATCCTGCAGGAGAAGCTGTGCAGCATAAATGCCAGAAGACCATAGCAGCTGTGAAAGGGAACACCGCATCTGGAAGTTGTATAGAGCAGGAGGGCAAGTGCAGGGTTCAGCCAGGGGAATCCACACACTTGGGGTTGCTCAGCAGAGTAACTACTGAACAATTGGCCAATGAACAGCCAGAACGAATTGGGAATGCTCTTGCAGAGATGCATCTCCAAAGTGAGTCCTGGTGAGAAGAAACCAGGTATTTAAAATGGCTCCTAATAATCTAGAAAGATGAGTGATTTCAGTTTCACTCAGTGTTAAAAAGAGTGGATAAGAAGTGTGGAGTCTCTGTGAAACCCAGAGGGTATGAAAACCAGATGATCAGTTGCTGTGTTTCTAGCAGGAGAATAGAGATGTAATACTCACTGATACAAAAATAAATCTGAAATCATTGCTGGTGCCTACATATGAGCCAGTATCAGGTTCATCAATATATCACTGAAGAATTAGCAAATTTTGGACAGGTACCTAGGAATATGCAAAATTCAAGGGATTTTTTTTTTTTTTTACAATCTTGTCATAGTGGTGGAAGAATACAGCAGAAGTTTCTAGCTTTATGAATTTCTTTGGAGTGGAGGATTTCTGCTTTTGTGGTTTGGTGCTGAAGAGAGATGACCTGATCAGACCATTTGGTAATGATGAATTGGTTTATATGATAGTAATACTTAATGAAAATGTAAACAGTCATTGCTGGTGGAAATAGTTTTTTAATCCAGTTAATTAACATTCAAGTGTTTAATCTAGTCTATTAATTAAGACTGCATATGTGTTTACTAATTTTTAATTACTTTAGAATAGACGGAAATTGTAATAATTAATGTTGGAATGCAGGCTGCTACTGCTGTGTCAATATTAAAATAAATCAATCTTCTTGCCTTTTATTTATTTAAGTAAATATAACCTGGTTAGCATCATGTGTTGAGTCCCAGACAGAGCAATAGAGAAGCTCATCGTGTCTTTTAGGAAGAACAAGATGTTGGATTGTAATTAATTCAGTAAAACCTGGTGTTATAGAGGACTGAATGCAGTAATAGGCTGGAACACCTTCCTCCTACCCCAGATCCAAAGATGCCTCAGTAAAACTTTGTTTTGATATCTCAGGCTGTGAAATAATTTCTTTATAAGGCATTTGCTTGACAAAGCTAACATATTTAGCAAAAAAAAAAAAAAAAAAAAAATTGTTACTCTCCCTTCATTGTCTGTCTGCTATGGAAAGACTCTTTTATCAGTCAAAAGAGAAGAACATCAAGTCACTGGTTTTAAACTGTACTTCTGTATTTCTTTTGTCTTCAGAGGGTAAGGATGGCAATAAAAAAAATTCTTACACCTCTTGGAATATACTAATGATCATAGGTGTGCTTTTTACTGATGGGCTAAGTGTTGAGTTTTACCGTAGTTTTTTATTTCTAAAAAGAGAACCTGTTGGTCAAACACTGAATGCTGTTGCTTTTTTAAATAATTGTATTTTTTGTTGATCATTTACACAAAATTGGTTGTATTTCTTGCTGTGGAGTTTAAAAAGTATTTTAGTTGATGCAGTTGACCATTTGAAGAGTTACTCTAATTCCATTACTACAATAGGATTAAAATTCCATAAGTTATGATCCAAACAAACCTGCTGGTTTTATATCTGAAAACCTGCTGGTTTTATATCTGAATGTGTTAATGAATATTTGAAACTTTTTCTTTCTTGAAAACGTTGTATACGCATACATTGGGCACCAAAATCTTATATTGTTCAAACTGGTGACACTCCTATGCCATTGTACCATGATAAATAGTGATATTAAAGCCTCTCACATTTCTGTTACTTTTTCCATATTATTATAAGAAATGTAAGCATGTCAATCTATATCAAACCTATCATTTATTATGTCTGTTTCAAGATGATAAGGTGGTTTGTTTTTACTTGATTTTATTTCCTATTTGCAGATTTTTAGTTCAGTGATTGAGAAATGCAGAGAGTCTTGTTGCCTCAGGTGATTAAAACTCCTGTAACCTATTAACCATATTATCATGTCTTTGATGCATTCAAGTTGAGGTCCCATGGAATATGGGATGGATAAAATATATTAAAATTATTTATTAGCTGTTGATATGATATTTGGTCTTTGGTGTGGGTTTGTCTTTCACAAAGAAAAAGAAAATTAAACTAAATGGCTGCAGTACTCACTGAATTTCGGTGGAGGTTCTTTCAAAGAGCTGATAGTGGTCTAATATTGATCAGCTAAGCTATTTTCTTTATTAATGCATTACTATGGTTTGTTCAGTCCTGCTGTTCATTTCTGCATAAGAGTGGATGTTATGATGAGTTTCTCAGGTCACTGCAGGTGATGAGATCTAAAACTGAAGGACAAAGAACAGGTGGAACAGCTCATTTCAGGTATTGGAAATAATAGAGTGATTCTCAAAAGATCAGGATAACTTTATTTATTATTAAAGAAGAAAAAGATCCACATGGAAGCAGTGCCCTGACAGTAAAGATGATGTTTACAGAAAAAAAAAAATCCTCATTTTCTGCTCTTGTTGTAAATCTGATGTCTAAAGTCCAGCAAAATACCATAGGTTTACTGTTGACTTTAATGCTGATTACAGCTGGTCTAGTAATGGTGTGCTCCATTCTTTGCTAAATTAAAAACATCTCTGTGGCCTTTAAACATGACTCATCAAGAGACCTTTCCCTGGCACAGAGCAGTGTTTGTGGCTGTGGATTCCTGCAGCAAAGGATTCTTCATAGCTCCAGTGACCTACTCCTGTGGTTCCTTCCATGTTGCGTAAGGTGTCTCTGGAAGTTTTTTGTTTTGTTTCTTGTTCTTGCAAGGACAGTAGTAAAGATGTGATCTCTGAGCCTCCAGCAGTACAGTTCCTCTCCTTGAATAATGTCTTTTGATTTAAATAAAGGGTGTTTGAAGGGTCATGTAAAATAAAGGGTCTCTGAAGAAATCAGAGATAAATGCTTGATATCATAATACAGTGCAAGATGTTTTGGCTGTCCTTGTTTCCCATGAACTCATAATCTTGCAGAATGGCATACCAGGGTCTGGAAATCAAGATTCAAGAGTGTTTATTTGCATTAAATCTTCCAGTCCCAAAGACTTTCTGGCTTATTATGAGGACTGAGCTATTGTGGTCCAGATGGCTACTGTACCATTGTAGTGCTGTTCACAATGAACTTCCTAACTTGTGTTCCTAATGCTAATTAGATTTGGATAAGGCTAACATGGCTTGTGTTTCTTCACACTAAAAAAATGTTACAACTTGGTATGCCTTTTAATGGAACTGAAGCCTTTTGAAGGTTTGATGCTGTCAAAACTGTGAATACCTGAAAAAACCCGATAAGATCAAAAGCTAAGCTTGAAATAAGAAACATTCATTTTTAGATGTTCTGAAGTTATAGGTTGTACACTGCCTAGAATAGGCAAAAAGCTGGAGGCAACTTAGAGTAGGAGATAATATATATAGAGATTTATATGCACATACCTTTTTGCATATATATAATATCTATAAAATACTTGCAGCTGCATGCATCAAATAATATATTTCAATCAGCTTCAGAGGAACAGAATGTAATTGGGGGATTTATCTTGATACATGACATGCGAAGGACAAAAAGATTTGATGTTTCATGATTTCTAAATGCTTTGTTTGTCTTTTGTTGAAATATCTTACAGACCTTCACTTGTGGATTAATTTATTTTCAGTTGCTGGAGATTGGTAATTAGCTTGCTATAAAACAGTAAGAGAGTTATGAGTAAAGTTTTAGAAGCATATTTTTGTAAGCATTGATATTTCACATTGTGTTAGAAAATTAAATTTCCAATACTCTTGAGCTACTGACATTTTGGTGTTGTCACGTCTCTTTTGTTTGTAGATTTCTCAAGCATAAAATAATGACTTTTATGGTAAAAACATGTTCCAGCTGTCTGCAGCTGCAGTCTGGTTTTCCTTCTGCTACCTGCCTTTCAACTAGCACTGGAGAGAGCATGGATCCTTTATCCATTACCAATTTCTTCTTTCTGTTTTTACATGCCTGAGCCTAAATTTTGCATTAGATATGGAATTATTGGCAGAAGTTTGCCACTCTCTGTAGTTTCAAATTCACTGGTGAAAAAGAGTCAATGCCTGAGAGTACTTTCAAAAGCTGAACTCCCAAATGGTTTCCACTTGGGCTTAGAGTTGTTTTAAAATTTTTTATTGATGCTTATGTAAGTTAAATTTCAGTAAAGGGACTATTATTAAAATCTTTTGGCTAAGATGATGTTGAAGTTGCTTAAAAAAAAAAAGAAAATGACCTCTGATGCCTTTCAGTTACGTAAAGTTTTAGCTGTTTTGCTAACAGAATAAACAATTTGCAGAGACCAGCATAGGTTTAAGTTGATTTGCTCCATTTACCCTACCAATTTGGACAGAAGAATGTAATGCTTTCTTGGAAATGTCTTTCAAATATTATATTATAGATTAATTTGCAGGCTGCAGAATGCTGCTATCCATAACACTTTTTTCTCTGTCTTGAAAACTAAGTTCTAAAATGAAATGTGTATAAGAGCTGGCGTTATCTCTTTCAGTGTGTTATGAAAGATAAATTGGGATAAATTATTTGTTTCAAATAAGTGCACAAAATCATTTGCAGTGGAAAAAATATCTCAGGTTTATCAAAAATCACTATGATGTTTTCCTATTTTTCTTGCAGTGGTGAACACAGATTTAGTAAATATTTATTAAATTTATGACTTGGCCAAGTTCTAAATGGGACTTGAGATTTCAGACTTGTCTTGGAGTAGTTGATGGCTAACAGATACAGAGTATTTCCCTGAATTTGACTAAAGAAATTTTGGAAGAGGAGCCCACAACTTAAGTCATAATAATAGATGGCAGATTAATAAATGATGACTGGTTGTGATTATAACACTTCCTTGGCTTTGCATTTTGTCTGCAGTTTTCAGTGTGCATAAACATGACTTCTTCATGAATGTTTCTATTCTGTACAACTCTGGTTTTGCTCATGATTTGACTCTGTAGTAATGATGTGTATAGAGGTATGTAAACATGGATACTGAATTCCAGTGCCCAGGCATCAATCCACACTCCGTTTTCTGCATTTCTGGGTGAGATGAAGTAGTTTGCTTGGGAAGGTGCAACTCTTACTTTCCTGCCTTGGTGCCATTCTTTCTGTGGCACACAGTGATGAGTTTTGTGTTGCATCAGAGTTGTTGACCCTTTGTAGGATCCAATTAATGGCTGCCTTTCTTGGGCTGATGATGTTGTGATCTAGGCATTGATCGGAGTCTCTGCTGACAGATGCTTCTTGCTCTTTGGTGGGGAGAAATGTTGAAATCGTGATCTGCAATGTCACTTTGGTGTTGAGGTCTTTTTTTAACAGTAGATTAAATTGTCATTTGCAGCTCGTGGCTGTGTTTGATGAGCAAGATCCACACCATGGGGGTGATGGCACCAGCGCCAGCTCGACAGGCACGCAGAGCCCGGAGATTTTTGGCAGTGAGCTTGGCTCCAACGCGGCATCGGCCTTTCAGCCTTACCAAGCAACCAGTGAAATTGAGGTCACGCCGTCAGTCCTTCGTGCAAGTGAGTAAATGCTCTCGGTATCTCAATGTGTTTTGTCTAAATTTACAAAGATGCCAAGTGCTGTTACCCATCCATGCTGCTGGGAAAAATGATTCATTATCTGTCCTTATCGAAAGCTGATCAGAACTGAGAAACTGCGTAAATACTTCTCGCATGCAAGTAAACAAACCTGTTCTGTTTTAATAAATTATTTATAAATTGCTTTTAGGAGCCATAAGCTCCTTCTATGCTGCCAGTTTAAAATGGTCCTCGCACTGAAAATCACAGCAATATCTCCAAATGTAGTTGCTGCACGATGTAATTTTCGGTTTGCCAGTTTTGTTTTAATGAACAAAATGGTAAAAGGAAACCAAAGATAGGAGCACTTTCTACTTAACCTGTCAATGTTGCTAGGTTATGCTGTCACCTTTCCATAAAACCACCTGCTAAAATATGTGTTTACTGTGTTGCAAAAAGACACTTCAAAAAGCAGAAACTGCATCCAGTTCTACAGAATAAAAACATCCCTTTATTTTGCTTATTTCAATGTGATGAACATTTGTTGGAAAACCACATAGCAGGAATTACCTTTTGCATTTCTTGCTCAGGAAGGTTCTTTGAAGATTTGAACTTATTAAGAAGAAAAATTATGGAATGTAATTTAACTTGTAATTTTAATTGTTGTTAAAAGTAGCATGCAAACAAGACAATGTGGATAAGGCATTGTGTCCTTTTATGTGCAATGTCTATAATTTGAATTTTTGAAATAGGGACTCCACTCCAGAAGATTCTTAGCAGAAGTTAGTATTATCAGTCCTTTGATATTTTACAGATACATTGTTTAAAACAAGTATGTGTAATTTCCAAGAGACTGATTTTGTGTAGGTGTTTTATTAATGGATAAAATCTGTGTTTGAGCTGTCAGGTAAAATACAAATGGAAAAGTTACCAATCTGTTAAGTTTGAGGGGTTTTGTACCAGAATGTTTTCTGTACAATTGAGGGAATAGCATTTAACAATTAGCTTACATAGAGCTCAATGTGTGTCTTTTTAAGCTATAACTATGCTTCATTGCAACACAGAATTAAATTAGGGAAGGGTTAATGGCAGAATAAAGAAGTATCCAGGAATTTCAGGACCCTTCCATTTTGCTGTCACTAGAGTATGTCACTGCTAAATGCACATTTCATTTCCATGCATAAGCCAAAAAACTGTCCTCCTTGGTTCTCAACTTAGCAGGGGTTAGAGCAGGCAAATGCATACACATTTTCTCCTTAGTGTGATTATCTGGTATATTATACAATACATGAATTTTAGTGCATCAAAATCATATAGTACAGATAAAACTCAGTGATATTTTGGACAGCTCACTTATCTTTGGTGTCATTCTGGAAAATATATGGAGCACTTGGCTAGTTCACTGATTGCTAAGATGACCAAAAAGGGATTTGAGACCCTTCAATACAAAGATCTTTAGAAATACAGAAGACTTCTAAAACTGTTGGTAAGAATTATAGCTCTTTGACACTTTTTGTAGAAGCATGCACAAATAAAGTGTGTGAAACTGTTTGTAGTAAATATGTTATCAGAAATGTTCTCCTATCTATCTAATTCGTTTTTAAAAATGTTGACAGGTATGTTTTGGTTTTAAATGTTCCAAACCAAAGGCTTGGAATCCCAGTGCAGTAATACTATCCCATATTAAACATACCTATTTCAGGAATTTCATTTAAATATACATTGAAAATGGAAATACTATCCTTATTGTTGTTCCTTTATAACTTGTGAAGTGAAGCATAGCATACAAATGGTATTCTCAGTATTTCAAATAATTATCTTCTTACTGTGTAAGTTCTATTCAGCAAATAAAACCCATCCAGTTTTGCGGTAGATGCAGATCCTGATTATTACATGTTGACAAGGTCATATATCTATTAATTGGATTGGAGATGGGATACAAAATTGCTGTAATTATTGTAATTTTCCAGCTAATTGCAGGGTTGGCGGTGAATATTTTACTTCTAACAAATGAAAAACAGTATTCCGTCTGAAATTGGTTTATAGCATTTGAGACGTTTTGTTTTACATCGCCGGTGCTTTTTGCTGGTGCGTGGGCTCTGCTCCGCGGCCGTTCCCGCACGGTTCTGTGCCCTGTGCTGCTGCTCACCTGCACCCTCTGCTCCCAGGCAGCAGCTCCCTGCATTAGGCTGGGGCTCAAAGCCTGCTGAGATTCTCCTCTCTTTGTTCTGGTTGCCATGCTACCCCTTCTGTTTGTTTATAGATCACACCATCGCTCCTCTCCCAGCAAGGGAAAGGTTAGCTAGATCAGGTCCAGCTGGAAAAGTAATATTCATCTGGAGTCCCTCTTCTCCCATGCACCAACACAGCCCGTACTTTGCATGTTGGGGAGGGGGTGTGTGTGTCAAATTCCATCTTCCCATATAAACATGGAAACAAAAATGAGGCTGGCCCGTACCCCCTGTGTTGTTTTGCACTGTAAAAACATAATTCATTGATACAAGCAGTTGATTTATGTTTCTTATCTAGCTCTTTCTTTTTTACTGCCTTTCTGTTACCCAAGTTAAACTTCTTATTGTATTTCATCACTTCAGCTGCATCTTTTTTCTAAGCATACAGTACACAAGGCGTTTTTTGTGTTGTGCCTGAGTGTTTTCTGGGAAGAGGTTGGAAGCTCACTGCAGAAGATTGTTAAAGCAGACTGATGTTTATTCCCTGCTGAAATATAAACTGGAGGCGCAGGTGAAAATTGCCAAACCTAATGAGCAATTTGGCAGATAAGACAGGATGTCAGGCAGTGACAGTTCAGCAGCGGGTGCACTGCCTGTGAACCAAGTTGTTTGTTTCACAGTACTGCATTTAAATATTGTAAATAAAATCCCTTTCAGCTTCATGAGATACCGTGAAAAGGGTCATCTCTTTGTCTTGTTTTCCTTTAAAATTATTTAGCTTGTTCAAGAACTAAGACCACCCTTGATTATTTGTCTTGGTGTGATTATGTGTAACAAGTCTCTGAATATTTCAACAGTTACAGTGAAAAAACAGTTTTCATGCATAATATTATTTGGAAGATGTTATAAGAGAGGAAGAGAGGTTTGGAGAGCTGGTGTTTTTCCTTTAGGGGGAATAAGGGGGCTTGGAGAGCCTCTTTTTTTTTCAGCTGTTAATGGAAGGGTATGGAGAAAACAGAGCCAGATTCTTCTCACATAGACACATTATTGCTGGAGACAAGCACAAGTTTTGCCAATGAAAATGCCAGTTAGAAATAAGGAAAACCATTCACCCCTGGAGAGCCAAACAAACTTCTCAGAGAAATTGTGGCGTGTCATGTGCTTGGAGATGGACAGAACTTGACTGAACATGGCCCTGAACAGTCTGGTCCACCTGATCCTTTATTTGTGTGGACTGATTAAACCAAATAGCCCCCAGAGATCTCACCCAACCTTTGTAACTCCGTGATTAAAAATATAATTAATAAAAGTAAACTATTTGCTTCTCAAAGAGATTGCTTGTAAAAGTGAATGCTGTCCACAGTGACATATTTAGCAGACAGGTGTACAAGCATATTGTGCACGTACAGCTTCCCACCTGGGTTTGTATGGTACTGCTTTGTGCCAGTGTGACACAAAGCAGCTGCCTGTGCATTTCCAAAGACTGCTGCATTTGTTTTCAGGATGCCTTGTAGGTGCTTCAGTTCCTTAAAAAGGAGATATGGGATAATGGTAAGGTTCTCCTAGAGGCTTGGAGGGTCAGTATCTCCCAGAACACTGGCCAGAGAGCCTAAGAAATTGCTAAGAGCTAGCTGGAATTGGTGCACTCCAGTGAATTATATGCTCTGGTGGTCTGTATCATATATTTTAGCAGGACTCTCAGCATCAATTTTGTGTTCTGGTCACAGAACTAGACCATGAAAAAAAAGTCTAGATGAGAATATTTTGAAGTGAGTGCACAGCTGGCTTTGAAGATGTGCTAGAAATGCAGAGAAGCAAAGAGATTGCTGCAGCTTCACATCATTGTTTACTCAGCAGCGTGGCTGTTGCTTTAAGGTTCCCTGTGTGCAAGTGTGCTCTTACCCTGCAATCAGCACAAGTTTATTCTTCACAGGTAAGAGCATGCATGCAGACTTTGACTGGGAATTCATTGCTTTAATAAAGTTCCTGACCTTGCTTGCCTTTGAATTTGTCTCTTTCTCTGCTCTCTGAGTAGTTTTCAGTTGTTCACTGATAAATTAGTAGGACATATCAAGTACAGTCGCTGAGGGCTCTCTTAGTTTAAGGACTGTTTACTATTTTAATAAATCTGAACTGGTATATAAAGTATTGCATAAAAAGCTAAGATGGAGCTTCAGGCACAATGTTTCAGTTCAGCATTGACTTTTGATGCATTTATTAACTGTTTTGAAATCAATGAGATGGATATAGCCAATGCATCTAAGAAGGAAAAGATAATTTGCAAGGCAGTACTAATGAACAGCCAAGTCCACAATCCTATTAGAAGGATCCTGGCAATATGGTGCACTATTAGACTGCAGTCAGGATTTATGCTCTTCCCTCAAAAGACCAAAAGCAAATGCTGCTGTGGGCTCACTCTTGTGAGCAGGAAGACTTCAGCTGGAGCGACCGGTTGTGGTGCCAGCCGTGGCGAAATTGTTAACAAGTTGGAGAGAGTCAAAAGAGAGCAACAAGAGTAAGTTGCTTTGGAGACTATGATGAATTGGTAGGAATGGTTTATATAGTTAAGGAAAGACAAAAGCTGGTAGGATCCAAAACTTCTCATTCTTCATATCTGATAAGAGAAGGAGAGTTGGCATTTCCTGGGCAAAAGCCATTTTTTGTTACCCATAGAGATAAAAAACATGTTTACGCCTCATTTAGCAAGGCAGTGTTTATGGGAATGGTTCAGAGGCAGGTTCTGCATGCTTCTGGGCACTGTCCTCACTGTGCTCTGAGGCTGAAGGGCTGCTGGGGACAATCTGTCTTGTTCCTGCCTAAGCCATTGGGTTGTTTGTTGACCCCAGGTGAGCCATTTCTTGTGTCTGTTGTAACAATGTGTATGTCTTTGCATCTCAGATTTGTGTTCAAAAAATCCAGTGCTAAGCAAACTATTTAAATATGGGAGTGGATAAATGTGTGAATTTCAAGTACTTTAAAATTGCTTTAAATATGTCACTTCACTGATTTAAGTGTTTATCTAGAGTCCCAAAATGTACATTCTGAAAATTATTATGTAAATATTTATAAGGTAGGGGCTTTGGTTTAATGATTTGGAGCGCTCCATGTTAGCATGTTGGCCAAGAACTGCAGAGGTGTGTTCATATTTGTTCTGGTCTCAAAAGTGATGATCGTTTCACCACTCTTTCCTACGTATGGCCACTAGAAACTTCTTCATTCTTGTTTATGTCTCCTTGACTCCTGATTAAACTGAGTCATCTTTATGTATGGAAATAAAGGTATTTTCAAATGTTGAAGAACTAAGGAATTGAGAGATTAGAAATGGAGCAAGAGAAAGATGAGTTCATCAAAACCCAGATGTTAGGAGCTTTATCAGATTGAGTTATCTCTAGGATTAAATAGCTGAATACAGAATATAGAGAAAAACGTTTATTATGAAAGATTAGGGCTTTACAGACAGTGCTTGCTGAAGTCAGGGGGAGGTTTTCTACTCTCTGTGTCGAGTTTTGGATCAGCTCAGCTTTCCATGGTCTATCTCCTTGGTCACCTTCATTGATGTTCAGATGCCTGTCGTTCCAGTGAAGTTCCAGGAATGAAATACAAAGGATTTCCAAACCATCATTTGCACTGTTACTGCCTTGTCAGGTTCTCCTAGGTTTCTTTTACTGTCTGGATAGTACAAAAAGAACTTTGAACTGAGGCTTCCACTTGAGTTGTTAGCATCTGAATAAGGAAGGTTTCTCATACATTGGAGTTTGGGAAGATTTAGCAGAGTCTGTTTCCTCACCTTCTGGTGCTCTTGCTGTTCAGGAATTCTTATCACATTTTATCCCTAAAGCTCTATGAGGGATATGATTGTTTAAAAGCCAGAGTTATTGAATCAAAAAAATCAGTACCAGGTGCTGCTTTCTTCCATGAGGCTAAATTTGATCTTTGTACAGCACAGTTCTGACTTGAGTGATCTCCAGTTGGTGTTTTCTCCAAGCATAGTGCTCTGCTGTTAATTTGGGATTGATGAGCAGTTTAAAAACCATGTGTTTTTGATGAGATTGTGACACGTTTGTAAAAACAAGTGGATTTTAAACTGCTTAAGTTTCTAAATTAACCTTTAATATCTTCAATCTTCTTGGTATATCAGCAAGCAAAATGCTGTTGCTCCTAGTAGGATTAAAAAAATCCCTGAAACCAATAAAGTAAAAAAAATTTAGGACTTACTGATTCTCTGGAGGAAACCTGAGTAATTGTGGTGCATTCCAAGATGTTTTTCTGTATGGTTAGGACTTCTATCTGCAAGTACTAATAACAAGAAGTAATAAAAATACAGTATTGTATCTGATACTTGGTTAGAGGTATCAGGTAGCTAGAGAATCTAGTACAAGAGGGATAATAAGGAAGGGTTATGAAGATGTAAATATTGAATTTGAACAGTTTCAGAAGTCAGGTTTGGATATTAATCTAAATTTGACATCTTAAATGGATTTAATGATCACTTGAACAGCAAGCTATTATGGAAATCAGAGCTGTGTTCTCAGAGTATTTCAACACTTGTGTGGTGGTTGTTGGGTTTTATTTTCCCTTTCTTTAAATGAAAGGCAAGATTTTCCTTAACGGAACTCTGTTTTTATGTATGCAAAAATGATACCATTTTATCCAATCAAATGTTGCAGTGTGTCACGGATTTAATACCATTGAGATAAAACTATATGTTTATTTAAAGAGTTTTTCATCACACATATCAATAGGTATTATATCAGTAAGTGTAATAACTCTTAAAATAGATACTTGTTTGATTGCTACTCTGTTTCTTGTAATTTCATTATAAGCAAATGAGGAGAACAGTGAAGGCAAAGGAGCATGAATCTGAAATGAGTAGGGAATGCTTTCCCACAATGCAGACAACCATCCTGTGAAATCTTTTACTCTATGAAGGCATATGTACATATTACATTTTTTTACCCAACAGTTTCTAAAAAACTTATGCAGTATTTATAGATACTTGTTCTGAAATGTGATAAAACAGTATGCTTCAAGGCATCCTTAAGATCCACAGCCACTAGTCTGCAACAGTAGCTGGCATCCCAGTCATGTTTTGCTTTGCTTTGAGGCAACAGGAATGCGCCTTTGAAGGGTATGGGGGGGGTGGGCAACTGACAATAATTGCTGACCAAAAATCTTTCAACAGGAGGGAGGATAAAAAGTTTATCAAATGTACTTAATTAGTCACTTGGTCCTTAGCAGGCTGATCTTGTGGGATTGGTGATTTAGGGCTAATGAAGAGAGGTGTGTGGCTCTGTGCCACACTGCCTGCGGTGCTACCCTGTGTTCAATGCATCAGCTAGTGCACGTCCCCCTCCCCAGAAAAACATATTTGTATTTCCCAGTGTAGTAAGATATTACATTTAAAGTATTTCCTTTATTATGCTAAACTTTTGTTTTACTTCAGTGTTGCTTGCTTTTGTTCATAATTCACAAGGGATCTTCTTGCTCCCTTCCTTATTATATTTAGAGCATATTGACACACTCTTTTGGATGGGGATGTGTTTTGGAGATAGTCCATCTCTTTGGGTGATTACTGGGAAAAAGTTGCTTTAAATTCTGTCTTTTGACATGCTCCTTTGAGGAGGATGAGAGAGAGACAGATGGCTACTAGTTTAATAGGGTTGTTTTTTATTTACTCTCATGCCCTGAAAAGGACTGAAACATGATATTGAAATAAAGGAGTGGGTGAGAAATGACTTTCCATTAATTTATTGCTTTATTTCATACTTGAAACAAAGATAAAATTTGTTGTTTTTCCTACCCATCTCTTGCTATAAAACTTACATGAATTATGTAATTAAAGTGAGTGCCAGCTTCAGAATGTTGTGGGTTCATGTTAGGGGCAGATGAAGCATTCAGGGTGAGAATAAAGAGTATGTATTTAGAAGAACTTTTCTCTTTTTGACCTCTGGCACTGGATGCTGTGGAGGTGACTAGCTTGGCTTCAGCCCATGGAGCTGTTCTGAGCTGGGAATGAGGCACGAGCCCAGCACCTGCTCTCCTGCTGTCACAGCTTGGCCTGGCTCCCTGCAGCTCAGTGTCCCCAGTACTCTGCAGCCAGGCACCCTCAGCTCAGCTCCCCTTCTGTGACACTGCAAGGACAGACAGGATCCCCTTGTGTGACACAGTTGTCACCTTGCTTTTACTGCCTGGGCTGATGCCAGGGCTGGGCTGTTTGGGGTTGGAGTGAATGGGAACTCAGGCTGTGTTCCAGGCCTGTGTTTCTGACCTCTGTTATGGATTTAGGCAACTAACTCTAGCAATAGTTTTGGATTGACAGAAAGTAGAAATGATTGTATCTGTAGACAGGGAGTTGGGGACCATGTGGGTTTACAAACAAAAGCAAACAGTGGCACTTCAGGTTAAGTTAAAATGTTATTACTGCTTGCATGCATACAGTAAAGGGGTGATCAAAGACAGCAAGAGCAAGCTTGCATTAGCTTCCAAATATTGTGCATGTGAGTCAGAAACGAGGCTTCTCAAAGCAAACTGTGATCAGCCATTAAAACCTTATCCTGAGGCATTGGATTTGATTCAGTTCTCTGTACAGCACTGTTCATATTCACAACTTAAAGTAAAATTGGACTCTTTTGGCAATTGCTGGGCAACAGCTGATTCAAAGCAGACGTGATGGATGAGGTTGATACCAACACACTTCAGGTTCTGCATCTGAGCTAAATGCTCAAGGCAACCCAGTTTCTCATTCTTGGACACCTTTAGGGTGTGTTCATCTGACCTGTTTTACTGCTTTATTTCAGAGTGAAATGGGCCATTGGCTACACTAGGTGCACTGGCTAATCGCTCTTGTTGTAGAGAAGTGGAGTTGACCAATTCCAAAATACATGTCTGTGAGTCCTGTTCTGCCTGTGATTTAACTCACACTGTGGAAATAAATTCTTACATGGAAGATTAAAAAAAGAGTAGGAAGTTGCCTTTTTTACCTTCAAAAACTTTATTTGCAAATTTGGAAGAGAAAGGTTAAGTGTCATTTTACAAAGCAAACAGCCTCTCAGCTTTACTTACTGAGCAATTTTGCATGGCCCTAGGAAGTTCCTATCCAGCCCTGCGTATGCTTGGGAGGTATATTGGGTTGTGGACAGTGTGGCATGATTGTACAAAGTCCCATGTTCAATTTTTTTCCAGAGTAAGATTAGGTTTGAGACACTTTGATGTAATTTCATGGTTAAACCAACAGTGCCGTCTGCCTTGCATCTGACACTGGTATATGGTCACTTTGTGGTGCTGCTCCCTAACAGGTAAACCTCTGCAAAGGGGGTGACTGTGCTTTTCCTTGCCATGTGTTGTCAGATGGTGAAGCATCAGAGGTGCTGTGTGACACTGAGAGCCAACCTAAATCTGGAGGAATAAACGTGATGTGAAGCTAATGAGGTCTGAAGCATGTGAGTTGCTTCTACTGCTCTGTGCAGTTGGGTGGCTCTGTACCCCGTTCTCTTGCACACTGCAGGGTGTTACAGCCATCCTGCCTTTCCTGCTGCTCAGGGTATCCTGGCTCCCTGTAGACTTGGGAAAGTTCTCTCTGTACACACTCAGCCTCTGGAATGGGTGGCTGTGTAAAGGAGCATCCCTCAAATATAGGCTGTTGAAGTAAATGCATTTGCAAGTTTACAGACAGAATAATGATGAGCAACAACAGCTGAAACTGTTTCAAATGAAATAACATTGAAACTGTGCTAGCAGTTCTTTTTAGTAGATTATAAAAGAACAAAATTATGTTCACCAGTTTCTAACAAGTTGGAAAATGGACACATGTGCCTTGTTAACCAGCCTTATATAATACACAAATAAGTCTTTCAGTGTTTTTGGTAAGTCCTGACTTATCTCTCTGCTTTTAGGCTTTTTGGAGGTTTTCTGCCTTTGAAAGCTTTCTCGACCAAATATAAAAATGATGTTAGCTTCTATTCCAATCCATTTTGAGCTCTGATGTTTAAGACTTTCATTAGATGACAGAGAGATTGTAGGTCAAACACTGCCTGACTTTCACAATGATTTCCATCTGAAGGGTCTTACATAGTGTAGACTCTTCATGTTTTATTTAAAATTTTAGTTGGGTTCTTGACTTGTGGAAAAATAAATAAAAATGAAGGTCTTACTGCAGTGAAAAAACCATGAAACTGCTCTGTCAAATGAACTGCATGACATTTATCCATGGGAAATATCCATTAAGCGAGTGAATAAAGTTACTGCTCTAGTTTGACATAGTAGGCAATATTTCTGTGAGTATTGTACATGTAGATGATTTACCTCTACCTCTGTTTTAAGTTCACATTTAAAGTAATAAAACACAAGTGGGCAAAGTCTTCCCGTAATCCTGCTTTCCCATAGCTCTTTGTTATGTCGCTTAAAACATAACATTACAGTGTAATAAGTGTTTTCAGTTCTTCCACCCATAAAGGGTTGGGGGAAAATCTGTTTGCAGTTAGTGCTGGTACTGAGATATTATTTCTGGTTTGTGCTTCAGCAGTGGCTGGGGGAGCAGGACACGCAGCTGAAGGATTGGGGAGAGGTCACTGCCAGGGTGCTGCTCCAGGAGCTTGAGGAGGAGAAGCCATGTGTGAGCAGCAGTGGGGGGAAGGAGGACAAAACTGAACTGTTTAAAAACCTACGGCCCAAAAATCCAAGGGTGAAAAAGCTTCTGTGAAACTGCAGCTGGGAATACTCATAGACGTTTGTTTACTGCAGCTTGGTCTGCGTATTTCTTCTTAGCTGAAGAGTTTATCCCAAACTGTGTGTCTTGGCAGCTGCTGTGCAGTAATGTGTCGTGGTGGTAGCACATCTAGAGAACGCACAGAAAATGGGGTACCCGAGCAGTGCATGCTTCAGCCATGTCCTCAGTGGTGCTGGGAGTGAGCAGCTGCCCTCCAAGGGTGCGGCCTCTGGGTTTGCTGTGGGTCACCTGTGCCCAGAGTGTGCCCCAGGCAGGGAAGCAGTGCCTGGGGCAGTGCCTGCTTTGCTGGGCTCACACCCTTTGCTGGGCTCACACCCTTTGCTGGGCTCAGATCCCGCAGTGTCTCAGCGGCAGCTCCGGGTGCTGGGCACGTGCTGAGCAGAGCTGTGCCTGTGTGTGTGATTTCACTGCTATATGGAAGTTTAATCTAGTTCCCAATGGCTGTCACTTCAGGGTAGATTGTAATGCAGCTATTGCTGTGCTGTTTGCTTGGGTGGTACAAGCCAGCTTCTAGGAGTCTTCATTCTGTGTTTTACCAGAATGATTTCGTGCATGTGAATTTTTTGCATGAGATTCCTATTATGGGATGAATTGAATATTAAATTACTCCTCAAACCCTGAAGGCAGTACATCAGCTTCACTTATCCT
The DNA here is from genome assembly GCF_963513975.1 of Fringilla coelebs. Lineage (NCBI taxonomy): Eukaryota > Metazoa > Chordata > Aves > Passeriformes > Fringillidae > Fringilla > Fringilla coelebs. Next base: position 139,725,076 of record NC_140028.1, on the reverse strand, counting down.
GAGCAATTTGTGCTGTGCTGTATGAACCATATCCCAGGTTCAGTTTCTCAGTTTTCCCAGGGCTGGGAGTTTGCTCCATTTGTTTCTATTTTTCAAAGTCGGAATGTTTTACTATGGGTGAAAAATATTTTTAATGAAGTATTTTAATTTGCTCTTGTGTAATGGGCTTGTGTTCCACCCTTCCCTCATCCAGGTTTTGCCAGATGTTTTAAATATCTTCTCAGTACATATGCTTTCAAGGTTTTTCTGCAAATCCAATTGTGTTTAACAGGCACTGAGTTCTTGTGAATCATTGTTGTATTTTTCTCTACTTTATGCCTCCCAGATCTGGCAGATGTCTTGAGTTTTAGGATAGCAGGTTTTCAGTGTTTTCTGTATGAAAGCAGATAAGATTGATACATAGTTAGAATTTCCTCAGAAAGGATCAGAGTTTCAGACGTCTGTGGGAGGAAGGCATTTCATTGACCACATGTTTTTACAGCATTTAGTGAGTTTAGTAAGTAATTAAATCCAATAATTCATCTTATGCTGTATCAAAAGGGATGGCTTTTGTAAGGAAAGCTGTATTTTTCAGATATTTTTTGCATTTTTTCTCTTCCTTTCCTTTTTTCTTTCCCTTTTTTTTTTTTTGGTGAGTCCTTGTATATGTAACATTTAAACCAAATGCAGTGTTTCATTTATCTTTCCTTGGAAAAATTTCTTGAAGTCATAATTTTAGCTAGAGGGATGATAATTTTCACCCATCGATACATGTGGTAATTCAGTTTTGTTTTCCTTTTGACCAGCCAAATTAAATACATTTGCTTAATGTTAGTCATAACTATTTTATTACTTTCACTGCAATGTAAACTGTTTGCTCTGTGTTTCCGTCTTTGATTTTTTCCCTCACTATTTTTCCTGTCATTTGCTTGTAATATACCTGAAGGGTCATTTTTAACAATGAGAAGTGAGGAAATGTCAAAGGTAGGGCTGCTGCTGAAGGCTCTTTGTGTGCTCAGTGTTTTCTGTCTGTAGTCATCAAGCTGTGGAATGTGAGATGCTCAGCACGTGTGATGGGACGAGGCTTTAACCCAGAGAAGGTTAGCTGGTGACTTGATGCTCCTTCCTTCTGCTTCCATTTGCTGACTTCCAGATTGACAACCCGGGGCATCTGGGTTAACTTGATGCCTTGTGGAAATTTCAGAAAGGAGACAACCACTTTGTATCAGCTTGTGATCAGAAACAGAAGGAGAATGGAAAAGAGAACGCGTGAAGAATTAAAGAACCAAGATGCATGGATCAGAAAAGGGGAGGGGGGAGGGCAGGAAGAGGAGCCAGTGGCAGGGAATGTTTACCTCCCTGGGGACAAATAAAAATACATAACTGTTTCCTTGGTGTTACTTTGCTGTGTAAACAGTTACCCTAGGACCCGTGTAAATGATGTGTGACTAGGAGAGAGAAAGTGAGTAGGTTGCTGCTGCCCTCCTGCTCACCCTTTCTCTCTGCAAAGCTCTCTGTAGAACCTGAGACCTGGTCCATGCCAGAAACTGAAGAAAAGAAAAAACTAAAAAAAGTTAGACACGAAAAGGAGGGATAATCCCACACGAATACACTTTTGTTATTTCTCTAGTGTTAATCACAAAATGAGAAATGGTAGTGTGTAATGTTAGATTTGTGTAAGTGCATGATGACATTTTGAATTACCTTTCCTGAAACACAAACTGTGGATTGTCTGACATAGAAGACATTCACTGAATTGCGGAGCTTTAAAAATGACAGTCCTGGGGCTTTGATGGATTCTCTGTCTCCTGAAGTCTTGAAATTAAAGTCAATATTTTTCTGTATTTCCAACAGAAGTTAAAAGACTAAATGCAGACATTATTGCATGGTGTACCTGGGCTTATATAGGTGTTTGACAGGATGATCACAGGGTGTCTTCAGGATTTGAGTTATGAGTCTTGTTTGGAGTCTCACAGTAGTGCTGCAATGCATGTAGTGAATGATTCTTTGGTACTTGGACCTATGCTTTTCTCATTTTAGGATTCTTCTGTGTTTGTTTTCTTAACATTTTATTTTTTGTGGTGCAGTTTTTCACCCTTTCTCATTGTTTACAATGTCCATTCCAGCTAATTCTGTATTCTTCCCATCCTGTCTGCCGCAGAAATCTGTAAATACTGCTCCAATACCCTTTGTTCTGGCAAACCTTCCAGTAGCCAGGTTTTCCATTCATCCATACCCTACATTTTGTTTGTAGGTGGAGTGTGTTGCTTAGGTTTGTTTTGTCTTGCTTTGCTTTACAATTAATTTTAATTTTTTTTTTTTGCATTTGTTTTTTGATTCAGCTCCTCCTTAGTGCAGAGGAAGTGCAGACTAAGGAGGATGGACAGCATCTGGTTGAGTCACCATGGCTTGGGCTGGTTGTGTTCTCCTGGGGGACTGGCTCTCGAGTCAGCTGCTACCCAGGAAACTGAGGCTGACAAACTCTGGATTAACTTTTAATGCTTCTTTGGCCCTTCAGCAGAAATTGATCTGTTATGGCTCAGCTAAAAAAATAGATGTTTTGAGCCCTTTTATTCCCAGAGTATTTATTCTCTTCACTGTACTTCATGGCCAACTGCTGGCATAGCTGTATTACAAAAAATTCCAAAGACTGTATTTTGCAACAATGGCTTCAAGTGTGCTCTGACTTAATTAGTAGGAAAAACCAGCTTATATCTCTGGTTGTATTAGGGGCTTCATGCTGTTGTGTGTGACTGCTTATTGTTGAACATTTATAGCAAAAGACACTTTACCTGACAGATGGGGGGGGGGGGTTGGCAGAAAAATAGGTTAAATATGTAAGTCACCACATAAATGCTAAGTATGATTATAAAATGCAAAAATGATGATACAGAAATCTGTGAGGAGAGCCATGCAAGACTGCCTGTGGGCCTAGGATTTTAGTCCTTTGCTTTTACAGCAAGAGACTAGATATGCTTATGCAATATTAATTCAGGATGTACAGCAAATTGGCATTTGGAAGCATTCAATTTTCCTCATAATTGTTCTCCATTCACTTGGCCGATTATCAGTAATTTCAGGGAATTAAAGATGCTCTTTTTAGAAGTTTCTAGTGAACTCTTTAGAATTGTCAAACAATAACAAACCTGCCACTTAGGCAGCAATTTTCCCTCTTGCTGTCCTCACACTGATGTTAGATTGCTGTTTGGAAAGGCTAGACAAGCAAACTGCCATGCAGTAAATCAGCAGGAAATTTTTTTCAGCCTCATGCTGCTGAGTGAATTTTGATCCAAGAATTTCTGTGTTTGTTATGTTCGTGTAAAGACTTTCATCCTTCAGTTTGGAACAGAGGTTGGTTTTCTTGGATAGCAAATCTGCTAAAGTGTATTTTGTTAAAGAACTTAGTATTATATTTTTGTGGATTAAGCTTGTTATCCTTCAGTCATCTCTAGGTGAATCCCACCGGAATGCGACTCAAAGCGTGCGATGTCCACTTCTTTCCTTTTCCTGTCCTGTAGTGTGAAAAGGGAAACAAAATCATTAAAAACCCCTCAGGAAGGGGGTTGGGAAGTGCCATTTACTGAAAAGGTGGCACTCTGTCCTCTCAGTCTGTGTCACAGGAGTTTCTGAAGCACAAAGAGTGCACAGGGACAAGAACTGCAGTGTCTGTGGTCAGAAAGGGAACTGTGGTATGGAGATCTGTGGCAGTGTGATCCAGTGACCCGGTGGAGATGCTGTGTACCTGCCTGCAGGTGTTGGATGTGCTGAGCATCATCATTGCTCAGTCTCATGAGCTCTGCCTGTTCCTTTCTCCTGGAGTTAGCAGACCAAGGGGCGAGCATCCCAGTGCTGTCCCTGTGCCAACCAGGAGTGAGGACATCTGAATCCATGTGGGCTTGGGTAGTTTTGGCTCCCAGTTCCAGCCCTGCTGAGGTGTTGCTGCTGAAGAGGAGCAATAGAGCTCTCCAAGATGTTTAACTGCTTTTCCCCTCAGCAGCTGTGTGGAAACAACAAAAATCTCTTTACATTTAATCGGTGGTTTTAGTCCAGCGCTTTGAGATAACCCAGCTGTTTCTGAGGAACATGGCAGCAGCCTTCCTTTGCACAAATGGTTTTGGTCATCTCAGAAAAAGCACATACCTCTCTTTGGTTTGTTTTAATCTTCCCTAGATTAGAATTGCCATAGGAATCACACAAAAGGGATGATGATGGTTGTATTCCAAGAGGTGATAAAAACTGAGGGAGGTTAGTGAGGCCTGCTTGATGCTGGGCATGGAACAAGGTGCAGCCCAGTTTGTCCCCCTCTTGTGGTTGTGTCATTCCTGCAGCCAGGAGTTGTTCCTCCATGAGTGGTCTTTGATCTTGTTGTCTTTTGCATAATAAAAACCCCCACTTCCATTGGAAATGTTCTGTTGTGGAGGGGATGGAACACCCTCCATTATTAATTTCAGGCTTCATTTCCCACACATGCAAAGTCTTTGCTTCCTTTTTAAAATAGTTGAGAAGATTTGCATTTTTTATGGGTTGCATGACCAATGGGTAAGTTTTCTCTCCTAAGTTTGAGCTCAAGAATGAAAATGTTAAACATCCTTTGGAAGTATTTTCAAAAGCTTGAAAAATACATAAATCAAAATCTCATCTGACAAAAAGAGAAGTGAACTCTGTCATGAATTAATAACTTTTAAAATAGTTCTAAGAACTCCAGAGAAGAACACAAAGTAATGAACTTGTCCTCAGAAAACTATTTAGTGTCAGAAACATTTAAGGAGTGTTTTATGTGTTTATGTGAATGGTATAAAAGATAATGTTTCAGTTTTTCTAGAGACAAAATCCCAACTAAAGATTGTGTCTGTAGGAATACAAGTTTACTTTTCTTTAATGACTTCAAAAAACATCTGTGAAAGGTAACCCTGTTTTAGGTAGCCTTTGTATTTGTAGTGATGAGTAAGTATCTTAGGTATTATTTAATGCAGTAGATTTTTGATGTGTCATATGAAATATTAAACACTCTAGAATACACTAGCTCTCATATAGTTATAAAATGCTCTGCCTTCAGAGATTGTATAAACATAGCTAAACAATAATAACCTATTTTTCTTCTTTCTTCTTTTATATAAAACACAAGATAGCTACTTTTATCAACCAGTGAAATGGTTTTAGTCAGAAGCACCATATTTAATGTAAAAATGGTGTAGAATGAGAACATTTTGAGGTAATTTTCAGATTTTTAACTAGGCACTTCAAAAAAACAGAGGTGGTTCCTGCTGGGGGCACACTGACTGCATGGTGCATGCTGCAGAGAAATTGGAGATCTGTCAGAACCTATGGGTGTTCTCCCACTCAGTCATTTGTGCTTCTTTCTTGTGTTTATTCTGTGAATGGAAAGGTGTTTTGCACAAGCCATGTAAGGATGCATGGATTGAAAATCAATATGATAGGAAGGTCTTACTACTAGCAAGTGTTCTAAATTCTAATATAATATAAAATGATGATAATAAGACTTGTTCCCTAAAACCATTTGCTCTCAGGTAGGTTAAAGAAATAGCTCCATCAGTACAGGAGATGGCTTTCTTTTCTCTGTGGCTTTCTTTTAGTGGTTATGCAAGGTAACTTCCTTTTGAGGAGTGGCAAATTTTGAGGAATTGCATTCCACAGACTCTTTGTGAAGAATTAACTTAAGCTAAAAGTATTATTACACTGAATTTTATTTTTGGTTATAACAGGAGCATGTTATGGATTTACAGGTACAGGGTGGGTAGGCGAAGCCTGTGGATGCTGAGGACAGGATGCCATAGTGCTCTTACAGCTCTCCTTTACATCCTGCCTGCTATCCCTGTGCAGCTGAGGCACTTAGCATGAAAAGTAGCTTCCTTTGCATCTTCATCTTGGCAGTTGGATGGAGAATGACCCTTCCATATTCCTGCTTTGCTCCTGGATCCTTTTTGCCGTGGACTGAGGTTGTTAGCATTAACACTGTGGGGCTGTGTCTGGGTGTGTGGCATTCAGGGAAGTGAGCCCTCTGTCCATGTGAAATGCAACCCTGGCCATGGGCTCATGGGAATTAGAACAACTGTAGTTCCTTTGCTTTCCTGGTTTTCCTTCTGTCCATCCTCAGCAGAGATTTTGTTACCTTACAATCTTTCTGCAGGGAGGTCTTGGGAGAGAGTGGGGTGCACAAGTGCACAGGGTGCTTGTCTGGGTTCAGGTGCAGAAGCAGCCATTCAGTTGTCAGACCAGTTGGAACAACATGTTTTCCTCTGCTTGATGTACAGTGCAGAGTGAGAGGGGTTTTGCAGAGTACTCTTGTCCAGCTGACTACTTGCAGGGCATTTCCAGGATAACCTGTCCTGGGCTGTTGATTTCCTTTGGAATCTGTTGACATTCCTCATGTTTAAGCAACAACCTCCAATTACTCATGCTAATGGAAGAAGACCAAGTAAAATATACTGGTAGTCTGCTCTTTTTGTCATTTCAGTATCAATATATTTTGGGCTGCAGAAAAAGAACTGCCTTATTAATCTCCTTTGAAGAATGAAACAAAGTGAGAATTCCTTAACAGCATAAAATTAATAATAAGAATAATAGATAATACAAATAAATATTTCCAGATTTTGTAAAATAAATTTTGTCCACCTCGTGTCCTCTCTGCATACAGATACTAGAAACTATTGTAGCACATTCTAGGATGAGACAAGGAGGGAGCCTTGTGGTGTGGAAACAGCTTGGAAAAGTTAACTGCTGGGAATCTGACAAATTCTGGCACGAAGTCTATACCATAGTATTTCAGTAAATATCTTCTGTTAGTTCTGGCTAAAGCTGTTACTCCACTAAGAAAGATGATCTTCATCTCTGGGCTAGAACCAATCACAAATTCTAATGAAATTTGGCAACTGCAAGCATGAAAAGTCATTGATCCAAAAATTCACGAACTGTCTTTCATGTAGCAAGATTTCCTTTTGAACCTCAGTTGAAGTTCTTTCTACTGGCTTATTCTTGGTTTTGAACTTATAGGAAGAATTTTTTACTCTCTTCAGATTTGGCAATGTGAAATTAAAAAGTGGAGTGAGAGGCACATAACTAAGCATGTAGTGTAACTGCATGTTTCCAGGGCTGTAGAAAGAGAGGAATTGGGTGGGGGGGAACCAGAGGGGAAATAAAAATAAAAATAAAAAAAAAGGAAGAGAAAAAGGACAGACGTTACCAAAGTTTTTCTGAGGTGTAGAAAATGTCCTTCATTTCCAAAACAGAACAATTTATGCTCCCTGTTGTTTTAGGGGGCTTTGAAAAGTGTATGTAAACATGCTCAACTTTGCACATACTTCAAGCATCACTGGTTTCCTGCTGTTCACTAAGCATGGTTTTAAACAGTAAAGGGATATCTAGAAAAGAATTGGGGATGTCTGCTGGCCTGTCACCCCATAGAGAACAGCAAGGATTACGTGTTATTGTCCCATTGTGGGCATATCTGAACAATCTAACAACAGCTTCCAGTGTAGGCTGGATTGCCTTACTGTTTGGCAGAGTTTTCTGCAGAAGGTCATGTTAATGTTAAAAATTAAAGAAGATTTTAGCATGTTGTGTTGAAGCTGGAGCTTCTTATTCCCCACTCTGTGGCTGGAAAGACCTTGTTTGGTCACCATTAGTTTTGTGTAGCCACCAAACTTTGCAGCTTCCAGACTGTTCTCTGACCTACCCCAATGAAAGGTCAGGCACAATGTCACATATGCTGGCAGAGAGCAGCACTATCTGCCCTTCCATGTCATGGCCGTGGCAGCTCTGCTGCCGTGTGTCCCCTGTGGATCAGGAGGGCTTGGTGGTATTTCATCTCATTACTTAAACACGCAAATGTTTCATTTGTCTGTGGGGATTCAGCTTGATACTTGCAACTGAATGACAGAAAATAATATTCTTGAGATCTTTATGCTCTGTGCTTTGCCTTTGAGCTGTGTTAGTCCCTGCGTGCAGAAGAGCCTTCTGCTAAATGTTGTTTATCTGGGCACATGGGGTGGCATGACGTGGCCTTTTCCTACTTCTCCTCGAGATCTTTTGCTCTTCTTGGCCATCAGCAGCAGATAGGAGTTCAGTGCAACATTTACTCACAGATATTTGCTAATGAGAGCATTTGATAATGAGAGCATGTTTCATGAATGTACCAACATGCTTCTAATAATCCTAGTAAATGTTTCTGTCATGGAAACAAGAGCAAGTGCCATTAACATTGCAGAAGCTGTTGGTAATTTTTAATAGAAGTTCAGGACTCTGTTCACTCTGTCTTATTATAGACATTAGTTGTAAATGTTGTTTGCTGTGTTGGAAACTCAGTAGTGTGCATAGAGGCAATTCCTTCCCACGTGCTTTGGGGTTTTTTTTTGTATTTTGTGCATGTAGCTATGCACATATAATTTCTGTCCAAAAACTCTAACCTTTTAAACGATTGTGGTCAAGTTTTCTTGGTTGTCATAATTATAATGCTTCTGTTAAAAATCTGTCTGAATAATTTCTGTAAGGAAGCTATCTGGATTTTGTGTAACTCAGGTTCAGATCCACCTCTGGGGACTGATATTCCCAAATTGTTGACTTTTCCAGCTTGACAGTGGCCTGTGATATACAGGATTGCTTTTATGTCTCAAAAACCCCCCAGCTCAATTCTTGATGACTCCTGAACTTCTCTGCAGTGGAGCAAGGCTGAAGCCAGCCATGCTCACCCCAGCCTGAAAAGGAGGGTTGTCAAGTGCCTGCTCAGTGGCAAGGAACTGCTCCACACAAACATGGAGAAGTAGGAGATTAACAGCCAGACACCTCCAAAGACTGAGCATTCATCTGATAATTGGCAAAGAATACCTCTTCCTTACTGCTTCAAAAATAACTGAGTAAACAACCATCACATGTAACTTGTTCATAATTCCTGTAATTAGGACCCCAGTAGGATCCCAGCTTCCACACTTAATTTCCCATACCCTGTGTACCACCAGACTGTTTAGTGATGGTGCCATTGTGATGTCTAACTAATTCAGAAGTTTTGGAGTTTTTTTTCTCATTCTGACCATTGGTAGAAATGCTGCAGGTTTTAATTTCCTTCCAAGGGAGTGGCTGGTGTGTAGGATTTCCTCCTCTGGGCAGTTCTCACAGAGGATGCTGATGGACAGCCTGCAGGCTCTGAAGCCCTCTGGGCAGTGCAGGTCTTTACTTCTCTGTCAGTTTGTGATGCCATTCATGAGCCGGTGGATGAGGCATTAGTTTTTTAGTTTTTTTTTTTTTAATGGAGAGTAGGAAAGGAGGGAGATTCCAGTACCAGCTTTGTAAGGACTTGTGTTAGTGACAAATTTCTTGCTAATTGCACACATAGCTGCTGAATTGCAATTAAGCGTGTTTAACTCTTTGATATCTGCAAATGTTCCACATAGGAATTCTCATTTCACACATGAGGTCGTGCAGTGATGTATGAGGCTGTGTTGGCAACTGATGTTGAAAGAAACTTTATTCTCTGATAAGTCAGAAATGGGCGTAGACTCACAAGTAGAACTGAGCCCCTGGTATCTGGTGCTGCAGGGTACTGCTCTTCTCCCCACCCCTTCTCCTCCTCACATAAAAGCACAGTGGTGGCCTGGGGACCAGAAGGGGGTCATGGCATTGGCAACCACAGCAGGTCTTTTCTGACTGAAACTCACTGATGAAAGAACTGTACTGTGTATTATACACATTTAAACCTTCCTTGTTCTTCCCAACTGAGCTCTTCAAGTTACAATGTAAATCCTATTGTTGCATTGGAATTTTTTCTCTTCTATCCGGAAAAACATTGAAAGCATCTTCCTTCTTTTCTGAGCCTACCCAAAGCATTTGGACCATAAACAATCAACAGTTTTCATAGCACTGCATTATGTTTAGTAACAGGAGGAATTTTTCCATTAAGTTTCAGGGGATGTTTCAAAGTTATAGTAAGAAAAATATCTGCCAGCTTCCTTCCTGTGTCTCAGAGTGCTGAAATTTAATCAACTTAAAGCAGCCAGGAATTTGTTCCTGTCACTATAAACTCTGGCTTGCACTGTAGAATGAATGAAGATGTGTACTACAATGTCTTCATTATAATATAACTAAATATCAGTCATAGCATTATTAGCAAGGTATGATCTTCTAATGAAAGCAAAATAACTTCAACAGCAGCAAAGTTGATGATGTTTCCTACTGTCTCACAAACTGTTTGAAAATGTAAGACACAAATTTTTTGCAAAAATTTTGGCATCTGGGGGACCAGAAGTGCTTTTTTCTTACATATGTAGCAGTAGCATCAAAACAGGTGAAGAGGTGATCCAGTATGTTTTAAGGAAATTGTGAAGAACATACCCAAAACCCCAAGACTGTAGCTCATTAAAATATACTGAAACACAATTTTTTGACAGAGATGAGTAGAACGTTTGTAAAATCTGACATTTTTGTCTTTTCTTTTGGCATATAAAGATATTTGCATTTTAGAAAAGAGCCCAGAGAAAAGAGACGGAGAGGGTGAAGGTAATTAAATTTTAATTTCAGTTTTAAAGATCTTTCTCTAATTAGCTTTAAAAGTCACTGTCTAAGAAAATTGAGTTTCAGGGTGCAATCATGATTTTCTTCCTGGATCCTAGTATTCAAAAGTAAGAAGAAAGAGTCTTAGAGAAGGAAGATTGTTATTTTAAAGGCCTTTCAAGATAAGGATTTAACATTACCTCATTATTAAAATATAACTGTGGCAGGTTGTTTTTTTATTTCTGAATTTCAAAGTCATTGAGCAGTCATGGTTGGGGAAATGAGAAACTTAGGTTCTATTAAAAGCAACTGAAAATTATACCAGGAAAGTAAAGACTCTTCTTCTTTCTTCTGCTTTGTAACAAGATTCATTTTCGGTGGCTTGCTTGTGTTCTCTTCTCTGTTATCCATTCTTCCAGTTTTGGTCATAGGCATGCTGGCATAATGTCCTATGTTTCTTAAAGGTGTGCTAGCATGCAGTGGGCTTCTGTTGGTGTGTTTTACATAGCCAAGTGTCTTCTCTCTGTATTTATGTGATGGCTGGGGACAGAACTTGCTGCATTCTTCTGCCATCTGCCAGACCACGCTGTGTGTTTTTAGTGCTGTGGCCCAGCCTCTGGTGTGGCTGCCTGCCAGAGCTCCAACTGTGTGGGGCACTGGTGGGAGGAAAACAGGCTAATGGTGACTTGTCATGGTTTAATGTGCAAATGATTATAAATGTGCCATTTTAAAACTAAAGATACAAGAAGACTGAGAATATTTGATAACATTGAAAATATGTCTGTGAGAAGTACATAAGCTGTTGTTTGATGATGAAGTGCTAGAAAAACAACTAAAAACAGTTGGTTTCTACATGAGGTAGTTAGAAAGATCTGGAATTGTGTGAAACAATGATTTTTTTTTTCTCTGTAAGAGCTGTAGAAGTCTTGTTATTTAACCAAGATTTCTGAATGTAGAAAATTTAATTTTAGAAGTTGAGCTTTTTATGCACAAACATTTTCAAGTAGAGAAATGCTAATTATCTAAACTATGTCACCTTTCTTGTAATTCTGAAAGGGAAAGCCATGAATACAAAATACTTGGCATTTGCAGGTGAAAGCTGTGTAATTCATGTAGTATTTGCAAATGTTGAAGCATTTGATAGAAATTTAAGTGTCTTGAAATGTGACCATAAGCACTTCAGGGATTAAAAATCAGCACAGAAATCTTAAAAGGTGGAGGCAGTCTTAGTCTAGAGATTGTGTTCCAATAGGGTTTTGTGAGGCTTCCTGTCACTTTTGGTTTTATTTACCATCTTTAAATCTGAAAAAATCAGTACTGTAAAGAGTATGTTAATTAAATTTCTAGATGTTAATAGACTGGGAAAATAGAATAGCATGAATGAAGGAAAGATATATATAACCCAACAGATATGTACTACACAACTGAATCCAGTTTGTTTCAGCCTGAAGAAATAGAAGATAATGTATAAGAACATTGATCTAAACTGAATTTATATTCTAATTATCAAGATAGATGCTGAAGCAAGACTACAGAAGACGTTTCAGGATTTCTTTGGTTGTTCTGGGTTGATACCATGACAATAAAATACCCAAATATGATTACTGCTGACTATGTATTAGCATCACAGTTCAAAAGATGACAGGGAGGATTTAAACAGCAGTGAGGGTATTTCATACAAGAAATACACTATTCAGGGTGCCTTCTGAACAAATTAAGACTGGAATAATGTTTACAAAAATGAACAGCAATAGTGACTTAAAAGAGGCAAAGATTTATGTGCTGTGTAGCACTGTTTAGGGGAGATTTGAGAGGTCTGGGACATATGAAAAGATAGTTTTTTAAGGGAAGGTAACTAGTGACAGGAGGATAAACTAAACAAGTAAATGAATTCTGGAGATTCTGACATTTGGAAATACTGAAATTATTTTTTTTTTTTGGAATGGATTCCAGGAGGGAGAAAAATAGTGCTCTGGACCATGAGGAGAAAGTTGGTGGTGTGTGTATAAATAAATAAGTATATGTATATCCTTCTCCTGTGATGTTCAAAAGTACGTTTCTGAAAGCACCTACAACCAGTGCTAGCTTTGCAGTGCCCCTGTTTCGTTTCCCTCCCAGCTGCCGTCTCCCTGTAGTGTGCCTGTTTTCTTCTGCAGGACAGATGGTGTTGTCTTCCCAGCAGTGGTTCTTCACCTCTTGGAATGGCTTAAGGGTGTTTTTTTTTCTTTTTTTTTTTTCATTTCTAATGCAAGATATCAACATTTGATTTGCACTGTTGTTAATCTTGTAGAGAAGTGCTGGCGTATGTTAGCTGCTGCTAGGGCTTAATGTAGTTTGTAGATAAGTTCACAGTCAGCTGCTTTTTGCCTCCAACTATTTTTCTTCTATCTGTAGTCAAGCCTACAACAGCCTTGGTGGTCTTTGGAAGTTACCATCACCTTGTCTTTAGAAGTTTGCAAATATGAAAGTTGAACTGATATGGGAATTTGAACCTTTGAATGTCATAGGGGGTGTTTGGCTCTTGCTGTGTCCAACTAAGTGGAACCAGGGGATGAACTGAACCTACTGAAATTGGAACCAGAACTCCAGGAGCTGTGCTGGAGTGTGAAACTCAAGGCTAATCTAAATATTTTTAAAGAGATATTTCAATTAAATATAGACAAAGCCTTAACTTGTGGTTCCAAGTACTTCAAGCTGAAAGAAGCAGTCCTGCTTTCCTCAGCTCCAGGATGACCCTGATTCATCCTTTCTCCCGGGGTCCAGATGAGGATTTGAGCAGAATGATGAGCTGGATGGGTGGTGGAGACAGCAAAGCTGTTCAATTTCTGTCTCCCATCCCCAGAGTGTTTTTTTGATGCTGATGTAGGATCTGTGTGTGTCTTGTGTATACAATGCACCCTGATGTACATACATATCTGTGGGATCACTTACAGGAACTCTGTTGAACCTGAGCAGCTTTTTGGTTAAAAGCTACTCTTTCCCACAGAGCTTTTTGGTTTCACTGATTTATCATTTTCCCAGAGATGTCTCCTAGAGTGTGGAGAGAAAAAAAATCCTCTTCCACTCTACTCATCTGTCATGAGCATGATGGTCTGTGTGAGATGGCCAGAAATGACTCTGAGATAATTTTTTCATTTCTGTGCCTTAAATCCACTGCACACCAAATTGCACAAACGGCAGTGGCGCTGGGGAGCCGAAACCTTCACAGGGTAAAATTATCTTGGCCATGCTATATAAATATAACTATGTATTTTTCTAGTCATGCCCTCCAAGCTGACATCCAAGAGGAAATTGGGATGGGAAGGTATCTAGTAGCTCTGCTCTGGGGGACCACCATCCATTGTGCTGAGTGCCTGCATGCAGGGTGACACACTCAGCTTTATGGATGAAATTTGCCAGATCCTCAAATACTTTTGCTCGTGAGCATATTTGAATATCAGAGAAGGTGATGACCCTTTTAAAATAAAAATGGAATTGCTGGCAGGAAGGGAAGGTACAACTCTGTGTTCTTTACATTTAAAGATGGTTATAAAATGTGTATTGGCTGTTTTTATAATTTATAGTGAAACTGCTGTTGCTTTTAATAAAATGAGACTTCCAGTCAGAATTTCATGATTATGAATGTGAGCATTTTGTTATACAGCTTGAATCTATCCTACAAATAACTGTCTTCTAGCAGAATTCTGGCTATATACATAACTTAATGAGATTCTCTGTCAGCATAATTCTTTCTGAAGTTGACTCTTGGTTGAATACTTCAAGTCCTTGAATGTGACTCAAGAGCTGTGTTAGTGGTAACTTTCAGGATTTTTAATTTAATTTTTCTTTATTCCTTAGACTTTTAAAACTTCCTGTAATTCATTATTAGATTTACCATTTCAAGTGCTTATTTAAAAGGCACCTTAGCTGCAGAAGCAAATCAATATTTACAGTGCATTAGTGCCACAGAGAATTTGAAGCCTTGTGATTAGAGTTCATTGCTGTTTTATCCACTCTTCAAAGAAACCACAGACTTCAAACAGTATCAGCCATCATCCTGGAATCAGTGACATTGCATCGGTCCCATGCGTACTTTATCTTGCGGTTTAATTATTAAGTTCCTTTCCTTTGATTTTCCTTTTAATATTTCAGAGTATATCCTCTTCAAATCTATAAATTCTAGTCAAATTCTGTAAACTAGAGGATTTTAACCAACAATATATTGGTTAAAAAAAAAAATCTGTTCAATATATTCTTTTATGTTGTTGTTTTAATGGAGAGGAAACAGAATTGAAGAGAATGTAGGAGATGATGCTTCCAGCTTGTGGTTAACATAGTGTGAACAAGATTTACTTCTTAGATTAAGACCTATTGACCACTGCCAAGCAGCATGTGTTAGAGCCAGCCCTGTGTGTCTGTCCCCTTTCAGTAACAAAAAAAAAGTAATGCCGTGTGTTTAAGTTTCTCGTTAACTTCGGAAATACGTAGATGCAACAAACACAAATTTTTTGTCTTCTATAATTCACTTTATTGCAAAGTTTGCTTTGTAAAACAAATCACTTCTTACGTATGGAACTATTTCCATAAGAGACTAGAAGAGATCATTTGTATCTTCATATTGACAGAATAACCTTCTTTAAAAAGATTTGATGAAATGTTCAGTAAACATCTGAAAATATCTCTATAGCTAAACTTATTGAAATGAAACTAGTCATACTAAAGGTGGCTCATCTGTAAGTAGATTCTGTAGAGAAGCTTCTCATGCTAATGTTCTCTCCAGAGCATATTAAGATTTGGGAATTCCATTGTATAATTGACTACCTGTATTTTGAAGAGTCTGTACTCATCATTGTGCAAACTGTCAGGTTTTCACTACAAAGCAAAAGCCATGGCAGAGATAATGGTTTACTCCTTTCCAGAAATGCTGGTTTGATTTCCTTTCGTTCTTTGTTGGCAGTTTGGCTTCTCTTCTTACAGAAGTTCACCCAACTGAACTTTTGTTTTGTCAAGCAATTTGAAGAAGAAGTGTAAAAATACAAGAACATTTTGCTATCACCGTGCTTATATATAGACGTACAAGCATAAGGAGCAAGTGAACTCATGTTTGAAAATTGTAATTCTCTGTTGTGGGGTGGGTAGTGAAGGCAAACATGATAATATGCATGGGCTGCTGCTTGGAACAAATATAGATTGGTGTTTTTCTTAAGTGGTACTACATGCTAGAGAGCCCCTTTTGGCTCAGGCTGATCTAATAAAGGAGAAAGTGTGTTGGGGGCTGTGCCAAGGGGAAGGGGTCACTTGTTCCAGTGCTGGGGCACTGCTGGGGCTGCAGCTGAGCCACCTCTGCTCAGACATCTCCTGGGGTTTCATAGGGCTCTGTTTGTGTGTTTGTCGTTGGGGGGGAAAGGAGATCCTTTGCCTTCAGCTGCTTCATGAAAGCTGAAGTAGTTGAAAACAAGGCAATCAAGGAAAGACCCTCTATTAGAGTCTATATTAGAGTATATAGAGTATATATTAGAGTATATACTGAGAAATCAAGTTTTAGTAGATTTAACTCTGCCCATTAATACTTTCCTTCATAATTAGTAATCATTCATGAAATATTCCTTTAATTAATTCTAGTTCCATTATGCACTTACATGTATATTTGTAAGTAAGTGTATACATATTTAGAAAAGAAAGTGTTTTATTTGCTGGAAATTACCTTTTGTTATGAAAATTAAAAATAAGAAAATTGAAAGCAAAGTGAAATAGTACAACATTTGTGGGGGAAAAAACATTAATCCTTTGTTATTCTTGTTTACCAGAATGAACATGAAATAGATTGACTGTTTTGGTGTTCGGTCATGTAACACTTGTTTATATCTCAGCAGCAGGAGTCCTTGTGGATTAAAAAAAAACTCACTTGTTTTCATTGTGTAGCATGACTTACTGTATTTTTCAGTGTATTCATAATGCCCTGCAAAATAAGATTCTTTAATATTATTAAATGTAACATTAGCAAGAACCTATTGTCGAGACAAGTCATTTAACAAACAATTCCTGTCACTGTGTTTTCCTGTTAGTATTGCCAGACGTGCACCCTCAGTTTCCTTGGGAACTGTTTCATTGAAGCATTAAAACCTAGTCCTGGTTTTTATTCTCAGCTGTTGCCCATTGTGCCTTTCCCACTGACTCAACTGCTTAGGTGCCATTGCTTTCACCTTTTTCCTTTGCACTTTGCATTCAGAGTTCTTAGTGCCGCAATAAAGAGAAATAAAACTGATAAATCACAGCCTCTCCGTTCTGATGCTGAGTGGGAGAGTACTAAGAGGTCACCAATTCAGGCAGTGAAACTTCTGTTTGGGCAAGGAGAGGATAGATGTGTGGGTATTTGCTGTAGGATAATAAATGAAATTGGAAAAAAATTAAGTTCTACTTCAAAAGAAACTAACTTTAATGTGCCATTAAAGTTTCCAGAATGGATGTGACCTCTACATATATTAAGAAAACCTTATCTCTTTCCAATCAGTCTACCTTCCTGCTGCATCATTTTTTACTAATGAAATATTTTTCTCCTGTCAGTCACTCCAGCTGGAAGGCTGAGGGAATCAGGGTTAATCAGCACAGATCTTGCTTGAGCTGTCAGGAAGAGGCAAAGGAAGAATGCAGAGGAGAAAACAATCTCTTCCATAAGTTTCAAGAGGGAAATGCAGAGGGTATTTTAGAAGGTCAGGAGGCTGCCTTGGCTGGGCCTGCAGCTTCCTGGCAGCACGTTGTGCTGGCAGTGCCCAGGCTGCAGCCCTGGCAGCAGGGTGTGGGGGACACATCGCCCAAGTCCACCCCTTGCTTTGTCACCAGGCTTTGCCTGCTTGCTCTTCAAAATACCTTATGTCACCTTAACCTCCTGGTTGTTCAAGTTTATGTTGCATGTTTTTATTTTGCATGCCACCCAACAGATAGCTTTGTACTTGGAAAGCCACTGAGCTATGCTTGGTTCAAGGGGGGGTTCCCTTCCTTTTCTAGATGCGCAGCCAAGCAGCAAGGCTGTGGTTTGGAGGGAACAGACCTTGTCCTTGAGGAGCTATGCTGAGGTCAATAACTCCTTACTCTATGAAACCACATTTGGTCACAGCCACCCTTCCAGAGCTTGAAGAAATATTTTTCCTTTGTCAGAAACATTTTAGATCTAGTCAATGTTTATTTACTGTCTGTTTTGTTCTTCAGATATGCCTCTCCATGTCCGACGCAGCAGTGACCCTGCACTGATTGGCCTCTCAACCTCTGTGAGTGACACCAATTTTCCTTCAGAGGAGCCTTCTCGGAAGAACCCTACCAGGTGGTCCACAACAGCAGGATTCCTCAAGCAGAACACCCCTGGTGTGCCCAGTGCTCATGAGAGAAAGGTATATTTTTCTCTCCCACTTTAGTAAATAAATTACAAGTGTGCATGAATCTTGAATTGTTTTCTGCTTCTCTCATCTGCTCCTGGTTTAAACTTGTGTTTTCTGACCTTGTCCACTCAATCCCATCAGCAGCAGTGAAGTGTTTGAGTCACACATGTCCTGCCCTGCCCTTCCCATTCTCTTGGTGATAACCACAGCAGTGACCCTAAAAACTCGATTTTTGCCCTTAGCTGTAGTTAAATCTATGATTATTCAGTATTCTGAAAAGTTTTTATTTTTCAACTTTTTCTTAAGGCTGCTAGGCCATGTCTATAATAATTTTTACTGATCTCTGTAGAAGGCCTTATGTCAGTGAATAATCTGCATGCCCACAGCTGGTCTGGTTTGTCTTGCTAACCCAGCATTGCTAATTTGTACTTTCTGAGGCTCTAGTGAAGTAATACAAAACACAAATTGCAAAGGATTTCTCTCCTTGATAGCAGTATTAAAAATAAAACAGTGAAATGTAGTGTGAGTATTTTTCCTTCATTTTTTCAATACGATTTCAGTATCTCTCCATGAATTGGATTGTTTGCTAGAGAAGTCAGCAAGAAGCACTCTTCTCAGTGCAATATTAAAAAAAATGGAAGAATCATGCCCTTTTGTACAGATCCTACATTGCCCATAATTGTGATGGTAACTTGCAGACAAGCTCAAAAGCAAAAAATGTATATTTTCTAATAGAAATGAATAATTTTAAAAGAATGTTGCACTTTTGGTTGCCATTCTGACTACACAGGACAAAGTCCTCTCAGAAAATATTCAGCTTATTATAGCTTTTATTTTTTTTCCCTTCATTCCTGTTAACTCTGTGTAGTATAAATGCAAACTAAATCTCAGCAGTCAGGATTCCCACACCCCAAATAAAGAAGTCTTTATACACTGCTAATGAACCAAACTATTTTCAGTGGGCCTTTGGTCATTTCTAAAGAATCTGTAAAAGCTCAGTGCTCATAGGCATTGAGGTCCTGTTCATGCACAGGTGTCAGTTTAACTTGGTATCATTAGGTTTCTGCTGGATCAGGATTTCAGGCAGGTAATAGTATGCTTTCTGTCACTTGTACTGGTATGGCACAAAAGTGTGTGCCCTTTTGTAAATATGTGTTTTGTACTACTCTGATTCAGAGAAGAAAAATGATCATCTAATCCATTTGAAGTATTAACATTTTCAGTTAATTTTTGTGAAATGATAATGAGATGACACTTCATTACTCCACAAGCATAGATATGAAGGGCTATACACAGCATAATCAGATTTCTTTGAGTGTCTGAAGTTAGCAGAAATTGGAGAGAATTGAACAGCAGCTAATCTTTCATACTAGTCTCATCATTAGTTGTTCAGCATGTACTTATTCTTGGTTTTTATGAAAATATTTAATGTCTATTGGAACATAGTGACCAAACTGGAAAGGAATGCATATGAGCTCATGTAGAGATGGGGAAGCAAGGCACCAGAGAACATTATATCAAGAAGATTGGAAAGAACTGAAGTTACATTAGTTAGTAAAATAGATTCTGATAACTTCTTGTATTATTTTTGAAAATTCTATATACTGATCATTTGAATAGAGCAGATCACTATTTTTAATAGGTAAATTGCAGTAAACACATGGAATTAAATAATTGCTTATGCAATGTGTATTATGAATGAATCCTCAGTTTTTTATGCTAGACTGAGTTTTTTTCTGTTTTCAGTGTCTTGATTTCTTCATGTGAGTCAAAATTTTGTAGCCAATCCTATTTCCCTTATGAATGGTCATTAACAATTCTCATTTCCTTCCACAGTCTTAGCAACAATTTCATTTGTATTATTATTCTAAATGGTGGCATTTTTGAAGTCCCTGTCACCGGTCTCTTACCGAGACAAATGTATTTGTGTTATTTGAGCTATAACACGTCCTCTTTTCTTATGTTAGGTTGTTTTCTTCAGCTACTCAGATAACAAAGAAATGGCTGTGCTTTGTTCCAGACTGTTTCATTGATTATAGATGACACAGACGTTTTGAGAAAAGCAATGAGAACAGTCTTAATTTTCTGCTCAGCGCATTGGGCCTGAGCACCCATATATCTTTTGTGAGTGGTTGGCACTATGTAATGTTTTCACTGCAGTTCTCTTTCTTGACAGCACAAGAACATATGTTCTTGGGCTGAGATTTGCAGCACAGTTGTAGATTAGCAACTTTGCCCCAGCAGTATCTTGCAGAAACATGAAAAGGGTTTCTGGGAGAGTTGCCAAAAGCTTCATCCACCTACTGACTCCAAGAAGTGACATTACTTTCAGCCCGTCACCTCTAAAGAGAAATAATTGACAGGTAGAAACCCTGTCCAATTTTTGGAGGAATTAGCACAGGGGAAGCTGCATGTGTCTGGCAGAAGGGATTTATTTCTCAGGGACAAGTGAGAGAGGACGTCTTACTGGTGTTTGTTTCATTTTGGGTATGAAGAATTTGGAATGGCAGGAAAATGGGCAGATGCCCAAGCTGAGATGAAATGAAGGGGTGAGAGTGCTGCCATGCACAGAAGGCTGTGAGGAGCTAGGACATATGCCAGTAGTTCTGGGCAAACAGAAAGGGAAAAGGGTGCTGGGCAAGAGTAAAAATACAGGCTGGTGGAAGGATCCTACTGTAACTGTAGTGCTGCCTGTAGTTGCTGGGATAAATGAAATGAGACACCAGATCTCCTGTGTCCCTAAGAAGAGAATGACCAGAGACAAGAGTATGCTTTGGAGGGGCCTGAGTTGGTCTTACAAAGATTTGGATGTGTGTTGAACTTGAGATGCATTTCTGTTATAATAAGTAGCATGTTATGGTATGAAATCCTCTCCCTAAACTGAGCGTGCATTCTCATCCATTTTTCAAATCATCTTGTAAAAAAACATCTTTTTATTATCAGGATATCATAATACATTCTCCATCCTTAGAATTGGAATCTCACATAATTTCTACTTTCTATGTTTTTCACTGGCAACCAAGTGGTTTTTGTTCCAAGGTATTCATTTATTTGCAGAATTACTGCGTAATTGCAAGTTACTGTAGTGCTGTGAACTGTACTTAGCTAGCTAATTCCTGAACCAATCCTTCCCATGAATGGTTTCAACCAAATGAATAGGTCTTCTCATTTGTGAAATATTCACAAAATTGGTTCCTGATCACCTCTAGTTGGTAAATTTTCTTCTTGGGATTAATTTTTTTGAAATTGAATGTTAAAACCATTTTCAGATACTTTTGTGTGTGAGAGAGACATGTCTGTATTACCTAGTGACTCATAGCTTGACTTAATCCTGTCTCTTGCTTCCTTGAGCCATTCTAATGGAAAAAGAAGAAATCTCTAAGTAGAAATCTCTTCTCAGAGGCCTGGAGTAATACCTGATATGCAAGGTGTAATTTTGTTTGACTTGTATTGAACTGTACAGGTGAACAGATTGTACACAGCTGAAGCTTATCATGCGTGCTTTTTTCCACTGCAGTAAAATCTTTTTTGATATTGTTTTTTCTGAATAACTGATGATTTGAATCACATTCTTAATAACTCAGTACCAAAGCCTATTGGGTCAACTAGCTGTCCTTAATAAATGTGAGCTGCACTTATGAAAATCATGTTTCTTTCCCCTTAGATATTGTGTTACAGTATTGGAAGAGTGTAAATGCAACAATCAGTTACATTGCATCTTATAACGACTGTGAGTTAATTATCCCGTATATTTTCAGTGTTGTGTTTTAAATTTACAATTCCATTTGTGGAATGTGGAATGACTTATCATTACAAATTAGTTACCTGCCTTGATCCTGCTTCTCTGAAAGACTGAAGGCTTATCTAGTTAACCTGCCTTGCTTAATGCAGGGATACACTGTGGATAACAGGCTTATGACAAACTTCCCACTGTGACTTTTCTGATTTTGATTCATATGTTGCCCTGTCAGAGATAACAACATTGGTACAGCAGAAAGAATTTAAAATGTAGGTTAAAAAGGAGGGCTCAAGAGAGAGAAAAATGTTTGTGCATGTGCTTCTGTGCCTCTGGCTGCTGGGTTCATCCACCTGCAGCAAAGCAAATGGCACACAACGTGCTCTGTGGGGTGCATCAGCAACGGCAAGCACATAACTCAGTGTACTTGGCACATCATTTTGTAATTGCTTTTTTCCTTTGCTTTTTGTCTTTGCTGCTTAGTCAACAGCCAAATTTTTTGCTTATTTGTTGTCAAATGGGTTTGTCCATGTATGTATTTTGAGGTGGAATATCACTGTGCCTTGTAGGAATAATAATTCTTTCTAGGATATGCTTTCTTTCTCCTTGGAAAGCTAATTTTTTTGGGCTCTGTAAACCGCAGAGAAATAATTTGAAACTTCACGTGAGTGCTCTAAGTCTCATCTGGCATCAATGACCTTACCTGCAAAGCAGATTGTGTTTCCCACATCTCCTATTGCAGGTACTTTTGCTGTTCCTGTGGGTTGAGACTGATGAGTACAAATTTTCAGGTTGCTGGGTTTCAGGGTTTTATATTTATGTGAAAGATGCAATCCTTTCCAATCCTCTTTGTAAACAGAATTTAAAAAATACTTCTCTCATGAAATGTGTTTAGATAGGAGAAAAGCATGCATACATATTTTGAAAAGCTTCAACAACAATGATATTTCAGTTTCAACATCAAATTTAAAGTGAAAATTAGTTTCATTTACCTTGAAGTCCTTTTAAACACAGCTTAGTGACAATTGTTTTGTCACTCTCACCAAAGACCTGGTATTTCACTAGAATTTGAGTATAATTCAGAGGATTGAAGGGCTCAGTATTAAAATTGTGTGTTGGTGTCATTTTGTAGCCAGAAAATCTAAATGGCAGAGTATAAATCTTTTAAATTAACTGGGGAAGGTTGTGGACTAAAAGATTAGGAGCCTGAGACCAAAGTGTTTCTGATGTTTCTTGGGAGCCTTAGTCTCTGGATTTGACACCTTCAGAAGGGAGGTTCTGTGTACCTGGTAAGCAGTATTGGTGAAGTGCTCTAATACAGATGAATCCATTAAGGAGAAGTTCAGGATATCTGCCAAGAGCCTGGCATCTCTGCCATGAGAGGCTTTAAACCCCCACATGATGAATACAGCTTCTTGCTTTTAACCTAAAAATGCAATGTTTTAAACAGAAGTTTTGAGGGATTCAATAGCCATGAATATTTCTTCATCCAGGTATATTTGAGCAGGGTTTTTTTCTTTTTCAATGAGATGGTCATGAGCTTTGTAATTTCAGATGTGGTTTTGCATAGACTGAGAGGAAGGGAGAATGAGCATGAGTTATCCACAGGTGATGAAATTAAGTGTTTTAATATGTAAAGTGTTATAGGAGGGAGATTAGTGGAAAGTCAAGAAAATGGAAGTTTCATGCTTCAGTTTTCTTCCTTTGTGATAGTAACTTGTTGCTGGCAGCTTGTTGCATGGTGGTTAAATAGTTAAGAGGAACTGTACCCAAAGAGAGTGCAATATGAAATCACCACAGTATGTGTTGTTTTTGTCCTGGGTTGTGTGTAAAATTCATGACTTTGACAGAATCACAGTTCAGCTGAGGTTGGAAGGTACCTCTGGAGATTGTTGGGTTCAGCCTGTCTGGTCAAAGCAGGGGCAGCTAGGGCAGGTTACTCAGGCCTGGGTTCAGCCAGGTTTTGAGAATATACATCTCCAAGGATGGAGCCTGCCCCACCTTTCTGGGCAACCTCTTCCAGTGTTCGATCATTCTCAGAATAGGAAAGTTGTTTTCTTATGTTTTGATGGAATAATTTGTGTTTCTTCATGTGCCCTCGGGTGCTTTCATGAATCCCATGAAGAATTGTCTGTTTTTAGTACAGTAGCTGGTGATATTTTAATGCAATGAAAACTCTATGAAAGAGCTCAAAATTCCTGACTTTCAAAATGTGAAAACAAATATAATGTTTCTTGTCATCCCCAGCAGGTTGGGAATAATAGACACAAAGTGAAAAATCCTTGCCTAGTGCACAGAGGTAACAGCCAGTGTGCATCATTTGATTCTGTGCTGTTCCATTAGCTGAGGGCTGTGTACGTGGACAGCATTCAGCTGTTGGCATTCAAAAGTCAGTCATGACCACATGTTAAACAGGCAAAAAGCCAACAACAAAACGAATAAATCCAAAGTGAAGGTATAATTTCTCCATCTCCTTTGTTGTTTTACCTCCTTTTGCTCCAAGTCATCCATTTGTGGGTGCCCATATGTCAGATCCCCTCTCTGCCCCTCTAAAGATATTGGTGCAAGATCTGAGAGCTGCTGAGGTTTTTCCATTTCTGCTCTCAGGCTGAGCAGGTCTGTTGAACACATTGCCTTTGTTTTGCATCAGTAATGTAGGAAGGATGTGTGTTTGTGTCCCAGAGCTGTGCTCTCCCGTGTCTCGCTGCAGGTGATGGGTGAGCAGTGTCTGGGTGAGCAATGCCTGCTCCATAGCTGAGGGGACTCGGTGCTGCATCATGAGCTGGGAGTGCCAAGGAGGGTCGGGGTGAGCGAGTCTCTTACCCTGATAAAGGAGTGGTGGAATGTGCACAGGTTGTTTGTCTTTCCACTTCAGTAAATGCAGTGTGCAGCACCTCTCTGAGAGCCACTGAAAGCTATACTGGAAACAGAAAGCTCTCAAGGGCGTGGTATAGGGTAATTGAAGACTTTTCCTCTGCCATTTTTCTATGTGAGGGTGTACTTTGTAAGTTCCCATGTTTAAGTGTTTCTCTCTATTGGTTTTAATTTTTTATGTTTTTGCAGCTCTTCCTTGGTTTGAGGGTGAAAGGATGGTCCTGAAAGAGTAGGTTGATAAAAGATTGATTAAGTTTAAAAAAACCCCAACAGTTAGATGTTCAGATTTAGTGGATTTTTTTATTTCCAAAGGCTAGAAGCACATATATTTTCCTTGATAATAGATATGGATCTGTGTTTTTACCTGCTTTCATCTATTTAGTTGTAACCTACAACCATGCAACCATATACACTTGTCATTCAAGAGCCTTTGCAGGTTAAAATATTTGTCTGTCTTGCTTTCTGGTTATTAAGGTTATGTATTGGTGCAAAGCATGTTTAAATTTTGGCTGAATGTGTAGCTAGCAAGAAAAAGAAGTTTACAGTACAGTTCAGGTTGCAGGCTATGCTTCCCAACAGTGTTCAGACAGTGCAAGTTTTAAATGGCGAATATTTCATCATGCTTTGCTAAACTTGTTGCATTTTTAAATTCACTTATCTCATCTAGCAATGAATAAAGACAAGACAAATGAGAAGTATCAGAATAAAATTCACTCATATGTGGAACTAATTAGTGAAAAAGAGTAGTAAGACCGGGGAGGAGATGTTAAGCTTTAGTTTGTGGGGAAAATCAGCTCCAGTAAATACAGGAATTCCTAGTCACCTTTTGCACTTCTGTTATGACTGATTTTGAGACTGAAACAGAGGTCACTTAGCCTGGTTTTGTTTCACAGCCTGGTGGGATGATCCTTGTGCGCTACCATCCAGTTTTATTGTCTCTGTATAAACGAGCTCTTCAGCTCTTGTGTACAGATGTCCAGCTAAAGAGCACTGCCTGCTGAGCCTGTGAAGCAAATGAAACATGGACAAAAACTAAAGCAATAAGATGAAGGAAGATGGGAAACTTTTCAGTGTGAGGGAGACCAGTGGGACTGTAAGGAGCTCAGGGTGTGTGTGCTGCTGTAAACTCAGATAAAAGAGAAACACTGCTACAAGCCCCTGGCCTGGTTCCTCTCTGGGCCTTCCTCCACAGACCCTGGGAGGAATTCTGGCTGAGGTCTGAAGTGAATTGGCAAGTTGGGTGAGGGGATGGATGCTTTGCTGGGAGCCCAGTGGAGCTCCTGGTCCATATCATCGCTTACAGAGGAGGCAGCAGTGTGTGGGTGCCGCTGGGGAAGAGGCACCATGGGTTTGGGACATTGCCTTTGTGCTTCTGACCTTAAAACCTGCTCTTCCCTGTGCTGGCCAATGTAATGAAGAAAGGGGAAAATCAATTCCATTAGTTGGAGAAGACAGATCAATTACCTCATATCCCAGCCTCCTTCCTTCATTTCAGAACATCAGATGCAAGTTTCTAAACATACAGTTGCAGCATTTCAGTGGTATGGCCAACTAAAAGCATCTACTTGGCGTTTAAAAGGCTGCTGCTGGTATATAAGATATTCTTAATTTCTAAATATATGGTCTTTGTGAAGTTTCCTATATCCCCTTGTTTCCTGTTTCTCTTAGCTTCTCAAATATATTTAATATTGGCATTCTATTTATTAAATCCTATTTTCAGAGGCTGCTTTGAAATTAATTAATTAGCAGCTTTTTTTTCCTTCTTTAATTTCTTGGCTCTCCCAAGGAATCAAATGCATTTCAACACTTAAAATAAACAAACAACTTTACAAATTGTATTTTCTCTAAATCCAAATTGGCATAAAACATATAAATCTGGGTATAAAAGCAAATATCTGGTGAAAATGGCAGGACTGTGCATAATTATATTATTGCATTTAAACAGATACCCATATAGATTCATGTACAGGTGGATATACATAAAAACTCTTCACATGCCTTTAAAGTGGCACAGGAAAAGAGAATATCCACTTGAATGAAAAATGGTAGAAGGGAAATGGTTTTCAAAGTATAATGTGTAGAGGATTCAGAACCGTATCTTCATGATACTTTAACTTAACTGGTTCATTTATTTTTTTCTAAAATGGAGCTGTGGAAAGCCATGTCTTTTTAGTTGCAGTTTCTGAATTATAATCACTGAATATAAACTGCTGTATGTTATTTGAGTTGTTTTACATTATCCCTTGTGGGGGTTTATTAGGAGATTAATAAATAAGGAGTGAAAGGAGAAGTAGCTTCTTTCCTGTCCCTCCATTTGAGAAATGACACTGTTTGGAAACTTCTGGCTTTTCATGTGAACATGCAGAGATCATGACATTTTTAATTTTTGTGTTGTAAACAAGAGAGGTCAACATAATGTTTTGGATGGGCAGTATTGTGTTTTTTAATTTACTCTTAATAGAGCCCATATTCTTTGACACTGAATGTTTACATATGACACCAATTCCACAGAGAAGTGTCTGATTATCATGGCCCATAGTTACTGATTTTTTTTAAGGTCAGGCCTTGCTTATCAGTCAAAGGGTAACATGGAATATATAAATTGGAGTAGCACAACTCTGGAAGTTTCTGATTGTAAGGTGATAGAACTTAAACAGAACACACTGGCTTTTCAATTGCTTTTTTCCTTTTTGGCATCTAATGAGCCCTTCTAGAAGCATAATACATTAATTCCTTTCATGGAGCAATACAGAGGGTCATTTCTGAGAAAAGTTTTTCTGAAAATATCCAAATAAATATGGAGTGGTCATTCTTCTCATTTATTTTCACCATAAATAGGACATGCAAGTTCTTTATTAGACTATTTTATTTGTATCTTCTGCAAATCAGTTTTTACCAGTTGGAAATGACCCATGTTCTGGGTCAGAGCTGATAGAAGGGGTGAAGCTGTGCTAATTCTTTAATGTGGGAATCCTCTTTTAATTCCTTCCTTGGAGAGTGGCCTCAGATCAAAGGTTTCTGATACTGGGTGACTGTAATTCATTCCTTCTTCTCTACATAAGATGGCTGGGCTGTGTCTGCATTATTGCAGCTTCTGGGGTCGTGTTCTTCAGTATACATCAGGAAAAGAGCAACCTTGGAAAACTGAACCTACTGGGAATAAAATGAGGCTCACCCCAACAGTAGTGTCAGTTTCCTGAGATACATATGGATAGTTATAGGAAGTGATTGGCACAATTAATTTGGAGGTAAATTACTGACATTTGGGAGAAATTGTTGTTACAAGATGCTATGTTAAGAGAGAGGACAGTTCCAAGTCTGACATCTATGTAAGTAGGGTTTTTTTTTTAGGGGAATTTCTCTTCATGCAATGCATCTTTTGGGTTAATTAATTTTACATATGTAATGTATTTTCCATGTAAAATAGACATTATTTGTTCAGCCCTCTTTGTTCTTTGGTTTTGTTTTTTTTGTTTTAGAAATGAGGATCAATTTGGTCTTATTCCATATTTGTCTAAAATCCAGTTAAAAAGCAGCTGTGAAACCTCATCCAAATAAAAAACTCCAGGAATCTATTTGCTAGACCATCAGACAACTGGGAAATGGATCTCTGGGTATATTATTTCATTTATAAACAGATGTTTTCATCAGACAGAGTTACTTACATAAACTGTGAATGTTTTGGTAATTAATTACAGCTTTTAGCATCCTGTCTGAGAGTGACACCAAATTGTTCAGGGTCTAACATGGTCATAGTGGGGCATTAAAAGAAAGAAGAACAACCTTTATAACCTGTATAGTGATTCAACAACAATAATTGCCCTTATAGACATGGATTTGCCCAAAGTCTTTCAGGTGGAATTACAACCTCAAAAGACTAAACCAAGTCATTTTCTTCATGTCTCATCACAAATCCTATCTCAGTCTGTGGGCCATCACAAGGAACTAGAGCCAAACAAACAAGCAGCCTTTTCCAAAGTGCATAGGATACAAGGAAAAAGACTGGTTAGCAAAAAATGATCAGTGCCCAAAATGGTCTCTCTTAGTTAGTGATATATGGGACACATTTCTATTGCTGTAGAAATAATTTAAATGAAAACTTGGTTTTTCTTTCAGAAAATTACTTTGAAGATGTCTTCAGTGTATTTTACCCCTGTTGTAATGCTGTGTTGTGTTTTAAATAAGCAACCAAAACTTGCCACACTTTAGCCATTCAGGAGGTGAAACAAAGGGAAAACCTAGTTTCCTCACTATTTGGAAAGTAGCAAATGATTTAGCAGATGTGGAACTGTCACCACACCGGGTGGAGAATGTTCTGGTTGGGTTGTGATGCTGGGAGTTTGCAGAGGTACAACTGCTAGTTAAAGTTAAAATCACAACTGAGTTCATGCAATGCCAGCTAGTAATTGAAGTACACAGACCATTCTAATGCGTCATTTCATCTACAAGCTACAAAGTCTTTGATGAGACTCTTGTTACATATTGCAAATCATCTGAAATTAAAAGTATAGCAAAATTGCTTCATTTTTCCTGTCCCCTTTCACCCAATCCTCCAGCAAAACCCCAAAGGGACAGCATGATGAACTGAATCTTAAAGTGTTAGATTATGTGTCCTCATTAAAATTACTTCAAAATGCTGCAGTTAAGTGTAGTGGTGGTATTATGACTTGGCAGTTTTAGTATTATATTGATCAATTTCCATTTCAAACATGATAAAGCTGACGTGGCCCATGGTCCCCAAAGATGTTTGGGAAAGAAACTTCTTTTAAAAAATTAGGGCATTTAATTGTAACTGATGATGCATGTCAGCCCTGCTCCCAGGAGGGCTTACAGCTGCATTTCCAGAAGAAATGGGAATTCCCTGAGTGACCCTGATGGCTTCTTTACCATGAAATCTTCTCCTTTATGGTATTGTAGCTAAAAGTGACGCACACCTTTTTTAGCTGGATGTTGGGAGCATGTGTGCTAAAGTTAGATCATGCTGAAGGCAAGCGCAGCTTTCTGGATTAGCAATTGAATACTTTACACAAAATATCCCCAAACAATATATATTTTAAATAGCAGCATCACAGGTGGCTCAGTAAATCCCAATGTCTAAGCTGCACCGATGTTTTTCACCTCTGCCTCTGTGGTTTGTCAGCACAGCTCTCTTTGAATTAGCTCTGGCAGTCATGAAAACCCCTGCAGATGCGGGGTTACAGGTAGCCAGGCTGTGTGGTGTAGGTGTCTGTGAGAAGGATGGTGTGTGGCAGTGCTGGGTGCTGATCCCTCTGCTCCTCCTCTAGCTTGGTGCTTGTCCCAGTGCTGCCACTCGTGGGGTACAGGGAGAGCTGTTTGCCAGAAAGCAGTGACAAAGAAAGGAGCGGAGGGTGGATCTTGTAATATTTCACTATTTGGCTAACACCAACATGACTGTGTCTGTGATTGCAGCACTGGTATTTTATTCCAATCTGATAATAGCACTATTTTGAGCCTCTGAAGAAAGGTGAAAGGTGAAAGTGCTGAGAAACAAAAAGAGTTACAGAAACCACATCTCTCTAACATTACGGCTTTTATTTTTGCTGTCACAAAAAATTGCTGCGTGGCTTGGATGTCTTCTGTGTAAAATAAGCTGATTTAAGTCTTAGCAGGAGAAAGGCAATCTTCTACAGAAGTGGGCTGCAAGCAGAAATATTTTGGTAGGTGGGATGAATGTACTCTTCTGTCAGCACAGATATTAGGCGTAAACTTATGGCAAATTCTTGACATTAGTAGATAGATACAGAAGACAGAGGCCTAATTTAACTCTCTTAGCTTAGGTAATTTCACTTACATTGAGTGTTGTGATACTTGAGACTTTTTACAGCACAAATTTCCAATATAAACTTTGTGCAATGTGACTATTCATTGTGATTCTGAGACCTGGTGATTGAATAATTGAAGAACAACACATCCCTAGATGAGCATCTTTCCTTCTCTCTTACTCTTGTTAAAATGCTCCTGTGCAGGCATAATGGATGCTGTGTGGAGAGAGGTCTTTGTGTTTTATAAATAAAAATGTCCTTTAAAAAAGTTTCTATTGAACATTGAGGGAGGAATCAATAAAAAATTGAGATCTCTATAAAGTACAGAAATACAGAAAACATCTTGTTTCATAGGAAGAAATTTCTGTTCATTCCAACCAGGTGATGTCTGTCAGGTAGTGGGTTATTGTTAGGTGACAATAATGCACGCACCAACTGTATGGGTGGTTTTGTGCATAACATGATTTTTTGTTATTTCTTTGTCAGATTCTGATTTTGTTGTTATACCTGCCCACCACTTTGAACAAGAGAAATTGTTGTTTTGGCTTATAGGAGCTGTGCCACCTCTGTCACCTGAAGAGAAGCATTGAATAAGAGAAGCAACAGGGAAAAATCAATTTGTATGCACCATTCCTTGGCTTTTATGGCATTTGCTGTACAAAGCTGACTTCCCCTTTCTAAGCAAGACACAGAACAAGTTTCTAGTTTGCTCTGTGGTTAACCGGCACTGCAATACTGGATTGTTTTCAATTGCTGAAAGGCACAAAGCTTTTTGTTCCTTTGTGGCAGGGTAAAGTAATTTATGATGGATATTTGTTAAGCTGGTTACCTGTGCCTTGCATATTTTTACAAGGTTATCTTGTATTGGATGAATTGAAGCTTCAGTGTCCCTTTAGAAGACTTTATCTTATACTACAACATCTTTCAAGAAAAAAAGTTCTCATCAATTAAGAAAGCTTAGGTTTAGTATGCCTGGGAAAAGATTGGTCTTGCACAGGAAGCTTTTGAAAACTGCTCTATTTCACATTTATGACAATACCTGAATTTCTTAGCAAAGCATGTCATATATATACAAGAAATAAAGTTGTGAAGGACAATTGTAAGGGAATTGTAAAGTTGTGAAGGACAATTGTAAGATGCTGCATCTAGAATATTGGACTAGTATTATTCCAGGCCAAAGAAATATCAGTATGGCAAATAGGGAAAGGAAATACTCATGCTGATGGAATGAAGAATTGATTTAAGAGGGGGTCAAAAATCTGCTCTGTGCTATAAATAAAGAAAAGAATAACTTTTAGCTGCAAATGTGCATTGCTGTTTGTTTATTTTAGAAGGTTTTGAGATTCCTAAAAGTGGTAATATTGCAAAATATGTAGTACTACAATCCTGTTTTAAAAATAGATACTGTCTCTGAATTATCTGATTTGGCATGAAGATAGACAAACATTGACTGGAAAAAATACTCTGCTTCTGAAGGAAGTATACTTATATATATATTATAGTAGATTTATAATTCTCTTTTGAAAAGCTAAGCAGAATTTTAGCTCCATGTATTGTTTCAGTTGGAAGGAACTAAGCTATGTAAGCTATCAGTCAAACTGACTTCAGGCTAAAGGTAACTCCCATCATTAAGAATCTGCCTCTGTGCTTTTGTTGGCTTTTAGTGATCAGACTGGGTAAGGACTAATAACCTTTAGAAGCTGAAGAATTTGTACAGCTTGTAGGAAAGATGTGCAGACAAATTCATCAATTAAAAAGAAAGAGAAAAATTATCAGTCTCAGTAGGATCAGTGTATCTCTGTCAGCACAATCTCCATCTGCTGCTGTTCTACAAATGTGACTGTACTTGTACCTTCAGGCAAACCAGGCAAAGCATTATTATGTGAAATAATAAATTCAAGTTTTGAACTCTACAGCATGCTTTTCTGGTTGTAAGGACAGTACCTGGAGCAGTGAGACTGCTTTGATTGTAAAATTGATTACATACAGAGACTTGGGAAAATGATATAGTGCCATAGTGGTCACTGAGTGCATTCATTTGGTGCATTTGCTCTCAGTCAGAATGAACTGAGGAGAGTGATGCTCTGAAAGCCTTGCTGAGTATGTACTCGGGAATCTGTGCACTAGAGGTTTGAGATTGGAAAAAGAGGAAGGGAAGTATGAGTGGGTGGAAGATCTCCAACTCCACCTAGGCTTTATTTGGGTGTCCCTGGCATTAAGGAACAGGAGCTCTTGCCCTTGAGCGGCCAAGCCATCGCGCTGTCCTTGGGTCTAGTCTTCCTTTTGTATTCATTTAATAACCAGCTGCATTGTTAATGTGCAAGGACTGGTTGTTTTTTATAAGACCCTTTTTTGTTTCTTTTAAACTAGAAAGATGAAAACTACAGAAGCCTACCACGAGATACTAGTAGCTGGTCTAACCAGTTTCAGAGAGACAATGCTCGTTCATCGTTAAGTGCCAGTCATCCCATGGTGGACAAGTGGCTGGAGAGGCAAGAACAGGTAATATATATGTGTATATATATATATTACTTTATCAATATAATCTTTATGCTACTCCAAGCTATTACAAAGAAGTGTATTCTTACCTGACATAGGCTCTTTAAGCATAATAGAAGCACCAGCAGTATGCTGACTACATTTGTATGGGATACCTTCTGCTTCAAAAAAGCCTGCATTGACTGAAATGGACACCTGAAAATAATTTCATTTTTGAGTTCACAAATACGTTCCTATAGTACATGGAGTGCTGCTGTTCTTCACAACTGATACTAATAGGGTTATTTTAATTAGTATTTTTTTGATAAGCACTCTGCCATTGAAATCCAGCAATGATACTGCATAATGTGGGTCAGTTTTGGCACTGCACTTTTAAATGCTTGTTATTTTTAACACCATGAAACATATTAATTATAAATTTTAAGACAGTGTTATATTTGTTTAGTGTATATTTATATTGATTCTTATCTTAGTCTTTTTTGAGACACTTAGTAGTTCTAATTTGTTGTTTTTAATCAATTAATTTATTTCTTAATTTGTTAATAAGCT
This sequence comes from Fringilla coelebs, assembly GCF_963513975.1. Classification (NCBI taxonomy): domain Eukaryota; kingdom Metazoa; phylum Chordata; class Aves; order Passeriformes; family Fringillidae; genus Fringilla; species Fringilla coelebs. Next base: position 139,691,804 of record NC_140028.1, on the reverse strand, counting down.
GGTAGTCACAGAGGTTTAAAGGTCTGAAATTCAAATTACCTAGCAGTCACTACATGTCTTTGTATATGCCTGAAATTTTCAAAGAAGTGTCTTCAGATGTATAGAAAATGCATCTTTAACATGGAAATTGGAAATACTGTAGCAAGCTCACATGTAGGGTAGTGCGTATGTAGCATTATTGCCTCATTTTTTTTCTTTATGCAATGTGCCATGAAAATACTGAGTTTTTGCATTGAACAACAATGTACAAATTTTCTATTTTACAGCAATAGGACATAAACCCAGAATTTGCTTTATTACAGAAGAGCTTCAAAATGAAAGTTGCTATTTGACGCAGGATTTGTTACACTGTACCATGTGAATGGAGGGGACGGTTTATAATTCAGTCCCTGGTGTCCTGGGCCTGATCTGCACCCACATATCCCTTACTGATATTTGAAGTTTGGTATTGCCAAATCATAGCATACTCCAAACATTCTTTGTTCAAACCCATTCTCAGTTTAAACGGAGCTTAAATAATATCACAGAGTATTAAAAAAACCCCTCAATCTCCTCCCAAATATGAGTTATTAACTATTTTTATGCCTTGTAATTATCTGCAAATTGATTATATATTCTATGAGAAAAGATTCTGTCTTTGGTATTTCTATTCTTTCCTCTGCACATTTGATGCCAGCATTCCTTCCATTGCTGTTTTCCTCCAAAAAGATTGAGTGTTAGGTTGGATGAAGTGAGCTGCGTGTCTGTATCAGCCTGTGTTGAAAGGGAAAGTCAGTGCCCAGATTTGAAGGCACCTCCTGTGTCAGTTCTGCTCGTTTGATGTTGTCGAGGTGTATTTCCATGCATCTTTAGATTTGCACTGTGGCAGTTAATGAAAATGTTGTCTCAGCAAAAGAAGCTGGATTAGAGATCTTAATAGTGATCATCTTGTAAAATGTTTGCTACATGAAATTTTAATATATGATGTTTCATATTAAGCTTTGTGTTGATTTTAGTCTCTGAACAGATTAACTAGTTCAATTTGTTCACCAGTTGGGTAAATAGTTTGCCAGTAATGGTAGACTGGAAGCATATTTGTTAGCAGAGTTAACTGTTCGCAGTTTGAAATTATAAATATGATGTTTCTTTAGAGCAAGTTCCCTGCTTTTTGTATTTGTTTGTTTATAGTGATGTTTTTATTAAGAGAGATGGTTTATTCTTTGTTTTATTAAGAGAGATGGTTTATTCATTCTTCTTATGTTAATAATTCTGCATGTACCTGGAAGATAACCATTCTTTTGCAGTTTCTTATAGCAGGATAATTGGTTAGACTGAAACCTTTTTAGCAGGATACATCCAGGAGGACAAAGTCTGTTGGGAGAGTGGGTTGCACTATCGGGAAGAAGGGAAGGGCCTGGTAGGGGATGGAGTAGCTGCAGACAGAGATATTCTTCCACACATTTTGGCATTTTTAATATCTTCTTCAGTATCCACTGTGGGATGTTATTTCCCACCGGTTAAACCTTCACTTTTGAGAAGGGGAAGCTCAAGCAACAACATTGCAATCTGGCATAATCAATTCATTTAGCAACTTCCAGTAGTGTTCCTGTGTGCTTGGCAGAGCTGTGGAGGGGCTGGAGAGCTTTGTGCACCCTGCCAGGATGTGCATAAAAAGTAGCAGACAGCAGGTCTGGCACCAAGGGTAAGGCAGCAACAGTGCCAAGAAACCTGTAGGGCAGAGCCCATTACCCCCAGGTACCAGGGGTATTAATAGTCCTGCTCTAGCATGCCTTTATGGCTCTTCAGAGAAGGTAGTGGAAAACATTGAGTTCATCTTGCAGACTCCAGAGACTTTTTGTTGGATGAAGGCTCTTCTGTCTGGGCTCAAATTACTTCTCTCAAAGCTGGCCTCATCTCTTTCTTTTGAATATGAGGCAAGAAAGAATTCCAGGATGATCTTGGTCACCATCTAGCATAAATGAATATTCATTGGAATTACTTTTTCAAAGTTTGATGTGCCAAAGACGTACAATTATTTTTGTGTGGACAGTACCTCATTTCCTATAAACACTAGTAGGGAGCAAACTGTAATTCTGTAGCACCACAGCTCATTCTGAAGATGGAACAAGAGACATTGTTTCTGAGAAACCATTATAAACCACTGTAGCAGGCATTAGTAAGGGCATAGAATTGGAGATTTTCAAGTAGGTGTCAGACAAGTAGTTCTATAAACTTTTCTGGGTGTTTGTGCCTAAAAATGGAGGAATGTATGAAACCTGTTAAAATTTCTGGCAGTAATTGCTTTTGCTCGTCTTTGTGGAGTTTTACTTGGGCTCTCGTAAATTAGAGTGATACATCAAATAAATGGAAAAGTTTGTCTGGTTTAAAAGTCCTTTAAGGTCTTCTGCTTGTATGTGCTGGTTAGCTTTATCTCCCTAGCAATTGTTCCCAGTTAGTTCCAGAGCCCTCTGGTTGTCCACAGGGCAAATGATCCATGTGTTTCTCAGTAACTTCTGGTATTTCTCAAGCCCATGAGATAAATTATGTGAAACTCTTTACCAAAGAGCAATTTCAGAATACTGTTAGAAAGGTAGGGATTTTTAAAGGACTTTTTACAAGAGCATGTAGTGATAGGACAAAGGGGTATGGCTTTCAACTGACAGAGAATAGATGTAGATTAGGTATAAGAGAGAAATTTTTCATCAGGAGAGTGGTGAGGCACTGAAACTAGTTGCTCTAAGAAGTTGTGGATGCCCCAGCCCATCAAGGCCAGGTTGGATGGGGCTCTGAGCACCCTGGTCTAGTGAAAGGTGTACCTGTCCATGGCAGGGGGCTGGGGCTATAGGTGATCTTTAAGGTGCCTTCCAGCCCAAACCATTCTGTGATTCTCTCATTGTATTTTTTACTCTTTCTCTCAATTAATTCTTTTTTACAGATTGTCAAGTACTAGGGGGAAAAAAAAAAGGTGCAATCTTGAATTTGATTCTGAAATATATTAAAAAAGAAAAAGCTGCTTTTTTTACTCTTTGCTTCTGCAACACCTTCCTTTTCTCCACAGCAACCAAACTTTAAAGAATAGTTGAAAAATCTTATTTTCTCTGAAATTTATTCATATATGTGGTAATGTCACTTTTATTTGAGAACTCTTTCTTCCCTCAGTTCACCTCAAGACTTGCTTGGGCCCTGATCAAATCTGGCCTCATGCTGTTTCATACCAAGGAGACATGAAAGGGAATGCGTGAAAGAGTTAAAGTTTTCACCAGTTCCTTAAGTTAGGTACACAGAAACTTTCTCTCACATGGTCATTTTTGTTTCATTAGTCAAATATTGGAACTGACAGCAAACAAGAGACCATGAATTGAAACATTATATTCCTTGCTCAGCTGGTTGGGAATGGGTGCAGGGTCAGCAGGAGAGGAAATCATAAAAAAGCTCCCTTAAGTATGAAGCAGTTGATCAGATTTGCAAATGCAACAAGTTTAGTATGGTTAAAGCTATATGTAATTATAGTTTAGTGCAGTTAAAACTATATGTAATTCTATATACCTACAGAAATATACATATTTTTATACATGCATGTATTTGGTGTATGTCTATATTTATTGGTGCATGAAAAAAAAATAAATATAGAAGTATGAGATGGAGTAAAATTTCATAGTTATTACTGAATAACATGCCTGATTCCTATGTAGCTTTCTGGTATCCAGCAAAAGCCAGACTAAAGCAACTCAAATGCATTCTGAAATGGCAAGAGAAGCTGGTTACTACTGCTGTCTTCTTGAGCAGAAATGTGCTGTGTGGAACACTTCCCTAAGTTATTTTTGTTCATGACATCTGTCCATAGTAATCTGGTTCAGTTTCTCTGGTTCCTGTTGCAGCAGGATCAGACATGGCAGTAGCATATGGATCTTGTATCTCCAGCTGTAGGGTACCTGCCTTCAGCTTGTATTTTCAGCAAAATAAGGCCTGCTTTTAATATGATTGAATATGCTCTCTTCAAATATTTGGGTAGTATAAATTAATGCATTTCAGCACTGTCAGTTGAAAAAAAATAATCAAAGCTTCAGAAGTAGGTTGGCGAATTTAAACCACTAATTTAACGTGCATTTGTCAAATTTTCATGTAACAACGAAAAACCTGTTTCCATTTCATGCTTTAAGAAAGAAGGCAGCAATGCTGCTCATTTATTTTGTTTATTTCTAAATGTTTTATTGTGTTCTGGCTAATATATATGTTTTTGTTTTCACAAGTGTACATCTTTTGTGCTTCTCCTTGTCTGACAGGCGTACTTTGGCTTTTTTTCCCCTATGTTTATCTTTTATTGTGACTGACTGTAACTGCAGTGGAAGGGTCTGTGAATTTTGTTTCATGGCCTGAAGATGGGGAAGGCTTGGGGGTGGAGGCTCTTACCTTGAACTCATCACATGTAGAGGTTGAAACTGCAGTAAAATTATTGTCATTATAATGAGTTGGGCTTTAAGATTTGGAAAAAGGAATAGCTAGGCTTCAGTTAGAGGAATTATTTTTAACTGGTTGTCCATTACTCTGTAAAGTGCCAGGATAGGTTCTGTTGGTTTCTTCTCTCTCCAAGGACCATGCACTTCATAATTAATCTCTTGTGATAACAACCTTAACAAACATGGAACCATGGCAGCATATACATTGTAAAATACAAAGATAGTTTTAAACCTTATCATACTCCCTCTAAAGGGTGTCTATCACAAAAATAGAGAAATGCAAGTGTTCAGAGCTCCAGGCATAGTGCAGAGAGTTGTCTTTTTGGGGGGGTCGTCAGTGGAGGTCCCATGTGAAATGCAGGAAATGTGTGTGTGTATTACCATGAGGCTGCCCAGCATTTGTGAAACTAGGCAAGAACACTGAGGCTGATGGTGGGAGGAGTAAATGTAACCAAATGGCATGTGTTTGCTTGTTTCTGGCCTGGTACATGATTTAATATTGAGTAATTGGGTGTAGTTGTAACCAGGGCAGCTTGAAGCGACTGGTGCACTGGTGGACGATTCACCTAAAGTTTGTGTTAATTAAAGAGTTGGTTGGAAGACCTCAAGGTGCCCCTGCAGGAGTTCAAAGTATCCCCAGTCCCATATCCACTTGCATGTAAACTCTTGAGAAGAGTTCTTGGCCCTGTGATCACACTGGATTCACTCTGATAGGGCTGTCAGCACCCTGACAGCTGCAGCACTTGTTTCTTCTGGATTTTGTACTGTGAAGATGATGGAAATCTTGTTTTGGCCAAAGAGCATTTTCTCTTAGCTGGTGCTGCTACAGGTAATTAGGTATTGAGTGCTCCCTTATTTCTTTATATTGGCAAGACGTGAACTATTTCAGCACAGGAGCTCAAATGCTTGGATGAAATGTAAGCTATCAAGTGCTGGCTTCTCAGCATGAAGAGGGACAATTACAATTCAGTAAGGGCAATGGCCTGAGGCAGCCAAATGCCCAGTCTGGCTGCCAGAATAGCACCCTCACATCTTGGACCTGATGCTAAATAAATGTTTAATAATGTTTTCCTTATTTATTTATTTTTTTTACCAATCACCTCTATGGAATATTTTGTATATGTCATATACAATTTATATGCAATTTCTAATAGCATTTGGCTTCCCATAAGACTGTTGTGGTATTGGGGTATCACTGATCTGTATGGGACCACAATTAAGTAATTATTCTCTAGATTTGTTTCACTGTTCTCCTTCTGTTGTTTTTATTAGATAGGAAAAAATGCTATGTGTAGTGCACTCCAAAATGTGAAACCTGTATTTCAGTGATTATAATGTGGGGACTTAAAAAAACTGTCCAAACTGCTGTTGTTTACCACTGGAGTGTGGATCTGCACCAAGCTGAGGCGTGCATGAGCTCAGCTGTCACTCCCAGGCTGGACATGCTGAGCTGCTTCCAGCAGCTGAGGCTCTGCTGGTGAAGGGCCCAGTTCTCTGGGAATTGCCAGAGCTGGTTCTGTTACATGTCACAATGCTTAAAAAAGGGCAGGGAAGGGGAAGCAAGCTCTTATGATGGGCATGTAAGTTCTCTGTCCCTGTATTTATGGTTTCTGCTTTGAAGGTTAAAATTTTTACCATGTTTTTCTGTGCTGAGAATCAGAATCATAGGTCTGTTCCAGGTATAAATCTGACTTTGGATCTGACTTGATTCAGATGCAGATTTCTAAATCTAATAATAATTACCATGTTTCAGATAAATTTGCTTTTAAAGTCCTATCTTGATATTTTTTCTGATTTTTTTGTATTCCTACACCCATAGAAGAGTTTTTATGTCTCCTGAACTCAAAAGAATATCTGTGGTTTCCTGTATAAACCTTAGATGTGAATATATTAATACAGATATTTGTTGAATATTCACTGAATATTTGTGTATAACCACAGAAACAAAGAAGTCTTAAAGAAAATACTTATTTTTATGCGGAATGCACCAGTCTGTTCAGAGATAGAATCAAATTTCAAGATACAACCAATGCAGCATGCCTTAGTGTCAAGAAGATATTAATGTGGAATTTATAAGTCCGTGCACTTTCATAGAAAATGGCCATTTCTGGACATGACCATAATTGTATACTTTGGAGAGAAAAGACTTTTCTTATTTATCTTGGAGTCATGAACAGATTTGAAGTTGTTTTTCAGTGCTGAGAATTTCAGTTTATATGAGGTAGGAGGTTGGAATAAACAGCTTTATTGCTTGGGGACAGCTGTAGTGGTGATGCTTTTATAAACACTGTTTCATGCTGGCATCTATCTTGTTCTCCTTTCAAAAATAATATGTCATTTCATACTGTGTATTAAATAGGTGAGGCAGTTGGGGGCTACAGTCTGCTTTCAGTTATATGCTGCTGTGTAGATATGAATTCAGTGGCAGAATGTAACTCCATATGTGTCCACATTCAAAAAAAAAAAAAAAAGTCAAACCAAAGGCAGAAATGGCAATTTAACAAAAATAGTCATGGTTTTTAATTATCATAGAAAAGGATGTGTCATATTCAGGTGTGTCTATCCTCACACTCCAACAGTCTCACTCTCAAAGATGTTTAAGTATAAGCAGGCAGATGATGGACTGGTCTGAAATGTAAAGAACCAACAGCCTATATTGGAAGATACCTGGTCCTACCTTTTGTGGGAAGGAGAGCCTAGGTGAGATTGCCTGGTACCCTGTCCAGTCCTGTCTGACCTCCTCCACTGATGGGGAATGCATCATGTTCTTAGGGAGGTTCTTCCGGTAATTGTATAATCATAATCTTCTGATTATTAAAATATCCCCAAAAATCTTGAACTAAACCAAACAAAAAAAACCCCACCACCACCAAATCTTTCTGGTATTAAGATGAAATCTTGCCTAAAGCAACATGTACCTGTAGCCCCTTGTTTTCTCTTTGTGCGTTCTGTCTGTGAACAGAAAGCCTCTGTCCTCTCTGTAGCCACCATGTAAGTACTCAAATAATGTGGTGAGGTCCCCCTGAACCTTCTCCAGGGAGAAAAGACTTAAATTCCTCACTTCTTCTTCACAATGTATGTTTTCCAACCCTTTAATCATCTTCATGGGCCTTCTCTGAACCTTCTCCAGTGCATCCTTGTCTTTCATGGACTGTGGCAGGCAGAACTCGACACAGCTCTGCAGGTGCAGCCTGACAAGCGCTGATTGGAGTGAGACAGCACAACTCTGTCTCTGCTGCTGTCTGCTATAATACCCACTCTGTTTTGCAGAAACTTTTTGGGAAGTGTTGTCACACATGAAGAGTGTTTTCTGACTTGCTAGTAACCATAGACTGCTATTTTTCTGCCCTTTTGGACCAAGCTGTTGTTATGGTAATTTATGGTAATGAATGTACCATACCAGCAGTATAAATAATACTCTCTAAAATTGCAGAGACATCCTGGAGGAAGCTTTAGATTAATTATTGCTGTTAGTTTTTTGACTGTTTCCTAAATATTTTGTGGAACAATATTATCTTGTTCTTTTTAGACTTCTCTCTGTCTAAGGCAGCAGGTCAAATAATGACATCTGAAAATCCATTAATGGCCCTGGAAAAGCTTTTTGTCAGAGGATGTGTCCGGTGTTTTTTTTTCTTCTTTGTTTTCTTTCTTCATGCTGTGAAAAAGGTCTGTCTTCTCATGTTTACTTTCTACTCCAGGTGTATATAATAGATCCCCGTGACTTGTTTATAACAAAAATGCTTTTTCTATTTTCACCAATGTGCTTGTTGGTGCTACTGTGCTGTGTCTGCAGCAGTCCTGATGGGAATGTGGCAGGAGTTAGGAGTTAGTCCAGTTCAGGCCAGCTTGGGGTGGTGATGGTCACAGCTTCCCTGCTGTACAGCCCTCCCTGCCTGGGAAAGAGGGGAGAGGTGGCACCGAGATGGACGAGTGAGCAGCACTGAGCAGGAGCCTCAATTACAGAGTGCCACAGTAGTGCACTACTGAAATACATTAGTAAAATTAAAATTTGTCCTCATTCCCTCAGTGGGTAATACAGTTAATGAAAATAGATCTAACCAAATTAAGATAATTTATTTCATTAGTTTACGGCGCTGTAAAACTTTTCAGGGCAGTACAGCCCTTTGGTGCAAACCTGGAATAGATGCAGTTCCACTGTTCACTTCAAAGACCACAAAGGTTAAAACTTTTAAGTGTATTAAAGCAATTCTGTTAATTGTGTCTACAGAGGATTCTCCCTTGCCCTTCCTGGTAAAGTATTCTTAATTTAAAATTCACATTATGCTCATTCTGCATTCTAGCCTCTTAACCAAAGTGTAAATATGTGATTGCTTGTGTTTTCGAGGCTTAAAAAGAAAGTATGCATTTTTGTTTCAGAAGGTGGTACTGGTAGTACATGGTATTGGTATTTTACCTTTTTTCCCCTTTCAGCTTGTATTCTTATTTTCACTGCTGTACCTTTCTCTTCTTCCTATGTATGTGCTTATTAATGTTTGTAATACAAGTTGCTATGGGGCAGGAGCCAATTCCTTGGAAGGAAAGAGGTGCCATCTCTACACTCCATTCCCTAAATCCCTTTCCTGTTTTCTTTTGTGCGGTCTTGATGCTGGTTTTTTCCTGTGTTCTATGAGAAAGACACCATTCAAAATCAGAAGGCTATCCCAGATGCTGTAGGTTTGGGTTTTTTCCACCAAACCACAGGGCTTGGAAGGGACCTCTGCAGACCATGTAGAGCAGGTTCACCTTGAGCAGGCTGCACACGATCATATCCAGGCAGGTTTTGAATATCTCTGGGGAAGGAAACTCCACAAACTGTCTGGGCAGCCTTTTCCAGTGCTTTGTCACCTTCAATGAATTATTTTCTTGTTCCTTTCAATTGATAAGAAAACCCAAGGTCCACAATTTGCTTGGTTTTGTTTTCAAACCAAGCTTTTGTAAGTCTGCATTAGAAGCCAGACTGGTCTTTGCTTAAACTTCACATTAGCCTAATTTTTAGCTAACCTAATTCATGCTGTAGAATTTTCTTGACCTTTAAATAGAAAAATAAGTGTCTTTATTTATTTTTTTAATGCCCTGACTTTCTTTCTTCTAAATAGCTTATGTTATTTATTTTAAAGTAATTTTATATTATTAATTTGTAATGGAAGTTTTAGTCCTTCCTACACTAAAATAAAAGCACTTCCTACACTAAAAGATACTTTTCTGGATTGGAAACATGGATATGGGAGCTCTTGGCTTCTCCTTAGAGTTTTTTGAGGAGGTTCAGGTAAATCAGTGCTGAGACTTGTCAGTCAGTTAACTCCAAACAGAACAAAAATAAAGACAAAGTGGTTATTTTGGGCAAGGGAAAAAGAAAGATTTTATATTAATGGGAAACATATCTTTATCTAATTTATTGAATAATAGCAGGATGATTTTTCATATTTTTTCTTTCTACGTTTTTTTTTTTCCCACTTATTGGGAGGAAGGTGCTTTCAGAAAAGGGCCAAGTTTATCCTTTCTGTTGTGGAAGTGATAGTTATTTTATCTTCCATTAATGGAAATAGGAAAGGTGCTTACTCCTTAAAATCCTGTGTGGACAGGTCATATTAATGACATGGTTGCACTTTGCTGTAAATGGGAATGATACTGTGTAACTTAGAGTTAATAATTGAGTTATGTGGAAGTAATTTGTCTGGGTTTTTGTTTTATTTTGGGTTTTAAATTTAATCTTGATTTTATTGCTTAAGTATGAGCATTTCATTATTGAATGTAGTACTCTCTGGCTGTATTAAGTGGTTGCTGTAATTTATAGGATACTTTAGAAATGTCATGATTCTCATGAAGCGACACAGCATGATTTAGAGAGTGCAGCAACTGAGTGAATGGAATTACGTAATATGACCTGGTTGATGTGAGCTACCATAAGATTTTAATTTATTTCCTCAGTGTAACTGGGTGAGAAAAGAAGATAATAGGCCAGCCCCACCAGTTCATTCAGTGGATGATTTGAAAATAAGTCCAATCTAAATTGATCTTGAAACTGCTTGGAGTTGCATATGAAATGGTCAGCTTCCTATCCAGGGCCAGGGAAGGGGCGAGCAGGGGCAAAAGGAAGTAAGTTGCTTAGAAAATGGGGCTGGATGAAGAAGTTATTTACTTCTATATATGTCAGAGTAGAAAAAAAAAAAACCAAACCTCTCTTTTTTGTAAATACTTTTATTTGATCTGATTTAATAAATATTTTAAAATCTTTTCAGAAGACCCAAGAACTAAATGCCAGCTGCCTTGTAGCACTGGTGAGACTTTTTTGCTGAATCCCTATGCCAAAGAAAGAACATGAATGTGTAACTGATGCAGCTATTCTGGATGAGGGAGGTTCCATACTCAGAATGCACAGAATTAAAGCAAATACAGCACAACTAGTGTTTCCTTGAAGAAACAATTGATTGGATGAACAAAAGAATTTCTGTAATAAACTGTTGTAAAGATTTTACTTTTCAAAAGCACACTACTTGTCATTTTGATTTCTTGAATGTGATATTTTAAGAATAAGAATTGTTGCCCAGATTCCATATTAAGGTATTACTTTCATGCCATCTGCATGTGGTTACTTCAACTTCATTTGGATTGAAATTTTTTATGCTGATTTTTCCAGCCAAGAGTTGACTATTTATGAATATGAGAAAAATCAATTGGCTATTATTTTAATTTGCCATTGAAAATATTACTTGTTTTCACAATTTAAAAATCAGGGCAGTATACATATAGAATTATTGCTAAAATGAGAGGGGAAAAAAATTATCGTTTGGTTTGTGTACTGCAGGCATTTTTACAGACTATGCAAAAAACATGTGAGGAGTGAGGTACCCAGTATGATCAAAACCTCTGGTTCTCTTACTGTTTCTTCAAAATACTAGGCAGGAAGCCAGTGTTCAGTCACTTTGTTTCAAATCTTAATTTCCTCTTCCTTTTGTGGTACCCTCATTTGTCTTCAAAAATCTTTACTTTCCCAGTGTGTAGGAACTCATGATTGCTTATAATTTCCACTCATTTATTCAAAGCACAGACTAAATTAAATGTCCCAAAAGAAAGTGGCCGTATCTCTGAGCATCTCTGTTAAAAATTATTGAAAGTTGCATTGAGTATCCCATCATGACATTTTTATTTATCTCAGTTTTCTAGGCAATAATTGTTAAAACAAAGCACAGACTTCATAAAGCAATCCCATCAATAGTTCTTCCTTCTAGTTACACTTTACCACTATAAATAACTTTCCCTTCCTGAAAACTCTTTTAACTCATCCTCTCATCAGAACTGATGGATTTTTCTGGTAACTTGAAGGTCTTTAAAACTGTTCTCCATGCGAGACATAATGTTATATTTCGGTAGGATAGTGGGTATTGTAGCATTATGGAAATTAATGTAGCTCAAGGACTCTGACAGTTTTTTTTCTCTAACAAATGTCAGTCTCACTGAAAAACTGAAGATTGGGTAGGAGGCACTTCAGCTCCATACTGTGTGTCAGAGGACAGCAGAAAGTACTGGGATGTAGGCTGGGAAATACGTAGGGAAAAAAAATTTTGATATATTATAGTCAGTGTGAACCCACATATCTACCTACACCATTGCAACACAGCTCCTTAATGACTGTTTAATTTTATGGCTTTTTGTGTTTGAGGCACTTTGTGCATGTCAAATAAAAGGAGGTGCAGTGGAAGAGTCGTGCCCTCCCACAGCGGCCCCTGGGGCTTTGTGCACGTTGGTGTCAGGCACGCTTTGACTTGTCTCACTCCAAAGCCAAACCTCAGGCGGCCTGGGTGAAACCAGAGCAGTGCTTGTCTCTGCTGAGTGCAGCTGGGGCTGTTCTGGGTGGTGGGAGTCACTTCGAAACCACCCCGGGGCTGTTTCAGCCGAGCAAACTGCGCCTGCTGGGGCTCGCTCTAGCTGGGCGTTCTGGCGAGAAGGGGAACCTCTCTGGGTCATCTCGGCCAGGAGACTCCACAGAGATAAAGTTAACTTGATTTGTGATGCTATCCTTGTTTGCCACTTAGAGCACAGCAAACCTTCACATTCATTTTTATAGTTCAGCTTTCTTACTGCTCATCAGTATAAACTTTGGAGTTAAATGAAGTACAGGTCCATACTTGTTTGCATACTAGAAATACTGAGCAATTCATTAGCTGCTCATTTTTGGGAACACTATTTAAAAGTGTTGTCACTGATGACATATATATACATATATATGAGCATCTCTGTGTTTACATGTGTCTATATATAACTTCTAAAACTTTCAGACAAAGCTTTTTCATGTAATTTTTTTTTTAAGCATTCATGTTGCTGAATTTTCAGTGGTTTTCCTTATGTTTTCTGCTTATCTTGATAGCATCAGTAATTGTTTTAGATAAGAAAATGCCCAGTGTAAACTTCTTCATACTGGAAGAGGTAGTAAATAAATAAATATATATATGTGTGTGTGTATATATATATATATTTTTTTTTTTTTTTAAATTTGACTCTGTTTTTTAGCCTTGCACAAAGTACTGGTCTTTATGGTTATGTCTACAGCTAGCCTGAAATGACAGTGATGGCATAAGATGCTGGGTTTGTTCAGTCACACAAACCAGCCTCAACTGAATTCACTTAACAATCTAGAAAGTTGGTGATCTGGAAAAGATCATGTGTTTTTAAAGTAATAATAATAATTATTCAAATTTAGATTCTAAGATGATCTTTCAGGAAAGGCTGAATTTCAAACATGTAGGTCTTACACATCAATTTCTTGATTTTCAAATCCTGGATTATTTTTGTTTCCCTGTTTTAATGCCAGTAGTCTAAACTGGGATAGCTTTTAGGTAATTGTGGTGATTAAAATCTAGGAGACCCTTAATAAGATTGGGGGTCAGCAAAGCTGTTGGTATGGCAGTGTTTAACATGGAATCTGGGAAGCACAGTCCTGCTTGCATCTGGAGCAAAAAGCTTGAATATCATTTCAAGAAAGAATGTTTCAGAAATGCTCAAATAACCAGTTCATGCTCAGTTCTACAGTATTATAAATCTGTAAATGGATTCTGCAAGTCACCTCTCTAATCTCAGTGACAAAGTTAATTTTTTTCCCCCCTGAAGACATTCATTTCACAGTGTGGGATAGTTTAACTTGCTTCCCTTCTGTTTTAGTAGACTGGCAGAGCAGATATCACGGTCCCTGACACATCATTTTTTCTCCATACAGTACAGTGTACTTTGGGACTGTAGCGCAGCAGTAGACTGGCCCAGGAATCACAATCTGGGCTTATTGTCTTTGTGTATCCTCAAGGAGTAATATTTTAAAGTCACTGCATCTGTTGGTACTTAAGAGCATGATTTTTACGTTTAATTTTTGCCAGTTTTTACCATCTGTGTGTCTGTTTTTTGGCTCCTCGCTTTAATTTTTCAGTTTAATTTCTCAGTTGCACTGGGATTGCTTTCTCTTTCTCACACATGCTCTTTTTGAGTCATCCATGAACTTATATTAAAAAAAAAAGAAATTATTTACAGCAGTTGCATAATAAAATTCTTGGCCTTGACATTTTGATTTTTTTAAATGATCTCTTTATATTGAGTCTCCTAGTAAATGCATGTCATTTTTGGAAGTGAAATAACTTATTAGACTTTGTTTGAGTTTTAAAAAATTACTTTTGGATTAAATTGAAGCATTTTGGCGGGAAAAGCTAGCTTGATCACATTCAACACATTCTAGTCTTTCATACTCATTTAGTTTTTAATGCCCAGGAGGGAACAATTTTCTTGAGAAATCTGTGTTATAATCATAAACAGACATAATTCGGTAATTTTCTCATGAAACATTGGCTGAAGTTCTCACACTAATGACTTGAAACTCACACGAGCGGGAAGGTTTTTGTTTAAATTCCAAGAAAAATACTAATGAAATACATTAAAATAGAAACAAAATATACATGCAGGGTGTCATGGGCTGTTTTCAATAAAAATGATGTATCATCATCACTTGAATAAATGTCTCACAAATTCAGGCATGTTCTAGCATTTCAAAAATGTTCTGATAGTACTTGAGTCATTTTCTCTGATTATCCCTGATAATTTTTTTTACAAAAGATTACATTGTGTAAATAAATGTTTACTGTACAAGAGTAACTGTATAGCACATTTATCAAATGTTTTGCTTCTGTATGTGTTTGTGAGTATTGAAAACTCCACTGCTGCTCTGATCTTTTTCTTGACTTATGTATTTTCCCTCTGATTTAAAACATAATACATTCCTTAAGGTCAAATTTAGTGGCTTTTTAAAAGTATGGTAGTTTCTTTTTAGCCTTTTTCAAATATTTGTAATTGAGGATTTTAGAGTTTGTATTTACCTCCTGGTGTATCTGCTTGCTCTTAGTTGATTTTCAGACTAGAATATGGGCTTGCTTCCCTTTTGATCTTTCCCCCCCTTGGTTTCTAACTAATATTTTGTGTAGTGCTGCACAGAACACTGAATAAGGATTACGTTAAAATACCAACATTAGCAGGTAAAAACATGTTCCTTTTTGAATATGTGGTTCATGTAATCTATAGTGCCCCCTCTCTTTGTGTGGGCTGTTTTGCATTATTAATGATACTGTAGATTATCACAAGACCAAAAGAAATAATACTTTGTTCACCTGAGAAACTTTTCTTGAAAGGAAGTGTTGCTGTGAATTTCCAAGGAGCGGAATTAGATGTCTTCTCTTCTGTCTGCATACGCCTCTAGCTTTTCCTAAAAACATTGTAACCACCTTTTACTGTGTTCCAGACCTGGAAGGGCATGGTGGTTTTCCCTCTAGGTATTTGAGCTTTCATTCCTACTCAGTTCTTGTTGTGTCTTGCGCTAAACTTTTTTTTGTTTTAGAGGAAGAGGGCTGTTAGTGCTTATTTTTTATTATCAGTTGTCTTTAAAAAAACATAGTGATATTTTCCACATTTACTAGTATTGGAGTGGTACCAGAAATTACTTAAATTACATGTTTGCAAATTTGAATTCCAAAATTTTCTCCAGCTCTAAGGATTTTTTTACTGTCAAGTTTAAATTCCTGATTTCCTGACAAATATTCTGTTACTGTAAGTAAAAAGAAAAGCTGAGTGAGCAAAATTGGTATCCATTTTCCAGTGTACTGAGAGATGTGCATGTTTTTACTGCTCTGTAAAAACATGAAGTTGATTTAGAGTTGATAATATGTAATCAGGAGACTGCTGATTATTTGTTATCCTGTGGCTTGACTCTTAAAAATTTGTGTTTTCTCAGTTGTGAGTATAAAGTAAGAATAAGAAGCCAGGATGCTTTCAGTACTATGGTCTGTTAGAAAGTGCCAGTCACCTCTGGTGTCTTTTTTTCTTGCCTTTACATGGAAAGCAAGTTGTCTCATATTCTCATGAGATGGAGCTGTAATACCGTGAGAGTAAAACCATGCATGCATGCATTGGTCTATCCATAGTGTCAGTTTACTTTGGGCTGAGAGAATTCAAGTAGTATTAAGTATTCCAAATGCAATGATGAGACCAATCCATCTGTTTCCAGCAGCATCCCCTCTGAACTGGAGCCTTGCTCTTACCTTGAATTTCAACTAACTGTGTAAATCTAAGGATAACCTACATTTGAATGCCAGACGCTCAGCTGTACTTTACTGTATATTTTAAAAGGCTTGTGGGAAGCTCGATGTAAACTTTAGTCTTAGGTGGTTTCCCAGCTGACTGGTGTGTTGAATTAATTGAGAATGGGAAGGGCTGGTTCAATTCATCTCCATCCCTTGTATCTCAGTCGTTTTCTGCAACGATGCATAAGGATTGATTGCCATAGCAACAGTGTTTTAGCTTGTACTACTGTGAATGTGGTTAATGATAATAGAATTATCTACTCATTTTAAATCCTGTTATATTATTAGGTCATCTGAGCCATCCTCTTGCTATGTATTGAGTTATTCCCTGTAGCCTATCTTGTAGTTCTTTGTCCATGCTGCTTTTACATGTGTTGAGCGGTGGGGATTCTGCTTCTTCCCTTGGGAGACTTTTGAAATCTGATATATAACTCCATTAAGGATTTTTTTCCTGATATTTAGCCTCATTTTACCTTCTTTCTTCCAGCTGCATGGATTTGTATCACATGGAAGTTCTGTTCTTATCTTTTTCTCTATCCAGCATTTAGTCCTTCTTTTTAACCTGTGTAGAATATAGCAGCTCGATATTTGTGTATTTCTTACAGGATTTTCTTATAGAGAAAAGCAGGTTTATAAATACATCCTTTGTTCTTCTTTACTACCTCATTTTGGCAGGAAGCTCCCTTGTACTCAGCTACTATTTAGATTACCTGAACTGCATAGACAAAAAGCTTCCAACTATCCCATGTTTAACACTGTCTGCTGTAGCAAATGCACCACTGGATGGGTGGTTCTTGTGTGTGCATCTGTGCCTTACTCTGCCTAATGTTCACAGTGATCTCTGGTGGGTGGAAAGATGCAGGGTTTTTTTTTTTGGTTTTGTGTTGGTTTTTTTTCATAAAGATGGAGAGATGTTCCTTCATACTTTCTACAAGGGAGCAGAAGTCCCCTCTCTGTCTGTCCTTCTTGTGTGTCCAGGCTAACGGTGGATGAGCATTGGTATCTCTGTTCCCATTGCAGGTTGCACACTTTACACTCTGGAAATTTGCTGGGTTTCTAAATCCTTTTTTCTTGTATGGTTTTTCTACCATAAAGATAAATATTTTCTAGTCATGTCCAAAGAGACATACAAGTGGAAATGCAGTTGTCTTCTCCACTTCAGGCATTTTAGACTCTGTGCAATGTGTAGGTCAGGTAGACAAGAAATTCTTTTAAAACAAATAAAATATAGTACTTTTCCATACATTGGGACTGTGGGTTAGCTGCCTGTATACATTGCATCATTGGCCCACTCCATGTCTGCTTTCTCCAGTGTTGTTGTGGAGCTGGTAAATAAGACAGAGAAGTAATGTAATCTTTCCAGTAATCTGCTGTTTTCACTGCTGCTTATGCTTTTTGACTAATTTTCTTCATTAATATTTGATGTCAAACTGTTGCCCATTTTCTTTTGTTTTATTCATCTACAGTATAAAGAAGTACTTATTACATTAATATTCATCCATACTACCCCAAGAGGGCAAAAGACTAAAGGGAATTGCTATTTGAAAATACTTTTAGGGCTAAATTTGATGCAAAATTATTTCATGCTGCAGTTAAAACCAGATATATTAAATATACCTCAGTATTATCACAGACTAGTTATTTAATGTATTTTTGGTGGTTTGTTGGTTTTTGTTTTTGAGAGGTGCTACTTTTTCAAAGATTCTACCCTTTAATGCTTAGGCTAAATTTCCTCAGTCACCAGGATTCTCAGTCCACCAGTGTAATATAGTGAAGCCTCACAAAACTCATTGATCGTGTTTTAAGCGATTGTTTTAAACCTAAGTTGTATTTTACTGGCAAATTTAATCAGTTTGTTTTTAACTTACTCTTCCACTCTTAGGAATACATGTGTGCAAGATATTTAAGTTTTGTTGTTTGTTTTTATTTTAATCAAACTGCAAAAAGATTCTAAGTATTAATACTAAGGAATCATTGTGAGCCTGTAAATAGATGAGGGTAGACCACAAAAAAGAAGAGTCAGTAACCTGCTGATTATAGTAAATGAGAATTCGTAGGTTTAGAACTAATCTGTTTTGTTTCTCCCTGTTTTTCTTCAAATAATATAATCTTATGAGAACACCATAAACTTTATTAATTTCAGTGAGGAGCCTTCAAGCCTTTGTCGCAGAAATTTCTAATTTTTTTTCTAAATTGGTTTTGCCTTTGTAGTAAATCACTTTTAATATAAGATATCATGGCCTTTACCTTGTCTCAGAGGTCTCTCAGAGGACTCTCTGATTCACTCTTCTAGTCCTGTAATGGTAAAACATATAATTTTCTATTTCCCATCTAGTCAGTACTAGTAGATCACTGTTGTCCTTGCACTGCCCTGTGCAAGAGCCAGAGCTGGCCATAGCAAGGTGCTGGACTAGCCCAGCTGGATCGTCTGAAACTTTGTGTTCTGTGACACTGGAAAGTGGAAATGGCCAAGGATCTTGCCCAGGGATCTAGAGAGAGAAGCTCTCAGGGCAGGTTGATTTCTAAAGTGACCTTTTTACTGAAATCCCAGCGTTTGCTTGTTCTTCAGGTTTCTTCAAGCTTTCCTTTCACAGTTTGAACAAAAAAACCCTTCAGAACGGGAAGGTAATAGGAATTGCTTCCTTCTTGTTTCCTAGAAGTATTTTGTTTTCCAGGTTCAGAAAATAACTGTGAAGAGTTAAAGTAAAATGAACTTTTTTTTTTTTTTCAGGAGGTCTTAGACTGTACTAGCTTCATTGATGGGCTTATTAGGGATTCAAATGTGATTTTATGGGAATTTGACAAGTTCCTTGTCAACCTGGCTTTGGCTAGTTTGTAACTGATTAAGTGGCAACTAAGAAAACATTGTGTCAAAGTCAGAATGTTGAAATGTGGGGTTTAACAGTGTTTATACTTTTGGGATTTAGCAGTGTCTATGCTTTTTTAATCCTAATCGACAAAGGTTTTTCTGGTTCCTTACTGAATTTTGGTCCCCCAAATTTGTTGTTTATCTGTTTGTTTAAAAAGTGTTTATGCAGACATCTATGCATAAAGTGCTATGACTGATTAGAAGCCCTCAGGTACATGCTTCTCTAATGTGTCTATGACTTCTTTATTTTCATCTTTTTTGGGGTGGGATGGATGGAGAGGAATTCAACCACCAGATGTGTTTTTTTCCCCTTTCTGTTCATGCATCTTAACTTTTAATATATTCAAGAAATAGAATTTAAAAGCATAGTTGTGCCTCTGTCTTAATTTGGTCTTCTCTAAGGAAGATGGTAGAATTTTAGTAATTCGTATGGTTGTTTAGTAACTGCTTATATGGTGACAAATACAGTTCTGCTGTAGATTAGAAACTTGCAGGGAAAAAACAAATGATGGAAAATAGGTCAGCAGTGTGCAAGGGCAAGAGGGATTTATTCCTGGAAAGCCTGCTCATTTTGGAAGAGGGGGAGTTGCTGATGTAGCGAGTTCAGTGAACAAGACACAATTATTTAGATTAGTTGAAAATAGGTAGTGTTTTGAAGGAGGTAATAAAAGAGGGATGATATTAAAAGAGAGGTGGACATAGTGCAAGTTACTGAATGCTGAAATGAGTGCCTTGAGCAGTTTTAGGGACTGCAGATGAGCACTATCCTTTCAAACAGTCTGAGGCCACAGCAGCAGAGACATTTTCAGTCATCTCTGCTGCTGAAAGAAGCAGTCTTGGCCATGCTTTGCTTCCTCCCTTGTGCCTCCCTAAGCTTTTATGAGGCTGTTAATTAGACTGAACTGGACCAGCCTGGGAAATGTAACCAATTAAAATTGTTTTTATTAAACATTAATTTTAATTTAGATCTTTTGTGTAATGATACAAATGCTTGAATAAACTGAAAGGAGAAGGTGGACAGAGGAATCCAGTGCCAGACATGACCATCTGGGGAGGGGAAGAGAGGAGACTGCTGCTTTCAACAACCCACATCTGTGGTTTGTGCTGGCCTTGCAGGATAATGAAATGCCAGGCTGAGGTGTTATTATGGGCTGCAGGAAGGAAATACAATTGCTTGGAAATACTGTACCACCACCACACATGCTGAATTCAGTCCTCACTGCTCTGACTTGGTGTGGAAAAGGAAGGGAAATAATTGCAAATGGAAATAAGTTTTCTAGGAAGAAGTTGAAAAAGAACTAATTTTATTGAGGAGCTGGGATCTCTTCTGCTGCCACAAATGGTAATAAATGAGTTATTTCTTGAAATGCCCTCTGTTTGTAACAGGTAGTCTGCAAAGAGCCTCTGGAGCTGTGGTTGTAGGAGTTGTGTGATGTCCTACAGTTTGTTCCTTGGTACGTTTTACCAGAGAGGTTCTCTTTGGTGGTCCCTGGATAGCTCAGTGAGGTGGTGATGATGAAGTTTGGCTGTTGATGATGATGAAGTTTGGCTGTTGATGATGATGAAGTTTTGTGTTTCCTCACGAGTTGTGTAAGGGTTTTGCATGGCAGTGAGCAGTGCACATGTGCGTGCTCCAAGGGAGCTGTTCCCAGCCTTGCTCCAGCCCATCCTCCAAGAGCTGATGGGGTCTGTGGTGCTGCCTTCTTGGTTAAGTTCAGGAGTACATGTAAATACATTTAAATTTTTCTTAAACTAACTCTCTGTCTATCTTAGAGACATCACCCCAAACTGAAAGCATTTAAAGCTGGAGGTGAACCTCAAAAATAGGGAAAAAATCCTTTTTGCCTCAGTTTCCTTGAATAAATAATTTGGAGAATAACCTCTAATCTTCTTCCTGTGGGTGCAGTGAAGCTGAAGTCGTTATTGTCCATGAACTGCTTTTGCCATACTGTGCTGGAAGGCACTACAGAAGTACTGAGTAGTATTTATTTTAAATTTGATTTAATGCTTTTGATTAAAAAATGAATAAAATTGTCATAGACCAGATTGTAACCCTGTAGGCACTTGGAATAGAGCATTTGTAAATGAAGCATTTACTGAGAAGTTTGAAATTGTTTTTCATGTTGATTTCAACAAAACAAATTGAGCAAAGGACAATGAAAAATGCTCTAGCATTTTCTGTTATTAAAATGGTGAATTTGTTTGGTGCCTAAGGTAAAATTCATGTTGTGCAAAAGACCAAAAAAGAAAATTTTACAGCATAACAGGGAAACTCAATTGAAGCAATTTTAGTAGAGTTTCTCAGTGGAATGAGGTGGAAATAAAAGTGGAATGCAACTGTGAATTCAGCAAAAGAGAAGTAAAAGATGAAACTGCCACATGGTGAAATCTCATCACTCAAAATTCCATAGGAGCTGAGAGCAGGGTTGGGTGCCTTGTCCCTCTGCATCAAGGCCAGGTGTCCTGCATCACCATCACAGTGCTGGCGCTCCCTTCTGGGTCTTCCTTCTCTGGGACTTGGGGCTAGAACCTTGCCTGGTTTTGTTCTTCTAGGGAAGGAAGAGCTGGAACAGTAAGACCTCACATTAAGATATGTGCACATTAGGGCTCCTTCACCTCAGGTGTGTTTGCCCATCTACTTGATGTGTAACACAAAAGACCTTTTGAAACAGATGTGTAGGGTTTTTTACTTTTAATCAGTATGAATATAAATCTAAAAAGTCATAAACCAAAGCTATATGTTACCAAATCCTAGCAAATGAGAAGTTGAGATAAGTCACTGTATCAATAGAAATAGTGCCACTGTAAATTTAGACAGTGATAAGTCCTCTGTCTAAATGTAGATTTTTCTTTAAGCAAGATGATAAGATATTTTATTATCAGTGGAATTGAGGACATCCTCATTAAATTTGCTGGTGACACCAAGCTGTGTGGTGTGGGTGACACTCTGGAGGGAAGGGATGCCATCTGCAGGGAACTGGGAAGGCTTGAAAGGTGTGCACATGCAAACCTCGTAAAGTTCAGCAAGGGCAAGTGCAGGCTGGGTGAAGAGTGATTTGAGAGCAGCCCTGAGGAGAAGGACTTGGGGGTGTTGGTTAAGGAGGAGCTGGACATGACCTGGAAATGTGCATTTGCTGCCCAGAAGGCCTGAGCTGCATCCTAAGCACCATGGGCAGCAGTGAGAGGGAGGTGGTTCTGTCCCTCTGCTCTGCTGAAATCCCACCTGGAGCACAGCATCAGCTCTGGGGTCTCACGTCATTAGAAGGACACAGACTTGATGGGGCAAGTCCAGAGGAGGCTGTGACAATGACCAGAGAGCTGGAGCACCTCTGCTGTGAAGACAGGCCCAGAGGGTTGGGGCTGTTTAGCCTGGAGAAGGCTCTGGAAACCTTAAAACACATCCTTACTGCTTAAAGGGGGCTTACAGTAAAGCTGGAGAGGAACTTTTTGCAAAGGCATGTAGTGTAGGAGAAGGGGAAATTGCTTCAAACTGGAAGATGTTAGGTTAGATATTAGAAGGAAATTCTTTACTGTCAGAGTGGTGAGGCACTGGAGCATCCAGAGAAGTGGATGCCCCATCCCTGGAAGTGCTCAAGGCCAGGCTGGATGGGGCTCTGAGCAGCCTGATCTAGTGAATCCCCCTTGGCAGGGGATTTTAACTAGATTAACTTAAAGGACCATTTCAAACAAAGCCATTCCATGATTTTTATGGTTTTTTGGCAAAATACCATAAAAATCATGGATTGTAGGGGGATTGTTAGTAATGCAAACCAAAAGCTTTCGAAGGTGCATTTTCTAAAGGAGACAGAACTCAAAGAATATGTCCAAAGTTCAAACTCCCACCAATGTATAGACTTTTGCCTTATTGGAAAACAGATATTTTAATAAAATTTTTAAAAAGCTAAGTCTTCAGTGAGCTTTCTGATGTAATTTCTGAACGGTCCTGAACCATGCTGAGAAAAATATCCAGAATTGAATTTTGTTATTAAGATGCCTGTGTGAGTAAAATGATGTTTTGTGTGACAGGGAAGAGAGTGCTATACTTTTACCTTGCTTCTAAATTGACTCTTACGTTCAGTGCTCCAGGGGATTGAACTGTTCTGTACTTGGCTGAAGCTAGCAAAATCCTTGCATGCTGATACAGATCTGCAAATCAAGCAACAAGGGACCATTTCAGATTAAAAAAAAAAAAAAAAAAAGGAATGAATAAGGATAAAAGAGCTATGAGACCTGTTTGAAAATTGCCTAATGACAAATTCAAGTTGCTAAATAAGAAATGCTTTTTGTATCTTTGAAAAAAATCCTCAGAAGAAAATCACGGCCTTTGAAAATGTGAGGTGAATAATAATATATTCAGGAGTGTTACAGGGAAAATGTGAAGTGATTAATACAAAGTTGTCTCCTTGCCTTTGTCTCAATATCAAGGGGAAACGGTGTGACTTATCTATAATACATCTCTGCAGAAGTCTTTTAGATCTCTAAACTTATAGGTGGAGGCATGTACACTTGGTTTTCTGCAGGGAAAGCGTGTCCCAATTTCATGTTTCCATTGTCATTTTTTTTGGCGTTTTAAAATCACGCAGGACTTAATGACTTTTTTTTTTTTCCTGGTGTCTGTATACAGAATGAACTAACTTGTCAGATTAAAGGGAAAAGTATTTAAAATTCTGTTGCTCTACATTAGTTACAAGCAGGTGAATTCAGTGAGGATCTATTTATAGGAGAACTAATGGATGTGCCTAACTTGACCTACTTTAGACTACTCAACAGAAAAAAACAAACACAATGTAGTTGTAGCACTGCCATGTAATCTGGTTTTTTTCCTACCTTAAGAACAAAATAATGTCTTTGTCACTGTGGCCTTCTAAATATATATATGTATATTTAGAAGCTTCTATATGTTTATAGAAGATATCTAATCTATATCTATATGATCAATATATGTATATCTTATATTTGTATTTATATTTGTATCTTATATATGTGTTTATATTTATTTCCTGAATGCCATAGTAACAATCCATGTTAGGAGTATATTGTGGAGTTTTTTTAGTTCCATAAACACCAACTTCTCCATATCAAATGAATGTTTCTGGTTCTGAAATCCCAGAACTGTATTACCTGGCATTGTGGAGTAGGAAGAACTCAAGTTCTAAAAGAAAAAATTACACTTCCTTTAGTAAAAGTCACGCCTGTTGTGAAAAAATTCAAGTGAAGCACCTTCTACCAGAGCAGGGGCAGTTTCCCCTCTGTGTGCAGGTATCACATGAGTTAGCAAAGGGTCTTCTATAGGAGCAGTGTAGGTATCAGTTACCACAATGAAAGGGAAAATAAATTGTATATGAAGACATCAACCAGAGTGTGTTTGTTACATGTCAAGTGCTACACTTATGTTGGTTCACCATGTGGGGATGTCTCTGTAATTGAGGTAATTCCTGCATTATGCAAGGTAGATGATAACCAGGCCTGGCCTTGGGGCTGAACTTTGCAGGGCAATTTGATTATACATTGACCTATAATTGTATCCTTGTTTCAAGTAAAGCTGATAACTATTTCCTTTAAAGATACTTCCCATGATTCTGACATCTAAGACTTTGAATCTGCATTTAATACGAACCCTAATATTTGTTTTTCACTGGCAGATCATGGTGGTCTGTATGTCAGTCTGTGAATCACATGAGAAGAGTATAAAATTTCAGAGATTTGAACATGGAAATATTTTGTAGATAAGCCTTATTTAAAACAAACAAAGAGCAGACTTGCACCTGTGAAACAGATATGTTTTGAATCCTGAGGAAAACCAGAAAATGGAATAAAGACTGTAACTAGGCAGTTACACAGAATGAAGCCATTTTTAAGGCAACAATCAATTTGAGGTAATTTGTTATAGTTGTACACAGGTCTGTGAGAGAGTTACTTCTCTTTGTAATACGATGGACACATCTGTAATTTACTATTGATCAGATCTTCAGAAAGCTCTTTGGATGCTTCACTTAATATTAAAAGTGTGGCAATCCATGCTTTATATATTTCAAATATGTAGTGCATGAGAGGTTAGTGCTTTATTGTTGCACCCAATTTTTTGGTTGATTTTATCACTGTGTTTGGTTTTAAAGATAAATTTTAAAGGGCTCCCCAACAGGCAGCACTATAAGTGCTGGGAAGCCTTGTCTGGTCCTGCCAAATTTTTTCTGGCTATTCTTGTTAGCTGTGGTTGGTTTTACTTACAAGCTGCTCTGTAAGTGAGCTGTCTGACAAATTCATTATGTGATGAAATGCTTTGAGTTTTGTAGTTCTTCATATACTTGGCATCTGATAAAATGTTTAAAAAATAGGTTATGCTGTGCAGGTGTTACTAGGTGCTCAGAAAAGGAAGAGATGAAGCACATCTGGTATCTTTGAGCAAGAAGAGTTTTGTGGCTTAGTATGCTAAGCTGCTGCTGAGACATTTGAGATCCATTTTAACATTTCTGCTTTTCAAAGTGTCACATCCAAGAGTCTTATATTTACCTTTGCAAGCATGTAATATTATCCCCAACATGTTAATAAGGAAATGCACTTTTGAGTGATTTTTCCCACTATCATATAGCAAGTCAGTGTAGGAAATTAGAAAGGACCCAATATTGTCTTCATTTTAAGTTTCTCTTTAATATAATAAATATATCACCAAGGTATTTTTTAAGGTTCAATTTGGCAACACTTTACCCATTTACAATGAACAGAAACTTAGGGCAATATTTTGTTATCATGATATTATTTTCTAATATGCTATGAGTGTTGTTGTGGTGGTGGACCTTATATGTGAACTTGGAGCTGTTGCAAAATGAATGCAAAAATAGTTTTGTGCTCCAGTAATACTTGAATCTTCTCTAAAATGTCTTTTAAATATGATCTGGTGGGAACAGCTACATATTTTTGTTATCCACTTGATACTTGCCATCTGTAGAGAAACCTAGATGTATGGATTTGTTCTGGTAGCTATTGCTTTGCAGCACATCTCCTCCCTCTGCCTCCTACCCCAGACTGTCAGTGGTCCTGGAGAAGTCATTGAAACAATCCAGAGTGGGATGACCTCAATGTGGGGAAAACAAACCCTGTAGTTTTCAGGCAAAGAGAAAATATAGTCTGTGAAATATGATTACAATGCACATTGTGAAATGCTGGAGAATCAGTGGTGCTTTAGACGTTACTGATGGGCTTTTTTCTGTCAGATCCCATTTGGTGCTGTTTTCCTTGTATGGGGTTGCCAAGGTGCATGAGTGTTTGCAATTTTTGGCTGATATTTTTTTCCCTTTTCATCAATATTACTTTTTCTGCTGGTAGGCAGAGATTGTTCAGATGCATGAATTAAGAAGCACGTTCGATCAACAACAAAAAAGCCTTTTGACTTCTAATGCATTTCTTGCTGTTTGTTGGTAAGCTATCACTGTAAGGACAGACCCAGGATTTTCTTGACTGTGAAGAAGCAGAAGCAGCAGAATGTCTCAAGTTAAATTCACTAGCAGGAAAACCTTTTGCTTAACATACTAAAGCTCTTAAAAGGCGCTCATACTTTTCAGTGCTGTCTGCAATGCCTACTGTAAAAAGAATTAACTGCAGCATAATCTAGTAAAAATCTTTTTTACTGGAAGCTCTGCTACATGGCCAAGCAGTATTTGTGTTGTGCTCCTGCAACCAGCCTGGCTTGCTGTCTGATAGAGGTGTGTGCCACCAAATCATTACAGAACATATGTGTGTGATTTCAGTGATGCATCACAGGTTGTTGAGCCCCTGAAGACCACTGACTTCAGTGAAGCTCTAAATTAATACACACTACGAAGTAACTGGGATATCATAGGACTTGTTCAGCTGTTATTAGTATTGCCAGGTTTTTAATAGGTGTTTTTAAGAGTCATTATGAATGAAAAAATGCTAGTTTTTCAAAATTGAATGACTTGTCACATATGTTTGCCAAAGGAAGGTTGTATCAAATTATATTCATTGGCTCTCTGGTGTTCTGCTTTTTGGACAATAGGAAATCAAATTAATCTCTCTTTAAATCTGTAAAAACATTTCCTTTTAAGGCACTTCAAAACAGAAATAGTGCCATTGTAAAGGCAACCAGGCTTAAGGCTCAGCTTGATCAGTTTAATAAATGGGAAATAAGAGATGATTGCCTGTGATAGCAGGGAATGAATTTGATATTCATCAGAGACCTGAGAAATCCCTTCCATTCTGCACTCCTCTATGTCTATATGATATCTATTCACTGATTTGACTGAGCAAGGAAAATTTCATTTTAGAGTAGTGAGGCATATAAAAACTATGTGAATATTGTCATTTCCAATTGCAGGGTGACCATCCTGCAGAAGGACGTGAGTAACATAGGGATTGTTGAGATGTAAAGAGAATATTAACTTGTGTGTGTATATATATATATACACACACACATATATATATATGTGTGTGCGAGTGTGTATATATATATATACACACACACATATATATATGTGTGTGCGAGTGTATATATATATATGCATAAGATCAAATAATTTTTAAATGCTTTTTTTTGTGTTTAAGTGGATGATGATTTAATGTAAGGTTTCTCTCTCCCTGGATTACTGATAATGGCAGTTCACCAAGTACAGGGCTGTTGTGAATTACACAAAGCTCTCACCTAATTATTTGTGCATATATATGTATGTTCAAGAGGGACCATTGCCTATTTTTTGTATTCAATATTTTTTGGGTTTTCCCCATGTTGTCTTTGTAACTGCTCTTCAGATTTGATTGAAAATTGCCATTCTCTGGAGATTTGGCCGGTTAATCAAAAAGTGAGAACATTAGCACAAAAGCCTGATGCTGGTGTATTTGTGCTAGTTAAGACACAGGAAAAGAGGTCTCTCAGGAGCTGTTTCCCATCAAGTGTGATCATCCAGAGAGAGAGAGAACCTACTTTATGTTGCAAGAACCAAACAAACATTTATGAAGCACAGCTGCCAGGAGACTAATAGCGAGTATGTCTCTTCTTCCATAATCATTACAGAGAAGTGCAGGAGACTAAGAGGGGAAATATGAAGGGAAGGGCATATTTTAATAGCAAAAGCTTTCTTTTATTTGTGCCTTGGCTGAGGAAAAAAAAATATTGTCAGGAGCTTGTCATTATAGATTACTTGTCCTTCTCTGCAGTAAAATCTAAAGCAACTGTTGATTGTTGGATCCTTTCAGTTTGGGATTTACAGGACTTACACTCATGGTGCTAAAATTTCAAAAAACTCAAGGGTAGAAAACAAACAAGCCAGTGTCTGCTGCTCCCTGGGAAGGTGGCTCTCCCTTTGTTGCTCACTGAGGCAGTGCTGTCTCCGGCCAGGTCTCAGGCCCCACAGCCACTACAGAGGGACTGAGCTGGCTGAATACCATATTCATATATGGTATTAATACAAGATACTTAAATTATTACACCTTATCAGTATTATATCAGCTCAGTAATATCTGAAGTTTACATTGGTCATATTCTTGAAGGAGGAGTGTATTGAACAGAGATGAAATGGGAACTTCACTTTGACAATGAAGTTGTGGATTAACTGGAGGTAGGAGCTGATATTTTGGTAATGGAGATTAAAATTTCCAGTAAGGCAGGGAAAGCATGGCTGGTTTGGGGCTTTGGAAATTACACTAGGCAGATTTAATTCAGAAATTTTCTGAGAAAATGTAATTAAAATAACTGTTTGGGTTCATATGTATTGGTTATGGTTCTGTTGGCAAGAATACTGCTGCCATTCCTTAACTCTGCAGTCTCTCTATCACCACTCCTAAGTGGTGATAGAGAGACTGTCTTCAAAAATAAAAACCCAATTTGCAACTTTTCATATGTATTTCATTAACACTGTGCAGGTGAACTGTGAAATAGACCTTTTTATAGGTAGAACTTTTAGCACTAATAGTCCATTTTGAGCAGTTAAGACAATTTTTCAGTTTTTGAGTCATTAATTTTATTACAGAACTTAGAAAAATAATGATTTCTTTTTATTTTTCAAACAGTGGGAAACTTTACTCTGAGCACATCCAGATATGGAGAAGTACATTGGTAGAGATGCTTTAAATTTTGCTCTGTGCTATAAAGATGAAAAGATCTTTTAATTACTCTTATTTCAGTTTTGGAAGAAAAACACATTCTGTCTTTAGTAGCTGTACATTAAAAACTAGATTTTTTTTGTTATAGCAGATAGCAGTGGTTTTATGTAGAGAAAATAAACCTTCCACTTTTGGGAACTTGCTCAAATTAGTTATTTCTGAGAAATAGCTGCAGTAATATCCAAGGGGGTTCACAGAAACTTTCTTGCTCTGTTAAATGTCCTTTTCCTTGTTTACCTCATCCAGGTCAAATTTGCCTTTCAGAAGAAAACTGCTTTCCAAATAAAGAAATAATTGCTTGATGCAAAGATTTTCACAGCTAGTTAGTTACTTTTTGTAGTAAATCAGAATTTTAAGTCAAATCCCTCTGCAGGTGTCCAATTTTTCTCTGTTTACTTCAGTGTAAATCAAAATCTGTGTTATTTTGAGAAGAAAAGAGAGTCTGATTACTGTAATATTAAAGATTTTTAAAAGGGTGCATCATACATCTGTTGATCATGGTAGTAGTGCTTTCATTAGGATTATGATTGCTCCTCTAAGCACCTATTTATGGGCACATGCATGTTTCTGATACAGATCTGTCTGCTGTCCAGGAAAAGCCAGACAGAGGCGTGTGGGAGCTGCTGTTTCTTAATTGCTTGGATAACTGACAGTCAGTGTGGTTCCAAAACTTGCTGTGTTTATGATTCTCGAAACAAAAGGCACAAAATGTAGATGTGATGGTGCCAGATAGCATCTGTTATACGTAGCTTTTGATTTGCAGTTTCTGATTTGTTATACCCCAAGACTGGAAGGTGCACAGGAGGCAGCTAAGTTGGCTCTTTGCTTTGACGTGGCTGCACTTGAGGTCAGGCAGAGGGAAGCTCCTCTACTTGGAAGGAAAAGCCTCCAGACCACCAGGTGGGACAGAAAGAAAGGAAACAGAATGTCCAACAAATGGAGAGCCCTAGGTTTGGTGGGATCAAGAGCAAAGATACTCTCAGGTTTGGGAAGGGTGGGAAGAAGGGTTTGTACAAGGATTTAGCTCAAGTGTTGCACAGGGGGCTGTGTCCCAGGAGGGCACTGAAGGCAGGTCTTGTCAAGAGCAAGCCCATAGGACGGCTGCAAACACTGAGTGGGGCAAGGGGAGTTCTGTTGACAAAATTGAAGTAGTCAAGAGAAAAGCTTTAGGGGCTAAAAAGTGATGAAGTGTAGGACCCAAGCGTTACTAAATGAATGATGCTTACATTGTGCATATATAGATGACTGCTAAAATGACACAGCATAAAGCCAGACACTTATTTTTTGGCAGAGGCATATCTACAAATAGATATGTTGTTATTTCAATCTCTTCTTCCATGTGTATGTATGTGCTTCTTGCGTGTTTGCTTGGAAAAACCACACATGAAAATTTGCCAAAAACCATATTATTAACAAAGTCATGTTCATCTGTGATGACCTTTTGTCATAAGTGAGATTCAAACTTGGGTTTCATCAGTAACTCTGATGAAAATAGTTCTCTGTAGCTAATAATAGCTTCATTGCAATAAAAATACATAGTTTTCTATAGCCAGCAATGTCCCTTACTTCAAACCAGGAAACCCATTGTGACAGTGATTTGCAAGATGCTGTATGAAACAAGGTGTGGAATACCTCTTTTCAGTATGAAACAACACCAAATGTTCTGATTTTCCCTTGTAAACATTTTTGCATGTGACTTTAGAATTTGCATGGATATTTGAATATTTATTTAATTTTAAACTTTATGCAGTGGTGTATGTAAAACTTCAACTGAAATCAGTTGAAGGCAGGTTCTAGGCAGGTTCAAGATGCTGGTTAACCATTGAAATGTATTACTTATCTTGTGCTTAACAGAGGGAGATGACAAGGAGGTGCATTTTAATACCTCTTGAGACACAGGATCATCAATCTTCCAAGCAGCTTGGCCCCACAAAGCATGCTGCTTTCCAGGGTGCAGAAGGCATGTCCATAGCCCATGGAAGCCTGGTGCATCCAGGCTCCTGCTTTTGCAGATTCCCTGTGGAAATCTCAATTAGACATTACCAACTGTCTCTGCCTGCCTTTAACATCTCTTCAATACTTTAATAACTTGTCTGACTCTGTGTGCTAAACTCATAACCTATCATGTGTTATTTCAGTGACCTGATTGCTCTGGCTCTGTCTGTGTTTGAAACCTACTGTTCACACTCTGTAATATTTTCTTTTTTGATTACATGGGTGTTTGA
Organism: Fringilla coelebs; assembly: GCF_963513975.1. Taxonomy (NCBI): domain Eukaryota; kingdom Metazoa; phylum Chordata; class Aves; order Passeriformes; family Fringillidae; genus Fringilla; species Fringilla coelebs. The sequence goes on along the minus strand of NC_140028.1, from coordinate 139,660,552 downwards.
AAGTGTAAGCTTCCAATAATGAACATGCACATAAGAATGGGTTTAGAGCTTCTTACTGGAAGTCCTTGAATTACCCTGATCTAAATTTGAAAGTGCAGCATTCACAACTTTGACATTAAAGTTAAACATTTGGTGAATAACATATGTACTTTTTGGAAAGTGAAATTAAAATTAAAATAAATTAGCGTTAGAGCCTCACGTAGCTCTTTGATGTCAGCCTTCTCTGGCAAGCTATTAATAAAGGTCGTGATAAAATGTTTAAAAAGCTCTTGGTACTTCATGGAATTACAGAAGCTGCATTTTCTTATACTATTTTTAAGTCTTTGCTAATGAGCCTCAGTGATGTGCCTTGTGTGCTCAGTCAAGCCCCCTGCCCAGGGAGAGCCTGGGAGGAGTTTCCCCAAACACTGCTGACCATCAGCTGATTTTGTGCTTTGCTTGTCAACCTTCTAAAAACATGCTGACTGTGATGGCTTCTGTAGCATAGCTTTTATAACTGTAGTAGAATTATGATATAACACTGGCCAAACTGAAAATATAATTTCAAAAATGTTTAAAGTGACAAAACCCAATTTAGAACGGTTTCAGACAGTTGTGGAAGCTTTTCCGCTGCTGGTAACTCCAGTAATGGTTACTAAAATGAGTTAATAAAATTAGATGTAGGTTTAAATTTCGTTTTTGTTTCTTTGTTTTTTTTAATATCTAGGATGAAGATCGAGCAGAGGAGGACAACAGCAGAGTTGAGCCTGTTGGACATGCAGATACTGGTTTGGAGAATGCTACCAATTTTTCCCTGGAGTAAGTTACTGGCAGAACATATTGTTTTAATGAGTCTTAAGACTGAACACAGATTAGTGAAGTACTCAGAATAATATGAGTGATACTACTCTTAAGAAAGTGGGGCAATCTTTTTTAGGTCATGTGTCATTTTGGTTTTAAAAAATGGATCTTTTTAAAACAGATTATAAGCAGTTAAAAAAGTTTGTATTAAAGATGAGCATTGGAAACTTGACATTTATAAGTGCTGATGCTACAGTAGATTTTCTGCCTCAAAGAATATGCTTATTTGATGGAACTTTGAAAACTTGACAGGAGGAATAGGGTCAGTGCTAGTACAAATAGATCAACAGGCAAGAATTTCAAAGGGGGAAATCTTAATTCCAATCACTAGTTCTCAGTCTCTAGGAAGATGTGTCACAGTCACAAGTTGTGTGGTCAAAAACCTCATACTTTTGAATGGATCAAAACTGGTGTTTTAAAAATACAATCACTGAACAATATTTTATGTAGTCAAAAGATACTGCAAACTTGACCTTTTGCATTTCATTGGAAAGAACTGACCCATACCTTGTTATGGAGTTAATGAGAAAATATCCCTTCTAACCTTAAATTAAATCTTTTAAATTTATTAACTTAAATAAAATTAAATCTTCTGCTCCTGCTATTTTTGAATTAAATTATGAATTAGGGACAGAGGTTTTAAATGTTAGATAAAGATCATGGTGACATCTATTAGGCTGTAGAATGTGCATTTTACTTGGTTCCATTTACAAAATCTGTTACATTGTAAATTCCAAATGCTTCCTAAAAATAGAATTTGCAGAACTTCTGCAAATGTAATGCTTCCTTGTGTTGCTTTTAAGTAACTTATTGACTTCTCATCATATGCTACTTCATTTATGTTTTGTTTTGATCTCATACTTCTTTGCATGTTTGTTTGAAGCAGTTGGCCCAAACTTCTGAGAAAATCAGAAAGCCAGATTGAAAGAATCTCTTTTAGGAAGCTGTAATTTCCTCTTTTTTCCATTTTTCAAAATTTAACATTTGAATTTGGGATAGATTTTTTTTTTTTTTTAAGAAAAAGTGTAAGAAAAATGAGTGCAAAGATGTTAAATGTGCATGTGTTTCCACTTTTGCAGTTCCAGATGCATCACGCAGATTCTCACTTGTTCTCTTTCTTAGCCCTTAATTTTCTTCTAAGCTAATAGCAAAGTCAGAAGAAAGTTGATCAGAGAATCACAGGCCTACCAATAGCAAACAGTGTCTTTTAGAGTTCCCTTTGGAGGTCTGAGGAGTGGCTTGAGTCCTGTGAGCTGCTTTGCACACTAATGAATGACAGCTTAGCCTTAACAAACAGTGAGAAGGAAATAAGTCAGCCTGTACAGAACAGTATGAAGCACTGTATTGATCTCAGTCTTAAAACATTGGTCCATGGCTGAAGAATAACACGTTTTTGGCTGAAGTCTCTCAGCTCTCCTGTTGTTGCACTGGTTTCTTGAGCTAACAGTGACAACAAGGATAGAGACCTTCCATTCATGTTGTTTAAAAATCAAGGTAAAAATTCAGACACCAGTTGAGGCATACAGCAAATGTAAAAGCTACCTTAAAATACTTTTAGAAAATTTAATGTAGGGCAAAAGTAAAACAAACTGTAACCCAGGAGTTGTGTTGACTTCCCAACCATATGTGGTCTGGTTATTCTCAAATTACAGATTAAGAGCTGCAAGCTTTCATGATGGGCCACCATATGATCAAGAGCTTATTGAAGGAAGTAGAAAATCTTTTACTGCTATCACAGGGAATTTGTCTTGCTCTTTGCTGCATTTTGAGATTAAATTTTATTTGTGTTCTTATGAGGAACAAGTTTTTCAATGATCTGTTTGTATATATATCTGGTGCCAGGAAATAAGGAAAAAGTATGTAATGCTAGAGAGAAGCATAAGCTGCAAATTTAGATTGTGGCTTCTGTTCACATCTCTCACTTCCAGTTTTACTGAGAGGTTTGGCTTTTGCGTATTATTTTCTCATTTATGTATTTATAGCTCTTTATGGTTCATGGGCTATTTCCTCCTTTCCAGATGTGGGCATGTCTCAAACACATTAATAGATTTGGTCTAAATCTATTTCTACAATTTTTACATGTCTCTTTCTGAACCTGTATTTTCTTCTGCTGCTTTTTTTCCTCACTACAGCAAAATTTATAATTGAAAACTAGATGCATGGTTGCTTCAGGGGAGGTCTGGTTGGTTTTGAATGTTACAGTTAAAACTTGCTTTAGAACTTTACTTAGTAAGGAGATGCAGGAATCTTCCAGTAAAAGAAATGGAATTACAGTAATACAGATTAATGTGTTTTTAAACTGGAAGGATTTAGCCAATTAAAAATTTATTAATTCTCATTTGATTATGAGGTAGTTATGGGAAAGCTAATGTAAAAAATTTAGCGTTGGCTCTAAGATAAAAAAGTAAAGCATGCTAGCGCTATGACGAGCTTTTAGGTTTCTGAGGAAAAATTGTGTGTGGCATTTAAGGTATTTCTACTGAATGGTCAGTTTAACTTTAGAATAAGAAAGAAATAAAGGAATATGCATGCAGTGATGATGATGAGACCTATTTTTATGCATTCAGCTAAATTAAAAAAAAATTATATTTTTCTTGGTTCTATTAATTGAAGTATTTTTGATGATTGATCTCCTTTCATGCCATCAGATTAATCTTCAGGTACGTAGCGTTCAACAATGCTTTCATCACCATGACTTGGTTTCTGGAATGGTTTTGTTTTTCTGTGTATGTTTGTGTGGGGTTTTTTGGTTCCTTCACGGTCCATGTTCACATTCCCTCATTGGTCATTGTCTCACAGTGATATGGTAAAGCTCGTCGAGGTCTCCAATGACGGCGGGCCTTTGGGAATCCATGTAGTGCCTTTCAGTGCCCGAGGCGGAAGGTAACGTATCGTGTAGGATTTTCTTTGCCTTGTAATTTGCTGTGCTATAACTTGTGTTAATTTCTGTGCTGTGGGCCTTTCCCTCTGTACAATATTTTCTGTTTTTCAAGAGGCAGTCTCACTGATTAGGAAAGCAAGAAAGGCAAGTTTACTGGCTCTGTGCTTGGAATGGACTCCATAGTTCAAAGGCTCTGCTTAGAAGGAGCTAGAATTTGGTGTTGTAATCTCGGGGTAAATTGAAGGATAAAAACGTTTCCTTTTGGACTCCTAAAATAATGTATAAACTTCTGCCCTAATTCAGGTGGATATTTGTGCAACATTTCCTGGTGTACTGTTTAAACCACAAGTTTTCAAATAACAGCAGGAGTCTAAACCAGAGGCGTCCTACGCTTTTGCTTGTTAAGAATAGGAGAGAAAACAATTGCCGCACTTTCATAATTTCATGTTGCCCCATCTGTTGGGGTTAAAATGAAGCAGCAAAACCAGTTGAAACATTCTGGTTTGGGGAAAAGTGAACCTGTTTTACAGGCTGAAACTCCCGGAGTTTGATTGCTTACCCACAAAAAAAAAGGGGGGTAAAGAAAGGAGTTTACATTAAAAAATACAATGTGTGGGGGATGTTATTAATAAACAGAATGCATAATCTCTAATGCTTAATTTGCTAATGCAGAGTTTTAGTGTTTAGAGTCATGAAAATAGTCTCAGAAAAAAAGCTAAACTTTTGTATTAATTAGTGATGGATTTGAAAATTTAAGTATCTTGAGAAATGATAATTTTTCAGCAATATATGCAAATTTTATACTGTGTTTGTATATTCTAAGTACACACTGTATTTTCTCTCTTAAAGGAAAAGGGGAACAAATATATGTATCTTAAAAGTAGTCTTTGCACATGAAAAGGGGTGTTATATTCTTGTGTCTGTGGTCCCAGTAGCAATTTCAGTTTTATAATTAAAAACTAACAAATTACCAAAACTAATTTGCTATACAAGTGTATCTCTCAAATATTAATATGCTATTTTCAGAAATACTAGAGTGTTTTAGGTATTTTTCCTTCTATACCGAATATCTTCATGTGATTTTAAACACAGTATAAGAACTTTATTTGCACTTGTTACTTGAAACCCAGTGCTTTCATAGCCTGAAGAGTATGAGCTGTTCATACACTGACATGCATTATGACAAAATGTAATTTGTCTTACTTGAAAGCTACTTTTTCTAGGGTCTACAAGTATTAAGAGCAAACTTCTGTTAAGTGGTGAATTCTTCTCTTCATAATCTGAAATTCAGTAAATTCAGAGTGGGGATGGAAAGACCGTGAGTGCACAGTACTTCAAACATAACTCAGAAGTAAATGAGATCGAGGTAGGAATGGTTGAAATGTTCCCACAGTTATCTGGGATTTCAGCAGTGTGAAGGCCAAGGAAAAGACTGGTTTAAGAATGTCAGCTGCCTACTAAGAACTTGTTTAATAATGCTGATGTTAAAATATGTATTTTGACATTTTGAATAAGAATTTTAACTTGAGTAAAATTTGCTTCCAGCCTGTGAATGTGGTTGTCAAGTCTGAGGCAAAGCTTAACTGTTCATACATAATGAGACCATGTTAAAGAAAAAAAGCCATAAACACAGAAATAAAATATGAATATTTTTTAAAAAGAAATTTAACTATAGCATGCAAAATTATATTACGAAGTTTTACTTCAGGAAAGCCAATTTTAAATATAGATGTTTCAAGTCAGGACATAGTGGAAAAGCAAATTCTATTATGAGGGAAATAATTTTTATATTAAAATGTATCCTCTTTTTCTTCATACTACTAGAACTCATTTCATTGAAAAATGGACCATATGTGTAATTGCTGAGTTTTTTTGACGCTCTACAAAATAATCTGCTGAAGAGGGGAAACACACCCATGTCTTGAAAGTGTAGAGGAGCAGAGTTGGGGAGGGTCTAGAATATTTCCAAAAGTTTTCTGCCGTGCTGTGTGTGTTCTAATGAAGGAATAGCAGAGTTCATTGCTTGGGATTGATTCTAATGTGTTGTGCTGCTGCTTTACTCTCTGCATACCCACGTCTCTGCATGCTTTCAGGTAGGATAAACACATTTTTCTCCAACTGCCTCCAGTGTGGGCAGGGGAAGGAACACAGGTTCAGGTTTGAAGCAATTGGTGGGGATTTGATTAATTTTTTTCCCCTCCTGGTTATGACACACTTGTTTCTCCTTTTGCTAGATTCAGAGGGAGAGCAGATGCATGGCAGGGATCTTCTGCTTCCTACTTATTTCTCACTGTGGCACATAGCTGCTCTTTGTTCTTCCCCTGGCTGCAAAAAATAATTCTTCCTGCTACAATCAGCCTACAACTCCCTGCTTTTAATAACTTGATCAGGGGATGTGCTTAGTACAAACCCAATTATAGAAAACCAAACGCAGGACTGAGTAAAGACTTTGAGGGATGTCCAAAAAGACAAGATGTCATTTGTCATATAGATTAGTCCACTGTCCCATTGTTGTTTTATATTTGCTTACTCTTCAATTCCAGTTATGCTGTGTTTTCAGGTACTTTTCTTGTAGTTTCTTTCTCTTGCTTTTGAAAATGTTACTCAATAGGCAATGGTTATTGAATCAATAGCTTGAAAAATTATTATGCAATTCACCTTTTTTTCCCTATGCAATGAGCAGGAGCCTTCTCCCGCCAAAAAATTTATACCAGAAAGGAAACACTCCAAAACTATAAAAAAATATGTGCCATAACTATGTCCTTTACTTCTGTTGAGAAAATATTTGGCTTTTTCGTGGTCTTTTGGGGGTTTGGAATAAGAATCTTTTGAGTACTGACTTGATCTTGAACAAAATCTGTAAAGGTCTCTGCCTCATCTATATAGATGCTACAAATTATTTCTGTTGCCAGTAAAACTGAGACTTTTTAAAAATAAAAACCCCTGTATTTCTCTGGGAAAAGTACTATTGATTTGTAAAGACATAGTAAAACTTTATTCTATGTATGTTTCCTTGTTATCCTTCTGGTTTTGCCTCTAGAAATGTTTCTCTCTTTTATTGGCCTATTTGATCATATGATTTTGTTAGCAGATTTTATTCACCTTATCAAAAGGGAGGAGGGAATACATATTCATCACCTTATGGTTATGCATTTTTTAAGGATAAAAGTTTTGTTTGCAAACCTGCTGGCACATTTTTGCAATGGCATAGATGCAGTGCTGAGCAGAAAAGGAGGCATGAAAATGAAAGTAGAATGAAGGAAGAAGAGAAGGCAAGTAGGAAAGTGTTCAGATAAGAGTAGAAAAAAGAGGGAATGAATGAGAGAAAAATATGAAAGGAAAGAAAATTCTAACTCTGTGCAAAATTACCATACCACCAATCCTTCCTTCTTATTAGGTGCTCAGAGACAGAAGCAAACAGTCCCTTAAGAATCTCATTTGAGCAGCCTGGATGATGTGGGATGTTCTGTTGATGTTTAAGTGAGGATGCACCAAGTTCTCTGAAAGCTCAACAGCAATTATAGCCTAATTTACCATTATATGGCCTCTTCTGCTTTTGAAATCTCAAGCTCTGTACCCTAGCTGCTCTTCTGAAATCCTGCCATGTCTGTCTTTGGAAAGAGATTCAATTGACACAAGGAATAAATGAGAGAACATCAGAAATCTCTGTGAATAATGATATGGAAATCAGAGTCCCATAGTCCCAAGTCTACTCTGAAGTCTACTTAGTAAAGCAGAACTGAAAAGGATTTGGATATTCATCTGAAAACCCCTCAATGAACATCCACTAATAAGTATCAGACATGTTACTTTGATACAGACAGGTATGCACAGTTCTGCCAGTTTTTTTTCCTGTTGAAATATGCCACAAAATCCATGATTAACTGTACATCTAACACCTGCAGCTAAAATTTTTTTTTTTTTAATATATCCTGAATGTCTTAAAATATTAGGAAGTCTCAAAAGAAAGGAAAAAAGGGAATTTTTGTCAGTTTAAATGACAAATTTAGCAGGTTTGGTTAAAAAGAAAGAAAAGCATCAAATGGAGGTGGGTGTTTAAACATACACAAACCCTAACTACCCTTACTGGAAATCTAGAAATTTGAATTTTTTTTATACTCTATTTTTTAAAAATTGGAAATATCCTTCATTTTGTAGAGTTTATCAATTCACCTCATGTGTCACTGTAAAAATTTTAGTCTTGTACTCAAGGTACAAAGAAAACTGAAGTAATAGCTAATGGCCATTGTCTATAGTGAGAGTCCATAATATTGCCTTCAAGGTGCCTCTCTAGTGATCATATTCTCTTTGATCAAGTAGGAGGTCTGTGCTGTCTGACTCTCCATTTATTCTTCTGCATTCCCAGCCTTTTAAGTCTCACAGGTAGCAATGGCTTTCAAAAACATATGTATGGGGAAAAAATTCTCTGTGGATTGAATGTACCATTCCCTCACTCTTGTATCTGATTTCAAACTGTCTGATCTCAGCCTTTAAGAAGTTTTATAAGCATAATTTGAAGTACTAATCAAGCTAAAAAGCTGAGGAGTGGTTTCCAAAGATTGGAAATTGGTTCTGGACTTCAGGCATGAAATTTAAATGCCTCCACAGTAGCGCTATGATGTCAATGTTGGGTAAAGGACTTTATGTACAATTTAGCTTTGAGTAGCCACAATAATTTAACTTGAACAAACGAGCCAATTTTCCTACTCTGACCTCTGAATCTAGGAATTTTATACTGTGGTTGTGGTCTTATAGAACTTTTCAGAGATCTTTCTAAGAATGAAACCGCTGCACATCAGCTTTTCAATCAAACCTTATTTTTGTACCTTAATCTAGTTTTTGCCTTTTCATGTCAGCGACTTAACATAAACATTTAAATTGGCTATTTTCTATTCTGTCTGATTTGATTACACTACATTTAGCTTGCAGGTAAATAGATAAATAACTTCAGTTTGTACATACAATGGGCCATGATGGCCAAATCATATTCTAGATGCTCAGTGTCAGTTTTTATTTTAACTTCCACTGTCAGTTTTTATTAAGGTAAATTATCATCATTTCCATACATCTGGATGACATGTGGAGAGTTTGCATTTCACAAACTACCCCAACTAAGTCAGGCAATTTAGATGTCAATAAAAAAATCGCTGCTTATTTCTAGTTTTATCATTGCTTGTAATTTATACTGAGAACTGAAGTGTTAACACATGTAGCTGAGTTTATTTTAGTAGTATAATTAGAGTAATGAACCTCGTGGAAATACAGTGGTGCAAATGCTGATATAATCTCAGCTGCTTACATTCCCAGTCAGGTATTTAAAATAAATACAAAGATTGAGCTCTGTGCTTTGGCAGTTTCCCTTCTGTTTCCATGTCAGCTAATGTTAGTCTAAAACAGCACAGGTAAAACATTTTTATTTATTATTGTTTCAACAGGATTGTAGGCTTGCAGAGTGTTTTGCGAAGGTTCACGTGATTATTAATCTCATTCTTGAAAAGGTTGGAATTGAGAAGTTTTGTAATGGAAGAATTTGTATTAGAAACTGTGTTGACTTACTTTAACTGGACAAAATTAAGCAAATTCAAATATACCCATACATTGGTACGCTATATGGTTGTGTTTAAAAAAACATGTATATACTGACTTTGATACTTTATACCAGATAAGTTTTGATGCTTTCAAAATTTATGTCTTTCTAATGTAGGAAACGTAATAGTGAAGCTGTAGTATAACTCCACTTTGCAGGATTAATGATGGTGGCATATGGCAAGGGAAAAAATCCAATTTGTTTTTAGGTTACTGCATATTTGCAAGATCAGGTCTACTCTGTTTATCCCCAGTTGCTGCAACAACAAACATGAATTGCCAGCAAGTCTTTTTTAGAGTCACATTCTTATATTTAGCCATAGTATGCTGGAGAAATACTGTAGGAAGTTGGAAGGCTTTTGTTAATTTTTGAAGAACACACATTTTCCGTAGTTCTAGTTTTCTCTGCTATGCAAACCCTCATTTGGGAAATTGTTTCTGGAAATGTGTCTAAAGGGATCTTTTGTGCCATGTGTTTATGTAAAAAATTAAATAAATGAAAAGGCACTGTGAGAAGCCTGGTTTCAGGTTTGACTCAGTCTGTTCATCCAGCCTTGAATTTGCTCTCAGTGACTTTAGCTTTATATTCCTTGCTTAACCTAGCTCTAACATTTGCTAAAATGCAAAATCCTCACGAGCACCATATGCCATGTTAGAAATGAGCAGTCTTTCATTAACAGAACTTGTAGCCTTTGTTTAATGAGATTATTTACAATTTTGACTGGTAGTTTATTTATCTGTTCCGTTATTCTACTATTGGTTAGGATTAGTAATATTTTTACAGATTTGAAAGCCTAAGTGGAATCAATTTAGGAAATGTCAAACCATGCATAAAGGTGCATCTTGCATTAATAATTTGATATGAATTTAGAATGTGAGACAGTAGAAAGCAACATTTCAAAAAAATGCTATGTCAAAACTATTGATAGAGCAATTATTTTGTAATCCTAAGTACATGGAGACATTGGGATGAAATAGCCACATTATTTTGTGTTGTGTATTGTCATTATATTAACATAGATTGTTGTACTTTGTGTAGATATTGTTTTGATATTTTGGTACTTTTTTATAGTTAACCATATAAACCAAACACCTTTTGTTGTTTCTTTGTATGCTCTTGTGCAAGCACTGCAGGCACACACAAATTCTGAATTGTCTTTGGGCATTGCAGAGGAGTACGCCTGCATCAAAGAGCTCTTGGGCATCAAGTGAAAGAAGAGTAGATGCAGCTCCTTTCTTTCTTGCTCAAGTATTTTGTTGGTTTTCTCTTAAATGTAGCATTCCCTATTTTATAATTTCCTTTGCCTATCTCTTCCTCATTTAGAGTTACAGTGGCTTCACTTTGTGGCTCAAAGACAATCTCCCTAAAAGAAATTCATCAGCTCACAAAGTGAAGAAGTCACAAACTTGTTTTCTAACACATCAGTTTTCTATGTGTCAAAACTATAATTCTGATAAAAATAGCATAGTGAAGCCATAGAAGTAGTTTTCCTTTTTACTATTAATATAACTGTTAGTTTGGTTCTTCATGGAACTATCAAACCATCCATAATTTCTTTATTTATCAGTTTTAAAAATCTGAGACTGCCTTCAACACTTTTTTTTTAGTGAACAGAAGGAAAAAAGGGGTTGAATCAATATTTTAAAGTTTGTTTTGTTTTACTTCCTGTGACTACATAATGTAATAATGAATAATTGTAGTGCAACATGGTCATTAGGTTAGTGTGTCACTGTTGTGGACTTGTAGAGTTTCTTGTCATGCGAGTGTCTGACTCAAGCTTCATTTGATGATTTGTGTTGTCAGAATTTATGGTTTTTTTTTCCTCATGGTCTGTTTACATTTATAGATCCTTTCAACATTATATCTTAATGTCTCTAGGTGGTTCCAAAATGGAAATACTACTAGGATCATTTCTCCTACTCCTTCATCTGCTTTGTGGGAGAAAATATATGACTATTCTATAAAAAATGTATTATTTGGTTATGCTGGTGATAAATTGGTAAATGAAGAATTGAAAGTGGAAGAAATAATTTAATTTTGCTTTTTTGACCTGTTTGATGAAGTGCTCAAGTGCATACATAACTTTTGAGCACTCAAGGAGTCCTTTTAAGCACCACTGACTGCTGATTTACTCTGAGGTATTACGTGTGAATGGAAGTGCTGTGATCACTGAAAGGTTTCTGCTTAAAAGTCATCTGTGGTCTTCCAATTCCTGCTGATTTGGAACAAGTATTTTTCTCGCCATGCCTTGAAATGAATTCTGAAAAAAGTAATGCTGTTGACTTGACTGATGTGAGTTTGACCCACTGATCCCACATCCTGTGGGATTTCACTGTGAAGCTGATCTTCCTAAAAAAAAAAAAATCAAGTGCAGTGTTGATGCAAGAATAATCCTGAAGATTAAGTTCTCCTTCAGGTAGAGAGTTCAGGTATAAAAACATCACTGACTTTGCATACTATCCTGCCAGTACCTCAGAAGTCCTTTCTTCAGGATCCTTTTTCATAATTTCAGGTTGAATATTTGTTTACCTTTTTTCTGTAAATATGTCCTTAAGATGATTGTGGGTAAGCGCGATACAGAGGGGAGGGACTAACTCATTGGACAAAGGCTATAAAATGGAAATTTTCTTCAGCCAATTAATTTAAGACAAGATTCTGAATATAGAAAGACCATTTAAATTTTTAATTTCATCTTTTTTATTTTATTAAAAAAAGTTAAGATTTAAAAATAAAAGCATTTGGTCTTCATGAAATTATTGAATTCTCTATCCATCCCCTTATTACAGGCTGTTTATTACATGAGATGACCCCACGTTTCACTTGCACAGGAGTAGTGAAGGTTGTGGCATTCTCTTCTAATTCAAAAATTCAAATTTTAAATTAAATCTATTCAGCTTCAGTTAACTAGCAGAAAAGATATCTTTTCTCAGATGTGTGGTGGTTCTTGGAGTTTTTACTACACAGAAATCTTGGTCTTTTTCAAGGATGGATGTGCTGTCATCCCACAGCCTGTTCATTCTAACTTTTAACATGTTTGATACACCTAGGCTTTTTGTTTCATGGAAAAGGGATAATAAATCAGATAATTCTTGAAATTATTTGAAACTGTGCTATCCTACTTCAAGGTAAAGATGGTTTTAAAATATAGTTTCTGTAGTGATCCTGGTAAAATATTAAATCAATAGGATTTTCTATGTTGCAAATTATTCAGGTAGTAATAATGAGTAATCTTAATGTTCCAGAACCCTGGGGCTGCTGGTGAAGCGATTGGAGAAGGGTGGAAAAGCTGAACAAGAAAACCTTTTCCGTGAGAACGATTGCATTGTCAGGATTAATGACGGAGACCTGCGGAACAGGCGATTTGAGCAGTAAGTGTTCTTACCACACCTTACATTGCATTATTTGGTTTTTAGCACCTTGGAATAATTTGGGGAAGGTAAGAAAGAAACCTCTAAGCTTGCCTTTCTAATAAAGAAAAGATACACTTAAGGACATCAGTGGCTTTTATATAAACAGACTAATGAAAAACCCAGGATAATTATTGTCATTAGAGTATATGCAATTCTCACTTGATTGTTTTTATATGTGATGGATTCTTTTCTTCTTATATTGGTAATCGGTTTTTCTTGAAATTCCCATATGACTTTTGCTCTTATATTTGCATTGCACCATCAATATAAATGGACAACATGAGGACTTTATTTTTAACATTTAAAAAATGTGTGATTTCTTGATTGTGTGAGAACTAAAGGTTCTGTATATGTAGAAACTTCCTGGAGAAGTCTGAGAGATCAGTATTTGCTTAGTAGTTTTCTGGACTTGATAGAATCTCGAAATGAATCATACTTTTAAGAGGAAATTGTAGTTCACACTCAGGTAAGAGAAAAATAGAAGAGGTATGCAGGTAATGAGTGATTTCGTGGCTGATCATATTGTTCTGAAATTCGTAACACACTGAGGGCCAAATATAATTCGTTCTGATCATCTTACACTTAACATATATTTGAAATGTGGCTTTAATTTCTTTGACTCTAACCTGAATTGAAACATCACCCTGTACCATATGGTTGGAAGCAGCTTGTCTCTGCTTGTTCTAAGGTTCTGAATCACAGTTTGTAAAGACTGTGAAGAGACCTTGTTGTCTTTGAATACTTTGGATTGTGACCTTGAAGCCCAGTGTCTGTCTGTACAGGATTGAGCATTTTTTCCCCATCTCTTAGTGTTGTATTCTGATATACTACCCGCTGAAAAAAATTGAATTGTAAGCTGGACTGGTTGCAAGACTCCATATAATCAGAAAATTGTGGAATACATGGTCTTTTATAATTAGTAATTTTCTTTCTAATTGTTCTGTTGTCACTGTGGTAGCAGTTATTGCAATTACTACAATTATCAAGGTTCAAAACGAAAGGACACTACAGTCCTGCTACAGAACTGTCTGCATGTCATGACTGTGGTTAAAATTTTTGCTTTTCTGAATCCAGTATTTGCTACATTAGTCATGAAGCATATTTAACCATAGTGTTGCCCTAAAGCAGTAAACCTTAGCGAAAAGCAGACCAAATAGACGAGCGAACAGATTCAAGTTTTATGGTTTATGCTTGAGTGCAATGTGTCTGTCAGCTCGTGTTGCTTAATTAACATCAGTAATTATGCTTATAATATCTCATAGTCTGCCAGTCCTAATTTGCTGATTTTCTGTTCACTTGAAAACCTAGAGCACAGCATATGTTCCGCCAAGCCATGCGTACGCCGTTCATTTGGTTCCACGTGGTGCCCGCGGCGAATAAGGAGCAGTACGAGCAGCTGTCCCAGAGCGAGAGCGTCTTCTACTCCAGCCGCTTCAGCCCCGACTCCCAGTATGCCGAGGGGAAAAGCATGAACAATTCTGGACTTCACACCTTACAGAGAATGTCTCGAGTGGGTAACCACTCTGACCAGACAGACTCCTACTCACAGCTACCTCATAGTGTCAACTCATCAGGGAAACCACCCTCCGGCCTGGTACCGTCACCTCAGAAAGTTCTCACCTCCACTGCCAACAGTGGCTATAACACCAAAAAGATAGGGAAGAGGCTCAGTATACAGCTAAGGAAAGGTAAGGCACGAGTGTGCTCCTTGTGCAGCAGGAGATGTGTGTGTAGGGTATGTGTGTGTGCCCAGTGCCGCTGTCCTGGGCAGGAAGGCTGGCAGGAGCACGGGGAGTGCAGTGGGCTCATTTTGCAGCCAAGGCACTGAGTTGTCCCTGAGAGCAGGACCAGGAGAGGAGACCCACCCTGCCTTCAGGGTGTGCAGCATGCCTGCAAAAGGCCATTTTGAGGAGTGCTTTAGCATTTTTTTCTGTTTCCCACCCTGCCTTCAGCATGTGCAGCATTCCTGCAAAAGGCCATTTTGAGGAGTGCTATAACATTTTTTTCTGTTTCTCAGCTAATAAAGTAGTGCAGTAAATGCCTCAAATTCTGTTGGCCAAGACCCAGGAGTGGTGAACTATTTAATGTAAACAACTAAGCAAAAATGGCCCATGTTCTGCACTTCACAGTTAAGACTTTTCAAATTTGAGTTTTGCCTTTAGATTTTAAGAGTGTTTTGGATCCACTTGGTAAATTGGACATTCTGATTTCCAGCTAAAGCTTTCATTTTTTTCCACTGAGATGTTGGAACGTTTGGTTGAGATGTTATGTGATATTTCCTGTCTTGGCCCTTACGCTAATATAAGTTGAATGGGGGTGAGAGACACTATTTAAGGTAGTGTGTGCTTATCTCAACATCTGTGTTATATGTGCACATTTAGGTGCATTGGTACATCCATGAAATTTTTATGATGTGAGAAAATTTGGTATTTTTTTGTAGTTAATGTGTAGATGCTTTTAAGATAGTTGAAAGTATAATAAAATGACATTTAGATACCAGTATTCTTAGCTCTTGGGAAATGATTTTTTTAAAGAATTATACATGCTGTAAGCTTTATGGTATTCAAATGAGCGTGTTTAAGATTAGCTATAATTTGGTCTCTAGCAACAAGAACAGTATTTACATTACACAGCAGAAAGTTTACCCATGTGACAGTATTCTCCATGAACTTGGCCTACATTCCCCTTAAGGTACTCTTAAGTGCTTAATGTTAATGATATTTATTAATTAACCTTTTTATTGAAAGACATTGAAGACAGTGCACTGAATGGTAGAGATTTTACAGTTTCACAGGTACCAGGCTACTTGTCACATTATCATTATGCTTTCCTTTCTATGAACTTCGCATGAACCACCAGATTGCTTCTTTCTGGTTGCTGAATTTTAAGCTCTGCAAACTTGGATGACATAAGGTTGAGTTGACAGTTTGCTTCTGTTGTTGATGCTCCTTCAAGAATTTCTCTAGGCCATCAGCTCAGATCAGCCTACTTGGAAAAACTTGCTGTTATTGGTTGAGTAAGGAATCGGTGTGCTTATAAATATGCTCTCAGTCACTACAGTGATTTTTACCTGGGTTTTTTCTATCTGTGGAAGTCTTTAGAAGTATTACTTGGACAGTACATAAAATAATTCTCGGCCAGAAGTGGAAATAAACATTTCATATTATTTAAAAAGCACCAACAAATAAATATATAATTTTGGACCCCAATATTTTCGCGTGAAACAAATATGGTGTTACAGCTCCTCATAAGATTCAAGAATATAATTTGGCATTTTATGGATTTTTGGCTGTGATATGATGTTATATTTGGTCATCTTGCACTGGATACTCTTTCAGAAATACTCCCCCCAAGGCTATAATATAATTTTTTTCCTGCTGGCGCTAATATCTTAGGTGGGTTTGGAGTAAAGAAGATGCATGGTACCTGTTGCTGAAAAGTGATCTCAAAGATACTTTAACATCTAGTTCATACCAGAGGAGTTTGATGGCTCTTACAAAGGTCTCACTTTCAAAGTAAGAACTTTGAAATATATTTAGAATATATTTCAGAAATTTAAAGAGGATATTTGTTTCTAACAGTTGGCTTACTTGAGAATACTACTTATGGTGGAATGGCACCTAGCTCAGGCTATAGATAAAGGTAGAAATTGTGTTTTATGCATGGTAAAAATAAAGAAAACGGGCCTAAGGAAAGATGCCTTTTTATCATTGCTGTATTTTGTTTGTTAATATCCACTGTAGAAAGAAGCATGCCCTCCCATTTTGACATTTGATCACTCTAAGAACACACATGTGGAGCAATGAATGCAGCAATCTGCTTGAGGATGCCCCAAGTATTTTGTTGAAAATATGAGTTCAGTAGGGATGTTGATTGTTTTTGATGATTATTTCCAAGGAAGGATGTTGAAATAATACAGGCTTTAAAGATATTTAACAAATTGCTGACAAATTTAACAAACTGCTGACAGGCAGCAGTTGTTTCACCAGTTAACATAATTACTTTAAAAACTCATGCATGCCTCATGCATTAAGGCATGCAAGGTGTCATCTTAAAATTCAGTTTTCATTTAACCTATACATACTGATAATGGATGTAGTATATGAGAATTGACTCTTTTTCAATACAGACATACCTTCTTTATTACAGCTGTGTTTTTATATATTGCATAAGCTTTATGATATAGGGTGACAATCACAGAATAACCCTACAATATGTGCTTCTGTAATTATGATTTCTTAATATTTATTGCTGATTTGGCATTTTAAAATAACCTGAACTTTCATAGGATTTAGCTGTTTAATAAAGTCAGAAGAGAAGGTCAGTCATATGTTTCAGTCAATGTGGAATGTTTGTTGGCTTTTCTAAATGAAAATGGATATCTGTTTATCTTGCCTTAAAGGTCAAGGCCTGAACTTTTAGCATATAGATGTAGGGGTTATTGCTGATGTTCATATGCCATTAAGGCTGTATAGCAGTCTAGCTTAATAGCTCACGCAAATTAAGATAATGCAAGACATGACAGTGAGCCTGTGTTTGTATACATTTTGGTATAAACTGATAGTAAATATAAATTTAAAAAAATTGTTCTTTGCAGCTAAAGAATAAAGAAAATAAGACCACTGATAGAACACCCGGAGTGTTAGGATGAACTTTGAGCTCATATGCACCAGGACACTCCCAGAGTGTTCCTTCTTTGGCTCCAAGTGTTTGAACCAATGCAACTGAGAGGAATTTGGTCCAACACATCTAAATAATAAATAACCAATTATATAGCAAATGGCTCTAAGGCTCAGTCTTTGAGCACTTAGTAACTCACAGCATTTAGCCTGATGCTCACTAAAGCATTCAAAAGACTGCTTTTCCACTGGACATTGTGCTACTCAGATTTCATATCTGCTGCTTTTCATACTGCTGTACTAAGACAAGCTTGAAGTACTCGGTCTGGAAATTAGCTTAATCTTATTTGTTTGCCCCTGAATATGCTGCTCATTGCATCATATGATTTCTATCTATAACTACATGTTTGTATAGCTAAATTAAATACAAAATTCAGGAAGTAAAATGTCAGCAGTGAGCTCATGTTTCTTAAGTTGGTCTTAGTTCCACCAAATATTTTGCTGATTTTTTGTCTGAAGTGTTCAGTGCATCAGGACTTCAGTCCACAGCTCCCCACTTCCAGAGGGTGACTTAGCCACCGACCATGGGAGTTGTGATTATCTCTTCCTTTTTGGCCTCTCCCTTGCAAAAGAAGAAAAAGAAAGGGAAAGAAATGAGTGACAGAACTGTCAGGAAAGCTGTAGCAGTTACATCCCTGTCACACAGAGGACATAGCAGCTCTGTTCTAGAAGATAAGTCTTGAAACAAAGGAGCCCCCTCTGCGCAGTGCAGGAGAGAAAAATGGTTAAATTGTAGATGTGAGTAGGATTATAAGACTTTGCTCTTCAGAGTTCCTTGTGTTCCTGTTTGACTTGTTGGCCTCACTGAGGTTAATAATGCTACATCTTGTGTACAGAGCTGACCTGAAACTCTGCAAGTGCCACCAGGGGACTGGGCATTCAGTGCCATGGCACAGTGGGACTCAGCCCTGCTCCACCCAAGTTCCTTTCTGCAAGAAGCTGCTAGAGACACAAATAAGTTGGCTTTCATAGTTTGGGAGTATGCTAATTTGAAATGGCATCATATTTGCTCTGGAGTGGAGCACATCTATGGACAGTTACTTGATTTGCTTGGATTCATATATCAGAGTGTATAAGACAGGACCCTGAACTTGTCTGTAAGATATCCTGCATCATGGATCTGAAGTGTACAGATTTATATGCATTTTTCATTATACTCTCCTGTTTTCCCCACACAGAATCTTGAGCCAGACTTTGAACTGACATTTTAAATTTTTGTTTAAAATTTCTTTTGAAGTGATATGTTCTCTTGAAATTCCTGTTCAGATGCAGAGTGTTTGTCAGTTTTGAAATGAAGCGTGTAGATGCCTAAATTACTTCACTGACCTTGAGAAATGAGATTCAAAAGTGAAGCAAATAATTTTGAGCATTATTAGTCACTGAAGAAGCATAAACTGCATCAGTTTCATCTTTCCATTTTTTAAAACCACTTCTGATCACCATTAGCAGGCTGTAGCATAAGGGGAAAAGAACGTTTCTATTAGGTTGATCAAAGATCTTCTTGAGTGGTCTGAGCTGTACTTCGAGAAAAAAAGCCTCACTTGTTCCAAATCACTCAGCTACATAAAAATGGGCATGCAATTAGTCTTGATTGTGTATGTGGCTGCAGAAATTTTGTAGACAGCTGAGCAGTCAGCCTTCTAAGCAGTCATTTGCATGTACAGTAAGCCTGACTACATGTGCACAAATTGTGAAAATATGGGGCTTAAACTAGGAGCAGTAAAATGATCTTGGTTAGTTTAGTGATGCCCCTTACAGTAAGAACATATTTGCTATTCAAATCTTACATGAGGCTCAGTCCTTAAAAAAACAACCTGGTTTCCAATGTGGAACACTAGGATAATTAGTTCAGCAGTCATCCATCTGTATCTGGATCTTCAGAAAGAGTCTCCTGTGAAAAAAAGCCAGGGGGGTTGAAGTGCTTGGAAGGACAGTGTCTGTTCTGAATATTATTAGAGAACATTTGGCCCTTCTGCTTAGTTTTATTACAATGTTATCTCTCTCCTTATTCTCCATCCCAGTATAATCTACTACTTTCATTAAGTGACAGTGCTTTATTTTGTAATTTTTGTGATTTTGCGTCACATAGTCTTTTTATCTGCAACCAACCTTGCTTATTGTTTCAGGAAAGGGAGAGTGTGTTCTTTGTCTTGCCTGAAGAATCTATACTTTCCCTTAACAATTCACCCACATGACTTTTACTTGTTAAGATTGCTCTGAAATGTTCTTTTTCTTTCTTGAATGAGTACTAAAAAAATGTGGTGCCCAACTGTCAGTTTTTAGATGTTTTCTATTGTTTCAGAAGTGACATTTTCTGCATTTCTTGTTCTTGTTGCTTGCTTGTTTGTAGTTTTTAAATTTAGAGAGATCTGTATTGAACTCCCTGAGAACTCATATGCATTTCCTTAAATTAGACTTGAAGGAAGAGCATGATTTACTTTTAGCACTGCTTACAGTGCTGAAAGGCAGGACAGCTGTAAGAGAAGTATCACAAGATGTTGACAGTGTAGGTCCTTCAGTTGTTCTTTACAGGTCTCTGGACCAGTGTCCTTTTGAGAGGTTGAAAATACTGCAGAGGTGATCCTGGCTTTTTGTTTTATATCCTGTCTGTATTTCTACCCAGGAGCACATTTTGCTGTTGAGAATTTAGACCTGCAGTTGGTGCTGAATGAGGAACCCACAACTTTTTGCAAAGGATAGGCTTAGAAAGACAGAAATGTTATGCCAGACACATTCTTTCCACAATCAAGAAGGTAAATCCAGCACTAGTGAGAAATGAAACACTTCTTCTCTGGGAGATAAGAGTCTAGTCACTTATAGTAAAATTTAATAAAATTTTTAACATTCTGTCAGTTCATGACCAGACTGCTTCCAAATGAAAGTGTTATGTTCATTTTGAAAATACATTTAATTAAATCACAGGAATGGATTTCCTCTCCCCCTTACCTTAAAGCTACCAGAATTGTTTTCTTCTCAAACAGCAACTGACACATCAAATCTGTCACTTTCCTGTTTGTACAAAATAGACCTTTTACCACTGTAACTGCCCTTTTTATTCTTTTAAAACTACTTTGTCTTCAGCTCAGAGCTGGCTGAGCTCTTGAGGGTAATGAGACTTTAGAAGGCGTGTTCAGCATCACATTCAAGAAAAAAGGAGAACTCTTAACTTGTTGAGAGAGCTGCTGATTTATTGAAGAAGCCTAAGAATTTGAATTACACAAATTAGTGGGTAATTTTTAAATGTTATTATCACTTGGTATAATTTAATCATTGTCAGAGATGACAATTATAGAAGGAAGAAAATGTTTTCTACCCTTTCAAAAATTTATCCTTTTTAAAATCTAGAAGAGATTAAGGTGAACATAGCTTAAAAATCTAAACATTGCAAAGTAAATCTCCTAGCTTTGTGCAGGATGACTCCTCTGTTTTCTAAAGTATAGAAATTTCTTCTGTTTTCTATTCATTGTGGTCCTACCTGTATGTGTGTCCAGTCTCTCCTGTCTTACTAGCATAAATCAGAAGAGCCTACAATATGTTTGCACAGTTCACTCATTATTATAATGCAGTTTTACACCCTAAGAACTGAAAACATTTTAGCAGCAGGGAGATATTAAGATCTTATATGTATCAACAGGAGAATGGAAATGAATGGAGTGGAGAGAATTAAACCAGTTATGTGTATAAAAAAGAAAAAAAATTAAAATCAATTCAGTCACAGAAGTCATATTTATTTTTGTCCATGGTTGGATGTATCCATTTATTTCCCAGTGTGGTGAACATCTAATTTATATATAATAAGCACAGTAGTTTATGCAGCCATATCATCCAGGGAAGAGCTATGGGGTGTGAACAGCCAGCTGAAGCAGAGAAATTGTAGAAGGAAAATTGCACCCAAAAGCTGCCTCATGCAAAGCTGCACAGAGCAGCACAGTAAAACACAGCCCAGTTGAGGCCCCTTCTTTCTACAGAAATAAGTAATTAGAATTTTCCTCCTCTAATATCTGGGCTCAGTGTGGATTTGTGACAATCTGCAGGATTTGGTAAAGACTTTCTGGAGGTTTGACAGCAGAAAATGTCACAGTCCAAATTTATATCCTGTGTGCATTTGTAGTGTGAAAATTTCAACTTCTGTTTTTTCCATGGGGGTTTGAAGTGCTGTGTGTGAACCAGACATCTGTAATGATGCTGTAATCAGGCAATGGGGATTAAGCTTATTAATGATGAAATATTGTCCTGGGAGTGCACTTGTGTTCTGATATTACTTGAGAAATTTTAGCAGACAAAACCTGTACTCAAAGAGAAGTATTCAGTGCTGATCCTTATAATAAGAAAAAGATAAATTCCATAAAAAGCTGAGATGTGACTTAAAAAAACCTTATTCAGATCATCTTCACATATTGCAGGGAATTAAAGAGCTCTATGAATGTTTGAAGCATCATTAAAATTGGGAGGTCTCCTAAGTAAAATATGGATGTTATGAGATCTAGTATTTTTTTTATCTCTATGTTACAGTGCAGATAAATTTTACATTTGCCTGAAAGTGGATGAAGACTTTCAAATTCAAATGTCAACTGTCTTGAATGCTGCAGAAGGAAGGGAAGTTGTCTCAAAATAATTAGCCCAGAGGAACTGATCCATATTTCCTGAACAATAAGATCTACATGCTCTTACTGTGTACACAGGAGCACTTAGTTATGTTCAAGATGAAGATTTTAAAAGCTTGTGTCACGCCCAGTCATGTCACCTGTGTCAGTTTACTTCTTAGCATGATTTCTGTCTTGATAATAAAATATATTGTACTAAATTTTAATCAAATGCAATTGTGCAGATTTCAGAAATCTGTGTCTTGAGTAGAGGTTACTGTATTTGACTCCTGCTTTCTTTTCATGTGTGAATATAATCTGCTCTCTAGGAGAGTAGGTTTAGCAATTAAACACGGGCAACAGAAATTA
Source organism: Fringilla coelebs (assembly GCF_963513975.1). NCBI lineage: Eukaryota > Metazoa > Chordata > Aves > Passeriformes > Fringillidae > Fringilla > Fringilla coelebs. The sequence goes on along the minus strand of NC_140028.1, from coordinate 139,638,203 downwards.
ATTAATTTACAGAAATTAAGTAAAATTGTGGTGAGTTGACCTTGGACAAGGTGCTCACCAAGCAGCTCCATCACTCACCCTCCTCAGCTGGATAAGGGAAGCAAAACACAGCAAAAAGCTTGTGGGTTGAGATAAGACCAGGGAGAGATCACTCACCAATTACTGTCACAGGTGAAACCAGCTTGACTTGGGGAAATTAATTTAATTTTTGTCAATCAAATCAGAGTAGGGTAATGAGAAATAAAACCAAATCTTAAAGCATATTCCCCTGACCCCTCCCTTCCTCCTGGACTCATCTTTACTTCATGAATTCGCTACCTCCTCCTCCCAGCAGTGCACAGGGATGGGGAATGGGAGCTGCACTCAGTTCATTGCAGGTTGTCTCTGCCACTCCTTTCTCCTCAGAGGGAGGTCTCACAATCTTGTGTTGCTCCAGAGTGGGGTCCTTCCTGTGGGAGACAGTTCTTGCAAGGTGAACCTTACCCACAGGCTGCAGCTCTCCAGGAGCTGTTTCAGTGTGCGTCCCTTCCGTGGGGTCAGTCCTTCAGGAATGGGCTGCTCCAGTGTCAGTCCCCCACAGGGTCACAGATCCCACCCACAGACCTGCTCCAGCATGGAGCCACAGATCCCTGCCAGGAGCCTTCCCCAGTGCAGGCTTCCCACAGGGAACAGCCTCCTTTGGGCATCTCCCTGCTCTGGTGTGGAGACCTCCTCGGGCTGCATGGATCTCTGCTCCACCATGGACCTACATGGACTGCAGGGGGACAGCTGCCTCTCCATCATCTTCTCCATGGGCTGCAGGGAAATCTCTGCTCCAGCAGCTGGAACACCTCTTCCCTTTTCTTCTGCACTGACCATGGGATCTGCAGAGCTCTCTCGCTCACTCATCTCTCTGGCTGCTGTTGCAGAGTTGTTTTTTCTCTCTCTGAAATACATTAAAGCCTCAAGTGGTTCAGTAGTTGAGTGTCTTTAACACAGTTTGTGTTCAGCTTCCCAGGGCTCGTAGCTGGTGACTTGTTTCATAAAAGTTTGGTTTCTGTCCCCATGGCACTTTACAAAGGTGCATGCTGTGTTAGCTTTTAGGGACCTACCTGATACTGCTGAGTCCTAACTGCAGGCTGCCATTGTAGGTCAGCTGAAATGTAGGTTGGGCCTGTGTATGCCCAGCAAGGCGCCTTGACAGCCTCTGAGAAGATTTAAAATGCAAGCTGTGGGTGCTGACCCTGTGTTGAGGGGCTCTCCCCTGGATGGCCAGCTATTTTCATGCTGCATTAAGTGTCCTGAATTGACTTGATGTGTAATGTTGAGGGGGGCAGTGGCAGGTTTTTGTAGAGTTTCAGGGGTTGTTGGTAACATTGTATAGATTGTATCTAAGAGTGGATCACAAAAGAGCTTTCTGTGTGGTGGGAATGGCTTCTGTTTGTCCTCAGCCTGTGAATCAGCCTGAATCCTGATTGCATACCTAATTTCTCTGAAATACAGACAAGTCTCATTTGCTGTATTGACTGGACTCCTGCTCTGGATTTCTCCAGGTCATTTTAAGTGCCTCTGTTTTGCTTCAATCTGTCTTGGCCAAGTGTGGTCAGTCACCTGGATGTAGTGCAGGATCTCAGAAGTGGCAGCCTGGGTTTGCTCCCTGCCTGCACGACAGACAGTGGGGTAGAACCCAACGAGAGCTGAGGTTAAGCCTGGGGCAGAGAAGCTGTTGACTGAAAATAGCCTGAGGTCCCCAGAACAGGAGAAATGAGGCCACTGAGCTCCAGCACTGTCACCTGCCAGTGTCCACAAGGGAGACACACTGCCAGTGTCCACAAGTGGGCTGACAGAGCCCCATGCCCAGCAGCACTGGCTGACTGTCACCGTTGAAAAAGCTGCAAAGGAAAAAGGAAGGATCATTGATGAGATCCAGATTGACAAGGGAGAAGACAGTGATAGGATATCAGATATGCTTTGTTCTGATTCCTTGTCATTCAGCTCATCTGAAATAGAAATTCAGAAATATGGCAATGACTTGGAAGTCATCAGAATAGCAAGTTGCAGGGAGTGCCTGCTGAGCCACCTGTGCCCAGACTCAGTGCTTCAGCTACAGCTTTCTTGTAGATATTTTGTTTTCTTTTTTTTGTCATGAAGTAATTCTTGCATCTTATATGTATTTTCATGGATTGTATCAGTGAGGTATACATACACTCTGCTTGGTAAAAATGATATGTAATGTAAAATGTGCATTTTAACTAGCAATGTGCATTCCTTATGCAGGTACAGAAGGCTTGGGATTTAGCATTACTTCAAGAGATGTCCCAATTGGTGGCTCTGCTCCAATTTATGTGAAAAACATCCTTCCGAGAGGTGCAGCTATTCAAGATGGGAGATTAAAAGCTGGAGACCGATTAATTGAGGTGAGGAAATATTACATGTTCCTTGTCTGTGTTTTGGCATGAGCCCACACAATATATCACTTCCAGAGGTTTTTATAGTATTTTATGTTACAGGAGACTTTTTCCCTCTTTTTCCTGTTTTTGGCTTTATTTTTTTAGTTAAGAGATCAAGTTGCTGGGCATTTTCAGTACATTGCTGTTTGAAGAGCTGGACCCAGACATACTACAAAAACATAAGTTTACATGTCCTTATGTGAATATAGCATCATAGTCTTGTGTTGCTGTTTAGGAATATATCAAAGCAAAGGGATTGTTACCTAGTAAGAAGAATTAAATCAGCATGGAGTGACAGACCAGAAATTATTGAAGATGTTGCCAAGGATGGGAGGCAATACCCTGAAAAGGTTTAGTGAATTAACTGAAAGAGACATAAAAGGAGGGGAGTCCTACAGAGAATCAAGGCCACTTCCCTCCTGAAGTAAGGATGTTCTCAAGGAAACTAAATTTCTCTTAGATAGGTGCACCACAGAGAGCTTTCAGCAAATCTAGCTGGAGTGATACGTTACCACCCACAGCTCTTCATTACTGTCCCTAAGCCAAATGACACTGGAGGTACAGCTGAGTCTGTAACTGCCTCTCAGGGCTCTAACTTCACTTCACTGCAAAATTGGCCAAGTCAGCTTGAATTGTTGCTGGAGGATAGCCCCCTGTAATTACTGTAATTCAAGGTAACCCAGATGACTTGGGTAGAAGGGGACTGAGATGCATTTAAGGTGACAGCTGTGGCATCTCAACTCTGTGAGCTGTGCTCTCTTATGAGGGGAAGGAAAAAGATGACTTGCTGACTTCTGAGCACCATGCTCCCTTGCTTAACACCGTTAGTTGTTTTGCCTTCATTTCCAAAATGTTTCTGAGCAGGCAAGCCTGAGATCGTTCAATCTTTCTCTGGCTTCTCCCTTACTGAAGTTAGCTCACACAGTGGGAAATCCTGCATGCATTCCATACCTGCCTGTCCTGTGGAGACCAAGGGATTGGACCACTGAACAGGGGCAAGAGTAGCAACCCCAAGGTTATACAGGGAAAGAATTACTTTCTACTTTTGTCACAGTTTGTTGGGCTAAATATATTTGGAAGGTATGTATAATACCAAGACACGTAGAAACAGGACCAGTTTGGGATCACATGTTGATTTTGCCAAAAGATACTTATGCAGAGGTTCTTGTAAGAAATACCAGGAAATGAGATAAGTTGGCTTTATTGTGTACTGGACTACACTGCAGCTGCTGAAAAGGAGGGAACTGCTAATGTCTGCTTGTTATTTGTATTTGTATGGCAAGGATGACCATTTAATTAGTTCTATTAAATGAAAGCTGTAATGTGAGCTAATAAGCAGATTGCTCCTGTGAGAGTTTTTTAATACTGTCCCATATGATTCACATGACTTTTTGCTGTAAGTCCCTGCTGGTTTCTCTGTTTTGGAGTCTTACTGATGTCTAACATTTCCTTTGTTGCAGGTAAATGGAGTTGATTTAACAGGCAAAACTCAAGAAGAAGTTGTGTCCTTGCTGAGAAGTACCAAGATGGGAGGAACCGTTGCCCTTTTGATTTTTCGACAGGAAGAAACATTCCATCCAAGGGAACTGGTGCGTAAAATAGAGAGCAGCTAAGAGATTTAGATGAGTGTGAAAAAATGATTTGATCTTGTCTCCTCTAAGTAAACATGCATGGCCAGCACTGAATATAAGAGAAAGGAAAAAAAAGCTATTTTGCTTTGTTTAGAACATTTTACATGCATGTTTTTTTATTTTCTTCAAGATCTGCTATTGGAATTAATTATTTGTTGATAATGTATAAGTGAGAGCTTTATTTGGAGTGAAAATGTTTATTATAGGAGAAGCTATTGCATAGATTTTATTTGGATGCATGCAGACAAGTAGATTATTTCATATCTTTCATAAGGACAAATCTGTGTTTGAAAGCCTGGCATTTTTCTCACTACCTGCTCACTAATATGTTCTCAAACATATAGTATTATGCCAAAGTAGGAATGTAAATACTTTTCTATCAAAAAGTGGAAAATATAAGTAGTAGTAGCCTTTTTTGAATATAAATGCAATCTCTGTGGAATGGAAACCCTGCGGTTATTAATTTAGCAGGGCAATTCAGAAGATGTTTCTAAGGAATTTACATTAAATAGGAATAAAATGATGTTTCATACTGTACCTGCTTCACTTGCATAGAGTATATTGATATTTCTCTGATAATTACTCAAGATAGCTTCTGTTATGAAAAGGTAGACTCTGAATGGTAGCAGTCTCACTTTGTTCTGTACTCAATTAAACTGCTGAAGTTATTTATTATTTGTATTATTGTAACTATATACAACTCTAAAATAACTTACTTGGCTGCATTATTGTGAGAAGATAGACAAATATAAGTCTGATGAATTAATAACTTCATTTTTCTCTTGGATTTGTGTTATTTTGAATGCAAAGAAAATGGATTTTTTTGGCCATTTCAAGATACTAAACATTAGCCTTTTACTTTTCAAAACTGCCATTAAGCCTAGGAAGTCAAAGCAGCAGGGAAGGTTGCAAATGAAACAACTTTTACCTTAAAATTCTTGGAACATGCCTTCAAGTGCTGAAGTGAAAGCTGTCATAAAGTGAAGAGAAATAAAAACTTGAAATCCTATTACAGCCTACCTTATCACTGTAACAGTGAGAGCAATCTGTTTATAAGTTCCTGTGGTACAATTTTCATGGCACTGCTATCTTTCATAAAGGTGAATGAAAATGCTTTTTGAGATTTCTAAATAAACTTAGAAGTAAGAAAAGATCTTAATTTTGTGTATATTATTTCTGTGGTAAAATGAGGAAGCTTTGATGCATAATTTACATGAGGTTTTGTCTAAATAATTGTAAACAAATATATGGTGTAAGTATTGCAGAGATTTAATAGCAATACATTATCTAGTTTTAAAATAACAGCAAGTCATCCCCTTTGAAGGAGTCCAAGCTCAGCAGCCTCCCTGCTGTGGCTCAGGGAACACTCTCTCAAGTACTTTGGCAAAGTCCAGTGTAGGGAAGCCAGACCTTGCTGTGGCTGTGTCAGGTAGCAGGTGGGCTTTGCACTGTGTAAAGAGATCAGATCTGAGCTGGTGTGTTTTTCTGCAGCTCCAGTTGAACAAATGTTACTGTGAGGATCTGACAGTACATGTGTGTGATGATCCTCTGTTGCATAAGGATTTGTTTGTTTGCATTCTGACATGAGGAACTCTTAGGTGTGCACTGCTGACTGCTGTCAAAGAGCAGGAGCAGAATTGCTGGGGAAGGTGGTGAACTAAAAGTCATCATAAAGGATGTTCTTTCTGCTCTGGTAAGAAATAATCCTTAAAGAAAAATAAAGTAAGTCTTTTCAACCAGCTCCTCTCACTGACTTTTACTGGCTTATTGAAAAAAAAACAAACCCCAAAACAAATAAAAAACCAACCAAACAAAAAAGCCAAGAAAAAAAGAAATAACATTAATTTTGAAGTAGGAAGGAGAATGAGCTGAAATCATGTCTATTCATCTTTTTCACATGCAGGCCTTCTCTGGCCACTTAGGGACTGTTTGTCTTTGCATCCTTTCCCTATTTCTCTCGTATTTTCTACATTTGTGTGCTTTAAAATATTACCTGAATGAGATGTGTCTCAGAAACCATATGTGGAAATCATGTTATTTGATGTTATCCATCTTATTAAGGGCAGGACTTGCTGTTGCTTACTGAGAACACTCAATATTAAAACCATTTTATATTTGCCAACGTTTCTGTAGATAGTATCCCTAATAAAACAGGTGTCTAGATTTTATGTTTTGGGTTATGGCTTGAATGACTTTTGAAAAAAATGAAACATCTTAGGGTTTCATTTTAAGTAAAATAAAATTAATAAACTTTAGGAAAGTTAAGGAGTTTAACATTGCTGTTGTTATGAAAATGTGTAATTTTAGCTAAAACTTAGGGGATTGTTAAGCTGAGCCAGCTTAGGTTGGTATGGGATCTCTGAAACTTGTGTGGATCAGGTCAGGTATGTGTGTGTGATGATCCAGTGCAGCAGAGCATGGTAAAAGTGAGGAAAATGTGGAAGCAGGGAATAAAATGAAGTTGGCAGAAGTCAGCTTTTGCAATTAGTGAGATCTGGAAGAATGACCATGTTTCTCCAGAATACTGGGCATTTTATTCCTTCCACAGTTACCTTATGCCAGATAGGTATTAGGGCTTGTCCACACTGACATGAGCTAGAGACACAACATCTCTTCACAGCCTTCCCTCCCTGCCCCCTCTTTTTACAAAAGGAGAGGATTATTCTGGTTAAGTAGAGCTCCTGGAGCTCTGTGGTTACCTCACATCACTTGTGAAGAATTTGCTTAGAGCTGCTACTGACTGTGTGAATCCTCTGAAGGATTGACTTAGGTTATTTAGCTTTTGAGCTATATTCTCAGTGCCAGCAGATACTGGCTGGCAGCATTAGTTTCCAGTACCCTAAGAATTAATATGCCCAGTGGTACACATAAAGTGGGACCTTTACATTTTCCTTGCAGCTGTCTTCATTTTTTTTTTCTTACTGGTTGTTGGCTTCAGGTTGAAGCTTACTGGATGTTTGAGTTACTGCTTTGCCACTACATTTTTGTGCTTTATCGTTTGATTCTCCTGCAAAACAGCCTAAAACAAAAATGTCCAGTAAACCCTAGCATTTCATTAGGGCCCAGCAGAATGGAAAGAAATAGCTGGTTAGCCCAAAAGTGATCAGCCAGCCAGCATTGAAGTGTCTCCTGAGTTCACAAATGGGTTTTAATATAGGTGGGTGTGGGCTTGGAAGAGCCATAGTTCCTTATATGTATTTCCAGAATTGTTGTGGAATGCATTTCCAATGATGTGTGTTTGCCTTATGTGCCCTGAGACAAAAGTGAGGAATGGAAAGTACAGGAGGGTCCCTTCTCTGGTGAACTGAATGCATCCTCCTGGTCTGGGATATGCAGAGTTACAGTTCTAGTTCATCCAAACGTGCCCAAAAGGGGAATTCCTTGCTAATGAGAGTGGATTTTTAAAAAAATAGGTGGAAGGGTTCATCTGGACTGCTGAGGTCATTCTCTGAAAACTTCAAAGTAGAAAGGAAAAGCCAGGGGGGAGCTTCCCTGAATGAGAACATTCCACCAACCAGTAAATGGTGCAAGCAGTTGTGGTTCTTCCTTGGCCAGACAGTCACCACCCTCACAGCCAGGTAGAGTCAGGTGCATGTACCATAAGGACTCTAGAATTATTTCTGTTCACTTCTAATGTAGTGGTTGTTTAGATATATTTTAGTCAGGGGTGTGATGAACACCCTTCATTTTTTATTATCACTTCATTCAGAATTAGAGCTCTTTGTTTATCCCCTTGCTGATAGATAGTATGTGTCATATGTAGTTGTGTTCTTATTATTTTTTTTTACTTCCTTTAGAATGCAGAACAAAGCCAGTCACAAATTCCAAAGGAAACGGTAAGAGCTTTGTCTTTTCCATACTGGAAGACTCCCAAATGTTTTTAAATTGATGTGGCACTTCTCCACCAAAGTTCTACAGATCCTTCTTTCACCTTATATGCTGTAGATGGCTCTCTGTAGCTTTACATTTTAAATGCATTTTTAATGTAATTTCAAATACTGTTTGAAAATTATACACAATTCTCTTACTGCATGTGTTCAAGTGCTATTTGAAATTACATCTTATATACAGCCAAAGGCTGAGAGTTAAATGATAAGAGCAGACTTGAGCTTGGGTTACACATTGAAGCTAATTGTTTAAATCATGATTATATGACAGAAAACTGAGATGCAAACACAGAAATTAGTCAACTAGGATTTAAGTCTTAATTTTATCCTCATAGCAAATCATTGTTAGCTATTTTATAAACTATATGGAAGTCGTATTAAGTTTAACCTTTTGAAGGCTGCACCAGTTCTGTGTGTAGTATTCCAGTGAGGCTCTGGATTGAGGTTGTGTAATGTGACTGTATCTCATTTTAGTCAAGATAAAATAATCAGTCCAATATACAGTACACTAATACATCTAATAAGTTTGTCTAAAATAAAAGGTGTATTTTATGAAATACCAACAGAGAATATAACAATAATATATCACCTTAAAGATATGCTGGATCTTAGTTCAAAACCTACTTCAAGAAACTCCATTCAGTTAGGCGCCTATTTTAAAATTAAATAATAAATTAGGTTATGGAGAAATTGAGGAGATTTATGTTGGGATTTGAAATGAGTTAGGCTGCTGAAAAAGAGCTTGCCTAGATAGTTCAGAATGTCTCACCAGCAATGGCAGGATGGTATCTGGAATAAAAAGAAAGTCAGGACAAGGTAAAGACATGTAAGAGCCAACTCAGTGAGATAATCCAATGGTATGTTGGTTGATACTATTAATTTTTCAGGCCAATGGAATGTAACTGTAGAAATGGGCATTTGAGTTAAAAGTTGGCAATATTCACTTCTATCCTTCTGGCTTTTAGTGTCCTTCTCTCTGAAAATCATCTGCTCAAGGGCTCTGCAAAACTGTGGGTGTATCACTGTTTCAGACATGCCTTGCAGTATCTCTTTACTGCATCTCATTAGAGGATGTGTTTTTATTTTGATAGTTTCTTACCATGTAGGGCTGATATGTAAGGAGATCAAATATCAAAGCCCAGGATAGTATTTCTATCTGTAATTGAATACCATTGAGAATTGAATACCATAATTTGTGGGTGCAGCCTTATAAAAGTATCCTGGTTTTAGGAGCTGAAATTCCACCCCGAAAGCTCATTAAGATTAAGCAGATTGCCTACAAGGTGTTTGTAGAAATCAGTTGCTCATCTGTTGCAAAGGTAATGTTTTGTAGCAAATTCCATGGTGAAACCCCTTCTTTGGCATTCTTGGAAGCAACACTCTAACTTCATCTAAGGAAAGAGCAAAATAAAATAGGTATCTCCCATTTGTTCTCTTTAGATGTGGGATAAAAAATGCTTGTTAATCAGGAGATTATGCAGGAGGGATGGGGAGTGTATGAGTAGCTAGGAATTTCTGAAAAAAACAGCTAGAAAGCTCTAGCAAGCCTTGAAAATATGGAAGTGAATTGGAAAACATGAAGAATGAGTAACATATGGTTACTGAGGGAATGAAGCTAGCAACCTGATCAATACAAAAAAATTTGCCTAATGTCTTGAGTCTTTAATTCTTTATGCATTGGGATTTTCTGTTATTTACTTAAAGGCTCAGAACAACTCTGATTGATATAGGAACACCAGGTCTCTTTATATTTACCAACTCCAGTATGTGAATAAAAAAAGGGACTAATTGTGAAAGGCTTTGGTGGGTATTTGTAACGTGCAATGCTTTTGCACTTATGTCCCTTGTTCCAATCTACTTAGCTTTGGATAAGTATGATACTTCAGTTTTACAGACCTAGTTTTCCTGAGCTGCAGTCACACATTCTTTATTATTATTATTGAAAGTATTTCTCTTCACTTTCCTTTATTCTCCTTGGTTCTGCTTCAATATCTATTTATTTCTCCTCTGTCTACTTTTCAGGTCTTTGAGATTTCTAATCTCGCAATTTTTATTTCTGTGCCTTCTCTGATCTTTGTGCCGTTAGTAGTGAGGTTTTAGTCTCCAAGTGTCAAGGACTTGATAGTCAAAAGCAAAGCAAAAAAAAAAAGCAAAACCAACAAAAGAGCATGATGAAGGCAGTGAAGCTACAGAAATGAGAGAGGTGGAATGCAAGTCTGTTTTTCATTTAAAGGCAAAATGGTTATGGAGGTTTTTTTTGTTGTTGTTGTTATGTCTCTGTGGAGAAAAAGAAGGAAAATGTACCTTTGAAATAAAAAAAAAAAAAAGAAAAGAAACTCCCTTGAAAGGAGAAGACTTGAAATAAAATCACAAAATATCAAGCCTAACTTAGCATTCTTTACTCAGAGGTTACCTTCATGTAACTGTTCCTTTGAATTGGTTTGCATGAATATTGTGGCACTTGGATGCAGTATTTAGTCCTCAGAGAGGTAATAAAAGAAAATCTTGAAGGTAATTTTTTTCCTAATTTGTGGCCTGAAATCCTTGACAGAGGTATTCCTTACAACCTATATAAGAACACATATGAGTACAGTTTTTTTATGCACCATCACAGAATACAGATTCTCAATCCTAAACTTCCATGTAAGAAAATTTTGTAATTTAAGAGACTCACACAATTTAAGCTCTGCTTTCCAGTTTTACATTAGAAATGCAAATTGCTGATGCAGCTCCAGCCTCTATCCAGTCAGTAACTGTGCCCTGGTGAAAACAGGACTGGTGTTTTCACCTTCTGCTTTGCTTATGAACAGAGCCATTGCTCTGCTTCCTCGTGAAACAAGGAAATCTCCTGTATCTTGGTTGATAGGTTGTTTCACCCAGCCATGAGTTTGTGCCATTTGTATAGCTGATGACAGCATGGAACAGATGCACCTATTGCTAAACAGGGTGATTATTTGGAATGTAGGAGATTGCCTGGAATATGAAAAAACTAGTAATTTATCATTATTACATTTCTGTTTCTAAGCATAATTATCTTAATCCCGTTACAGTGCATTGAAATGAACTGTTAATTATGCTATGTAAAACATCTGCCAATTAATTTTTCCTCATACTCTTTGAAGGTTGAGAGTGTTTCAGTAATGTTTTGCTTTTACAATTGTCATTCACTGTTAGTTTTCTGAATTCAGAACCAGCAAGTTAACTTTCCTGTAAGCATAATGCTAGAAAAATAATAATTATCATATGAGTAAGTATTTTCTAAGGAGTGTTGTCTATTGATAAGAAGAGATTCAGAGTTAGAATTCAGGATTTCATTTCATGATTGTTGCGCTCAGAAACATGGAAAAGCTTCAGTTTTCTGTTCTCATTTGTTTTTCTGTCAAATTGCTGTAAGTGAGCAGAATGTTATGAATTTAAGTGAGTGCAGGATTCATAACAGTGACATAACAAGAGTGGTTGGTGTGTTGGAACAATATATAAATGATTAGCAGCACTGATAGAAATTGCAAATGGGATTGCTTTTTATTTTCTTCTGAACTCAAACATTCGATATTCCAGTTATTACCTAAATTTCATTTTGATCACTGTGTTTTTTCAGATCCAATTGCTGTTCTTGCCATATTCTTCTGTGTGTGATTCTGAGTAAATTAGCTAGCTACCCTTTTTATGCAAGAATTCATTGTCTGTAGGAAAGGGGTGATACTGGTCAGAGGCATTTTGTAAGAATTATGAATAGTTACTTTTGTATGCTTTTTGCTCATAAGTTTTCATATTGTGAGTATGAGTGGCAATAGTAGGAAATGCCTAGAAATACATGATTTGTATTGATTATTAGGTAGAAAATTATTGTGGAAAAATAGCAGTGTTGAGCTTTAAGAGGATGCATTCTAAGTGCATGTGTGTTTGTCTTTTGCTCAGAAGCTGTTTGTATTACTTCAAGATATCTAATCACTGGGGATGCATCCAGAGATACTTTTAAAAAGCTGTAATAAATTCTCACCACTTCCTATTTAGCACCTATATAGACCTTCAGCTTGGTGATCCAAATGTGTGAACATTGAGCCAAGATCATAGATTCACATATGGACTAATGTCAGACTATACCACCAGCAGTGCTTATATCAATAGGTACAGAATGATTTTCTTGAAAGAGGATATGTCTGACTAATGATTAAGTTGATGCTGTTATTTCCTCCATGGTGCTTAGGAATGCTGCAGATATATTTATACCTTTTTATCTTCTAATGGTGTGAGACACAAGGGTGATTACAATGTTTTAGAAGCATTTTTACTGCAATTTTGAGTGGTTTCAGCTAATAATTTTAATCAAGTTTTAGATCACAGCCCATATGAAAGAAATAGGTAGTGAATGTGTGATTTATGAAAGGTGCTGTTGTGGTTTCAATCTTTTACCATAGGAGATACTCCAGTATTAAATAGCATGTTCTGGCACGTTTATGACTTGAGATAAGACATTAATTCCTAGTGAATAATTAATATAACAGTTAAGTGGCCGTGATCATGAATGCTTTTTGACCAGTCTGAATTTCCTGGAACGTTCAGTGATAAGCCACATAAACTTCTGCATAATGCAGTGCTTAGAACTGACCCTCAGGCTCAGTTTTGACTGTTAGCAGCTGGTGATTTACCTGGGATGTGGTGTGGCACGTTTAAACTGGCTTTGTGCAGCACCATAGGGAGCTGTGGCTGCCTTTGGAACACTGGCATTGAGGACACTTGCTGGAAAATTCCCAGCTTCATCTAAGACAGCATACGTGTCCCTCCCCTGTGCCAGCGTTGTCTTAGTGCCACCCTTGCAGAATCATCCAGAAGCCACACCCGTGTGTACAAACTTGTTGATTTGGAGCAAACCTTTTTTTACTGCATCATTGCCTTTAGGCTCTTGGTGTTGATTCTCCTTGATATTAAATGCAGGGAAAATAGTGAGGTGAAATGGTTTGCCATGGTTGCCGGAAAGTTTGCAGCAGAAATGAGTGAGGTCCCTCTGAGGTGCTCCCTACTGGCATTACTTCATCAGGAATGTGTTTCCTGCCATGGCTTTATACATGGGCATTATTTCTTTTTCAACTTGTTTTTCCTATCTGTCTTTTCCAGATGCTATTTCTTTAGTCTTTCAGGTCTTGTAAAATCCAATAGGCCAGTGAGAGAAGTATAAGGATTTTTAGGGAGCTCTGTCATTAGTGTGTTGGACATTGAAGTTTTTCTTGAAGAAGGGATAGCTCAGAGAGCTGTAGCTTTATAGGCTTCTTTGGCAGAACAGACACCTACTGTGTACCTGATCCCTTGGTTTTTCACTTCTCTAGGATAAGCAAAGTGTAAAGAAATGGGGTTGGCATTACAATCACATGTTTTTGTTTCAGGATATACTGTAGGAACACAAAGTTTGAATAGAGCAGCAGTTTTGAACAGAGTATGTTGGCCTGAATAAAGTACAGTGATTATGGTACCTGCAACAGACTGATCCCTGTGAGAAGTTCTGAGATTAAGAACCAACAGAATGTAATTTTAATGGTGTGATCAATTTTTGAAATGTAGAATCTCATTTGATTAAACCAGTTTCTATGTCAGCCCAGATCAGAGTGTTGGCATTAGGGAGAGTAATATAAGTAAAGTCAAGCAATGGACTTATTATAGGGAGAAGTAACACACATGTGGATGTACTTAAACATGGGCTTTTGCAGAGCTTTGATTTCCATTCTAAATGAAAATCACATGCTAGAATTTTTGTGCTTTGGAAAAGCATTTAATTTTTTTCTAAATCATATCTTAATCCATCCAAACCTTTAAACTGAAGCTATTTTTGCATGTGGAACATCTTTTTTGATATTAAATAAATCCTTAAAATGGACATAACAGGAAATGCAGTGGGGCTGTTTTACTGTACTTTCATGAGCTAGCATTTTTGCTTATAAATACCAAAGTTAATCCACGTCTAATACACAAAAAACTCTTTCTTGATGGGATTAAGATTAAAGCAGAGCACATTTCCCATAAAATCTCAGAATTCAGATCTAGTTTTTGATATTTAGCAGCTGCTGTTTGATTTGAATGAATGCAATCTTTGCCAGATGTGACATATCAACTTTACTAATTTGAATAATGAGTCTCTGTATATGAGCAAATAAGATTCATTAGTGTTTATCTAACATATGACAGATATTAAAATTCTTAGTCTAGGCAGAGATAGAAAAAGAAAGCAAGCATAAGAATTCTGGTTGTTTAGTTGGCTTAAGCCCTGTATAATTTTATAACCAGGTAAGTAGACACTTTAGGTCCTCAAAACCTATAATAGAACATGAGTGTTTGATTAAAAAAAAAAAAAAAAAAGAAAAAAAAAAGAGAAATGGCTTTGTATTTCAGGAGAAATCTGGGTTGGAGTGTGTATGCCACTGCTGGGTCAGTAGGCAGGATTTTCTCAGCTGATTGAATTGCTCTAGTTATATTTTTCATTAATGCCTACACGTGGTGGGATGCACCAGCTCTCAGTTACTCCTCCCAAGGAGGTCCCTCAACTGCTCTTGGGGAGGTGTGTTTGAGGCCACCTACATTGCTCTGTTTTCAGTACCTCCAGCAGTAATACATTACATTTTTATAAGTACTAAACATCACCCCCCACAAAACAGTTGTTGACCAAAGTAGCTTTTTTGTTTTCTTAGAGCTGTTTGTTTCATGTGTTCTACATTTTTATATGTGATGGCGCTGGGTGAGAGTGAGTCATCATTTTTTTTTGTGTACCTTAGTTTAGAGTGGCCTGATAAGAAAGCAGTGTCACCCACTTTACTTGAAGGACAAAACAGTTTGATTCACCCCTGATGTTAAGAATGTCTTTGCACAACAGCTAAGTGAAATCTCCTCTCTTGCATATATCCTGCTGCATTCTATTTTTTTACAATAAAACACATGCAAGTTTTATTGGTTTCCCAAACTATAGGGCTTATGATTTCTTAGTGTTGTGGGTACCTTGTCAGAAATAAATAATGGATGCTGTATTAAAATCTTCTAAAGACTGAAAATATCTTGGAAAAAGCTGTTATGTTAGGTCAGAATTCCCCATTATTGGAACCCAGTGACTAAACTTGGGATTTTGAAATTTCCATTAGTTTTACAACCTATACTTCCTAGAGATCTCTCATATCCTCCAAACTCATCTTTTGAGAACTTCAGGTTTTCCATCTGGGTAAATTGTAAAGAGAGAAGACATGTTTGTGAGACAAAAGGTTGATAGGTGAACAAAATAGTATTGAAACAGTGGCTAACAGGGCTGTAATGTTAGAAGGCTGGACACAACAGAACTTGAGACAGGTAAATTGAATAGTGAATGGGGTCACTGAAGCTGTTAGGTAGTGTTTGTGCTATAGTTAATTAATCATATGAATGTCATTGTTGTGGTGTATATGTATACACTTATAAGGGTGTGTTGCATGTGTACATGCATATATGTGTGCATTCAAGAGCTTTGTGAAAGTTTTCATGCACAACTGGAGATGCAGAGCTTTATTGATTGCTCAGTGAAAGGGAACAGGAGCACATTTTTGTCACAAAATAATGTGCAGACAAGTTTCACTGACTGAATAACTGCTGAGAAGGCAGCAGGTCTGAGCTTGCAAGAGAATGAACTTCACTGGAGAGAATGCTGCCAGACTCGTAGCAGCAGCGAGTCACTTAGGAAACCTGTCCTAACGTGACTGAAAATTGCTTCCCCCGTTAGGTGGGAGGAAGGTTTTCTTTGCTGTTCAGTTTCTGTTTTTACCCATCTCATGCTGCTTATTCACCAGCTGAACCCTGGTGAGGTCCTGCAGAGGGAGAAGTCCCAAACCAAAAATAGTGTGTGAAACATGAACCCCCAGCCAGTCGAGAGAGGCAATTGTCCCACTCTGCTCCTCACTGGCGTGGCCTCACCTTGGAAATTGTGTGAAGTTTTGGGCACTGCAGGATAAGAAAGTTCTGAAGCTATTAGAGAGTGTCCAAAGGAGAGCAACAAGGATGGTGAAGGGCCTTGTGGGAAAGCTGTGTGAGGAGCAGCTGAGGTCACTTGGTCTGTTTGGCCTGGAGAAGAGGAGACCTCATTGTGATCTTTAGCATCCTCCTGAGGGGAAGAGGAGGGGCAGGCACTGATCTCTTCTCTCTAGAGATCTGTGACAGGACCCAAGGGAATGGTCTTAAGTTGTGTCTGGGGAGGTTTAGGCTGGATATCAGGAAAAGGTTGTTCACTCAGAGGGTGATTGAGCACTGGAGCAGGCTCTGCAGGGAAGTGGTCTCAGCACTGAGCCTGACAGTTCCAGAAGCGTTTGGACAATGCTCTTGGGCACAGGCTGTGACTCTTGGGGTGTCCTGTACAGGGCCAGGACTTCGATATAACAAGCTTTCAAGGTTCCTTCCAACTCAACATATTCTGTGATAAAAGGATAAAGAGGACTAGAGGCTGTAACTAGTATGATGAGAAAACTAATGGCACTCTAACTATTGAAGCCTATTTTAATGTTGTTTATAAAATTAAATCTGATTTTATGATCAGATCAGAACTTAGGTAGAGGATAATGTTATGTGGAAGAGAAAAACAATTCCCTCCCCCTGTTTATCTTATGGCTTGTTAAAAATCTCTGTATAAATCAAAACACTGCTGTAAGTTTGCTCTAGTCAGGAAGTTTATCTTTACATTTACAATATATTTATGTTGTATATAAAAAATGAAAAACTTATCTCAAATGTAGTTTAGCATAAATTGATGCTAAATATAATTTTGATGCCAAAAAAGTCACCCACGTATTTTATCACCAATCAAATTTTTATTATAAATTACATACTTGAGCAGCTTCATTCATCCAACTGAAGTCATTTTAGATGACCTTTTCCTCAGCAGCCTCTGTCTGAACAGAATATTGTTCTGTTGTTAATTGTTTTGGACATAGTGTGTGAAAAATCTTAAGGGAGTTGAATTTTGTTGTTCAGGGTTCACAGTACATAATTTTGCTTGCATGTTTACTGCTGGCCTGTCAAAATATATGATAGAATAAATTTCTCATACAGATCAACTAATCATGAAAATAGTGTTGAGGTGTTTGATTGACATAGTGAAGCTGTTAATTTAGAGAGTATCAAGATCAAATGGAAGCTACTGCAATTAAGAAGTGACTGTGTTCTCAGCTGAAAATGTTTAATGCTGCATTTTAGATTTCTTGTGCATTTTTATGCTGTCTCGTGGATGTATTAGGGAATTTCTGTGATTCGTTAGATTTAAGTGCTATATCTTCAACACAATTTCAGCACAAATTTTACTCTTTTATAATAGCTCTTTTTATATTGATTGGGGAGAGTTGTTGTACATGTAATGTTTCTGTACTCTAAAGGGCTTTGGAGAACAAAGGATTCAGCCATTATGAGATTTTGCTGGGGCTTTTTTGTTTTGTTTTCGTCTTTACAACTTTGGTTCAAAATACCATAGTAACAGGCTAAAAATCTTCCTGCCCATTTCTCTGTGACTGGTTCCTTGGTGACATGCTTAGAGGTTCCTTGTCACTATGTGGTACTGCTCCAAGGTTTGTATTATGAAATTATTTTCAATATATCATACATAGTAAGACTTTCTTTGATACCATGGTGTGGCACAAATGTTAAATTTGCTATTTTCATATCCATAGCACTTGAAAGTTAATAGTTCAGTTTTTATTGAAAGCCACATTTTTCATGTTTAGTCTCTCTTTTTTTTTTTTTTCAACTCCACATTCAAGCATGCTGTTTCATACTGACAGGTGTCACACAGAGTCTGGAGGGCAAAAGGCTTCTTATGTCCAAAAAATTCCAGACACAGATATGGTGGTAAAGCAAGTGTGCTTAGGTGAAAAAACTGTAGATATACCCTATGAAGTCCCTAAAGAAATTTAGCTGTAGCCTAGTAGTGGTAATTTTCTTCCTTGCGTGAGCTGAGCAATTTTCTCATGCTTTCAGTTCTTCTGATCCAGTGCTGAGGCTGCTGTTTCTCATTTTTTCATGAGCATGATCTGCTCACTCATGTACAGCTGCTTCAGAGTAGTTTGTTTCAGGTTTTGGCCTCACATTTCAGCTGCACACTCCGGTGTCTGTAGCCTCATATTGCCTTATTTCCTTATTCAAGATTGCAGCAATCAAGCAAGAATAAGCCTCACATTAAAGCAGTGCTGAACTGGTAATGCAGCTCTTGGGTCTCACTGGAGAGAAGGAGGGTAGAGGCCATTAGCCAGGTCTTTGGGGATACTTGTGAGATGCTCACTCCAATTGACCCTTTGTCATATAGAAGTGCACCTGACAGGCCTGGGAGACTGCTTTGCCTGAAGTTTTGGTGGATTGTTTGAAGATTAGGAAATACTGGAGGTAGAGGGAAATTGCTTCTAAATTTATTTTAACAACAGTAAACAAAAATTCAGTAAGCATATCTGCTTTCTTGGATAAGCCACACATCCTACCTTGGCTTTAACTCTCTTTTGGCTTGCAGGCTTTATTCCTACTACTGTTTATTAAGGAATATGAAAGTGATCAGTGTTACAGAAACTATAAGGTAACATGCATCTGTTTCAGATTGTTTTATTCTGCAGCCATTTGACAAAATATGGATTCAAGTGTATGCTGGAGCTAGTGCTTCTGTGAGCCAAGCAGAAAAATTAGGGTGGTAATTTTCCCATAATTTGGGAAACATCTTGTAGATAGTGTTTTTCAATGGTCACAATTCACCTTTCCATTCCTCACAGCTAGCATTGGTCATGCTGTTTCATGTGGCCAAGAGATGTGTTTGAATAGTGGGATTCACTAGCAAGCCAGCCTAGCTATGGCATGTTGATAGGGGTATTTTAATTTTTTCATTGTTTTTTAGGTTTTTTGATGAACCATTGAGCTTAGTTATAAGCAAAAAGAGTTTAGTGCAAAGGGGAGGGCTGGTGAACACATGAAGGTTCACACTTTTAACAAGTGGGAAAAGATAAAACTCCTGTTTTTCTCCCCTCAGCTGTTGCGGCTCTCTCAGCAGTCTGACTGCCTTCCCATGTGACATTTTGCACTGCATTTCTAGGTCAATGGTGACACAACTAGCATGCTTGTGCCCAAATTGATCATCTCAGTCTGCTGTACTCCACATGGCTTTCACATCTATCTTTGCCATAGGCTGTGTTTGCATTTCCTCAAGTCTTAAGAAACAGGGACAGCTCAGCAGGCGCATGTTAACTTCTCACTCATATGAGTGAGCTTTGCAAATAGATCAGTGATGTGGGAAAAGTTGGTATAAAATCAGTGTCAGAAACAGAGGTGACATGTTGCTAAGATTATGAAAATTTGGCCAGATTAATTATTCCAGAGAAGAACTGCTGATGCTGGACATTAGTGTGCACCTTCTCCTCTACGTTCTCTTTCTCCTTCATGTGGATGAAAAAAAACCCAGCACAGTTGGGTTCACAAGCAGAGAATCATGCCTTTAGGGCATGACTTCTTTTGTTAATTGATAAAGTTATAACTAAAGTGGTTATAACCACTTTGTTAGATTTGAAAGAGGATCAGAAACAAGTGAACAGCATCTACTGTAAGAGGTAGGGCTGGTGAGCAGCCCGTCCCTCCCATTCCTCCCTTTTGCAGAAGTCTCTTGGATTTGCTCCTCAGGGCACGGCCACTTTCATTCCTGGGTGTTGTGCTCATGCTGCTGCCCCAAGAGTGTCGCTGCTCTGTGGGGATACTGCAAGGTCTCTGGTCCCAGCCTGTTGCCACCCTGCATTTGGCAGGAGGTGAAGCGTGAGGCCAGTCACCTGTGCTTGTATGGCTTTTGGATGCTTGGAAAGGTGTCACTGAGCAGCTCCTTGCTGGCAGCTGTGGCAGGCCTGTGACTGTAATTCAGGGTGCTTAAAACCTGGGAGCTTTTCCCAGGTAGGCTGAAAGTGGGTGTTGAGGACAACAAAGATCCAGAGAGGTGGGTAAAAGGACAGAGGTGAAGAGCAGAGTTGGGAAAAACAGGAAAATTGGCACTCAGAGCTGCATTTGGTGATAAGCCTGGCAACACCAGTGAGATGTGCTTTTGCAGATCTCAGCTGTGTAGTTTTCTGGTTTTTCCTAACACAGATAGTTTTAAATAAAATGAGGTCAACAGGTAATTTTTGAATTTAATTTTCTTGCACTTAGTTTCTCCCTATGTCTGCAAAGCTCCATAGATGATGATGGTACTTTAAAAATTCTGTAGGTAGGAAGTAGGAAAATATTTCTGATAAAGCCCTCTTTTGGCTAATGAAATAGCAGCTTACGTGTGAGTTAGTATTGATGGCAGATTCAGTAATGACACGTGATGCAATTACTTTACTAGAGAGAGGAGCACTTAGACACATATTTAAGATATTTCTGAACCTAGGCGTCAGCTGGAGGTGATTGAAAATACACTATTTCTTCACATTTCTTCACATAATTACTGTGGAAAAATATTGTGGCATTGTAGTAAAAAGCAGAGTTTTGAATGCTAATAGCTGTAGGGGGAAGAGAATTCCCAGAGAAATGCTATTCTATAATCCCATGCTAATCTCCCCAACAGAAAGCAGAAGAGGAGGAGCTTGTCCTCACACCTGATGGCACCAGGGAATTCCTCACTTTTGAAGTTCCACTGAATGACTCTGGGTCAGCTGGGCTTGGCGTGAGTGTCAAAGGTAACCGGTCAAAAGAAAACCACGCCGACTTAGGAATCTTCGTCAAGTCCATTATTAATGGTGGAGCAGCATCCAAGGTAAGAGGGAATATCTGTGTACTTTGGTCTTCCTCGCTTTTCCATAATAAGTTAGTTTGAAAATATCCATAGATTGAAGAAGAATGAGATCTCTGGTGTTCACCAATTATACCATCAGAGGTAACATTTAGATTTCTACTCGCATGTTTGCACGTCCGGGATTTAAACAGCCCTAACAGATTTGGGAAGGAATGAGCCACCTCTGCTACAATTCCATTAGTATGCTGTTTGAGCAAACAGATTATGATAATAGCTTCCAGTGCAAATCTGTAATTGGAATAGACATTTCCTATAGTGGCTGCAACGGAAGCTATTATTGCAGTGTTCATTTTGCCATAAACCCTTAGGACTAAGTATAGTTGGTTGAATGTTTTTCATTTGATTTTTTTTTTTTTTAATATTCTCTCCAGTAGACAAAGCTTCCTTTGTGTGTGTTTTGTGTAACTATCTATAATTTTTACTTTTCCAGGATGGCAGGCTTCGAGTGAATGACCAACTAATAGCAGTTAATGGAGAATCATTATTGGGCAAAACAAATCAAGACGCTATGGAAACCTTAAGGAGGTCCATGTCCACTGAAGGGAACAAACGAGGAATGATTCAGCTTATTGTGGCAAGGCGAATAAGTAAATGCAATGAGGTAATAAGCTTTTGATATCGGGATGGGCAATTTTCACTTCTGAGTATTTGTGTTTACAGGAGATGTCATGTTTCCTCTGGGACTTGAAAAATAATATCTGAGAAGCTAAAGAAAGAGAGAACTACAGAATTATCTGAATTTCAGTGTTAGACATGCTAACGTTATTACTGATCAATAAAGTTTTTCTTTCGAGAATTTTTGTCAATGAAAAACAGGAAACACTGAATAAAACTATATTGATTTTGTAATTGGATCTCACTGTTTACGTGATTTTTTTCAGCGGAGTTTTTTATGGAGTTCTGTTAGATCTTTCATTTATAGACTTTGTGTTAACTGACTTGTTTCTTTGTCACTTCCAGTTTTTTTAATTAAGAGTAGAGCTCTTATATTTCATTATTATATTTTATCTAATCAAAAGTTTAACGTATAGATTCTACAAAAGTTTGTCTTGGCCTTAATTGTGGGGGAGGTGGAGCTACTGAATTCAGGGTGAAGTGATGATTCTTCTGATGATTTGCAACTTTTGTCATCTCTAGTGCAATATTAATGTGTTGATGTTTTGAAATATATTCATGGTTTCTAATAGTTTATCTTCTATTTAATGTAAGTAATACTATATACTAGGAATATATGGACATATAATGAGAAGGACTGTAGATGTTGGAGAGGACTGAGTTAGACTCCAGAACAAGTTGAAGAAAGGACTGAGTTAAATAGGATACAGCTGAATGGCGTGGCAGAAAAGCATCTCTTCTTTAGAAATCTAAAAGTCAATTCTTTCATTCTTGCTAAAATAGAATGTTATTTCTTGATCATCATGCTTCAAAAACGATGTGCACAAATTGGTTTAGTATCACTCCTCCTGCCTAGGGGAAAGAAGAATGGTTTACTTTTTAATGCATAAATCTAACCTTCAGAAAAAAATCAGTCCGTAGTGTATTATAAAATCGTGTCTGAAAAAGACACTAGACTTTTTGAAAGTGTTAAGCTCCTCTTGATTAACTGCTTATACAAAGATTTTGTACACATGCATGTTTATATGTGCACACTGCTAGAAAGCCAGCTTGGATTGCTGCAAGCGTGTCTTGCCTAGTCTTGAAGGAATTCTGACCTTTTTGTATGTGGTGATGTCCTTATCTAGGCCTAATTCAGGCTGTCCTTTGGAGACTGTTCCTTATTTTTACCCAATTTCCAGTTTGTAGATACTACTACATGTTATTACATTAAAAGGGTGAAATATTTTAGACTATTTTTGTGTTTAGGTTTTTTTTCCCTAAAAGGATGTAGAAGATGATCCCTTTTCTCCTAGTGAAAGTCTTCTCAATTGAATTAATCTGGACAGTGTTTGTAAACACAAGGGAGGTAATCCAGCAGTGATGAAACAAAAACATTTCTCCTTGAATCCAGCACAATTTTTACTCATTCAAGAGTAGCTTGGTCCCCTATATCTGCTTGACATTTAGTACAATTTATTTTGCAGAAATCAGGTGCCAAAAGCAGCACAGCTGAACGCAATATATGTGCTTCAAGATAAAAGATCTGGTTGTGGAAAGAGATTTAGATACACTGAAATGTACCTGCACAAGGGCAGGATAGGCCCTGTCCTTCTGGGCCTCTTTTATGGTTTTTTTGTGTATTTTCCCAACTCTTTAAGAAGCTGGCAAGATCAGCTATAATAATTAGGAAAGCATTGATATGTCACTATTGCTGTAGTAATCATCTCTACAAAGTAATTCTTGTAAGTAATTTTTCCGAGGAATTATTGCTTTTATCACACTCATCCAAAGGAAATATGATGTCAATACTGTTTGCATATTTTAATATGATGAAAGGATGACTTGCATGGATATAAAGCTGTTTACCTGCTGAGCTGGCAATATGCAACAAAAGTCACTTTTCTGGAAGTTTTGCAATGCCCAGACTTCAATGAAATGAAAAGCAAAGAGCTTTTTTTCTTGGTATTTTGCAATTAAACCCTATATCCTCTTTCAAGAATGTGACCAATTTAAGCTTTAGATATTATTAAGCTGATGTAACACTGATAAGCTGTGATAATATTATTTCTGAACATTGCAGGAATAGCATCTATGAGTGTGGTATTCAGTCAGCTCAGTCCCTCAGTAGCGGCTGTGGGGCCTGAGAACTGGCTGGAGACAGCACTGCCTCAGTGACTGGCCTTGTCTTGGCTCTATTATGCTTCATTTAGCAACACAGATTGCTTAGACATGCTGCTTTACAAATTTTCCCCTTGGAACATTCCAGTAACAACCACCAGGAAATACTAATATTAAAAATTAGAACACAAAAAGAAATGACATTGGACTGGTGGCAAATTCAGGAGCTTGCAGA
Source organism: Fringilla coelebs (assembly GCF_963513975.1). NCBI lineage: Eukaryota > Metazoa > Chordata > Aves > Passeriformes > Fringillidae > Fringilla > Fringilla coelebs. The sequence goes on along the minus strand of NC_140028.1, from coordinate 139,614,525 downwards.
TTAGAAGCATAAAAAGGGCAGACCCTTATCTTTATAACTCCCACCTTTTATCACCAGAGAAACACAGAATCATTTTAGATTAAAGACTATTGACTCCAACCATTAACCCAGCACTGCCAAGTCCACCCCTAAACCATATTGCCAAGTGCCACATATACACATGTTTAAAAGACCTGCAGGGATGGTGACTCAGCCAGTTCCCTGAGCATTCTGTTCCAAAGCTTGACTCTACTTTTCATGAAATATTGTCATTAATATGCAGTCTAAACCTTCCCTGGCACAACTGGTGACTGTTTCCTTTTGTCCTATCACTTTTTACCTTGGAGAAAACACCAACCTCCACCTGTCTAAATCCTCCTTTCAGGGAGTTGTAGAGAGCAAAAAGGTCTCTCCTTAGCCTTCTCTTTACTCCAGGCTAAATGCCCCCAGCTCCTCAGCAAGGGGGGTTTACTGGTTTAATTAAATATAAAAAGAAATGTTCAGCTTTTGAGAAAATATTTCCCAGTGTTTTCTATGCTCTTCTCCCTCTTTTTGTTCTTCAAAAGAGTCACCATAAAAAACCAGCAGATAAAAATATCCTGTTAACTGATTTCTTTCCTTTGTTGATTCAGCATTGTATGTGCCCACTTTGTAGACAAAAAATAGCTTTGTTTCTTGTTGGTCTGAACTACAGTTAAGTGGAGCTGGTGTGGTGTTATTCCCTTCTGTGTGTCACCAAGAACCATGTTCACTCTGCTCTGTTCCAGTGTATGGTCAGTCCTGCAAGGTCAGGTCTCGGCTGATTCCCTGCCACGCCTTGGAGCGCCCACAGGTGTCTCAAAGGGGAAATCCTTGTGAGGGGTGATAATGCCAGTGCAGAAATAATTGTGCTAAACATCTGGATGAAAAAACCAGTTTCTGTCTGGATGATAAAAAAATCCCACAACAAAATAACAGCAAAAAGAACAACAAAAAAAAAAAAAAAAAACCCAAGCCTTTTTTTCCCCTGCCTTCAAGTCCAGCAATTGTTTTGGATTTGCAAAGTCAAACTGACTTCCTTTGAAGTGGACTACACAGTCTGCTTCTTTCTTTGGTAAAACTGAGTTTGAATTGGATTTTTAAGGCAGTTAGTGATATGAAACTGTTCTTTTGGTTTTAATGTCAGTTTTCATAATCAGCCCTCAGAATTGCTGAGGAGGGAGAATTTGCAGTGTGATTCTGCAGATTGTTGTTTCTGCATGTTTCAAGTTAGACTAGGATTTTTGTGTACTTTTTGTATTTTGTTTGCTTTCAGGAAATAAGTGACAGAACCTCTGTTGTCCTGGGTTGAGAGAGGCAGAAAGTTGCTTCTGATCTGATGCAGAGGCACTGTCTTTGTCAGAGCATTCTCTTTGGCTTCTTGAACATGAAACTTTCAAAACTTTGTCAAGTGACCTTGGACACTCCTTTCCCATGCCATCATTATCCTCAAACAGCTTCACAAGTTCTCATGTTGAAAACCAAGTCTTCAGAGCAATTGTAGTAACAGTGTAAATGTACATAAACACCATAAGAGTATTATCTTGACTTCAGAGAGGCAGGGAGGAGATAATTTATATCATCAGCCCTTCCATAACTGTAGAGTCAAAAGAGACCACAAACTTCCTGGAAAGTAAAAAGAGATTTTGTACTGCTGTGGTTTTGCTGAAGATTTGCCTGTAGGAAAAATTTTCATTCACTCACCAAAAGATAGTGTGTAATCCATCCAGGTTTTCAAGTGAATTGTCTTGTAGTAAATATTGATATAAGCTTGGAGTGTTAGTTATGAATGAACTCTAAGCCAAAGCTGTGCATATGAGTTTTTCTCCTGTTTGCATTATGTCTATACAGAGTACAGCAATGTAGAATTCTGCAAGCTGCACTACTACAAACCTTGCAAAACTGCGTTTAATATCTCAGCCATTCCAGACAAAATCACACACTGAATATTTGACAGACACTGTTATATTAGTATAACAAAAACATTTAATTTGGGATTTGGCTATATCAGAGGTTCTCTTGCCCCCCATTTAAAAAAAGTTAAACATTCTGTTCTGTTCTGTGTTTTCAGCTTCCAGCTTCTCTTGTTAACTCATCAAGTTTCCTACATAAGCATGGAGAGAGACTCTTTAAGCCACATTTCCAAAGCTGTGCAAACAGTGGGGAAAATGGGGAGAATGACAATAATATTGACTTGATATTCATAAATGGCCAGTTTTTAAGACCTCATTTTTCAGAAGAGGCAGCCGCCAGCTTTTAGATCTTTAATTCAGGCTTGAAATTTTTTAAATTGCTCAGATTTTAGGAGAAACAGTGGAGTTCCTTGTGCTGTGTTCTGTTAATTAGTGATGCTGTTGTGATTAGCCTTTATGGGCAAACAGCTGGCGGCTGCATTGTTAGAACGTGATCAGCGCCCAGGCACAACTGCCAGGCACATTTCTGCAGCTGGTGGCTCCATGTACTGATTCAAGAAAATAAAGGTAATTGTTACTTTTGGAATCCTGTGCTTTTCAGTCCTGCAACCTGGACAGCTTAGAGACACAGATTGCTTGTCTGTGCTCCGTTCATGTCACAGGCAGGCAGCACTTGTCTGCCATTAAGTGAGACAGCATCACCATTTCCCTCAAAATGAGAAATTTCAAGGGTTTTTCTTGTTTAGACCTCCCCCACCTTTTTTTTTTTTTTTAATAGAATGAATATTTTGCCAAACCTGCCTGAAATGAAGCTTTGCAAATGATTTGCAGATCCCCAGATTTCTTCATGCGTGTCTGTTCATTTTTTTTTCTCCCTTTAAAAATGAGCAAACTGTGAAGCAGAGTCCTGATTCCAGACCGTATAAGGACCTCATCATTCATGATATAAATCGACTGATAGATCAGTGAGACTTTGCAAATGAGTGGTTTCATTATAAAAGAAACAAGCAAGCATCTTTTCTTTTCCAGTGTGTGTGCAAAATAAAATATTCAGCATCGTTTTCCCCTGCATGCATTGCCGAGTTAGCTACATTGAAATGTAGGTGACAGGTTTGTTTTTTCTTTCTCACTAGATTAGTCTTGTGATGACCTTTTGGAATTTAACTGTCAAAAAGTCTTTTGCATCTCCTCCTAACACAGTGATTTCCCTGTTCATTCCCATCTCCAACTCATTGATAAAGCTGTTTATCAACTTAAGCTATTCCCAGCTCTGATTCCTAGGGGAATCTACAACTCTTCTCCATCCTGAAGATCAATCTTTGCGTCCAATTCTTTAGGCAGTTTTCAACCCAGAAAATGAAACTTTAGTCCAGTCCTATGAAAACTTAGTTTCTTTAATGCCTTTGATATTGATGCCTTGATACAGTCTAGTAGTATTTTAAAAGTATCTATGTTGGAAAATGAAGCTGTAGTATTTTGGACCTCTTAGCCACAGTACACAGATAAGAAGGAAAAAAGAAAGCCTGGAGAATAATTCTGTGTGACACAAAGAGCTTCAGCATTCTGGATGCAGTGCCATATATACCAAATTTGTGTACCGACTTCTTTAACATCCGTAACGCTTGCGTTCCTATATTTGGACAATTTATTTTCTGAAGCAAAAAGGGAGTCTGATTCTTGTTTCATTTTAAAAAAAGTTTGTTTATGCTTTAAATATTTTGGCACTCTTTTTATGCATATGCCTTTTTCATATTTATGTACATAACTTCAAATAGGATGGATGGTGGTGTTTAAGTAAAAGGGACTGCATTATTTGTCCTTTTATCATCTAGATAAGCAGCAGCTGGGCTAGCTGGTACAGACTGTACTTTAGCAAGCAGCTGTTTTTTATCTGAATGACAAAGGGTCAGGGTAGAGCCTTTTTTTTATTTAAAAAAAAATTTAATATGGCTTATTTAAGAGAATGGATAGAAAAGGAGCTACAGGCAATCTGTAGCATGGAAGGTTTTATTGCATTTTTACAAATATCATCATTTAGTACAGATGAGTGCTAGGATCCAGAGAGGGAGCTCTCTCTTTTCAGTCTAGAGAGAAAAGAAATCAGGGGATCTTTATTAGTCAGTGTCTGTAAGTACCTGAAGTAATAAAGAAGTAATAAAGAATACTGATCCAGACTCTTCTCAGGGCTGCCCAGTTCCAGGACAAGAAGCAACAGGCACAAACCCAAAAGAAATTTCTTTACACATAAGAAAAAAAAAAAAAATCCGTCTTAGAGGTCAGCACTGGTGCAGCGTGCCCTGGAGGTTGAGGAGTCTCTGATCTTGGAGATATTCAAAACCCAACTGGGCAGGGCACTGTGCAACCTGCTCTTGCAGACCTTGCTTTGGGCAGGAGGTTGGATTGGATAATCTCCAGTGGTTTCATCCACCCACAATTGGTCTGTGACTCTGAAGTGGCACACCAAGGGGTGCTCCAGCAGCTGTTGATAGGGGGCCAGTTGCCACATGGATTTCTTTCCTTGCCAGGCCTTTAGGGAAGCTGGGAATTTGTACATCTTTATGTTGCCCACTCTTTATCAGTTGGTCAAATCACATTATACCAGATAGCACTGAGGGTGGCTAAGAGAAGGAACTAGAATGTGTAATTCCAGCTCTTTATTAGAAATGCATCACGAAGAACAAGTCTGTTTGAACTGCAGTCTCGCTTTGGACTGTTGGACTGTTTGTCTTGCCCACAACAACAGTTTGCAAATTCTTTGTTTCTTTTCTAGCACAGACTTTCTGTTAACAATGCAAGGAAAAGGCATTTTGGGGTTTTTTGTGACAGCCAGTTGTCTAATTTTGGGTGTTTTATAAAAGGCATTGTATCTTCTGTAAAATGTTTGTGTAGCTGGCTGTCAATGCCTTTGTTTAAACTCATCTTTTGAGATGCTAATTAAAAATTGATCAAGTTTTACTCATGGAAATTATAAAATATGTGATTCACTACAAAACATGGCCATATAAATACAACACTCCAGCTATTTCTTTTATTTATTCTGGACTTCACTGTATTATGAGAAATGAATTTCTATATATTTCTTTGCTTCTGAACCATCTTCTTGTCAGTGTCTTTCTGAAAATCTCTTGAGATCTTTCTACAAATGAATCTGAAAGTTGATGGCTTGTCACACGGAGGACTGTGTGATATTGCTCACTAAAAGCTGGACACTTGTTACATAAAGTCATCAATATAGCACTGGGAGAATAAATCCCAAAGCACTTTGATATTTTCACACCTTGTTTAAAGGCAGTGAAATAAAGGGTAGTTCATAATTTAGTACCTTTATCATGCAAGTTTAAGCTGCAAGTTTAAGCTCTCAAGCAGTCTAATGTTGCTATGCTTTTTTTTTTGTAAAGTGTTTCAGAAGTTAACATTTCTTTTCAAATGAGCCTTAGATTCCTTTATAACAGAGTCTACAAATATTGTTTAATTTACTTTTCAGTAAAGCTGTCAGTTGTAATCTGCAATTTAAAAAAACTAATAAAACAAATCCTCATTTCACAATTTAAACCTTATTGAGTCTAATTCACTTGCACTGCAAGTTTATTATTCTCCTGCAGCTTGACGTGCCTCCAATTGTAATTGTGTTGACCCTCCGATGCAGTAAATCTCCCCGGTGCTTATCAAACTGGGAGAGATAAGTCTACAGTTTGGAACTTCATTAAATATCTCATTTATATTAAACAGATGATGGCTTTGAACAGAAATAATAATTTTTACAGAGTCTGAGACCTCCCGATCGCGGTCTCCTTGACCGTAACGCGGCGTTTCGCAACCCTCCGCCCCCGTGCCCCGGGCGTCGCGCCAGCGCCCGCGTGTCAGGAGCCATCCGCCCATCGGGCTCACTTCAAAGCCTCTGCTGGGGAGAAAGCCCAGGGCTCTGTAGCCCTTGAAGCAGATTTTTGAAACTTTTTCATAGCATACATTTCTTAGTCGTCTGGGGAGTGCGGGTGGAGTGATTAATAATGGGCAGCTGTTTCAAAAAGAAAAAACAACCAAGATGTTGCTTGTTGTTGTAATTCCTGAAACTATGAACAACTACTCTCGTTCTTGTTTGGAGATCAGTCAGTACTTGGAATAAGCATTTCCAGTGGCTTCAAATAGTTTGCAGCATACTTTGAGTATCTGGTCCCCACTGTATTTCAGTATGTATGAAATAAATGCTGTGGGATTTGTGTAAGGACACTGCTTTTAAGATTTAACTATTTGCTTCAATATGAAGAGGCGTGTTGGTGAGAAGAACTAATGCTTTATACCTGAGTTCATACTACTTTTCTGCAAAACACATCTACTTTGAATAGTTGTTTTCTTTGTAATAGAGCTAAAGTCAGCTCAAAATGTTCAGGTGAATTGGTTTAATGGTCTTGGAAAAGTGCCTTGGTAGCATTACTGAGAGGACAGCAGGGTGCTGGAGCCCAGGTGAACCAAGAGCTTTAGGGGCAGCAGAAAGGCTGGATGGCATGAGGATTGGGCAGTGGTGGGGGGAGTCTCTTATCTCTGCAGGGAGCAACTGGGCCCTGCTACATTGGGCATCCACAGTGACCTGTGAATGCACAGGTACTCATTCTTCTCATTCCTGGGGGCTGTGCTGACAGCAGAGCTGTGGCTGATGGGGTTGCTAAAACCAGATAGATGATATAAAATTATTTTCTTTGGCTCTCTTGGGTGCTGCGTTCCCCTGAGCTCTGATTCTCTGGATCTCACCAAGGAGAACTTGACTATTTCCTGTCCTCTTGAAAAATCTGAGAGGCAGCTCAGAGAGGAAAACAAGGGATGACCACCTTCTGCAAGCAAAGGCTGGGCTGGGAAGGTACTCAGGCAGTCTTCTGGAGGAGAGCAGCTGGGGTGGGCAGGAGGCTGTATATGCAGCCTTTCTCTTTTGTGTGCACGTGGCCAAGCAGCCTGTGTCCATCCCTTCCACCACATACTTCATCTCTCTTGTGATGCCCTGGAGAGCCTGGCCTCAGTTGTTGTGGGCAGGGACCTGTCAGTTCCAGGGCGTTGAGGACTGGGGTGGAGGGCACCCCAGGTCTTGCCAGTTCTGCTTTTGTGTCTCTGCCTGGATGCTGCAGCAAGAGATTAGAGGAGCTTCCAGGCTGAATGAAGCATGTAAGATCTCTTTACTCTGCAGTCAGGAAAGACAGAGCAAAGAACTCAATTTAAAAATAAAATCACGGTGAAGTCTGACAACTTTTGTGTTTTTTTCTTTTGTTCCTAATTACAAAACTTCAGAGTGTGATGATTTCATTTGAAAGCAAGTTGCACCACTGTGGCAGCAGCAGCGCAATTCCAAATGAGAGTTCCTGTTCCATGCTCCTGACAAGGGCCTTGTTGTGTTCAGCTGTCAGTGTGCAGAAGATGGCCCAGCTGTCTGCTGATGGCATTGGAAACAGCCCAACTGTCTGTTTAAGAAATTTTCCAACAAAGAGGCACCAAAATGGAATAGTTTTTTTTCACCAATTTTCTGCTGAAGGATTTGCAATTTGACAGGGCACCATGGGGGGTGCAGTGCAAAGGGGTTAGAAAGTTGGTCATTAGGCAGAGCTGTCATTGCAAATTATCGCTGTCCAGGATGAGAAGTTCTAGCTCATTTGGTGCTCAGACAGGTTTAGGCCTTAGGCAATTTGTTACAGTTCCCCCATGTGGTTAAGGGGACCCCAGGCACTAATTTTCCCCTCTCTTTGCAGCTGGAATCACCTGGGAGCCCCTGCGGGCCAGAGCTGCCCATAGAGACTCTGCTGGATGACCGGGAGCGGAGGATTTCCCACTCCCTCTACGGCGGGATCGAGGGTCTCAGCGAGTCACCCACAAAGAACGTGGCACTGGGCAGGATAATGGGTGAGTCAAAGCAGCTCTGCTAAGCAGGGCATGTTTTATTTCTCTCTGAGATTCACTGAAGGGTGGTTAATGTGTTATGTGGGAATTAGGAACATGGAGGTTGCACTGAGCAACCTGAAACGTGCCTTAAAATTCTTCTATGCAAGCCTTCTGGATAGTTAATGTGAGGAAGAAGGTAAAGTGGGATTCTAAAGTGAATTTTGCATCCTGTGACAGGTCACAGAATGACTAATAGTAGCATTTAACATGGTCTTTGTGTGTGGTTTGGGACAATAAATTATTGGTCAGTCTAGGCTCCATGTTGCATCAAAGTCAGTGACTCATGGGAATTCATTATTTTTTTCCAGTATTCCTTCTCTGTTTCAGTCCTTCTAAAATACAAAAATAAATAAGGCAAGCTTGCATCCATTTATGCTTATTAGGGAACTTATTAATTTATTTGAATGTTTGCTTTGTAGGACACCAATTTTAAAACCTCATAACTAATTATAAGCATCCCTTGTGTAGATTCTATGCCCTGCCATCTGCATGGTCCCAGTGGATAATGAGGTTATTAGTGCTTGCTTTGCAGCAATTCAACTTCTGATGTACAGAGCTAGGTAATAAAGACTTGCCTTGCCACAGGAGTGGTTGGATTTACTGACTAGGATGGGATTAGTTTGAAAGGATTTTCAGGTTTAAACACAAAAAGCAGCTTGATGAAAATAACACCTGACAGAAGATGTGACGATTGCTTGCTTTAGTTGTGAGTTTTAAAAAGAAGACGTGGCTATTAAATCTAGGACTTTTTTTAGCGTATTAGATACACAGAATATATTAGAGGATGCTGCTATAAACTTCATATGAAGTGAGGCATAACTTAGTTTTCAATTGCTTTAGATTAGTTTTCAGCCTTAGAAAATTAGTCTACCACACAGGCTTTTCCAATCAACAGTTTGTGTATATTTTTCACCCTACATTTTTTTATTTGGTTTTGGTTTAGGTTTTTTTCACCCACGTTTTCTTTTTTATTAATTCTTGTGTTTTGGATTTTGCATTTTCTTTGTGGTAGCAAAATAGGATTGCTATTAAACTCTCTGAAAATCCAAAAGTTTGCTATTTAGGGTATTTCTTCCAGTAAGTCTTTAGCCCTTTTTTGTGCGTTTGGGCAATAGTAATTAGAAACATATCATATTCTGTGCTATTGCATTTCATTTTGTGCAGCTTGGAAGAAAAGATGCACACATGAAAATCAAGGCAGTGTGAAACCATGTCACCCAAAGTCATATGCTCTTAAAGAGAAAAATTTAGAAAATTTGTTTGTCAACAAATTTAAGGAGTGATAAAATAATTTGAAGTCTTTAGCACCACTCTCCCATAGAAAGAACTAGTTCTTGTTGTGTCAAGATAAAACTTGTGCCTTAGATAAAACATTTGCAAAGCACTGCCTTCTGCTTTTTCCATCAGTGCTGCAGAGGATTTACACACAGAGCTCATATAAGTGTTAACAAATTATCACTTAAGCATGTTGTCCGTTTTTGTTGGGAGAGGGAGCCCTGAGAAAGTCTGGGTGCATTTGTGTCAGCAATGCAGTTTGCTTCAACATCAGAGGAGCACAAGACTTGCCATAATTGAACTAGTAGTTCATCAGTCTGCTACCATCCCTTTAGCAGTAGTCAGTAATTGATGTTTAAACCACAAAAAACCAAAAAAGTGTTTCCAAGGCTGTTAGTATCTAATACTTTCAGATGCTTTTGCATTGTATACATAGAAAAAAAATCTATACTTAATTTTCTAAGTTTCTCATTACCTGAAGTAAATATTTTGATTTCCTGTGAATCATTGTTTTTCTGAATTGTTTTCAGGGATGAGGAACTATGTAAAAAATTGGTTGGTTGTAACTTTAATTTACTGAATCTTTAGTGAAAGCATGTTAGTGAAAAATCAAATTGTGCCTGAACCTCATAGTAAATGTGATCTAGCAGCATGTAACTAAAACTGGACTTTCTAGGACTGGACTGTTCCCTTCTGCAATCACAGCAGAAGCACAGACCTGTGATGTTTGAACCCATTTTTTGGGGAATGGTCAGTTTTCTAATAAGACTATTTTTTCTGAATTAATCAGCACCACTAAATTAAGGCTGCAGTGTTCATAATCTTTCACATGCAAGTTTTCTTGCAGTACCATACAACAGGGAGGTATTGCCTGTTGGGAGAGATAGGTACAGTTGCTTGTTTCAGAATTTCAGCTATTTTAAAGACTCAGTCACTTTTTATGCAGTGGAATCCCTGCCTTTTTTGGGATTGGTAATGAGAAAAAAAGCAGGGCTTTTTGTATTTTCCTGAAAATGTTTGTGGGTGTTACATGACTCTTCCTCTCTTGAAAATTGGCCTAAAATTGAGGATTAGTCCTAAGAACAACCTAGCTGAAGAACACTGGAGGTCTGTACCTTCCCACACCAGTCCTGCCCATGAAAACAAGCCCCAAGGAGTGCTGTATGCAGTGCTGTATGCAGTGCTGTTTGCCCTGAGTACTCTCCCCATATCAAGAACACCTCTGATGAGCTCTCTAAATCATCTGATGTTTTCTGAATTACCCCTCAATGGATTTAACTAAGTAAACTTTTAGTGCTCATTACTTTTTAGTGAGGAGATGACAGTTTGTTTTCATGGAAGGAGTAGGTCTTCCTGCTGCTTTTGCTCTCAGATGGGTTTGAATTTGCTTCCTTCCTAATTTAAAGCATTCAGAAGCAACAATTTTAAAGTCTGGAAAATGCCTGCTTGTTTTAGTCATTCCTTAAAGTTGGAACAAAGATTTCAAGAGTGTTTTGTTCTTTTAAATACCATTAATGTAATTTCAGGAAAGGTATTTAAGACAATTCCCTTACTCCTCCATAACTGACAAGCAAGAACTGCTGTCAGAGCCTTGCTGTGAGAGTGGGAATAAAATACCAATTTTAGGATGTGATTTAAATTATGTAAAATAATGTTTGCTTACTGCAATAATGCTGTGTGAATCTTTTCACGTTTCTGATGATTCTCATGTTGATCTGTATTTCTAGGTGGTTATTGCTATTATAGATTTTTTAATGCTTTTTCATGTGATAATATTTCACAGAAAATTTGTGATAGAGAAAAGACAACTTTCTGTACTCAGGGAATACTTTTGGTTTGGAGGAGATGGTATATTTTATTTATAAAAATTGGGTATTTTAAGAATTAGATGGCTGCAAGAAACCCTTATGTTTATTTATTTTATTATTTCCAGGGTGCATGTTATTTAGTAAAACAACTGTGTTATACTGGTTTGCTTGGCTCTCTAATTAAAAATTCAAGTCTTCTTTTGACATACCGTTCTTGTATATCATGCATTATGCTCCTGAGTTTTACAATACACAAATACATAGCTGCTGTCTATATAAATTATTCTTCTTCAACAAACAGCTTAGTACAAAGTCCTCTTTCATCTCCTTCTTCTAGCTGTTGATTTTTTTTTTATGAATGTGGTGGATTTTGTTGCTAACGGTGACTAAAGAGAAGATATTTTTCAGGGGGTACACAGAATAACAATCACTTGCACTGAATCTGCTTTTCATCCTGAGGGATCCCCCAGAACTTTGTGAAGTATGATGGTTCCTACACAACAGGAAATACTCTGTTCTCTACATAAATAATTGCTGTCTTAAGGGTAAAATCAGGAGGAAGCACTACTGACAAAAATTTAGCTAGAGATGTAGAGTGTGTGTCTCAGTGAAATGAAAATAACCCTTTAGAATCAGAATGTAGTTCCTTGGCCAGGAATCTCATCAAAATGTGACGCTCTTCTACAATAGCTGACAGATCTGAGCACTTTCTTGAAATCCTAGACCTATATACAGGAGAGAAATCTTTGTTGTTAGTCATTCTCCGGGCATTGGTTGTACTATTGGTCTGAATCCACATATCAACATGCTCATGAGTCATTCATAAGGTAATGCTGGGTTTTGAACATACGGTGAGAGTGTTCAACAGATTTTGTAGACCATCCTTTAAAGAGAAAGCAATAGCAAAAGCACAAAGGATCAAGCCAGAAACAGTTCCATGACAATGCAGTGTCAGTATGGACGCCAAGTTATCCCAGCAAACATACTAACTGAACTTCAGGGAATTTCAAGATTTGAAAGGACCTGGAGCAGTTTAGTTCTTCATGCATAAACCTGTTTTTCATACTATGTACTGTGTGTGATCAGGCTTTTTTTAGAGGGCTCTATGTTGGTGGTTTAATTCAGGTACAAATTTAGTTAGTACAAATTTTCTGGTATATAATAGGTTTGAAGGTGCATAATATTTTTTTGAAATATGCTGCTTGGCATATTTTTCCTTGTAGGATGAAAATCCTCATAGATCAGGAGACCAGCCATTTGTTGCTGGAACTCTGAGGCTTCTTTTTCTGCACAGACAGATGGGAACCCTTCTTACCCAATAGTTTGGTGTAGTTCTCAGGCTGTACTTCTTTAGATTGGTAACTTGTCCAGGAAATTTGAGCATCATTGTTCTGAGATGAGAAACATTTGAAAGGGAGAATGTTTTACCTTGCTTAGTACAGTGTCCAAAATACTTTCTGTTATTACAGATTACCTCACTGAAACTGAATTAATATATGCAAAACTGGACTTGAAGTGTAGTCAGAGTCTAAATAGCACTTTTCCAGCCTGAGGGAAAATTATTTTCTTGAAGAGGTTTGTAGACAGGTTGAGCAATGCCTTAGATTTGTAGATCAGTCAAATATACTGAAGATTACTGGGTTTGAAGTTTCTTTGATGTTTCCTTGTAAGGTTTCTCACAACACTTGTGGAATTAATTCTCCAGGGGTATTTTCTATCCACTTCAGCTGAGTTCTCTACAAAGCATGTATTGAGTCCAGCGCTGAGGTTTGTCCAGCCATCTGCTGGAGGTGAAGCCTTTCACCTGTTTTTAGCTTCATCTGCAATGAAAAGCATAGGCATGTCAGATGGGTTTTCTCCTTAATTCTAAAGCAACTATTAAAATGTCAGTCTTCACCCTTGTCAGATATAAAGAAGGGTAGTGAAAAGTTAAAAGTGTTACTGAATTACTGGATCCTCTCAGATGGGAAGTTCAATCTGCCGAGTGCCATAAGGTTATACCTTTTCACAATCAATTCTTTGGAGACATTATTAACTACAGAGTTAACAGTCTTGTAGGCATTATGTTTGGAAAGAAGTACATTACCAGGCTAAACATTAACCTGTCCATCAAAGGAGCTATTGCTGGGCAGAATCAGCTGTTATGCAAACTGCATACATTCATTTCAGTTTGACAGTGATGAGATGTTCACCATGCAGTACCTTTTTCTTCCAGCCATTTTTTCAGCCTTCTTTAATGATCCCTTTGAAGACAGTTTTCCCCTGTTTGGAAAGATTGCTATATGTATTATCTAGTGTAGTGAGGATTTTAACTACCTCTTTAAACATAGGGTTTTGTTTGTTTGTTTATTAATAATTGCGTGCAAAGGTAGTGATAGTAACTGAAACCTTTACAGAAAAGAGGAAAACTTTATTTCCACTGAATTATTCACATTTTTTTTCATATCTACAGTGAAAGCAAAGTGTGGAAATAATTGATGTGTCCGTAGAAGCAGTTTAAAATATGGAAATAGAAATTTTGTGATACATTACACTGGTGCATCATAGTTTTAGAATAATTTTCAATTTGTTGTCAGATTAATGGTTGATTAAGCTAGTGTGTTTCTTCTTATGAGATGTGACAGTTTTAAAAATTGTTTTAGGAAGATCATACCATCTTTTAACTTGTACTCTCACAAATTTACCTGATGAAGTCTGCCACTGAACAGACTCATGTTGAGTCTTGTTGTAGTCCCTATCATGTATGTGATGGTTCTTGTTTAAGTGTTTTAACAAAAGTGTTAAAGCTTGCTTGAATTCGTTGATAATAGAATTTGTTAATTTTTTTCTCCAAATTCGGCATGTGTCCACTTCCCAGCACCACTTGAATAATTTCTCAGTTCATGAGGCCAGACTGATCAGGAAAAGTGCTGGCCTCTGTTAGTCCTTGGGGAACACATTCTTTGTTTCTACCAGACAAGGTGATTCCAAAGGAGATGCTGTGTTCTGGGAGCGGTGCTTTTGGGCAGCTCCTCAGCCAGGACTTGAGACTATGGCACAGACAGGTACATGAGAGGTTCCTCTGAGCATCAGGAAACACTTTTTCAGTGTGAGGGGGACCGTGCACTGGCACAGGGTGCTCGGGGAGGTGGTGCAGAAGCCATACTCAGAAGCAATTTGTTTGGGGTCCTGACTACATGGCTGTAGGTGTCTCTGCTTGAGTGGAAAGGGTTGGACCAGAAGAGAGGTCTCTTTCAAACCTCAGCCCTTCTGTTGAGGTTGAAGACCACAGAAGGCCACAGAAACAAGTGGTGTGCATCAGTTTTCAGACCTCCGCACAGGAAGATGGGTACAAAGTGAGCCATAGTTAATTTTATTATCTGCATTGTGTCACTCTTATCAGTCACACTGCAGTTTGACATAACGTTTTATCATCCGTGGTGAAATATTTTTCAAGGCACTCTCTGCATGCTGCTGTTATTTAGTTTTGGGTTTTTTTTCTCCCTTTTGTCCAGGTAAATATCAGCTGTCTCCAACAGTGAACATGCCTCAGGATGACACTGTCATTATTGAAGATGACAGGCTGTCAGTCCTTCCTCCTCATCTCTCTGACCAGTCATCATCCAGTTCCCATGATGATGTTGGGTTTGGCACTGTTGATACTGGTGGATGGGCTAAAGCTGCAATTAATGAGTCAACAGACTGGTAAGAGCATGGTTTAGTGGAAGGCAGAAAGAGAGAGCTGTAGTTGCAGCTTTTCCTTTCGTTGCATTTTGGCTACTGCTAATTTTAATTATTTTTTTTTGTCACATTTGGATTTTACTATTTTCAAATTGGTAATTGTCCCTGTTTCAGGGAGGAAGTCTGTACAAACACCTCTGGTTGCAGTTTTGTGCTGTGTTAAAGCATATTTGTGGAAATGTTACTTAGACAGTACATAGCTGTGTTATTTTGATGATGATCTAACTTTAGTTTAATTGCTACCTGACCTAGCTTTTGTAAAAAAAATAGCAAAATTTAAACACTTGAGTTTATGAAAGATGAAAGACTGATTGGAAATTGTAATTTATAAACCTCACTGTAAATATTTCAAAGTTTATAAAACAAAGGTTTTATTTTTATATTACAGTGTATATCTAGGAGCATCCCAATACTTTTGTATACTTCCTTGCTTTTCCTAATAAGGTACTAATCTTTCAAACATACTTAGAGGTCAAAGCTCTTTGTTTGCATCTGTGTTAATGTTCATGCAAAAAGAGCTGGTTAAAATTTCTTCATTATTTGTGAAGAACTGCTATTCATGTTGCTAGATGATTTGCAAAGACAATGTACTGTAATAGCTCTAAATTCAAATATACAGAAAGTAACAGTTCCACATTTAAAGGTATGGAAAGTAACTTTATATATTTAATTCATAGTAAAAATAACTTTTTTGAGTCTTAGGTTGACTCTCTGATTACTTTAACACATTTTAACATAAGAGCTTTAATGAGAAATGCATTGAGCTCCATTATTGACTTGCTTAAGTTCCTGGCAAAGAAATACTGTTTATTGCTTAGTTAGTACAATTAATACAGATCTAAGATTTAATTTACAAGTCCTGTAATTATCTATAGTAATAGCAAAATAAAAGCCCACCTCTGTATGCTGCTGCTTCTTGAAGCTGGATAATTACCACAAATGGTGTGAAGTACAAGAATTTTCGTATTTTTCTTGTCTCTTGAGCCTGTTATGAATGTGTCAGCAATATCTTAATAGAACAGCAATAGCACCTGCTGGCTGATGTGCACCTGTCAGCTTCTTCTCTGCTTTAAACTAGTTTATTTCATCTTATATCCAGGAATTGAGTTCTGTATTTTAAGCTCTGTTTTAATGATTGTATGAAAATGTAATTTTTTCATTCTCATTTACTTTTTTTTTGATGTTGCAGTTCTTCTTATGGACAAGTCATACCTATAATCTGGGTCCCTGAAAAGTCCATTTGTCTTTTATAAAAGCTGAGAATCTGAGACATTTAAATAGAATAGTCCTCAAGCCTGCACATAATAATAACTTATTTCCAAGGGAGTATTTTTAGCTGAATGTGAGCAAAATCCTAAAACCCATTTGAAAACTGCAGATACTTTTACATTGACTTCTG
Source organism: Fringilla coelebs (assembly GCF_963513975.1). Lineage (NCBI taxonomy): Eukaryota > Metazoa > Chordata > Aves > Passeriformes > Fringillidae > Fringilla > Fringilla coelebs. The sequence continues at coordinate 139,598,494 of NC_140028.1, read as the reverse complement.
CAGTGTGTCTTGCTATTCATACACTTTGTAAATGAAATAACAGTAAAGAAAACAGGGATTAGGTAATGTAGAATTGATCACACTCAAAAAAGTTTTAAGTGTGTGTTTGAGAAACTGTAAAGTTCTTCAGATACAATGGCACTTCAAAGAGTTAGATCAGTGTCATGCTTTAGGATCTAATGAATTCTATTTGTAAAAAAAAACGTAAATGGCAATAGAATTAGATTGCTGCTATAATTTCCTGTTGCTAATGGATGAAGGAAGACTTGTAAAACGAAGGTGCATTGTATGATTTTGCTGGAAGGCACAAAGGGTAAAACTAAGAATATGGATGAAGGGTTATCCAAACAAGAATGGCAGCTGTTCTGAATCACAGAAGAAAATGTAAGCTTTTTCAGCTTCACAATATCTCCCTAATCCTTGATGAAAATGTTATGAAAACAAAGGGCCAATAAGACAGGATTAATAAATGGAATTTTAATAACATTGAGGGTCAGAAGACGGTTACATTCTTTTAAGGATCAGCTGTCATTCCAGAAATCTTATTTGTTAAGTATTCCAGAATATAGTAAATTGCATTTGGCATTGCTTAATGACTTGCACTAAATTCACCTCTGTCTTTTACTGATGTAGTTGAACAATATTAAAATGAGACATTTTTAGGGGCATTAATTCCCCTCTCTGTGCTCATAGACTTTTGCAGTTGTTTCTATTCTTGGGGACTTTTGAATACTTTTAGACAATGTACATGCACTCAAACTCCTGTGATCCACTCCTTCCTTAATTACTAAAACACTCATGGGTCATTAATAATAAAACGGGGCATGAAAATTCACAACTCTATGTAAGGCTCAAATAAAGGCGCTAAGTAGGGTGCAGGATACTGCACCTTTAGGGTGCAGGATACTGTGCAAACATGTAATAATATTTCCTTAATAAGTATGGGGGGAAGGGAGGTCTGACAAGGGCAGATCAGGGAAGCAGAAAGTCTTTAAAAGTGATGTCAGTGGAAATGCTGGATTCCAACCTCCCAAATTCCCAGTTGCTGATGCCATGTCCTGACCTTACTGCTCTCTCTGGGACCTGTGGTGTCCTTTTCAAGTTATATTTGAGCTGGAGCTTTAGTCTGCTCCTAGGACTTCAAGTTCAATATATAAGTGTCTGATGTGTTTACATGGAAATGATATTTTACTCTACTAGAAGTTTTATATAGGAGGATCAAAGCAAGCTGGTATGAGAAAAGAAGCATAGAGCCAAAACAAATAATTTTATAAGTTCACCTTTTCTGAAGAAAGTGTCACAAGATACATTTTGTTCAGCAAGATGAAACCAGTCATTTTAACAAACCTGAGCCTGTGCTAACAGATGTTGCTGGAAAAAAATTCTCACTTAGTAAAACCACATTTTTCTGGCCTTCAGAGACAGGGCTGACTAGCAGGGAGCCAGAAACTTCTGTGTGGCCTTGGTAAAGTCAATTATGATCTGATTATGAAAGGTGTTGAAACCCTGTAAGTTCAGTTGGAGTCACTTTGGAGGACTTTTTCAGATTTAGGTGGTTCTTACTCAGCTACATGTTGCACTGCTATAAATGCAAGAAGTGTATATTGGCCTTGTCTGTTTTATCTTTCTATCATGAGAAGATAATTTTTTCCCTGTTTTGTGGGAGTCAGTGTTAGGACTAAATAGTTATTTTTGAGTATGGTCTCTGATTCATCAGAGCTTTTAAGCATATGCTTGAGAACATTGCTAAATTGTGCAGACATCTCTGAAATAGTTGCAGTAATTAAATGTAAAGCATAATGAGCCTGAGCCAGAAACATTAAAGTCAAAAGGCACTTGACATTGGCTTTATTCACATAAGCTCTGATCCTGCTCACACTGAAGTGTTATATGCCTGTCACAAGCACATATCTTATTATTTGTAAATCTGCCATTACTAGACTGAATTTCTTTTTGGCTGTCTGGTAATTAGGGTAGTGATTTTCATCCTTTATAGTACTTTATGCCTTTGGACACTTTGCCTTACCTCTTTTTCTCTGTTTTGCCTTGATCAAATATAGTTCTCTAAATCAGAGTCCATGGCATAATAAACACGTGCATGTTACAGAATTTAAAACTTTAAGTTGTTTTTTGCAGAAATTCACTATTTGCCTGTTTCTCACTAGGAAAGAGATGTGCATTATACTTGGCCCTTACAGTAAAAAGAATTCTTTAGAAACATGGTACCAAACAGTAAGGTGGTACTAAACGCAATATCTTGAGTGCGGCACGTGGGAATCTATTTAGAGATCTCAGTGACGAAATACTGAACTTTTTTTATCTTGAAGTACAGCAATATTCAAAGAGGGGATTTTGAGGGATCATTTACCTATAGGATAGATAACAATGGTCCAAAATACTGTTTTTTTCAGTATCTTATGCTTTTGATTTCTTTTTGTGCCAGCAGAAGTAGAGATCTATATACTATGCCCTTTTCTAGGAGCCAGAAGATCTTTTTGTGAATTTCCTTTCATATTGTTTATTAGCAGTACGCAATCTTGCCTTTTGAAAAAATGTTTAAATGTTTTTAGTTTGCACACTGAATTTTGCCTTCTCGTGCTTGTTATTCTGCCAGTGTTTGAGCACCATTAATAAATCTATCTTCATCATGTTTTTGAGGCAGCTCACTGAAAACCTGACTGCCTGAGCTGAGGTCAGTTGAGAAATCTGCAGAAGAAACAAAAACCAAATACAGTCCCCCCCATTTCTGATTAGGGGGTGGATCCACTGTGGCAAGTCCTTGCTCTGTGGGGAAGCAATGAAAATATATGGTTGTTTGTCATAGCCAGGCTAAAAGCAGGAGAAGCTATGAAAAATCTACAAGAAATTTCACATATGGAGAGAAATTATAATGCAAAGTTTTTAAATTAAGAAGTTTCAAGGTCTGCGGGCTTCAGGCAAGACAGTTTCTATTTATGCTTTACTGAAAATATTTTCTGATTAAGACAGACCAGATAAATTTCTATCAATAGAGTGAATTTGTTTCTCAGGAAGAAAAAAGAGCTGTGTTATTCTCCTGCAAATCATTCCTGTGTTGGACTTTATGTTCTGATAGAGTATGTATAGTGCACCAGATGTGTATATTTTTTGTTAAAACTGTAAGTGAAATCCTTGGTACTTTTTAACTAGAATTGCTTAATGCAGTAAAACAAATCCATTGTGTATGTAACTGAATACTTGCAGTGGTGTGTTTAAAACTGTGATTAATCGTTGCTAGAAGTCACGTGCTAAATAAATGATTTTCTCTGAAGAGTGAAAGGTTGCGTGATCTTGATAAATGTTCGCATGATTTTTTTCCCTTCCTACAGCACTCTTAGTCCAGATGTTGATCCAGTACTTGCCTTCCAGCGAGAGGGTTTTGGACGCCAGAGCATGTCAGAAAAGCGTACAAAGCAATTTTCAGATGCCAGTCAGTTGGAGTTTGTTAAAACACGAAAATCCAAAAGCATGGATCTAGGTAGTGAGTGATGTTTTCTCAATTTTTTTTTTAAATTTGAACCTGATTTTCATGTTGTAAGTATATAGATTTTATAATTCCAAACAGATTGTGTTTGTGCACATTATGTGTATCTGCACATAATGTCTGCTTGTGGGTAGTAAAGTACTATCTTGAATGGCCAAGTGGCCTGGGTGTTGTTTGTTGTTTGTAAATGTCCATACATTCAAATATCATAGCCCTCTGGATTTATGGTTATGCCTAAACACAGTCAACAGTATTTATTAAAATGGAGGTGAAAAATGCATTTACCGATCCATACGGAATGATTGTGTGAAACTGTACTGCACTGTGCTTCTGGGGAGCCAGGTTTATTCTCAGTCCATGATTGTAATGCAGTTAGCTTAAAGGTCTTTCATAGCCTCTCAATTCATTTGTGGATGAATTCAGATTTAGAAAATGGGACTAATCTGACATCTCTTTGAGACCCAAGTTTTAATATTTACATCAGAAGCCCTATAAAGTAGCAGTGGCTAAGACAGGCAATCACAGTGATCATTTAAACTGATAAACCAACTGAGAATAAGTAATTGCTAACAAGCCCATCAATTTTTCTGCCGTTGAATTTAGATTCTGAAGTGCAGACTCTAGTAACCTCAAACAGTGAATTTTGATGGCTTAAACACACAGAATTCCCTACTCAGAATAATAAAATAAAGTGCAATTCCCTCCTTTACAATAGTTGTGTCTTGCCTACAATCCCTAATTCACAAACTTCCTCAGGCTACAGTCAGGTTGGAGGTGTTGACTTGTCTTGACTGGGGCGCGTGCTAACGTGTCAATAACATATTGTACCTGCCCGTGATGTGAACGACTGACACTGCATGAAGGTTACTAGTTTGCTGCCACTTCTACCCAGAATGTTTGCTCACTCTTGCAGTTTATTTGCATGAACTAGGACATTTCTAAGGTCCCCTAACTTGAAAAGAAAATATGCAAACCAGGAGGAATGTTGAGTGCATGTGGGGCATGGGCACTAACTGGGCTAACCGTTATGCATTTACCTTTTAACAGTAGCTGACGAGACTAAGCTCAGTACAATGGATGACCAGAAAACAGGTAAGAATTGACAGTAAGGCTGTTGCTATAGAAACCTTGGTCAAAGCAGCTTACCACAATTACAGAACTGCCAGTCAAATTGCATGAAAACATGAATATTCCAATACTTGCATGGCTGCTTTCTATTGTGAAGAATCAAGTCGTACAGAAAAAGAAAATTTTTCTATAGGATAAGTATCTAGGGTGGTATACTCAGCCAGGTCATGCATGTGATTGTAGGCAGACACCTGTTTCTCCACTTTAAACTCATAAATATTCAGAGCTGTTTGGGGTTTTTTGTCCTTTCAAAAAAAAAAAATCTTGGAAAATCTCCTCCTAGCTTCAAACTGCAGTGCACAGAGAGATGATTAGGAAGAGTCGAGTGTTTGGCTATTTCAGTGCTAACACAATGCTTGAAAATAATTATTTTAATTAGAAAACTGCTGCCTTTGCCTTAAGTGGTCATCAGATACATGTTGTGCATTGAGTTGAAGATTATTTGTGCAAGTTGATTTGCTTTTGGAGCTGAAACATGAGCATCGTAACAGAACAAAAGAATATGTAAATAGAATCTTTTCCACATACCATTCATTGTAATGTTTCACAAAATGATAATGAGAAATAGCTTTCAAGGCATATTTTTTATTAGTAATTAAAATAATGCACCAACTGCAATTATGAACCTTTATGATTTATTAATAAAAGTTAGCTTTTGACCTACGGAATGCTATTTTAATTAGGCTAGATCCAGAGGACACCATAACATTACTTAGCTCTAATTAGGAACAATTCACCTTTTTAACCTGAAAATATTTGTTTTATCATGATTTGAGGAGTAGTGCATTCAATAGAGAATTTACATTTACTAATTCACAACTGCATCTCTGTTTAGCTGGACTGTATAACATGAGTAGGAATACTTAAAAGCTGATAAAATTATCATTTTTATTTGAACAGATAGCTTCTTCTAGCTTTTAAAACATTGCAGAATATGGCCACAGACTTGCAGCTTTGCAAAAAAAGAATGGATAAACAAACTCGAAATGTATGAAGGTTTTGGAGGATTAAAGCCATCAGAGTGTGAATGTATGAATTGTGTTAATGGTTGTGGTAATAATTGGTGCTTAGGAACTGCCTTCACCTCTGAACATTATTCACATAAAAACAAGTTAAAGACCAAACTCAAAATTATTGTAAATTATTTTTCATTTTCTTATTAACATGTGTAGTCAAATGGGATGTGATTAGAATGGTGTAAACCCTGTGTGTTTTAGTAAAATATGATCCTCAGGTTTTAAAAGTGCATAGTAGTTTAGGTGGTATCAATAGAGGGGTGGTATGAACTGAGTTTAGTTTTCCTTTATGTGTAACACCTGGATTAAATTCCAAAAAAAGAGACAAGTTGGACAACTTGGGTGAAAGAGCGTGACCATGCTGTCTGGACTAGGCAGTTACATATTTTGTGCACAGCAAATGTGCTGGAAAAAAAATTCAGTGGCTGGAAAAAAGGAAAACACCTTTTGCTGTACTTTTATTTTTCTTGTGTGCTTTTAACCAGGTTTTGTATATAAACACTGGATATCTCCCATTACTGAAGATGGATGTAGCTGTTAAACAAACCACTTACTGTAGTTTGGCTTAAAAATTGTCTGGTTCTAAGAAAAAAAAAAAGCTTCAAATGTGTGGTGAACTATGCTTTAATGAACTCTAAAAGCCAGAAAACTTCAATACATATTTGCTTTAGAAAAGATAAAAACAAACTCTTTTACTGTCACAGTTGGATTTAATAGTATTGGCTGAAAAGAAGAGCACAGAACTCTCCAGCTCTAGTTACTGTAATAGTTTTTTAATTATTTTTCTTTCTATAGTTCACTTGAAGTACCCAATCCTTGCAGTGTTTACAGTTCATCCTAGAGGTTAGAAGTATATTCAGTAGCAATTGAGCATGGCTCATTTATGGAGTACCAGGCATTCTATAGCTCTAGGTGGTTATTTTTCCATGTGCATGTTATGAATCAAATCACATTTATTTAAATTATTTATTGATTTATTTTTGCACAATGCTTTTTAATTAAACTTTTATTAAACTGAATCAAAATTAAACTGGTTTTGATGCAGTTTCTTGCTTTATTCCTCCCCTGCCTTCCCCAGATGAAGTGTTGATCTCAGTGTCTGAAGTGAACTAGAAATGGAAAAATTTATCAAATGCAATGGAGCAGATATTATTAAGTAAATAGACTCACTGATAATGTCCTTCAAGAAGGTGTTTAGAAAGTAGACTTTATGCCTTTGCAAAACTGGTTTAATGAAATCCAGAGAAGTTTTTGGCATCAGTTGCAGGTAGCATTTGACTTGACAGTTCATAAAACTAATGTTTCAGAAAGAAAAAAAAAAAAAAGTCATTTAAAATGATTTAAAAAAATGTGCTGATGAAAAATTTGCTTTATAGACTAAAATTAGCCACTCTGGACAAAACATCATATATCCCTTGACCCCATGGGCTTTGCCTTTGCAAGTCGCCCAAGCGGATTGGTGTCACTGTATAAATAATTACCTTAGGGTGAGGTAAGGGGAGGCACAGGGAGTTGTTAAACAGTGTCAGCACAAGGGAGGAACAAAGGAAAGGGATAGGGAGCGGCACACAGGCTCGGTGTGATGGCTGTGTGCTCAGTGTCCCCTCGGCGTGTGTGCCATGGAGAGGCACCTGCGCGGTCACGCATCACCTGCGTGGCAGGCAGGGCAAGGCTTAGCCCTTGTCCCCGAGGGCTGGCCAGCTGGGGACACAGGGAGTGCAGAGACATGTGTGGTGGGCAGGGGCTGTGCTGGGCAGGTCACAAAGCCTTCAGGAGATGGACAGGGTGTGGGCACTGCCGAGCTGGGAGGAGGATGCGTGGTGGCAGTCGCGGCAGGAGGACTGCTGGGATACAGAGGGATGAATCCACCTCAAAGGATATTTGTTAAGGAAATAGTTGGAAAGGGAGATTTTGATAAACTTCAAATTTTAAAAATGATAAAAGAATCCCTTTCATCCTCAGTCATATAAATATGCTTTAGGTAGATGTGTCTTTTCCTCTCCTTTTTTCTACTTTAAATTCTGGTGTCAAAATAGAGGTAGGACACATTCTGAGCAGATAACGCTTCTGATGATTACCACCAGGGCTGTAAAGGCCGGAAGAAAATGCTGACATTTTTGTATTTAGAAAACAGCGTCTTGATGTGACTCATAAATTTTAAACAGAATCCTTTTTAAAGAAAGTTTGCTGGTTTTTACCATATTATGGGTAAACTTTCTGACTGGTGAATTCTAGGAATAAATTCTTAACACACCATTTACAGGGACACCTAACTGTGTATTTTTAGAATAGTAGATTTGCTATGAAGTAGCCATAGAAGATAGTGAAGGTATTAAAATATACATAGCTCTATAATCACACTGTTAAAATTGCTTGTGAAAGGAGATTTCCCCATTTCAGATTCTTCAACCTGTTCACATTTGTCTTCATGGCCACCCAAGTTCAATAAATATTCTTATCATTTATGTAATCCATTATTAGTTGTACAGTACTCAACATTAGGTCATATCCCAGATGGCATATCCTTTGGGAAAACACAGCTTACATAAATACAGTTCTCACAAAGGTCTATATTGGGTGTCAGGAAATTGAACTTTTTTTAGTGTTCTTTATGAACACAAATGGGCACATAAATGCCTTCTTTGTAATTACTGTTTACAAAAAGAGCCACTCAGTAATTAGGAAAAGATATATGAGCATTTCATTTGGAAGGTTACAAAGCAGAATGTGGAATAAGGAAGTTTACAGTAAGTTGCTATGTAAGAGGACACCCTTTCCTTTTGTATATGAAATTGGATCTGTCAAACAGCTGGTTTATGTATGATTGTCCCGTTTCCTCTTTTTTTTTCCTCCAAGATGTTGCATTCTTATTTTTTTTCTGTCTCATAGACAATTAAAAAAAAATACAATTAAATACTTTGAAAAGTAAAAGGCAAAATAAAGTCTCATTTCTTGTGTACTGCAGGCATTAGTGGAGGAATAGCAGATTTGACCATGGACTAGAAAGCAGACAGTTTTATAGGGCACTGTCTAAACTGGAGTGCTTTTAGTTGGCAGAGAGAATATTCTGTAAAACACTCGCCTTAGACTTCAGGCCATTTTCAGGAGTTGGGCAATTCCAGACTGCAGGTTGTTTGCCCAACTGGGAAGCCACCAACCCTCCTTGGTCCCAGCTGGCCCTGTGCTCTGCTCCCAGCCATCCTCACAACCCTCAGCCCTCTAATAAATACAGGCTGTGTGGGAATTCATGAAGATAAAATTTCTTATTTGTTGGGGTGCATTTATTTCTGGCCAGGGGTCCAAGCAGCAGGACTACCGACTGCTGGGGGAACCAAAATGCAGCAGGTGTGTAGACCTGGGAGGATAGATTTTTGGTTTGTTTCTGTTTACAAGTTAATCTTAACAGTAGGGCAGCTGAAGGGAAATACTTTGACAGCTGCTGTTTGAATTTATTTGATCTGAGGGATTTCAGTTTTGTGTAATTGCTCAGATTTTTAATAGCTGAATAGAAAATGACAGCATTCACTGCCTTGCTTCATCTCATACCAAGGTAACAAATGATGTGGAGAAAATTTGCCATGCTGCTGTTCAGCATCTCTTCTGTGGGGGCAAACAACCCCCTTTCCTCCCCAAAGAATTCTGAATAGTTTTAGTAGTGCAGTAGCAGTTTTCCTCAATTTAAGGTAATTTCACGTACCTTTCATAAAGAGCAGTGACAGATGCAGTCTCCCTTCTGTCTCCTAATTTCTATCAGAATAGGGATCATCTTCAGAACTTTTTATTATTCTGAGATAAATGCTTAAAAGAGGTAGTTTTCCTTTTTTACACCTTTATTCACACCTATGCTTACTAATGTACTGTTAATAGTTTTGGTACTCCTGGGGATTCAAGGCTTGGCTCTGTCTCTCAGTGGTGGCTGGCTATGAAATTTATTTTTTCCAAGATACGGATGCTGATTTCAACTAGGTAACAGCCTACCACCTGGGACACTTGTGGTGCCACAACAGTTCTCTTTTGTGCTCCCTTTGGGTAGAGAAAAAGTGCAAATTTCATACTACAGGTGAGGGCTCTGGTCTCATAATTTCAGGAAATGTAGCCATGATGATGTTGTCCCACCTCATCTTGCTTTCCACTCCCAAATCCTGTAGAAAATCTAGCTAAGACTGTACTTGCACTTCTGAATAAAAATCAATAAAATTGGGTGTTTTTTGATTTTTTTCTCCCTGAAAGATTCTTCCTAGTTTTAACTTTAGAATGAGGTTTAATTATGCAATTGTGAGGTGATCTGTAGTGCAAGTGGTTGTCTAAGAACAACGGCTATATACATTTAACCCACAAACCTGAGGAGTGAAGTCGGGATGGAGACAGGCTGTTCCAAAGCATTGCCTGAGGCTTCCTTGGCACATCTCTGGACATGCTGCCATCTTTTCAGTGATAAGAGCTGCCCTCAGCCCCAGCTGTAGTAGTGCTGCCCTAACAGTCTCTCCTTGACTGCCAGGAGTGTGTTTATTTTCCAGCTGGGTAACTGGTATTGCCCATTTTACTGAGTCCTTTCCACAAATTATTGTTAAGCAATTTCACATAATCTGAGCAAGACAGCTGATACTTCTCAGAAGCATTTAGATATGAAATTGTTAGCAATTTGATGCAAGTCCTTAAAACTCAGATGAACAGCATGTTCCTTGAAGCCAGAGGTCAGGCTACTTTGCAAGACTGGTGCACTAAACGTGGTAGGGTTCATGCCCATAATCTGCTCTCTGTTCATCAGTTGCTAGTACAGAGGAAATTTTCTGCTCAAACCAAAAATAGTTAATTGTTTTGTTAGATGCTGTTAGATATGCATCTGTGCTGGTTGTGTGAGCGAAGTTTTTAAAGCCTCGTGATTTCTTTATCATTTAAATTGTGTAAAATAATAGTAATGGATGTTGGTCTCTCTTCACTGATTTGAAAAGCCAGACATTGCTAACATTGTCAGTTCCACTGACTGTGACTTGACATACTCATTTGCTTCTGAGACCAACAAATCTGTGGAGAATTCCCTACAGATTATTGAGAGATGATGTGAATAATGTTAAGTGTGTCCCCGAAGACTTTCAGGATGGATATGCATAATCAAGCATGCTGTTCTCAATACTAATTCTAATTACTTTTTTTCCCCCTTTAAATCACTAAGGTTCCCCAACCAGAGATGTGGGGCCTTCATTAGGTCTGAAGAAATCCAGCTCGTTGGAAAGCCTGCAGACAGCCGTGGCTGAGGTGACTCTGAATGGTGACATTCCTTTCCACCGCCCCCGCCCGCGGATCATCCGAGGACGAGGCTGCAACGAAAGCTTCAGAGCTGCCATAGACAAATCCTATGATAAACCTGTAGCAGATGATGATGATGAAGGCATGGAGACTTGTAAGTAAACTGTTGTTTTGCATAAGGAGTGTTAATGGCATAGGTTAATTCCTTTAGAAAGTGACTAAAGTGGTAGAGCATGATTTTAGAATTTTAAAAGAATAGAACTAACTTCATCAATATTTAGGCTTTTTCCCTTCATTTGCTTTAACAGATTGCCACACTCTGCAGCTTTCTTCCTTTCTAAAATAAGAGAATAAGATTATTTGGAATGTGTTTACTTAAATTACTGTGAAAATATTCTTTAAGATGGCTAATTAATGTACTCATGTAAACTAAAAAAAAAAATCAGATAGAAAGGCGAACCCACTAAATATACATTACAAAAATACAGGCATCTAACTTTGAAATAGTACATTGGCAGTGTTGGGGGGGATGAAAAGAAATCACTGTCCTTTAATTAGAGTGAGTAAGGTTGGCAGATCTAATAAAATATAAAGTTAATGATCAGCTATTACCCACCCTAATGGGCATTCATTTACATTTTCAGTTCTTTAACCCGAAGTATGACCCAACATGTGGAAAATGTCATTAACATAAAAGAATCACTTCAAAGCTAACCTTATCATTATTGAACTATGTAAGAATGGGCTGGTAAAATGACAACTCATATTGAATGAAAATAGTATGAATGGTAAATTACCTCAATCAGGGGTTGTATTAAAATCATTGAATTTTTAACCTTCATGTTGTACTACTTTCAACTTGTCACACCAGCAGAATTTTTTTTTAATCAACCTGCAGCTAGTTAGAAGTTTATGAATGAAGATGATGATGGGAAGGTTGAAGTAGTAAAGTATTTAGTCTGAATTTAATGAAGGCTTGAAAAGGAATTTTTCACTCTTTTGAAAGTTTTTTAGTTTCAGAATTTCTGTTTCATAAGCACATTCCCTAATAGTCTTTTATAAGTTACTTCTATAACCAATCTTTAATTTTTTAGAAACTCTTGTTTTGGTTGGTTTTTTTTTTAATGTATCCCTTTCTAAGAGTGTTCTGAGGCCACAATGGAGATCATTTTGCCAGTCACTTTTCTCAAAGGTAGCTACAGATGGAATTAATTCTGCTTTTCCAGTACCTAACAATATCACACAGCAGTGAGGCTAAATGCTGGTGTGGTGCTGCCGGCTGTCAATCTATTTCTGGCCAGTAGAAAAATAGGTGTGAGAAAATGTGTAATGATCTTGCTCATTCTTGCAAGCTGTATGCCTGTGTTCTTTTGGGACATCAGACCATATTTTTATAAAAGGCCTTGTTGGTGTGAGCCCACTGATAGCAATATCCTGGTTTGAGGCTTCAGATATCCAAGGTTTATTTCAATTGATCAAAAATCTAACAAAACTGTTGTCGTGAAGCGCTTTCAAGGTGAGTATAGGTTTATGAGATTCTGGTAAGGGATTTTAAGCTTGTTGATGCAATGCACAGAGAGTAGCAAGGAAGTATTTGGAGCCCTTTGGATCCTTCACATGGGAGCAGTGGTGTTGTGGCTTAGCTCCTGCAGCAGCCAAGCCCCAGGCAGCTGTGTGCTCACTCCCCCACCAGTGGGACTGGGGAGAGATTTGGAAGGGTAAAAGCTGGAAAACTTGTGGATTGAGATACAATCAGCTTCACAGGAAAGCAAAAGCCACGCAGACCAGCAAAGCAAAACAATTCACTGCTGCCCATGGGCAGGCAAGTGCTCAGCCATTCCCTGGAGAACTGGGCCCTATCATGTCTACTGTTATTTGGGAAGACTAACACCATCAAGACATCACTCCAAATGTCCCCGACTTCCTCCTTCTACCCACAACTTGATATACTGAGCATGATGCCATGTGTTCTAGAATATCCCTTTGGTCAGCTGGGGCTACCTGTCCTGGCTGTGTCTCCTCCCAGCCTCCTACTCATCCTCAACTTCCTCACCAATGTGGCTGTACAAAAAGCAGAAAATGCTTTGGCTCTGTGTAAGCCCTGCTCAGCAATAACCAAAACATTTCTATAGTATCAACCCTGTGTTCAGCACAAATCCAAAACATAGCCCCATAAAAGACACTGTGAAGAAAAATAACCCTACCAGCCAAAACCAGCAGAAGCAGGGGCCAGACAAAGCCCTCTGGCTGAAATCAAAATGTCATGGGGTGAGTCTTGGCCCTCATCTCTGGGTGAAATTGTCTCATACCAGTGGATCAAGAGCCATCTCATGTCATGAGAGAGTGAGAGCAAGGCTTGTCAGATCCTACATGGTGAAGAAGAGCTGAGCAAAGTGTGACCAAGCTATATGAGTACAACTATGCAATTTTTTTGTTCCACATAGGGTAATGAAACATCCAAGAAGTATTCCAGAAATTTGAAGTGCCAGATTCATAGAAGCAGATGAGTAGCAAAGCAAATATAATAAGTTGATTGGACAGAATTCAGTTCTTGAGGATTTTTGCTTCTCATGGTGACCATGGAAGAAGCTTAAGAGCTGTCCCAGCCCTATGTCACCTGCCTTCCTGAAAACATCTGTATCTGCATTAAACCTAAAAGCACTGCAGTCTGCTTCACTCTGTGTAAATTCTAAATGGACTTAGGCTTCCAGAGATTTTACCAAATGGTGTCTTCAGCTGGACAAAGTTTGGGCACATATGAATATGTAGGAGTTTAACAATCTGGATCTAATGTAACTAATGCCTCACTGCTGCCATAACAACGTTGCCTAAGTTTTTTTTTGAAATTGTATTTAATTATTCCATAATTGTTTGAAATTAGAATGTGACTTTCATTATAAAACCCAGGCAAACATGCTGGTGGTCAGTTTGGTGATGCCCTTGAGGTTGAATTAATTTGTCTTGTTTGAATTTTTTTGCCTTTCTCCAAGAGTTTCAGTGCTAGAAGTGTTTCTTTGTCTTCCAGACAGTGACCCACTTTAGATTAGCAAATACTAGCACTGCAATGTATTGTATAGAGGAGTTCCTAACATGTCATCACTCCATACACAAAAGCCATAAAGAATACAGGTAGCATATGTGACAAAGAGGCTGACTCTTCTAAATGTCCTTGCAACAATGTGCTATTGAATTACTAAATGTAGGATTAAAATCAGTTGGCACTGACTGTTCTGCGGTAACATTTTAATTATTTGAGAAGATGTGTGTGAGTTTTAATGTCTGTAAAGAAGGAGCATTTGTGGAAAGAGGTGTGGGTGTTCAGCTTTTGCAGATAATTTTTCCTGGTTTTCGTTAGTTTTTTTTGTTGGTTTTTTTGGGTGTTGGTTGGGTTTTTTTCTTTTCTTTTTGTTTTGTTTGGTTTTTTTTGTTGTTGTTGTTTTGGGGTTTTTTGTTGGTTTTTTGTTTTTTTTCTTAATACTTGAAATAGCTGACTAGAAGCAAAATGTTTATCTTTAGTGGCATGAAGAAGAACAAGGAATTTTGATTGGGAGAGATCAACAAAGCTTTCTAATCTTTTGCTGAATCTTAATTGCTGGAATCTAGGGCTGTATTAAATATCACAATAAGAGGCCTAGAAGCTTAGTGGCAAAATAGTTTCACATTAAGTAGCTTTGATTCCTCGTGTGCATCTTTTCCATTTTATGGGCTAATTAGGAGAACAGCTTCATAATACCTGTTTGTGTAGTTCTCCGTACTGCAGTGTGGTTCATGAAATGACACTAGTGTTCAGTTTAATTGATGTTTAAAGTATACTCCAATTTAATTTTTTGGCTTCAGCATCCTGAATGGGGAGGCAGGAGGTTGCAAGAAAAAAAGGAAATAACAGCACCAAAACAAATACATCCTGCGTTTTGCAGTAACCTAATGTCATTACTGCAACATAACAAAAATTAGAAGTTTCATTTGTAGCCTGGGTTTGAATTTTAATTGAGCAGCATTTGCATTTGTTCTAAACACTAGTAATTATGTGTATGTTAATTGCAGGATGACTGCACTGCATAAAAGTGAAACAAGCTTCTTCATGTCGGGTCCTTTAAAGAAAACTGGAAATCTATTTAGTTCAGTAGAGAGACCAGTGTTTACTCCAGGAGAACAGGCATCCCAGTTCACAGGTCTCAGTCTAAGCTACTGAGTTAATTGCAAGCAAACTGTGTCTGATAGACAAATATTAATTTCAGCACTAGTACAGAAAGGAGACAATGTTCTTCTTGGAACGTGCAAAACAAACGGGAAGCGGGGGCTTTGTGTCCTGGTTCTGGCCAGGACAGGGCTGACTTTTGCCATAGCCAAGAGGGGGGCATGGCCAGGACCCAGAGGTTATTCCATACCACCTCACATCATTTTCCAGGGATGGGAGAAGGGGTCCCTACCTGGTCCTGTAGAGTGGTGGATGGAACAGCAAGTTTTGTCAGGGGTGAGAACTTGTGTGCCAATCATTCTTTCCTTGTGTGCTCTTTCACTCATGGCATTACTGTTACTGTTCGTTTTCTTCTCTCATTGCTGTTTCCAGTAAATGGTTCTCATCTCAGCCTGTGATCTTTACCTTTTGTGCCTCCAGCTGTCCTCTCCATCCTGCTGCAGGGGAAGAGGGGAAGGGAAGGGAAGGGGAGCAAGTGGGTGGCACGTTTTGGAGAATTGAGTAGGAGCACCAAACTGAGGAGTACCCTTCCTAAACCATGACACTCTGTTATGACAAGTTGCTCTGCAACTCAGCTTAGCACAGTAAACAATATATATATATTTATGATTTATTAAATGTATTGTTATGTGAGTATGAACAAACATAGGTCAAAACTGATTCATCTTTAAAATTCTAGCAGTGAATTTCCAAGTAAACAGTTGATCTCAAAATTTGTCAGAAATTTCATACTTTTTTTTTTGCTAATTATATTCGTTTGCAAGTACAGTCTTTTAAATGTCTAGTTAGAACAGATTGTAGCTATAAATTAACATGTAAAAAATTAACATTTCTATTCCAAAGTGTTTTTCTGCAATTCTTTTAATAATAACTAAATATCATTCCAGACACTGATTAAGAAGCGCTGGGACCAAAAAAAGTACAAGAACAGCTAGTACAGAGGCCTGTATAGGACCTAGTAGTTTCCTAAAATACAGTAACATGAATATTAAACCTGTGTCTACAGTTGAGAAGCTGCTGTATTATCTGCTTTACTCATAGCAGTCCTGAATTAAATGGTGAGGCCAGGCCACTCTGGTGGTTTGTACTTCAGAGTGCTAGTTAAGATTCAAAAATTCAAAGTTACTAATGTTGAGGTGTATCTGACGTGGTATATTTTTCTTGAAATATGTCTGTGTGATCATCCAAGGTTGGAGAATATTTATAGAAAACTTGATACTTGGTGAATAAGTGCAAAGTCTATTGGACACGTCTGGATTGTAATATTAAGGAATAAAGAGTATTTTGCAAGCAGGTTTCTGAGAGAGAGAAGACATTATATTGAATGGCTTTCAGTCAGTGATTTGTAGCCTTTTCAGGTTCAATGATTTACTTGCAAGGTGAAGATGAATTATGATTAAGAAAAGCTAGTTTATATTCCACAGTAGTGTATAGATGGGAAATTTCAGAAGAATTACACTCTCCTCTTGGCTGTAGAAGAGGTGCCGAGATCTTAAGCAATATTAGCAGAATAATATTAAGAAGTAGTAAACATAGGTGAAACTAAAAAACATTTTTTTCCCTTCTGTAAGCCATGACTATTTCAAAATCTTATTGAGTAGAAATTTTTTTTTTCCTTTTCCATAGACTGTGTATATATAAAGCAAGACTGTATTTTTTTCAAATTCTACTGCCAAAAGTTGTTTGGAGCCTTTGTATTCATTGGAGCTACAGGAGGCAATACTAAGTATGCATCTGTGATCCTAATTGCTGCTTTGTGCAGTCTGTTGGAAAGCTGGGAGATGGTTGGAGCCCTACTTAAATGTGATGATATAAAATGTTAGAGCTCATGGAAAGTCCCAGCTTCACAAGGCATGCAGTGCAGTATTCTGACCTACCAGCTTGAAGTGTTTTATTTCTTTCTTGCTAAACTACTGACGCAGTTTTCAGGTTTTCAGTGGATTCTTTTCTTTTAGAAGTTTTTCTTTCAAACTTTCTGGAATACATGTGGGCTGTTAAATCTTACCTTGGGTGTGCTTTAGGACTCCTGGTCTTGGATTAGAAACAAAGAAGGAACATTTTATCTGCCCTTAAAGTATTTCACTTGTTCCACTGGATGAAATCTCCCTACCTCAACCTCCCAAGCTGCCCCATCTCAACCAAGAATAACACCAAAAATAACAATCATAGTGCATGATGTGTTCTAAATGGCTCCAGGAAATGAAGAAGCATAACAAAACTATTATGTTACTTGCAGGAGAAAAAAGTCTATTACGGCTTGCATTGAGGTTTAACACTCCCTAATGGCCTGCATATTTTTATGAGAATGTTACTATGAATTTATGGACAAGGCATGCTGCACTGGTGTTGTTACTTCTTGCAGATATTTCTAAATCTCTCCTCAACTAATTTAGATACTGAAACAAAATGGGCTGTTTAATATCACTTTGTTAATCCTCTTTATTAATCCATGCATTATCCAGAGTACCTATAAAGTGCAAATTGTGTTTTGCAGAATGGTCTGCAAAGGTGAATTCCTTGCTTTTATGAGTTTAATACTTCTAATGAACACTCTTGGAAAACCATGTAAGCAGATATGATTTTTTAAAAAAGCGTTTATTGTGGTTTTGCATATATCCTGCTTCAAAATACATTCTGGAATATACCAAAAAGTCTGCCCTTTTTGTTTGTTCTTATGTCACTGATGTTTCTTAATATGTGCTTTCAGTGGAGGAAGACACAGAGGAGAGCTCACGATCTGGTAGAGAATCTGTGTCCACAGCAAGTGACCAGCCATCCCACTCATTAGAGAGACACATGAATGGAAGCCAAGATAAAGGCGACAGAAAAAAAACTGGAAAGGAAAAGAAGAAAGATCGAGATAAAGAGAAGGATAAAATTAAGGCAAAGAAAGGAATGCTGAAAGGCTTAGGAGACATGTTCAGGTAGGTACTTTGCAATCAAATGTAGAATGAATTATAAAAAGAAGTTTATTTTTCTAATTAGTCATTATATTGTAAATTCTTGCTGAGGCCATATTTTACTATGCAAATCCAAACTTCGTGCGTATAGGCTGATCTCTCAATTTTTGAGCCTATGTATGGTGTCATAAAAGGGAAGCAGCTCAGAATGAAAGAGGAGGAGATGGCTGGCAGGCCAAAGGAAAGGAAAGGCAAAGGAAAAAGTAATTTTAAGCCACAGACTGCTTGGTTTTGAAAGAGTCTTTGGTGATGTCCAAGTAATGTGCATATCCTTTGACAACTCAAAACATTTTTTGGGGATTTTGTTTTATTTTTCTTCTTTAATACTGTACTCAAAACTTACGTGTTGCTAAATGAATGTTTTTCTTTGCTTTACTGTTAAGACTATTGGTATCATGGAGGCATGATGTGAAAGAGATTAATCAGTTTGAGATTGAGAAACAGCAGGAAGACAGGATCTAAGGTTGTGTGCTCTGAGAATCCATAGAGAACGGGTCAGTGAAAGACCTGATTTACCAAACACTGAGTTCTTTCTAAAGGAGTCATCTCTCCAGCAGACATAAGTGATCTGAAAGCAGCACACTGCTGAGGTACACCCTGCTGTTGTGGGTAAATGTTGTAACATGACAAACATCTTTGATCACTTGTGGAAAGGGGTGAGAGAGCAAGAAAACCAGTCCTTCTTTTAGCCAGCTAGAGTAAATAAACACATTTCAAAGAAAAAGCAGTATTAAAGCAGTGTTTGTTTTGCTATTTAATTTTAAAGTGAGGTACTGGTATTATTTTAATTATTTATTAATGATTCTGCTCTGAAAGCATATAAGGGGAACTTCAGTTTACTTTCATCCCATTACTTTCTTTATCCTGTAAAATATTAGTTTAACGTGTGTTGTAACTGCGGAGGTTCTTGAGAATTGTTCTGTGACTGAGAATCATATTATGAGAGTAGTAAGTAGAAAAAGTGGTAATTAGGAAAAAAAAAAGTAGTTAATTAGAAAATATTGTTTTGAAATCTGCTTTAGAAAACACTAGATATTACCAGGCTCTTAGAAAGTGTATGCCATTGAACAGAAGAAGAATTATAGGAGATAGTCCCACATGTCAAGTAGGAAGAGAGTCCTTCAGCCATGCAAAGCCCTCATCCTCTGGATATTTGACTGCCTCAATTCAAGCCTGGAGCAGAGCATTGCACCCCACTCTGGAGAATGTGGAAGGCAGGAGATGTGAAATGCTGACTGGTTCTATTCTGCACTGTCATTTTTAAGCAGCAGAAATGACAAGTAAAATTGAGGCACAATATGCATGATAAGTTCTATAGGCTCTAAGTAGTAGCATCTTGGATACCTTGAGTTGTCTTGTGAGTTCAGTCAGAAAGTGTTTACAGCATCTAGAAAGCTTGGGCAGCTCCATGGGCCAGGCAAGGTAACCTTTTCTATGTGCTTGATATAACACTTCTGAAATTTCTAATTTGAAAACAACACTAATTTGAGTGATAGGATGATCCAATGCTTTGTTGTTTGCTCTTCATAACAGTCAACATTTTCTTGAGGTTTTTTTCCTTCACTACCATTTCTGAGTGAACTTTACTTTTCAGTCTCCTCTTAATTAATGTGAGAGCAGTGCTATCTGGATATAGCTGACTCCTCCTGGATCTGTAAATTAGCTTGCACCTTGTCAGCCCACACAAGAGAGGTGTTCCTGGCAAGGAAGAAAATGCTGATTGAGAGAATTAAGCATTATGCCTCATTTCCACTTGGTGCTTGATTTGCTTTGTTGACAGGCTTCTCAATAACGTTTGAGAGATGGGCTTTGTTATGTCTGCAAAATAAGCTACTACTTTACCTATAACATGTTTTGTTTTTCTGTACATTTGACATACATCATAGATATCAAGTAATCACTGAAAGAAGTTGTGTGATAGAAAATAATGATGACAGTAACATTTAAATTTCAAACCAGGATCAAAGCATAGTTGGATGTTTTAGTTCTGTACAACGTTGTAATTTCTTTGTTGTTCTTATTCTTTTCTCCTTTTTCACTTTTTTCTTCCTTTTCTGTGCCCTAATTTTTAAAAAATCTTTCTTCAGTAGGTTGTATGGTCAAAAACACTTGTGGGATGAAGTTGCTATTAACTGACACTTTATTCCAATGTCTGTATTTAGCCAAAGGGCTTTTCATTACCTATATGCAAACTGGCATCTCATAAAGAAGAGTCTGTGTGCTGTATAAAAATAATTCTCCTTGTGTTCAGTAAAAATCTTAGGATTTGCTGCTGGAATCTTCATTAAACTCTACTGTGAGATGGAAAGTCTCACTAGAGAACCCTAAGTTACCTTTGTCCTTCAGCATCCAGTCATCATTTCCAAGAAATCCGTGGATGATTCAGATAAGAAGTCAAAATCATAAGTAAATCTTCTAAATACTTCCATTGTTTTACTGCTTGTGTCAAACGAAATACTTCCATTGTTTTACTGCTTGTGTCAAATGTAGTAAAGAGGATTGACAGAACCTTGATGGGGAGCTGCAAACTGCAAAACTGTGTGGCTCTGACACACACAACTCCTGGTATCTCCAGAGGACCTTTGTTGGTGTTGGGCTGTGGACAGGCTGGAAGTTCACCCTTCTGACTGTGACATAAATCTGTCTGAGCATATGTGTATTTCAAATTGACACCTCAGGGCAAAGTGGATTATTTGATTATGCCATTTGGCTGAGAAGTCTCCTCACAGATGAAAATAGGACAGAAGTTAGCCTAGAAAAGTGTTGAGCAGAAATATTGGTCTATTGGAGGGGAGGCAAGTACTGCAGTGCTTTGCTTAAACCTGAATCTATTTGTTTTATCTGAGTATTGGAATCATTCTTTTCTTAGCCTTTCAAGAGGATCATGTGCCAAATCCTGTGGCGTGTGAAATTCTGTGCAGTTCTTCCTTCTCCAGTCAGAGGGTGCCTGGATGGCCACTGCCAGCTGAGCAAATAGCTTTTGAGAAGCTGGTATGAAGTTCTGCTAGTTTTTTGTTTCACTCCTGAGAAGACTTCAGTGGATATATGTTTTGGCATCAGAAGTTTATAAAAAATCTGTATGCTTCTCCAAATGCAATATGAAATATGTTTACTCATTTTGAGTCTGATTTTATTTTTAAGTAGAGATTTTGTTTCTTGATAAAAATTAACCTGACAAAAACAATCAGTAGTTGAAGAAGTTATGATAGTGCTGCCTTAAGAAAGAGTCTTCACAGTTTCGAAGAGCGTGCCTATAATTAGTGCTGATAGATGCACATTAATTTAATAAGTCTCTATGTTGTGCAAATCCTTAACATTCCTCTCCTGAGAGAGAAAAATGGTATATGGTGCATTTTTCCTCTTCCTTTTGACCCTATTGTGTACAGAGTATTTTTATGAAAGAGAGAGGAAGATTTGAGGTGCTATATTTGAAGGTTTTGGATGATGATGAAATGACACATCTGCTGTGGTGCTGCTGATCACTTACAATCCCTTTACCTAATTCGTGCTTCCCAGTGTGCGAGCTTGGATACAGTTGTTAGATGGGTGACTGAACTGGTGATGGAAAATATGTCCAATAAATGGTCAATCTCAGGACAGGATGTGTCTGAGGAATAACATCTTTAGGTGAAAATGAACCTCCAAGACATTGAGAATAATGAGGAGAAAGAAGCAGCTCCTGGTTTCCAAAGGCAGGAAAGGAAATAGTAGGGAGGCCGAGCTAGCTAGTTATGTCTTGCTGAAAATATCTAGGGACAGTTATTGCCTGATAAAAAACCCCAAACCTACTGAAACAATTAACTCTTGATAGGATTGGAGAAAAATAGCTTTGAAAATTCATAGGGTATGTTTAGATTTGTGTGGGGAGCAGAGGATGAGAACAAAAGATGGGGAACATGATTTGTATCTTAACCTGGGGTTTAAGCAAGAAATATCTGCATCAGTTTTGGGGATCATTTATGGAACAGATGTAATGCAATTTGAAGCATCTGTGGATAAATATGTTATATTAAGTAAATAAAGTTTCTACCATAGGAACTAGTACCTGAGTCCCACATGAACTTGACTTTTCAATGGAGAACATAAGCACTGTGTATTGAGCTTCACTGAGCAAGACTATGTGCTCAAAATTAATCATATGCATAAAAGTTTTTTGTATCAGAAGTTGCATTATTTAAGATCTGGCCTGTAATGTTGATGGAGATTAAAGTCATAACGTACGGTAGCCGATCCTTAATTCCCATTTTAAGTGTTGTAGCACGTAGGTGGGTAAGTCAATGCACTGAACAGCCAATGCAAATGTAATATCCCCAGATTACCATTAAAATCTAATCCTAATTAGATTTAATTACATTTAAAATGATTACTGGGAGCCTTGCAGTGTTGCATCTTCCAGTTCTATGAGAGGAAATAGATAATTCAGTTTGCAACCTTGTTTAGCTGAAATCAGATATACTGCTGGCTGTTTTTTTCCCCCCACACAGCTGTTTCCAAGGTGCACTGGACATGTCCAGATTTATAAACATACTATTTGTAGCTCTGAATTACGCATTTCAACCACATGAGCTATCTGAGACCACTGACTAGGCATTTGGGAGAATGTTGCTTGTTACATGACTTCCTTGTATTGCCTATTCTGGTTTTCATTTAAGTTTTCTCATTGTAATGTCTGTGAAGAGATGAAAAGCAACTCACAAAGGTTATACCACTGATTTGGTAATAACCTTCTTTCTCTTTCATTTAATAGCAATCTTCAGACTTTTAACAGAGCACAATAACTAAAACATGTCAGAGTTGTGTAAAATACTGTTGAATTATATCCTAATCAGCAGGACTGGCAAATACTTCAAACTTGATAAAACAAAATCTGTGGTCTGATTTCTATCATTCAGTAGTTTAAGAAGCAGCAATGATGACATTTTCCTTGGAAGCATGACTAATAGGACTTTGTATTGGTGAATGACACTTACTGATATGTGGACTTAATAGAAAACATGGGAATGAGCTCTGAAAGTTAAAGGTTTTTTTTTTCTTTAGTGCTCGTAGAACAAAACACGATAGCCTTGGAACACAGAGGAGGAGGTTAGTGCTTAAACACCCATCAGCTGCATCATTTCAAACTTGGAAGCTCATTGTGTGCACGCTGAGTTGTGCCTGCGTTTGCTAATGCTCATATGAGAACGCTGCCGACAGCTTGTGCTGCTTGTGCTGAGACTTTCATCAGAAATGCTGAGCTGGGTCGTTGGTCAGGTAAATGGAATCTGGGGCCATTCGTGCTCTGGTTTTTGCCTGCTGCTATTAAAGCCAGCTGGCACAACTGTCATTAAGTCCACATCTGCTTCCCCCCTTCTGCCACCAGCTAGAAAATGCACGGCTTACTATAATCCTGGATGCAGGGTCTAAGCAGGATATCCTTTCACTTTAGAGGAGGAGCACCGACCTCATCCTGTCTGCAAGCTGGATACTGTTGATGCACCTTTTCTGTGCTCCTCTGGGCTACTTTGTCCTGATCCATTTTCAAAGTTTCAGCTGGCCATTGGGACACACAGCATCAGAAGAGTCTTTCAAATGAAATCAGCCATGCAGCAAATTGTCATCTTTGATGCAGACGATTACCCAGGACTCTTACAAGGGTCTTTCAAAGCATTTTCATATTCTTAATTTCCTTCTTTGCAATTAAAATTAAATAAGGGACTGAAAGAGATAAGCTTGGTTGGAAATAACTTTTCTTTTTTGGAAAGATAAGCAGTGCTCCTTCCTTTCCCTTTGCATTTCTGTGCTGTCCTGTTGCCTGCTGCTCAATGGAGGCAGTTGCTTTGAGGAGAGGTGTGTTTCATTGCCTGCAGCCCCGAGCACACCCACTTTAGACTAAGATGTCTTTGGGGCAGGGGGTAGTGGAACGGCAAATTTATGTTTCTAAACCAAACAAGTTCACATAATCTGTCAGGGATTTAAGGAATGCAGCTTCATTAAGTGGTTAGTAAACTCTATGACTTTTAAACGAAACACAGAAAGCAGTGGTATGCAATTGTACAAGGGAGATTTGAAGTGGGAGATTAACATAATCATATGTGGCTTTCTGGTTTGTCACTCTGACAGAAAGCAGGGATTTTGCTCTATGTGTTCTTTACTCTGGATTTTCCCAGAGTAAATCTTGAACTTATAAATCTGATGGTGGTACAGTGTATGGGGGTTTGGTTGTTTTGGTTTTTTTTTAAATTTCAATGGAATCAGGGCTCTTGTTTCTAACATCCAGAAGTAAGTGTCAGGATGACTTGTTACTAGAGACGAGTTCATAGTGGCTGCTAACATATTCTCCCAGTGTTCTTCCTTTGCTTGTCAGCGACTTTAAATAGAGAACCTTTGACACCTTCAGCACTGTCTTTGCCTGCAAAGCAAGCGAGGGAGGCAGGCAGGGTGACAGCTGAGCCCTCCGCCATCCTGCCCGGCGTTCTGCACACTTCTTTTCCAGGCCTGCTGGATGAATATAGAACACAAGTGTCAAGGATGACACCTTCTTTATAATCTCTGCAAAGCCAGCCTTTTCAGGGTAGAATTTGTTGACAGTTCAGAGATTCAAAGTCAATTTCAGTTTAAGCTCATATAGAAATAGGATTTTTTCTTCCAGCTCATGTGATAATTGAAGAGTAAACAGACAGTGCCCTAGTCCATAGCAAAGCATCATAAATAAGTACTGTCTTGAGACATGAAGTATTTGTTAGGTGAAAAGCTCTATTAATGACATTTGTTTTGTTATCTCTTGGAACGCTTCTTTAGAGGTTTAATTCACTTCTTATAGCGCCTGTACATTGGTATATATTGTGGATGCTGTAGATAATGTTTTTAAAGCAGACTCATCTTTGAAAATCCTTTTTAAAAACAGGAATAGGAGTGTTGACTTAGAGGAAAATGAATGCAACTTAATATAGTTTTGTATCTGGGATGACATAGGTGGTTAAGTCACATTTTCTTAAGGTACTGAAGTTGGCAGCTGCAGGACAGCTGATCCTTTTCTAAAAGGCAAAGCTCCAACTTACTACTGCATTTCAGTTCCCAGGAGCAATGATTTATATTTGCTGTGTTGGCAGGCTGATGCCTCCTGTTAAGATGTTAACTTGTCCTACTATTGTGCAAAGAAGTAGACATTAAAGATGTAGTTATGTAACCCTTCGGTGAAAATGGCAAAATGGGATTAAAGCAGTGTATAATTTCTGGAATAGAATACACTGGCACAGAAGTAGTTGGTGAGCACCTGTGTTTCCCTGAATGCAGAAGGAAAATAGTAGGTATAAGGCTTTCAGAGACCTTATTTAGGCTTTTAAATGGCTGCTTCAGGAAAAACTAAGAGGAACACAAGTTTTCTAGAAAGAATAAGAGAGAGGGAAATATTAGAAACACAGTGACATTGGGGTATAGAAGTAGTATTTCCCCCACTTTGAATCTGTTGATGACTTCTAGAGGAAAAAAAAAATAAAAGGAACTGAAGAGATATTCAAAGTACTGCACTCTTACTGATTTGAGCAAGAAAGGTTTTCTGCTTGATTCATCTCCTACTAACAGCAGCCCAGCTTCAACTTTTCATCAGCTGAGTGTCATGGCCAGTTTATTTTCAAATATCTCCAAGGATGGAGAGTCAGCAGCCTCTTTCAGCAGCCTGTTCAATGCTTAACCACTCTCCTGGTGAAAAGTATTTGTCCTTGGTAAGATAGGAGTAAGAGACACTGAATAATTGCTGGCACAAAAAATGTGAATCAATCAGCATGTACTTAGGCTTCTCATGAATCAAGAACATGTAGATGTACAATAAGATTTTCATGCAAAAAATTTACATTTTAAAGGACCTTTTTGATATGGTGTTACCCTCAGGGGTTGCTGCCCTCACAGGACCCCAAAAGTATAGGAAGTAACATACTTGAGCCTGTATTTGAGACTCTCTACATTCATGGCATGCTAAATGTTAAGGAATAATTTATCTATAAAGAGGATTTTTTTCATTGTAAGATGCTTCCAAGCATCTTACTCCAAATTGTCTTGGACTGGCAATATTAGGATACTGAACTGATTGTCTGATGGGGTAATGGTGTCTTATATGATCCACTGAGCTAGAAAAGGTGATTATTTTCTGTGGAACTGAGGAAGAAACAGTTGACTGAAATCTTTCTTTCTACTATTTCATGCTACATCAGAAAATGTCACCTGTTTTTTGTTAAATATCTAAAATTAGTGTTGTATTAATGCTGATACTATTCATTTTCATCCCAAAGTATATATATCAAGTAAAACCTCAGGCATTTGTTGTTCAGCCAGTTATAAAAGGAGGAAGTTTATTTAGCTTTTGGAGGGGGAAAAAGAGTTCTTTTTAATTCCACTCATGTTTGACTGATTCCTTAGGATTTAATGTAAAAGCATAAGAATTTGGTCACACAAGAGTTAAATGATCCCCAGGAAGTCCCTGTATCCCAGTACTTTGTCTCTGACACTGAGCAGTAGTAGCTCCCAAGGCTGGGATGCCAGAACTGGGTGACCAGGTGTTCCCAGGTCTGTCTTCCAGACTTCAGAGATCTGTAGCTCAGGGGTTTCTTGAGACACTGCCTTTGTGCTCAAGTACAAAATACAATGTGTACACATATTCTGTTCTGGGTCATTTGTCCTGTTACTGATAATTTGGGGGATATTTACCTAATTCCAAAATGCTACAAAATTTGAAGTATGGCCTATACAAAAATGTCTTTTAGAGATTGTGTAAATGACTTTTGTATCAAGGAGCTGCTTTTGAATTTCAAGTGCCCAGGCCTGATTGCAGTGCACTGCAGTAGATCTGGCTCATTATGTCAGCGTTTTATGGCACTCAGGTAAGCATGTTTACAAAGTAGCAGTAAACCTTTTTGATGTGCAATAACATTTCAGTAGTTAATGTAGTGTTCCACCGTGTATTAAATTTTACCACTTCTGGGCAAACTTACAATAAGCAGAAGTGAAAGAAAGGGCTGTAGACGTTTATAAAATAGACCCTGCTGGAATGAATTCAAGAACTAGTTTTACAGTGTATGTTTGGTCTAGCTGATGATGTGGTTAACAGTAAATTTTGAAATGTTTGCTTTTGCAGAAGATAAATTCTTAGTTTCTACGAATGTTAACACTTTTTCCAGGACTTTGTTGCTATCAGTCTTGTAGCTCCATAGTCCAGAAAGGAAAAAGAGCATGGTATAGTTTCATGAAACTGCTTCGTGAAATGGACTAATTTCAATAAATATAACAGCATACTACTGATAGGCTGTTTTAAAGAGTTTGTATTTCATGTTGAAAGTATGTTGGAATGCTGTATTGGTAGAGAAATTCTCTGTTATAAATAACTACTTCAGCCAATGTTAACTGGTTATTGACTTCATAGATTTAGCTTTGCCAATGAAATCTGCATAGTTAGTACTAATGTTTTTTGGGCTTGCAGTACAAAAGCTCTAGGAGTTTGGCAAGCTGCTTAAACTTTCAAGAGGAGCTACTTTCTCATTTTAAAATGAGGATAGTACCTTGTCCATGCTAGTGTCTCCAGGGTTTTTGATGTCCTGTGATGTTTCCTGTATTGTATAAATATGAAATGTATGTATGCTAAAAACATATGCTAGAGTTCCCAGATACTGGTGTTGAGTGTAGTTGGAAGGTGGATGAATGCTGGATGGATGTTGGAGAGATGAATCTCTGGAGATGAATGTAATTTCCTTTTTCATGCTATGCTGTTATAAAGTAGTGCTTGGTAAAAAAATGTCTAATCAGAGACAAAGTTTATGGATTAGCTTTAAAGGATCTGAAAAAAAAAGATTAAATAACAAAAATACATCTAGAATCTTATCTTTATCAGCAATTTTCAGTACCACAAGTAGTATATTTTTATACCAATTGCAAGTGCCTCTAGCATATTCAAGACCAGGTGTGTTTAGCATGCAAGCTGAACTGCTATTACACATTTCAACAGCAGCATACCACAAATAAATCTCAAATATTTCACAATGTTGTTATAGATGCTATCATTGTCTTTAGCACATAGTGCTAAAATCCTGAAATTCAGAGCATCGCATTCAGAGCATAACATGCTGGCACAAGCAGGAGTTTTAGATGTAGTGTGACAATTAAAGTATTTATTTTCTCTGATGTTGCTGAGCAGGTAATGATACCTACAATATTATAATCTGTAACCATTAGGATTCCTGGCATCATCTGTAGAGCTCCAAATACTTTGCTAGTTCTGTTTGCCTTTTATAATCCCAAAGGAAGAAAACTGCTTGTGTAAGTTAAAGGAAATGTGAAGAATTTTTCAAGTGACAGGAAATGTGAAGAATCAGTGCCATTTTCATTGTTGGGGTTTTTTTTCAAGATTTATTTTAGGCTATATATTCAGAAGAAATAGTGAAATGGCAGTGATAATTGCTGTGCAACACTGAGCCTGAGCAGAGCTGTTATTATTTCAAGAACATCTCAAGAGCCAGATATCTTTGAAGTCAAGTCTGGGTTTATTTTAAACATCATCTCTCTGGGTTTCTAAATAAACACAGGCCTAGTCATTTTCTTCCTATAGTGCCTAAGCACGTAGAAATGAGAACAAAAATGTCAATGTGTATGGGGCTGGTCCAGGTCTGAGATTTTCTGTGCTAGGAGCTTATTTATATGGGTTGGGAAAAAAAAACCAAACCTGAAACCAAATGAAAAAACAAACCACCCCAACTCCCATCCCCATCATTAGTTCTGAGCAAGTCCTGCTTTGCATATCTTTTGAATCTGAAAAAATCTCAGCTCCCAGCTTGGCCCTAAAATAATCAGCAGTATAAATCACTATTGATATAGTTATTTCAACTGCTTTCAAATTCTTACCATGAAGATAGCTCAAGCTCTGACTGCTGGCAGCTACAGGATGCCAGGCATCTCCAGGGCTCCAGGTAGCTCTGGGCAAGCCCTGGAAGCAGCTGCTGCAGGGACTTGCTGTCAGACTGATGTCCCAGCAATGATCCACCTGAGTCTTACTGCATCTGCTCCAGAGATGGTTTGTTCTGGTGCTGCTGCTGCAATGCAAAGCTTTGCTCTTCATTCTCCACCCAGAAGATACAGCATGTGGAAACTAAATTTTCCTGCTGCAGGGTATATAAGCTGATAGAAGAGACAGAGGTATGTGAAGCCAGCAGTGACATATTAATATTTATTACCCAGAGCCTTGGTTCTGGCTGAGTCCCTGTGCCATAGCCCTGTCTTTGGAGCAAACTTTCAAAATAATGTGTGCCTGTTACTTTTTGCTCTCTGCTTTCTATGATAATGTAGATTCATAGAATCACAGAATGGGTTAAGTTGGAACTTAAAGACCATCTAATTCTAATAGAACGCTTACTGAGTGTGAATATCTTCCACTAGATCAGGTTGCTCAAAATCCCATCCATCCTGGTCTTGAAGACTTCAAGGGCACTTAAATGAATTGAATGGATTGTTCTAGGGTACCTTGTAAAGGCGTCCTGTTGGCATTATTAATTTGGTTATAGAATTAAACTTTATTTTTTAGCCACAAGGAGACTTGAGTGGCACTGTGAAACCCAGACTGAGACAGGAGACCCTAAACTGTAACCCACAGCCATCAGCAATAGGGTGCTACAGCTCAGTGAGAATTGCTTTTTGGTGTTGTAGAGAAGAGAATGGCAGCTGCACAGTTGTCTGGTTTTAGGAATAGTTTGTTTAGACTTGCCCCACAAGTCCTGCAGTGCTGACTGTGGTCTTCTGCTGGAAATTGTGGCTTCTCTACCTCTGTAAGTGTGGATATGTGAATGAGGCTGAAAATCCAGAGACATCACCTATTGCTTAATTTACCCTGCAGATTTTATTTTCCAGGAGGTGTGTATCAACAAAGATCACTAGTAACTGACAGAAAAAGTGCTGATTCACGTATGAACATTTCTAGGTAATGAGATCTGTAGGGAAAATTGAATCTTTGGAAGGTTCTGGATGAACTGCAGCTAGTTTGATTAACTTTTTGTGTGTCTAAGTTAACTATTGCTGATTTTATACTGTTTAATTGCATGACTGCAAGCTTTAAGCTCTTGGAATAATGTAACTGCAATTTCCTGGTCTAACTAGCTTGTTTATAACATTTTTGTCCTAATTTCTCTGCTGTTGCATGTGCTTAGTGAGCATTTTTAGTGATTTTCATGTTGTAGCTCATGTTTACCTACAGCAGGCCTATTAAGCAAAGCGTTTTGGTTGTAAAGTGGAGCTGTGATGCCTCTTAGTATTACTGAGGGATTTTTTTTTTTCCTTTTCTGGCAGGAAAGTCTTGAAGCAAATTTCCCTTGCAACTTTTTCTTTTCATTCTCTTTTTCTTTGGCCGTCTCTTGAGTGCCAGTAAAATGGGTGGGTTTTTATGTTTCATTAGCATTTCTTATAAGGTCTGTCTTTAGACCAGTACCCATTTTCTAAATTGTACTTCTATAGGGAGGGCTGCAAAAAATCATGATAACCAGATGCAGTATTTGTCTCTGGCCTGGAAAAGTGTTAGATTTAACAAAAGAAGCTAATAAAAATGCTCAAATTGACCCTTCTCATCATTTGGACTTCTTGGAGCTCAATCAATCACTCATTATTATCAGAGTTATTCACACAGAGGCAGAAGTGCTAGTGTTTCTCATAATCAGCCCTTGAGCCAGACATAATTTGCAATTTGAAGCATTGTATTTGGAAACAATAATGCATTAAAATGAACAGAGCAGGAATTAGAAGTATAGTTGTGGAGAGAACGCGTTGCTCAGTAGCCATGGTTGAAACGCTGTCTCTAAGGATCCTGAGTGGACACCAGTAATTAGAGGCACACAATGTACTATTGTTCCTACCTAAATGGGTCCACAATTTTTAAACTCCTCTGTGGAGTGTGACAAATGCAGTAGCAGAGGTTTCCCACCTTGCTGCGTGGCTACAGGGCAGCTGTGGGCAGGTGGGGAGCACTGGGGTAAGGTGGTGTCACCAGTTTGGCACAGTGTGAGCCAGAGATGGGGGGCTGAACCTGGTACCCAGTAGCACTGGGATGTGGGATTTTACTTCTTCATAGAAAAATTGCTTATGTTCTAGAAGAATGAGCACATTTTACTTCAGATTGTCAGGAACTTGTTAATAGTGGCAGCAGTTGCTGCTGAGCATTTGGGAATTTTTTGTTATCCCTCCGTATGCTATTATGTATTGCATATTGTACGTGTGCTTTTATGTATGCAGGCTGTGAGTTAACATACTGCAGGCCTTCACTCAGGCTTTTTCAGGAGCCTGCTCTTGGCTCTGTATGTGAGGCTTTATTTTGTTTTTTGCAATTTGTATTTACAGTCTTTCAATTACTGTTTAGTATCTTACTGTCCAGTATTGCATTTTAAACAGGGCACTGCAGTCTTGAAGGGCACATCCTGTTTGAGAGGGGTGACAGGAGAATTTCTAAGTACATTAAGTCACAGTATAAAAGGATATTTTATATATTTTTAAAATACCTATTATATAAAAATACTGATTTAGCTTGGCTGGGTCACATGTATGAGCTACTTTCTTCAATGATGAGTAGCAGACTGTATCAAATTTAAGCTTGGGGCAAGTAACTGTGGTCAATAACTACTTTCTTTTTTGAATACACACATTACATTAAAGAGCTTTGGTCACAAGCTTTAAAATGCTTAGAATGTTATGAAATGTCCATTAAAATGTCATGTACTACTTCTGTGGTTGCTCCCATCACTGATGACTGTTAGCAAAATTGTACCTAAGCAGAAGATTTTTTTTAATAGTCCTGACTCCTTCAGGGATACCACAATCCCCAGTTTTAACAGGTTTTGTCTGACCACCATGAAAATGAATTATTTATGTGACTTTTACTATGCTCTGGTGCTGCTTACTGAGTAGATTTGGACATCTCTGCTGTCTTGCTGCCTTCTTTACAATAGTATCATTGTCAAATTTTCGATACTTTCTTTGAACTTCTCAGTCTGCTTTTCAACTACAGTAATTTGAAGTACTTAGGGCTTTTTTTTCTGATTGCTTGTGCTTTATTTATTTATTTATTTATTAGAGCTGTCCATGGCTCCATTGCCTGTCCATAGCTTCAGGCAATCACAAGTAGCAATGCAAGTAGATTATTTTCTGTTTAGAAATTTGCAAACAGATGGTCTTTCCATAAAAGAAATCTGTTTTTTAAAGTTCCACCATTTTATGCTGGAAGTAAATATTACAAATGCTTAAGTTGTGAAAAGAGATCGACTTGTTGTGAATAATATTCTGCCTGTTGTGTCATGCCTTTCAGGAAATGTTATCAAAACTGTTTAGGAAAATAATTGAATGAAACCTCATGACATGTCTGTAGTTTGGCATCATGTTTTTCTTCGAAGCTGGGGTAGTGGTTCCCAAGGCCAGGCAGATTCCATTTCACTGGCTGGAAGCAGTTCTGGATCACATCTGTCATTTGCATTTCTTTCCAGGAGGTTGGTGTGGGAATCTCCAGGGCTGCTGCACGTGAAGCGTTGCACTGTCCTGTCTGTTCTTTTTGAGTAAACTTAGTTTGGTGAGATGTACTAGAACACCCCCTTGAATGGGGCTGGAAAATGGTTTTTTTAATGCTTGGAAAGTGATATGGAGGCTGCTGGAAGAAAATGTGTGAATAGAACACAGAAGACCTTCACATGCTTTACAGTATTCAGGCCCAAGGTGGGCACTTGAAGGGGCTGATATTTTGCAGTACGAGCCACTTTGGTTCTTGTGCTTTAAATTTCTGTGCTTGTGGCTAAGCATGTGAGTTTCTTTATTCCTTGAAGGCAAACATCACTGGCCTTAAGAAATACAGGTATACCTTTTAGAGTGTTCTTAATTTTCATGAGTCACCTATGACCTTTTGTAATGTGCTTTTCTTGGTTTGTGACAGTAGAGTTCTCCAGGAACCCTCCTAGCAGGGGTCCTCTGCTGGATGTTGCTCCAGAAGGATTGCTGCTTTATCAGTTTTAACATTTGCAAGGAGATCCGTGGAAAATGAAGTTATCAATGTCTGTTTTAATTATGCCCACAAGCTCCTGCATCAAGGTGCTGCCTGCACATCAGTGCTTGTGTGTCATCTCAGGACAGTGCTGCTGCTGAGTCACTCCAGCAGTCACTCCACTCCCTCCCAGCAAGTAGAAGTGGATCTACTAATTTGATTAGTAACATGTGATAACAGGCTATTTCTAGAAATCTATTACCAATATAGAAATGTTTACACTTAAAAACATGCTTTTAAAAATAGCACTTGCACAATTTTGCTTGGAATGGAAAGCTTCTAAACCTTCAGATCATCACTAAAGAGGGTGGCTTTTGTTTGTGTGCTGTATTTTTGCTTTTGGTTTTTTTAGCAACAGAATTGTTTTGTGTGTCCCAATAATATGTTGCAATATAAATCTTATGATTTTGCTGATACAGCAGGATGAAAAAGAAATCATTGCAAAATCATTCAAGCAGTGTTTACGTTATGTGTGTCTCTGTGTGTGTTAATACTGTTTGCTACTAAGGGGAAAAGAGCATGCCTTGAAGCTAGAAAACACTGACAAAATAGCTCAAGACACCAATTGTTAATTTTTAATGATGGTCTTTTTTCTATTAAGGAGCATAATGCTACTGAACTTGTCTCAATCAATTTTTGTGTTTTTTTCATTAATCAACTAATGCATGTTTCTTCTGTGGCTCCTTATTCTAATGAAATATGTGGATGATTTGGCAGACGACAATGATCTCATCAGTAACGCATCAGAGTAAAATCCTTTTAGCAGATTACATGTGTATTATTTTTGTTGTATCAAGGACGCTGACATATAGTCTTTTAAACAGAATGAGATAACTTTTAAATGTGGAATTTCTGTAGTTACTTGTGTATCCTTCTTGCTTCACTTGTCCTATCTGTATTTATATCTACTTCTGCAAAATCATTTGCATATTCTTTATGTCTACATGTGTACTTTATGTACATTTAATGTATTTTTTATATATATTGCATCATTGTGTAGCTTTAGCCTGTTCTTTAAATGTTCTGCTAAGCTGTCTTCTCTGTCGAGCCTCATACTGTTCAGTTGCTCTGCTGCACTGGCCCAAAGCCACTGAAGGCACTTGTTAGTCAGTGCCTCTCTGTTCAGCATGATAGACTCTGGATTAGGTCACCTCCTAGTTGGTGGCAGTCATTCAAGCAAGTAAGCTTGAAAGTGAGCCAGCTGACAGAGAGGTTTGGGCATTCATTTTAGTTTGATTAGATTATCCAAAGTTCATGAGATTTCCTGTTTGAGGGTCAAGCTTACGGCATACAGGTCTGTGTTCTCATCTTTTTATTAATAATAATGTGAAAAACCAGTATCATAGGGTCTGAGGATGGTCCTTTCCTCTGATATGACTTGGCTGTTATGTACTAGAGATCATACATTTAGAAGATGGTCCTCTTACAATTTTTAATCACTTACTGTGATTCCTGTTGTTGGCTGAATTTAAGAATTAAGTCTGTGGATCTGTGAATATGACTTTGAGCATTAACACTTATCTTGAAACTTTCTCCAACCCCTAATGTAAAAGGAGAATTAAGGAGATATAAATTAAGTAGAACTCTGGAGTATCTTGGCAATTAGAGTGAACAAGACTTCAGCTGCTCTCTTTCATCAATTTCTCACACTCTTGGACAGACAGGATATTTTTAATTTACAACCTGTATTTCAGTTAGTCATAGAAGTTTTTTCTTTGCTTGTGCAGCTACAAAATAAAATTAAACTACTTTTTAGCTGTACTTTTTTAACAGGGTTTAAATGAGAGAGCTGCTGAATAAACAAGCTGTTACATGAAGTAAACATTGTTAGTATTATGGAGAGATTATTCTATAACCGTGCAGTTCATGTCCTCAAAAGTATTAAGCCATATCTGTGAAATGATATTTATGAACAGAATGGTAATTTTTTTATTACTTTGGTTTTGGAGGAAAATCTGCACTTCTTTTTTTCTCTTTTATTTTCCACTCTGAGTAATAATAATCTGTATTCTGCTACTAAGAATTGAGATTGAGGCAAGTGGTGCCCACAGGTCAGCGTTGTGCTTCTGTCGCTGCAGGTGCTTCAGAGTAGCTGGTATATCCAAAGAACAGAAATATCCAAAGAACAGTAGCTGTATCCAAAGAACAGAAATGTTTTCCTTATGACTATGGTGACTTGGTGAGGCAGTTGTGTGTGTAATTTGGTTGCACATCATGTAGTGGCTTGTGTCTGTGCATCGGTGTCTTGTGCAGTGATTTAGGCTGGGCTTTTATAGCTCACAGTCAAATTGTTGGCACCAAACACAGCAAAAGAAAAGAGCTTGGGATTAGATTCTCAACGCTGTCTGAACATCAGTGCCACAGATGCTCCTTTTCTGCATGGTTTTGGGTTTTAATTCCAAAATCGGTAG
Source organism: Fringilla coelebs (assembly GCF_963513975.1). NCBI lineage: Eukaryota > Metazoa > Chordata > Aves > Passeriformes > Fringillidae > Fringilla > Fringilla coelebs. Next base: position 139,563,010 of record NC_140028.1, on the reverse strand, counting down.
CTTCTACCTTTGTTTTTAAGCACTGTCCTCCTTTTCAGTAATGCAAGGAGCGTTGCTGCGCAGATGCTGAGCGATGGAGTTCTCATGTCTGTATCTGAAGGGAAGTTGTCTTTTCATTTGCATTTGTAAGAGCTGCAACAAGTATCCCAGCAGCCAGCCCCCAGCAGTGAGAATGAGACCATCTCAGGTTCAGACAAGCGCCTGAAAATCACCAAGTGCTTGAGGCACCCTGTAAGCAGCTGCACACAGCAGAGACCCGCTCCTGTGTCTGGGGAGGGAGCAGCAAGGGCCGGGATCACAGCACTTGGCTGTGTCCTCAAGGCCTTGCAAAAGTCTGGTGCCTGTCTGACACAGCACAAATGGATGGTGATTTCTATTTTACAAGGCAGATATCTTTGATTGCACTTCACAGGTTTCAGTCTTAGGCTGTTCCCAGTCACTTCAGTGGGAGAGCTTATTACGTGGGTGTACCAGGTCTTTCAATATATGGATTCTGGAAAAAATAGCATTAGGGTTCCAAATTTGCCTTGGGTCATGTATGGGACATACATTCTAATTCCATCTCTCCTTCCTTTTGAGTACCTGAGCAGTAAAGAGGGGAGATTCACAATGGTGCAAAGCTTGGTGGTTTTCAGGGCAGGTGTCAAGCACACAATGTTCATGGGGCAAGACAGGGACTGGAGGAGTTGCCCTTGTAAGGAGGTGAAACTTTCACATAGGTAAGCCAGATCTTTGCATTGAACCAATGCATTCAGTTCAGGGTGTTGCACATACCAGGAGTGATTCTGGGGACCTGACCCAGACTTTTGACTCACACAACTAAACAAGGGCCACCAGACAGCAGCAGAAAGGGCTTTGCCTCTGGCTGTGGAGACAGTGCACAGTCACTGTGGGATGTGTTTTTGGTGGTTTGAAGGGATATTGCATGGATTGCTTGAATTTCAGTGGTCTGAATAGTCTTATTTCTAAGTGTCCTGTTTAGACTAATGTTCATGAATACGAAACATCATTTATATGAGTAGAAAACATCTACCTGAACAAATTAGGACAGGTGATTTGCAATAGCTTGACACCAGTGTAGTCACACCCAAGTACAGCTGAGAGAGTTTTCATGGTGTGCCTTAGCATTGCTGGATGTTGTATTTCTGTGGTTAAACTTAGCTTGATTATGACTGTTAAATAAATAATTTATAAATGTCTGCCATAAATTTGGCAGAGAGGATGCTGATTTAGGCTGTGGGTTTCATTATGACTGTAAATCATACTTCATGAAGCAAACACTTTTAATAGAAGTAAATAACAAACACAGCTATTGCTAGCAAGAGTTACCTTACCAAAGACTTAGAATGATGTTTGTCATGGCGAGTGTTGACTACCCCTACAGAAGGTCTGTGAGGGTGTACAAATCTATCTCCATCACAGTTCTTTTCAGTGCCTTTCTCAATTGCTTGGTGGCTCTCTCAGCATCTTCTTGAGACGCTTTCTCAAAGTTTTGTGACTATTAAGCCACAATGAACACAAGTGTGTGCTAGAAACATACAGCCCCAGTCAGGGAGGGGGGAGGATGGTGGTTTTATTTCCAGGTTCCAGGGTAGGGACAGTGCAGTTAACATTGCTGAACTTGTTCCAGGCAGTGGTGATTATGGCAGATAGATCACTTCTGCGGGTCACAAAGTCCAGAGAAGGCACCTGTGCAAGACCACCATGGTTCATACTCTGCCAGGCTGTCCACTGCTGGGATGATCACTGAGCTTGCCAGAGATGGGCGCTGGGAAGGCTCCGGTCAGAGTGGGAGCAGTGTGGCCACCCTCTGAAATGCCTGGGAAAGAAGGAGAGCTGTCTTCCAGAGACTCTTATCAGGATGGTCCTTAGGGGCAGAAGGAACATTAAATCCCAGATGATTGGAAGAAAACCCTGAAGGAGAAGAAGGGTTGTTGCCACAAGTTGCTCATGACTCAAAGCAAACCCTGGTGCTGCTGCAAGCGCTCCCTGCGTGGTGCCACCTCTGCCTCTGTGGGAATGCACATGAGCTCTGTGTGCTCTGGACCTGCATGGCTGGATCTGCAAATTCAAACCTTTGAATTCTGCTAGGTCTGCATTACATGTTAGCATCAGAAATGCTCTCCTCACAATCATGCAGCCTGACCAGACATTTACTAGATTGCTTACAATGATTATTAGAAATTTCCTGTGTACTTTATTTTTTTAATAAGGTATTGATTTCACTATATATCTGTTCATACTTGCAGTGAATTGATTTATGGTGGCAGAAATTCTGTTTTGCTGCCAAAACTTAATGGACAATAACTAATTCAATTTTTTTCTTCCCCCCTCTTCCCCCCATTTTTTTTAAGCAACTTTTTTTTTTTTTCAAAAATAAACTGGGTACGCCAGAGTTGGATTCCTTTGCTTTATCTGACATTTTAATTGGGTTGAGGAAGGACAGGAGACTGAAGCAAATGTGAGCATCCCAGAGATGCTGTGCTAGTGACACATATGCTGCTTGTCTCCTCACAGCTCTGTGTGTTCTGTAGGTCAGATCCATGCTGCCACCTCAGGCACTCTCTGTGTATCAGGGTAGAGTGGCTCAGTTCCACTGGTTTTCTGCCAAAACTCCTCTCTGGGCTAGAGGTTTTAGGGCTATTTTAAATTAAACAATCTCTTTTGTCTGGTGCACGACATCCATAACTTGATTTGAATCTCTTGTGTCATATATGTAAATGCTTTGTATGATGGTTTTGATTACTCTCTAATAAATAGGTGGGTGTTTTGAAAGATACATGTTGGTGTGTTGAATTTAAGTTTCACATATAACATTATGAAATCAGAGACTTTAACTTTACACCCTATTTTGCATTTCTGAACCCCATCATGTCCTCTGCCTTTTCAGGTGGTTATTAATAAACAGTTTTAGTTTTCAGATGCCTGAATTTCTTTGGAAATGAGCAATCTGTATGGAGAATGGTCAAACAGTTTAAAGCTTATGTACATGCTCCTATGCTGTGTTTTTGTGTTTTGGTTTTAAAGAGCTGCCCTAAGAGCTGTAAACATCATTAGACAATATAAATAATATCTCCTGATTGAATGGCCAGAAATTAATCATTCTGCAGGGTTGCTGTGTGGTGTACTTCAAACCACACACTGGCTTTGTCCTAGAATCAAAAGGAACCAATGGGAAAATATTGTAAATACCTGGTGAACTCTAAATATTTTAAAGATGTTACATTAACAGGTCAGAAGGAAGCTTTAAGAACTTGGTGGTTTATTTCACTGTCCATGAGCATTTGTGGTGTCCTGTTGGCACTATTGCTAGACATGTTTGATTGTAAGTCTCAGTGCTTTAATTTCACTTTTGATGTGAACCTGAGTGTGAAGTGCCACAGTGTCAGTCAGCTCTCAAATCAGCATTTGGTATAAAAAAAGTAAAATTCTTGCTGCTTTTGGTGTGATAAATGATGCCACATTTGATTGGTATATATACTCTTTAACAGACACGTGTTAGCCCTTCTGCCTTAAATAGAAAATTTTCATCTAAAGTTTAGATCTATTTAAAAGTTCTATTAAAGTGTTTGTTTGGTTCACTCTGTATGAAAGTCATTCCTTTCAGAACAGGTCAGAAATGTCTTAAGAAATAGGAATAATTTTGTCCTAATAATAACTGAGTATCTCAAATGCCAAATTCTTCACTCCCTGAAAGTTAAAAGAAAACAGTGGAATGTGCAAATATGGAAGAAACGCAATGAGTTTGAAATGTAGCCTTTCAAGGGAAAGAAGAGATGTGAAGAGGGCAAACCTTGGTTGGGGCAGCCCACACAGCTCCATCCCTCCATTCACCCTCCCACACTGAACACCCCTGGGGAAAGAGTCATGAGCAATAATGTTTAAATAAGAAACCCTAGTGCTGAAAAAGAATAGATTGACAGTTTTGAATGGTGTCCTCTGTGGGGTGAAATGGCCCTTGTGGGGTGTGGGGGCAGTGCTGCCCTGGGGGCTGTCAGACCTGCAGCTCCCTCTCTCCTCTCCAAAGTGGGGAAGCCTTTGCTTAATGCAAACCTGAGCTGTGTCCTTGGGCAGAGATGCTGTTCTAAAACATTGTTTGACTGTCTGTTTAAGAATAATGGCCCCAAAATCCTGGCATTAAAGGGAAATGTGGTCCAATTATTTTTTTGTGTGTTGTACTCTTCAGTGAGGAATTCTATAAACTTTTAAGAGGAGTGAAATGAAAATAAAAATTAAAAAAACTTATGTAAAAAAATCCAACAACAACCCAGAAGCAGCATGAAAATACTAAAAACTGAGATTCTGAGGTCTTTGCACTTTTCCTTCCTGATTTCCCAGCAGTCCTTCCTGGAGAACTCTCTTTGTCATGGAAGAAGGAAAATACAGTTTTGTTCATGTCACAAGTTAGATTCTTTTTTTGTGTGTTATTAACAGGTTTGGCAAACATCGCAAAGATGACAAGAGTGAGAAAACTGGTAAAATAAAAGTGCAGGAAGCTCTTACTTCAGAAGAGGAGAGAATACGAATGAAGCAAGAACAGGAGAGGTAGACTTCAGTATTTGCTTAAACCTTGATAGAGAGAGTTTGTTTTTTAAATTAAATAACTGAAGTTCAATTTTCACTGATGAAATTTTCCACATGTTGATATGTTTATATACTTTAAATAACAGGAAAAAGCTGGATTTATTTTGGACATTAGTATGAACAGCTCCTTTGGCTGTGTTAAGCATCTTTTATAGACACAGAGCTCCCTTTTTTATTGAGGAGACTGAAGTAATAAAATGAAATGTTTTCTCTATATATTCTATAACTGATTTATTGACATTTTCAGAAAACAAATATTTATATAGAATGAAGTATGTTTTGTATTTTTCTTCAGAGTTTTGCATATCTAGATTTTTCATTGATAGATTTAGGAGAAACATAAAAATTATGCTTACCAGTATATTTGTCATTGGAGTTCAGTCTATTTATGTGCCTTGCAGTCTGTTTATGGAATGATATATATATTAAACTGCTAATTGTAAAAATGAGTGGTGAGCACCTCTATTTTTCCTTGTCAGCTTCCCTTAACATTAAAAAACCCTATATAATATATATGTCATATGTTCTTCTCAATATTTCCAATCTACTTTTCGTCCTATCTCTTGTAGCTGGGGCCTAGACTCTGGTGTCTCTCAGATCAATTTAATCAAAATCTTGGAAAGTGTAGGTTACCAGTTAACTTAAACTGGGAGATGTGAGTTGAGAGACAGCCTCTTTGACATCACTTCAGTAAGGAGACAAACTTTACAAAGTTTGATTGCTGAATGGTAAATAGATTCAGACACATTTAGCAGTGAAAGTGAACTATGCATTAGAATTATTTATCTAAAAATTATGCCATAGCTCACCATAAATTTAGGATTGGTGCAGAAACTCTGGAGGGAAATTTTCTTGTCCTTGTAGAGGAGATATCACTAATTAGTCATAATGATCTCTTTAATTGCCATCTCTATGCACCTCGGTCTTCTGCAAATAAGAACAGAAGTTCATGAATGGTGGCTTCATCATTAACAGCTTAATAGAGACTATGAGAGCCACTGTATAATAGAGAGCCACTGTAACTCTTCTGTAGACTCCTCAGTTAAACCTAAAATGGTTTGCTTTCAGTTCTTTTAGGGTTGAGTGATTTACAGTAAAGACGGGGTGGGAGTGTGTGTTCAATGGTTTAACTTGTTAAACTCCAGAAACTTTATCATTTATGACCCTTTGTTTAGGTTACATCATGGGAATTTTTTTACTCTTTAGCAGATATACTGTCATAAATTGATGTAAAAATTTATTCTTGTCTTTGTCCATCCCTTCTGATTGTTGAAGGTGGCTGGGTTACAGTGCCTGGATGTTTTTTTCTAGTCTGATTGGTTTTTATTTTTTCTTTTTTAACAAAAGTGAGGCAGGGTCATTAAATTTGTTACTGTTTTTAAAAGCAAAGTGCTTTCAGATTAAATGGTAAAGAAGAAGGCTGGAATTGAAGGAAATAAGTGATGAGGGTGTTTGTGCAGCCAGCTTCCCTTCTCATGGATGGAGCAGCCACAGAGCTCATGCCAGGGATGCAGAGCCATGGAAAGCTGCCTCGGTTGCTCTGCCCAGCTCAGAGCAGGGGATGGTTGGCCATAAAAGCACCACTCTGTTCCCTGGCTTCACACACTGCTGAGCCCCAGCTGGCCCTTAGGGTTTCTTAGTAACATGAGATCCCCAGAAAATCAGCCATATACATTTATAAAAAGAAGAAAGACTTGACGCCTGGGTTAGTAACATTTTCTCTCTCTTCATTCTCTCTCTCTGTCTTTCTGTGTCTCTCTGTCTCTCTCAGTAAGAATGGTCAGAGTATAGACTGTCCATGTGATGATGTAAGAGAGGTTGCAATAGTCACGCTGGGTACCAAGGTAGAATTATGAAATTATTTGTATAGCCCCGAATGCATGGAGCAAATCCTAATCCCTGTCCATCAAGTTATGCTAACCAATTTGAATCTTTCCTGGAATCTCACTCCTCATGTGTCATAAAAACAATTTTATATGTTCACTGAGATTGCAGAAAATGCATGTGCCAGAACTTCATAACAGCTTGATGTTATGGTAACATGGGTCCTTATCCTCCCATTATTCTCTTTCCCTGTGTATTTGCTTTCCTTTGTGTTATGTCTATAAGAGAATGCAACTTCTTTGGGGTAGTCGCATGTACAACTAATAAAAGATAATAAAATAGCAACCCAATGTGTGAGGTGCTTCCTTATGTTTCTAAAAAATTCAGATGTTGATTTGGTCCACAGAGACTAAATGTTTTTGCAGTTAGATTGCAGAGTTTCCTTTTGATCCTGTAAAATAATGATGTTAGATACATGCTGTTAATGAAGAGTACTCTTGCAAATTAACTGAACAATCCCTCAAAATGTTTACTTAGGAGACAGAGTAAAATATTACTGTCAGTGTTGGCTCATAACAGCTGCTATTTTAACTTTGTTTTCTGTGAGGTTTTGTCGTCTCAAATTTTTTAGCAGTGCAATTCACTTGTATTTTACTTGGTATTTGATACTATATACCTCTAAAATGATGCAATACTTTGGGGAAATAGGTTGGATTTAATGAATTTACTATGTATGAGAGGCTAGGAGCAAAAATCCTTAGGGGGGACAGAGAACAAGTGAACAGTCCATTAAAAAATCAATCATGCCCACAATTTTATGGAATTATTAATTTTAATAGTATTGTGCTTACGATAGTATTTTCTTTGAAACCTAGCATTCATATGGATTATGAGGCAAATAAGAAGAATGCTCTTCAGTTTACCATGATTAAATTAATAAAATGGCATTTCATAAATATTAATAATAATTTCTTGATTCTGTGATTCTTTGATTAAGGAGTGTATCACTTAAGCTGTGTATCTCTTAAGCTACATCCTATATATGTTGGATATATATGTATGGTGTGTACTTACTGACAACCTTAAAGTAATTTTGAACAAAAAAGGAAAAAAGGAAGTTATCTAGTTGAAAATACAGCCAGCTTTCAATGACAAGGAATACTGGAACAATTAGGGGTGTACTTGATGAGATCACCCACTAGTCTTACCAAAAATTCTGTAAAATACTTGCTATTTGTAAATCCTCCAAGTGTTGGAACAGGAGTTCATCCAAGGCCATAGAACACTGCCCCATGTCACTATGTTTTAACACTGGTTTACTGCACAAAAACAAGTTTGCTTGCATTATCCTTGAGCATCTGCCAAGCGCTGATCTTAAAATCTGGCTGGGCTCTGCTGTGCTTTTAGAAAGGGTTCTCCCCAGCAGTGGCACCAGTCAAAATCTTAAGGCAAGACTGGGCAATGGGATTTCTGACTGTGGCCTTGAGTCTCCTCAGAAAGAGTCTTGAGGAAGCTGAATAAGAACCAAGTTCAGTTAGCTCTGGTCCTGTGCCAGATCACAGCTGTTTTACATATATGCTAATTTGGAGCCCCTTGTTGCTGTGTGGTCATCTTGTCTGTCTGTCACTGGACTGCTCAAACTGGGTACCACTGAGATGCTATATTCACATGGATGGGCTGAGAAAACAGCCCTGGGTCTTTGTGGTTTTGTTACAGAAGGTCTTTTAGCAACTCCAGAGTCTCCTGATATACCCATGATCTTCCTAAGATCTCTTGGATTTTGCAGACTGGAGATGTGTGGATTATCCTGAGGTTTTAGAGATGCTTCTAAATGCTTATAATTTTACATAGGCATTGCAATGTTGGATAGACTTAAAAGGAGATTTTGAAACTTTTGTCAGTGACCAAGAGGAATCAGTTCATATGGGTGATCACCTTATGCTGTGCTGCTACATCTAAACCTCTGGAAGCCCACAGACCTTTCCAGTCTAGAAACCCTCTACATCTTTGGGGGCTTCCCAGAGTAGGTTTGCTCAATATTTAGTCAGTGTGTCCATTGATATCCTGCAACCTGATTGTCCTGAAATGTTTTCTGAATTCTTCAAGGCCCTTTAATGTAGTCTCTTTCTTAGGAGGTATGAAGACAGAATTGCTGAAAAAACCTACTGCTTTTGTCTTCTGGTTGTTATTGGCACTCTTTGCTGGAGAGAGACATCCCTCCAAACAGCAAGTTCCGATATCTTTGTTTCTCCCTCTTCCATTCCCTTGCATTTTTCCTTCAATTTAATTTTTTGTTGTTTTTGGCTTCTTCTTTTTTTTTTTTCCATTCTTTTTCTTTCCACTTCAACTTTGTGTTCATTATAAAAAATATTGTCAGCAAATCCAAAACCTTTGCCTGTGGTCTTCCCTTCTATAGCACAGGCATGTGCAGTTCTTGGCACACATGGCAAGGCCGTATGTGCCTGCAATCTTCAGCCTTGGACTGAGTTCCTTTAGCAAAGAAAGTTCTCCCTGACCTGAGCAACTTTACTCTTTGTAGCCGGGTAGTAGATAACAGAGGAATAAACTAAACGTAGCTCTTTGTGAAGTTTTTAAGAAATTCATCTGAATCCAGCATGCTTCACTGCTGGATAATGCTTAAAAGATGAAAGTTGCAATTCTCATGTAATCTCATGATTCAGAGTTCGTGATCCATCTATGGGCAAACAGTGCTTATGCTGTAATCCGCCTCTAGAGGCACTTCTCCTCTTGGAAGCAAAGTCTAGAGGATATTTTCTCTGTTTGGTTAATACACTGATTTAAGAGCTTTACTAATGTTCTGTAAATCTCTGTGTTGCCATAAAAGTGTTTTAATCTTAGTATTGTATTCTTCCTCAACTTCCACTGAAACGGATGCAAAATCAAGTGCTTGAACACCTGTGTTGGGAGGATCAGTCTTGAGGAGATAAGGAGAAACCTTTTGGGAGAGAATTAGAGTGTTGTGCTGGTGGAAGTGCTGTGACAGAGGCTTCGGAGGTGCAGGGAGGGCGATAGAGCGGTCGGATGGGGGCCTGCGGGGCCGGGGGTTCGCTCTGCTCTGTCGCAGCAGCTGTGGAGTCGCAGCCTGTGCTGTGCCGGAGGACAGCTAACGCGGCAGAGCGATGCCGCGCCCGGTACGTGCATGAGAATAGCTCCCGTCTGCACCAGAAACATCCTGCTGTGCTGGTTTCCCCCCTTTCTGATCCGGAAAACATGACCTTTTGTTCCTCTGGGTTACAGAGGGAGCTACATGTACACGATTCTGCCGTAGTTATTCCCCAAGTGCCGCCGATTCCCGGCCCGGGAGGTGTCTGGGGAGCGGCGGGGCCGGGAGGGGGAGCTGCGGGCTCGGCGCTGCCGGCCCGGCCCGGCCCGGCCCCGCCGGGATCGCTCCTGCGGCCGCGCCCGGCGCCGGTGTCAGCCGGGGGCAGCCGTGCTGAGCCTGGGCGGGGATGGCTCTGGACGGCCGGGGATGTCTCTGGGCGCCCGGGGATGGCTCTGGACGGCCGGGGATGGCTCTGAGCGGCCGGGGATGGCTCTGAGCGGCCGGGGATGGCTCTGAGCGGCCGGGGATGGCTCTGAGCGGCCGGGGATGCTCTGAGCGGCCGGGGATGGCTCTGAGCGGCCGGGCATGGCTTTGGGCAGCCGAGGATGCTCTGGACGGCCGGGAATGGCTCTGAGCGGCCGGGGATGCTCTGAGCTGCAGGGGATGGCTCTGGACGGCCGGGGATGCTCTGAGCGGCCGGGGATGGCTCTGGGCGGCCGGGGATGCTCTGAGCGGCCGGGGATGGCTCTGGGCGGCCGGGGATGGCTCTGGGCGGCCGGGGATGCTCTGGGCGGCCGGGGATGCTCTGGGCGGCCGGGGATGCTCTGAGCGGCCGGGGATGGCTCTGGGCGGCCGGGGATGGCTCTGGGCGGCCGGGGATGGCTCTGGGCGGCCGGGGATGCTCTGGGCGGCCGCGGAGGAGGCGATGCTGGCGGCGCTCGGCTCGGGAGTCGCGGGGCGCTGCCCGGGGAGGCGGGTCAGGCGTCTGTCCTGCGCTGGCAGATTTGCTGTTACTTTTGGAGCTCACTCAATAGGCTGACAGCACTTTTTTTGTGCGGATGTAAACAAGGCTGCGAGTAGAGTGGGTGTCGTTCACGCGTTATTTGTCCTAAATTTAGAGGGAAACGTTCTGCCTGTTCATTAATAGTTAAAATAAGACTGATTCTTCCCCCAACCCCCAAAGGATTCGGTTATTCCATAAAATGCTTCCTGTATTATATTTTCCTAAGGGTATATGGGTCTTTATCTCTAACATGTAATAAACTTCTCTTCATCCTTCTCTAGTACCATTAAAGCCACAAGCCCTTTGTTGTAAAAGTATACTAATGAATAGAAATGTTACAACAAGAACAGAAGTCTTGTGTTTTCCCTTCATCATGCATCATCCATTTTAATTAGACAAAAGGGTGGTGAGTACTGTGACAAGAGTCTGGAATTAAAATCATTAATTGATGTCAAGCTGACGAGAGACTGCTAACATGAATTTACTGACAGCAGGAAAGAAATTAACCTTATTACTTTATTTAGTACATTGGGACTATTTATTATTCTTTCCTGTGTAAGTTCAATGTGTTCTGTTAGCGATGATAGAGAAAGACAAATAATTAATAAAACCTACATTGAGTTTTATTACCTCCTATCAATGACATTGGGATGAAAACCACATCAATAATTTACAAAAAACAAACCCACCACATCCTTCTAATCAATGTAACTCATCAAAACTGATGCAGCAACATTTTTGATATTTTAGATGAGTATAACAGGCTATGCTCTCCAGCCAAGTAGAATTGCAAAAGTGATTTGATTTAAAACCCTGCCTTAGTTTCTTAATGTCAGTGTTGCAAAAAATGAAACATATTTTCTGCAGCAATGACATTGATTGGAATAACTGTCTGGTTTGATCATCATTGGAAGGTCAGCCTAACAAAGATGAGTTTTAATGTTAAGCATCTTTATTCTTTAGATGAAAGAGTACAGCAGTGTCTTACAGAATGACAGCAGCATCCTATAGATAATTTGTGACCCAAAGGTCATAATAAAAGAATAGAGGGAAGGTCATCCTGTAGTAAAGGCCATCTGGAACTGTTAAAGTATCAGATGGAGTAGGGGGCTGAACAGCAGGACACTCTTGGTGTCTTTCCAGATTTCCCAGAGAGACCATAATATTTTTATTGGAAAACCCCAACTTTCTTCCCCCTTAAGCAAAATATTTTCATCGAGCAGTTCCATCTTACTCTAAGGAAAAAAGACAGCATACTGTGATAAGGAAAGGATTTTTGTTTCTTACAGTGTCTAAGAGTTATCTGTGTTTTTGAAATAACTCAAAGATTCAGCTTTACTTTTGTTGCTGCTATATTTTGATGCCACTTAACAGCTTTCAGAAAAACTGTTACCCCTAAAACCATTATTACTGCAAACATTCAGGATATAAGTAATTAGTGAAGTTTTCTGTTAAAACTTTCACTTTCTTCCCATCCTGTAACAGAGGAGAGGAAAAATTCCTCAGTGATCAGAAAATCAGAGCAATATGTTTCTCATTCTCACTTATTTTGTGATGGGGTCTGCTTGTCTCAGTTTCATGGAGATTTGTAGCATTGTTTTTGGCAGTGGTTTTTTACATAATGGATAAGGGTGCAGGATATGAAAAAAAAAATCAATGACAATAATTTTTGGAAGAGAACACAGAAGTGAAGCATGTGAATATTGAGCTTTGAAAAAACATTTCAGGCCAGTTCCACTTCATAAAAATACTGACTTTGGGAGCTATGTAAATTGAAGCCTTTGTAGAATAATCGTTACTGGAGTAGTTTTTCAAACAAAACACCACATATTCTCTAGCTACATATTGTAATTATAGAGATTTTAAGACCATGTGCTAAAAGCATATTTTCTCTATTGTTTTTCTGTAGTGATTCTACACATTGCACTGGGCAAGGTCTAGCCAAGTCCCTTGCAATATATTGAAAAAAACATAATTTAGGTGGTCTCTGTAATATTCTGTTTTACGAATTAGTTTAAGGTGTCTTGTAGATCATATAAATTCAGTACTCTCTTAGACATATTAGTTCAAAGTAAGAGCACTAAAAAGTATCACTTTAGAATGCCAGGAACTTCAGGCTAAGGCAGCAGCATGTCCTCTGATGTCCTAAGAATTCTCCTTTAGTGGCAGAGTTACTGTGGCAAAGACTTATTTGAGAATCAAAATATCTGCACCATAGTTACTGACTCACTGAACTTATTCTTGCTGAATTGAACAGAACTCAAAATCTGTCAGGTTTTCCACACTGCACTACAGGACTCTGTTTGACAGTAAAACAAGGCACTAATCCTACTCCTTCTTCTAATTCTTAAATGTAGCAACAAGTATTTGACTAGCCAGAAAGACACCTAACGATGCATCTCTAACAGGCAGATCCATCCTCCCTCCACACCACAGCTGCAAACTTTATTTTGTTACTAGAAGAAACCTTTTAGGAGTTCTGAGACAGCTGGCTCTGTTTCTGGCCACGCTAGAGATTTGTGCTCTCAGTTCTGTGACTCAGTGAGGTTTTAGAATTGAATCCTCAGAGGTGTTGTAGGTGTGAATTTGAGGGTCCTGAGCTAAGATATTGACTTAGATGCTATATTCTTTATTGGTTCAGGGTTTTTTTTTTTCCCTTTACCTTTTCTTTCATCTTCAGTGTATGAGATTCACACAATCCTTGCTTTGTTGTGAGGTTTTTCATTGGTTTTTTTTGTCCCTTCATACTGTTTCATTTTCTATCTTCCAGATTAGGCTATTTTATACATAGTACTCTAGAAACACAGAACAATGGACCTGAAATAGAGCTAGCAGCAGAATTTTGTGCCCACTTTTGTTACTAGACTTCAGCTAGAGGAGCATGACTGGTGGATAGGCTCAGCTCAACCAACTGATAAGAGTATGGTAGCTCAACCTCCAGTTGCTGCCTGCAGTATCTGGAAATGACTGATTTGATTCATGGTGTGATGTATGGTACCATTAGAAATGTGGTTTGCCTATGTTAATTGCTTCTTGCACACATGGGAACATGTGCTCCTTACACATCCAGCTGCAGAATTCAGATGTTACCCACCAGTGCTGCTCTCTGGAATTATTCTCCAATTGGGGAAAAAAAAATGTACAGGAAGAAATGGTCCAAGCAGAGGCCTTAAAGCGAGGAGGGAGGAAAGGAGGAGCTTGTGTTTCAGCAATGTTGTGTTTCAGCAATAGTTGAATACCATGATCTCTTCCTTTCTACTTCAGTCCAGCAGAAGAGCTAAATAGGAGATTAGACCCAAGATAATCTAATGATGAAGGACCTGTTGTCATATCAGCCTTTCTGGCCAGTTTTGTTATGCAAAAGAAAAACTAATTTCCATTTTACTTTCAGACAGCAAAGATGTTCTTCGATGTACCATGGTTCCCAGCAGGGTAACAGTCTCATTTGCTCATTTGGGTGATCCTCCACTTCTGGGGTCACTGATCCTTGGATCAGACATGAAAATAAGGACAGAAAATTTCAGTCAAGGTAGTGTTTGTTTTGGTGACAGGAGGACCTATGCTGCCTGTGTACCTGCAACATTCTCCTTTGGTTGAAACATACGTATTCTTTTTAAAAACAGCGCAGCAGGCAAACCCTCCACCCTAAAATGTGGCAGACTGTTAACTGTAAAGTAGGCTGAAAGCTCCATTGAAGTGTAAGTAAGATAATTTGCAGATCTTTTAATCTGAAGTAAGCAAGGATTTTCACTTGTTTACTGCAACATCCAAGAAAGCAGGTTTGAGATACTGACAAACCTGCTGACATGGACCTGTCCTCACTTTGTAAAGACAAAGGGTGAATCAAGAAGGTCAGGTGATAAAGAAGGATGGGGGTGAAATATATGAGATTCCACAAGGTTAGAGGAAATAATTTTAATATCTCCTTTAGTTTCATCAATGTCACTTGATTTCAAATTGGTGTTTGCACTTCACCTGCTCATATGCATAATATTTACTTTCTCTCCTGCATTTTTTCATTTCTTTACGTCTTCATTTGTATTTTGCTGCCTTCTGTAATAGCCTTCTTTAATATAACTCCTTATAAAAATGAGCATAATGTTCTCTCCTTAATATATTAGGGCACTTAAAGTAATCACCTTATCACCTTTATCCTTCACCTTTTTTTCTTTTTTAACTGCAGCCCTCCTGGGTTGTAGCTCATTAAACGTTTTTGAAATTCTCATGCATCTCTTCTGATTTGAGGAGGGGGGATCTTCAGAAAGACAGTAAGTACTATCACATATTCTAATTGGCAGATAGGCTGTGATTGTTGAAGGAGAAAGAAAATTAAGACTGTCTGATTATGTAGATACATTTCTTTAATTTAGAGATGATGGGCAGCCTTTTAAATGAAAAAAATGTAGTCCTTGTTATATTTCTCAGCTGTTGTACAACCAATAGATAGGAAATATATGTATGTAAAATTTCTGTGTTGCTGCAGAATTATGGATCTTTAAGAGAGACCATGTCACTTTTTCAAGGTAGTATCTGCAGGATATGCCATTCCTGCAAGATGTTTGTTTCATCCTGGTGATTTTATTTTGTTGGTTTTTTTTTTTCTTTTCCTTAGTTTACAATAAACTCTACAGCTTCCTATGGCAGTCTTTTCCACTCCCTTTTGTTTAGGAAGTTGCCCTGCTCACAGTATCTTAATTATTCTTGCTTCAGTTAAATACCTGACACATTATTCTTTTCCTCTGGTGTTTGCAGATGGCTGTTATGTCCCCACTCTGTCTTTTCCTTTCCCAAACAGCTTGATGTTGCTGACTCATATATGTTACCCAGTAGAACTTCCAGATCCATTCTTGAAAAATCAACACACAGATTTTTTTTCCTCTACTTTTAATTGATTGTTTATTTATTTGAACTATGTAAATTACCTTCTAGTTGCTGTTATTTAAGATAATTCTATTTTTGTAGTCTACTCTGTATTTCAAGAACATTTCAAATCTTAATCCTTTCCTCCAAAGTTCCTTCATTTGGGTTTTCCACAGATTCAGTAATGTCCTGATTAATAATGAAAAACCCTGAGTAAATTCAGAGTGATCCACGTAGAAAATATCTCAATCTGTCCATTCTGGTGACTGTGAATCTATTCTCTAGATACTCTGTAGGAGCAGCCTTGTTCAACCTATTACATCCATCCCACAGCTGTTTTTCTTAGCCTGGGACTGTTTCTGCTCTGTTCCCAAGGCCATTTCCCGTGTTTTAGAAGGAAAATCTGACTGACTTTACCCACATCTGTTCTTGATAACTCTATGATGGCTACTGCTTGTCCCATTATCTCCTCTCTGCTTACCAGTAGTTTACTTAAGAAGGGATTGAAGTTGAACTCATGAGTCTTTAATTCTCCTCCTTCTCTGAGGTATGTTTGACTTTTCCTAGTTTTTTAGTATTTTAGCTGTCCTCAACAAGTTCTCCTAGCTGCTGAAAAAGTCTGAGGCTGCCTCAGACAGTTGTGTGTGTCAGAACTTCAACCACCTTAACCAGTTTCTGGCCACTTTTTTTGCTGGTATATTGAAAATATTTTTGTTATTGGTGGTAGTCAATTATGCTGGTCATCTGCTTGCAGTCAACCATTTCAGTGAAGACAGATGCAAAGGGAAAAGCCATTAAGCCTCAGGTCTCCTCAGCATCATCTGTCAATATCCTTCCCTCACTGCCACGCAGGGGAGCAGCCTTTTCTTTGCTCTTCCTTTTACTGCTAATGCAATTACTCAATGATTTATTGTCATCTTTTAAGCTCCCTGCTACTTTTATTTCACATTATGCCTCGGCCTTTCTGATTTTGTCCCCGTAAGCTTGTGCAAACTGACTACATTTTGCATGTGTTTCCTCACGTGTCTGAGGTCAGAGGATGGTCATATTTCAGTCAACTGGTCACACATGTATATCCATAGCAGATAAGGCAGAACTCGTAATTTTTATTTTAATGACTTGAGAAAGTTGGATCTCTAGCCTTTCAATTTAAAAATTGTATTTACATAGCAGTATTTTCTGACTTTTTAAAAAATGTTTAAGTTTTGAATGAAATGGGGGGAAATGAGGAAGAGGAGGTGTCTTTCTTATTTACAAGCTGTGGCTCTGGGTGGCCAGGATTATCCATTGTGCACAGTGATCCTTCAGAATGATTTTCCCAGGAAAGCAGATGGCTCTGCTGAGGGGTGGTTATAACTGTGATAACTGACTAGCTCTAATCATGGCAAGAAAAGCTAAGTGTCATATGCCGGTTCAGAGTGAAATCACAGTAATGCCTATAATCAAGGTATCCTCATTAGAAGGCTAGTTGTCAGAAAAATTCTGCTTGGCTCCAGACAAAGGTCAAAGAAAAATAGAGGAGAGGACAAACTCCCATATTGACTTGATTGCCAAAAATTAGAAAAAGGGGCATTAAAGCCCTGAAGGCAGTAGAGAAGGTTGGGGGAGGAGCAGTGAGACCTGGTGTGCTGTGCCTGCAAGGTATTTTTCACTAGCAAAGAAGGAGGGGACAGATTTGACAAGATCTGGCTGCTGGCCAATGCACTTTCTGACCTCTTTATTAGAAACGATATCTGGCAAAAATGGGACTGAATGTGTTCATCCCGCTGGACTAACTTGAACAAGCTGCCTGGCTTTACAAACGTGTTGTTGTTTTTCTCTGTTTCCAATCCATCATCCCAGCGCATGCCAGTCTGATGGTAGAAGAACTGAGAACTGGCAGCCGTGAATGGCTTGTCATTAAGCTTCTGTCCTTACACAATGCTGTTTCCATCCTTAATAAACATTGTCAGCCATCTCACATATGTGGAACTGCGAGCGTTCAATACTGATTTTGTAAATGAGTGAGTCTCGGTGGAAAAGACGAGGGTGTGGATTATCACTTGGGCAATAGCTGAATCCTGGCAGCAGCAGGAGGATTAATTGAATTGACCAAGCAATTGCACACCAGAAACAGCAGCCAACTTTTTTTCTGCTCTTAGGGGAGGACATTGCTGCCATTGCAGTGGCAAATGTAATGTACTAGCCATGAATATCCTTCCCGTGCTGTGTTCATCAATTAAGATAAGTAGTGATTTTTTTGCAAGGACCTAAATCACTAATATGAAAAAATCCAGACAAAGGAGACTGAGGGTCCTAGGGGATTTGGGATATACTTATATTTTACTCCCTACTTTATATAAAATAAGGGCTGATTTCTTTTGACAGCTTTGCTTATTCACTTTTACCAGCAACAGCTCATCCAGCTCCATGGATTTGATTTTTCTGTTGCTGAAAAAAGTTAAAGTAGAGTTCAGAGAAACATTTAGCTCCGGGTGGAATTGAATCCCAAATGAATACGATTACTTAGTACCCACATATGAGTTACGTGGCTAAATGCCCTTTGTGTCAAGGAAGAGCTACTCAACACAGTTGGTAGAGCCTGGAGAAGGGTTTGGCTTCACTTTAAAATTTCCATGTTACAGATGTTCAGCTGAACTGTGTGCTGGACCATGCAGCAGCTGCCTGGTATGACTATATCTTTACCAGCTCTCCTGGGAGTTCAAAACATACCTTGATACCTAACTTTAGGTGTCTAAAATGGTAGTTGCCTTCATCTGAAAGCTGAATATCACTCACAGTTTATAAGAAGGGAACAAGGTAGCTGCTGTTTCCTGGGGACAGCCATGCAAAAGCTTTTGCCTTCTTTTTGAGACCACCATTTCGTGTGCATAGGAATTGCTGTACAATGGGTATGTCTATCATTACTGGATTAGCTTGCAATGAAAAGCTCTTCTAACAATTACAGGAAGTTCTGCAGCTAACAATATTGTCATTTGAGGCAGTTGTCATTAGCTTTTGAATTGAATGGCACACAAATGCATAAGGATAGTTTATACTGAACATTATAATTTGAGTCTCAAAAGTATGACAGTGTGTTGTTGACATTTTCAGTGTTAGCACTTCAGCAGGAAGGGTTTAGAAACTTCTTGGGATAGCTTTTGTATTTTTAAAAGTTCAGTTTATATACTGAAAAATTGATTAGCAGTTTCTGCAAAAACTCTTTGACGATGAAAAGGGTTATGTGAATGTTTAGCAGTAGCATTATTATTATTATTATTAATATTATTGTTATCAAACCACCACAAAATCCCTAAGACGGCCATAAATCCTCAAAATTAGCTGATTTGAAATCTCAGGCATTTTTATTGTGCCATGTCATGAAGGAATACAATTCAGTGAAGACAGCTTAATACACTTATCCATGTTATGAAACCAAAGCGCTGTGGTCAAACACTTCTCCAGATACTGGATTTCATTAGTGGGGGTGCTGCTGATTAGGGCTGAAGCACAGAGTGAGTTCTTGGTTCTCATCTGTGCTGCACAGTGTGTTTACATAACCATTTTAATCTTCCCCACAACAGTCTGCACTGGCATTTCCCATATACATACTTGATGTGGTATGTGCTAACAAATGATTTAGGGCACATGAAGCATATACACACATGAGCACACAGAGGGGCCAGCATAAAATACAGCACCACATTAAGTTCAAGTCCTTATATAAAAATATATTCAGAGTTAAAAGCTATTATAATTCAAAGGGGATAGTGCAGTATTCAGCTGAGAGCTCTTATTCTTTTCAAGTATATGCCTACATATTTTTCCCTAGTTGTTTGGTTCCTTCAAGCTGAAAGACATAATGTTTAAATGTGGTATGTCCTTGAAAAGGCAAACCCAAACATATTTTAAACAATATTCAAAAATACGTTAAGCAATTGAAATACCTATACCTTTGTCATATGAAAGTACTAGCATTTTCACACTGGCTTAAATGTAAAGCACAAAAGAATATTTAAGAAAAAAAAAATCAGAACATTTTGGGTTTCAGTATAGTCAGACACCTTATACCTTTAATTTTTGTGTTATCTTTTGGTAAATGTTATTGCAAACAGTTACTGTGTACTTTGTTTATAATTATCAGGAAGATTAATGTGTTTAGACTCTGATTTTTAATACTATGTATGTGTATTAATACATTGTATTAGCAATGGTAGAAAATACTCTAAAAATTTTCCTGGTAGATGTGGACATAATTACTTGCATAACACTTCAGCAATCAGTTGTTTCTCACTTGAATGGGAATAAGTATCCCTCATGGAGCCATGCATGGGAAAACCTGAATGCTCTGGCTGCAAATGGCTCAGCATCCAAACTATTAAAGAGCCAATAAGCAAATGCAGGAGGAAAGATGGTTCACATGAAACAGGGAACTCATGTCTGCACCTGTGGGGAGTGATGTGATCTTCATGGTCAAAAGGCACAGAAGGTCACTGCCCTCTCCCATAGCAGTTTGTGTAACAAAAGCAGATATCACCTGTAACACCAGGTAATTCTGTTTTAGAAGCACTTCAGGCAACAATGTTTTCTTCTGATTGAATTACTCTATGCCACATTATTGTTACACTGTCTGATTACATGCACTAAAATTTTGATTATCTAAAATAGATGGATTTTTTTCCTTCAAATTGGTGTCAGAGAGTGTTCTGATATATGATGACAAATTATCTACTTAAAGGAAAATTAAAGCTACCAATGTCTAAGAAATTTCTGATTTCCTTTGCTTCTCCCATTCAGCGGACAAATATAAGTAGATGAATACATTTCTTCTCTGAGTAAGTAATACTAGACTACAAATTGGGAGGTAAACTACAGTGAGAGGAATCAACATGCACAGGCGGTTTTCAGACATGCTTTTCCTCCTACATAGATACCTTCCAAGTGATTAAGGCTGTAACACTTCTGAGTTAACAGTTTTGGGATATTGGAGAAGGTAAAAGAATGTTTTTATTTTAAAATAGACCTGCAGAAACCCTGTTTAAGTTTGAAATGAGTTTTGCATTTAAATTTGCATCCCTCTCCACTGTAAATTAATAAAAAACAATTCCAGTCTGAAGTTGCTGAAACTGTAGAGGAAAATTCTCTCAGCTGACTAGTATTATAGTTTTCACTTCCGTTTTTCTCTATTAAAGTAAAACACAACCAATAAAGAAAATAATTTTGTATTTGCTAAATTTAAAAGTTAAGTTAGTTTAAATTGAACTTTTCAAAAACTTCTTTTCTTTTCACTGTGACTGAATGCGGGGCATGTAAATGGATCATTGAACCATCAATGTAGGTGGCTCTGTCTGTTGAAGGTAATTCAGTCAATCAGTTGTATCCCAAATCAATATCTATGGTCAATATTCTCAGGATTTGTGGGGGAAAACATGTCTTTGTATCCATGGCATCCCTGTATTCCCTTACTTTTTATGGTGATCTTTGTAAAGGAGCAGTTTGCTTGGGACTTGCTGAGGAAGAGCCATTTCTGATAGTCACATACCAGCTCAGGGCTGGATTCACATGCTTGAGCACTGATGGCTTGTGTCATTTGGGCTGTCACAGTCTCTGGGACTTCAGCGTGACCTGGGGGACTCCTCGCCAGCAGCTGCAAGTCCATCAGGATTACCTGGGGATGTCAGGTGGCCAGAGCTGCTTATGTTTGAGCAGCTCAATCAAGGCTGAGTATCAATCTCCTGAGGAAGACCTAAGCAGCAGCATTAAGAGTGTCTCTAGAGGGACACTCTAGAGACATGGTTCCTGACTCTGGAGTCTGCTGCCAACAGCTCCTGGCCGCCATAAGGGGAGCCTGCACTCGTGGCTGCTCTGAGCTCACCTAGTGTGAGCACTGGGATTTCATGTCTTTATCTGCAGTCTGAATCCCACCCTTTGTGTGTCCCCTTTTGTTTTTGCAAATCTAATCTTGAAGGGGCCGTTTTAGAATTCCCAAGAATGTCAAAGTTACCTAACTTTAGGGCTTTTCTATTATCAGAAGAGTCGAGGCTTGATTTCAAAAGAGACAGAGCCTTTGAATAGGCTGTTCTTGTTGAAAGTTGGCAAACAGGATGTCCTTGGAAATGGCACACAGCAGAGATGCATAGAGCTGTAGTCTGCACGAATGGGTGCTGTCACTCCGTAGCTGTGGCTGTATTAGATGAAAAGGGAGCATTTTACTAATGGAAGGGAGGAGACAGCTTCATTTTGCAATGATGACAGAGCATTAAACTGGTCTGGGGTGACAGTGTAAAGGGGGGGCGTGGTCAGTTGGCTGTGCATATGTGTGTGCAGTACATCAAATTTTATAAAACACCGAAGAGACTTCGAAGCCCAAATCAAATTTTTGTAATATCTTTATGTACTTTTGAAAGTATGACCTCTGCTCGATTTGTGCTTGTCAGATTCCTAAATGTCATCTGTTTCTATCTGTCACTTTTTATCATACAGCTAAATTAGTGCACATAGATATAAACCCTGTCCAGCATCACCTTTCATTTGTAGCTTTAACACAAGGCACTTTCTGAGAAGATGCAGCCTGCTTTTGAGAGATGCCAGATTCAGTTTGTTTCTATTTTTTAAAAAGCATGCACATCTCAAAGGAATTATACAAGAATCTGCTTCTGCTGTTTACTTGCATGCATGCAGACATAAATATATCCATATATCCTATCCCTACATAGTTTTTAAAATCTGAGAAACAAATTAATTTTGTAGTATTAAGCAAAGAAAGTACATTAAAATTCCTCTCTAAATACATGCATTAGAACCATTAGATCTGGTAAGTTTTGATGGAGTACAACACAATATGAATGGTGTCAGGCCAGGTACTAGCACAGGCATCCTAGGAAGCATGAAATGATAGATGAACTCTGTTTACCAGCAGCTATGGCTAGGCATTATTTAGCTAATAATGAAACAAAAGACAGTGAACAATCAGATGTACTCCTTAAGGACCAGTGTTGATTGCTAGCATTGTTTCAATCTAGGCTTCAATGTCCCAGGTAAACTTGAGACCTCATAGCAAACTGAAACTGGAAACCTTCACTGCTTTCCGTTAAGTTAGGCTACCTGAAGTGTTTTTGACTGCTGCTTTCAAATGCCTCAGGGGGGGACGCCCATCGGTTTCAGCCTTCTCTTAATTTTTCAGAATCCAAGCGAAAACTCGAGAATTTCGAGAGAGGCAGGCTCGGGAGCGTGACTACGCGGAGATCCAGGATTTTAACCGGGCGTTCGGCTGCGACGCGGATCCGATGTACGCCGGGATTGCCGCCTACGACTCTGCAAGCAGCGGCGCGGTGACGCTGAGCGCCCGGCCGCAGAGCCCCAGGGAGGGACAGACCGTGGAGGCCTTGTACGCCCAAGTGAAGAAACCACGGAATTCCAAGTCTTCACCTGTAGACAGGTAGGCACCACACAACGCGCCCTCTCAAAATCTGCCCTCGTGTTGTTTGTGTCTTGGGAGATGGTTGTCCACGTCAGCTGGAAAGGCAGAGCTGCGTTTTTGTTCATGGCTTTTTAAAGCCTTTGTGTAGAGCAGTATTGAACTCACCCAAATAAACTTCTTACGGAATGGGATAGGAAAGTTGTTTTCTCCAGAGCAGCTACATTAACTACATTTCTTCTCTTTCTTCAGGTGGTTTGGAATTTTGGAATCACTGTTGGGTATCATTAGAATTAAATTCAAATTTTTAACATAATCAGGTTTATTTGTCAAAGCTCTAGCAGATATGTTTGTGGAATACAACATTTCCAATCTATTTGCATCTGCTACAAAATCTCTGAAAGGTAACTGTTGTTATAGCAAAAATGGGTTAAATCTTGTATGGATTCTAGTCCTACTGTAGTCCTGGACTTCAGTCTAACAGGCTGAGATTTTTGATTGAGTATAGACCAAGTGAGCAAATTCTAAGCTTCACTCTTGAGTTACTTGTTGGATTGTAGCTTATGATTTGTACTCTTCCTGCAGTTACATTTTCTGAACTGTGTCTTGCTTGTTTTTATGCTGAAACTGGGCAAAATTCTGGTTTCTGTTCTGAGTTCATTTGAAAACCTGAAGCTAAAAGAGGAATGTAAACTAACATAAAATAAAAATAGTGAGAGGCAGAATTCACAGTGGCTTTTTAATGCTTTAACAGTGAAAATACACCTGTTTTCTTGGCTTAGTATTGTAAACTTGTAGTTCTGCATTTTCTCAGCGGTACAAAAATTAACACTAAAATCCTAGTGCAAGACGTATTGTTCAGTCATTTGGAAGTTATTTATTTGCTCATAGTAAAGCAATTCATTTTGTTTTCTATCTCATTCTTTTCAGCAGAAAAATATTGAAATTTCAGTAAAATCAGCAAAGCCATGTCTTTGTGTGCAATGTTTGGGATCTCTGTAGGTTCTACATGAGCAGTGGCATTTACCTTGCATATTCTGTTCTAGGTGGTAATGGAGTCATTTATATTTCAGCTGAATATCTAAAACTCTTTGAGGACTGAGAGTATTGTACTTGGCCCTCCACTTGATCTATTTTAGAAATTTTCTTTACATAATATTGATAAATATACATCCTCTAATATGACAAAAAAGAAAATCTCAGCTGCATTGTGGAATGCATACATTTTTACTAAAAATTGGCGTCAGAGGTGCCTTTTTATTTTCTCAATAACACTGTTCTCTTGCATTGTGTAAAATGTCTACTTTTCATAGTAAATAATTTATATATTGTGGGTATATGTATGTTATTTCACTGAACGAAGCAAAATAATGTTAAAAGATGACAGCATCTGTGTCCTTGGAATTTTGTATTCCTTAGCCTTATATTGGCTGGCACTGGTATACCCAGGTGACTGACATTTCAGCACTTTCGTGCCTTTGGAAATCAAGATAGCTTGGTTGGATATGTCTGCCACGTGGTGACTCTCATGGCTGTTTTTGTTAGACCAAAGGCAGTGTTTCATGCTGGAGTTGAATGGCATCAATGTCACATCAACAAAAAAAAAGTTCTTTGATACAAACCTGGCACAGCAAAATAGGAGACCTGTGTGACCCAGTTAACTCTGTGTGGTGGCTGATAAAAGAGCCAGGAGAGAGTGAGTAAAGTGGAAGATAATGGAGTACCAGGGGAATCTGATGTTAATCAGGTAGGTAGGACTGAAGAGCAGTGCAGTAGTTTTGTACATTCAGGCTGCTCCTGGAGCACGGAGGGTCCTGTCTCTCCCAGCTGGATCATGCTGTGACAAAAGGAAAGACCCAGCACACACAATAGGCCTGAGCAAAGGGATAAAATGCATGTAGGGTACCAGAAATGGGGCATGAAAAACCAACCCTCGTCCTGTGATAAGGGGCCACATTTGACAAGAAACACCCGGAAAGAAATATTTAATTCAGATGTAAAAATATTATTATTTGCTATTAGTGTACTCTGAAATACCTGTTTGGGGGTTTGAATGAAGGTCTGGTGTATTAGAGTTTTCTTTCCTCTCTCTCCTCACATCTGTATCAACAAGAGAGCTGTGGAGATGGTGAATCCCCCTTGGTTCCAGGAGACCTTCTGGGAGTGTTGCAGTGATGTGCACAATCTCAGGCTCAAAGTTACCTCTCCCAGAAGCTGGGTCTGTACTTTGGGCCTAGTGCTGAGAGTGTGTCACAGAATCATGTAACAAATAGTTTGGATTGGAAGGGATTTTAAAGGTCATCTGGCTGGGCATGGAGGAGGTGTAACAGCTGTGAGGGAGCAGCTTTCAGTCATCCTTGAGGTGTGTGAGGGGTGTCTGGGAGCTTGACCTTTGTAATGTTCAGTGTGAGAGCCTGGATTATGGCTGAGATACCTTCCCAAAGGCTGCTCTGTCTTTACAGGCTTTATCTCAGATATACTAAGAAAGCATCGTCTGAGCATTTTTCTAAGAATCAGTTGTGACCATGTGGACCTGAGGTGCTTGTTAACTCTTTTGTCTCCTTGTCTGTAGAATACCCATCTCCTCACCCCATGTGCATTGCAACCTCTTTCTTGCTATCCCTTTCGAGCAGTGAGACCCTCCTCTTTCACTTGGCATTGCCTGTGATGCCCTTTTGGCACCCAGCATCCAAGTGCCTCTGCTCAAGGCTCTTCTCCATCGAGCTTTCTTCTCTGCAGTCTCATTTATTCTGATAAAGCTCCAAGAAATTTGATGAGAAATAGTTGGTTGCGGTTCTGCATCCTTAAAATGTTGTGTACATGAGTGTTCACCCGTGGTGAGTGTTCTTTTCAGTGTGTTTTACTTCTTCTCCCTCCCATCCTTTCCTTTCTTCTGGATGATTCAGAGGTTACCCGAGTAGAGACAGTTGCTTCCAGCCTTTGTGGATGGAAAGGGAATTCACTCAGTGTGTCACCCTTGTGCTGAACTGCCAGGAGCTGGTAATGGCCAGGCTGTCTCAAATCTTTAGCACATTCATATTAAAAGCAGCATTGTTTATATGGGAAATGTTATTTCTATTGAAGTTTGGTGCTTAGTGCCAAACACAGTTTGACATTTAAGTATGTCCAAAAGGTTATTTAAAAGTCTGTTATGAAGGAGCCTATAACAAAATGTCCCATAATAGTTTGCATACCATTGCTGAACACTTATGACAATTTTTTGTGTAACTTGCAAGAGAATTACTGTGGCTGTGTGTGAGGCCTTGTCAGGGTTTGTTTTCCTTTAATATTCCCCCAGCATCTCTATTACTTTTATCAACACATACCACCAACTGTTGTAAGTTTAACTGTATCATGGCAAATAGTGAACAGCAAAGTGGGGGACAAGTATGTCAACTGCTCATCAGTGTAGACAGATAGTACAAAACGGTAGGAAGCACATGGTGATTCCTTAAACATTGTGTGTTCATTTCTCTAAACAGAAAGTAGATTGTATAATGTCAAAATACAGCAAAGGAGAAAAAGATATTTACTCACTCATTGGAGACATGCACTGCTAGATGTGTGTAAGTGACAATGACTTAACCAGTTTTACTGACAATGGCTATTAAAAAATCCAGCCTGTAAATGGTAAATGCTACTCAAATATATCCTTACAGGACTTGAAACTGGTTTAAAACTACTTTAATGCAGATTTGTATTGCATCAGAGTTCAATCATTAATGGATATTAGTGGGGTTTAGGGGGGAAAGTGCTGCTTGGTTGGTTGGTTTGATTTTTCAGTGATTGTATCAGTTACAGCTGTAACACTAATAAAAGTTGTTTTCTGCTCTTTTTCCCAGAGAATCAAAGCAGATAGTCTTTCTTAACAGAGGAGTTTATAGCTCAGAAGAAAGGAAGCTCTAGCAATAAATAAATAAATAAATTGGAAGAGATTGCTGATCAGCCTAGCTCCATATACATGAGCTGCCCTTGTGACATCAGCTCCATCCAGTGCCCTGACAGTGAATAGAGACAGGCTGCTAAGAAGTTTTTCACTTCTAGGTTAGGCATTGATGGAGTGAAGCAGAGGTGGAATGTATAATCTATGTTTATTTTACCGTTTGGGAAAGAGGTGTCTCAAGAACATAGTTCTTGAGAATAAGGCTTTCAGCTTAGCTGAAAAATGTTTCTAGTATGTTTTGCATTACACAGAAGAGAAGCTGAACAACTGATCAATACTGCTTTTCATGTAGATGACAAGGATGCCATACAGTGGGGCTTTATGGCAATCACCTGACATCCATAGCTGAGCACAATGTAGAAAGACAAATCCTAATGGCTGTCACTCTTTAATCATTTCCCACCAAGAGTGCATTGTCCTGAAATAAAATTGAAATAAAATAGGCACTGTGCTGCTGTAAATCTAAATAGCTTGAAAATAGTAGGTTAGACTCCTCCAGCTTGCTGAGGACATTTTAATGGAAACATAAATACCATAATCATATGCTTTTTGCATGCATTTTGCCATTAAAAGAAAAAACCTTCATTTTAGAAGGGAGACCTTTATGAACTGGTTTATTTTCTATCACAAGTGGAATCAAGTTATGTCAAAGGAATATCTGGGAACTGAAAATAGCCCCACTTCCTTTAACTGTCATCTGCTCAGTGCAAAGAGGCAAGATTGTTTTTTTCAGGTCGGGTCACATACTTTCCTTGCTGCTTTTCCAAAAAGAATGGGAGAACATTTTATTAAGTTGTTAACTTTGATTCTTTCAGTAATATCTTTGTGCTTAAATTGGCATGAGAGTAATGAAACCTGGAAACTGCATAGAAACACTCTGATATAATAAAAGAATATGTAAAAAGTGAAATAAGCAGACCCTGTCTTTCTAGTGTATATAAAATAACTCCTAGCAATAGCAGAATGGGTCATGAAAGCTATGAAATACTATATTGCTGTGCTTGGATAAATATTTGTTAAAAAAGCAGGCTCTTGTGCAGCTATATTAAACTTCTTTATTAGTAGTGTCAGTCATAGGAGTGTTCTTAAGTCTGTGGGATCATTTATGTGTAGGACTCTGAGCTTACTGCCAGGCCCACCAGAGATAGAGATAGGAGTTATTACTTAGGGTGATGCATCCTGTAAATGCTAGGGTGTTTCTCAGAAGAAGAGATTTTTTGATGGCTCTGGAAGTTGACTTGAATAGCACTTCCATGCAGGGAAAGGCCACGGCGCTGCAAGCCATCTATCCAGTGACATTTAAAACCTGCCGAGCTGTGCAGAGGGCTAACAACCTTTATTGAATAAGATTATGAGTGAGCTCTTCCCTCCTACCTCTGTTTACTTCTGTTTGCTGATTGGGAAGCATTTTCCTGTCTCCTGGATCCCTTGTTCTTCCCTGTTTATCACCCTCTGCCATCAGAGCCCTGCAGATACCATGCTACAGGGGAAGGAACCACTCATGCAGGTGAATATGTTGAGAATACTCAAGTTGCAAACATTTCGGAGAAGGGACCTTCTTGTTTTGCAAATGCCATAAGTAATTGGTAATGTTTCAGAAATTAATAGTCAGAGGTATTAAATCCTTACCTTCCAGTCAGCATCACTCTTTTGTGGCATTACAAAGCTTCATTCCTGTGAGAACCTGACTTCTGAAAAGACTTTCCTGGCCTAGGAAATGGCACATATGCCATTATGGAATAATCAGACTCTCCAAGGCAACCTGCCTGGAGAGCAGTGGGTTAATGAACTGTTTGCAGTTCTCTAATGTGTAAAACTGAAAAAAATACTTAGAAGTCATTGCAGTATTTTTCTTCCTCTGTCTGTTATAACCCAGAGAAGGATTAGTTAGAGCCTCTGTGAGACTCTTCATGGGGTTTAATTTCACTTTAGCGCTAACACATTGGGGTTTTTTGTTTCTCTACCCTTCATCCTATAAGCCAGTAATCCTTGCCCCCAGGACTGCCTAAAAATTAGCTTGGTCTCTCATAGACCCGTGTATTTAGAACCCAACAGACACTATTAGCATTGGCATTTTATTATCTTAGGTTGGTTGTTTTCTTTTGTTCTTCCATCTTGATAGAATATAAGACAAGTTTTAATATAAATTCATGAGGATTTATGTAGGCTCCCTATTGTGAAAGTATGCAACTGCACTCCCCTGTTTAGGTTACCACTTTGGTGGAATAAATGGCAGACTTACAGTGAACTCTATTCAGGTCTCCCATTTTAATTACTTGGAAGTCCTGGTCTCTCTGTGAATAGATCCCAAGCACTGATACTGTTGTGAGAACCACGTCTCTCTCCATTTACCACAGCCTCACTGGAACCCCGGTGGTTTCTCTTCCCCTCTGCTCCGGCCGCTTTGCCGTGCAATCTGAAGTGTGACAGCTATTTGTTTGTTTTCACAAAAGCAGCTGGGGTTAGTACCTCTACAAATGGTTGCAGTGGGCAAATGCACGGAGAGATAAGAGAGGTGAACTTCCCTCTCTGGGTTGCAGGACCAGGAGGTGAAGAGGGGCCAGCCCAAACGTGCCCTTGGTGCCCCTGCTCTGGGGGACTGCGGATGGGCTCCCGGGCTGGAAGCTGGGAGTATCTGCATAGCTGGGGGATTTTCAATTCTTTTAAGTGCAGTTGAGAGCCTGTTTATAAAAGGGGGGTCAAAACCTGTCACTTCAACACAATATATTGGTAATTTAAATATGTTGTAACTGAATTATGCGTAGTATTTTTTGCTGGTGTATTTGTACAATTTTCACGCAGATATAGATCAGTTGGGTGTTTTGTTGCTTGGATTAAAAAAGAGAAAAACCTTTACTTTTTTTTTTTTTCAGATGGTAGATGGTAATATTTAATTTAAAAAAAAAAAAGAAGGAAAAAGAAAACTGTAATTATATATGCCAGTATGAAAACATGATGGAAAAGCTAAAAAAGGCCATGTCTTGGGCATCAAATGGTTATTGTATGGTTTGAGATTGCAGTCCAGAAACCCAGCTGTGTGCATAACTTGCTCATCTTTTTTTCTCACTAATGCCATCAATGCAACTTGAAGTTCTTCATTCTGAGAAAATTATGGGGAATATTTGAGTACACAAAGCTGAAAAAGCAAAGGCTTTCCGTTCATTAAATCAAGTGTTTTGATCCTACCGGTGTAAACTGCTAAAATCTGTTCTTTGCAAGTCCTACTAACCAGAATTTGGATTGGAAACTGATGTTGTGCCTCACTTGAACACCATAATTTAATCAGTTTAATTTGTTGTTGCTGTTGAATGTGGCCCTTTCTAAATAGACTACAAATTTATGATCTCTTTGTCTTTTATGTCCCTCCAGTCAACCCATCTGTTCTTCTTTGGTGAAGGATTTAGGCTTCTCCTTTCCAAGCATTTGAAGAGCTAGGGATTTTTCATTTTAGATTTGTCTGGTTATGGGAGAGGGGTGCAAAGGAAGAGCTTGGAGAGAGTCCTGTGTTTTCATGAAATCTTGGTTTTTACTTTCTTAAATTAAATATGCAATTTGAATTTCAATCTTTAATGTAGTTTAATGGATCAACAGTAAAATGTTTTTCTAATGTTGGAGGATTTGAAAGGGTTTTCCTTCTTTTCTATTTTTATGAATGATACCTCCTTCACAGATGAGGTAAACTATATTTAACTACACTGTTTATGTGACCTACAAATCATCCTGCTTATGGTCAAAGTATTTTGTCACTGGAGGAAGTGGTGGAGTCTAATTGTGGGGAGGAATCCTCTGCAGTGAACTTCAGGAAGGAAAATAGCATCACTTCATATAGCTTGCAGGGGGAAGTGGTTGATTCCTTTTAACATATTGTAAACTCATTGAATGAAACATACCACACTGGCAGCCCTGGAAACTGAGAAATTGCTGAAAGATCTCATTTCAGTTTGTTCTTGGTTGGAAAGCTGAAAAACAGTGCTTTTCCACTCATCACTCAGAAAACAGTGTGTACTCCTGCAGCCTTGTACTTCATGATATATTGCTAAAGAATTGGTTTATAAGGTGTTTGAAATCTTGTTCCTTAAGGCTCAAACACTGTGATGTGAAACATTGAAAGGTTTCTTGCATGACCTATTTTATATGATTAGGTATTTCTGAAAAACATCAGACTTATTTCTAAAATCAGACTTACTTGCCATGATTTTTTTTCATTCTTTACAATACTAGTGGCATAATATTAGTGGCATTTAAATAGCTTTTCAATTTGATGTATTCATAGCACTCTTTCTTACATGATGGATATATCAAATGTTATTATGGTAAATAGATGACATATTTGTAATGGATAGGTAATTTCGTGTACCCAGAGTTTAGACAGTGATATAACATATAAGACTAAATTTATGAAAGAGAAAGCAGAGGAGCAGATTTTGCTTCATTTTAATTTGTGTGTATAGTTTTGTAACAATGCATGGCATGCCTGAGCTGCATTGCTTTCTGTAATGAAATGTCTTCTGTGTGCAACAATTCATAGTTTGATACAGCCTTCCTTCATTCCTAGGTTTCCATTTAAAAGGAAACACAGTGCAAACTGGGATAAAAAGAGAACACATAATTTCTACTCCCAATATTTTAAAAAAACAATTAGAATTAGACTTCAAGGGATGTGAGAACTAATGTCCCTCAGACTTTTCATTTCCACTTATCTTTGGGATGGGAAGAGCTCTGACCTGGCAAACAAAGAAGACAGAAAATATTAGCATGGGTCTTTATTTCCCAAGACATAGTTCATGGCTCATTAACAGTGGTAGTATCTGTTACTATGCTGCAGAGAAAACAAGCAGAAGTTGCCTGTCATTACTTTGTAATTGTGTTGGTAGATATAGTGTGGAAAAAAAAAAAGAAAGAAAAAAGGAGTAAAAGAAGGTTTAGCTCTGTATTATTTTATACAACATCTTAAACTGTGCTCTGTCTGCCAGCTTAAGATAAACTCTATGCATATCGGCTGAAATGTCAAATTAACCCACCCGTTTTTAGGATTGCTAAATGCCCATCAAGGAATGGAGGGTTGTGCTGAAGCTATTTTAATTAGCAAAGTGTGATTTAAAGGTTGCTAAAATCAAAAAGAGCTTATTCATTTTTCATCAATAATAATTTTTCTTAATATTTCATCAAAACCTGCTGATTCGGAGACCACCTTCTGGGCTTTGATTCATTAGGACTGCAGACATAATTTAATTTTTTCCCCTTTCCTCATTCTGTGATATGGTCTTTCATCTCTGAGACATTGTTAAGATGTTTCTAACATTCACAGATTGCTAATTGATCCAACTTTTTTTTAAACTGTACTTAAGACAGAGGTTTCTTTTCTGTGGAAACAATTTTCCAAGCATTTTCTTTTGTTAGTGTTTTTTTCAATCACTACATCTGATAAAAGTTCTCAATCAGACATTGAAAATGGAGGACTTGTATGGTTTTATATATGGCAAGTGAGGCAAAAATATTAGGGACATGATAGAGGGAATTTAAAAGAGTTGGTGGAGTTGTTAAGATTATGCAGTTACTACATTAGGCCTTTGTAGTTCATCTAAAACTAACTTGATACTAAAACAGTGCTGTAAGTAATGGTTTTTTTGTCTAAATCTTTGGGGGATCATGGAGAAGAGCAATTATGGGAATTTATGCAAAGGCATTTTATGAAAGGATGTACAATTAAAAGAAATTGCTCCTTTCACTTTAGTAGGGCTGTTCATCTCAGTTTTGTCTACATTATCATACTCTGGTAATTTCTAGTCCCCAAATGCACTTCTGTTACTATTTTAAGTTAAGCTTCATAACCTGTTTCATCTTGGAAGATTTCCCTGCAGAGAAGTATCTGGAAAACTTTCCATTTGGGTGCCTTGTTAGAACAGGGGCTGGTTGCTCAGCACAGTGGGTTGGAGCAGTCCAGGTGCCGTGGGCTGTACCCTGATCCTGTTGTGTGACTGGTTGGAAAACCCTCCCAGTCTTCATTTTCCTTTGCTCATCTCAGTTGTGAAATGTGTCACACTGGGTGGGTGCACCTGATGCTGTGGAGGCACAGTGAATTAGAGAAGGGCCATCTTTTCCTTTTCTTCCATGAGGCCATTTTCCTCAATTCAGTCTAATTAAAATTTCAGGAACGTCCTCTACGTCTTGCTTAGATGGCCAGAGCTAAGTTGTTTGTCCTGTGAAGCCACACTGAACAGTTCATGCAGACTGAATTTCATTAGCTTTCATTAGTTGCACTATTCTGCTGTAGTTAAAATTGCTGCAGCTCAACATGTCAGGATTTAGCAGGAAAATAGGCAAAGCCAACATACCATTCAGTGTCAGAAATAATGCTGCTATATTGGAGCTCATACTTACGTTTTTTATTGTTCCTTCTCAAGGCTCAGATGTCTCCATCTTTTATGTAGCATATGTGTGCGTGTCCACATTCATTAGAGCACACGCCCATGTGCAGAATGAAATGCAGATACAAGGATGTGTTTAGCTGTGACAGAACTTTTATGTGCATGTGCTTATATCTGTCTGTATGTTTTTGTATTTAGAAAATCTCTAAAAATTCCTCTGCTCCAGAGGAAGTGACCTCCAGAAGTCATCTAGTCCAACCCCCTGCTCAGAGTGGGTTTGCTCAGGTCAAGTTGCTCAGGGCTGCAGTTGTGTCCTGAATATCTCTGAGGATGGAGATTTCATTTAGCTCCCTGGGTGCCTGTTCTAGTATTTGATCAGCTTCATGCTAGCTAGAAAAACAAAGGCAAAGAGAAAAAGCTTTTTATGTCAGAATTTCCTGTCCTACTGTTTGTGTCCATTTTCTCTTATTCTAATGCCGTGCAACTCAGAGAGGAGTCTGGTGTGTGTGTGTGTGTAAAAAATAAACTAAAAAACCCAACCAAAATTAATTAATCACTTAATGTAATATTTGGAATATCAAACAAGAGATTCAAATTTTTCAGCCATCAAAAGAAATTTTAAAATAATAAGGATTACCTTACGAAATAATTGTTATCATTGAACTTCTCCTTGAATGATTGTCAATGTTAGATTTTTTAGCTATTGTATTTTCATATTTCTGAATGCACTTACCTACGTCTTGTTTCTCCCAAATTATTTTGAAAACGTATTTTTTTCTCTACTGCACTCTCAAAACTTGAATAATAAGTCTTAGAAAACAGTATAACTCTTGATTCGTCTTTAAATAGAAGAAGCTGCATGGGAAGTTGCCTTTTGTCCTTTAATTCACTGGTTTTGTATTATGCTTACAGCATTCAGCTCCACCAAAAATGATGCATCTTAAAGCACCCTTAAAAATGACTCAGAGCTGTGTGTGTGTTGTTGGATTGCTCCTTATGCACACTAAGTTCTGCTAGGGCAGGATTGCTGCTGTGTGGGACGTGTGGCTCTGACAGCCCTTCTTTTGCTAAAGGATTTTCTGTGTTTCTCTTTTAACACTGAGGTTCTGCAGCTCATCTGCACAACTTCCTGGACAAACAGAGATCATAGCTCCCAGAGAAATGATACTGTGTTGGCAGTGAATTCCAAAACAGAGGCTTCTGGCTTCTGAGCATTTCTCAAAGTCCTGCTTGCAATGTTCATTCTGGGCTAGAATTTGCAGATGGTGAGTGCATTGCAGGAATGGAGGCTCAGGAGACGCTGGATCTCCTGTGGAGCTGCAGGACCACACCAGAGGACAGAGGGGGAAATGAAGCAACTCTCCTGTGGAGATCAGGAGCACTGCAGGATGGAGATCAGGGAGAGGAAGCTGCCTGCTGAGCTTGCCTGGGACAAAGGGGAGCCAGCTATCCCCTCACCTGCAGGAAAAAAAATAATAGAAAAATCAACTGCCCTCCTTGTAAGCACAGGTGAGGAATAGGATGGTCTGTGCAGGGTTATCTTTCATCTAGAGAGTATATTTGCAAGGGCCCTGAGGAACTCCATAACCTTTAATGGGACTTGCAGTTAATGTAAGTACATTCACCCCTCAGCTGATCCCCTCCCCACTCCCTGCACTGACACCTGTGCAGTGACACACTGCTGCTCTTTAATTGCACATAAATCAGGGCCAGAGAGTGGAGACAAGCCAGGACAGTATGGAAGGAGAGTTTAAGTGTAAAACGTAATTACCTGGGCTGGAAGATGGCCAGGGCACCAAGGTTAACACCTGTATGCTGGTGAGAACTGCCTGTTGATATTCTTCCAGAAACCATTTTCTACAGAGTTACAGAGAAGACCTTGTTAGTCACTTGGTCTGATCTCCTCTTTACACAAAATTGGTTCTTACTGTCGTGTATTGTCACTTGTGTAGTGCACATTGAAATGGGATGTGTTCAACAGCATTATGTGGGCTCTTTCTTTTGTAGCTCTTGTTTGAGAAGACAATTGCCTGCTATTAAATCTACTTTTTTTGTTTTATTGCCTCCATG
The DNA here is from genome assembly GCF_963513975.1 of Fringilla coelebs. Taxonomy (NCBI): domain Eukaryota; kingdom Metazoa; phylum Chordata; class Aves; order Passeriformes; family Fringillidae; genus Fringilla; species Fringilla coelebs. Next base: position 139,527,898 of record NC_140028.1, on the reverse strand, counting down.
TTCTCTTGAATGTACTAAGGTCTACAACAGAAAGACAAAAACCACCTGAGATTCACGGTACCTGGGCATGTCCCTTGAGATACTAGGAAAGGACAAAAAAAATATTTTTTTAAATATTTGTTTTCCTCAGTCACAAAACAGCAAGTTAACTGCTGCTGAGAACTGAACAAAGCAAGCTCAGCTATCACCACATCTCACCAGGAAAGCCACAAAGTGTTACCTCTTCCTTTCCTTTTTTGTTCGTAGACAAATGCAATGTCACTCCTTTTGTGTGCTTAGTTTAACCATATTTTTCATATTTTACCCTCTTATTTCATTATTCCATCTTCAGTCAATTTTTATTATTTGGGTAGAACACAGGAGTGCCATTTCAAGCAACTCAACAGTCACATCCTTCATCATTCTGCCTGAACTACTCAAACCTTCTCTTCATTGAGGCAATACTGAGAGCAGAGCTGCCTCTAGTCATTCAAGAGCTCTGAAAAGTGGTTTTAGACTTCTTTCTCAGTCATGTATTAACCCCATCTTAAAATCCTCCATATTTTCATCTGAAGGTAAGCTATCTCTTGAATACATATCTCTCTAGCAGAGGAGAAATAAATTTTGTTCTGCTCTTGACCTTGTTCTTGATGGGTGGTTTTCATCTGTAAGAAGCCTCCAGCATTTCAGAGGTTCTGCACAGTCTGTCCTGATTTCATATTATGCCTGTCAGTGTTACCTGAGCATCTTTTCAGAGGAGGTCTGCAGGACATTGTGTCTATTTGTCATATGAGTCTGAACGTGGAGATCCAGAAGGAAAACTGTCATTCCTACAGATTGAGCCAAGTCTTGGTAGCTGTGGCTGCAATATTTTATTCCTTACAGACGAGCACTGAAAAGGACTTCTGCACATTCAGCAGCGGGGTACACAATCTAGCGTTTAAGCTAGGCAGTGTAAAATCAGATTTTTATTTTTTGTTGTTATTGGTTTTTATGGTTGATAGTATAATGATCATTAATATTTCACTGGAATTTATTATAAAAGAGAATTATATTGTAATGTTAGAGGGAAATGTTGAAACTTTTATGTGATTTTAAATTGCTGTGTATCCAGTCTGACAAATAGTGCTAGTGTATAGGTAATAAAAGGAACTAAGAATTTTAAACCCATGTGAGCAGAGGAGGGCAGTTTTATACAGTAAATAAATGCAATATTAGGAAGGATGACATGAGGGAACTGTTGAGGTGAGAGGAACATGTCAAAACAGGAGGAATTGAAAGTTAGAAGCATCATGCTGAGGACTAAGGATGAGAAGGAGGTTGTGTGCCCAAGGCAAAAAGAGCTCCCAGGCTTTGGACTTGGAGATGACAAGAAGGTGGGATGAAGATGGCTATAGGGGGTAACAAAAAGTAATAATTAGATTCCAGCAATCTTTAATGTATGTCAGTAAGGGGCTTGGCTATGATATAATTCACACACAATCCACCAGAATGCAATTAAATTCTGTGGTTATACTTTTTCCCCCCATATGAACTCTCTTCCAGGATTCACCTGAGATTAGGAAAAAGTACCTGAGCTCATTTATTCCCACCCTGCAACTTCAGCAGTGCTGCAGATACAAAAATGAAGCCTTGACTGCTGCATCCCATTTGATACCACATCAGAACAATTTAAAGGGGCATAAAACAGCAGGAGCTGCAATGTAGGTGTTCAGGCTCTCGCTGCTCGGCCGCATTACTATCTTGCTGTAACTGCAAGGGTGTTGCAAACTTGATTAAAAAAATTAATGATGAGAAACAAAGGGATGAGCAAAGAGACCAAAAGAAAAAAGTGAAGAAACCGTGCAAGAAGTTTATTGCATGCAAGTCATCCAATTATCCCTCAGAGCCCACATCCCTTGTCTAATTGCCTAAGTTGATCTTTCTTCAGGACTGAATGGATTAAATGAATAGCAGGGCTGGTGGAAAGCAGCCTTTGGGAGGCATTTGGTGAACAGGCTTGCATGAACAGCAGAATAGAGTTTCTATTTGCTTCTGTTTGTCTGGGCCTTCTGTTATCAAAAGAGGAGGAAAGAATGAAAAATATGAGGGCTTTTGATTAGTAAATAGTCCCTTTGGCTCAGAGTTGAGACACTGGGGGATGCTGCAAAACCTATCCTGATACTTTTTATGCTGTGCTAGTCTCTATGGTATATCTCTCTCTGGGATCATAAACTCTCACTTTACACTATATTAAGTTCATTTGAAAAACTGAAAGAAAACTTCTTCAGAGTATCTCACTACAAATTCACTAGACACTGGAGAATGTCAGGGTTGGGCTGGCATTAAAATGAGAGTCAGTGGCAGCCTGGATCCTTGTCTCACAGCAGTCACACGTGCCAAACTCACAATGGAGGAAAGACAACTGTCAAGCTTAATGTACCTTAAAGGACTTCTATTTAATACATTCCTCTGCAAACACACCAGATAAGAAGAGTCCTGTCTAACAGTTTAGTGGCTCACCCTGTTCTGCAAAATATCTCCTGCAATTATCCCCTCTAGACAACACCTGTCCCCTTTCCTCCTGCAACCTTAGGGGTGGAAATATTATTAAGGGAATGAAATAAAGAATATCCTGTAAAAGAATGAAAAGGAGAGGAAATCAGTTGTCTTCCAGTCTTGTTTCCTGTTGGCCAAAACCTTCAGTTTTGCCCAGTACATTGCCCTGTGAAAGAGTACATTTAGAGCACAGAAAAATCCTCAAGGGTGATGTTATCTTACTTTTATTTGTACAATTCCATAGAGTGTGGTGCAGTATTTTGTAGAGTTTATATTAAGATCAGGTTGTCTGTTTTACAGTTGTTATGTGAAATGTTAAGATGTAACACAGCATTAGAAAGAAAGGAGGCTACGGAGACGGTAGGTGGTTCATTTGGATGTCCTCAGGTGACATCAAGCTAAGAAATTAATTTCCTGAGAGAAGCCTGCAGCAGAATGGAAACATTATCTGAGCTGGAAAGGGCTTAGCAGAGGGGGCAGAAAAAATTATGTTTTCTGAGCTGTCCTAGACTTATACTTGCTTATGCCTTCCTTACTTATACCTCAAATTTTATTTAAAAGTAAGAGTTTAAAAAATTCCTATGCAGTTATTTCATCAGGACCACTTTCCAACTTGCTCTGCAGTGAGCACTGAAATGATTCATACAGTCATACTGTTCTGACTGAATAATTAAAACATTTTGACAGCCTGAATGTACAATGGATTACATATGCTTCACTCTCTAGATCTCTCTCTCTATATATATGATGATTAACAGGACTAGGTCTTATGTCATATTATTTGATGGTTCAATGAACTAAGCTTTCATACTGCACTTAAGAGTGTTGATAGAATTAAGATAGTCATGATGGTTTATGGATCTAGCTGTCAAATTAGAAAATTTCACAGAGTTAAAGAGAAAATGTTTGTGAAATGTAGAGAACTTCAAGAAGTGCCACTGGTATGCTAAGATCCAAAATTTTTCATTCTAAATTCTAGTCTTAGCTGCTGGAAGATGAATGGGTACCTCTGAAATACTCTGATTTAATGTGGTTCCATCGGGCCTAAATCTGTCGGAATGTGTCCCAGCCAGAGCTACATAGGCTCCACAAAAGAAGAATTCAAAGTTTTGAAAAGGAGCTTGTTCATGCTTCAATTAGAAAGCCAGGCTATCTATATAGCCAAAGGAGAGAGCTAGTATCCTCAGGAGGGCAATTCAGAGCATCCAAGTGAGATAGCTTTAGGCAGAGTTGCAAATGCTCCTACCATACATATTAATCCTGCCCTGAGGTCATTTAGTTACCAAGTTGATATGAACTCCTAAAGTCCAGAGTCAACCAAGCTTCCTCTCTGGGCATGGTTCAAATGAAAGTCCATTCAGTGCAGGCTTGGCCATCCATGGCTCTCCAGGGCATTGTCTGGTTTGCTCTGATGATGCTTTATGATCCTGATGTTGTGGTGAATCAGCATCACTTTTGCATCTGCCTTCACAATCTTGACATTCTCCTTAAATGGAGGCACTGAGGAGGATGTTCACACACAGTATGGGTGTTAAGAGAGAGAAATCCATATAGTGCATAGATAGAGATACCTCCCCAGGGAAAATTAAAGCACTCTAGGAACGTGCCTTTCTCCAGTGCCTGGGACATCCAATTTTCATAACACATGTACTGAAAATTAGATGTGTGAATATCTGTGACAGGCAGATGCAATGCCTAAATGTAAATATTTGGAGCAACTTTGGATGTTCTAAAGGTCATAAATCCGACCTATAGCTCCAGTCAAGAAGGATCTGCAGCTGCTGTAGGTCTGTTTCATATTTAAATGGAAATAAGTCTTTGGGTCACTCGCATGACACTTAGATTTCCATATTTAGGCATCTGAGTTGATGATCCTCACCAAGTGACTTTTAGCTACAATTGCAGTAGTCAGGGGGAAACTTAAACCTGGTTCATACAGATGCAAGATCAAGCTTAAAACCTCTCCACCTTTCTGCCCTTTCCTGTTGGTTAGATCAGTGTCTGTCCTCATTCCTGATGATGAAAAGGCAAAGTATTATGTCTGATTTTGACAGTGTCTGGACAGCTATTGTGTACTTTCAAATACTCCAATGTGCTTAAATGTTACAAGATTTAAATATATGTAAATTCTAAATATTTGTATGTAAAACAAACACTATGTAAAAGAATTAATTTATATGATTATAATAATCAAGTATTTGCATCTCTTTCCTTTCATCATGAAGTGTTTTCTGGGGCAAGACTATACACAAGATAAAAAGCAGTGAAGATTTAGCTCACTGAATCTGGCCAGTTTTAGAATGTTTCTGGGCTTGTATTCTTTTGGAGACTCAAATATTGTTAACTAATCACTGCCTGTTTCCTATTTCAAAGCTTATTTTTTCTTGTAACATGACTTAAATGCATGGATGTTTGTTATCTCTAACTAGCTGTCTCTTTTTAATGGGTGTTTAAATATCACAGAGCCATAGATATGATAACCAAATTGATAAATAACTGGAGTTTTGTTTTTAAGAAAGGTATTGTTTCCATATTGTACTATAAAATTCTATATACTTCAGTAAAAATAATGCCTGAATTGTTGGATAATGTCTATTTGTAGCTTTTGAGTAAACTCTCCTGTGCAATCTCTACATACGTGAAGTTGAGTTTAAAAACGAGATGTTGTTTACAGACATTTCCTCAGCAATTTCAGTTGCATGTGATAGCTCTATTTGGTTGCTAGAGAAGAATTTGGCTTCCAGGGACAAAAAACCAATTGTATACAGTCATCTACTTTCACATGTTCCATTAATACCATTTACTCAAGCAAGACAAGAACAGTTTTGTATGATATTTTGAGAATCTGTCAGACAATAAAACTTTTTGCTTTAAGTAGATAATATAGTATCTGATAGATTGGGGGAGACATTGTTCAGAGAATAATTTGAAAAAGCATATAAGAATTTTGATATCTCAGCAACTGCAATATTGCTTAAGAAGTCATGGTATTATGTAGTGAATCCCTTAAAATGCAATAATAGATTATTTTATTATATGTAATAGAATTTTTCTCACTTGATTATTATAATTGGCTCAATAAGTAAAATATTTTAAAACTTTTATGTTGGCAGTGCCAGCATGACAAAGGACTTACTTAACATGAGAGTGTGCAAACAGATGTAGTTTAACTTCATGGGCAATAATTATTAATGGAAAGATGTTTCATAAATTATTTTCAAAAGGATGCGCATCTTTTCTATAGGTGATCTTTACTGCTGTCCAACTCTGAGAGGGCCCCTCATATGATGTAATAGGCTTCTCAAAAAAAGGAAATAGTTTATTTGCCCTGTTTGCAGTGGACAGGACAAAGATACTGTATTTACAGGGGAAGTCAAAAAGATATTTTTGTCTAGTGAGAAAGAGGGTGAAGCACAGGAAGTAGATTACTTGTCAAGACTATGGATTTCTCCAATATGAGAAGTCTTTGTGGTCACATGAAATTGGCATAACCAGGTAAAGCTCATTTTTATGAGAGCAGGACTTTCAGGTCCCTTTCAGCCAGGGAAAGCCATTTGAATTCACTGAGCATTTTTTTCCTGTATATTATATGGTATTTTTTAATGGCCCCAATGCAACCTTAGTGAATGGACTTTTTTTTGGGGTAAGGACATTATTATTTTTTGTTAGTCATGTAAGATTTTGTGATTTTTTAAGGAATATTTGTCCTGTGGCATGCTGTTAGGTTTTGTTATTAATAATGTTATTGATATTATTGTTATTTACTAGTAGTATATACATAGAAGTTTGAGAGAATGTTTTTCTAGGACTAAGAGGACCAGAAAAGAAAAGGAAAACTGTTAGGTGATAGCATGATCCTTTGTGCTAAATAGTTGAAATATAGAAAATTACCTTGCCTTAACATAAGCTCAATATGTCATGGGAAGTTGGAAGTTCAAAGCTAATGCTTTGAAAATTTGTACCAAAGTATCTTCACCAGAGAGGAAAATGTTTACTTTTTGTGTGTCTGGAAAAGAAAGCTATAACTACTATGTTTAAACTGCTGTTATAATAAATATTTTTAAATAAGTATATTGCTTTGGCTTCTTTAAGAAACACCTCATTATTACTGCAGTGATCTTCAGGGTGCTTTTAATCAGAAAATCATGTAAATTGGTATACTAGTTGGCAGCTAATAGGCTTCAGGCTTTGGATGAATTATTTTGTGCTCATACAAGTAATAGGCATATTAAATCTGAGCATTTCATCATCAAATCTCTAATAAAAGCGAACACATTGAATAGTCATACTTAGCACTTGGAACGTGCTTTGCTGCTCTGAAGCATTGCACAGACAATTGGAACCCTGTGTGTTGTTACCACTGACTCAAAAAAACCCAAAACCAACCCAGCTAAAGCAGTCAGTAATGCACATTGCATTGATGGGAGGTGTGTATCAGAGAGGTTGTTTTGTACATTTGTACTCCTCTCTGGATATTTGGTGTCACAGGACATGGAGCAGATGGACCTTTACTGTGATCTAGTCCAACTGGTTTTGTTTCTTTAAGGTGGAAAATAATTAGGTAAACAAAAAACCCAACACCCAAAGCAAACTAACAAAACCCCCCAAAACACAAAAAACAAAACCAAAAAAAAACAACCAACAAAACAAACAAACAAACAAAAAAAAAAAAACCAGCCAAAAAAGGGGTATAAATAAGAAATCTATGATTTTGTGAACTTATTTGCATATGCAGTTCCCTGGCTTACTGACTTTTTGAATTCACATGCAGGCACTTTGTGAACAAATAGGAATCATCAAGTCCAGCTGTTAACCTAAAAGTCTTGTGTATCTTAATTGACTGAGTGACACAGATATAGATGTCTCCATTTTATTAGGTGAATCCCACTCTGTCTGACTCCATGAAGTTGCCATTTCAATCTGAGACAATATGGTCTTGACTGACAGTGGTGAGGAAACAGGTGGTACTTCATGGTAACTTCGTGCCCTAGATCTGCATGTAGTTACCATGCAAGGCCCAAGTTTTATCTTTGGGGATTTTGAGTGGGGTGTTTTTTATTAAATCAGAAATGAAGATGAGTGGTAGAAGATGAAGATGGACTTTGGGGTTGGCTATGAGGGCTACCAATTTCAGCAGCTGTAGTAAAAATTACCACCACTTGCAAGATGCCTATTATTTTTTAGCACCTCACTGCTTTGTGTAGCACTGTTTAGGGCTGTGGAGGGGAATATGAATTATGCAGCTTGTATACTACATTTTTGGGGCCAAATATTGTTCACTTCAGTTTTCTGACTGCTTCATATTAAACTTCTCTAGCCTCATTTTCAACTGCTTGCACCACTTGTGTGTGTCAAGAGAAACATTCTCAAGTCAAACATGAGAAAAGCAGGGCATTCAAAGACATCAACCACATCTGAATCTTTTTCCCTGAATTTTCTGTCAGATTGTTGTGTGAAGGCTGCCTTGGAATCCCAGTGCTGAGCACACCCCATGTGCAAAGTGGAGCTTTGAGCTGGGTGTGTTGCTGCTCCTGCTTCCAGATTGCACTGCGGGATCAGGCCTGTGTCACACACATAAGTGGTTTGTGCTGCTTCAGATTAAATTACATTCCATCAGTGCTCTAGATTTTATTATCATCAAAAGAAACATTCAATTCACCTGCCATTTAATCTCCCCTCTTCCTTCTCTCCTATTCAAGACTGAGAACAAATGTTGAATGAAATTATTTTAAGCCCACACATTTGAGACATATTAAACTTAATCTTTCTTGTCCTAAGATGTTTGAGGTTGTCTGCTTCATCAATTATCAACATGCTGGCTTCTGCTGGACTATATTCAATACTCTTCTGTTTCATTATAGAAAAGTAAATTAGAATTGTGGGTTTAGCATGCATTTTCTCTCTTTGTATGCAGTCTTTCTAATAAATATAAGATTTATGTTTTTAAATATTCAGAATTTTAATCTTCACCCTACAATTTGTCTTTCAATAGTGGCAAGACGCATTGCAATGTCTCTTCAAGACAATACATCCTCTGCCCTAATATATTGTATCTATCCATTAGATTTCTCATATTAAATGAATAGGAATAATTTTAACATTCGCTTTATTTTTTTAAAATCATGTATCTAACAGCAGACAATGTTATTTTTCTTCCATGGGCTTTGCTTATCCACCCACTTCCTTTTTTGTCATGATGAATTTCCTTTGTAGTTGATTATAGTGATTTTCTGGTTTGACATCCCTCAGGCTGTGCCTTCTAAATCAATATCTTTCAGTGAATGTTGTTGTGATGAGCTCCCCCCCCTCCAATTTAAAGAATACTTAAGAATAACCCAAGTGAAGATTTTTATGGTATGTCAATTTACTTTCTCTTCTTATGTCGGTTTCTCAGTCAAATCTAAATAAATTATTGTCTAAAGGTTTCTCTTTTTCTACTCTTTTAAATTGCTACAGTCCAGATTTTTGTTTTCCAGGCTGGCATTTATCATTGTCTTGTAGCTGTCCACATTTTGAAGTATACAAATACCACAGACCCCTGATGTTCCTTCATTAAATGTATTTGAGGTGTTGACCAGATTATGGAAGTCATCAATTCCCTCTTAAGACAGAAAATGCATCTCAAGTTCTGTGGAAGAGGGGGAAAAATAAACTCTTTGTTTGCTTACTCATCTGGGAAACTACAGTCTGTTGCCAAAGTCAGTTATCATGAGCTTTGATTAGAAACCAGCAAAGACAGCTGCTGAAAACCATAGTGAGAAAGATTTTATCCGCTTAGAGAAGAGTTCCTTTGACTTTGGAAGAGCAGAGGGACATTGCTTTGGGAATATGAATATGCATTCCTTTTAATATGTAGATGGCTATGGATGTAGATATTCTAGCTCGCAGTGGTTGTTGTTGTTATTACAGTGTCACTCTGTTTCTCTCTCTCAAGACTCTTTTATGACCCAAGGGTGCTTTTTTCTTTAGTTTTAATTATTTGTGTTGCATCCATATGTGCACACTTCTAGTGTATCCGATTTTGCAAAATGTGCCTGTGAATTCATTTGGCTTTAGCTGAGTGATCACAAGTTTACTCGTTTAAAGCCTTCCAAACAGACGGAAGGGGGAATTCTGTACTGGTTTAGAGGTACATGGTTAGTTGCTACACTTCTGAGTGGTTTTGTTCATGTCATTCCATTTGTCTGGTGATTTTCTCTTCTCAACACAAAATTTCAACTATAAATTTTTAGTTCAGAATCTTAGATACTTTGCTGGAAAGGCTTGTTGACCTATGAAGCTTCTTGACTGCTGCAATTTTGGAGGTTCTCTTGATTTTGCAATTTTTCCAAGTCGCTAAAGGATTTTGTATACAGAAATATTGTGTTGTTGACAAATTGAACCTGAGAACGTCACCACTGATGTTAATATTTCCATACAGAGCCACTTCCCTTTCCCAGAGCTCTGGGGCTCTGCTGCTGTAAACAACTGGGCTGCTGTGGTGTCTTACCAAAAAGGGGAATGTTTTGTTGCCTTTCCAGTTTCCTCCATTTCAGATGGTCTGACCTCCTCCCAGTGGCAGGTCAGGAATCACAGAACCATTTGCTGAGCCAGATCTGCTCACTGGCTGCACAGAAAACTCTCTTTTCTACCCAGGATAATTTTCTGCTGAGCCTGAGGCATCACTTGTCTTGTCACAAAAGTGCCTGGTGATCACCAGAGCTGGACTTCGGTGAAAATGGTGTTAGTTTATGAGCATGGGTGTGGGAGAGGGAAGAAAAGCTCATGGAAGGGGCACGAACAGATAATTCTGTGTACTTGGATGGCATCACCTTTCTGTCAACTGGCAGTTTAAGGTGGATGTGAGTCGTGCTGTGCCTTTCCCTCTTCAAACCTAGAATGATATAAAGAGCTTCAGAGTCAGGAGTCAGAGCTGGCTTCTTTCTGTCATGGTTCCATGGTATTTGTACTTTGTTATGTTCATAGCTGACCCTAAAGTACAAAGTAATACTGTTTGAAATCCTGTAGAGTTTTGCAGGTTTTTGGTAGGATTTTGGTAGGTGTGATTAGCTCAGTTGGTTAGAGCTGGTTGGTTAGAGCTGGATGCCAGTAACACCAAGGTTATGGGTCTGATCCTTGTGCAGGCCATTCACTTAAGAGTTGGACTCAGGGATCCTTGTGGGTCTTTTGCAATTCAGGATATTCAGAGAGTCTGTGATTCATTCTTTGTCATTACTGTAATTGACAAAATAGCCATCTTATAAGGCTTGTTTCACCATTTCAATTTAAGAACTCCATGTTCAGAGCAACATTTTTTAGTTTAGGTACTTAAATTTGGACTGACATCCATTTTCTGTAATCCACTATGTCTTACTTTCAATCATTATTATGATTTTGAAACAGGTACATGAGGTTTTCTGCATTTTAAATTTGGGTTCTAAGAGGAGGTCTCATCCATGGAAAATGTTGACTGTACAATGTGCAAATATTGCTAGACCAAGATTAATACATACAGACACATGTTTGTCTGAGGAGAGCGAAAGGTGTTCATGGCATTTCTGAAAGTGGATGCTATGAAAAGAAAAAATGAAATTACATGGGGAGAAATAGTGTAGTAACTAATCACAAATCGTCTGAAATTTGAAATTACTGATTCATCACAATAGCAGTAAAATGAAAATATGAGGATCAACTTTGACAGCATGACTAGAAGAAAGCTCTGAGAAGGGTGAAGAGGTTCCAGCAGAAGAAGGGCAGCCTGAGCAATGTCAGTGACCCTGATGGAAGGAGGTACTAAAGGAAGATTTTGGACATCTGAGCCTGGGTTGCTCAGGCAGAGCAGATGTTTTTAGTTTCACACCTGGCTTCTGCTCAGCAATGGCAATGTCCATGGTGGAAAGGCACAAAACTATCGTGAATGTAGCTGACATGTTTTTATTCTTTTATTGTAATTGCTTGGTTTCCTTTATTCCTCTGTCTCAAACAACATTGTTTAGAGCAGAGCAGCAGTAGTTCAAATTCCATTTTTAATTTGAAAGCAATGGGATTAAGTTACCTGGCAGGAATTCAGTGGTCAGAGTCTTGACATTTAAAACCATGGATTAGACAGATTTCTTTTTCATCTTTAGTGATTGAAAAACATAAGCACATTCTTGCATAACATAAAAACCACTGCCTATAGAAGTGTTTAAGTAACTTTTAGTCTCTTTCATGGCATCCTTAAATTTTGAAGTTAGTAGGTTATGATCCACTTTATAAAAACACATTTTTTTCAAAAATTATAATAATTTCTTATAAAATTGTATTTCTATTTCGCTTAATTTGCACTCTGCCTTGCAGTATCATTGGCAAAAGCAAACATAAAATGTATTTCTTGTATGGTAGTGAACAGAGTGTTGTGTGGGGTGCTGCAACACAGCAGTGACTGTAATGTCAGTGTATTTTAAAAGTCAGATAGTGTATCAGGTGTGAGGGTACCTGACTCCAGGTAAGAAGAGCTTCTGGAGAGGAAAAGATGCTGAGAAACTGAGCAGTAAATTTACCACATTGGGTCTTCACAGCCTGGTACAGACTTCCTTGTGTTCAAGGAATCCTCAGGGAGACCTGAATGACCCTTTTTTGGAATGCCTTTGCCTAGACCTTGCTGCTGTTTAATTTAGCATGGATATTTGAGAAGCTCCATGTACTTCAAGCTCCAGTGTGTTGGGTGTAACTGTAAAACAAATAACTAATTTTGACCCCTTGCTGCTTATAGTTAGGATGAGACAGAAGCAAGAATGAGAGAGAAGGAAAAATATCAGATAGTTACAAGTTTTAGCAGAGTTCACTTAGTGGAAGATTATAATAGCATATTTTATACTGAAGAATGTGAGTATATAAATAGGGATTATATGTATTTTGTAATTATGGGGTGTGATTATGTGATACATTTTGTTCATTCAAGGACATATTAGGCATTAGATAATTATACAGCAGTGATGCCAAATCTGACATTAAAATTAGTGCTTTGAGATTTATACCTTTTTTTTTTAAGAAAGACCTTAAACAGTAAGGCCTTCAGGTGTGTGCAGTGTTTACTGACTTGTTAGGGCTTAAGATGTTACTGTGCCCTTTCCTGAATCTGCCCATTTCCAAAGCTTATCCCTTTAAAATATTCTATTCAGCTCATTACTGTAGCAAGCTGTGACACTTAAATAAAACAAAGATCAAAGATTACATTCTCAGATCAATGACAGATCACAGAAAAATGCTTTCTTCCATCCTCGCTTCTGACCATATGTTTAAAAAGTCACAGGAAGCCAGCCTGTAATCTGTGGTTAAGAGTTTTAAATCACATGCATTTTTTGTGACACATACATGTGGAGTGCTATAATAGTTTGTATTAGCTCTAAAGGCTCTATGATTTGACCTTGACATCTGTCAGATATCCTCTCTCACACATGCCCTACCAAAAAAACAAAACAAAACAAAACAAAAAAACAACAAAAACCCCCTAAAAACAGGGAGAAGAGCATTTTGGAGCTCACATACTCACATATGTGCATGTGATTTTACTTCTCTTAAAACTACTCCCCCTGGTTACTTTGTATTTTAACTTCTGTTTTTTAAAGCCAACCACATATATTTTAGTGTTATTTTCCTGTGTGCTAAAATTTTACATCTGATGTATATGAATATTCTTTTCTTTTTGAATAATTTTGGTCTGAGAAGTCATATTTTCACACTGATTCCTCAATGCCTTCAGCAGATAGTCTTCAAACCTAGAGTGAGGCTTTAGCTGGTAGCTTTTACATGGAGGTTGAACAGACCTCACACAAAAACTTGTCATGAAATCCCGAAACATGAAACAATGAGGGGAGAAAATTGTACAAAATGAGACTGCAATACCTATAAGGAAATTTGAGGGGATTGTATTAGTTTCTGTGACAGATGAATGTTGTTTCTGCAGCATTGCTCTCCATACCAATATTACCAGCATAACTTTAACCAACTTAAAATTTAATGCCTCAAATAATGGAATATCCTTTCTCATCCTAAGAAATTTTCTGCATAATAAAATGCATGTGAACCACCTGGTTTTTTGAGGATGAATGTTTCTGGCTTGTTTTATAAGACAGCACAATACTGGCAAAGCTGCACCAATCCCATTGAAATTATTTGTGGCTTCAGTGGATAGACTTGTACATTCTATTCAGAGTAGCTTGTTAGCGTTTAGAGAGAAATGTTTTGCAGTGATTGTATAAAGACAGAGGAGAGGGAAAGATGTCTGTAAATATTCTAGGCATATTCCAGTCTTAAGACAGTGTCTTGACCCTTGAGAATATTCACTTAAAATCTCAGATTTTTAAATGTTCCTTTAGTTGCTTGTATTTCAAGGATATTGGTTTCTTTGATTTAGCTGTTCGTGTAAATTTTATGGATGGACTGCAGTGACATGTAAATTGTCAGGAGTTTTTGGCCCTTTGATAGATAAAAACAGATGAAATACAAACATTCTATCTTACAAAAAATCTAAGAAATTTCAGGAAGTAAGTTTGCTCAAAGAAAGAAGCTGATTTAACAGTGCTGTGATTTATGTATCACCAGTGGGAGGTGGCATGTCTAATATTGTGTAGAAGCATAAGGCTCTTATTGTCTGTGATAGTATTTGGAGTGTATTTTTCATTTCTATTTTTGCAATCCATAGCTATAGCAACAAATAAATATAGCACTCACATTTACAACACAGTTATTATGTTTTACATTTGCTATAAAAGGTATATTTTAAAATAATTCTCAGAAGATAGATTATAGCAGTTTTATATCAGGGTTAGCTTCCTAATGGGTCCTCAGAGTGAGAATGTGCAGCATTTGCTGTTTATTAAAATGAACCACTAAGTTTTCTAGACCTGGTGTTAATGTTATGAATTGCATTAGGAATTAGATTTTCAAACTATGCACGTGATTGTATTTCAGAATACTCTGTTCTTTTTTTATATCAATTATCTCAGGAATTTCATGGTTAACTACAGTTTGCCACAGTTATAAAGCAGGAACTCCTATTTATTGGTCAAGTACTATATTTATGTTTGAACAAAACACCTTTTGTTTTACTTTGCTTATCAACAACCACTACTGTTTTCAGCTAAGGTTACATTTAATAATTAGGTTTTCTAGGGGCAAGAAGTCAACTATATCTTTAATGAGTTCCGTGACATCACTGGTGCTGCTTATGCTCCTTGGCAATGGTCTGCTTTGTGTGAGCAGATCACATTAGCTTTAAGAGAGTAGCACAGATGCCAAGGTCAGGGCATTGGTAAGTGAGATCTTTGAGTAAAATAAAGGCCTAAAACTATCCAAGACAAGGGAACAATGAACTGCTGTTCAGCAATATGGTTGCAGCTCTCTAAAGTTATTTTGTTCCATGTTTGAGTGTTTCCTATGTCTCCTTTGCCTGTGACAGTTGGGTGAGGAGCAAGGAGGATCCTGAAGGTTTGGCCTGAAAGATGGAAGAAGAAAAAATATGCTGGCGCCATGATAGTACTGCCTTTTCTGCTGGTTTTCATGTTTGAGCACTCCAAACATGGTGGCACCTTTAATCTATGATGCAACCCTCATAATCAATTGGAAATTTGCAAAAGGAGAATTTGTGGTAGAACTCTTTTTTAATACCTGGTTGAGAAGTTCTGCTCTTGTATTTGGTCTGTGGGTTAGCATTGACAAACATAAATATAGTGCAAAAGGCTTCATCCCTGTTCAAAAGGTGAAATTGGCAGAATCTCACTCATTTATTACATATTCCTATCAATTGTGTATAGAGGAAGAACTGGACCTGCTTTTTGCCTGAAGTCAGAGAGAAGACCAGGGGACAGAATTAGTACAAAGCAAATGGAAAGGAAAGCAGTGAAACAAATCCCCGTAGAGAGTGAGAGCCAGTAATGGGTGTTATAGCAGGTAGGAAAGACAGGAGAAAGTGCTGAAGAAAAAGAGTCTGAACTGGAAATAGCCTTCAACCAAAACCAGAGTGTTCACAGAGAGAAGTGGCAGAATAATACACAGATATCTCTATGAGATTTAAAAATTGCGCATCCCATCAGGCTGAGTAACATTCATCCATGTGTTGCGTACTTTGGAAATGTTATTTTTTTTTTCCATGGCACTTGCCAGCTTGCTCTCATAGATTCAAAATGCAGCCTCTACTGGTTGAGTTAGAACTAGCTGAGGAATAAACATGCCCAATTACTGAAATATGTCAGACAAAAAAGATGCCATACATAGAATGAGGGGAATAGGAAGATTGCTTTTCCCTCAAGGGGATTGGCAACAATAACAGTAAAAGTTAACTACACTCGTGCGTTCCAAGTGATTTAAAAACTTAAAACGTCATAGCACATTTTGTATGTGATGGCTTTATCTCATTGCCAGGGCAAGGTCCCATTACTGCCAAGATATAGAGCTATGAAAGCAAGCACTTAAAGCCACAGCAAAACCTACCAGCTTGGAAGTTCCTTAATGACTAATGCCTGAAAAACGAGGTGCCTGGACTGGGGAGGAGGCTTCATGTTTAATTTGGGATTGTTCGATGCCCTGAGCTCTGCTTCTGTGCGTGACCACAGCCGAGCTAATCCAAGCAGTTTGACATTTCCCTGCCCACTCCCATCTGTGTGCGCGGAGCACAGCGGGCGAGCACTGACTCAGCTGGAGGCCTTGCACAACGTGTGGCGGTGCCTGCTGAAACAAAGGGGAGCCAAGCTCATCATCTGACACCAGAGTGGGTACAGCAGCATTTAGCAAATGAAAGATGGGAAATTGTTTTTCACCTTTTTGCGCCTCGTTTCTTCCTTTGTCGCAACTGTGCCATTGTCGAACAAAAAAATTCCCTGGGACAGAAGGCTCTACTTTCCCTGAAGTGTATGAGGTCTTGCTGAGGATTCCCAGCTGTTTATGCCCTTGCCTTTTTTTTTATTCTGGCTGGTGACTCTTTTAAATGTATACTGTATAAATGGATCTCCAAATTGTTTGAACTATATCTTTCATTACATGAATCCCAGTTCTACAAAGCCATGGGATGGCAGAGCTGAAATGATTGCTCTTGTCATGTAATGTCATACTCAGTTTTTCAGGTGCTGTTGCCTTGTATATTTAGAGAAACAGCTGGTTTCTAGGGAATGGTTGGAGGCCTGAGGAAGAAATTGTTTTCCTCTAAGCAGGTTTATGGGAGCTAGTTTGCTGTGATTGATTGTGAGAGTCTAGGTGTCTGAACACCAAAACAAAGGCAGGAAGAAAAAGGTGGGGGGAAAGGAAGAAAAACTGACATCTGAGAAAACAAGTTGTTCGATAAATACAAGCCGTAAGAGCTCCTTCATTCTGTATGCAGCTTGCTCAGGTTTCCATGAGAAAATCTTGCCAGTAGGAAATGGCAATACAGATTTTAATCTGTAGGGAAAAGCAAGAATGCCAGATCAAATACGGCGCAAATGCCCACATGTTGCTGTCTTCTGGCTCAGAGACCCGGTCACTGTCTCCAGCCACTGCTCCCAGGTTAGTCCCTTCTGCCCCTCCCAGCACCCTATGTTTTCCCATGCAAAGTTTGCCATCAGTGCTTTCCACTCCTGCTGAGATAATGCTTTTTTCTGTATGAAACAGTAAATGGAACTGGTGCCTTGCATCCTAAACAAAGGACAACAAACATCTTTGAGATCCTCTCCTCATGAAGAAATCCCTGTTGATTAGCATTATTCACCCAAATATGCTATCTCAGGTAGTCACTTCAATGATTCTCCCTGGAGCTCTTGGGATACTGTCCTGAAGCCTGCCACACATTAAGGTTTTCCTGCTCAGCATCCTTTCCCGACAGAGCTCTCAATATCCTGTCACTGACCTTGTTTCCTAGAAAAGCTATGCACACATCACATGCCCTGGGATTAGGAAGGTGCATTTCTGTGATTTTGACTTTTAATATAGTGTACAAATACTCAGTTTGCACCTGTAACAGTTGGCTTACAGGACACCTTGTTCATGCAGTAGCATTTAAATAGTGTGTCCATGAAATAAATGCAGAGCTGGCCCAGCAGACAGTGCTACTATTTATTGAGAGCTCTGTGCTTCCCTGAAGCTTCATATCTCCATAATGAATGTGTTATCAGACATTGATATCAGATATCATTCATATCAGATATTAAATAGTGTATTGTTGGCACCACAGGCCTTCTTCAAAGCCTGTTCATGGTTCAGGCTGATGTTTTCACTCCAGTGCAGGGATTCCACTGCTGGACAAACAAACCTCTTACTGCTGTGGCATATGTGCAGTAGCTGCATGCCAGCCTAGCAGACCATAAATGTGTAGCAGCTACGAAATCCAATGAAAACTGAAATGAAGTAATTTGTTTGGTTTATTCTCTTTTGGAGTATCAGGAGCTCAGATCTTGAAAACTTGGTGATGCATCATTCTATACTCTGCTGCTGAAAAGCAGCATTAAGAAAGTTGTTGTTTGCCAACTTTTCAGAAGTGTGCTGTCAAATAAATCCGTATCTTATCTAAGATAGGAATTGCATTAGAAACCTCACTAAAATGTAAATTAGATTTCACTTCCTTTTAGACAGAGTTCATTCCTTAAAGGTATGTCTCTTCCCTCAGAAGTATTCACTGTAGGTTTTTATTAGACCCTTGATCATAGTTTACCACATCTCCCTTTATGTTTCTGACTGCCCACAGAGTGTGGGCTCTCTCTGAAGGACCTGGTGCTGAGTTTGATGGGTAATCTCAGCAGTCCTGTGAACTGTACAGGTTAGAGCTGGGAGAAGTTCAGAGGTGACCAAACTAGCCATGTGTCACGGCACTTTATGCCTGCATATACTGCACCAAATGCAGTTATGCAATGGAGAAGAATATCAAAGATGTTTTGAAGGTTGCAAATGGGTTTTATGAGTGAGAATCATCCTTTTTGTTGCTTAAAAAGATGAAAGCGCTCAATTTTCACACACATAAAAAAAAAAAGACTGTCAGATGTTTTAAATGTAAAAACTGCATAATGTGGCGTCTTGTCATATCTGTGGTTCCCTTGTGGATGAAAATTTTAATCAGATGGTTTTGTACTTTAAAGGCTTTTCATTTGATTTACAACTTGTAGGAGTGGAGTAGCAGTAAGCAATCAGGGAAAATGCCATGAAGAGGACAAAAGGAAGGTGAAACACAGTGTTAATAATTTAGTTTCAATAACCTTAAAAGGTTTACCAGTCACTTTTAACCTTGTATCAGAAAAGAGAAGAGCACAGAAAGCAAGCTACTGCAGTGAATCATAAAAACGTTTCTTTTAATTTGTTACTCATTTATCTAAGCCTGGATAGAAAACAACCAATACATTTGTTAAACCCAAGGGCCAGAAGGACACCTAGACATCAATTTGAGTCAGTCCTTTTGGAAGGGCTGCCTGCCATTTCACCAGAGTCAGTGAAGTCATGAACTGATGGTGATTGGGGCTGTGGAAATGGAGCAGTCTTATGAGCGCTTCAGACAAGCCAAAGCAAGATTCTAAGCAGGCAGCAGGGCTTTCAGAAGTGCTTAAGCAGGTTAGGCACCTAAAAGCTACTGATCTCAGAGGGAATTAGATACCAACTCAAAGCTTCACATACTTTCGAAAAACAGGTAAGCACCCATGTTTGGGTTTCTTGCCTACTGACCTGCAGGGTCTGAATCTCTATCTGGTCTCATGTAAGCCAGGCTAACATAAAAAGTGACATCTTTACGTTGCTTATGTAGGAGTTTTAAAAAATGAGTGTAGTTTTGGGTTTTGTTACAAAGGATCATCAGGACATCATAAAAATTCATGTGGCGTTTGTATACATAACTTCTCAGCTGAACAGTTGTGCCTCCATCTCCTGAACATGTACATTTCAAATTTTGCCGCAAATGTGCCTCATGTATTTCAATTTTTGGCACAATACTTTAAAACCATTTTTTGTAACTCTCTGTCTTCATGGTAGTAGGCAGTTTGCACCACACTCTTGAAAATGTTTCTAAGTAAAAAACTGAATTCCTGAGATTCAGGGTGGGGAACCCAAACTTTGAGACCTACTATGATCTAGTCTAATTTTAATAAAATAGGTCCAACACTTAAATGTCCAGATAGCTGGGCTGTATCATGAATTATAGAGTATTTTTTGTATATACTTACAAATATGGCACCACAATAATAATATTTTAATTATTATTTATTTATAAAGTTCTCCATAAATTTTTTTATACAGAAAGCCTTAAATACCCATTTATCTATTTTCTGTGTGCTTTTCTCTCATAAAGCCAAGCCGTTAAAACCCTTTAACATTAATTATTCCACTCAAAACTGCAAGATGTGATCTTTTTTGTCAAGTAGACTTGTTGCCATTTGACAGCAAGATTCTGTGCATGCTTTTGTTTTGCAATTTTATGTTAGAGTTGGAAAGATTTTGTACACTCCCTGTACACTTTTTTCCTTGCAGATCAGAGGGAATAATCATTTATTTGCATTGCAGAAATGATCAGTGACTTCACTTGTAGGTATGAAAGAAATGCATCTGAAAACAGAGTCCCCTCTCCACAGAGATAAATTTTCACTGTTGCTGAAAGTGATGATTGAAAAGAATCAGGTTACTTTTTTAAAAATATATGAGCTGGTAAAATGGATTATTTCCATCTTGTGGCATTGTTAATTGGCTAATTACTGTTTCTACTACACTGGCATTCTTTTTATGAGAAGTCGAGTGAACAGTGAGGGATGAAAATCCACAGTTTAATCTAGAGAAGGAGAGGATGTCATTAGGACAAAGCTGAAATTACAAACACTGAGAAATCCACAAATGGATTTCTCCATGAGGGGTCACTAGGATAAAAAACATGTTCCTGTTCTTGGCTGCTCTTGGGTATGATGGTCTCTGCTGAAACAGGTAATGGTGTATTAGGGATTAAAGTAAGGTCTTTTCTGAATTGTTTGCATTTTAATGAGAATGTAATTTCTTAGTCCTACCTCCATGTAAAACCTCCACACTGTCAGATTTGTAGGGATATTCATGAGTTTAAAAGGAATGGTAGTTAATTAGCATTTGGAATATACTATAGCTTTGAAAATGTGGACTGGGGGTGGGATAAGTCTGAAACCAAAATAGAATAGCACACCATAAGTTTCTATTTGAAGTGAACTAATTGAACTAAATTACTGGGTTTTACATTAATGTATAGTCTGTCTCCTCATCTTTATTATTTTTACTAAATTGCCCCTTATTAGAAATGGCTGTTGTTGAGTCCATGAATTGTTGACAAAAGAATTTCTTCAACTTTTCCTTTGATTTTTTTCACGGTATGCTGTTGATCTTTGGAATAATATTCTTTAGTTTAGGCTTTTGGAGCACAAGAGCAAAACTTATATAAACTAAAAGAAGGCAGGTTTGAAGTGATTTTAGGCCATGTATGCAAACTCTTTCCATTTAAGTCTTTGTTCAGAGAGTTTTGTTCACAAATAAGCCTACAGATATTGAGTTGATTTTAAAAATTTTACTCAAAAAAACTTCATTTCCTCATCTGAGGTATGCGGTGTTGTAAGACTTTCAGTTGTAAACAGCTTGTTTGTTAAGTAATATACAAATATCTAAATAATAGTTGTTTCTTTGCTATTTCCTAATCTTAGCCTCAGCTGTATTGTTCCTGGAATCTTTGCTAAATTTATTTCCAAGGCACTAACTCATGGGAGCAGTCCCATGATTTCAAGCTGAAAGACTCAAGCAGGCTTTTGTAACATTTTATTTATGGAGTTCATTTATTGACTTTTCTGTAATGCTCAGCACTGTGGTGTCTGAACACCTCACGGACACTAATGCTTTGAGTATCTCAGCACTCCAGTTCAGTTGGGAAACTTTTATTTTATGGATGGGGAGTTGAAGCACTTAAAAACTGGCTGGCACAACCACACTGGCACTTTGTAGCAGAGTTGGGTAAAGAACCTGTATTGTCTAATTCCCTCTCCAGCACCTTGAGCAAAACACCATCTTTCCTCTCTAAACAAGTTTGCACTTGTTTTCCAATGACAAATAAACAGAGTGGTTTAAAGGTCTGTCATGGTTGGAAAACATCAGCTGTGATTCCAAAGTTAACTAGGAGCTTAAATTTCCCCTCTGCTGGCAGTGGCCATGGCCTCTTCAATTGCAGGCACCACAAAACCCCTGAGGATGCATCATGACTTTGTCATAGTTCAGCTGAAATTGAAAACTCTGAGTGTTTTGGGACATGGAACAGGCACCAGTGAACTGTGAATTCTATCTATATGTATGTCTGTATTTTTGCAGGGATATCATTGAAAATGCTGTGAAGGAGGAGGAAGCAACATAATTGCTAAAAGAGAAGTGTTTCCATGTGGGAGCATCATCAGAGTGAAGGAGGGGTTGTTGGGAAAATTATTCTGATCACCAAAGTTTATTTGAGCGTGGTACATCTGTACAAATGCAATTTACCTTTAAGTGGAATTGGCTGTAGTGTTGAGCTCCCTGTCCACTGTGAGGAAATCACCGTTATGGCTTTCATATGGGAAGGAATTCAGGAGCGCCTTGTTTACACTGCTACCATTTATAAAACATTTAAAGCAGCTATTCTGCTGAATAAACATTCAAGAGCCTGAAGGATAAGCATATCGCTTAAACTTCTTAAGACTAAACTTTCCAAACCATTTCCTGCCAGAGGGACCTAGCAGTAAAAATTGCAAACTCTGTGCTCCAAGATGAGATAGGCAGAATTAGATTAAGCAGCTTACTGTTGACATGTCTATTGATCTGGGTTCAGCGCCGTTTCCTGTCTCTGCTAGCAGTTAGATTGCTGTGTACAATAACACAGTGGCCTGGTTTATGTGAAATTGGGGGACTCCGAGCATCAATTACTCCAGGAAGGCAGTGGCACTGGGAGATAAGGTTAAGCTGCTCACAGTGTTTAAGACTGCTGAAACCCAAGCAACATATTTGCTGTCTAAATTGCTGCTTATAAATTTGACAGCGTTCCGTTTATGTTGTTGATTTTTCCCCCTCTCCAAAGAGAGATCATCCTCTATTGTTCTCTGCAGGTAGCAGTTTGGTTTCATTATAAACACGCATTGTTCGTTAGCCTTCACTTCCTATCAGCCCTTTGTTAAAAGTTCCAAAGCATCACCTGGATATTTGAATAGCAAATGCTCAGACATGAGGGAGAAAGGCATGAAATGTTATAGAAAATACCCATAATAAACTAACAAAATGTTCATGGTCATATTGACTCTGGTATTGCATTAAAGGTAGTCTTTCTTTTTATTTTTTCCTTGCTATTTAGGAACACAGCATTGAATAACAGCAGCAAAAAAGGAAAAATTTCTGGTCCCCTTGAATTTCTCATTTAGTGTTCTGTTTTCTTCATAAGCAGTTCTCTCTTATGCTCTGTGACTTTTTTCTCTTTCTCAGAGACTGTTAACAGAATCAGTTAGAAGCAAAATGATGCTTTTCACATTTAAAGAAGCCTGTAGAGAATTGTTTCAGGGGTCTGCTTGTGATTAACTCAACCTGGATTTTTTTCCTCTGGAAGAGGGTCATGCAGAAGAGGTTTTCTCCAGGGGGCACCTTTTAAGTCACTTTACAGGTGGCTATTTCAGTTTTATGCCACACACATTTCCATTGTCTTAAAATCAACCTTCAAAAAGAAATTCAGTATTCCCATAGAAGTATCAGCAAAATTGTGTCAGTTCTGGCA
Source organism: Fringilla coelebs (assembly GCF_963513975.1). Classification (NCBI taxonomy): domain Eukaryota; kingdom Metazoa; phylum Chordata; class Aves; order Passeriformes; family Fringillidae; genus Fringilla; species Fringilla coelebs. The sequence continues at coordinate 139,504,689 of NC_140028.1, read as the reverse complement.
TTGTGATGGGAGATCTGTGCTGTGAAACTGATGAAAGGAAATATTTTAATAGTGACATTTGAGTTCATTTATCATGACATTTTAGGGACTTGGTGGTACATATTTTTATCTTTGAACAATCTCCCAGCAGTCTACTGCCATTAAAGTGGGGGAGGGCACTCCTTCCACACAGAGCACAATGCTATAAAAGTCCAAAAAGATACAACAGTCAGCTGTGATGAACTGAAGGAGTTCTAACTGGTATGTGACAAAAAAATGGAATTGTCTCCTTTTATTAATTTTTAAATATCTTGACACGCTATAATTAACATTGCCCTATGCTAAAATTACAACAACATCTGAGCTTCTGTATATTGGCTCATACCTTGATGCTATAAATGAATATAGGAATATGGGAAAGCTAACAGAACATATTTCAAGTATGTTTTAGCATTTCACTGGCATATTTTTGAGTTTTATTTTAATGAGTTCCTGATTGATGTTCTTGTTGGCAATGCATAAGGGGCACTAAAGTGCTACCAGCAGGTGGGCACTACTAAATACTTTATATTGCTGAAGATAATAACTATCAATACAAAACCTACTCCAATTATTGCAAGGAGGCTGAACCCAAAAAGTCCAATGTCACTGAGGTTTATAATTCTGTCCTCATCTAATGCTATTGTGCAGGTACATGTGTGATCTTTACGGGGAGTATCCACTTTCAGACACTGCACTGCCTCGTCACAATAGGTTTCTGTCATTTAGTGATTTAAATTACATCCTTTTATTTTGTTAACTCGTTTAATAAGTGTTTTAAACTGCCACCTTTCTGCTCTTTCTTTCTTGCACCTTCTCCCTCCTGCAGAGTTTCCTCGCAGGCTTGCTAATTCTTCAGGGGTTTTCCTGACACCTTCCTGTCCGTCAGTCCTGTGCAGTTAATCAAGGGAACCAGTGAGCATGCAGGGGTTAGCCTGGAGCAGAGTTAATCGGGTTGGCTTTGACTTAATTGTGCCTATTGTTATAGGGGAAATCAGCACCTGGTGCAGGGGGCCAGTGCTGCTGATTGCTTGAGAGGCTCAGCTTGCAGTACTGTGTACAACATGATGACTTGCCCTGGAGTTGCTTCTAGTTGTAAAGAAAGAATTCTAACATTTTTAGCCTAGAAAAACATGAAAGTAATAGCTTGAAAGTAGATAAGCTCACACCCTGGGAATTAAAACAAAGAACAAATGAATAATACCCGTTGCAGCTACTCTTTTTGGCTGCTAAAATTGTATTGGAAGTGAGTTGGTTGTAGCACATGTGTATTTAACTATGAGCACTCTCTAGCACATCTGTACATTGTCTAGCATAGCCATATAGTAGCAAGGAACTATGGGAAAGTGATGTGGAGTGACACAAATCAGTGTCTGGAGACACCAAAAAACCATAGATTTTAATGTCCAACACAGTTTTATCACAGACTGCCACTGGTTGTAGTTTAGCTCATTTTCCACAAAAAAAAATTAGAAAAACAAGTGTTGGATTCCCACTGAAAGGGAGCTCCTGTTACCTGAAGAACAGTTGCATTTGTTTCTTGCTTTGATTGAAAAGCAAGCTAAGAATAAGGAGATTTGGACAAAATAAACCTTTTGCATGTTGGCTTGCAGATACCTAGATGACAACAGACCTTGTTATAGCTCTGCAGTTGTGCCTCTTTGATGGTATTGATATTACAAAATGAACTCTTCCAGAGTAAAGACATATCAAGCCACTAAAAGCCAGCAGAAAGCAGTGTAAAATCCAAGGAAATTAGAAGAGGAAAGAAATGGTTCTGCAGATGCTGTCAGATGAGCTGTCACCCAGTAGCAGAATATTTCCCGTTCAGCCTTACAGACCGTATTTTTGTGTCACAGATTTTTCGTAGTTTCTAAGTTCTCCTGTGTTGGGGTAAGATCCAGAAGCCACAGTGTCTTCAGCTATATGGGAGGTACCTGTAGTAGTGTGATAAATAGCTCACATATGCCACAGGGTGGATGCACTTTCTCTTTTCATGTGATACATTGGTATCATTCCAATATAATAGTAAGGAAAAAAACCACATAGAATTATTGTTTTCCAATATTTAACATTGTTTTCCTGGATAAGTATGAAGGGAATTAAATCTTTTTGAGGTTTTCCAGATGACAGACTGCCAAATGGTATCAGGGCTTTCAGCATCACAAAGAAATGTATTGTAAAGAGTTAAGTAGTGTTTTAGAAAAGCACTGAATTTTATGAAATTAATTTGAAGATGAACTTATAATTCACTAAATAATTACAATAAACAGTCCTGAAATTATTTACATTTTCTTCTCATTGGTTTCATGTGACCAAAGTTTTAAACTGAAATAAAATCCTTTTATTTCTCCTTAGATCTCTGCTTCATTGTAGGTAAGACATGAAATCCAGCACCATTTTCACAGTATAAAAAAGTTATTTTATTCAATCAATTTGATTTTCAACCTCCATTTAGGAAATCCTACAACTTTTAAGTTCTATCAAAATAATTATTAGTGATTTTTCTTTCATTTGAAGCTGAATTGTTTCTTAAGAGGAAAGTTTGTGCTGTTCTAAAGACATGGAAGAATTGCACATATGACAGTGCTGTTCGTGCTAGCTTTTTGCCTGAAGCTGTCATGATGGAGTCATTTACAATTTTACTTCTTCATTGATAAGCCATTATCTCTAGACTGTTTTTATAACTGCAGGGTTTTGCACTTTGCCACAGAAGAGTAGGACTAAGTTCACAGCAATCTATTTCCCTAATTTCTCCATAATGCACCGTGACCTTTCCCAGGATGGTGTTTCTTTGTGGCAAGATGAAGAGGAAGGAAAATAAGAGTTTGCCCTTTCCAACTAATTGACCAATGTTTTGCTTTAAAGGTAGTGTTACCTTTTTAATGCAGTTGTTAAAGATATAATTTCTTTATTCCTTTGTTCCTCCAATGCTCTGAAACATACCATAACTGCAGTCTAAAACTTATTATGTAGAAATTACAAGTAGAGTTCTATTCAGTCTAGTATTCAGTCACAGTGCTTGCAAGTAATACCCTTGGTAATGGTTGTTACAATATGGTGATAACAATTGAAGTAATTGTTTACTAATTTGTTGTCTTAATTGTGTTTTAACATTCTGATCTTTAAAGGATGTCCTATGGGAGGAGGAGTAGTTTTTCGAGTTATGTATTATGAAAGAATGTAAAAATCTTTTATTTGTAGGCAATTCTTTTTAGGAATAAAAGTTAAATAATATTCTATAAATAAAAATGTAATAGGCTATAAGAAAACTTTGGGGTTCTTGTGTTTTCATGAGGAAAACTTATTTTTGTAAAATGTTCTCAGGAAGATGTGTGATCTGGGTTGCACAAGCAGCTATAAAGTGATACTCAATGAGGAAATAAAGGCACTTTGCATTTCCTGATTCCGCTCCCAAGCCATATGTTTTAACATGCATGGGGCTTGTTTTGCTGTTTCAGGGCGGAGAAGCAGTAAAAGCAAATATTCACATATACACGCGCAGCAGACTCTAAATTCAGCTCTTTGTGAACATAAATTTGCTATCTTCCAAGGAGGAATGGAAGGTTCCCTGTGAGGTGGCAGAAGCTGCAGTGCATAAGGAACAGTCGTACGCTGGATAGACAGACATTCTCAGTACGTCAGACTTCTCCCTGCTCAATTGGAAAAGCTATTAAGCAGTGACTGCAGGGCAGTGTTTTTACTTTTTCCATGTCTTGGCTTGTTTATGTTAAATCAGACCACAGGAGGTCTGTTGCGTTTCTCTGGCAGTTATTGCAAGGCTTGCTGTGGCAAATTCTATTTATGACACTTGCTGTATCCTAGGTGCAGTTAATCTTGGCAGACAATCTGGAAAATTTCCCATCTTTGTACTTGCAGAATATAATATCTCAGTAATGGTGTGACTGTGGTGACTCACTGTGAAGGTCCTAAGTTCAACTACCACAGTAGCCAAAAAATCTAGACACATTTTAATTGCTGGCATGACATTTGAAGTATTTGCTTCATCAGTGGATGAAAAATATTAAACTGAAACTCCTCCTGTTTTGGCTAGAGTGTAGTCAAATTGAAGAGAAGATCCAAGAGCATCATTTCAGAGGTGTAGGTTAATGGCTTCTGGCCAGCTTTTTTTTTACCAATGTGATGTCTGTTAACAGCAAATAATCTTACATGTGCGTGTTTTGGCAGTGCAGCTATTCTCCCTGATGTGTGCACTGTCAATCACGTGATTGTCCTACATAAATAACATATTGATGATTACATAGATCTGGGATTCTCTTATGATTCTGCAGGAGTGTAAATAGGTTGTCAAAAATCATTTATCCATCCACTAAATGCCATTGGTTATTCCATTGTAAAGCCTCACTTTAAAACTGCCAACCAACTTTTCTTAAGGCAAAAGTGAACCTTGTAAAATCAGAAACCTTTGCAACCTTTTGGTAATATATTTAATATTAACTTAGGGAATGTAAAAACACATGTAGTTTATTTACAGGAGAATAAAACAACGCGACAGCAAATGGTTGAGCTGTGCTCAGTAACTTTCTTCTGGGGCTTTTAGAGTCTTCTGCTGCTTTTAAAACCTGCATCTCATGGTCAAGCAGGGGGAAATTAATCTTCTGTTTATGAAACAAACCAAGTTATGGCTTCAGGACCCCATTCTCTAGAGCGAGAATAATGAGTATATAGATGGCCATTTCAAAGGGCCAGTGCTCATATGACTGCTGGGTGAATAATAAGGCTTCTGTGGGCTTTTTGGTGTCTTGTCTTTGTGTTGGGCTGCTGATGCAGTTTGATAAATGTCTAGAGCTGGAGGATCCATGGGATAATTGGCACAACTGCCACAGATCTCTGGGAGGTTGCCTGGAGCATCTGCCCCGAAGCTGAGAACCGGCTCTGGCAATGCCACAGAGCTATTTGCCATCTTGCCATTGTTTCCGTGTAGTGACAGAGCACATGGGTCCACTCAGTTGCTTGTGGAGGCTGCATCAGCATGGAAGCACAGACTAACCTTTTCCTGGCATCTCTCTTTTTTTGATGCCATATCGGATTTCCAAATTCTCATGCAGTTTCACGTCTGTCATTGGCATGGAAGTGTTGACAGCTGCTACATGATGGCAAAGCAAATGCATCCTTGCCTCCTTGCAGTCCTCCCACTTGTGACTCACATGGGGTTTTTTTAAGGGAGAGTATAAAGACTTTAAGGACAAAGGATTTCTTTCAGCATTTTGGAGGGCTTTTTTTTCTTGTGCTAAGAACCATCAGAATAACAAATTTTGTAGTAGGGGACATACCTGCTTTGTAAGACCAGCACCTGTGGACTGCCATAATTAATGTGTGAATCTAAAAGTGGTAGGAGAAGACAAAAGAAGTGAAAGAGAGCTGTCTTGTGCTTCCCAGCTGCTGATGCCAGTGACTTCAGGAGCGAATGCCGATCATGCCAGAAATGCAAACAGCATGTGGATGGGTTTGTTTCCATTGTAAAGAGAGAGGATACTTAATTAATTTCATGAGGCCTCTGGGCTGCTGTTGACAAAAAAGTGCTTACACCACAAAGTTAGGTTGTGGGTTAAGGATAGGGTTAGGGAAGGTTTGAAGTGCTGATCCCTTGACTCAAATTACCTTTAACATTTTCTTTAATGATACAGATACCCTAGTTTGGCTTAATTACACTTTGCTGTCTCAAGCAATCTTTCCCTTGAGTCACTGAAAGTTTTATTACAACACTTTAATTTGGTTATGAAAATTAATATACTTGTACCATCTTTTAATTTGCATGAGTAAAATCTCCTTTTTTTCACATTTCAACCAGATTAGAAGTGTATAGTAGAGACTTGTGAGTTTCAAAGTCTTAAAATCTTCCAGTGCAATGTGTTATAAAGGCAATATAATAAAAGGCAGTATATTACTGACCTGATGGAAATCAGTACAAAATTATTTTTAAAATATTTAGGAGTTGAAATCATGTAACTCAAACTTAAGAAATGCATATCTTGAATCACCCAGGAACTTGGATAAAATATGGAAAAGCACATATATAAGAAGAAATAGTGGGAGGAATCCTGAGCAATGATCATGAGAGCCTGAAAACACTCATTTTGTTTCCTAGCACTTGTGTGTTTGGGTTTAGTTGAAGCAGAGTGTATAAAGTATATTCCCTTTTACTGTTAGCTTGAGGCAGCCCTGCTTCTAGGATATTGGTGTCCACAGTAACCCTGGTTTTTGCCTCCAGTGCCTATGCCCTGCAGAGCTGCCTATGCCCTGCAGGCCTCCTGCAGAGGTCTGAGCTCTGCCCCAGGGGTCACCCTCACCTGGCCACCCCAGGAATGGAGTCACTGCAGGGTGTGCCAAGCACTCACTTCTGCTGCCTTCACTTGAGCTGAGTTGAAGCCCTTGAGGGGTGAGTTATCCCTGACACTGTGCTGTGAGTTACTGACACCAGGAACATGGTGAAAGCTGATAAAAGTGTCACTGTGGCTGACAGTAGGATGTTTAGCAAATCTGACCCATGATTATTTCCAGAGACCACTTTTGCACTGCAGAATTTCCTAATGTGCTGCCTTGGAAAGCTCAGCTGCAGGACAGCATCTGCTCCAGGGTTTTATCTTTCTTTGCCTTTTCTACAGTTCCTGGCTTTACTTGCACGTTGCAGAGGCATGGTGGTGTAATAGGATACAGGTTGAATGTGATGAAGAAATAAACTAAAAGAGTAAAACTGTGTGCAATCTCTAAGGAATGAGAAGCCATTGGCTACCTTAATGCTGAGAACAGATATGGTTTAGTACCAGCTGATTAGGAGTACAGCTGGCAGCCAGAAGGGCTGTGGCTGTGTAACAAAATGGTATCTTTACAAGGCTAAGAAAATATGCTGTATGTAAGTGTGAAATTACCGAGAATTTATTTGAACACATTTTAACATCATCTAAGAGATAATCCACAGACAGCACAGGACTTAAAATCACTTAAATTTGTACATGCATGTTACACCATTTTTTCATTAGGGAATCTGTTCTTTTCCCCTCCTGAACCTGGAGGGGAAGACTGAGGCTTAGAAAATTAGGAGAATAAAAATTCAGAGAACACCCAGAGTATATCAGAATGGTGATTTGCCTTGCTAAGAAATTAAATTCTCTTAGGGGGAAAAAAAAGGTTGCATTTTTTATCTCTTTACATCAAAAATGTTCAGGATTATTTTCTTAAACCTACTAGGTGAAAAGAGTCACCATTTCTGAGAGGTGCCATTTGATATTTATGAAGATATTAAAAGTGATGTCGTAAGTAAAATAAAATAAGCATTCAACATGTTTTTTACAGAAATAATATTTTCATTTAAAGTCAAAATGATGGATTTCCTTACTGCCCTTTTTCAGCTTTTTGTGCAAATTGTATGTAAATGAATGCAAATAAGCAGTCCTCACTACTATGTTGCTCAGAAGTATAAAAATGCATAAAATTAAGTTGTTCAGACAGAGCTGTGCATCTCATTTATGTAAAGAATGTTTAAACTTAAATATTTCAGCTTAAAGTGTTGTTGTTTCAGGTAATAAAATGCTTTTTTGTGCATTATAGAGAAAGTGCACAGAAATTTTGTTACCTTCTGAAGACCTATTATTGTATATGGGAGTTAGTCAGCCACCCTAAGAAAACAAACAAACAAGCAAACAAGAAACTAGGAAATAACTAAGAGGCCAGCACTGTAATTTTCAATGTTTTTGACCCAAGTGTGGACTAAGTTCCCCTAGCTTTCATGACCTGTTTTTGTCTGCCTTTCTGATTAACGCTTCTGCGGTGGATAAACCTGAAACCTAGTGGGAAACAAACCTTGAAAATCAGAACCACAGAAAATTTTCTTTTTTATTCAAACCTGCTGAAAACCTGGTGCTACAGCCAGCAGACTCCCCACCCAACTCTAATGGGGCTATGCAGCGTGAGAAAGGAAAATTCTGCTCGATTTTCAGTAAGATTCCAGGCTTGAGTAATGCCTGTGGTGCTGTATGGGATTAACGATCTCTGTGCTATTTATAACGAGGCAAACTAAAATGCAATTTTTAGAGAATTATTGGAGTTTTATTGTGCTGCCTGGACAAAATCAGTGAGTAGGACTCATTAGTGTGTAAAACAGAGTTAATTTATACTGAATATCCCCCATCTTCGGATGGGAGCTCTGTGTAAATCATCTTTTCTGGTCATTAATTTAGGCTGTTTGCATTTCCTTTTGCTGTGGGAGCATAAGTATGAAATATTAACTAAACTTCCCTGGTGAAAGAGCCCCCTTATGCCTCATACTTGATGTGGAAATTGTTTGCTCTTCTTGCAGAACTCCCCTGTAACTGAAGGGTGAGAGCTGTATTATGCAGTTGAAACACCTAGTGATAATTGGCATTTAAAACAAATTTCCGTAGCTCTAGAAACAGGAAACCAAGGAATGTCTAGAAAGGAATTCGATGAACACTTCCGAAATATTGGGCCAAGTGTAGGGAATCTTTGAATGATTGATTCCATCATGATTGATCTTAGAGTTTTTTGAAGTAATTGATGGTATTTTTTTTTAGTTCAGTCTGTTAGTGCAAATAATTATTAATCAATATGCACTCAGCTCTTACTTTAGAAGATAATTTTAACACATGATTTATTCTGAACATTTCAATTGAACTACCTTTACAAGGAGAAAATCAATTGGCTAGTGGTCTAAAGCACTTTAATTATCTGAAGAGCTGTATTCCGTTTTAGGGTTTTTTTTTTAGGTTTTTTTCCTTTTTTTAATGCATTGTCCCATTGTGATATAATCCTTCTGCTGGGCTGTATTTTGCTGTCCTCAGAAATATACTAATTTTCTATTTCAGGTTATTTAGTCTTAGAAATTTTCAGTTCAATACTGAAAACACTACGATTAAACTCTAATATTGGAAGTTAAATAATGTGCAAAATGAAATAAATATATAGCTTTTTCCAGATGAGAAAACAGTTGGTTGGGTTTGTTGGTTTGGTTGGGTTTTTTTTTGTGAATGTGTCAGCACATTTGTAATTTCTTTAGATGCTTTCTCATTCATAGCAAGCATAGCAGTGGAAAATTACAGTTAATTTGAAATGATAACGTGATGCCAGAACTTAGACAGAGGTTTGAAACATTATAGGACAAAAGGTGAAATCATTAATTCATTTGCAGCGAATATTAAATTCCTGAAATATGCATTACTCTCTCATTATATTTATATTTATGTGCTTTAATATGCCTGTAAATATTATTGTGAGTCTGAAGGAGCATTTGTGCCGTGTCCATGAGCATGTCAATACAGCCTTTCAAAGTAATTTGCACTTGGGCTGAGGCATAAGGTTATGGAGCCATCTGTCGCCATGAAAAATCATTAGAATAAAGAGTGAGGTACAATTCCACTCATGTTCATGATACATTGCATTTCAACACCACCAGTACAAACACTTCCTTTAAAATGCCCTTCCTGGGCCTAACAGGGGAACTTGAAAAGAGTCTTGTGAACAAATGGATTCAGTGGATTCACACAGAGCCAAGACTTCAGCCTGCAGACAGTCTTGTGGTGGCTCTTTGGGATCTGGGGTGGGTTGCCCTGCAAGTTCCAGGGGAAGAGTTTCTGCCTCTAACAATAAGAGGAGCTGATGTTCCTGAAATGGCCTGAAGTTAATGTTTGATTATATATCCATTCTTTATTGCATTTCTTGCATTTCTCCCAAACTGGACAATGAACATATAATCATAAACATTCAGTTTGCTATTCAATGAGATTATAGTAATTGTTTCTCAATTCTCGTGGCTTTCTATAAAGCTGCAAGAGATGAACCATTTGCTCCTTTGGAATAGTACAGGATTTTTTTTTTTTTTTCCGCTTGGTATACCAGAAAAGCTATATATCTTCAAAGTTTAGATCTTAGGGTTGTATTTTGCTAGAAACATTCCTTAAGAAGATTCCTTGGAGGATGTTAGTAATGTACTTGTAAGATTTTTAAAGAAGCCAATAATAAAGAGACAGCACTACAGTCTGAGGACCCAATTACTGAAACACTTGTACATATGTTTACTTTTAAGTCATTAAGTACTGTGCATATGGAAAACATCATGTCCTTCATTTCTGAGCCTTGATCTTCAAATGTAAGTGTTGTAGAAGCAGGGTTTTTGAATTTTATCCTGTTAGATGCTGAGTACCTTATTTACTGTCTGATCTACTGGGAGATCTGCCTGCTCGATAGCTTGTAGCAGGTAACTTTGTTATCCAGGCAATCAGAAAGGAAGGAGTGAATTTGCTTTAGGGTGTAAAAATATATTTTACTTGATGTTAATTCCTACATCTGACAGCATGACTGGCTCTGAATGACCTCCCAGAGGAAGTCCTAGAAGGAATGCTATGGTAGTGTGTATTTTCCTGCTAAGAGCCTGTGACAGATGATCATACTGTAAATTATGTTTTGGATGAGACAGACAGAAGCAATAACAATGTGAATATTAGAATAAACCTTTGTTAATTTCAAGTGGATAATTCATGTTGTCAGTGGCTTGATCTGAGATCAAGATTTCTATAGGAGTAAGAGAAGGGTCAGACTTTAGACATATTTGCTGCCCTTGTTTGGTGTGTGGAAGTCTGTGTGCTATCTCCCCTTCTGCAGAAATAGCAGCTCTTTTGTTTTCCTCTGTAACGATGCCTGTAATCTGAACTTTTGCATTAGTATATGTAGCTAAAGTTATTAATGAGAATTCTGACCTGGTTCAAATCAACCAGATTTTTTTCCTTTCAGTACAGTTAATGGCCTTTCTATTTTTTGCTCAATAGCCTGTTTAAAGCACAGCTTTTAAAAACCTAGGATTGGAAGCAGTGCCTTATGAGAAAAGAGATGAAGAAGATGTGTTCATGTAGCCAAATCAATAGTTTTTTAACCTGGCTGTTTTAACTATTTTTTTTTTTTGAAGGTGATTATCTCCAACACCAGACAGTCTGTCTACTGGGTATAGTAAAGGTGATCTCTTTTAGGTTATTTAGTTCAATTTCCAACAGAAGTGAACTATTCAGGAAGTGTATTTAGAAAAGTCTATTTTTCAAGAGTTCTAAGGCTAGAACAAAGGACAGGAGATCATGATGGTGTGCTGCTAGGGCTGCCACACGCAGGAGTACAATAGTGAGCACCTCTGACTGCAGAGGAACTGTCGAAGCACTGTAAAATCAAGTTGCTGTGTGTGAAAGATCAAGCAGGTTAACTCCTGGGATTTTTTTCTATCAAGATGCTTTCTTCCTTCCATTCTGTTGCCTGCTGTCTTCAGAGCACAGTGATATTGAGGCTCTGCAGATTTAAAACATCTGTCTTTCCATCTCCAGCGTACTACAGAAGGATAGCTCTCAATTTAATCCTAAAAAATTTAACTGCATGTTAGGGTGCCTTTGCTTTTAGGAATTTTTTATCCTTCTTGAGGCTAGAGGCTAGGCAGCTATTTTCTATAGTGTTTTCTATATCACGACCCTATTGTTATTTTTTTAAAGAGTACTTTTAGGCATAATTACAGAATTCAGATCTATTTAATTAAGTCCAGATTAGGAACCTAAATTATTTTGTATTGCCCGACTGAGTGTTTTCATATGTGTCTGAATTCTGGTTTAGAGATGCATGAAAATAATGGCAGGCTAGGTATTGTTGTAAGGAAAGAGTCCATAGTGTTGTTTTAAAACATATTTGAAAACAGGTACTTTTAAATAATTTTAAATCATGGATAATGCACTCATATAAAACACTGGAATTTTCATATTGTGATGAATTTGATTAATTTGGCTCATTGGGTGCAAATAAGTCTGAAGTAAAAATTCAAATACGTTTAACATCATATACAGAAGTGGGCATTAAAACTAGGTCTTGAAAAAAATGATTTGGTTTATGTTTTCAGGTTATATGATGCAAATATAATTATAATGTCTTTATAGGTACTCACCACAGGCTTAAGCTTTCAGGTTTGAGCTCACATAAAACTGTCTTAATTTAAGAGCTATGTCGTGTTAGTGTTGGATAACTAGCTAGAGGATAAATCTGTACTTAATACAAATCTGTCTGAGTTGGTGATGTTGAATATAATTTATATAGAAAGTATAGGTTTTTTGTGAGAAACTGAGCAGTTTTATTTGACAGCTTTAGTTGTAGGCATGGTTATTATCCTCTATTGTTGCATATATTCTCAGGAACATTTTTTTCCTTTTGCACCTTACTTAGCATTTGAGGATATTATTTTTTTATTTTTGTTTTCTGCTTACTCACAGTGCGTTGTTGTGCTACAGTTTGGAGGGTTCTATTGTTTATAGCCATTTTTGTAACCATAAAATCATAGAATTGTTTGTGTTGGGAAGGACATTTTAAAGCTTATCTAACCCACTCCCCTTGCAGTGAGCAGTGAAATCTTCAAGTAGATCATCAAGTAGATCATCTTTGTTTACATCTCTGATGTCTGCTGGTGTTTTAAAAGGAGGAAGGAGCCCACTATGTGTGGAGATCATGTAGTATAAGGGTAGCCAGAGATGAATCCTTCATGTTGTTTTTTGGGAGGGCAGGACCAGAGGCTCCTGGCTTATTTCAGAAGTCCTTCATTAACTGGATGTAGGATGAACCACTGTCATAACTGATGAGCATGGTATGCTGTTCATAAATAACGTGCAATTAGCATAGGTTAATAATAAGCAATATTCAGCTGAAATGTCAGCATCCAAGCAGCCTAGACAACATCTGTTTGAGCAAAACATGCAATGCACATTCTACCCCTGTTTTACAGAACATCACTTCACCCAAATTCTTGGTTAACCAAAGTTTGCTTATCTCTCCCAGAGTTGTACAGCATACAGACATTAGTCAGCTTTGCTGAGCATAACCCCTGTAAATCTGGCATTTAAGCCAGCTGGCATATTTCTGCTGTATGCTGGGACTGAGAACATGAAACACTGTTTGGAAGGAAAGGAATCCAGTGAGCCTTGGAAAAGCTGAGAAAATCTCTTCCTAACTGATAAAATAAATGAAACTTTAGCTGGAGGTTTTGATGGTCCCTCAAGACATTTGACTAGGCACAAAGACAGAGGGGTAGAAATGTGCACTGTGGCATATCTGCAGCTCTCTCTATATGATGTATGTGTATGTTCCCATTTAAATACTGATATGTGTGTGAAAATCACAGGAGAGATTATGAATGCATTTCTAAATATATTATTCTGCCAGGATATTAAGTCCCTTTTGCAGGAAAACCATAAGCTTCTTTGCACTAATAATTTATTTTAGAAATTTAAGAACTCTGCTCCATGTTTGTGGTCATGTGCAAACCACCTATTCTTTGTAGGGCTCATTTTCAAAGTTAACTTTTGTTTCTGATTTAAGACCTTCTTCATCTGTACTGATCAGTGTCCAGAGTATTATTTATTTATTCTTACTGCTCAGGCCATGGTTCCATGGACTAGTAGTTCTTCTGCAGTCAGTAAAACAATTCCTTTTGTTACCAAGCCTATTTTTCCCACTATTACCTTGACTTGAAGAATGGATTTGCTTCATTGTATTAGAGAGAATATTTTCTGACAGCTTTTGAGTACAGATCATTAAAAAATACCAGTTTGAAATGTTGACTTTTGTCTCTCTCTTTTTTTTTTTTTTTTGTCTCAAAAATAGCTTATCGCATCTTTCAACTTTCTAAATAATTAAATCTCCTTGAAAACTCATGGGAATTCTATGTTGGATAGTACAGGTTGTAATTAAGCAGAGTTATTAACAATTTTGTTGTTGCTAAATTTGGTCACAACTCTGCTTTTGCAGATGCCAGTTGATTTTATGGGTCTGATCTTTCTGCACAGAGAAAGACTGATGTACTCTGTGCTGTTGACAGTTTTACACTGTTGTAAAACCAGAGTAACTGAATACAAAACTGTGCCAAAATCATGTGATAGCTGTATGAATAGTAGAAGATTAATGGTATCTTTAACTGTCCTTTTCTTTACATTTAATGGCTCCTGTTCTGGAAATGATGAGCTAGACAAGTGTTTTGTTGACACTTGACAACTGACACCTGATTTGGGAAATTGATTATATTTACTCTTTTCAAATAAAACAGAAACTTTGTATACTCTGGAGTTTGTCCAAGTCCAAGCCATGCTAAAAGCAAAGTTCTGTTTAGGAACAGTCTCTGTTGAGCAAAGGATGTCTTAGGATGCTTTATCATAACCATCAGTATCAGAAGAGACCTTCACCATTTCCCAGCCATGTTCTTAATAGTAAGCTCTTAATAATGGATTTTCAGGAAGACCCAGTGCATGTTATTGTTTTGAAGTTTATTCATCAGCTACCTTAGAGCCCCAGATATTTATATTTTGAGTTATTTATTTTTGTTCTCCTTCTCCCATACCTGTCTTTTGTTCACTTGATTTGTCTGTATGAAGATCTTCCTGGTCCATAGTTGAAATTACTGAGTAGTGTTTCCCTGTGACTCTTTAAGTGATAATACTTTGAAAAGAGCAGAGCTGCTCATTTTAGTGCAGAGATGTCCCTCAGTTATATCTCAGTTTTTAAGAGGAAGTAACTGAACCCAAATGACTTCACTACAGCTTTGCATGTTACTTTATTCAAGCCTAAAATCATGCTCCTGTAAAAGAAGATCTAAGAAACTGCAAAGGTTGCAGCCCCTCATATTTATATTTTTCCACCTTGTATTTCTGACAGTCAAACAAGGCTCCAAACAGGGCATTTTATGTTCTTGAAAGGAGAGCTTTCATGCAGCAGAAATGTGAGCTGTGCATAGAAGTGTGTGCTTCCCAGCCTGATTAGAAAGGCAACCAGAGCTTCATTGTAGCACGTGGGGCAATTCTTCATCCTTCACTTGCAGTATTGAATACTACACAGAGGTTAGTCTTCCTCAGCTGTTTATTCAGCAGAGAAAGAATTTCACTTCCCTAAAAGCCTGTTTCCTCCTCCATTGAGACCAGCCTGCTAAGAACAGGAATGTGTTCGTGCTTCTGCATCATGGCCTCCTTATCACGAGGCAGTAAAAAAAGGGTTAGTGTAGCTCAGGACAGGAGTGTAAATAATCTGAATGTGTCACTGT
The DNA here is from genome assembly GCF_963513975.1 of Fringilla coelebs. Taxonomy (NCBI): domain Eukaryota; kingdom Metazoa; phylum Chordata; class Aves; order Passeriformes; family Fringillidae; genus Fringilla; species Fringilla coelebs. Next base: position 139,489,595 of record NC_140028.1, on the reverse strand, counting down.
GAGGGCAGAGAGGGGCTGCCAAAGTATGTCTGGTACTTCAGCACATTGAGCAGACTGACTTCTTGCCATTTTAGAGAGATCTTGTTGTTCATGACATGCTACTAAGTAGGTAACAGCTAGATTGCAGGTTAATGCAGGGGGCAGGTTATTTTTCCATTGAATTAAAGCTTGCAGAAAATAGATGAACAGAAGAGGAAAGACCAGAATTAGTGGAGGAGAAGTGACTTTGGGAGCTTTTAATAATTTTGCCTGAATTAAAAACCATCTGGTATTTTTAATTTTTAGAATACATAAGACAAAAAAAGAGCCGGTTTCTATCATGGATTTATTTTTCTGCTTCAGCAACCAATATTCAATTATTTATAATGATGTATCAGTAGCTGTGGAGGGCTCAGATTTAATATGGTAATGGCAGTATTATATTGGCATGCAAAGTTTAAAATGAGGTGGAATTAAATATTTTAAACTGACATTTTAGTCTCCTCTTTCTTGTAACCTCTCAATAGCTTCAGTTCTTCTGTGCAGATGTGAATTTTTCTAAAGAACAGTCTGTGGAGGTTCATTCTTTCTGTAGATGCCCTATAAGGTTCTCAGCCACAGATTCATGAAAATTACAAAATAATTCTATCAAAAGGTTGTGTGTAAGCAATGCTTGCCGTGTCCCATCTGTTCTGAGCAGTAAAGCAGGTATCTTTCTGATTCCCAATGTGTTTCACAGTGAATCAAGGCATAGTAAATGGAGGCAATTCAGAGCCCATTCTCAATTCCTTGCTTATATTCTCTATGGGGAAATTCCCCTTCTGTATTTCTCTGAGCATTGCATCTCAGATGTGTTCCACTTTTAAACAAGGATTTGGCACTGTCATGTTTTTGATGTTACTTCTTACATCATGTTATTGATGCTTGCCATTCCAAGATGATGAAGGTGCTTAAAGAAGTCTTGAGATTAAAATTTTTCTGTTCTTTAGGTGCATGTTATTGATTTTTGAGCCTTTAGAGCTTTAGTGGCTTGTGTTTGCAGGCATTTCTGCACCAGTCATGTGAGTGGGTCTTACTTTAAAGGAGAAAAAAAAAAATTTTTCAGTAGCAGAATTGAAAGTCTCATGTCCTAGAGATTTTCTAAACTCTTTGTTTCTAGAAAGATACCAGCTCCCTCCCTATTACATTCCCCCCTGAAAAACAGGCACCAGTTGTACAAAGTTCAGCAAGTCTAAAGCTACACATGTGCTGAGTAGCCAGGATAAGAATGTTGGTCAAGCAGCTGGCAGCTCCACAGCACTGTCTGAGGGCTGAGTTATGACCACAGTCCCAACAAAGGGACCAGCAATTTCATTTTCTGTCCTTGACCCAGGCAGTGATTTGTATAAAAATTTAGGGAACTTAATTATTTTTGATATTTTATCTCTAATTGTACCTTAAATCAGGCTGTAGTTGGGAAGATATTCATAGTTTGAAATACAGACCAGCCTGATCATAAAAACTTCCTTTTCTTAGGCAACTAGATTAAAAATGCAAGGGATGTGTAACTTCCATCACTTGGCACTTTGGGAAAATACATAAATGTCATAAGAGTAAGGATTAAATTGTGAGACTTGGATAACAGAACTGTTCTGCTCATAAACTGATCTAATTTCTCAGATATAAAATGTGTGATCGGGCTGTGCAGTTTTGAGAACATTTTTCCTATTTACCATGGCAGACTATTGGCAGGAAGAAGCAAAACTGCCTATTACATAGGCATGATAAAGCTGCAGCATCTAAATGGAAGCTGAGGTGGAAACCCCAGACAAGGGACTTTCATTAGGAGAGTAACAGCCTCTGCTCTCTCCCAGCATTGCTATTCACTTCGTATTGGTGATTTTATAACCACAGAAAGCTCTGTGAATTTAATTGCTGGAAGTTGGCTTTTTTTTTTTTTTTTTTTTAAACCAACATCTAAAATTCATGCTCAGGGGCACCAGTCAGTCAGGAAATAAATTTTGCTCCAAGTTAGCCTTTACAGGTGGTTTAAAGAAAATTTAGTTCCTTCCCACTTGGCCATGCCAACACCTTTATCCTCTGGATGAGTTCAAGGTGAAAGTCTCCTCTGAGCTCACTGTTGGTGCTGATTGGCAAGCCTAGGGTGCTAAACAGCTGTGCAGGTGGCAAGCTTTGCCCCTGTGAGAAAGCACATCACCTTTGTGCCTGTTATTTTGCCTGAAAATACGGAACTGCACCTTTCCCAGAAGTGGCAGCAATGAAAAATTGTACCACTTTCTGCATCAGCAATTTTAAATGCTAATTGCACATGCTAGTGGATAAACATGGGGGGTTTTCTAACAAGAACATAATTTATCTTTTTATCCCTTCATCATCATGTCCACAGTGTTCTAATTAATAGGTTGACTGAAGTCTATTGTGTGGTAACTTTGTGGTATTTCTACTGCTTGGTGTATTTTCTACAGTAATGTGCAACTTTGTAATGTCTTCCTAGGTTTTCTGCTTCTTTCCTCTGAACATATGTTATGCCATTTGTCAAGTGATTTAATAGCACCCCTTGACCTTAAAAATAAAATAAAGCTAGATCAGTGTATAAAACCATGAAAAACTTTAAAAGCAGCCTCTACTGCAGCTTTTCTCACTCAATCCAAGAGCCATGAGACAGAATCATTCATTATTTGCTGTTCCTGCAGTAGGTGAAATGACAGGGTAGGTCTCCTTATTTATCATAATGTTTAGTTTACATCATGGATGGTTTAATTTTTGGCAAGGAGAAGTTATTAAAAGAAGGTAAAAAAAGAGTGAACTGTTACAGTAAAGAATTATTTATAATATACTGGGTGTTAGCCAGAAACACTGATTACTTAGACCATTGCAAGTACCACTATCTTATGGTGTTCTTTATCACTGAACTAACAGAGATCATATTTACATTAGTGCTTAAATTCAATGGGAAAAAACAATGTGGCATGAATTTGACAGATGTTCCATAAGAACTTAAACACCTGTTTTCTGTTGGGTAATTTAAGAGCTTTGGAAAGCACAAGCACAATGCAGACCTAGGGCATGTGTGACGAACATAATTTCTCTTTAAGATTCTCAGTCATCACATAAAAGTGATTTTTAAAAAATGTTTAGGATTTTGAGGGGTTTTTTTTCAATATTTCAACTTTAATTTCCTGCTATTGTGAAACTGATAGTTGTTAGTAAGGTCTTAAAATTTGAGCAATTCCTCTATCATGTAGCATGAAATACTGCAGTGCTTGAATGCTCGACTTCCCCTGCTCAGTAATTTGCAGAGAGGCTGCTCAGTCTGCTCTTCAAAGGGGAAATTCTTTAGACCTATTTGCAAGTGTGAATCCCGAGCAGTGTCTCAGAGGTCAGTGCATTGCCAAATGGAAGCATATTTCAGCCTACCTTTCATCCTTTCTGCTTGTGCTGGCATGGTCTGTGTATGAGAAATGAGAGCAGAAAGAGGTGGGTGGGAAGGGGGAGATGATATACTTAGCATATCACTGATATCACAAAAGATGGAAATGTACGGTGCATCGTTTTAAGAAAGGATACTCTGCTCTCTGCTTTGTTTGCTGAAGTAGCTTTTGCTTAGCATCTGGGGGACCTTTCTCTAATTCTTTACCCTTCTCTAATTCTTTGTGTTCCTCAATTACAATGCCACCTTCATGTGCAAGACAAAATTTTTAGCAAAGTCATTGAGAAGGTTCTCAATGAAGGTGGTCAAGTTCAAGAAGTTGTTTCTATCTGTCTGTGGGTCATTTTTTTTATTTTTCTAAGATAGCAGTTGGTAAGAAACAGAAAGGACTTTGTTGGGACCAGCTGCAATCCTGTGTCCCTGAGACAGCCGAGACCTAGGGATGCTTTCCTCCCTCCTTTCCTCTCCAGCATTCCCACCTGAAGAGGGAAGTTCAAGGGGAGTGACAGCCTAAGCAGTTTGGCTTGCTGAGGAATCTGCCACACTAGATATAATTCAATTCACTGCTCTTCAGTAGAAAATGGAATAGAGCTAGAGATCTGCCTCATATCAGCTTCAGAGTTCTGATTCTAAAGGGAACTCTGCAGTGTTGCACAGACCTAATTGTGTGTGCACAAATACACAGCCAAACACATACATGCTGAGGAAAGCAATTGCAAGGCATAGCAAACAAAAAATTTTTTTTTTTTTTTCAAGTCTTCCTTTCTGGAGTTCATTTGTTCATCTAAAATAATACATATATTACTTTTTGCAATGAGGGGGTATTATCATGCAAATTCCATAACTATTAGCAAATTTTTCAGCAAGAAGAATTAACTCTTAACTTACTACTGCTCTTGGTTGGTTCATAGGTAAATAAATAAAGTGGGTATTTGCATAGTCAAGTGTCTCTTTGGCTCCAGAAATTCTATGTTAGCATTTATCAGTTGTAGCTGGGAACTCTGGGACTGGTCTGCACCAGGTGATTTTTTGAAGGTGAAAATGTAAGGTACATATTGCCTTGCTCACTGTTACATAGAGCTTATCCAGGCTTGTACCTATTGTTACAATCTTGTTTACAATTTGGGTTTCAGTCTCTCATTGAGCCTGCAGGCTGCTTTGGTCCATGGTAATGTCAGTGGTGGCTTGAACCATAGTTTGAAATAGTCTCATTTAAAACACAATAGAGCTAATGAATAATATTGAACTGCAGGAGACAGAATCAGTAAAGAAGGAGGAACATATGTTTATTCTCTTTTTGCATTGAAATAATTTTACAAAGAAGATTAAAATTTATTTCAGCCCCACATCTCCTGTGAACTACAGAAGCATTATCAACACTGAAAGGATATTTTTCTTTGTGCAAAAATATATTCCCTGTGCAAAAAAAGGTTTGCTGGTCTGAATTTTCTTAATCAGTTCCTCTTTTCCTCGTTCAGTGTGGTACTTCTAATCCATCTAATTTAGGGTTTCAGATGAGAGAAAAAACAACTGCATATACTGTAAATTATTTCAAAGGTTTGTCACTCTTACAGTATATTCTGTTCTTCTAATAGACACTCAGTTCAAAGTGTGGTGACAGAAATTGCAAATTACTTTCTTTTAATGTTATCAATGTCACATGCAGATATATGTGACTCTTCTGCTCCTACATAGCACACCCAGGTGCAAGAATCCACTGAATACACAAGCTCAGAGCTGCCATGTAAGAATCCATTTTCTATTGGTTGTTCATTAGGAGTGCTAAGATCTTTTTAATTACACTTTTGCTCAGAATTTTGTTCTGAAGGTTTCCATACATATCTTGAGTTTACTGTACAGTCCTTTACATGTCTTTACAATGTCACCAGAAATGTTCCCATTAGCTGTTGGTTCCTTACCTACAAATTGTTTTTCAGATTCTCAGTGTTCTTTAGCATGTTTAATAGATGAGCCATGTTGATTTTGTGCCGTGCTACTTTTTCATCAGAGAGATAATAGGGAGAGATATTTATACAGAAATTAGAGCAAGAATTTTCAAAAGTTATCTTTATCTACTGAATTTGTAATATCATCACAAAATGGTCTGAAATTTCCCAAGAAGACCTGTTTTCTATTAAACAGTGTTGATTGGTATTAATCATGCTACCACTCAATCCCACTGATTGCCTCTTTTAACACTATTTTCACAATTTTTCCTTACAATGAAGCCACGTTGAGATGATCCCATTTATTTCCTTGAAATGTTGACACATAGTGTTTTTATAGATTTTAGAATTTCTGCTGTATTACAATAGATATTACACTTCAAAGTACTTATCCAGAGAAAACCCTCAGACCATCCCTTAGAAATTGTAAACCACAAGTAATCTCTTGCAAATTTGAAAAAACATCATGTAGATGTTTGCTCTTCAATAATCTCCTTATTTGCTATTCAGTTGACAGCATTCTCTCTCCCTGAATATAAAAAAAAATATTTCCTTTGCATTATTGCTAATAATTTCTGTGTAGTAAGGCACATGAAGATAATTCTCATTTCTTCTATGGTCTGTAATTTTTTTCATTAAAAAGATGTCCCTTTTACATAATTAAATACAAAAATGAAATGGAATGATGAGAGAATTCTCTTTTCTGTGCTTCCATGAGCTTGGGATGAGAAGGATATTGCTGTGGAATACTTAGCCCACAGTAGAAAGTGATGTTTGTATATTGTGAAGTTTAAAATGAATGCTACTTCATGATGATCTTCCTGTATTTCAATTAACCTTAATACAAAACTGATCCAAATAGTTGTAAATTCATATCCTAAAGAAAACTATGAACAGGAAAAAAGGAGTTGAAATGCATTTTGAAATTATGTTGCCCAACATTTGGTAACAGTAGCATCTTACGTATTTCAAAGTGCATGCGTCTTGGGTACGGTTGGATCTATTTTGTTTTAAAATCCATTTGAGTCTGAAGTTCTGCTTTTCTGGTTTCTTATATCTTCTTTAAAATTTTGTTTTGACATTGACAAACTGAAGGTACAAATGCCAAGAAAATTCTCACACTGTGTTCAGAAGATTTTTAGTAGCCCAGGCAACTGTTTGCCAAGAGTTTGAAATGCTGGAAACTTTTTTTCCATTGAAGGGGACATTTTCACACTCTGAATTAGAGCATTATTATTTTTAGAGCATAATTTTTTTTTGTTTTAAATAAAAATCCAACATATTTGAATTTTGCGTCATGAATTCTCTTTCCTTTCTCTAGCAAAATGGCCATGAAGCTTTCTTCTTGCCTAGGTTAGAAAAGAATAAGTTATGTCCTTCTTGTTTGCTTTGGAGAGCTGTCTGGATTTTGAAAAGGCAACACTTCCAGATTGCCTGGTTTGAAATAAAGTGAAATAATGCTTGTGTAGTATTGAAAAAATAATCAAGGGACTACTAATATTTTTATTGTTCTTGAGCTTGTTCCTGAAAGGAGGATCATATCCATACTTTGCAACATTTTGCCAGTTTTCTAAAGGCTTTCTGCAGCTGCATTGATTGTTGCTGCTAATTGGGAAAGTAATTGGAACATGCCTGCCTCTTGTGTTTTACAGCCATGCCCCGTCATTAGCAAAAGTGATGCCCTCTGACCCCGATGGCTCTCAGGGGTCAGAATATATCATTATATTGGAGTGCAGTATTTCATAACAAAGGCCATAGCAGTAGCATAGCTTAAACATTTGGGTGGTTTTTTTATTGAAAAGAATAGCTTATCAAGGGAAAGAATGACCTGCTAACTATATTTATCTTACACTTTGAGTAACTGCTGGCAAAATACAGGGTCCTGAGACATGCTGTGTAAATATTTTATGAAGGAAGCTTCTCCAGCAGAGATGTTAATAATTTAAAATAAGATGTACTACATACTGAGTTTTAGGCATAGACATTTAGTAATAAATTTGTATTTTGTATAAAAGACTAGTAAATGACTCCCTTGCCACATATTTTGTGTTACAATTGTGTTTGCATGTCTTCCTTCATAAATTATGCCCATGCATATATATGTCACAATAAACTTGGATTTTTGAACCAAGGTTTATTTAAAAAGGATTAGGAGTCACTCCTAAAAATAATGTAGCCTCCAAGTTAAAAGTGTCTGTCTCCAAGAATATTTTGTTGGAGTCTTACATTTATTTTGGTTTTCCTTCTGAAACTTCTTATGCAATTCAAGGGAGAACAATCCCCCAGAAATGCAACTATTGTTTTTAAGTCAGGTTTTATTCTGTTAAGCATGGCTGCAGTAAGGGTAGCATTCCTCTTTGCCTTGGCAGTCAGTCAGTTGGAAAAGTTGGCCAGGAAACCGAGGACCTACTTTGTAGATACTTTTCTGTCCTCATCCGATTTAGCCACATAACTCCTCTGGATTGAGTTTTAAATTCACTTTGTTTAGAAAACTAATTTATGGTATTTGCATACTACTTGAGTGCTTTGGGTTGTTTCAGAATAATGTTGTGGTGATAAATATTCACATTATATTTCCAATTTTCACAGTATTCATGCTGGGCAAACAAAGTAGATAGACCACACAACAATAAATCAGTGTAAGGGCAGGCTTATAAATGTGTCAGTCAAAATATCTTTTAATTCTTCAGGTTTAAAACTTTATTTTCCGGTTCTGCTGTTTGTATTGTACTCTTATCTTTTTGTCCTTAGTTGCACTTGCTATTTTATTATCTCATGTTTTTTTAATAGGAAATTAAGTCTCTGTTCTATGTAGAATTAACCAGAGAGAGCATCCAGAGCATGCAGTTATTTTCCAGTTTGTCAGAATAGGTTTGCCATTTCATACATGTCTGGTATTTATGACTGCAATATAATAAAATATTTAAAGTTCAGATTATGACTCTTCTGTACTAAAATTCAGAACATCTTCTGTCAGGTAGAAGTATTACATCTCAGCATTAACTCTGTCTCTCTGCATCAGATAATGCTCTCTTATTTGTATTTGTTAATAAGTGCAGACATTCATACTTTAGTACCTGATGGGGATGTTAGAGACAGAATATAGATTTTTTTCCCTAAATTAGAAAATTATCTGAACGGATGGTTGATTAATAATCATTCTAAATTGAAGTGCTTTCATAAGCTACCATACCGAACCTCATTTTTAAAAAATCAATCTTTCAAAGCTGTCACTTTTGTCATTTGTTAAGCATTTGTTGAGGAGGAAAGAGAATATTTGTCCTAATTCTGAGCTCCCTAAGCTGTGCCAAGAAAAAGAAAAAAAAATTTATCCATCCCACTAATGCATTGTATTGCAACAGAGATTAAATTGATCAGTCTGCTTAGGCATTTCCAGGGTGTCCCTTGCTGTAATATCTGGGCTCTGTATTGATGTGCTCCACAGTGCACTAATAGGCAATAGAAAATACTTCAATAGCTAGCAATATATCTAATTCCACATGTGACTTTTACCGTGGTGGATTATTGAAATCATAAGCCTGGTGTTTGAAAGGGCTGAGACTTTGGTGAAATGCTAAGAAGAAAGGATGAGCACATTTCTCAACTTGTGACAGCCTATTCTGAGTACGTGATGGCTCCGAGCCGGCCCAGGAAACTTTCCCACAGAGGTTTATTGCAGGGCTGGGACTGAGAGTGAGGGTGAGAGACAGTGATTTATAAGAACTGATCCTGGATCTGTCATCTACTCTTTGAGTGGTTTTAACACTGAATTCTGCCGCAATTTCCTCTTCTTAATGAGCCAGTGAGGATGAATCACTTAATGTTTGAACATATCTTTTAAAATGTTACAGGCTGTTCTTTGTCGACTTTCATTAAGCTTTTATTTTAATCTAAGACGACCAGTCAAACACAAAAGATATGCAAAGCACTTCATATTTTGGCAAAGCCTGTTTAGAATACTTTACATGGATAAAAGGAAAGAGAGAAAAAGAGAAAACTGGATCAAAGAGCATTTAAGTGCATTCTCTGAGCTCATGTCTCCTGATATGACTGACCTAAAATACCTAATGCTGAAGCTCCTTGTGGAGAATCTTATCCTGTGTCTTGAACAACACACAGCACAGACTGGGTGGGAATTTGTAGTTTTGCTGCAGGTGAACTTCCTGTCATAATGGATGTGTTCAATAAGCTCTAGTTATTGAATTTAAACAGAGTCTTGGTTCTTAGAGCAATTCGAGGAGTTTTGAACACTGAGACCCAGCAAATGCCATTTTTGACCTCTTAATAAATTATAAATACATGACTCAGGGGCTCAGAGCATGGATGCATTGCGTTCTCTCTCTCTTGAAAACAGGGAAGCAGAGTCGGGGAAGGGGCACTCAGCTGGGGAGAATTGTTCTTTGTTACTTTCTTCCTCTGTAGATTCTTTTATTGCATTTGGACATGCTGTAAACAAACACCAATCTCTCTCATCTGTCACATTAACTCGCAGGCTGCCCAGCAGTCCTCAAAGTCTCACAAAGGTCGTAACATTTCTTTAATCATATCTAGTTTACTTTTCCTGTGACTGCCCATTTTCCATGCTGTTGTCTTGAAAATAAAGTGTGTGATATTAACCTTTGGGTATTTGATTTGTTGGCATTGCCAAGAGGAAGTTGAAAGCAGACAAGATCACAGTTTGTTGTTTGTATCTGTTGTTCTGAATTTATGGTGTATTTAATTAATCCCATGCTTCGTGTCATCCATTAGTCACCTGAAAAGGCCAGAATTACTTTGACTTTTCAAGGCAGGTGTTTTGGGGACAGGGCTTTTGTCTGAAGTTTCAGAGGTTAATCAGATCTTGGGAAATGCTGATGCTCCTGGTTGCACTGACAAACACTGCTCGGGTACTTCCCACTAAAACTCAAGGATGGCCTGGACACCCCTTTTGAAGTCAAGACACATTTTCCTAATGTCTTCTTGTTGGAGGCCTCTGTGTGAAGGGGAAAGGTTTGTTTTCATTGCAATGTGAAGTGTAGCTCTCAAAGAACCCACGCAGACATTTTATGTAGCCTATCTTGGTGATGCTTGTAGTCTCTGTCTGTGGCACAATGTGTTTCATATACTTTCACCGTATTTTGTGTAGAGAGTTTTAATTTTTTTCTGAGCATTTTGTAGCTTTACACCGTTCCTGGCTAGGAGGTGGAAAAGGAGGATTTTTCTGGAGTACAGTCTTGCTAAGCCTGAGGCTTAGGGTGCAGGGGTTGGTGGATTTTCCTGAGCTTCCAGTCCTATTCTGTTAGATGTTCATCTTCTGAAAAGGAAGACTTGCTTTTATGCACATACTGTTTTCAGACTGAAACCAAAGGAACACTGTATTTCCAAGTATAAAGGCTATGATCTTGGAGGTCAAACTTTCTTTATTTCACTGCACATTCAAAAATTGAATGAAACCAACTTTCTATTTAGATCTCTTCTCCTCAAGTGTTTCTTTCCTCCATAAACTTTCCATCTCTGCATCTTGTGTGATTTGTCCAGTGGTTTGTCTCATCTCTACTTCTGCCTTCACTTACCTTAGTCTGGTTCTCACTCAGTTAAAACATTTGTCTTCACCTTCTTCGTCTCATTTTCATAGACTTGTGAATCTTTTATGAAGTTTGGCTTCTACCAAAGTCCTCTTATATCAAGTAGAAAGAAACCTCTCTAAGGGTCATGTCCTCCGGAATCCTTAGGTATCTAAGGTAAATTTTGCACCCATCATAGTCTCTGTGTACTGATTTTTCTCCCTAGAGTAAAAACTGACAAGCTTTCACTCAGAAATTTATCTTTAGCTGTCTGAGATTTAAGTGAGATGATTCTCACATTATTATTTATAGCTTCTTTATAGAATCCCTAAACCCTGTTCTTTTTTCCATATTTTCCCAGTGCCTTCTCCAGTAATATTGTCACATTTTATTATGCTATTCTCTATCTCCCCTTCAGATTTATGCATAAGTACTTCATCAACCTTTAAATCTCCTGGTATCTCCATAAACATATGTTTGTTCCCTTTCTTCCCTCCCTGAAGTTCCCTAAAGTCTCCTCTATTTTAAATTTGCTTCTCAAAAAATTGGTTTCTCCCACATGAGTTCTCCACAATCTTTTTCACTTCATTTCTGTAATAGGTGATCTGCAGAAGAAAATAAGAGCTGAGAGGCAGAGGTGTCTTGGATAATGTCTTCTTTCTTGCTTTTGTGCCAGACAAAACAGGAATAAGGAGTACTCAGCCGGTTTTCACTGCTGTGCTCTCCTCTCTTTTCCCCTTCCCCAGCATCCTCACAACCCAGTTCTGTTGACTTTCTTCCTGCAGAAGGCAGGTGGTTGGATGCCCTGAAAGGAAAAACCATGGAGCTAAACTCTTGAAGAGCAGATGTGTGTACTGACCTGCAGTAATAGCCTAAAACCTCTAGAAATCCTTTCCCTTTACTCAGAAACAGCTCTTTCACACTATGGCCATTAACATTTGCTTCCTGCAGTGGCCTATTATTGTTTAAAATCTCTGACAAATAAAACCAAAGTCTTTGGGACAGAGTAGGTAGGGGAAAAATATACATTCTATTCAGCAAATTTGGTCTACTGCCATATGTTTTTACTCAGCAACTTCTTTTCCTGACTTTAAATGCCATGGTTGCAGCAGCACCTGCCTGCCCCAGACTTCCCATGAATACTCCTAATCATCTTTGCCTCATTCCCCCTCCATCTCAGACAACCTTTGCTTGCTAGTGTAGAATGAAGCAGGAGGTGAAGTGTTTCTTTCTTGTTTCTCATCTCCCTTACATGCGTTGTACTTGTACAAAACTCCCCCGTTGTTCGAACAGAGGAGGGACAGGTCCTTGTGAAGGGATCAGATCTTAAATGAGCTTCTTTTCTAAATTCCTCTTACCGGCCACCAGCTTCGTGGTGCTCCATGTGCCATCTGAGATGAGGGTTGTAGTCCTTTAATCATAACACACTTCTTTTATCAATTCGGTCAATAAATGAATGATATGAGGTGTCAAGGTTTACAAACCACTGAACTCTGTTCTTGTACACTATTGTTCTCTTACTTGCTTTTCCATTGAAAAGTAATTGCTTTGAGCACCAGAAGTGATTAGGGAAGATGGCACCTTTATAACCAGCCTCAGGATCTCCTTCTGAGGAAAAACTCAGCCTATAAAATGCTGTATGCCTCAGCCAGCAATTATGCTGTTGTAGCTAATTTCAGAAAGCATAAATTGCCTATTACTTCTGAAGAGGATTGGGGTTTTTTCACGAGTGGTACTGAAAGTGGATGCTTTTCCAGTGGATTTTTATATGATTTCCACAGAGTTGTACAAATAAGAAATAAATTATTTGTTTTAATTTCTCACTTTTTTTTCTTTAATTTAAAACTCAACTATTTTAGAATAAAATCTGTTGATGAGCAAAGTTTAGTAAACACTTGGAACCTCCTAAAATATAGATTTTATTTTTTCTGTATTAGAAATATTTCATTATGAAGGTGTAATTGTAACATATTATAATTACAGATCAGGAAATTAAATCTGTTATAAAATATTTTAATGTGTTTAACAACTTGTTTCCTGTACCATGTATCATGGATATGGTCTTCTGTAGCAACTTCTTACTGAATGTTATCTCTCATAAGGCAGTATATTCTTACTTCTTCTTGAATTTTTGTGGTGTACATCATGACATACCTAATTTTGCTGAAAAATACAGTATTAGAGAATAACTGGATAAACTGCTTCAATTGCAATCTATGAGAGCCTGTAGCAATTTGGGAGCACAGGAGTTTCTGGAAGTGATCCCAAATGGAACATGTACAGTTCAGGTGAATTAAAAAGAATGTTGTGATTTAAAGAGTAATGAAGTATTTCATTTTGGTGGATGATTTTAGCATGTTTTCCACCATTTCTGCATCCTAGCTTTTTCCAAAGCTGTTTCTTTCATGGAAGAATTTAGTATTTGACTTTTCACCGGAGTCTGAATTTTGTACTTCATAGAAATTCCAATTCTTAACTGGTCTTAGAAATCAGTAATCTCCAGTGCATATTTCTGAGGCAGGAAATACATTAAAAGCAGTGTCTTTTGGAAAATGGTATGTATAGCCCCCAATATGATCTGTTGTTAACACAATGTCATTTTATGAAACTTGATTAGATTATGTGAAAGAAGTTCCCTGAAATTGTTAAAACCAACTTTTATAGATGTTGGATGAAGAAACTGTGGGACAATACTGAAATACACAGTATTCTGCCCTCTTCCATGCCCATGTGAGGACATAAAGAAGAAAGACTTTCTCTGACTCTCTTCCACTTGCTGCTCCTATTTGTACTGCTGCAGGGTGGCAGTGGCTGTCTGACAGAGCCTCACTGTGTTCCCCAGGGAAAAGGGCCAGATTCTGGGTGTCCTGGTGTGTCTTCCACCACAGGCACTAAGAAACCACAAAGCAGGCTGGATGCATTCATCACTGTCTGCTTCTGGGACCCAGGCTGAGGAGGTCTGACCTCAGAGCTTGTGGCAAAGCAGGAATTTGAGTGTGGCAGATTATTTGTTAGATATGCTTATTTAGATAAGAGGCACCATTGAGTCTTTCTAGATGAAACTAGAATAGTTGTGATGACATTTGTTTTACTGTGCAAAGTGGTCTGTCTTTCATGGAATATTAAAGGGAGAAGACAATGTCAATTTTCAAAGCAGGTCTATTTGGACAGCAGTCAAATCCAAACTACTAGGAGAACAAGAAAATAAAATTGCAGCTAACTGTAAGGGACCATTGTGTTAATATTAGGAAAAAAAGCAGTGTTTGAAATGAAATTGTGAATAGGAAATTCTTGGATGACTGAACATCTGAACAGTTGAGCACAATGTGAGCAAATAACTTTGTGTTCCACACACCAAAGCCTGATTTTATTTTAGAACAGAGCACAATAATTGTTCAAGACTTTCAGCTGTCTTCATGTGACAGGCCAGGTGTGCATATGCTCATTCATGTATGGCACTGTGCATTTCCTACATAATTGTTGAGATCATGCCATTTGTAGGATCTGTAATCCAGCATAATAAAAGGGCAGTCTCTGGGGGCTGGGGGAACTGAAAGAAGTGTATTCCTCTCTTCATAAAAATAAACCTACCTAAGCTCAGTAGGGTTTCCTTAACAAGCATTATTAGGAACTGACTGATCAGCAATACTACCCACCTACATCTGGCACTGAATTTCCCAAAGATACAGCTTTTTCATTATCTTAGGGAAAAAAAAAAAAAACAAAAACTGTATGCTTATAGGGTAAATCCTGCTCCTTTAGTGCACTGTTCAATTGTTCAATGTATAACCTTTTCTGTCAGCTCTCTACACTGGATGCTATGGATCTAAAAAGTAAGTACCTGAACCAGGACAGCAGAGAAGTGTAACAGATACTTTCAAATGTAACCAGTGCTTTGCAGAGTAATTCAGTTTTCAATTAATACACAGCAGCAAAGTACAGTTGGACAAAAAATTACTGGAATTGCACGCGCTTCAATCACCATGAAATCCAGAAGAATGCTGGCTGACCGCAGATGAAATCTGATTTCTGAAATGAGGTGTATTAAACAGTTGCTTCCAGAAGTTGGGGGGACAATGACTCCTGATTATAGAAGGAGGCAGCAGAACGCCTGCCGCTTTTCCCCCGGTTCCCTTATGGGGAAGGCAAGAATCAGGCAGAACCCGTGAAAAGTGACAGCTCGTGTGAAGTCTAATCCTGCTGGTTTACCACTGAGGATAGTTTTAATTTCCAACTGCCAATGGCATTTACTGTTCTGTATATAAAATTGCCCTTAGCTGGTATTTTTTGACTGCTGATGAGCTTTATTCAATTACTTCCTGGATACTCCCAGCTCCTGTTGACTGCTGGGGGCACTGGGGACAGTGCAGCTGTTAAAAAGGGCTCCTCGAAACATGTAAATGAAGGGATGTGAGTACTGGTTCCCCTGCACTGCTTGAAGTCAACTTCTAGCTAGGTTGGTTACCTGGGAAACAGCTGTCAGCACAGTGGAAAGGAATCTATTTAGTGTGGTGGATAGGTGGATGGTTTTTCAAAAAAACAGAAACGGCAAAAAACCCCACCACTGCTCCATAATTTAGGTTTTTAAGTGTATCATGAAAGAAATAGGAGATAGGATGTTCTTTTAAAGTTTGTTAAGAATAAATTATTCCCTGAACAAAATAGTCTGGAACTGCAGAAATGTTTAATTACTGGGAAGAGTCTTTCTATAAGGGATTTATATTTCAATAGTAGCTCATATTTTGTTTGTAACAACAATACTAAAAATAACATTTTTTTACTTGCCAGCTACCTTCAATTAGTATGCTGCAAAAATACCAAAATGGAGAACAGTTTGTTAGGTTGTTGACATTTTTTATCTTTAGGATTATTCCAGTATCAACAGTCTTTAGATCAGTTCTCCACGGAAGTTAAATATTGTTGAATTTTTCAGATAGTGTTTCCTGCACCTTCAGCAGAGACAGGTTAAGATTAGCTTTCCCAAAGTGGTGAGAGTTAAGAATTCCTGGCTTATGCACTGTGCTCAGATTCACTGACCCATGTCATATCTCAAAGACAAAAGCAGAAAAGACAGTGAAATGAAAATGCTGGGTGTCTTGGCACCACTTACAAATTTCTGATGGCCTAATGATAGCAGCACCATCAAAGCTCAAGTTGTCACCTGTATTGTTGTGCAGTTTCCCTCTTTTTAGAGGGGGTTTCATGCTGCTGTTTTGGCAGAGGATAACCACATCCCTTTGAGCTATCAAATGGGTACCAAGTACATGCCTGCCTGTCTTCTTTGTTCATAAATTTTTGCTTTAGCTCTTAATGTTTCAATCTGAGAAGGACTCTGAGCATCTCACCACTGATTTGTCTTCCTCATGTGCCAAATGGATTTCCAGACTCTCATTGCAGGGGTACTTTCTTAGGTTCCTCTTCTACCTTACCTGGGTTTCCTTAAGGCTGTCTGAGGATCTAAATACGCCTTGTGTTGCTACAGAGTGAGTGCAGGATGCCCTAGGGACAAATTTCCATTGAAAAAGCCATACTCCTGCCTTTTCCTCTGCCCCACGTCATGTGTCCCTGACTGTGGTAGAGCTCACAGAGGGATCAGGGCACTGATCTTCCTGAAAGCAAGCCCATTTAAAGAAAAGAATAGAAAAGAAAAAAGAAATAACATGATTTTTCATTCAGCTCTTTGATTTGGATAATGTAATTTCATGAGTGCTTTGTGACTCAAAGGTTGGGACAGGAACATTCTGCTCAGAGAGCAGACCTTCAACATCAGTTCAAAGAGTGAAACACACTGCTATTGTCTTAGGCAGTTTTGAGAATCTTAGCCTAAAAAATCATGTGATTATTTTATAGTAATAATCTCCCTGTCACCTTATTTGATCCTGTAGAAACCAACGTGTCTCTACTTCTACACATAGTGAAATTCTGATTTTTTTTTCAGGACTGTCTTTTGAAAAACTCCATTTAGTCTAACCACTTAGTCCATCAGCTGGAAGATTATAATCTCAATTACCCATGTATCCTTGTCCAAGATCTAATATTTCTCAAGCTTCCAATATGCTACAAAAATGTATCAAATACCATTAGTTGGGAACGCAACTGCTCCATAGCGCTCAGTTTCCATTGCTAGTCTTGCTGATCAATATTCTTAAAACCACAATCCTTAGCTGAAGTTAAATATAATTGTCCTATAGAAAAGATAGGGAGGAAAAATATCCTGGAATCTATTTGAAGGCAACTACAGCTAGCTGGGAGCAGATGATGAGGGGAAATGATACTAGATGAGCACAGCTTGTTCCATGAGTTCATACTTCATGGTTCCAGAAATAAAAGTACTTATCCCAAACACCATGTATATGGCTTTACTTTTGGATCTTTTTTTAAGCAATCTCATGACAGCATTATTGCCTCGAAACAATTAATCCCACCTAAAGGAACCAGGCCTAGGCTGTATCTATTCCTGCAGAAGGAGAAGCCAAATTAAGCAGAAGAGGTGTCTATGAGTAAAATGACACGGCATGAAAAGGTTCCTCCTCAGAAAAGGAAAATTTCTCATGGTTATAAGCATAAGTTTATGTTAATTAAGGACACATCTAGGGTTTGAAGGCTTGAGAAATTGGTATTACTCTACAGAATATATATGATCACTCTTAAGTATGTTGTGCCTGTAACTGCATATTACTATATGCTCCACACTATACTTAGCAAGTCTGTCTGTCAGAAAGCTCTAATTGCTTTATGTGTGAGAACATTAAGCTGCAATAAATTTATATACACAGCTGTTCCATTACTGTGGAACAAGTTTTATCTCCTAATAAATTGATGTTTCTTTTTAGTGTCAACTCAGCCCAAAATTTACACCCAAGAAAGTGAACCTTAACCTCACATAATTAGTTCAGTGACACCAGTGGTAATAGAGGGTATACACTGTACATCTCTTAAGCATATTGATGGAAAAAAGTTTTGACTTCTGTTAATTGTTTCTTGAAAGCATAATTGTGATTAAGAGCAGCTTTAATTGCAAAAGGAAAAAGAATCACAACCTTTAAACATACATTGCAAATAGCACATCTGCATTTACAAGGAGTTGCACCATAACAGGAAAAAAAACTAAAAGCCTTCTTTAAAATAGAGCAGGGGGAAAAAAAGGCATTGTGGTTCTGTGTCGAGTCACATTTAGGTTAATGGAACAGAAGCTTAGACTGCCCTGGACTTTTGATTAATATTTAATTAATCTTCTGTAGAAGACTCTGATTTGAATTAAACTGGGTACTAATAAAGGAACCAATTCACCAAGGAGTTCACATAAATTTGACCTGCCATTATGAGAATTTAAATTAAAACGGCCAAAGTTTTGTTTTCTGCTCATTTTATGCCTGGTCTATATCAAGTGCAAGTAATTTACTAGGAGTGATGTAACTGGAAAAGTGCAACAGGAATTGGTCACTAGTAATAGAGCCATAGCTACAATATGACATGCCATTTGGTTTGTTTTAAGTACCATGAGCTAAAGAGTTGTATTATTCTCTCAGTACCAGCTTTTACAGCTGGAAAAGAAGCATTTAGCTGTACACAACAAAGGGAAGTATAATTTGATTTTAAAAATACCCAGAACGGTTTCTAGGAGTTGCTTATACTTCTACATTGTCTCTTAATCAGAGCAGCATTGAAAATTATGCAAATGGAGTCAATTCCCCAGGTGCTGTGACTTCCTTGACCTCCCTTCCCTTGTGAGTAGGGGTGTAAGTGTTGCCTCACCACTGAAGTAAGTATTGCCTACTGTGAAGACAGGGAGGGGTGGAACTGCCTCAGGAAGGATTCTCCTTTTTATCAATCATGATGGATTATAAAAAGTATCTGTACAACTTCAACAGAGGAAAAATGAGTTTGTAGTTAGCTCACTCACAGTTTTTTCTGCCAGCTCTTTTCATAGTCAGGGTAGATGCCATCACCATCTTGTGTGCTAGTCAGCTCCTGACCTAGTGAGCAACTTTGACGTGACCCTCTCCATTAGTTTGGATGGCACCTAAATCCCACAGAATTTCTTCAAGTCTCATTACCAAATTCTCATTCAGATACTCTGACTTCAGCAGCCTGCTCTAATATCTAATTCATCTGGTGTTAGGTGTCTCCAGGGTAGTCCTGTATAGCTTGGCTCCTTTTGCAGTCAGTCAGTCACTGAGCTGAGCCCACACTGCATGCATTTGTTCTGGGGAAAAGGAACATTTCACAAATGTGTGTGTGCCTCCATTGTGCAAGGGCAAATCTGTTCTTCAACTGTGAAATCTTTGGCTAAGGTCTGGTTGTAGGTAGTCTGTGCAGTGTCTGCTGCAGATGGGGGTCCTGCTATTTGAGTAATGCTTAATGATGAAGAAATCGGGCAAAAATAATAAAAAGTAAATAGCAAAAGTGCAGCAAAATCAGATCTTTGTGGGTGCTGCTTACTAAGGATATTTATCATTCTTTCCTTGCATAGACTCTAATTCCTGGTTTTGGTTTCCCTGGAAAGCAAATTACTGTGTAGCTCAAATAGGAAAATTCGTGGGAACTGAATTTAATATGAGCTAGCAGCATAGCAACATAAACTGCTCTCTGGAAGCTATGTCTTGCATTAATTCTTTTTGGAAATTCCAATAGATACTTTTAGAGTTTCTCTTACCATTTTTATGGGAGAAGTAATTTGTAAAGAAGGTTGGAGCTTACACAAATTATGTACAAGGTCTGGTACTGCTTCTCTCTTTACAGGATCATGGCAGTCACACCTGTGAAAAAGAAATACTATGACCTGTTACAATATAACCCTTGAATTACAAAGTCACTACTACATTATGAGCTTATTTCCAAGATTAATCTTAAATACCAGTGCATTTTTGTGCTGATGTTTCATTAGCCTGCCATTTAACAGCTCATTGCATTAATAAGCCTCATTGTATTGAAAAAGATTTTTTAAAAATTAATTGCAATTCTTATTTTTTAAGATAATTGAAGAAGCTGCACTGAGTTTTGAAACTGAGGTAGAAAAAATGTGGTAGAAAAAATAGTTTTAATACCTTTTAAAAGTAAATGTATTTATTAAAATGGACATAGTCTTGTATATATACCTCTCAGACATTTCAGCCTACTAGGATTTTGCCTAGGGAAGAACGGTCAAAGCCAGTAGTAACAAGTCTTTAACTTGCATTAAATGGAACTGGCTGTGCAGTCTTGCTTATGGTAATAGCTACAGTTACTTGCTTATAATATGTTATCTTGTCTTCTGAGAGCATGAAAGAGCATTTTGTAGGTATGTGTCAAATTCTTCAGGTCAGTTGAGTTCATAGTTATGTAGGCTCACAGTTCTGTAGTCTAATTTTCTTCTGCTGGTGGAAGTTCTCCTTTGCTGGAAATACCCAAAGGAAACTCTAAAAAAGATGTGGAGAGTGTTGGAATGTCAGAGTACAGCTTAGCCTTCTGTCACTTCTTTAATTATACTTTTTCTGGTGTTGTAACAATGAATTCCTTCTATTGGAGAGTGGTTGTATAGGAACTATAGGTGGCCTGATTAGCTATTTCCATGGAATATCAATTGTTGCCAACAACTGTTTGAAAAACTCTGTTTTTATCTCACTGCAAGTGTGCCATCCCGTCAATGCCTTCAGAGTCTTAATCCTGAAATATGAGAGGAAGGAAGGAAAATATCTTAAATAATGAGTTGCAATGGCAACTTTTGTTTTGTTTTGTTTTGTTTTTGTTTTGGGGGGTAGCTTTTCATAGATATTTGTTTACTGTATAGATCAAATGCTTAGTGTGTCCTTTGACAAGTGCAGTCCATTAAATGCTTTATTCATGAACTGGGATCAAGGGATTGTCTCAGTTCTAGCCTGCTCTCTGAAATAAGATAATACAAGCAATTTCTGTTAAGTATTATGGTTTAGGAGAGTGCAGGGAAAAGTAAAAGTTCTTTAATCTCTTTGATCAGATTTGAATGGCAGTAAAATCTTATGCATTAATGCTTAAAATTCGAGATTTTATCAGCAATCATTTTAGTAAGTAGAACTTGAGCTGCTGTGCTGAATAAATATACTTCTCAGTACATGTAATGTGTTGATTTCCCTGGAGTTGCTCCATAATTCATTGTAGAGAAAGAATGAAGAAATAATAAACAACGAAAAGAAGAAACCGAGTGATATAGCTGTAAGTGGACATGTTCCAATTGGTATGATGTGCATCTTTCTGGCAGCCAGGGATAGCTTATCAGATAATTTCTATAGCAAATTGTTTCATAATTAATCCCTGAATTTCATACTGGTAACAAGAAGCCTAGAGCTGAAAATTATTCCCTACTTTTTCCCCCAAAACCGTGATCAGATCTTCACATGTCCATAAATTCTGAAAGATCTGTTGGATTCAGTGGGTCTAGACAGGTTTGCACTAGCTAAAGCTCAAGCCCAGAGATGCATTTTAGAGCTCTGTGCAGGAACTGCCTTTGCTGTTCTTTAGTTAGAATCACATATGTAGCAATTTCCATTTCCATAGCAAAGCTCACGAATTAGAGCTCTCACTTCTTTAATAGCGTTCAGGAAATATTTCTGGTTCCTATGCAGGGACCCATGAAGCGAGTGCAGCAGAAGGTTCTGCTTTACAGCAGCGTTTGTGCTGCTGGGCCTCCTGCCTCCAGTGTCTGAAATAGAATTACAGTACAATTTATTATATTTCTAATCATGCTGTAGAAGAAAAGGCATTTTCATGTTTTATGATCTGAGGCCCTGTACTGTGTGACTAGGCTGTTACATTTTGGGGTATCTGGCCTGTGCGAGTTTGAGCAGTAGTATGTGCTACACGGTCATGTTTGATAGCTGCAAAACTTTGTTTTTGGCACTTGCCACTTGGACCGAAATCTTTCTGATTAAAGATGTCAGGAAAAAAGCAGAATCTTAGAAATCCAGCTAGGTAATGATGACAAAATAAAGTGATATCAGTTTGGATATATTTTTAACAGGATGTCAAAACACATTGTCATCCAAATCCCCAGAGACACCATTATGGTGTCAAAATGAAACGTTATCAACCTAAGACTACAAGAATAACAACGAGAAATAATACTATTGTAACTTTGTAATGTACTGCCAATATCGTGCAAAATAAATTTGACGTGCTAAGTAGAATTACTTACTATATATGTATCATTTCTTCCTGTTTACTAAAAAGCATGTGGCAATTATGTTACCCATGGAAATCTTATAACATTTGCATAGCATTTACTGAAGTAATGTAAAAGTTGAGATACAAATTAGTCATCCTGATGAGACCTTGACCACAAAAACTGTTGTGTTGCAGTCCTTGGTTTATCTCAGACATGCCTATACACTTCTATACGCTTCAGAAACTAAGAAATTTAAGGCTTTTTTTTTTCATAAAAGAGAATTACAAATGGTAGCATAATGTACTCTGTAAAGAACCCTTAAAATTATGCTTAAGTAAATGAGATCTGTTCATTGTATGAACTTTCTACAGGGCTTTAAAAAAGGCTTTTGGCCATATATGGTTATGTGAATTCAAACACAGAGAGGCTGAGCAACTTCATTTTGTTCTAATAGTTTTTCTGCCAAAAGATTAAAGTGTTACATTGCTATGCCAGTTGACCATCACCTCCCACCAGGCATTCCTAGTACCAGATTTCTTAGGATGATTCATTTTCCACCTACCTTGAGCACAATTTAGCCATCTAGAGTGGATTCATCTGCCCTAATATAATTGTCTAAAACTATCCTGAGCTTGTCCCTCTACTCTTCTTTGTCAGTGAAAAAAGTAATGAGCTCTTGAGAGTAATTATTGCATCCAAAGTCAAGTACTGTGATTGCCCTCTGGAATAACTCATTTCTCTGTATTTCCCGTAGGAAGGGTCCAGGTGAGTAGTTTGAACTACATTCTTGCCTTTTAGGTGATTACAGTTGGTTGCAAAAAATTGCATCTTACCTTCTCCTGGTAAATAAATTAGCTTTGCCATAACCTTTATCAGGCTAATTGTCTTGGCAAAATATTGAAGTCACAGGTAAATGTTGTATTCTGTCTGCACTATGAGAGATACATGCTTTAGGGTTTCTGAAATCTGCACTTGGGTTCAGACTAAACAGCCCAATGGCAGGAAATAGTAGAATTCAGGATTTCTAATCCAGTGTTTCAAAGCATAGCAAGACCCTCTGCAATTACTGGGTGTCCTGCACAATACATCTGAAAAAGAATTCCTGAGGAAAAGGCATATTTAGTATTTCCAAGAGGAAAAATAAGTGAAATAACTTGCAAATATCTCAAGTACTAAAAGTTGAGTTCAACCTAACTCACTAAATAACCAACTGAATTTCTAAATAAAAGGTAATTGCTGGTTTTTTCTGTCCTTATCTGGAATTATTTTTTTAATACAACTGTAATTTCGCAGCAATTTATAGTTTTAAAGTCAATCAAGACAGTGTGGTGATAAACCATGATTAAAACATCTATTTACTAAAATCTTCATTTTTAAAGCACAATGCTGAAAAGATTTATCGAGAAATCATTTGTTTTGCAAGGTATAATACTGAGATTTGTTTCTACTCTCCATATTTAATTTAAAATCTTAATTACTTTTTATGCTAATCAGTGTAAATCTTAGTGATAAACTTCATAAGAAGGCAACAGTCGGGTGAATTTAGGCATCAATTCAAGTAATCAATCTTAGCTTTGATTTTTTTTTCTTGGTTGATTCATATTGTGTGCACAGGCACTGAATGATGAAATGATTAACAGTAACTTCTGATTTAAAGTTTAATTTACAGATTGCAACTTATCTAGTTTGAAAAATAAAACAATGATCCTACAATTGTTTGTGTTTTATATAGAGTTTCCAATCTACTCTTATCAAAGGAAGTCTCCTCAACTTTCACCTTAATTTGGTATCTTTAGGCCAAGTCATTTTTGTTTGTTCATTTTTAATGGAAAATTTCTCATTCTGCAGTTTGAAATTAGCCTATAGTTAAAGTAAGACATAATGTAAAATCAATCAAAATATTATTTGAAGATTTATAAGGCAATAGCACCTCTGTCAAAGTACATAACATAATTATAGTATAATTATGTTAGAGGATGGTAAGGACAGGGGAAGACATGTGAACTTGGTGTAATGTATTATCTTTTTTAATGTTCAGACATTTTAAAGAGGTGTCTTAGTCCATAGGTCAGTGTTTGTCTAGCAATGTATTGCTTAATACATTGTAGTTTAATGAATACTTTAAAACAAGAT
This sequence comes from Fringilla coelebs, assembly GCF_963513975.1. Lineage (NCBI taxonomy): Eukaryota > Metazoa > Chordata > Aves > Passeriformes > Fringillidae > Fringilla > Fringilla coelebs. The sequence goes on along the minus strand of NC_140028.1, from coordinate 139,465,445 downwards.
GTTATTTTTATTAAGGGCAAGTGTTCACAAGAGTCAAAAACACTCTATTCTATTTTGTTAGTTGCAACACCCTGGTACCTATTTAAAAAGTGTTTTCTCTAATTAAAGAGAAATAAACAGCATAAAATATTTTTTGGACTTCCAGTATAATTTATGTCAATGCATTAAGCAAGATCTAAATACTTCTAAAGTGAGGTTGTGCACTGAAACAGAGCTAAATTTCTCCATTTACACTATATTTTTAATGATGCATTGTTTAAATAAACTTTTTTTTTCCAAATCTGTTTTCAAATTTGGAACTTTTGAATATGTTGAATAATTTGAATGTCACTCTTGGTTTGTCCTTCAAATGGTGCAATCAGGAATTTTTTTTTCTATTTTTCAATGTTGCTAGACCCAGCACTGTTGGCTAGAGCTGGGCTCTGAAGCAGATTTTAGAGCACAGAGCCCAGTGTCAGCACCGAGCAGGGGTGAGATGTGCTGGAGGGGCTGGGCTCTCCCTACATCACAACATTCACACCTCACAGGTGCTGCTGGCCACGGACAGATGTTCCTTTTTGCAAATCCTGTTGTGTTTAAGAAGTGAGTGCTCCCCAGCTGCTTCTGCTGCCCCTCTGCTGAAGGCTTCTGCCCCCGTGTCTCATCCTGAGAGATCAGAAGGAGCTCTCCCTAAACAGCTTCTAGCAAAGCAGCTGGATTAGCCTAAATGGAAACAAGGTTGACATGGCCTGAAGCCTGCTAGGGATCTTCTGGATGATCCCTTCTGCTGGCACAGGAATGGCCAGCTGGGTCCAGGAGGGGATTTCTTCTCTGTGGGCTTTGTTAAATGTCTTTGTGTTGCTGTGCCAGGCAACTCTCACATTGGCACAGGATAGCCTGTGATGTCTAATTGTGGGTGTTCATCAGACCCAACAGCACTGGAGCCATCACTGTCTGTTGCAATTAGGACAAGAAGATTCTTAGGTCAGAGCCCATTTCTCACCACCTGACTTTGAAGTAATTTTGTATTTCATTTGGAATCAAAATGGCAAATTTGTCCCTTGCTTGATTGCTAGTATTTTTTTAGCTTTCTTTTTTTCATGATTTATTAAATCTTTCCCTGTGTATTTCTGCTATTTATTTAACATTCTCATAAGAAATTCACAATGAGATGTCTTGTATTTTCTTTTAGGTTTTGTGGTATTCTCTTTTTTCTTTTCCTTTTTGCTTTTTTTTCCTAACTGGGAAAGTGCAATACCCTATGAGAACAGCTGTAACAAGTTGTGTGTGGCTGAAAATTGGCTTGGCTTATATCTGCAAAATCTAACAGCTCTAAAGTAAGGCTTAGACTGTGTGATAACCCAGTAGCTGAGTGTCTGTTTTCAGATGTTTATAGCAAGCTCCTAAAATCTCTGCTTTTCCTTTTAGTAGAAGAATTCCACTGAAAAGTAAGACTGGATTTCAGTCTCCGGTGTGCAGGCTCTGACAGGCTAATAAGGAAGAGTGATGGTGGCAATAAAAAGGGTCTTGGGTGCATTCTTCGTATTTCACTGGCTGTAAAATGATGGCCCTGCTACAGAAGGGCCACAGAGGGACTCAAAGTGAAATCTAGTCTGGAAAGTTTGAAGAGACTGTTGTGGTGAAGTGACCTCCCCATCAGCCCCACCTCTCCACACTGTTTATGGCCATCATATCAGAAGCAAGTGCTGAATTTCGAGCATTTGAGGTTACCTTTTTAATGTGAAGAAGTCAGGTGTATATTTTTAATTTTTAATTACTTTGTCTGTTGAAATTATGTAAAATGCTCATCTAAACACAATGTCAAAATTTGGAAATTAATTTTCTTCACTAAAGAAGAAAGTGAGTGCATTTGGAGACTTATGTACTTCATGGTATTGCAGTTTTTACCACTGCGAAGGTAAACTGGAATGACACTAAAATTCCAAATGAGCTGATTCCACATGCATACATATTGACATAAATCCTAAAGTTTAAATCCTGTTTTGATGGAATTACTATGCTGAAGTGTGTAGGTATGTGTAAAGGTAACATGCTATATCTTTCCTGTCACATTAAGCCAATCCCTGAATTTAGCTGCCTTTAAAACCTCCTGACTTTAAAGGATATATAATGCTCAGTGTTCATTTAGTAAATACGAAATGGCAAAAGAGGATGAGTTTTATAACAGGGTGAACAGTAGAAATAAGCCAAAATTTAAAGAGATCTGGGGGGAAAATGTCTGGTAGAATGTATACCCTTCAGCATGCAAGAAGCTGCCCTTGTTAGAAACTAACTTTGCATGCATAATTAATTTGAGCTGCACATTTCGTTTCTTACAACTAGAAGAGAAATTTAATTCAGGTGTTTGGTGAACATATGGGGGATTTACTGTGAATTTATGACCTGTGGTTTGAGTGTAAAAACCCAAGATACTAGCTGATAAAACTTAATGAAGCTTGTGCAGAGAAACTATTTTTATTTGCAGTTTTGTAATTCATACATTTTTTTGTTTTTAACACCTCTTCTCTACCTTTTTATGCCTTATTCCCAATAAATTCTTTGACAGTTAAGAAAAACAAAATTAGTGTGGAATAGGGCTTTTTATGCCTCTTTCCAGGTTACAACCACAGTATATTTGTAGTCTAACAAATCTGATCTCTTGCCCAGCTAATTTTTTTAATCAGATGACTGTAGGAATTCTGTAATCATGTAACAGCTCTCTTATATGGCACTGTCCATGGTTGCTCCTGTTTGTGTACCATGTCTGTATGTGTTAATATCCATGTGTTCATGAAAAATCTGATGTCTCAGAAAAGGACCATATGTAGGGCACAATGGAAGGAGAGGACCAGTCAAATCAGTTACACTAACTTAAGCCTGAGGAGTGGCATTTAGATGTCAAAAAATAAACCACAGAACAAAACAGGAAAAGACCAACCTGCTCTGGCAAGCTGTGGCAGGAAGGAGGGAGTACAAACTGTGCTGCTGCTTGGCCCTCATCGCCCTGCGCTCTGTGGGCACAGTCATCTGTGTCACTGGTGATTAACAAATCCGCTTAAAGTGAGCAAACCAGCAGGCTGTGCATTGGGACGTGCTGGGAACTTCAAGGCTGGTAAAGGGCACACTTTCATTTCATTTTATGTCCATGACTTTTTGAAATAACCTGACAGTTTCTGCTTATTCACCCTCAAGGGCCATCTGAAACAGACAAATCCATCTGCTTGGGGTTAAGCACTGTGGCAAGAAGGTGCTCGAGTTCCAGTAAATGTAGCAGAAGTTTTTATATTAGATTATCACCGCTCTACTTTCTGTTGGGCTGTTTCATCCTGCTCAAGTGATGAAGAAAGGGGCCAATTTTTGTAGGCATTCAGTTAGTCCTGTACTTTGGTGAGGATGTGTGCCACCAACCACGGTGTGGCCACATTGTCAATCCTCAGTGTGATGGAAATAAATTTGTTTCCTGCTCCTCCTCTGTGTGTAAACAGAGGCAGATACAAATTCAGACCTTAATTTTTAATATGACACAGGTAATCTGTTCAAATGAAAAGGAATTTATATCATACAAATGGGTGGTAGTTATTTGCCAGCTTGAAGCAAATAAGAACCCATCTGTGTTTTATTACTGCTATCCAGAGATCTAAGCAGCCGGTCAGGGCGGCGAGGCCCCGGCGGCTCAGCTGTGGGATAGAAGATTTCAAGGTGTGAAGAACACTGTTTGTTTACTAACCTTTTGGTTATTGTAGTTAAGTTGCAACTGCCTGGTGGTGTTGTTAAGACCTTTTTCCATGCTTTTTCAGGCCAATAAATTTTTTCCCAAAGCTTCAGTCGTCCCTGTTCAGCGGCATGTTTGTATCTACTTTATCACATTGAAAATCTGACTGTTTTGAAAGGGATACAGCTCTGCACATCAGTGCATGACATCACACTGAGACATTGCTTAATGATCTGAGACCCTGATGGCCATTGCTGCAACTGCTTGTTCCTGGAAATATATGACAGCCCTGGCCTATCTGAGTCTTGCTTACCATTGCATTTTTAGTCTGTGCTGCTGGTGGTGTGTTATGAAGCAGCACTCAAAAAACAACTGATTGTGAAATGTGCCATCTGCAGATGGAAGGCAATGGGGTGCCAAGTAGAGCTGTGATACAAGAAAGCACAGATGCTTTGCAACCCGAGTAAACTTTGGCCCTAAAAGCCTTTCCTTGAATTTTATTTATTTTAAGAACATTTAACATTGAGAGCACTTTGATAGAAGAACATCACTGGTATCTGATGATAGGAGGTGCTAATTGTCTTCAGTAAATTCACAGCCATCCTGTGAATTTGCCTATTATGCCTATTAAGTAGGCATAAGGGAAGGCTGGCTGGGCAAGCTGTGGTTACTGTAGAGACTTGTAAATCAGTTTTGCTAAAATTTTAAAGCTAGCATAGGTTAAATCTTCAGTAAACTTTGGATGTATTTCAAGGTAAACTCCTTCCTTCCTGCTAGTGGTTCTGAATTCTTTGAGGTGGATCTGCCTTCAGATTTTCAGTGCATTTGAATGAAGGACTCCAACAAAACATGGCACATTTATTGAACTTTTGAGGACTTTCCCCATACACCCACATTGGGAATTTAAGCAGCAAGAACACCTGCAGCCTGCATCCTAGTAGTCTGCTGATATGAGCCTATCTTTCTTGGGTCAATTCATCCAAGAAGTCAAAATTTATTTTGCTTTAGACCAGCTAAGGACACTTCACATGGGATATAATTTGTTTGCTCTGCCCCAAGGGATAATGATGTGACTTACATAAAGATTTTTAGATAAAGCAGAACATCTTGGGATCTGAAAAGGAATAAAGTTAGGTTTGCACTGTTGACTCCAAAATTTTATTGGTGTCAGTTTTCCCTAATGATTATGATTTTTGCATTTTCCTCCTTCTAGAAGTACTAATTGGGAGTTGAATGAGATACCAAGTGGGTGTACCAAGTGTTCCTTGAGTGCAGAGGGAGCGCAGTGGGAGACATAAAAACCAGCAAAAAAAGCACTGATGATAAGAGTAACTGGATGAAGAAAGGCATGGAAAAAAAGAGGTGACAGCATGGCAGCCCAGGACAGAGTTGTGCAAGCCCTCAGTGGTGAGAAGATTAAGGCAGCTGTAATTTAACCTAGAGGATCAGAACAAGGTTGAATTGAAAATGGAAACCAAAGGAGGCGAATATTCTAAGGCCTCAAATAATCTTTTAAGAAATGTATCTTAGTGCTTCCTTAGCTGTCTGCCTTTTCCTCTTCTAAATAAAAAATGTTTAATTTTATTATTATTAGCCCACTGACTTGATCTCACTTTCTGCTTCTTAGAGACTTTTTGAGCTCGAAGAAATTTGAGGAGATACAGAAATGCCTTTTCTTAATTTTGCTCTTTTTTCTTCTGTGAAATAGTTCTTTTTATAATTCACTTCTTTTGCAGTTTTCTTAATCTGAGTCATGTCCCTTGCTTTTCAGATAAAATAGAAATATTGTTAAAAGATTTATCTTCTCTGCCATTATCAAACCTTTAATAAGTTTGAATAACTTTTCTTAAATCAGCATGACTTCTTTTTTCTTTTCATTTTTTGTAAGGCTTTTTTGGCATTAAAATAAGTCCTTAGGTCTGGAGACAAGTTGATCATAAATCCCAGGATCTTCCTTGTCCTTTGTAACTCCTCTCTGCAGTGTCTGCAGGATGTCAAGTTCATGCATTTGCTGTTTGGGAAAAGACACATTTTAGCTTCATGGCATGGGCACTATGCATTTATTTTCTTGCTATTCCTCTGATAAAGTAATTGTTTTAATGAATAACTATCACACAATGTGCAGAAGCCCTCAGGTCTGCAATAACCCTTCCAGTATCCCATTTTGGGGCTGGTGCAGTGTACCCTGTAGAGTGCACAAAGTTTAGTGCAGTACTTTGGAGTTCACCTTCTGTTTGTCATTGGATAAACTGCATCAGTGTCACTTCTGCACTGTGATCCCTAAAATCTGAAACAACTTTGATTACAGAACCCTGATTGTTTACCCACCATCTTGAGTACTACAAGGTGTCTATGGATGGCATTTTTCCAGTAATTTTTGCACAGAAATTCAATGACTTTTCTCTTTCACACATATTCTTATGCCTGAAATTTCAATATTTACTATATTTTTGCTTTTTTAAGTGCAATTTATCATGTAGGAAACACCTGTCTATGTAGAAAGCAGTGGACTACTTGTTTGTTGGATTAACAATAACAGTTTTAAAAATCAACAGACCATTCAAAAGTGTCTTGTCTTATATTGGATTGTGATGAATCCCTTTAAAATGTGAAGTGTATAGCAATGCATGGGAAAAAAACAAGTGGTTGTATAGTAAAGCTGGGCAGAATTTGACAATAAGGAATAAATTTACATAAAATAAAACTGTAAATGGAGATAAGCTGTTTCACAAAATGAAGTTGAATTAAGGAAATAAAATTAGCAACACACCTACAATGAAGTGGAAATCTTGAAAATACCAGTGTTTCATTCCACCTGTTCTAAATTAAGCTTTCTTTTAATTGTACTTTTCAAAATGGTAATTTGCACATAGAACTTGACTTACCCTACAAATAAAGCATTTCCTAAAGCCCCCATTTGGGTTTTAAAAAAGCACGGGGAAAAAAAAAAACTTCTCTAAATTCCTTCCTTTTCTTTGCCTTTGGCTTTAAATAAATTTTGAAAATAAATCAACCCAAACCACTTCAAAAATTAGCCTTTTCCAGAACCATACAAATTTTTCTGTCTGGCCAACCAAGCACTGATAAACTCTATTTATTGGCACTGAAAAGAGTAGGAGGTAATGTCTCAAACATCTACAACCTCCAATCCCCTGCACCTACCAGTCCCAAAAGACATGGAAAACAGTCACAAATGGGCTTCTAGAATTGTCTCTTTTCATACAAAAGAAGACACCGGATATAAATTCGCTGTGTTTTATTGTACCCTAAGAAAGGAAATCTATGGAATTGCTTTCCATTGTCTCTCTGCAGATTTCTCCTTTGAAACAAAGTAATAGATGTCCATTCCTCATCAGCTCTTTTGAAATAAACAACAAAATGCAGGGCACAAGAAGCCCACAAGAATAGATTAAAAAGCTTCTGGTTAGTCTTGATATAGCATATTTGTTTGTCAGGCTTTCTGTGGTTCTCACATTAACATGTTTGAAAGAGGGGGGTTGTAGGGTCAGGTGAGAGCTGCACAGCTGGAAAAAATGTCAACAAGATTAATAAATACCCACTTTCTCCCTTCTCCATGAAATAAGCCATTCCTGTGCATATTTCATTCTGTGCACATGGTTCCGTGTACACCTGCGCCGTGGAGTGTGGATTACTGGGTATTGTGGAAAAACTGATGGTTTTGAAGGATTGAAGGCTCTGGGTGTGCTGGTTTGTATCAGTACCTCTGGGACTGAGCCCTCCCCAGCCACCAGTGTCTGTGGGGCCAAGTGAAGCCAGCTCTCATCCGCTACCCAGATCCATTCCTGCCTATGGCCCTGTCAAATGGATGGCTTTTTACTGGCCCCCAAGCCTTTTAATGCTTTCAGACTGATCAATTTAAAAGACTTGTTAAAAACAGAACTAAGGGATGACAGGCTCTTATTGATTGGGGAAAATAACCAAATTTTATATAGGTAGAGCCTCCAGACATTGTAATTAATTTGATGTGAATAAAGATCGGATAGTACTACAGTTTATTGATCGGGGAAAAGTATCTTTCTTGTTTATTCAGTATCAGAGATCATTAGGACTTTTAATTTCCCTTTATGTTAAGTCTGACGCTACTATATCTATTCTTCTTCCTTCTCTAGGAGTGACATATACTGAAAAGGTGCCAACAGCTTATGATAATTTTTAGAAATATTCTTATTTGTCTTGTGCTTGCAACATCTGAAATTTCTTTATTAGACCAACAGCATTAATAATCTTTAAAAAAGCTAAAGAACTTTGGACTTAATGCCTGTAAATTATTTTCATGTCTGCAGTCCTGCCCTGCAGCAGCAGCCCCTGTCCCAGTCCCAGGGTGGCAGTTCCCAAGTATATTGATCATTTCCATCCTTCCCCTTTTAGCAACAGATCGACCCCCAACAACCACGACCGGATACAGCGCCTGCGCCAGGAGTTCCAGCAGGCCAAGCAGGACGAGGACGTGGAGGACAGGAGACGCACCTACAGCTTCGAGCAGCCGTGGGTGAGTGCGCAGGGCTGCCAAAGCTGCGACGCTTGGCTGACTCCTGCTCTTCCCGGGTGGGTTGGGAGCAGACCACAAGGGAGGCAGGGTGCTCTGCCTCCACGCTTCTGCCCTTGCTGTGATCCCCCTTTTTGGTTCATTGATGTTTACTTCAGTTCTAAACTTCTTCAGCCATCTGTCATGGGTGCAGACAGCAGTATTTGCTCTGTGGTTAGACCCTTGACTCTGGGAGTTAGTGCTTGGATTAGTATCAAAGGCAGTACCTATTGATCTGAAATTTTTAAGGAAAACCAGAATAAAATACATACCAGCAATAAATAATGGAAGATATAACCTTGTAAATGCTATTTTCTCTGAAGCAATATCACTGTGTTTAGTTATTTTCATAAAGGCAGAACTATGTCTTTTCACAGTAAAAGAGAGATGAGCCTCCTTTACAATAGTTCCTCTCTGACACTTACATTAGCTGAGACAGTTCTGTATTGAGATATATGTCCTAATTGATCTTTTAAATCCTGTTCAAACTGATCCAGTAATGTGATACAATTATTTAAATACATGTGCTTATCTTGATTAACATAATTGAATGAATTAGTGCTGCTTTTTAATCAATTACATATCCTGAATAAGGATCCTTTAAATATGAGGCAAAAACTGTAATTTTGTTGAAAATTCCATTATAAAGACAGTGAAAAATTTGTTTGTGTTCCCAAAAAAGTGGAACTGTGTGGTGACCATAGCATAATCTCTCAGCCTCCTCTGAAGCAGGTGAGGGTGGTGAGTTTGAGTTATTGTTGTTCAGCAGTGCCATGCACACAAGGCCAAGGTGGAGAATAGCCAAAGTGCCACCATGTCTGCGTATGAAGTCACTGAGAACAACACTATCAGGATATAGGCTTCTCTTTTCTTGTATTAGACAACATCTGACTTCCTCTGAAATTGAATAAATAATATAAACTCCTTTTTATGAGCAGATGCTTTCAGTTTGAGGTGGGGAAGATAATGTGCTAGCTCATCACAGGAACAGTTTAGCCATTTGGGGTAGTTTGGGGCTGGGTGTAGTTGATACCTTCTGTTACACATATCAGCTACTGTTTGGTTTCCAAATGAGAGATTTCAGCAACATTCTTGGGAAAACTGTGTATGAGAAAAGGCTTGCACTCTTGAAGACTTGGGAACTTAACTACTGAAGGTCATGGGCCAAATTGTTGTATATCTAAATGCCATAGCAACTTAAGACAGTCAGCTTGGCTTTTCTTATACTTTCTTGTAATGAACAAGAAGGGAATTATTTGGATGACAGACTGATTACCTTAGGAATGGAATAATTTCCTAAATTCTGGGTCAGAACATTGACCTTTCTATTTTCTCTTATTCAAACAAATGTAATCTCTCTGTTTACTCCCCTTCTGCAGATCATGCAAATGAGCTCAAAGTGACTAATTCAGCTTAATGTATTAATATTAGTTCTGAAGCTTAGTGTTGCTTTTGTAGGAGCTGCTCTGTTGTTAAATACAAAGGTGACCAAATGTTTTATTTTAGATAAATGCTTTAAAAAAACATTGCCCAGAGTCTATTTGACTTATAATTTTATTTTTCCATGGTGTACTCCAGCCTTTCAAGATCACAATGCTTGGAAAGGCTAAAGCAATGATCTCACTCATTTCAGCACTTCACAGTCATTTCAGTTTTAAAGAGCCATAACCCTCTTTATAAGGAGTGTGTTGTACTACTTTTACATGTTAGTCTAAAATGATGGACTTTCTTGAGACAACCTCTCAAAACAGATCCAGATGTGTTATTAAATACCGATGACACCAAAAAAATGCAGAATTGGTTGATAATACACGTGTAGGAAAATACTTAGGTACATTCATCAGCGTCTTTTCAGTCTTCTCCATCTGTGAGCTCTTGGTTCCAAACCACAGCAGTGCAAAGTGCAACTGTACGTGGGCCATTGTTGAAAAGAGTGTTTCCACCTGAGGGAGATGAGTTGTGCAGCCTACATCAACAAAAGGCTTTGCATACAGAGAAGCCTCTGAGCCACAGCGGCCAACTCTGACCCGGTTTGGATAGAAAGAGAGGAAAAGCCCATCCTTGGAGAAGTGTGTGCTATGAGGTGATAAGTAGTTTGCATTTCTCATTACCAAGCTGATGGGATGGTTGAGGATAGGGGATGAAGTGCTGATATGATGGGGGACTGTTGGTTACTTTAAGGAAGTATAAATGATCATGGAGTTTGCAGTGGAAGTAATGGATGCTGATGGAAATCTGGCAGCTCTGAGGATATTCAGAGGAGCTCAATGCCTCAGAAACCCCCTCATATATTATGAAAATTGTCCTGTAAACCTCACCAACTCCAATTCCTCCCAGATTATTAATGGCCTGTGACACAGGAGTCCAGTTACCTGTAGCAGATACCTTCAGTCTCCTCCCTGGTGGGAGGCAGATCTCATTCCGTGGAGCACAAGTGGTTCTGAGTGGCACCTGTGGGTGCCTGGCCCATCCCTTCCTGCTGAGGCCCATCAGGGGAAGGTCATTTCTTTGTACTTGAGCAATGCAACAGCACTGGACTTTTTGCTCTACTGTGTTTGTCCTGCCAGTAAACAAAGTACTTGACTGCCTGCGAGTGTTGAACAGCATCAGGCAGCTGAACAGACACAAAAAGTGATAGTGCTGGAATGAGATGACACTGTCTATTAAGCAGCATAACATTTCTGCTCAAGGCCATTTGAATGACACACTGTTAGGGTTTAAATAACTGCCTAAATGTTGCAACATCGAGCCATGTCTAAAATTCACTGGTTCTGTAAGCTGAGTCAAAGCTTTATGGAAGGGATTTTTGCATTTGTTTATTTTAGGATGACTTTCTCAGGCATCATAGCTTTTCTTTTTTTTCTTTTATGTGGTGCTTTTTATCTGTATTTCAAAAAGTGAGGTGCAAGAGGCTTTCAAGGGCAATACTATAGGCCTGATGTTGCATGGAAAAAAAAAAAAAGGATAAAAATAACATAAAACTTAATTAATCCATTTTAATCCTGCTGGTGTTAATTCCAGTCAAAGTGCAGAAACGTGTATCTGGACATGTAGAATTGCATGGAATTACACTGTGTCTGCTAATATTTAAGGCCCTTGATGTTGCTATGACACTTTTATACCAATGAGGATTCTTTTGGGACTGATTTTTCTGTTTTGTACCAAAGTTGAGCCTCTGTTTTCTGTGCTTTTCTGGATTGTGTTAGGTCTGCTGAGGCTTACCTTGTACCAGTTCCAGACTTTAGGGGACTTCATTATAATTTGTTCCATATCTTGTATTTTTGCCTAGTCACATCTTGATTAACAGACATACCCACCCCTTCAATAACAAAACCACAGCTCTGTAGCCCTAAATGCCATGGGAGTGAACAATCCAATTTTAAAAAAGAGCATTTTAAATCCATGGAAAACACTACTGCTGCTTGCCAGTCCTGCTTGTGGAAGCACACCAGTGATCCAAAAAAGCCACAAAGATGCTTGAAGGACAAAAGTTGGTGCTTTATTTCATCATATTCAGTACAATAATTGGTGCTGAAAATGGGAGGTGGCAAATTCCATTCACAAATACATTCATCTGCAGTCAACCCGGGTCTGTTTGAATGACAGGGAAAATCTGGTGTTGGGAGAGCAGCTGAGCAAAATGTACTTTAAATATTTAGGAGTCAAATAAAAATATGCTTGATTTTCTAAAGATAACAGCTAACTAGGTCATAATATCATAATATATACGCTACCTGACTTGTCTGAGTATAGCTTTAATCACATGCACAAATTTGTGAAAAGTAAATAATTACATGATTTTCATAGAGAAAAGACTCCAGGAGTCCTAGTAATATATATATACATGGCTTGATAATTAAAGGCTCAGAAGGGCTGGGATTTTTTTTCTGCTTGAGTATTTTCTGCTGTTTGTTGGTGTGGAGGTCTTGTCTCTATAGAAAAAAACATCTTTTTATTCTGTTTAATATACTTATTTCTTATCCCTGTAGTTAAGTCCTTGACCTTCTCAAAGCCAAATTAAATTTTAAATAGTCTAAAATTCTTTAGGAAACATTTTTATTGCTATAACTTTGGCGATAACATATTAATATTACCTGAAAAAAATGAATAACAGGCTATTCAATACAAACATTGTAAAGTTTATGTCAGTCTGTAAATATGTAGAATTACTGAACATATTAATGAGAAAGAGAAGTATTGTAATAATTCTATTATTAATCCATTTCAAGCATCTATTTTAGGATATTTTATGCAAGATATTAGGCAATATCCAACAGAGTATTGCAGTAGACAAAAACCTTAGAAGCTAAATTGCAGTTTCTCCTATCTCACAATCTCTTTTAGAGAGGAAACTAAAATTATTATTATTATAATAACTTTTAGGAAAGTGTATCCACAGGTAATTTCTCTTTACCTGTGTAGTTAATTTCATTTTTATACATCAAATCTGCAAAGGATTTAATAAAATACCAGCAATTTTTGCTAAGGTTTAGGCTCTAACTTTTTTTTTTAACTTTTTTTACCCACTAGCTTTAATCTACTGATATATTTGAAATTAAAAAATGAATATATAAGATTTTAAAATGAAATTAAGTCATTTTAGTTAGTTAAAAAAACATATTTATAGCTCACAACGAGCAAAAATACCTCAAGCAGAATATCAGGGCTTAGTGGTTTGTTTTTGCCATACTGAAGATTTTCCTTCTGCTGTTCCTCATACAGAACAGAAATCATTGTTCCATTCTGTTCAGCTTCCTACATATACACCATAGAAATGTACAGAAAGGAATGGGATTTTCTTATTACATGTTGCTTGAGTTAATACATGCACCTGTTGGCAATTTTTAAAAGACATGCTGCTATATGTTCTGTTCACCATAGCAACATAAACACAAAGATGGAAGTAAAAACAGTTTTCAAGGACATCTCCCTGAGACACTGAATGTTCTTTATCATTCTGAATTTTGATATACACAGTTACTGGATTGTCTGTCATCTGTGCCAAGTACATTTACACATAAAGCAGGCATGGTCATTTAATCTTATCTATTTCTAATTAGTGCTGCACCATGAGAACCACAGACTTTTGGGGGGCATTGTGCCTGCCAAGTTCCCAGGTGAACTTGAAACTTCTTGGTTAAACACCAAGATTAATCTGGGAAAAAAAAAATTAGCACATTTATTTTAATAAAGTAGTGGTTTTTTTTAATAACTGGGGAAGTAGTAAGAGACTTGCTCCTTTAGTTATCTCCTTGTTAACTATTTCTTTATCAACCCAAAGAGTTCTGTGAGTCTGAGTTAGCCCTTCTCCCAGCTTGCTCCTGTTGTCCTGTTGTTGGCTGTCAGATAGGTGTGTCACTGTCATTGGTAGATCTCCTCTCACCTGAACTGGTTGGGTCTCCCAGAAAAGCCAGTGCCCTGGATGGCCCCATGTTCTCCTCTCTGTACTTCAGTGGCAGCTCTGATCTGTGCCATTCCTAAAGGGTTCCCTGCTACCACCACACAGAACTACCCTGTGTGGGTACAAATGCCACTGTGCAGGGACAGAAGCTGTGTGGGCAGCCCCTGGGATAGGTAGGAAAAGAGAGGAGGGACCTTTGTCCCTAAAAAATCTTGCCCTGGACTGCTGATAATGGTCACTGCAACTGGAGGCACGAGGGTTACATGTTGTTACCGAGCTACTCCCTGAAACAGAACGTGTAACAAAAAATGTTTGCATAAAGTGAGAAGGTAGAAACTTTAAACTTTGCAGCCCTGGCTTTAAGTTAATGCATCTTTGGGAAGAGAGCTGTGTAATTCCATCTACCTTAAAGCACAGTTTTATATGCTGAATATTGTTTAACAGTGCTGAATGCACTACCATTGCCACTTAAATGTATTGTGGAAGACATGAACATACATTTATTTGTATAACTCAGCCTTGATTGTTATTGTGGCCTTGACCACATCCTAATTTAAAAGGTCAGTGCTTGTCATACATCTCATTGCAAGCAAGGCCAGAGTTCTTATCAATCTGTTCTGTGAGGACCGAGCTGTTGCCAGCTTTGTTGGATGGTTTCAGGTTGTTATAATTGTACTTAGCCTTGTGTTGATATCAGTGTTATAATTACTGCATTACGTGTGTTCCTTGTACACATTTTTTTCCTCTGTTGAAAGATCTGAAAATAGTGCAACATTCTTTTTCTTAATTTTCTCCATTTTATGCTAACATAAATGGACTGGGTATTTATATAGATGTGTGTTTAGGAATGGATTTTATTAAAATTTGTGTGCATAAAAGCATACTATGAGAATTAAGATAAAATTACCAATTCATTTTTGAAGAGCAAAGTTATTTATTATAGAAATATTTTTTGTTTAGTTACTTTAATCAACAGCACATTGAAAAGTTATGTCACTGTATGGAGATTCACATTTTACTGAGCAAGTGAAGGGTCCAAAATGGACTATATTAAGTCTTTATATCATCATAACCATGTATCAAGGGCATTCACAATGGTATCACTGAGGTTTTGAATGAAAAGTTTTGAAAGAACTGCCTTTTCATTAATAAGATGGTTGAATGTACCTGTCTATGTGTATATATGTTATGATATGGAATTTATGATTGCATACAAAGGGAGGATTTTAGTGTCTCATTGACATATTTTTGGATACTTGAAATGAAATAATAGATTCAACTATATGAACAGCTTATTGTAGATGGGAACAACTTGCAGACTAAATAATGTCCTTTCCAGATTAGCTAAGTATTGCAAATCCTCTTAATTTGACAGGGCATCCCTTCAGTAAATCAGATAATGGATTTGAGATGTTTGCCTTTAGACCCATCAAATTATAAATGTTGTCCATTAGATGAAATTCTTTCTGAACTGTAGAGAATCCAGACCTGACTGCTCAGATCCTGTCATTCTGGCCATGCACTGCAGCAGGCAGACAGGAGTGACAGCTCCTGCCTCTATTGAACCATTGGTTCCTCTGTGCATTAAAAAGAAATATCTCTGAAGTTACATTTTGATCTTAGTCCATTCATACTCCATTAGGACTTTCAGAGCCTCTGTCCCTTTACTGCAGGCTTTTGTGGTAACTTCATCTCTCTGCATGTGAGTGTGTGTGTGTGTGGAGAGATGATGCGTTTTATTGTCCTGTATATACCTAAACTGAGCAGCAGCTCAATCCTATCTCCACCTTTTTGGTGAGTTAAGCATTCTCTGTACTGTCAAGTTCTTTAATCCATTATATTTACAGCCAACTGAGAAAAGTTAAACTCTTTTCAAATAAAGAGAAGCAATTCTGATTTCATGTCTTATCTGTGATAGCTACTTTCTCTCATATGACATAACGTAGCTGCAAGCTTTCCAATGTTGTTGAAGTGAAACCCGTGAAATTAGGAGATTGGCTGTAAAATCTTAGTTTAAATGTTTTTATTCTTTATGGGGAAGTTGATAGGGGAACTTTTGACTTTCCCTCTGGTTTGCTGTAAGCTGCTTATAACCACACAGGAGAAAATTCACAAATAAACCCTATGATTTTCAGGTAATCACTCCCTTCCATAAGCTGAGCCCTTCAATAAAATACCAAATGTCAGAAGACTCTCAATAAAGTCAAGAAAGTTGGAAATGTTGACATATGCAATAACTGAAACGCTGCTCTGTATGTGTAGCCCTTATTTAATATAGTGGGAAATCTCTGTGGGGGTTGTTGGTTTGGACATACATATGTACAGCTTATTCATCTCTAAGAAAATTTCCCACAAGGCTGACACATGATTCTGTTTTCTCGATTTGTTGCTTCATCTCACCATTCCTAAAGTATTTTTTCATTAGAAATGCTGTTTTACTGAGGTTTTTACAGAGTAAAAAGTAACCTATTCTGAAATAGACATTACTGTTACATTCAGGATTCTCTTAAATGAGTTCACTGTTATTCCTAGTCTGTGCTTTCACATTCTGATTCTTTCACCCAGTAATCTTCTTATAATGGGAAAATTGTATGTGTTAAATTCTGAGCTGAGACTGATGCTTTGTCTGAAGTGCATTCTCATTGGCGACAAATTTCTAAAAGTTGTACACTTGTTTAAAACTTGTTGTTTCTGGCTACCTGCAAGTGCATGACTACAGTCAGACACATGTCACAAATGACAACTCTAGTTTCTAAAACTTGTCTTCTATGTGCAAAGCTTTTGTAAATCTTTTTTCTCTTGCATATATTTGTGAGCCATCTCTTTCTGCTGCAGAAATTATAATGGAAAAAAAAAAACCAAGAGATGTTTATTTAAGGAAAAGCAGAGATAAAAAGGCAAAACATGCTTTTAAAAGTAAGTCTGAGAAAAGCTGTTTCAGTCCCAGGCTCAGACAAGTGGTTATACTCCCTAACCTCCCCATATTTAAACTTACACATTTTGAATAGTACTGGTAATTTTAAGGAGAAAAAAACTAATGCTCAGTTTCTTTCTAGGCAAAACCTTATTAGTAAAACAACAAGAAAAGCCCATAGCATTCTTTGATTTTTGTGACACTTTATTTTGCAAAATGAAATCACAAAATCTGAATAAAGTGATAGGTATCTCTACAAAAGTAAACTTTTCCATGTTCCAAAGTTTGAATCCAGCCATTCTGTCAGATCTTGACCTGTAATACTCTCTATTCTCAGAAAGACCATCCATTTTCACTTGCTTTTAGTATTGGCTTACACGTTTCAAATTGTTACCTCATCAAGATCCTACTCAGAGTTACAGGAGTCCTCATTGTCCAGAAGACATTTGCTGAATTTATCTTTTTGATCATATTGAACCAGAAAATGTTTTCCCAGTCATTGGGCCAACTGAAAACTAGGATGGTTCCACTAAGGCAGAGCATCACTTGAGTGTTTTGGTGAGGTTCAAAGGAGCTGCTGTTCTCCTTCCCCCCTCAAATCCTTAGCGGGGTGTAGAACTTAGCATTACCTTGGCTAGGTCATCTCAGAGTCTTAAAATCTGTTCCACTGATTTAATTTAAATTACAGTATTGCCATAAAAACATAACACATTCTGGATGAGTCTTTGCTCATACATCTCAAAAATAGTAGGTCAGAAACAGAATTGGTAGCACAGGCCACTGTTACGGGTCAGAATTTACCCTAATTATTGTGCAAGAGCTGCTTGAACTGCATGTTAAAACAACTGTCGCTATGTTTGTGCAATAGCAACTTAAATGATAGCTCTTTTGTGGGTGTTTTTCTGCTTTGTTTAAGACACTTTCATTTTGTTTTGTAGCCAAACACCAAAACATACTCGCAGAGTGGCAGGCACTCTGTGTCAGTAGAGGTCCAAATGCAGCGGCAGCGGCAGGAGGAACGAGAGAGCTTCCAGCAAGCCCAGCGCCAGTACAGCTCCTTGCCCAGGTATGGCAACTTCCAAAGCTGTTTGTGCCTAGGAGCCTGCAGCTAATTTCATTTGTGGTGGAAAATGTCAGACTTTGTGCAGACACTTTTGTTCAGCATTGATATCAGGTGGAATGTATTCACTGTGGAAGAGACACAGAATTTCTTTAATGAGAGCATGTGGTAGCTGAGAATTGCTTCAGAGAATTTCTTCAGAGCTGATTTCAGGGGAATTTGATGACATTCAGCACCCAATAGAATTGAAATATTAAAACAAACCTATTCTTTGTGGGACACCATCCAGTTTAATTTTCTGCAATTACAAAAGTCTCCTGAGCATGACATGAGGTGTCCCATTTTGATATGTCAGATGATTTTTTTTTCCTCTTGCCTAATTCCTTACTGGGTAGAAATTCTATCTTTGAAATGTTACTATGGAAAAAAATTAAAAGAGAAAAAAATTTCAAGACCTCCAGCAAAAAAATATGGAACTGAGAAAATGATCCAAGAAACCAAAGGTCTTCAAGTTGGCATATATAAATTTTTATAATAGATATAGAATGCTGAAAATTAATCCATTTTTTGTGTAAACAAACCTATGTTTTTTAAAAATAGTAGGTAACTTAAAGGACTAGTTGTTTGGGCAAAATGGCTTCTACTTGATGTTTAGTTTTAAGAATTAATAGAAGTTTAGCCAGCTTGTATTACAAATTAACTCTCATAGTTAAGCATTATGCAAATAGTCTTTGCATTTTGAAATATCAGCAATGGTTGAATGGAGAATAATTTACACCAGAGCTTGGTCAAATTGCTTTCCAATAAGGCTGTGTTATTTTTCATGACTTGTATGGAAATGGTGTGGAAAAAAATTTGTTGTGACAAGATTTGTTTTACCAGGTGTATTATAACTCTTTTTTTGGAAACAAATATAAGCTTTATAGCAAAGTTATGTAGCCATCAACTCTTATCTTAGCAGTATCTTTGAAAATAAAACAGTTTCAGATTTTCAAATGCTTTAACACCTTTCAGGGTAAAATTTTTCTGTTAAGTTTGGAAGGTGGGAAAAGGAAAGGTAAAGTTCCTGTGTTTTCTGAGATTGTTAGTTTCTCATCTTGAAAATCTTTATATCCCCTCTTCTTTTTATCTCTGCCTTCCTTTGGAAGTGACCACACCTATTAATGCCATATTGTTTCTCCTGAGAAATTCTCTTTCAGTTATGCTAGCCCCACTCAACAATGTTCATTTATAGTTTTAAAACTATGATTCTTAAAACTTGCTTCCCCTGTTCACAATGGCTGGTAGCATTTAAAAGTCGGAATCAGTTGCAGTGCTGTTCAGTGGCAGAAATTAAAAACTCTAAGGTGAAAATTAATCTACAAGAAAATTAATCAACAAGAAATATGAAAAATAGATCATAGAACAGCTCACAGAAATGCTTGTTTTGAAAAGACTTACTGAGAACTTTACTCAAGGTGGTTTTCAACTTGAGAAATGGCAAGCAATCTAGCAATGCACATTACTGTGTAATTAATGATAATTTAATGGATTAGTTTGAGCTCTCTGGGTGTTTCAGCTGTGCTGAGAGCAGAGGGAACTGCAGGGCTAATGTTCAGCACTGCAAATACCACAATAGTCCTGTAACAACCTGGGGCATCGAGTTCTCCAGCTTTACAAACTGTTCCTAACACTGTGACTGATCTTTAAAGAAATCCTACTGTTACTCTGAAAACTAGGTCCCAAGTTAATGTTGCAACCATGACTTTGTAATGATTGAAATTTGTACACTGGCTTCATTCTTGAGCTTTGTTGCCTTTCATCCTGTGAATTCTCTAAGAGCCTCCTATTTTTTCCCCTTTGCACATTCAAATCTTTAGTACTGAAGGCAAATAAACTCTTGAGTCAATTTTAAAGCAACTTCCCAGAAAGACAGGGAAAGTGTGCCAACTAATTTTGAACAAGTACCAGAAAACAGTCAGTAAATTAAATTAGTTCAACTAGTCATCTTCTTGTCCCATGTGAAACTGTAAGAGCAAGGTTTGACTCCATGTTAATTTTGTATTACTTAAAATTTATCTTGCTCTAGATCAGGAACCTGACAGTTTTGTAGCCTACAGAGGTTCGTTCAATTTGCTGTTGTTCCAGGGAATGATAAAACATGACTCAGAAGCATTGTTGCTTTGGCAAAGTTGGATAGGAGATTACCAATAACAGCTATAAAAATTTTGTAAGAATTTATATTATGTTGTAACATTTTTTGCAATAATTCACATTTATCTTGCATAATGTTTTTCATCCAGAGGCCTCAGAATCAGTTATGAAATAAGGTAATTTTCAAATTATTCATGTAGAAGTAAGATTGCAAAAACATTAGGTGACTTCTTACTTTTAGTAATGGTAGAAAAATTTTCCAGTTCTCCTGTCTCTCCACTGCATATTCATTGGATAAGGCCACACTGTCATATGTGATGACATGAAAAACCAAGCCATATATAAACAAGTAAATTATTTTCTTATTGATTTATGTCGCAATATATTTTATTTTATTGCTTGATTCTCATACTCTAATTTTAATCTCAAAGTGGGTATCTCTTCTGCTGCAGCACAAAATTGTTTTACTTTATCACCACCAATCTTATTTTAAATTCATACAAGCATCTAGCAGTTTGATAGTAAATTAAAGTTATTTCAAAACCATAATCTGTCTTCAAAATAATGTGGTGATTTATTGTGAAAAGAGATAAGAATTTGTAATTCCTATGTGTATTTGGCCTATTTATCTACTCCCTGGAGCCAAAAAATGAGCAAAAAATGTTATCTCTGCCTCTTCTTTTATGAAAGCTGTAGCAGACTGGGAAGCACTCCTTATAGCACAAAATTCCTTAGTTCTGGACATGGGAGGAAGAAACTGGGCTTTATCTTCTGACTTGTGCAGTGTTAGGGCAAGTGTTTTAAGGACCTGCCTGTTGCATATTTAATCAAGTGTCAGTCTAGATTCAAATCTTTCAAGAGTGACTTTACGATTGCTGGCTGTTACCTGCATTCTTAGGAAGCACAGAAACACCTATGGTCTTTATTAGTCTGCAACTGAATTGTAACACTTTTCTTCTGAACATGAGGGTAATTGTAGCTGGATGGGTTTTCATGGCATATTCCTCCTGTAGAGGCCTAGAAATATAGTTCAGCTCTCTAGGGATTGTTCTCCCAACAAAAGATACAAGAAAACATTTTGGGGCAGAAGAGAACTGTGACTCTAGAAAGTGACTTCTAAAGAATGCCATCTCTGGGCAAAAGCTGATGGCATGGCAGAAGCTGTTTTCTTTCCAGTGATTGCTGTCAATAACAGTCAAAGGTGAACCAGGACATTTGTCTTAAAAACCTTTTTCATTTTTCTTTTCAGGCAAAGCAGGAAAAATGCCAGTTCTGTATCTCAAGACTCCTGGGAGCAGAGTTATTCCCCTGGAGAAGGGTTCCAGACTGCGAAGGAAAATCCCAGATATTCCAGCTACCAGGGATCAAGGAATGGCTATATGGGGGGACATGGCTTTAATGCCAGGGTGATGCTAGAAACACAAGAACTGCTCCGTCAAGAGCAGAGGCGGAAAGAACAACAACTGAAAAAAAAAACTTCTGAAGGGCCTAGCAACTATGACTCATATAAGAAAATTCAGGACCCTAATTATGCCCCTCCTAAAGGTCCTTTCAGACAAGATGTACCGCCTTCACCATCTCAGGTAGCGAGGCTGAACAGATTGCAAACACCAGAAAAGGGAAGACCATTTTATTCTTGAGGTGAAGAAAAGGAGGATCAACTCACCATGCAATAAGGAACATTTTCATATAAAGACTTCTATTTTGAAAGCTTTTTACACTGATGGTACTAAGGAATATATCTGTTTTCTATTTCAGTGCCTTTGAAAATCTGGGCAAAGCATTGGTGGGCCTTACGTCTTTGCCGTTCTGTCCCAAGTGTTGAATCCATGGAAGGGCATTCCACCATTTGACAATCATAGTGGAAGTGAGCAGCGCTGTCCCTGCCTTCCCAGTTCTGTAGCCCAGTCCTGTAGCTGTCAATGGCTTTTTGCTAGGATTTGTTGTAATGTGTTTTACTTTGCAGTGACTTATTACACCAACATGCAGCTTTGTGGCATCAAATTAATGAATTTGAGGTTGAAGGAAGCATTGACATGTCCTGTATTATTTCTCTCGGGTCAGAAGGAGGTGTACATATCACTCTTGAGTGAATCAGGCTGAGCTCTACTCTGAATTGCAGTTGGAGTTCTGATATGTTTTATGGTGGAGTCATTACCAGTCTTTGTTGATCAATATTTAAGTGTCTATATGATGAAAAACTATCCTTCTTCTATTATGCACATACGCACTCTTTTTTTCCTCTCTCTCCCCACTCTGAGCTTATTAAAAAAGCCTTTATCCTGACTCATGAGGAAAACAATATTAAGCTTTCAGTTATCCTGAGAATCCTGTTCCAATTGCCTTATAATCTTAATGCACAGTCCATTACAAATGAAATAACTGGAGAGAGATTATTTATACAGACACAGGGAAAACTTTGATAAGTATATTTCACTATTTTATTAAAGATGGGAAATTCTGAACACACATGCAATTGAGTTCTGCTTTGCTTTGCTTCTAAATTAACTTGGTCGTATGACACTTTAATTTAGGCAGAGAACTAGGGAGGGTGTCATGTCAGCTCATCTAGTACACAGTAGTCTTTGGACAAATTTTGGAGATAGCTCCAAGCAAGAGCAGAGGAAATAAAAGTTTTTCTTTGATCAAATACCTGTAAAGAGAACAATTCCCTCTTTTTAGACATTGTGAAGCTTTGTGGACAATTTTCTTTGTGCTTCCATATACCATATTGTTACATCGTGATACATTAGAAAGAAACGTTTAAGTACATGAATGAGAGATAAATGGAGACAAACTGTTACACATCATCCTGAAAACATGTCAGTATCCAAAAATTACTAAAGAAAATGATTGCTCTAGCAGAGGGTAATATTTGAATGTGCATATGGGATATGAGAATTTCTTTTGCAGCAGCTGTTTTTCTGTTTGTTGGTCTGAACTTCATGTATTGTAAAAAATATAGCTGGGTTGCTGAAGTGCCTGCAAATCCTGATGTGAAAAGGCTTGAGAATGGATCTCAGCATATTGTGTAAAAAAAAGGAGAGAAAGCAAGAAAAAAAAATCATGTATTGCGTGATTTTTAAAAAAAGCCTATTTTTTTTTACTGGCACATTTTATTTTTGCGCCAACTCATTTCTAGAATGTATGTGAAATATCAGCACACATATCTGTGTCTTTTATGCCTGTTTGTTAACAGTTTTTGTTGTTAATAATGTACTCCATGTTTAAAAGTTCTTATTAGTGTAAGCACAGTGACATTGGATGACAATAGCTTTTTTACACAGAATTTACAAAACTGTGTAAAATGGCTTTCCTTGTATATATGAAATTTAGAATAAAAGGCTGTTTCCATCCTTGTCTTGGTACTGCCTGTAGACTTCTATGAAAACTGCTGCAGATATTGAGGTAAAAAAATTCCTAACAGATGTTGTTTTATACTATTCCTAATAGTTTGTGTTTGTCATCCTGTGAACAAAGAGAAGAGAAGAGAAGAGAAGAGAAGAGAAGAGAAGAGAAGAGAAGAGAAGAGAAGAGAAGAGAAGAGAAGAGAAGAGAAGAGAAGAGAAGAGAAGAGAAGAGAAGAGAAGAGAAGAGAAGAGAAGAAGGAAAAAGGAAAAGAAAAAAGAAAAGAAAAGAAAAGAAAAGAAAAGAAAAGAAAAGAAAAGAAAAGAAAAGAAAAGAAAAGAAAAGAAAAGAAAAGAAAAGAAAAGAAAAGAAAAGAAAAGAAAAGAAAAGAAAAGAAAAGAAAAGAAAAGAGAAAAGAAAAGTTTACAGCCCATCTGAGCACCTGAAGGCAATCCTCAGAGGCACAACCCACATTGTTTAGTGTGTTGTGTTATTTTAGGCCATACCTATGACATTCAAGAGGCACATTTTTAAGACCAACCTCTGTGGCAAAATCTGTGCTGTAGCATGGAGTCCTTTGCCCAAGGACAGCACTGTCAGAAGGACGCCCACTGCAATCCGGCCAAATCCAGGCATGTGTTAGGAACCCCTCTGCATTTTTTGTGTGTTTTGAGGTCTGAGGGGAGCCTTTCACAGGAATGTTGGCATGGTGGAAAATGGCAGAAGGCAGATTTATGAATAAAGCAATACTTACAGTGCCAATAATCCTCTGTTTCCCCCATTAGTATTGGAGCTGAGTCTGGTTTTCTCCTTCTTCCCCTCATTTCTTATTTTGTTGGTTACTGCAAGAATGTCAATCATGATTCTGTGTATGCATGACATCAAGGTGTTGCCATGGCAATAATAGTGTCAAATTATTCACTGTGACTGGTGTGGGATCTCAAGGGGAAGAGCAACAGGAGCTGTAGGGTGGACAGGCAGCTTTCAGTATCCAAATAAAGTAAAGGCAGGATTTTCCAAAAGACTTAAATTGTAGTGTCTTGCATTGGGGTGCGGGGAAATAATTGCATTTGCAGTTTTGCAGGCCTTGCTGTCTCATCTCCTGACTGCATTCCCAGATTACATAGTTTGTCATTTCTGCAAATTTATTTGCACTGGCAAATAATTGCAAGCACTAAAAAAAATGCATCCACAGAAATAGAAAACAGGTTGAAGTCCTTTTCAAAACAAGGCCTTTGATAAACTGCTGTAGGAAAAAGGGCACGTATTTGGAAAAGTATGAAGTACAGGATGTTTTATGTGTGAGGATGGCATATGTTAAAGTTTACTCTTCTATGAAACTCCTCTTCAAGGTGTTAACAATTTACCATAATTAGATGTGTTCATGAAAGAAGGCAGATGTTCTCTTTGGGCTGTGTCTGTGTTATGTTAGTAAAGAATAAGGTCTTTTTCTGGCTTTGTCACCCTGTCTTCTTCCTGACATAGTGTAGACAGGATTTCTAATATTAACTCCCATAAGTTGCAAAGGGCGATAAGGAAGTGGGAGGGAGATATTTTAATAGAAAATGACCTTTAGTTCTGCCTAGTGAATAGATTCAAAAGTTAATTGAGCTAACCACATTACTGCAGTAATTTGTTTGTGGATGCATTACCATTATGAGATTAAGTCTGTAACATTAGTATATTTGAGAATGGTCACAGGACAGACTGTAAGGGAGCTCACAACATCGAGGAGTGGGTGTACAGCTTGCACATTTTGCTCTGTTGAAACCCTGAGAAAACCATCTGCAAAGCCTCCTGCATTTTATCAAAATAATTTGTTAATGCTATTGAAATTCCTTGGGAAAGTTTAATATTACTAATGCAGAATACTGCTGCCTTTCTCAAAAAACCTATTTCCCCTCTTCTTATGGGCCTCCTTGGAAGCATGAGTGCAACCCTAGTGAGTTAGTGCATGGGCCAGATAGTTTAATGCATGCTTTGAGAACTCTGCCATCAAAAACAGTGAAAAATGGCGTAGAGCCCAGCTGAACATGGCTGGAAAGTACAATTGCCATTTATTGCTGGCAAACAACTGGAAGAACAACAAAACAAAATTTAAGCCCATCATGACTGTAGATATGTGGCCATGATTGTAGATATAAGTCCTGCCTTTCAAAGCTGCACTGTTGTTTCAGTCACGTTCTCTCTGTTAATGAGTATCTGTAACACTGCATTTATCTGTTCTGGGTATTTTGAGAAGGGAAGGGTTTGGCCAGACAAGGAAGAGATGTGCCAGATTAGCAGTGTTGGCTAAACATAGGATATTCTTGAGTAATTCAAACCTTTGAACTTGGGTTGTTGAGACTTAAAGTGAATTTGGCTATTGCATGTCCTGGCTTGCAAGACTGTTTTCAAAATATTTCCTAATTCTATTTTCTGTGCCTGACTGTTTCTACATCTTTCTCTCCCAAGTCCTCAGTCTAGTTAATAATAAGCATTGTAAGGAATCTGTCAGGAATGCAAATGCAGAAAAAGACCTCATCTATTTCTTATGCTGCTGTTGTGCCATTCCATCCTAGCCTTGCAGACTCAATTTAAAATTTGACTTTAGCATAGCAGAAGAAGGGTGAGGGTCAGAAATCCACAATGGGGGCTGATTTTGTGAAAGCAGGGTTTGTGTGTGTGCATGTGTGTGCATGGGAGAGGCACAGACTGGGTTAATTTGCCTTTAATTCATGTCCCTCTTCAAAAAATAACTTGTAGCATTTCTTCACTCTTTTTCCTATCTGTGTAGAAAGCAGCTATGATTTGATGCACATGGTCATTGTTTCATGCCTTCTTGTAATCTCTTCTATTTTGTATCAGCATCACACTCTTTTACATCTGCTGATTAATTCTCAGCATTTATTTGTTTCTCTAAATGACATGCAATTTGTTCATATCCTAGGCTACTTCTTGCCAGTGATTGATTTTTCTCACTTAGATTTGTAAACCTATTGTAATATTTTTCTTTCCTTAAGACTAGTATTATCTTTTGTAATTTACACTTTAATCAATTTTTTTAAATTGAGACTGGAAGCTTGAGTTGGGATTACACAAAAGCAGACTAAAGAATATGGCTTTGATTTCTATTCTGCATGCAGTGCACACTTCCTAGGCACTTACAGGGACTGGACAGAATACTCTCTGAATGAGATGAAGAAAAGCATCAAGCCTGGGATCTTTGGAATAAAAAAAAAATAGGGGAAGTTTGGAAGATATTTATGCCCACTGTGTTCTGTCTACTGTGAAAAAAACCAAAATTCCTTAGATGTGTCACTCTGCCTGACTGATGGTTTCAGAGCTCAAACTGACATGACTGTGGTTTAAAGGCAGATGGATGGAAGAGGAAGCCGCTTGCACCATGCCACACGATGCCAGGACCTGCTTCCCTTGCAAATAGGCTCCCAAAATTCTGTTTTCAGATGCACATCTTACAGCAGCTGAAGTTTGGAATGAGCTTGCATTAACAACTTGAGCTCTCAGTGTAGTGGCTGCAGTGACATCTGTCAGGGAGGGAGAGATGACAGCCACACGTGATAATAGTTTCAGGTATTAGATTTTAATCTGCTTGTTTGTTGGAGTAATCCTTGTCTTAGAAAATTAAGGAAAGAAATTAAGAGGGAGGGAGAGGTGTAAAATGTGAGTTAAAAGGTTCTCCCCTTACACTCTTGTCATTGTTACAGCCATTGGGATTTGGAGGCCTTTTTTCCTTCTTTTTGCCCCAAAGGCATAAAAAGGAATAAACTAGATAGCAGTAATCTCAGCACAAAACTCACCACTCTCCTAGAGAGTCACTCTATTGTGTAGTGCATAAGATGTGAGTTAACAAGGCAACAAGGAGAACAGTTACTGTCCTTCTGTTATTTCCTCTGTGGGTTTCCCTGGGATGTGTTTAGATTGTCAGTCCTTGGGACAAGGAGCTGTGTTTATTTTTTATCTATAGAAGAGAATAGTATTGTTGGCAATAAAAGCTGGTGACCATTTGGTGGCAGAGGGGGAGTTGATGTGAAAAGAGTTTTTTAAAGTTGATATATAGGGACTTTTGCAGCGGGTGCACAATGCATTTGTAGTCGTAATTATATTCTCTTTTATAAGTACAGACCATATTACACGGCTCTTTACTACAGTTAAAATTAGTTTCTCAGGTCTCTTCGTTTATCTAAGGAACCACTTCTTTAAAGCTTTTAGAGAGAGTGAAAGAAATTTCTCATGGAAATAGGAGACACATTCCTGAAGTCACTGTTTGAAGACTGCAAACTATCAAGAGGGATTTTAAGAGATTTTCAGGAGCTGCAGCCTTCTGCCAGTAGCCCAGAACCATTATCACCTGTGTTCAGAAAGCTGGAGAAGACATTAGTTTTCGCTGTTCCACCGACGTAATTCTTATTCCCTCTTAGAATATGCTGAAGTCTGAGACCCCCTTCTTGGTACCCATCACATTTTATATCTTCCTTAGGAGCAAAGGCAAAGCCTTGTGATAGTTCAAATTTAGCCAGGCTATTAAAAGCCAGTAGGTTCTTAGGAACAGGAGTGTCTTGGCCTAAAACTTTGCATCTAATGGGGGTGATATGTGTTTTGCTCATTCTACCAAACATCTGTTGTTTCCTGCTGGTGACACACATCTTTCTCAGCTTTCTCAGTGTGTGGTACATTCAGGCTCTGCTCTGTGGTCCAGCCTAAACTGCAAGAACCATTTTAATAAGTGTAAATGAATAACATTAATGATAATTTATTACCACATGATCAGTTGTTTTCTGCGCTATCAGCTACAAAGGAAGGCAGATTTACACGTGAGGAACAACTTTTGCATTTGCAAAGGAAGTTTAAGGCTGAGTACTCTTTTCTCACTTTGGCTTCTGAAACTCACTGAAGGTTAATATAATCCACTGCAGCATAACAGGGACTGGAAATGGCAATGTCTTGCTTTAGTGCCTGGTTGATGATTTGCTAAAGTCTGGTTTTTAATCTGGACTGAGTTAATTGCAATTTTCCACATATTGTTCCTCACTTTGAGAACTGAATAAAATAATATTAAAAAGTGAAACCACTAAATTATGCAACATGTTGCTAGTCAAA
Organism: Fringilla coelebs; assembly: GCF_963513975.1. Classification (NCBI taxonomy): domain Eukaryota; kingdom Metazoa; phylum Chordata; class Aves; order Passeriformes; family Fringillidae; genus Fringilla; species Fringilla coelebs. The sequence continues at coordinate 139,437,252 of NC_140028.1, read as the reverse complement.
AGCTCAGTCAATACTATAGCCAGCAAAGTAGAAATAATTTGTCTTTGCACATCTTGTTCTTTTTTTTTGCAAAATAAGGCACAGAATTTTTTATGAATAGTAGCATACAGAATTTAACAATTGTTCTTTTTTTTAAGTCAGTTTACATGAATAATTTTCTCATCTTTATGCAGAAATTTTCTGCGTTTTTGTTGACTAAAATATTAGTAATCTCATTTCCTATTAAAAAACCTCATTTCCAGCATTGCAGAGCTGAAAGGTGCTACCAAGCATTTAGTCTTCAATTTACATACAACAAACTCTGTAATCTGATGGGGGATTTCACACAAGGATGGCTGCATGCAATTATGTGGGCAAAGAAAAAATTCCACCGAAGGATCTGCTCTACAGCAATTTCATCTGTTGGTCTCCCATTAAGAGTTCTATTGTTAAATTGCTTATTGATGTGGACTTAAGAGTAGAAAATCTACACAGTGTTGTCATACCAGGTTTTCAATGCTGTTTGCATTTTCCTTTTCTTTTTCCTTTTTAATTATAATTTGCATTTGTTAGAAAGGGACAAAGTAAACAGATTGGAATAATTCATTTGAGTTAACACTCATTGACAAGAAAACATTAAGCATTCTCCAGATGAAGCATCAGTCATGAAAGACAGAAGGATAATCCTAACATTACAACTCAAGTAAATTAGTTTTTGGATATATATTCCAGCATTGCATGAAGCTGTACCAATTCTTAATACTGTCATAATAATATGCACTTTTAAATGCTGCCAAAAATCATGATTACAACAGAGAGAGGATTCACTGTTTGTGTTTATTAATGTGGGAACGTTGGAAGAGTATTTGATATTAAATGTCACAGTCTACAGTGATTGGGGCTAAACTGTAAAACTGGTTGGGAAGGTTTGTGCAGATAAATACAAATGGCAAACAGCGCGCCACAGACTGCCGTGGTGGAAGTACATTCTGGAGTTATGCCTCTGGCTTCACAGAACAAGCACAACCTTGTGAACCTGGTGCCACCCCTTTGGAAAAGAGGTGAGAGAAAGTGGAGGGTGCAGGACCAAGGTGAGCATGAGCCTGAAGCACATTTGCCCCTTCTGAGTACAAGGGAGCCATTTGCACCTTGGCTGGCCCACTTTATTTCCCAACTCAGCTGTGTTTGTCCATAGGTGGGCAATTGGATTATGTTTTTTCTTAATTTGCTGAGAGTAGATACAAAATTCTGCCCCATCACTCTGTGTCAACAGCACCATCACAATTCCTTCTTAGAAGCTTTGACTCAAAAGCTGGCAACATTTCCTTCAAAAAGGATGGAGGAAAGCAGAGCAGGGAACTACCTTGCCCCCTCTGTGTGTTACGGAGACATTACCGCAAAAGAAACCTTTGCAGTAATGTTAGTTTACTTAGCTGTTACATTTTTCTTGAATTAACTGGGGTGCTGTGAATTTCACAGTAGTGTCTTCTGCTGCACAAAGTTTTAGATGCAGGACTCAGGCTGGGAAGGAGCATCTAGAAACCTGACTTGTAGCTCTGAAGACATTTTAAAAAAAGAAAGTTACAGAGCAGCTGATTTATCTCCTAGTGTCACCATTGAGTGTTGTCCAAGTCCACACTAAATTATAATTTAAATGCGATTAAAGGTTAATCTCCCTCTAAATACTATGTATATTTATTAAATGGTGAGTAATTTGCAATATTATGATATTTGATAGGTGATATTCAGATCCAGCTGATACAGTTTCAGTAAAGAGCTGAGAGAACGGCAAGAGCCCTTCTATTGTTTTGAGCTAGCATTTTGAGGCAGCAATGAAAGCAGTAGAGCTGGCAATGCAGTAACCTAATGCAGAACACAGGTTTCTTCTTTTGTTAAACATCTCCTCCTAAAAATGCTGGCAAGTACACATTGTTTCCTTATCATTTTTTCCTCTTGAGAGATTTCAATTCCATTTACCCCACGGGCCCAAATCCTTCCTGAACACATGAGTTAGACAGTAAGGAGGATTACCAGAAATAGCTCAGACAATGACCAAAAGCCATCTTCCGTGCCTTTTCTTTCCAGCCAGCCACCCAACTTTCATTATCAAGGGGATGAATACCATATCTGACTGCGTAATCAAAATCCAGTGACCTGTCAGAGCAGGCACTCTCTTGCTGTTTCCCTTTGACTAGGCTTCAGTTCTGGCACCCTTTTAACCCAGATTTCCTGACACATTGTAACTTGTAGACATTTAAGGATACAACCGCTGAGCTAATACGTTTTAGATTGTGCCCTTATAGTATATACGGCATATTTAGTGTCATGATTTCTAGTAAAATTGGAGCACCCTGATGCCAAAGAAATAGCATTTAATTTAAAGAGCACAGCAAAGAAGACTGAAAGCATATTGAATAATAGAAATCTCTGCCCAGTTTTTCCAGCAATTTTTCTGCCTGTGATATTTGCCAGCACATTCCTGATGAATGTCTAAGGTAAAAATGACTGCTCATTTGGATCTTGAATGTCATTCAACATATGGAAAGAACCACTGACTTTTCTTTAAATATAGTCCCACGCAGTCAACATTGAAAAATACTTTAATTTCTTTTCTTTTCCCCCTCCAAATACATTACTATGTGCTTAGGGGATTAACACTCAGCGAAGTTCAGAGAAAGTCATATGAGGTGCCAAAAGGGTACATTCTCCTGTTGCAAAGTCTAAACCTAAACTGCTCCTTAGAGCCAGCTCTAGGTTTTGTAAAGAATGAGGGAGAGATTATTTTTAAATGCTTTTCCATACAGTATGTTTCCCTTTTTCCTTCTTAACTGAGTGAAAAAAAGCACCACAGCTCAACACAGATAATATGCTTTTTGTGGGTTGGTAAGGGAAAACAGAAGGGCTGATTTCACTCCTCTAGGGTAACTGTGCTACCAAAAGGGGTCCCAGAGCAGGTGCCCTGGCAGACCCCACAGATCTGTATGGTCGATTTGTCTCTGGACTCAGAAAGCAGGAAAATTTCTATGAGGAGTCCTCTCAAGATTTTTTCAGAGGGTTACATTAAAGAACTTCTCCATAGTCATCCCAGATTTCTAGGTGTTTTAATAAGGATTAAGTATTGAACTGACTTATTTTAACAATAGATTTTCTGCTCTTTTAGAGAGCACATCTCAAGAAAAAATCTGGGATTCCTTTTATATTTTTTGTCCTTTTCTTTCACAGAGGCGTAAAGTCGGTTACCTACCCAACCATTTTGCCCAATGAGGATAAAAAGTGATACCTTTTGCAGCAGACATTCTGAGGCTCCAGGAATGAGAAATGCTATTTGTCCCACTTGTGAGCAAAATGTGGAAATTACAGAAGTCAGCCTATGAGCAAGGTACCAAACCCAGCAGCAAGCAGCAGGCTGTCCCATGTATGGTGTTAGCACTAGACATAGATCTGTCTAATAACTTAACCAACTGTCTTGGCATCAGGTCCTGGAGACTTTAGTTACTTTTTTTTAAAATTTTTGAACTGAATGAAAATTCAAATATTTAGTATGGATAGCTTTCTAATTGGCTGATTCTTTTAGTATTTTCAGATTAGGCTGTGCTTCTTGGCAAGCAGACTTTTGTAGACAAGTTCTTCACAGCCAGAGTTGCATCCCTACTTAGTGTGCAGAAGTAATAATTCTTAGACATCTAGTTTATGTGACAGAGAAGAAACATCATAAGCTAGTGAAGTTATTAATTTTTAATATTTTATTTCAAATTTTAAGGTGTGCAGTTGCTGGATAATGAAAAATACTTGGAAGCAAGCATTTTGGGGAAAATGTACATGAATCAGAAGGATGCTTATTTTGTATTTTCACTTCCTATGATCTTCAGAAAATGCTGACTGCAGTCAGCAACGTTGGCAACAGTCCTTTTTCACAGAACCCCTGAAGTATTGCAATACTTCATTGCCTGCAACAGCCAGCCAGGCTTTTAATAAATTAGTCCTGAAGGAAGAGATAGATTCTGGAGAGATTCTGAGGTCAGAAGAGACTGCTATAATAATCTAGTTTATTACCTAACTTCCTTTTTAACACCAACTGTAGAATGTCGTTCAATACATCCTGCATCAAACCCAGTTTGTGGCTGAAATCAAGAAAATCTTTCAGAAAGACATCCAGTTTATATTTAAGATGATAAGGGGCAGAGAATTTACCACATCCTTTGGCAGTGTCCTTAGTTTTTAATTGCTTGTACTGATAAAAATTTATGCTATTGTCAGTCTGAAGTCTGCTAACTTCATCTTTAAAGATCTTGCTGTGCCTTTTTGTTTGCTCAGTTGAAGTCAAAATTACATAGACATAATTTTACACACTGAACATGACTCAATAAGACCTGGATTCCAAGTAAGAAAAATCAGCCTTGAGTCTCAGAAATTCTGATCATGGAGGAATGAGCACCCAGGTGAGGGAGAGAGGAAAGGGAAACCCCAGAATGATGTTGCCTGCTGAACTTCCAGCTGCAAGCTGGACACAGTCAAAAATAGAGACCAGTTTTGAAAATCTGGCCTGTAAATATCACAACTAAGAAATACATTTTCAAGATACTGGCTGCTGTCAGGTTAACATTCTCTTAATGCTTATTTTTTAATGGTTTTTGGGGATTTTTTTGATGTTCCTGTAACTAAAACCAGGCTTGTGTATCAAAGAGATGGTTTGCAGGCTGCTAGTCAGTACTGTGACCTAGAGATAATGCTTTTTCTGTTTGGTATAAAATTGTGATGCATTGTCACCTTGAACTTACCACCCTCTCGTAAAGGGCTTTAATCTTATTTTCCCTGATGAACAGAGGCATTCTCATATCCTTTTGTAGTCAAATCATAGGATCTGACTAAAGCTGTTTTCAAAGAAAGCAATGTATCAGGTAACTGAAAATCTAAATTTGATTTGAAAACAAACATAAATGTTTTGTATTCTAATAATTTATTTTTTTTTTATACAGAGGACAAAAAGGAGAACAGGAACTTTAGCTTGAAGATTAAAGTCAAGATAAATACCTAAACCAGAGCCAGTACTCCAAATCCATTTTTTCCTTTTCTTTGCTGCCAAGTTTTTTTCTCTAAACTAAGAATATTTGCCATTGCAGTGATAAAACTGTGAGCAGCAGAGTTCAGTCATGCCAGGGAGAAAATATGATACTTTACATGAGGATGTCAAGGTAATGTCAATTAAAAAAAAAAAAAAGAGAAAGGGGAAAAAAGAGACAGAGAGTGACTTTTAAAATCTTTCACACAGATCTTATCTATTCATAACCAAAATCAAAGCAACTCTGATTGCTCCATCAAGTGTAATATATAATTAAGGCAATTCAGTCCTAAGGTTTGGGGTTATCGCAGCTCTTTTGACTTGAGTCGCTGATTGTCTTAGTGAAAGAACTGGTGGGGAGTTTTTTGACAGAGAGGTTTTCATCATAAAGAAAAAACCCATCTGTCAAAAGGAAAACTTTACAGCGAGGATAAAGCCTGCAGAATAATCAATAGCCCAAGATGTACAGCACTTCCAAGAGCATGGTAGTGCAAGTCCCCACTCTCGGCTGGAGCAGTGCCCAAGCCCCGGAGCTGCTGTCTGGCCAAGACTGGGCTGGGCACTCTCTGCTCCGGCCTCCATTTAAATTGTGTTACGACAAACACCCAGCTTCTGGGCCGCACATTCAGCCCCTGAGCCTCTCTGGCTGGTTTTGGTTTGGCCCTGGCACAGGGGTGAGAAAGGTTTGAAATGTTAAGAAAGCACTCTCTAACACAGCACATGTAAGCTCTGCGATCTCTGTGAACTCGCCTGCCCTGAAGCTTGACCTCTGCAATTCTCTTTGAATGTTCATTTTCCGAGAGGCCCAGAGCACACATGAATTCCTGCCTTTCTGTGGCACCCCTGAGACTGCAGGAGCTGGGTGTGTGCTCACTCCTGTGCTCATTCCCGCCGTCCTGAGCCGGGCTGCGAGCCGCACGCCGATTTTCGTACCCTTTATCGGTGAGGGTGCAGACATTTTGAGGAAAGGATTGTGCTCGCCTGTTACACCTAAAGTGTGCTTAATGGTACATGTTAGCACGGTACAGTTAGGCTGAAAGGTGTTAGTGGCTGCCAACAGGGATGTTCTGGCTCCAAAGAAAATAACAATCCTCGTTAGAAATAATGGGCGTGCCAAGCAATCGGCCGGGCTACGGGAACAAAGCAATCAAGGGCCTTTATGAGGTAAAAGCAGCTGGTGGCTGAGGAAATACCAGCGGCACTTGGATGTGGCTTTACGACACAGGAGCTTTGCAGCAAGGAGCCGGTGGAGTTAGCTCCTTCCCGCCTTGCTCCCTCCCTGCCGCCCCTTCCCCAGGCCGCTGCCCCTTCCCCAGGCCGCAGTCCCTTCCCGAGGCCGCTGCCCCTTCCCCAGGCCGCTGTTCCTTCCCGAGGCCGCTGTTCCTTCCCGAGGCCGCTGCCCCTTCCCCAGGCCGCTGTTCCTTCCCGAGGCCGCTGTTCCTTCCCGAGGCCGCTGCCCCTTCCCGAGGCCGCTGCCCCTTCCCCAGGCTGCAGCCCCTTCCCCAGGCAGCAGTCCTGCCCCTTCCCCAGGCCTCTGCCCTTTCCCCAGGCTGCAGCCCCTTCCCCAGGCAGCAGTCCTGCCCCTTCCCCAGGCCTCTGCCCTTTCCCCAGGCTGCAGCCCCTTCCCCAGGCAGCAGTCCTGTCCCTTCCCCAGGCCGCTGCCCCTTCCCGAGGCCGCTGCCCCTTCCCGAGGCCGCTGTCCCTTCCCCAGGCCGCTGTCCCTTCCCCAGGCTGCAGCCCCTTCCCCAGGCCGCAGCCCCTTCCCCAGGCTGCCGCCCCTCCGCGCTGGCTCTGCCGGGAGCACCGCCGGCCTCAGCAGGGTAAACAGAGCAGGGCAGAGAGGCCTGGGGGCCTCCGGAGCTGTGGCTGCTACGAAGAACCACTGACTGAAGTAACATTCAATCTGTGGTCTTGTATTACACTGATTTCTTTTTTTCTTTTACATTTCTGGTGGTTCAGTATGATTTGGTTTTTTTTCATAGGGAATGGAAAGGAATGAAATAATGCAGTTTCTCTGTTATCTTTAGTGTAAGAATTTAGTGCCTCCTAACACATTTTACTGAATGTAGGACTGAGAAAAAGGAAATCGTAAATTCCTATCCCAGCCATGCTGCTTGCTGGGAGGTGTGTCTATCATGTGCACTCTGCTCAGCGTGGGATTTACATTCTCTAACTTGAGTTAGTCAAAAGTGTGTAGGGTAAGTTAGTCACATAAATGTATTTCTGAGTCAGCTGTGGGAGAGCTGCCTACACAAAGAACTTCTGCCTTCCCTAAAAAAGGGTTCAAAACTGGGTGCTAAGATTTGCCTAGCCTTAAGGAAAGCCTACATGATTGACAGCTTTAGAGTATTGAAGATAGGTGTGATGAATTACCCCCTTTTAATCTCGAAATCTTGTCCTACTTAAATTTAAACCAAGATTCCTTCATATTTCAGTGGGACGAGGGTGTGTCCTTTGCATGCCTCTTTAAGAGAATTTCTTTCTCATATTTCAAGAGGAAACCACACTAAAGTCCCTGAGACCCCCGATCCAGATGAATACCCTTCTCTGTGTCCCATGGTACACTAGCAAGGCCTACACTGGTTAGTGCTGAGTGGGAGAAAAAACTAATCTGCTTGCTTTTTGGTAAATTCCTGATCTTTATCTACCTCACAACTCTGGTACTTTGGAATTGTAATTCATGTTTGTTAAATGCTTCCTAGGTGGAAGATATGAAAATCTCCCTGTTTATTAATAACAAACACTTAAAAAGTTAATATTGAAAACTTACTTATAATCATATTTGCTGCTGATGTATTATGGAGGAGGTAGAAAACCAACATAAATAATTACCAGTCTGACAAACCATGGAGCACCAGTCAGAGAAACTGCACAATTCCAGCAGGAAACCATGTTAAAAAAAAGAAAAATCAAATAAAGTCTTTTGTTCCAAAAAGTTATACTGAAATGCCCACCATCTGTTTTAACCTCCCAACAGTGAGGAGATTTAATGTCTGCAAATTTCTCCTTATCTCATCTCATTGTGCCCTGTAAATGCAAAACCTATTTGCATCTAATAGAACAAGGCATGCCAATAGAAATCTCATATCTATTGGCAAGTTGTGTAATTCTTTCTAGCTATATAGTAGATCCAGATGCTTTGGAAAGGGATATCTTCCTTCAGGAGTGCTGCTGGAGGGAGCCTGGATTGATTCTCTCTGCAATTATAGATCCGACCATGGTAATCACTAAAGACAGGGAAACATTTTAATTCTGCATTGTGTAGGCTCATTCTTGCCTTTAAAAGCAACCAAACAAAAATCCATCTATTTTTCTTGTCTGTATAATTTTAGGTATATTGTTAAAAAAGTATTCAATGGGCTATTAGGGAAGCTAGCAGTGTATCCTGCAGACATTCCCAGTCTTCACACAAGGCATTCAACAATTGAAATTATTCAAGGAAGATCCAGCTCAAAATTCCAATAAATAACTGCAGATCAAGACACTGATTGTCGTTAGATTCTTCCCCCAGCCCTCACTAATAAAACTTTGGCTACCTAGGTTAATCAACAGGGTGGCTGCAGAGCACGCCAAGAAATCTGCCAGGTCACTGGTGGCTGTTGCTCCACTGCATGAACACTTGCCTTTGTGTTCAGAGCCTGTGACTAGACACAAGTCAGACTAATTTATCTTAATTCAGTTCAGTTAGAGGGGGGCAGGTTGTAGATGGGCTTATATTTAACATTCAGCAAATCAATTTATCATGAGCTTGTGGCTTTACAGGCACATCTTAAACTGACATAAGTAGATGGCCCATGCTGTGGCTTCTTCTGGCACACACAGATCCAATTCAGCATAATAGCATCAAGTCTCATTTGAAGATATTTGTCATAATGTCTAAAGTTTTAAGTGGTAATTATGATATTTAGCAGTCTTTTAACCTAGATCTCTAGATTTCAGTAGACAAATTGAATAGGGTTTGTCATCAAGATGCTTGGGGAACTGGTGTTTAATCTCATCTCAACAGAAGTGCTTAAGGAAACCAGAGGGTCTGTGGACATTTCCTACCTATTCCATCCTCATTTTGTTCTATTTCATTGATGACTTATTCCATTATTTGAATGCGTTCATTGATGGCAATGAGTTTAGTGCACACAACTTCTTTAACTTTGCCCAATGATTCTCCTTTTCAGTGGTATAATTAACATAGCATGTTTAAAAGCTATCAGCCTGACTCTTCCAAGTTATTTACCTTGGAGTCTGCCCCTGGCACAGGGCAGTTTTGCTCTAACTTGCAGCCTCTGTAGAAAAAGAGAGTCCCAGTTGAGGATAGCATTCCCAGCCTCAAGAGAATGCAGCCATGGGAAAAATGATAGGAGGAAAAAACCCAGGGAGTGTTACCTTCTTTACTTAGAATGTCTGAGAAAATATAAGTATCACTGCTTTACATCTTGCCCATGTAGCATGAAATATGAGGTCTTTTTCTTAGATAAGTTACATATACAAAAAGAAGTAACAATGTTATAGAATTTTCTGTGGGCAGCTTTCTTATGTTGAGAAACCTTGAGTTCTGCTGTGTCTTTTGGAAAGTGACAGTTTGCTATAGGGAAAATACTGAATTCTACAAATAATCACAGAGTGCGCTAGATACAGTTTATTGGCTTGATCTTTCATTTTTAATTGATGTTTGCTATGAAAATAAAGTTCAGCCAAGCAGAAGAGGAAAAAAATATGTTGTGCCACATTAATTTTAGTTGTACAAGCAAATAAATGGCCATGTGATCATTCCATAGGTTAATTTCATACCCCTGAGAAAGGCTCAGTCTGGGTTTTTTTTCCTTGTTAAAATTTCACATTAATAAATAAGATTGAATGTTCATGCTTTGCTGGACAGTCAAAACTCAATGATAAGAAGCTACTACTGCTTGTCTTGATCACTCTGCCTTCCTTTTCCCCTGGGCACCTTCTAGGTAAGGTGAAGTACTGTGCCTCTGTGGCTTGAACGCCATGTTTTCTAAAATATGATAGAGAGGAATGCTTTTCAAATGGAAAGATGATGTTGCTGATGTGTTCCAGAAAAAAAAAAAATTGCAAACAGCAGCACAGAGTCACAAAAGAACAGGGGCAACATCATTTGACATAAATGAAAATCTTTCAGCTCACATCAATAGGCTTTAATCAGACCAGTATTTCCTTATTGCCTCGTTTTGTTTAGAAACATCTTTTAGACTTAGAGTGAGAACTAAACCCTTCTCTCCCACCCCCTCCATATTTATGATCCAGGCTTTTGTAGTAGTAGCATTCTCCTGCAATGCCTGCAGAATACCAATGAAATATTTCTTCCCATAGTGACACATAGAACCATCCTTGAGTGGGAGGCACATTATTTACAATATCCTACTAGGCTCCCTCTTTAGCTTCCTTCATCTGTGTCTCATGGTTTATTACCAAAATGCTGTGAGAACACATGGAACACCTACACCTCACTAGAAAGACAAACTGAATGGCTTAAAACACACAGCCTTTCAATGACTGACTCACAAATTATCACTTGGTGAACAGGGGCTTTATTGCACCTACACTCTTGTGCCAAATTCCGGCCAACAAAGTGACATGGTAGATAAGCTTAGATGAAGGTGTTTACTGCTGGATAAGACAATAAAAACCTCGTGGCTCAATCTTTTGAACTCCTGGACTTTTTCCCAGCTTCATTTTCTCTTTAAAAACGCAGCATGGCAGAATTACCCAGCAGCCAACACGGCTGTCTATGGATACTCTGTATATGGGATTCTGTAATGCATGTTTGTTTTTAAGCATTTCTAAGGGTGTTACTCTGGTAGCAGTCAGGGTTTCTGGAAATAATCAGTGAATCCCAAGTCAGAACAAAGGTGCTAATGTGGTACCAAGTTCCTGAGTAAATAAACAATTGCTAAACAAAATCTTTTCAACAGCATTGCATGTCTGTGTCAACATTGTATTTCCTCCTTGAGTCATCTGGTCAGCAGCACTCCCGCTACACCGCTACATGGGAGAGGTCACCCACTTCCTACAGCTGGAGTTTTGTGTCAGAATATACCACTCAGGATTTCCTGTGAGCCACAGGAGTTGCATTTTTTGGCAGGATTACAGAAAAAAGTCAGGTTAGAAAATCCTGATGGGCATATTTGAGGGGAAGAAAAGACATGAAACAAATGCTGCTTGTGCCGGCCTCAGTGTCCATTAGCTAGTCAGACAAAGGAACATATTTGATCCTTATCACCCAAACATAGAGATACAGAATTTTAATACATGGGAAGGATGCCTCAGATATTTCTTATTCTACAGATTTATAAGAAATTACTAATAAATGGGGGGGGGGAGGGGGTTGGGAAGGAGGGAAGTGGGGGGAAGACATCCACATATCCACGCAGGCATTTATCTGTTTATTTCTAATATCCAGCACTCCAGTAAAAACTACAGATCTTTTTTGTGTTCATAACTGGATCCAGAAACAGAAGTTACCTGCTTTCTAGCTCAGATGTGGTGGAGTAGCCATTCTCTTGAGATGTTTTTTATTACATGCAGGAAACCTTACAGAACTTGATTTCATATGATTGCTGCTAATTAAGAGATGTAGAAAGCATATGATCAGTTCATCTGATAGGATTTTTGCCAAGGCAGTTTGAAAGAGCTTGCAAAAATGTTGCAATCTGTATGTTGGTCCTGATTCAGCTTGAACCTGAACTCCAGGGTCTGCTTTTGAATGTCCTCTCAACTCATTATCTCTTTTTATCTCTTGTTAAGATGCTTTCCTGAGTCCAAGCAGAGATGTTCAGCCTTTTTCTAATAGAAATACAGTAAATCTCTTCTCTGCCATCATAATGCAAGATCCTTGAAAGAATCACTTCACAAATTTCAAAGTAATAACTTGTTATTTTTCACTGATATAACACATAGGTGGATAACATTCCATCAACAGTGACTATAATCACCTTCAGCCCCAATTCAGCATCCCAGCTTCTGGCTTGATTAAGTATTTGTCACTTCTATTTCATCCTCTCCTGACAGAGATAACTTTCTTTTAAGTCAAACTGTCATACTCTGGGGTTCAGGAAGGACATGAAAATGTCAGGTAATAATCCCTCCTCAATCTTGTGAGTAGGTAACATTGCTAATATGCAGAACCATTAGAATGTTGACATGAATTTAGCTTAATCATTTGCTGCAGTTCAAGCTTTATTAAGATACCTTAAGGCTGATCTGGATAAGCTTCTCCCATCTTTACATGGTTTGCTCTGCTTTCAGTACTTAACAAAAGGCACATTTAATCTTGCAAATTCTCCTGAACCTTGGTAACTGTATTTTAAATGAATTTCACCAGTCATTTGAGCACTTCAAAAAAGCAAATATATTTTTTTTCCCAAGGAAATAACCTTTTTAAAAGCAACCTAGCTCAAAACAGTGTATCTGTGTGGTTAATGCCATCTCTGGATGTTGGAGACTGTCATGCTAACATCATTAGTCATACAAATAATCAGAAAAACTTCCCCATTAAACAGATATTCAAAAACTAAATAATACTTGAACAAACTGATCAAGCATTTTATGTTCTTTCATTTCCATCACTTTTTGTATTTAGAAGAATAATATCTGGTACCTCATTCTCTCACTCCAAGTCAAGAAGAAGAACGTTCACCTCAAGAGGTAAAACTTCAGAGAAAGGGAAGAAACATTATCTTTTCAACATGTTTATGGACATTCACCTCAAGAGTTAAAACTTAGAGAAAGGGAAGAAACATTATCTTTTCAACATGTTTATGGACTATGTTAAACATTCAGCATGTTTAAAGAAAATTATCTTTGACATATTTATACTGTGAAGGGGCTAAATGTAAGGTTTCCAAAGCCTTTGTCCTCTTGAAGGTGAAATTGAGTTTCTATCTAGATCTTCTATTTAGATGATCCCATCTTTTTACTGTAGCAGGATGGATTATTGTTGTATTGTACCCATCCACCCACCCAACTATCTTCTCTGATTCCTTTTATCCTTTGAATCAATGTTTTTTGTTTTGTAGCATAACTCAGTAGCAATATTCAGCACTAGTTCACTTTCTTGTTGCTTAAATATGCTTGCTTGAAATGCATGACACCTGCCGTGTCTGTACCTTCAATAATGATGACTAAACACAGCCAAAGGGCAGTTTTGTGGCTGATGAGTCAATTTATCTGCAGGAGTAAATGACATACCCTTATTCATGAGTAAGTCTTTGCAAATAGTTAGCGCTTCAGAGGTGAAGAAATTTTTTGGTTTGAAGACTGCAATTTTGTGTACAGTAGCCAGCTCCTCTATGATGTGGCTGCAAACACTGTGTAGTTTTTGTGCTTATTCACACAGAATCTGTGTGTATTCCTGAAACCTTTTAATCTGAGTAAGATGTCTCTTGAAAATCTTGAACTTCTCTCTTCATTTTCCCTCATTATGTTTGTAGCCTGTCTCCAACTGCAACACATTAAACGCAAGTACTTTCAAGCTCACAACCCAAGAGCAAGCTAATGGTTTCTAAGTCAGACCTTGGTTGATTTCAAGTAGTTTCCGTGAATTCAGGCTAACACAGAATTGATAGGGTAATATTTTCTTTGTGGGAATTCAGACTAAGGTCATAATCACCCTTTTCCTCAACATTTTAGGGTGATATGAGGTTCTGCTTTGAGATTTATTTTCAGTTTGTCATTCCAGAGCTTTACGGCACTGTTAATTGGTTTTTCCACTTTCTTATTGACTCCAATGGCTTTTGCCACATCATCTGTACTTAGGTAGTATCTAACATGGGCCAGCAGTTACTGCTCACTTTTCCTTTCTTTCATCATTTCCCATGCCTTTTTTTTTTTCAGAGTTGTAGCAGCACCTATGAGATCCTCTTCAAAACCACCAGGGTTTGAAAAAAATAGCTCAATAACACATTTACTTTGTCTTTTACATTTCTCAGTTGCCACAGTTTTCATTTTTCCTGACTGCAAGTATTTCAGTGTTGTGAAGCACTGGAGCCTGCAGCAGCTTGTTCTTGAGGTTCCATAGAAGTAGGACCTCATAGTCAAGAATTATTTTCACTCTGCCTTACACATATCAATTCCCTAAGCTAGAAGAAAAAAACCTTCTAAATATTCCAGAAGTAAGCTGAAGTGTGCTGTGAGTGACTCACAGTGCCCAAAATGCCATTCTTTGCAAAGTATGCCTTAACTGAAAAACCACTTTTTGGGCTATCACTTTGAATAGCTCTGAGGTGTAGTAGAAGGTAGTTCTCTCCCTTCAGACGAGGCAGAAGGTATGTACCTATTTTAATTGTTAAAATTCAAAAGTTAGGAATCATTATAAGAGATATTCATTTATTGGGTGTTTCAAGCACATCTTTCTCCTTGTAAGAACATATTTTTTTCATCTTCTTACTTGCTTCTCAAAGCCATTAGAATTTACTGATGAAAAACTATTTAGCAAAGATTAAGTATCTGGAATTCATAAAGCATCTGGTTATAAGAAATCAAATTTAATATCACTGAGATTAAAAGTTTACCAGGAATTGATTCTAGATATTTCTGCTCTGACTTTGTAAAAGAAAGAATCTGAAAGGCCAATTTTTCAACTGATATACCTTGTTATTGCTTCGTAGAAGGAAGTGGAGATGCATTCCAATGAACACCAGCTGAATACCTAGCTTTGAGATCATCAAAACTAGTGTGTATTATCCCCATGTGTTTATTGGTCACACACTTCCCACTAGTATATGCTGATGTGAATACATTAAATATTCTTTTGGGAAATTAACTATTCTTATTATTTGGGAGACATTAATCTTTACAATATAAGCTATTTTCTTGATGGAAGTTGTCATGGTTTAATCACAGCCAGCAACTAAGTACCCTGTTCCCCTGCCCCCAAGGGATGGGGAGGAGAATTAGAAAAAAGGTAAAAGCCATGGGTTGAGATAAGAAGAGTTTAATAATTGAAATGTAATATTAATGATGATAAAATCATAGTGTAATGAAAAGGCATTCAGTGAAGAGGAGGTGGGGGAAAAGAAAGAGAGAGAGGGGAAGGGAGATAAAACCCAAGGAAGACAAGTGAGGCACAGTTTTTCACTGCCTGCTGATTGATGCCCAGATGGTTCTTGAGCAGCAACTGGCATCTCCTTGCCAACTTCTCATAATTTATATACAGAGTATGACCTTCAGTGTTATGGAATATCCTTTTGGATAGTTTGGGTTAGCTTTCCTGGCTATGGACTTCCAGCTTCTTGTGCACCTCTTTGCTGACAGAGCATGAGACACTAAAAGTCCTTGATGTAGTGCAAGCACTGCTCGACAATAACTAAACCATCAGTGGTTGTCAACATTATTCTCATTTTAAATTGAAAAATGCAGCACTGTACCAGGAAGTTAACTCTATCGCACCTAAATACAAGTTAGAGGTACTGTATTAAAAAAAAAATTAAAGAAAAAATATATATAAAGGAAAAAAGAAAGCATTTGGGAAGTGAAAGCTTTAAGACTCTAATGCAGTATGCTCCAGATTTTCTCCAGGTGGGAAGTAAACTTATTGTCCAGGTGGGAAGTAAAGTTACTGGATTAGTATATTTGTCCTAATGGGGGTGATGGGTGTTTTATGTATTAGTTTTCAGGTGTGTGTTTGAAAGTTGCTTGAAATGACAGTACCAGAAATCTACATGTGCATTATCACATTCAATATGAGAACAGAAGTAGATGAATCCTTAGTGGTTAATTACCTTGGAGGACTCTGAATAGGAGATTGAAATATATTAAAAACCTTGGTGGCTTCCATAAAGGGAAATAAATGACAAGTGAGAAGAGAAATGGAAAATAAAATGTATGTGTTTGGTGTTTGCTTTTCCCTTTTTTTTTTTTTTAATTTCATTTTTATTTCCTGCACAGATAACCAAAAGAAGCTTGGAGCAGACTTTATGAGAAAAGCAACTTGGCTTGACTTGTCTTTATTACCAGCAACTTTTCAAAAGTAGACTTCAAAATCACAGACTGATATGATGAGTGAATCTCAAATAGCACAAAGATATTTGCTTATTGCTCCCCATGGGGAACCGATTTGTTATTTATTTTATTATTTTATTTGTTTTAATCTTCATGCTGTAATTATATTGGTTCCTGAACATCATCTCAGGGGTGAGCTGTATTACAGTGAGAACTCAGGACAGTTTCAAGAGAGTGCTGGGTAAACTGATAATTCAACAATTCCCTGTTGTTTCTTCCTACAGCTGACATATTTTAAGATAAGAACTAGGAGAAAAAATGTCTTTAAACCATTTGTTGTGTCCTGGTAAGCATTGTGAACCATTGTCATGTATGTGCAGTGTTTGGATGGTTCAGTCACCTTTATTCCTTTCTCTCACACCAGAAAAAATTGTTTACATATTTAACAGGTTAAGAATGATGAAATTCACATGGGAAACATTTCTACAGGAAATGTTCTCACTAAACTCAAGTTATACATTATACCACTCTTTCTTGTGAGTTTTGGGTTTTGCCCTCTGAAAGAGGAGTTTGCACAAAGTTACCAAAACCCATGAGCCAATGTACTGCCCAAACTAAAACTTCCTGGACTATTCTGATGTTCTTCTTGCCCCTTTCTAAAATGTTGATGTGCAAGAACAGAATGCTTTTTCACTCTGAACTGAGAGAGTTCAACATAAAAAGTCCTAGCTGTTTATAGGAGGTTTATCCTGCAGTAAATGTCCCTCTTCATGTAGCTCTATTAATTAATTTGGCAGACTTCAAAAGAATAAAAGACCTATTAAATAATTGTCCTAGAGACTAAAACATTTAACTCAAAAGTCATATGACGATTGCCAGGGACTGTGTTTGTAGACACAGTGAAGTAAGAATTCCTTTAGGAAAAAATGAGATTTTAATTACTGACTTCTAGCAAGACAAGATTAACAAGGGATTCTCATCCTCACTTATCAAATCCCAAGTGTCTGCTCCCGCATCTACTGTTTCTTAAGTAAAATCCCCAAACTTCCTTCCAGTTCTCAGAGCAGCCTCATTAAATCAACTGTAGTTAAACCTCCAGTAGATTAGAACTGGTTAGGGGAATGTAGATGTAACACTTGATTACCTTTCTAAAGCTGATGACATGAATTGATTTTTAGAGATTGGTCAGTCCTGCCACTGCCAGCGAGCCACCTCCTCCCCACCCCCAGGTTTCCCAAGAGTGGGAGTTAACTCCTGCATTTAACTGGCTTGCAGTAAACATGTTTTTCTGCTTGCAGGTGATAGCTGGAGATTTTGTCAGAATAAGAAAGTCCCACAAGTTCTGGGATCCATTGATGCTGTATGGTTTGTATTATCTTTAGAAATGGCACACTACCAGAGAAAAATATTGTATATCATCTCAGCAGGGGGCTTGGAGCTGTTTAGCACTATGTAATTGGATCTAGGACTAATCCTTAACTTTGATGAGGCCAAGAAGAGTTACACCACTGCTATTTCCAGCACATTCATGATAGACAAAATGCATAAACTCACTGTCTAACACTTGACTGTAAAGGATTAAATACATTTCAGAGTCAAGTTTCAGGTCTATAATATGCCTTGAGATAACTCTTGTTTTCTTTGGTCAATACACATATGATTTCTATAATTTGAAGTACAGTAATTTAGTAAGAGTAATTAAAAAATGCATTCAAAAATGATCATTTTACTCAATTATTATGTGCCTTAGATGAATTTTGTAATAGTCTGCCTTTATTATGTAACAGATAAACAAAAGGAATATTTAAATCAGGGAACTGTCTGCTGCTTTAATACAAGGTAAAACTTCATCCACTTTGAAGAATTCACTGTTGGTATTGTATTTCTTGGATTGGCTGTTTGTCTAGCCATTGTGGAATATTATTGCAAATTAATCATTGTAAAGTATTCTTGTAAAGTTAGAGGGAACAGAGCATTATTCCTCTATACTTTATTTGCTGTGGGATTAATTATCAGGCTGATTTTAATATTTGGTCACTAACAAGGCCTTACATAGTTTAACTTGTATTTTCAACGTGGTTTTTTGATTGCTTATTCACAGGCTGGAATTTTTTTTTTCTATTTTGGTCATCTTTCAAGCTTTTTCATTTGTCTCATATGCAGGCTACAAATGTTTTATATGGCTCATATGCATTCACACAGTAGGTGCCCAAGGCAATGGAGTTTCACTACACATGTAATAATTTCTGAACCAACTATTCAATTCCTATGTTGAAGTTATATTTGCAAAACCTTTTGGGTAGTTTATTTCATTTTAAAAGCTTCATATGTTTACTTGAATTATCTACTTAATAAAGGATGCATTTAATGATTGTTTTTCTCTCCTAAGCACACTTCATGCTAAGCAAATTCTCAAATTACATTAAGATAAGAATTGTCTTCATCCACTCTCAAAATTCAGTATTGAAAGAGAATAATAATTTTTCAGCTTTGACCAAGAAAGTCTGGAAATATATATTTCCCTAATAGAAAGTGTAATGGCCTTTGTTTTCTGTGAATTGCAAACACAATTCCATTTTACTGAAGATCTTGTCTATGAAACATCATGTACTAGGCTTCCTAAAGCAAAATTTTTCTCACTTAGAAGCATAAGAGTAGGGTTAGTAGTCTCTTGCCAGTTTTGAACCTATAGTTCGAGGCAGTCTAGGTTTTTCAAACTTAACTTGTAGCACTAGAACAGCTCCTCCACTTTTTGAAGTGCCAGCTTAATGAATCATTCCCCACAAAATAGTTGCTTCTGACATTTCAGCCAAAGCCCTGCTGCTCTTGCAGGAGCCTATATGCTTTTATCTTGCACATTGGTCTGAGCTGCAAAAATGTTCCAGTTTGTCACATACTGTTCTGTACTGTCACTTAGAAATATGCTTGTGCTTGCTGAGTGAATATTGATAAGATACCTTGAGACTGTGATAAAAATGGGGCAAAGAGAAGATATCTTTCAAATTTGATAAATAAAGTCTTTAAAATAGTGATAAAAGACTTCTGAGAGTCCATTATTGAGAATGAATTCTCAGAGGTGTACATGAAGTTGGGGGCTTATTGTTTGGTCATGCTCTTTCAAAGGTTTAGAGCTTTTACTCTGTGTTCTAAGAAAAAGCTCTTTGAAGGTCATGTTTGAATTCAAAGCTGTACTTATTGTCTGTTTTTCCATGCTATCTACATTAGTGTTGCATATCGCATTTGGGAGCCCAATAGCTCCTGAAGGTAATATTTTCTAATTCCACTTATCCTACCCTCTGGTGCAGCATTTGTCAGTGCAGGTTTGTGTCTGCAGGTGTTGATAAGGTAGAAAAAGCTACCTGACTAACATTATTATATTGCTTATTTTTCCTAGGTAGTTTGAAATGATTATCACTGCTGGACTATAGTCATGTGCTAAAAGATAGCCTGCCCTCCTTCTGCTATACCACCCTCAGTACTTGAAAGCAGACACAGCTGTGCAGATTACCTGGCTGTGAAAAATTTTACAGTAACAGAGAGTGGGAAGGAGGGAAGAGACTGGGAAGAACAGAGATGGGGAGGATCTGCTTTTCACTGCAGGTGTTATTCTTGTGCTGAAGGCTGTGGCTCCTTGTTCAGGTATCTTAGTGGGCAATTAATCTCTTGCTGTTAGAGAGCGGCACTGAACATAACCACTAAACTACTGCTGGTAATGGAGGTCATAGAAAAAGAAGGGAGCACTAAAAGTCAGCCATAAACCCCTCTGCAGCTGGTATTACTGTGTGATGTTGGATTCTGCACCTGCCGTCCTCAACAAGCAAAACCTGTGGGTCCCCCAGCCCTGAGATGTACCCTGAGAGTGGCACATCTGGGCTTGACAGGGGCTCACTCCTGTAGGACCAGGTGAAAGGGGTGCCTGGCCTCATGCCTCTGCAACACATGAACCTGAAAATTAATCTTGTTCCATTAATATTTTTCTTTGCCTGTGGGAGAAAAACGAAGTGCCCCACTGACTAGAAACAACCACACTTTGATTGACACATGATCTTAAACCCAGTACTTCTATGAGAGGGTTAAAAACTTACCTGTGTGCTTGAATCATAATAAAACAGGAGACGTGCTCAGGAGCCTTTCTCAGGTGTACAGACAGCTCAGCTCCACTGCCTCTGCTGCAGCTCCCTGTGCCTTCCTCATCAGAGCATCAGACCAGCTGTAGGCATAAATACAACTTGGCACATTCGACCAGACCTGCCTTTCAACACCTCCCGTGTGACAAAACAATCCCTCTTTTTGTTTCTGTAATAGGAACAAGCACCCTAAAACATGTTTAGCTCTAATGGAGATAGTTACCCGAGTCTCTCAAATCCGCTTTTTCCCCAGGCTCAGTAATAACAGCACTGGGATCAAAACATAGGTAATAAGCTCCTTGGAGAAAGGGCATGTTCCTACATTATAGAAGAAAAGTTTGTGTAACTTCAGCATCTTTTGCACACCTGTTTTTGTGTTGTCTTTTCATCTTTCTACTGTCTTAGCTTCAGGAGCTGCTTATGCATTTACTCCATATACCATCATGATGA
Organism: Fringilla coelebs; assembly: GCF_963513975.1. Lineage (NCBI taxonomy): Eukaryota > Metazoa > Chordata > Aves > Passeriformes > Fringillidae > Fringilla > Fringilla coelebs. The sequence goes on along the minus strand of NC_140028.1, from coordinate 139,416,681 downwards.
CCAGTGTAGAAGTGCACAGGTTGGTGACTAGCCCAGCCTCTTAGGTTGCCAGTGTATTCCATGAGAACCCAGTATTTCAGTCAGCCATGTGATTGTGAACAGGTTTCTTACTCTGATCATTTTAACAAAGATATCTAAAATGTTATCATTAGACACATAAAAAATATTGTTTGTGAGGACAAATAAATGGCTGACATTTTTAGCAGCCAATTTATATATTGGGCTAATCTCTTCTGCCTTAGTAACCGTAAGAAGATAAAAATAGATTAATCATAATTCTGGTTTCACCAGGATCCTATGAAGATTCATTAGATAATGTGTGAAAGTAATAGAGAACTGTTTTCTGTGACTGTCTCACTCTAGTTTTGGAGGACGAACTAGTGAGCTTATTCTCAAATCCTCCTTACAGTTTGGGAATTACTATTCTCATTCACATGTCTAAATTCCAATTAAATTGAGATTTAATCACACTTCATTTGCTAAGCAAAGGCATCCAGTATATTATCAGACAGTGCTATAGATGTGGCACCTGTGAGAGATCTGATAACCTTTCGGAGCAGCATCTGAGAGCGGGCACCCACCAAAGGTGCTAGACAGATCTGTGAGAGCAGTTTAGCTGAAATACTAAGGGAAAATTCAAACTGCTCTCTAACATTCTGCATAAAGCCTGAAAGTGCCTGGGCAACTAAAGCTACATACTTAGGAGCCAGAAAAGATTCCTCAGGCACCATGGCAGAGGCTTCTGCACCTGGTCAGAAACCCTGGCAGGAGAGGCGAGGCACTGTGCCTAAGCAGCCATGCAATGTGATAAGAATGACCTTAAAAACCAGTCATGCTGGGCTTGTATTGCACTCTTTTGAATAATTACGTGGTTTCTCAGAACAGTTTGAGTGGTTTGCTCTCCCAAGCATGACAGTTTGTTTCCTCAATGTCCAAGGTGCAAAATAAAATCGAGCCATGAGCCATAGACTAGAAACTCTTGGCACATAGAAGAGAAGCTGACACCTTGCTTTCCTGAAACTTAAAAAAAATCTAAGCACAATACAAGCACAGTGTTTTTAATCTCTTAAGGATATGGATACGGCTGGGAACTCTTCTTGGCTTTAGGTTTCTTATTTGACACCCCCCACTACAGCCAGGACAGGTCTCCCTGGTTGCTTGTGAGGACAGATGGTTCTTTGAATATACAGATGATTTCTGGAGAGGTCACATGAGAAAATTAGTGTTATTGTAACTTGTGGAATTTATCTCACCATTTTTATATTCCTTGTGAAACAAGATCATTTCACTACCCTACCTGTCCTGGGATTCAGTGCGTGGAGAGGGAGTTATGCATATGGGTCTAAGCCTCTCAAGGTCATATCAGAAGTACATGGCAGGAACTGAAGCTATATCTAGTGAGCTTTGGTACTGGCCTATGGATCCAGCAACCCACAGATTTGCTATTTAACTTTGGCTATGAGTACAACATCCTGGGTTTTTTTAGCAAGGACACTTTTTATGATAGCAGCTAAAATTGTAATTATTAATTCTGAGCTAAACTGGGCAGGGGAGAAGGAAATGCTGAGTTTTTTTATTATCCACAGTATTTATTGTCCAATATTGCTTCTCAGGTAATTCATGGTGAGCATTTTTTTTTCATTTTGCTTTTTAAAATGCTATCTTTGCTTGTACCATTCAAATTTTATAATTTTAATTCTTGCTTTGGTAGCTTATTAAGTTTTTGATTTATGGTGAAGATTTTTTAGAGTCCTGCTCCTTCATTAGTATATCCAACATTTACACTCCTTGAAATAAGCAGAGATATAAATAGGTGTGTTCATTTAAGCAAGACCTGGAAATGTTTTTCATATTAATCATTACAATAATGAGCAGCTGATTAAATTATTGATCTTTCAGGATAAACAGTCATGGAACTAGGTGTTTAAAGCTAATGGAGACACTTTTTTCATTAAAGTAAGATCTGACCCATGAATATAATATGCCCCATCTGCCTAAATAATGGCTGTGTGCATATTACCAGTCTCTCCGACATTTTGTTTTCAGGAATATGGAAATTGTCATTACTTTATGGCTCTTCTAAAACCAGAATAATAATTTTCTTCTACCTGGTATGGCCATTATTCATACATGTCTCTTATTTTAGCTGAAGCTGTTTTTCATAAAGTTGAAGGTCCATTTATTCCAAACATTCTTGGCAATATGTAGAAACCTCAAAGTGCATTGTTTTCATTTCTGACAGAAAACGATGCATGGCATATTTTTGTTAATGTATTGAACATATGTAGTACCTACTCTATTACAAAATTTACAAAATTAATAGCCTGTAGCTGTTTCTTTGAATTCAGAACTGATGCATGGGCAAAACATATGCATTTAACCTATCAATATAAGCCATTAAGATTAACCTGTCCTGTACTTGATTCTCATTGCAAAGAGGTTTTCTACTGTGATAAGGTAGGTGAATTATCATGTGGTACTATTCTGGCTCCCAGAAAATGTTTTAGTGACTCAAATAATAGCAGCTTCTACTCCTTTGCATCATGATTTCCTGTTGTATTTTTACTGAAAATCTATGTAAACCCATACTTTTGTCCCCCTGCATAAATTTAGGCTGATAGAGTAAACCACTGTGGCCATGACAATAATAGCAATCAGGGAGTGAAAATTTTGCATTGCTACTTTTGGTCAGTCAGAGTAATAAGAGTATTTCTCCACCCATTCAAACTATTCAGTTTTGAGCCTTTAAAAAAATTGAAATTACTTTAGATCCAATAAAGTGGTCTATTTCTTCAAGAACTCTAGTTGGAGTAATTTATATCACTGGCCTAAGCTATTATTTTTTTTTGGTTGCAATTACCATGTTTAATGAACTGAATGTCTGAGGATATATTTTCCCTTCTGCACCCGCAAAATCTGCTTGTACTTTAAAATATTCCTTCACCTTCTGAAGTTTGCTTAGAAAAGGTTTAACTTGCACCAGGGGTTGGAATATAAAAGCAAATTGGTGCATTGATTTCCCCATTTCGTCACCTCTAGAGAACAATTCATAAAGCACGGAAGTTCTAACTAGTCAATCAATAGTTGCTACTTAAATCAGAGACACTGCAGATAGCCTGTTGTTATTAAAAGTGTTCTTCAGAAGATGATAATAAATGAAAAGAGAGGAACCAATTCAACCTCTGAGTGGAGTTCAAGATTGACACATCGAAGGAAGGGAAGCTGCACATGCAACGCATCTTTTTTATTTTCCAGAGACAAATGGGAAAAGCATATTTCCCTAAAAACTTCCCAATTCTTAAGAACAGGGATAACTTGAAATACCAAAAATTTTGTGAAGAATCCCAATAACAGAATGACATGGAAGTCTCTGTCAGACCCCTGGGAGGTTGTTTGAAACCCTGACTTCCCAAACCCAATCCAGAGGCCTGGGTCCTATATTGCAGCCTGCTCTTGCACCAAACACCCTGATGTTCCCACAGCAGAGGAGAGGTGAAAGTCTCAAGACTAAAGTGACCTGTCTGAACAGACAGTCTGAGCTGGGAGCCTCCAAGCAACCTCAGAGCCAGGCAGTCTGAGTGTTTGATACTACTGCATGATTTCTGGAACATGGTGAGATGTGGGAGTCGGGAGACAAAGTTTTCATTTCCCTGGAAAATTTTAAAGATTTTTATTCCATTCTGGATGAAATGTAGGGATTTGGCTTTAGCTAAAAAAAAAATTAAAAATCATACAGAACTGGAATTTTAAGCTTTGAACATTTCAGCTATAAAAGATTTCGCAATACTCCTGTGAATGATGCAGCTGACAAACGTGTCCTTCCATGTGATGGCAATGAAGGAAACTAAAATTACAGCATAAGATGCAGTTCTGAGTGTTCTCGTTCTGAAGCTGAACTTTAGAGCTGCGAATAATGCATTCTTCAAATTAACTTGGTTAGGCTGTTTGTGAGCTTCTGGGAATTTGTTATTTTCCTAAACCCATTATAAGGGCATACATCTTAATTGAGGACCTAAGAGCAGAGTGGGTAAGGTGTGACCTTGCTGCCTTTCAGCTGAGAGCACTCAAGTTGCTCAGGCACATGAGGTGGCACATGAGAAGTGGGGGCATGGTGGGCACTGTATGGATGGAGACAGGAGGGACCACGGTAGAACAGCATGCCCTGAGGTAGAGTGAAACAGTGGAGAAACCCCACTTTGCAGTGAAATTTAACCATTGCATGCATCAATTTGCCATTTAATCATCGAAGAAGCATATGGTGAACATGTTACAACCCATATGACAAAAAATCTTACAGATGCTGGGGACTGGAGGCACACAATTGTTGGGGCTCAACACTGAAACCAGTGTCACCCTCGAGGGACTCACAGGGATAGTGACATGAGAAATCATTTTGCATTCACAGCAGGTCACTGTGAAATAAGATTGTGCACTCAGGTTTCTCTTGGGTCCTGAGTACACTGCAGACCCAGAGCCTTCCTTACACAGCAGTGGTACACCCATGTGCCAGGATATCTGTGCCCTGACTGGGAACAGATCATGTTCTTTACAGTCACACCTTAACCACAAGGGTGGACTTTTCTCCTATTATTCCATCAGAAAGAATGGAGAAGCAAAGAACCTGTGTCTGTGCAAAAAGATCATCATTTAAACTCACCACCCAGTAATGTTTGAACAAATAAACCTGGGCTTGCCGTCTCTTTGGTCTTTAATAAAGGGGAAAAACCTCTGTTAACCCATGGACAGCAAACTGCAAAATGAGATTTGGTGTCTAAAGATATTTCTACAGTTATTATTAGATTTAGAGACCTCCAGCTATATCAGTACCCAGAATCAGTGGTAGGGTCAATGCTGTTCTGCTTATCCTGCTTAAGAAAACATTCTTTTTATCTATAGAGTTTTCTGAATCTGTGATTCTTCCTCTACTGTTCATCTTGGCGCTCTTCTGTTGCATATAAACCGTATCAGATTTACAGCAAGCTGCCATTGAGATGATACCCAGTGACCTATTTGCATTGGCCATCTCTCACATGCTGATGTAATGGTGCATGACCTATCAGCAGAACATTCAAAAATGGAAGATTGATTGGGCTAAGTGTTAATTGTTCTATTAAAGGGGAGAAGAAATGCCGTACACCCTCCTTCTCTTAACCTCAAGTCTGACCCTGATACTATCTGTCACAACTCAAAATATCCTTCCTACTTCCACACCTGTACAATTAACCCTAAATAATTACAGTCTCTAATGGACCCAACATGTCAGGTTAAAATCAGATTCTCCAAAGAGATTTGATGAAGTGGGTTGAGGTAATTCTGTTCCAATGTGGCAAATGAAACATACATTACTATTAGAAGATATGAGATGATGCTGATCATTTATAAGGTCCCTCATTCTGAGAGAAGTGGAGATAATATATCACCAGGAATAAGGACAGTGTAGTAACACTTTTGATGTGAAAAACATATTTTAAAACATGAGTGTAAGACAGAAAAACTGCCTAGCTTAAAAACCTGATGTATTGTTACTAGACAGTCCTTTGAGAAACACTTACCCTGGAAATGAGACAGTCTTACAATATGCCCACATATCTCCTGAAGTGGGTAGATGACTCTGCCCAGTAAAACATCAAAACCCATGTCAGAAACAGCAGCAATTTTATGAAGCACAATGAGCTGACAGTCAGCAATTTTTAGTTCTGTTTCCTCTGTGCTGTTTGTTGTCATGCTAAGCCATGCAAGACATCTATGGGGTAATAAACAACCCAACTGGTTAAATTCAGCAGTACAACTAGGATAGCATAGAAGGTCCCAAGCTGGTAGCCCTCTAAAACACATTCTTTCCAAAGTAAGCTAGAGATATGCAGAAAACTGATGCTGGGTAGCCTGAGTTTAGTATTCATGTCAAACAGGAGACTTGTGTTATTTCAAAATAGAGCTGTTTGCCTGGCAGCCTTCCCTGGATGGGCTTGGTGACTTTGCTGACCAAGAGCAGCTCACAGGCACTAAAGGCAATGGAATGACTCGGATGACAATGCAAAGCTGCACAAAGAGACAGAACATACCAAAGGGGACTAAAAGGGAAACTGTAAATGGTTGTTGGGAGAGCTGGCATCAAAAAGGAGCATATAGCTGGATTTCATAGTGTATGAATTTCATCTCCTCTGCAGTAACTCCCTCTTAAGTAATTTAAGGCTTTTACAGAATGTCTCCCAGAACTACAACATCACTTGGTAAAGGGCAGATGCAGACAACTGTCAGCCACTCCTTGCAGCAAAGAATAGCTGGTGCATTTGCTCAGCTCCTAAATTACCTACTGTAATCTCATGATTGTTAATAGATGTCAAAAATTCTCATAGGTGTCGTTGGCCACATAAAAGCCTGTCATCAATGGCCATCAGTGTGCATCAGCTTCCTTTGAAATAATGTCAACACAAACTAAAATTCCTCTGTGAGAACCTACACAGTGGGGTGTAATAGAGACACAAGTAATTTGAAGAGACCATTTATCTTAGAGTAGCATGTACTTTACTTTTAAGCCAGTATCCAATTTGTTAAACTTTTCATGGGAAAAGGATTTGGGAATGTGACTCATATTTTAGTTTGATGTATTTTTGGCATATTTTAGTGGGGAAAAATTTATTCTGATGTATGTTGGTGTATGATAGAGCTAGTTTGTAGCAGTGCCTAGTGTGTGTCCTTTTTTAAAATTGAATACCTAAGGTCTAGATCGTATAAAACCTCCAGTGTAAGTGAAATAGAAATAGCACGTAACTGCTCACAGAAGCAGCCAAGTTTTAGTTACTGCTGCAACAGTGTGATGGGGAAAAGAATTTTTCAGGAGAACAAAACTTTACAGACACTGAAAGAATTCAGGAATGTGAATCCCCCTGTCTGTCAGTGGCACAGTTTCTTATATACTCAATGACCCAATTTGCAGAAGTATTTAGAAATCTAAAATTTAGATAAGCACCTCCTGCCATTTCAAAAAAGCACCCATTCCACTGCCACTGAAATCTGCATCTTCAAGTGAAAAATTACCTTTGAAAACATGTCTGAAGTTGCTTTAGAAAGGATTACACTCTTGCCAGTTAGACATTTGAAAACTTTACAAGATGATCTATCACAAAAGCCAGGAAAGCAAACAAGCCTTCTAGTTCCTCCCAAAAATTAAAGGAAAATAAAACATTATTCCTAAGCTCTTTAAACTCACTGATTAAAAGCACACTGCATTCAGATCAAGTTTAAATGTGTCTCTTTTTAGGCTGATAGAGTCTCTTTAAGGTAAGTACTTTCAAATGGAACAACTGCCAATTTATGGAAATTTTAATACTTAACAACCTTGACAATGTCCTTTTGATTAGCCTGCAAAAATGAAGTTGCTTTTGATAGGAAAGTTCATTCACTTGTTTAAAATCTCTCCATATTATGCTGAACAGTCTGAATATCAGCAATCTGTCACTGGAAAAATTTGGTAACATATGCAATTTTGCACCAAAATTCAAATATGAGAAGCAAAGATCAAAGTAGTCTTCTTTCTTAGGCTGCTCTGAAAGACGCTTATAGCCAAGTAACATTTTTATTTTGTGCTGGATACAAAAAAAAATATTAAATAGAGAAAGAAATGTCATATTCAGTTTGAATCACACATGATGACTGACCCCTTGCTAGAAGTCAAGAATTCAACTGGTTTAAGGATATGAATGTAATTTTATTATTTCAGAATCATGTGTTCCATTAGTTCCTATAATTTTAGCAAAATTACCCAGGCGAGAAAGTTGCTGCATACAAAACATAATTTGTAGTTATCCATACTTTTGTCAGAATAAATGAACAATAATTACAGAGACATGATATAAGACTGGGAGAAGTTCTTAGGATCAGGTCTCTTTAACAAGTGAAGAGGTGGCTGGTAGATATAAAGAAATGATGTCTGATGTTAAAACAAACCCAAGGACCCTGTTCTGCTTTCACTGAGTTTTTTTTCCCACAACTGCATTTAATGCTTAAAATGTGATCTTTTTGTTGGCTTGCCTGCCCAGGAGCTACCTTAGGAATACATTGACCTCACCAGGACCAGGGAAGTGAATGCTGAGTGTCAGAGAGACAAGAGGATTTTTAGTCTGACATTTTGGGTTTTGGCTTGCTGCTTCTTTCTTACATTTACTGACTTCACTGATGCAATAGCTGCCTTGTTTGAATAAGTGGTAGCAGATTGCGGCCTGAGCTCAAGCCCTATTAAAGGAGCACAGTGGAGTATTATGGCTGGGATTGACACAATATGGGTATTTCCTTCTGCTTTTAGTCCTCTTGTACTTCTCTCCCTACTACATTACTTTTTCAAACTCAAAATCTGAGCCTTGAGCTGTGTTTCAGCACCCTTGAAGAGAGGATACATTATTTCCTTGCAGTGCATAAAGAGCTTTGACAAAGCTACTGCTCTCGGTATTTATTAAGATGAAACTCTCATGTCCATTTCTGTTAATCCAGCATCTCCTTTTTTTCTCCTTTCATTTTAGCAGGAGAGCTGTTTCTATGTCTTGAGTAATTACCACAGCCCATTTTGTTCTCACTTTCTCACTTTTCTACTCTATTCCTTCCTGTCCCCTCTTTGCTGTATTCCTCCTTGCAGTCATTTTCTGCCCCTGCTGTCCCTGCTCTGTCCCACAGCTGTGGGCATTGCTGGCATTGCTGCCAGCTGTCCTGGGGGCTGAGGGGCAAAGAGGAAGAGGAAGGATGTTTGACCTGCTTTCTGGGTAAGTTACATCTCTTTCACTTGCACAGTGAGCCACCAGAGGAAGAAGGCAAGTGAGGAATAATCAAGTTATGGGCTACGAGATTGGTTTTGCCATTTTTGACACATCAATGGGTTGAAATGCAGAAAAAATTAATAAAGATAGTGATTAACAGCAACAGCAGCAGAAACAGATGGACTCCAATGCCTAATAGATATGGAGCATCCTCATTAAGATCTTGTCTCGTGTCCTGACCTGAGTCCAAAGCATGTTTGTAGAACAAATAGGTGTTATAAGTGCTAGAACTAATGCTATTGATAAGACTGACATGCTGATCCTTATCTAACACTCTTCATTCACAATCTGGTTTTTTTTTAATTCATCATGTTATTTTCAACCATTTTTCTGCAATTTAGACTTAAAGAGCTACTTTACTTATGACTGATAATATGTCAAATTTAGAAGTGTTTTGTGCAGTGGTTATAATTTTATTGCTTATCCAGTAGTAGTTTAAGCTATGTTAAAACAATGAATGCATCGTTCAAAATGGAAGAAAGGATGCTTCTTAGGAAAAGTTTTAATGGAGACATTAAGATTATCAAGTCATCAGGGTCTTTTTCCAAAAAAAAATATGAATGAGAGAAAACAATGAATTGTATTAGAGGCCTGACTGAAATTTTAAATGTAATTTCTGCTGCTGTGAACACCATAAAATGAAACTATGTGCTTACCTGCCCAGAATATACTCTTTTCTGAATAACATTTTCGTGGGGAATAAAAGTAGCAACAGTCACAATGCAAATTCAGTCTTACATTTTTTAAAAGTGACTTATGATTGCAGCCATTTAAAATGGGAATTTTACACTGGACAGAATAAAGCCTGGTTAGCTTTTTAATAAGGATGTATTCTTCAATCTGGATTAAAAAAAGCTAAAGGGAGAGTACAAAAACTTAAGATCCCTCTAAAGGCAACTGGAATTTCAAACTGAAACAAATCATTAAAATAAAGACAAAAATAATGGTCCGCATGTAAAGCCCTGGTGCAGAGAGTTAACTGTGCATTCAGCTGAGCACGTTTATCCTGCTCTGCTGAGACAGACTGGTAGGGTAGAAGATTTTCAGCATTTGTTCATTTAAAGATAAGGATAACTCTGTGCACAGAGCACTGCACGCAGAATGCAAAGAGACTCCCTTCAAAGTCAGCTCTAGTCAGTAAACAGACTTCTTCAGCTTTATAAGAATTCTTGCCCATCCTCTTGAAATTCCACAGGCAAACTCTGCCAAGGCAGCTACTTCTAATTTCTGTTAAATGAATGATGTCTTATTCAACTCAGACTGATAAATAATTCTTTCAATTATGGGTTTGAGCTTGCTATCTCACAGACTCTGATGCATTTGGTTTAAAAATCAACATTATGACTCATCTGAATTATGTTACAGCAAAAAACCTTATTTGGTTGACACAGTTTTTTCCTATCAAAATGAAACACAAAGTAGCTGTCCCCCTGATTTTTCTCTCTCCCTGTGTCATTAATTTTCTTGTGCACATTTTTAATAAAGAAGCTGACTTTCTGAGAACTAGATGTTTTTCTAGAGCTCAAAAGGGACACGTGACCTTACTTGTCTTTCATTATTTCCTTTACAGAATTTTTTATTCAAATATTTTTTCTAAACTTGTACTCACAAAATAAATACACAACTATTAATACTTACCATTAAGGCAATCCTTTCAGTTTGGGAGAAAATCATGTTCAGGATCTGAGAAAACAAAGTGGAATATATTTTTTTTTGCCCGTAAATTTGGAAACTTGAAAGTCCCATTCTCCTAAGAAATAAATTGGCTTACTCTAATGCATACAGATGGCAATGCCTTGTGCTAGGTACAGATGCCATTTTTTTTCTTGTTGTCCTCAAAGGAGAGAAGGAAAAGTCTACTCTGTCCACCTGCAAAAACCAGTGAGATTTCCTAACATAAAGGTGAGTTTCAGGATTTATTCCACATAGTCCCATATTCATACTTGGAGACATCTTTTTGTGAATTTAATAATATTTTTGACAGAGTTATTCCTCGAGTGACGTTTCTTGGATGGAAAACAATTTTAAAATGAGATGACTGCTGAAATGGTAAAGATGTAGCTGCTGACTCCTGTGGTCAAGAAATATTACTGGCAAAGAAACACGGTGCAACTATTTTTTGAAGTGCATCTATTCCTAATTTTAAAAAAGGAATCAATATAATCTTCATTAGGCAATTTTTGAGAAGTCTAATGCATGAAAAGAGAAATCTTCATTTCAGTTCATTGACTATTCATGCAAATTTATTTCTAACTTGTTTTTTTTGTGCATGACAGTCAGTGATTTTGCTTAAATTGCTATTTTCTGCTCTCAAGGCAAATAGCATCATTTTCAGGCTCAACATTGACTGCAAAAACTTCTTATGAATAAAAAATTCAGGCTTTCAACTCTGATACCCACAGCCTTTGTTTCCAGTGAAGATCTGTAGGCTACAGTAAGTACTCATAGGGATGTTCAAGGAAAGGAAGTGGTTCTCAGTATCTGTGAATAACTGCTGACGAAACTGCACAACCAAGTGAAATTCTGGGGATGTCTCTCTCAATTTTGATAACATAAACATTCATTATCCAGTTAGGTGGAGTGTGACTGAGGTGAAGGTGCTTGTTCTTAGAAAATGTGAGTAATTTAGTCAATAGATCATAAATTATAGTAAGACTTCGGTCATATAAAACATAAAACTATTCAAAATATAAACTGCTTTTATAATATGTACATATACAGCCTTATTTACATGAAGCTTACACAGCCCTTATACAAGAAGGGAATGACCTTATTCTGGCTTGATTCATGTAGGATAATTAGATGATTGTTTCTTTGTTAGAAAACTTTTGAGTCATTCAATACATGTGATTCACTGGAAGAAAAACAGCTTAAAGTGATAGCAAAGACTGCAAAAAACTCAAAAAACCCAGAAGAAACTAAATCTTTTCATGTTAAATAAGGACAGACACCATTTTCTTCAAACTCTGATGAGTGCTAAAATGAGTCCCATGAATTGTTGTGGCATCCACAGATTTTCTGTCTGGTTAAATTTTAGTCAGAATCCCATATTGAGAAAGTGGACTTTGGAGGACAAAATGTAAGAGGAACATTTTAATTGTCGTTGGTCCTAGAGAAAACAGGAATCCTGAAGATCCTATTTTTTATGATTCTAATTAAGAGGCTTCTTTCAACAATCTGTTTTCAGATTTGAAAGTCAGGTTTGAAAACAATGTTTTATATTTTCCTCTGCCTTCTTAAGTACATACTCATACTTCCTGTGTGTTGTGAATGAATAAAACAACCCACAAACAAAGGCTACCCTCTGCTCTTAAATCCTTCTGGTCCCTAGACATTTCTGACTGATGGAAATTGGATGTAGAGGCAAGGCAAACTTCTCTGGCTAAATGCTTCTGAATAGGATGATGGTCTGCTGCTACATAAATCCTGTGTGCTGTCAGATCCCTGGAGCATTCTTTGTTCTGGCCTTGGAGAGATTTCTTGTCAGCCCAGACAGTAGGAAGAAAACTGCAGTTGATTCTGTCAGAACATCACACTAAATGAAGAAAGTGATGATTCTCCTTACATGTACATTCAAAGTTCTTTTTCATAGTTACCCCTGGTTCTAGCTCAGTTAGAAAAGGCTGAAGAAACAAAAAAAAAGAATTTTCCTTTTAATTATCCAAATGTTCTTTTCAGAGAACAGTTACCAGTGCAATTTCCTTGAACAACATGTATTTTTCCTCTGCAGAGTGTTACAAGCAGGGGGAATATAGGACAGATGGGAAAGAGGAAAAGGTGGTAAAAGGAATAGAAATATTGTGCAATAATTCTTCTAAATCTTTCCTTTCTGATGTGCTGTGTTGTAATCATGCACAACTCATGCCGCTTACCACTTGAAACTGCAAGCAGTAGAGATTAAACAATAAGCAGTTACTGAGGAAGTAGAGTGGGGTGATAAAGCTTGTTGATGGGGCTGTTATTCAGGGTACTAGAAATGACAGCCCACATGGACAAAGTGTCACAGAAGGACCTCATGATACTGAATGATAGACAATAAAATGGCACAAGAATTCAATACAGTTAATGTAAAGTGATGGACAAAAAAAAATCTAACTTCATGATAAACTCTGAGGAATTTAGGAATGAAATTGTGGGGTATGGACTTGATGTTCATTAGTAGTAAAACCAAATCTAGTGTTAGGAAATCCTAGGAAAAAGATTAAAAAAAAAACCCAGAAAATATGGCTTTACTGTATCAATTAATTTTTTATCTGCTCCTTGAATAACATGTACAATCTCAGCTCCCCCATTTAGGTTTAAAATAAGTATCCAATTCCTGTAAGACTTTGAATGGCAATAAGACCACTTCAGATTGACTGTGACAAACATGTATAAAATCATGAGAGGCATAGGGAAGGTGGGCATGGATTTCTTGAAGCACAAGCACTAGGACAGCACCTATGCCTACAAGTTAGCAGTTGAAAAGTTCAACATAAAAGAGGAGAAGGTCCCCATGGCATGTGTGTAAGCTATGGAATTTCTTGCCACAGGATATTGCAGATGATAAAAGTTTATGGAGTTCAAAAAGCAACTACAAAAATATATAGTGAGGGGGCTAGTAAGTTCAAAGACATCATCTGCTGAGGAAGATGTGTGTTCCAAATTGCTGGGCAAGTGTCACTTGGTGCTTGCCTTGTTGTTACACTGCTAGATAAAGATGCTGAGCTAGATGAACCATCAGTCTGGTTCTGCACAAGTGGTTTTACATTCTCTTATGACACAGGAGGGGTGTCCAGGTGGAAAGGATGAAGCCCCAACTCTGTTGGAACAAAAAAATCTCAACATTCTTCAGCAGGGTGTGAAACAACTGCCATTCACAGGCTCTTTTTGCAGAACAGCATCATTCAAGTATATACATATTTGCAACTGAAGTGTACACAGGGTGGTAAATACAGTTTTGCATATAGATTTTAAGTCTCCCAAGGAGAAATGAATTGATTGATCACATTTTAGAGGTGGAAAGGAAATGTGCAAACACTGGCATTGAGGTACTGTGATTCAGTACCTAAAATCAGGATTGCAACTTACAACACCTTTGTTTCTATTTTTGGGGAAGCCAGGGCCATGCTGTGAGACATGGTCAGGTCAGGCCATTGGAAATATTTGCAGTTGAATCAGGGATATTGATTTGATTTCACTGAGAAGAAAGGCATTTGTGGAGTATTTATCTGTAACTACAGTTTATTGCTTCTGTTTTGTCCATTAGGATGCTCTCTGTTTTATTTCTTGATGTTAATTTACTGCATCTCAGTGAATCTAAAGTATGAGGTTTTTTTCTGGCATTTTAGCAAGTAAAATGTGATTCTGAGAACTCAGAAAAATCATGACCTAACCTTTCCCAACATAATGATAATAATGATACCATTTGCAGGAAAAAATTGCTTTAAATTGGTTAGAAAACACTTATGTTAAAAGACACCTTACCAACATGAGGGAAGAAAATGCAGAGTACATTTTCATAGTTAATTTTGGTTAAATAGGCTAATGAATGTTTTCTGCAGAGCAGCCAAGATTGCCATGTGGCTGCAATCGCTGCTGGGAGCAAATGCTGCTTGTTTTTCCTTTTCAGTTTGTTCTTGGATTCTGTGCCTGGCTTTATATGGATCCTGTGCATGACATCAACAAATTAAAAAAATTACTTGTCTGATGCCTGAGAAATAGAGCTCCTAATAGGGTGCCATGTTGTTTGCCTTGTCTGGCCTATTCAGGAGGTGGATTTGCATTCCCTTCACAGATTTTTGCATGCCATTTTCTGTGTTTGAGCACAGAGTTAGAGCACAACATCCACATAATCCATCCCAGCAGGTTTTGGGTTCTGAACAAAAAGTTCTGGGGTGAGAATAAAACCTGGTAATACCCAGAGTACCAAGCCTTGCCTCAAGCTGGTTACTGTGAAGTTAAGCTTGGAGCAGACTGAGATGCACAAATTAACCATGACTGCACCAGCATCTGTATCACACCCTCTGTTTTCAGCACCAAAGAATTGACTCTCCCTACTCTTAAACTTGAAGGCATGAGATTTACACTTTGCTTTATTCTTTGTAGATGCCTGTTTACAGTCCAAAGTCCTTCCAAAACCTTGAGTTTTTGCTTAGAGTAAGGTTGTCAGAGAAATAATTTCTCAACTCTCTTCCTTTGCCTCCTCCTTGGAGCCCTGCAGGAACACTTCAGTCATGTTTTTTTGTGACTTTTCTCTGTAATTGTCAGTGATAATAACTTTTTTTTTTTTTTTTAAGAAAAAAGGAATCTGGTCTTTATAATCAACTGACAGCAGGAACTGGAGTTTCCAAAAAAGCATCAGAGATGGTGAGATTCATGATAAAAGTCTGCCTCAGGAGATCTGCTTTCATCTTTTACTTTTTCCATCTTTTTCCTTGCTTACAGGTTGCAGCAGTGAAGCCCCGAATAAGCCTCAAACAGTACTAAAAAAAAAAAAAAAAAAAAAAAAAGACTTGGAAACTCACCCATTGTGACTGCAAATAATACTATTGGAGTGGCAGCAGATTTTCTGTTCTTGTAGAGCTTTCTGATTTGAGCTGTCCTGCAACAGAAGCTACCCATGGTGTGAAGTAGACTTTGGTCTGAAGCTGCAGTGGCTGTAATTAAACTTAATTGAAACCATGTCTGTGAGACTGAGGGACAAATGTCTTTAGGAGCATCACTACAGCTGCATCACTTCTGAGTAGAAACCATATTAGCAAGGGGAAAATAAAACCCAATGTAAGGTACTGTGGGCAAGCTGGTGCTGTGTAATGCCCCAGATTGTACTACAGGAAGAATTTATGGTAGAACTATAAAGCTGTTGGGGTTTTTTAAGTATAAAAATCTGTAAGGATGAATAGTAGTTTTAAATATATGTATTTCCTTTCTGTTGGTCCTTTGCAGGTTATTTCACTGTATTTTTATTGCTTATATCTAGCCACAGGGGAAGGCTGATTAAGTGGTCTAATTTTTCCTTATCTCCTATCTTCATTGCTTGACCTTCCTGTTTGAGTGTATTGGGTATTTCCAACTGAGTTCTGTTATGAAATCCAGATTGTGTTCTGGAAATATGAAGTTTCTGATGAACTACAAGAGAAACACAGGTGGATTTCTGATAGCAACATGCTTGAGTTCTTGCCAGTTTATTTTATGGGCTTCCAGAGGCTTCAAAGGAACCGTGTTGTGCAGAGTCTGCCATTTTGACAAACTCTGTCATGCTGGTGCCCTGGGGCTGGATTTCCTGTGAGTCTGCAGAGTCCCCCCCATGCACACATGAACCACAGGGGCTTTGGATCAGCTTTGCAGGTGAGATCTGCAGTCTAAATCTTCCTTTTCAGCTGAGATTCTTCAGCATGCAGTGCTTCCTTGCGTGAACTGGGGATCCCAGGAGTCACAGGATCACCACCTCTGCATCAGTGCTGCTCACCCATGCTAACCTGGCAGTCAACAACCAAGCTCAAAGCTGTTGTGTTGCCCATTGACCTTTTGATATTGTTACAGCCAGTAGGAAAAGATGAAACTGGGAATAACAGGGAGATTCTAGCACACTGTGAAGGATTACTGGGGTGAACTGGGGAAAGAAAACCTTGGTGCTGTAGCGTCCTGCCTCTGCAGCACTCAGCCTGGAAACCCTGAGGACTTCAGCTCTGTTTTTCACTCCTGCAACAATGTCTTTGGCAGCCTTTTAGGTTCCTCTCTGAGCCAGCCATCTCATGGCTTCCAACCCGCTGCTCTGGAAGAGCAGGCAGCAGTTTTCCGAACTCAGCTGTAAATTACAGCACTCCCATAACTTCCTGCAGTCAAAAGAGCCATGCCAGGTGTCCGGGTTCGGGCTGTTATTTGTCTCTGCCCAGACAAGGGTGAGATGGGCTCGCTTTTCGGGCTCCAAAAAACAAGGCTGGACTCTCAGGTTCGGTCTTCAAGGTTGTTTATTATTTCTTATCTACAAAAATTTTCTTTCTGCCCAGCCGGGGTCTGACCAGCAAGGCAGCCAAAGGCACTCTGACCGCCCACAGGGCGGCCACCTCCTTTTATAACAAAGTTTACGTAGACTATATTTATCTTTTGTCTCCAATACTTATAATTTTTATTACTAAGAGTACCTTTACTATAAACCTATCAAAAATACCTACGTCACCCGGAAAATGGAAGACAAGAAGAAGGAGGAAAAGCCATGTGGCAGGCCCTAACTCCCTCCATCTTGTTCTTTTCCAACCCCCCTGTACCAAATCTTAAAAACTGTGCTTAAGCTTATAAATGTTCTATTTCTATATCTTTTACACGCCAGTGATTCTTATGTCCCCACATATAGGTGGAACATCTCTTGCAGGGTCAAAGTTGAGCCACCAGGTACTTTTTGCAACATCCCAGGGCTCCCGAGCTCCCCAAGGGTTCTCTCGGTAGCTCTGGCCCTCAGGAGAAGTGCGCTGAGTTCCCACATCTCCCCCTTCTGTTTGCACAAAAAGCACCTGTTTCGTGACTGAACTTATGACACGTCGTATACACAAAAGAATACAAGGTGTAACAAACATGAGGACTATAAGAACCACTAAAACCATGAACCCTATCCTCAAAATCTCTTTCCATAAAGGAGAAAGATCAAAAAATCTTGCCATGTCATCGATCCAAGACCCTGTGTCTTCGCCAAGTTTTTTAATACTATCTTTTATTCTTTTGATGTTCTCGTGAATAGATTTTGAATGATCAGAGAGATTCATGCAGCACATTCCTTCAAACTCTTTGCATCCATGCTCATGAGTGAGCAATAAGTAATCAATTGCTGCTCTGTTTTGAAGTGTTGCCTGTCTTACACCGCTCATGTCTACTAACATGTCGCTCAGTGCAAGAGAGACTGAATGGGCATGTTTGCTTAACCAACAACCCATATGGTCCAGCTGAGTCAAGGCTACCCCTGATGCTGTTTGAGGTGAAAAAATTGCTACTGCAATTCTTCTTGCCTTGTCCCAAGTGTACACTTTGTCATCGCAATTTGGACCATATTGTTGTAAAGATCTTTTTTCTTTATACTTTTGTTTTCCCATCAATTTTGAATCTGGTGACAACATTGAAATCTCTCCGATGCTGCATGGACCTCCCTTGGTATTCGCAGGAATACCATACCAAATTCTATCCCCACAAATCAAGAAAAGTCCCCTTGGCAATTGCACAGGTACTTGGAGTGACCTTTTGTCTATTGTAATTGTGGTTCTGCACCATGTTGATGCATTTCTATAGAACTCACGATTCGGAGTGACATCGATGGTTTTGTTTGTTCTTGTCACATCCTGAATCTGAAACTGTATGCATATCTCCATTGTCATGGACCCAAAAATTTCCAATTCCTGAGGTTCGGTAGAAGCCACAGGAAGAAGATGTGTCCAAGCACACCACTCATTCACAGGATCCTTAACGACCTGTGAGATTTCAACCTGAGTGTGTCCTGGAATTGGCCATGCATTCACTGGCATCCCAACCATACAGACTGAGAATGGTTTTCCTGGTCTAGAATGTATTAGACAGATGCTATCTAAATTTGCTGCTTGGGCTAAAGCTTCCCAAACGTTCTTTTTTGGTTGGTTAACCGGTAAATTTGTTTTTTCATTTGAGACAATGCATAATGATGTAAGACATATAAACATTACAAAATTCATGACCTCCCCTTTGAGGTGAAACATTGTGGTAAATTCCCAACCAAAATCCCCAAAGTCTTTATTCTTTTGTTTCTTCTGGACCGTTGTTTGCAGCTTGAGCCTTCTCCTCTGTCTGAGTGCTCGCCTCGCTGCTCTTGGGATCAGTGCTCCCTTCTTGCGTCCGAAATGGTTTCACGTGCCGTGCTGACTCTGATGAGGTCACAAACTCGGTCTGCTCGTCTGCTGTGTCGGCTAAATGTAGTTTTTGTGCCTTTCGGGGTCGAGTTTGAGTGGATTTCTGATATCCTAGCGATGGGGTTTGGACATCTAAGCATCTTTTTGAGGCTTGGGTATTTTGAGCCATTGGGATAGGGAGTGGAGGAGCCGAACTCAGAGAGGGGGTGGTGCCTTGCCGTGCCGAACTCCGGGCACGGCTCCGCCTCACCCCTGACGCCACGGGAGATCGGGCCCGCCCCTGACCACGTTTTTTCTGGGCATGCGCAGTCCCCAGGAGCCCTGCGTCTCCTAAACTGACGTCACTGTCTCCCTCCTGCTCCGTCTCAGAACTCTCTTCCCTAATGTCTGTCCCCCATTCTGCCTCTTCCTCTGATGTAGTGTCCGTCCCTCCTGCCCGCGCGACCCCTCCCCGTCCCGCCTGAGCCTTCATCCGGTCTCTTATTCGAGCCGAACGCCGCGGCTGCATTTCCTGCTCTGACGTCATCACTCTGCGACCCCTATGTTTCCTCACCGGCACTCCAGAGCAATCCGGGCTGTCCCGGTCTCTGGGTTTTCGGTCAGAGACATGAGGATTTACAACAGAGCCCTTTCCAGAGCTGATTATTTTCGGCGCGGCGGCACCGGGGACCCCTGTTTCGCACGGTAATTCGCTTGCAGAAATCTCCCCAGAACCCGTTTCCCCCTTTGTCCCCATGGATCTTGCAAACGCCTCCTCGGGCTTTGCCAACCCATGACCCCTTGGTCCGCTGTCCTTTGCGGTCCTTTTCCCGCCGCTCACTGCGGCTTTGCTCCTCCCGCCGCTTCCCGCGGGTCCGCTCGCCCCGCCGCTGCCCCCCGTATCAGTGGCACGGCTGCGAGCTTGGCTGCCCCCCCGCGCCGCGCGGCCGCGGGAGAGTGAAGCTCCGCCCCCACCCTCCGTGTTTTCGACTCCACTGCCTGAATCAGAGATTGAGCTGAGGTTTAAATCGCTTTCTGACTCTGAGGTTTCAGGGCACTCCGGGAGTCCCTCACACAGCTGGGCTGGTGGGACTGGAGGTTGTATTTCTCCCTTCTTTTCCTCTTCAGGAAGTGTGTCCCCTTGGCCGACAGGGCTTAAAGGCAGCCTCTGTCTTGAGCCATGGTTCCCTCCCTCGGTCTCTGAGGGTGTATCACGTGTCTCTTTGGCTACTGTGTTTGACTTAGCCATGATTGCTTCTAACATAGTGCGTGCTGGAGACAGCAATCTAAAAGCTGTCTCATCCTTTTTTATTGTTAATAAATACAGATGTCTGTTCACTTCTTGCCAGAAACCCACTTCAAATAGCAACCGGGTCTCTGCAGAAGGGTAATTACACCTTGTCCACAAAAGTAGGTGTTTAAGATCTGACTTTGATATTCCTAGTGTGTATGTATCTGCCACCCTTTTTAAATCTGACAAAATTTGTATTTGATCCTTTGAATATGAAACCCCCATTTCGTGTATATTATTAAGAATTCTCTCACCGAAATCGTCGTCAGGGAAGCCGGAAATGTCCTGGATTCTGGCCAGCAGTTTTCAGGAGGTGGAATCAGAGGCGCCTTTCTGGTTCCGTTTCAGGCTGTCCTGATACGAGGTGTTTTCGGCAGAGAGTGGAGTGAGGTGGATTATCAGTGGCTGCAGTCGCTTCAAACTCCTGGCTGGCTTCTGAAGGTATTATCTGCGGTGACCTTGGCACACGTCCCAGGCCGGGAAATCTCCGCTTCTTTCAGGCTATCAGTTGTGGTCCCCGTCTCAGGACTCCTGAGCCGTCTTCTGAGAGTCCTCTTCTGAGCCGTCTTCTGGGAGCCCTCGGGCCCTCTTCCGAGAGCCCTAGGGCTCGGTGGGAGCCTTGCAGCCCACCCAGGGACACCAGATGTCCGGGTTCGGGCTGTTATTTGTCTCTGCCCAGACAAGGGTGAGATGGGCTCGCTTTTCGGGCTCCAAAAAACAAGGCTGGACTCTCAGGTTCGGTCTTCAAGGTTGTTTATTATTTCTTATCTACAAAAATTTTCTTTCTGCCCAGCCGGGGTCTGACCAGCAAGGCAGCCAAAGGCACTCTGACCGCCCACAGGGCGGCCACCTCCTTTTATAACAAAGTTTACGTAGACTATATTTATCTTTTGTCTCCAATACTTATAATTTTTATTACTAAGAGTACCTTTACTATAAACCTATCAAAAATACCTACGTCACCCGGAAAATGGAAGACAAGAAGAAGGAGGAAAAGCCATGTGGCAGGCCCTAACTCCCTCCATCTTGTTCTTTTCCAACCCCCCTGTACCAAATCTTAAAAACTGTGCTTAAGCTTATAAATGTTCTATTTCTATATCTTTTACACGCCAGTGATTCTTATGTCCCCACATATAGGTGGAACATCTCTTGCAGGGTCAAAGTTGAGCCACCAGGTACTTTTTGCAACATCCCAGGGCTCCCGAGCTCCCCAAGGGTTCTCTCGGTAGCTCTGGCCCTCAGGAGAAGTGCGCTGAGTTCCCACAGCCAGGTACCTCACAGCTTGTGCTTCTTCCAAATGTTGTTGTGGGTGTCTCAGATGGTAGTGGGCACATATGGTTGTGCTGCAGCATTTCCCATAATTTTCTTTCAATGGAATGTTTTAATTCTTTCAAGCAGAATCTTATTGCAATTAATTTTCATCAGCGTTTTCTACTTAACATTTCATTCTGAAATGAAAGGCTGTGTTACTTGGAACTTCAGAATTCTGTGTAAAATGGAAATGGTTAATTTGGACCAGGACAACACTGGCATTTGAAGAGACCTGGATCTCTTCTGGCTCCTTCAACTCTCTGCTCATAGAATCTCCTTGGCTTCTCCCAGGAAAACCCTGAGAATACTGATGCTCACATACTCTGTTTCATACTCATTTAATCTAGTTCCTTGTCTAAGACACTTCACAAATTATTGTAATATTGCCATTACTGGTCAGAAATATTGTATCTAATTATGCTAACACTGCAGCATTGGCTTCACTGCTGAGATCAGATTCTATCTGATCAGTTTGAATTTTTTTCCTTCAAATACCATCCCAGGCTGTCCTTTCAGGATGAAAATTCTCAGTCTTCTTTTAGTTGTCCCCTTGCCAATCACTTCCATTCTGTTGTTGCTCACTCCTGTTCTATAATGTATATTTATAAAATGAACATAAGGTCTCCAGTTGTGAAAATATTTGGTTTGTTTAAATGCAAGTCATAGGGACAATTTTTTTGCCTGTTCCTATTTGTTTGTGTCATCTTTGTTACTTCCAGAAGTAATTCAACTCCAAGTTTTTCAGGAAGGGGAACACA
Source organism: Fringilla coelebs (assembly GCF_963513975.1). Lineage (NCBI taxonomy): Eukaryota > Metazoa > Chordata > Aves > Passeriformes > Fringillidae > Fringilla > Fringilla coelebs. The sequence goes on along the minus strand of NC_140028.1, from coordinate 139,394,687 downwards.
TTTTCTGTCTTGGCACAGTGAGTAGGGACCAAGACCAGGAGGGATTGCTATAACATAAATAAATAATAATAGCTCTAAAAATCTTTTCATCACCTTAATGGCTATGTGATCTCTGTGCATTTTTCTGATCACTGTAAGTAGTTGTAGAAAGCATTGTGATAACGTCAATAGAAGCATGGTATGGTAATGTAAAATTAATGAGCTAGATGGTAATCTTTTTAAGCAAATCATGTTCTGTAATACAGCACACCCTCTCAATTAGCCTGTTCTCAGGAGCCAAGGAATCAGTGTATTGTGTGTCAAGTGCAGGGTAAAATTGACTGCATTGCTCAGGAAGGTCAGTGCAGCTGATAGCCAAAGTGAATAGCCTCCTATGGAACATAACCTTACAGTGGAGAGCATTTCAGAGGGGATCCATGGGGCTTTCATGTTTTTAATGTCCCACAGGTATCTGTTAGAAAAGACAAAGAAGCTTCCGTGACTTTTGTTATGAAAACCAAATTAAGGAAGCTGGCCTGTAGTCTTCTAAAAGCCCTTACTCTCCCAGAGTGCTGATCAAGTCATTAATGAAAGGTATAACTAGCAGGGGGGGTGAAGATCTGTTTCATACTTTCCATGGCTATTACCTCTCAAATCATCAAGGCAAGGAATCAGACTTTTTACCTGGTGCAGTTGATATCTGAGTCCCTCTATGATAAACACTATGAAGCATGATACTGAGTAGAAAAGGTATGTGATGTGCAGTCATGGCAACTGACCTCCCAGTCTGGAGGGAAAGGTTCCCTGGTGGAGGGCAGCCTGGGGGTTGCACAATGCTGACAAGGAGGAAGATTATGCTGCTTTATTTGATACTTGCTGAACACCAAGCAGAGCTTCCTTCAGTTCTGCCTCTGCTGCCTTTTTTGCATGGCCATGGAATGTTCTGGGCAACACACAGGTATCATCAACACAAAGGAGCTACAAGCTGATGGATCAAACTCACTGCGGTAGCAGTGATACAAAGAATATATTTGATTCTATAGTTCACTTAAAGAAACTTCCATTTTTTTAATGAGCTCCATGGGAATTGGATTAAAGATTTTCAGACTGGGTTTGTTATTTCTGATGAAGGACTGGTGAAGAAATTCATTAACAGAAAAATTTCTGGAGGCTAGGACTTAAATTTGGTTTACATCCTGAGAGAGATTAATTTAATCTCAAACTATAGCTTATTGGACATTAATCTATATTATAGTTCTGCAGCCAGTGAAAGTAGAAATTTGTGTTTGGGATCAAAACCAGACAATAGAGCCAGTTGTGGGTCAAACAAGAACTAGTAAAAAATTTTTTTGACTTTCGGAAAATTCTAATCAGATATTGATTTACTGAAAATTTTGACTTAATACAATAAGTCCAATTTAGAAAGAATGTAGATAATCATGTGTTTTATTTCATAAATCAACTTAAACATGCCCTGATTTGTTTGAATGCTTGGGAAAAGATACCCTAGGTCCCAGAAATGAGAAGCTGATGTTGACTGTAAAGGAAGATGAAGATTATCTTCTATTTTAAACACCTGCATGCCACAATCTCACTCTGTGTCTCATAGAAGAAGCATGTCCACAATGTCAAAATAGAAATCATGGTAGAATAATATTAAAGGCATATCAACCCTGATTTTTCATTCCATGTCCCTAACCTCTCATAAAATAATACATACTTTCTTTGATGATTGCCGCAGAAACCAAAATAATATTTCATGTTTCTCCTTATGTTCTTTTATTGTATTTAGTTGCCATTTACTGCAGCGATGTTGCTTGGAGGATATCCTGTATTGGTCATTTGGCAATGGGCTTCAATTAATTTTAAAAAGCAGGCATCACTTTCCATCTTAAGCAATTGTAGTCTACAGTGTTAATGGTGTCTACATTAATGTAGTTCACTTTATGAAAAAGGTACTGGACTCTATTTTATTTTATGTATTAACATTGCTAGAGAGTCTATTTTCATTCAGGTCTTCAGTGGTGGCCAAAGGAGATATTTTTTATAAACAGAAAAGTTATTGACAACTTCAATTACAAAAATCTCCCTTTGTTCAAATGGCAAAACATAATCCTGGAAAATTTCCTACCTCTTTGGGTTTTGTATGAAAGTTAATTTATCAGTTGGCATACCACTGGGTCCAAACCTGCTTTTACTGAAGTAAGTGGGAATTTTGCCATTGGCTTTGATGGGAGCAGGTGCACGCCCCTAATGAGGTGTGTAATGGAAACGGTGTACACACAAAAAACCTGGACACAGTCAGCATGAGAAACACTGAATAAGAAGAAGTATTTCTCAGAATCCCAGAGCACATGAACAGTGTGTTGCAGTGACATTTAAGCATTGACAAGAAAAGTGAAGAGATCAAATGAAAGAATAGAATGGACAAAAAGGTATTGTCACACTGGAACAAGTCACCTCATGCTTGGAAAAGTTTATAAAAACCTTGAATAGAGAGGGAAAGGGCATCGTGATAAATGGGAACACCTAAGCCACATTAGATCAGCTGATAACACTGTCATCTTTGCCAAAATCCCTGAAGACCTTGAAGCACTGATGAGAGAATTAATCATGAAAAGTAGGCTTGAGCAATTAGGATAGGAAGAGTTGAGCTGTCCCCAGTGAAACTTGACCCCAACCTTCAACCTGTTTGAAATCAAGTATGACCCAAACCTTTGCTGAAGTATGAAAAAAGGCAAAGAGTTTTTTCCCACCTCATTATTCCTCATTTCACTCACTGTACTCAGCATAGGGTGCTGTGGATAATATCTCAGACTGGTATCAGCTAAAATAGTACCAGAACAGCAAGACACTTTGGCTTTATCAGCCAACGTTGCATCCTCGGTAATTAGGCCTGCTTGTCAGTGGCGAGGAAGGGAATGTTAATGAGGCTGAGTGCAGGGATAGCTAATCCTGAGGAAGCTCCTGTGAGAACCAAGTGAGACAAGGCTTTGTGCTGGGCTGCTCTGTGGGGATCAGATCCTGTGGTGGTAACTGGGTGAGCTCAGCACAGTGAGATCCAGCACACAGCAGGATGTATATATCCTGGGCAATGTATGTGCCAGGATGCTGCAGGAGAGCCTGTGCTTGAAGAAATTTCACAGTACCTCATGTTCAGGAGAAGGAGTGATAAAGTAGGAAGAGGAAGACCTTGGCCACTTTCATGCTGCAATCTTAATGCAAGTTATGTGCTTTGACCTTGGGTGAAATATTGATGTGACAGGCAGAAGACAGGGGAAAGAAAGAGAGTCTGGCTGATGCTCTGTTTCTCCTGTTGATTGGCACGTTTATTTCCTGTTTGTGATGAAAGAACCAGGCTTGTTTTACCCAAAGGTGTCAATACTCATGAGCACAAGGACTAGTCACATCCTGAGTTCCTGGCTGTCTGAAACAGAGTGGGTGTTCACACTGCCAGAGCCAGGCTGTGCCATGTGCAGAAAAACGGAGGCGTTCTGTGTCTGGGCTTGGAAGGGTTTTTCAGACCTTTGATGGTCCGGTATTTCTGGTTTGTTTGTTGGTTTGTTGGTTTTCTGTCTTCCACTAATGTTACTCTGAGTCTGCACAGCATCCTTGAGGGGCACCTTTGCTGGACATAACTACTGTTTGCTTATCCACATTGAGTGTTCTATCTTGGCCACCAGCTGAAGGACACATAGTGAGGAAAGGAACACTACTCATTATTTGTCTTCTGGGTTGGCAGAGTTGCATGGGTGAAGGCAGAACTGGATCTCTTGGGATGCTGCAGCTATTGTGGTAGGAAATTTTTCCAGTTAGATATTCGAATGAGATCTTGGAGATGAAAGTAATTTGTCTCTAGTTTTATTTTTAGTGATTTCACTTTTCTGGCTTAAGTATTTCATTCCCTTTTATTGTCAAGATTTATTACCAGCGCTGTTGTGAAATGCAGCCAGTTCCAGTCCTCCAACTCCTTCTTCCTAAACTTAATTTTTGTCAATGGAATAGTTTCCTGTAAAACATCTAATTGTTGGCTTATTGGCAGATTACATGCATGAGCTTTTTTAAAACTGACTAAGGCCAGCACTAATTAAGTGGCTGGTGCCAAGTTCCTTAGTTGCTGATGGAATAAATGAGAATTTCAGTTGTTTCAGAGCTGACTGGTTTTGGACAGTGAAAACTTAAGAACAGTAAGTTCCTAGTTCCTTGCTTGGTATCAGCATTTCTGTTACTATAGCTCAATTTTTTGACATTTTTAATATATTTTTTGACACAACTTTCCTGTTGGGCAGAAAGTGCTATTATCCTAATCATTATCAATAATTTTCAATTAGGAAAACAGAACCCCAAGAAACTATAGTCATGTTTATATTACAGAATACATCACAAGCAGGAGATGTCACCTTTCCTGGAGGGGACAGTTGTTTATACAGGAGTGCTTTTTGTGATGAACTTTTCATTGGATCTGTCAAGGGATAGGCTAGACTGAAAAGGGGAATTCCATGCTGTATGTTTGCATCTGTACCAGAAGATTTTGTTCATAAAAAATCCATGGAAGAAATCATAACTCTCGAGCCAAAGTGCTCTGCCTGGGCTGTGGTATCTGGGATAGGGAATGAGTCAGATCTTATGTGAGATCCCTAGAGGGGATCCCTTTCTCCCATAGCCCTGCTGAACTGGGACTTCCCTTGTTGCAGGCAAAAAATGTCTGCAAAAACAATTACTAAAAGCATTTTTTCTTAAAAGCAGTGCCTTCCACAAAGTAATATTTGAGTACAAAATACCAAAAAGAATGTTTTTTGTCTTCCTCTTCACAGAGACACATTTGCAGTATCTCTGTATTTGGGTTTTTAGCAACTGGTATGTGCTTCTTCTGTGCATGTTCTTTCAAAGTATGAAACACACCACACTGATTAAGGGTAGGCTGTGATGAACACCTTAACTCTAAACACACAGAACTGCTCTGTAATGGACTAAAAAGTCAAGTGCCTTTAACTATACATTAGGGGAGGTTCAGCTCCTCACCTATGCCTAAAATTTATTGTTCAATCTTGTATTTAACCTGAACTTTAAATTATCCTCTACTCTAAAGGAAACGAATAAAGAATAAAAAAATAAGGGAAAACATATGGGCTTTACCTTAGCTGGGATTTACTAAAAATAAAAATTTTGGGTGGCTATTTTCTCTGTTTATGTACAAAAGGTCATCTAATTCTTTCATGAAACCTAATTTTAAATTTTTATTTTCCTTTAGATTTATTCTCTCCCCTCCCCCCATATACAAATAAAAAGGTTAAGAAGTGAAATTTGACTTCTGTGTTCCTGAATTTTCTTTAAAAGTCACGGAGCTGTCAGGATGATGAGTTATTGGTTGTCAATAAAGTAACTATTGATCATAATCTTCCAAAATTCATCCTTCATATGTGTGTAAGAACAGAATATGCTGTGAACTGCAGAACAGAATTAATTACTTTATCCCCGAGGGAAGAGCAGATAATTACCAAATAACATTTCTATCAAAGCTGTAGCTAAGTCCTGAGTATTACGTGAAGCAAATTCCACACTCCTACAAAATGAATAAACTTGTTGGTACTTTCACACAAATTAAGCCTTGTAACATTTCAGTAAAATCCCATTAGGAATGTCCTCATTTTTATAATTAATTTGAATTTCTTTAAGGACAAAGGAAAAATAAATCTTGGAAAGAGTAAGTATATATTCAGAAGGCTTGTGCGTTCCTGTGGATATTTTAAACTCACAGGGTTTATGTTGTTATTTTTAAAGGATTCTTTTATCACTTGTTGATCAATATAATTTTAAAGACTTTCGTATTGCTGGGGTCTGTTCTGGGATTGTTGAAATATAAATTTTGGAAAGCAGTAGTGTAGTGAAAGGATAATTTATGCTTTGCACTAATTCCCTCCTATCTATTGACATAAATTACAGCTTTGAGAGAAAGAGATGCCTGAAGCTCTCATTATTTTATGTACAGCTTGAGCTCAAAGAGCAGAGGAGATTTTGCAGCTGAGATTTTGCAACTAACATTTTGCAGGACATCCAAAATATTTTCCTGAAACTTATACTGCCCTCCAGAATCCAGTAGAGATGACTTTGAACAAATGCTGCACCAGGAATATTTTCTGCAAAGCCAATTCTCTGTTTCAGAATGCAGAATTTTTTATTGGAAGAGGTTAAATTATTTTTTGGAAATAAACTACCCAGCAAATGTAGCTTTTTTGCCTTGTTTGCAAGTTAAGGTCTGATTCTGGATCCCATTAATTTATTTGTTATTCAGAAGTCTTTTCCAATGAAATGAAATATCCTGCTGTGCAATCTGTCTACTGGCTGTTTGTGGGCCAGTCACCTCCACAGCACATGGCACAATTCCTGCCTAACCACAGCTCCCTGAGCAGGGCTGTAAATGCATTTCTCAAGTCACCAACCCCAACATGTCTAAACTATGTGAAGCCAGACCCCTGGTCCAGAAGGAAACTTCTCTCACAACTTCAGAAGTAGGCATTTTCTTCAAGTGCTTTAATGAACAGTGAAATCACAACATCTGAAATGCTGTGTCTTGGCAGCTGAATGACAACCTCACAGCTAGATTATAAGGACACTTCTTTTGTCTTAACCAACAATAGTCTCCCTCAAATACCCCATCCTCAGCCAGTGAGGCTTGGTGGTGATCACACTGAAAATGTATCTCAAGGGGAAGATAAAAGGACAACAGAGCTGCCTGACTTGTCTCCTGCTGCTGCTAGAGGGACAGGTTATTTCCCTGCCTTCTCCCCTGTTCTCCCTGCTTCTGGCTCCTGTGCCTTCTTCTACTCCAGTTTGCGCCAACTTTGGCACTTCTGGACTCTTCACTGAGATTGTTTAACTCACAAAGCCCCCACAAAACTGCTGGTTTTCTTTGGCTAACACAATAGTCTACCTAATTATTGAGTTATGTCAGTGTTTACAAGAGTCTGCTGACTGCCAGAGCTCCTGAATATGAAAGTTTTGTTCACATACTGGTCTAAACAGTGAACTTATTTGTGTGTGCGATGATTAGAGACTCTTCCATCACACACCTAACAAAGATCCCTGAATAAAAGATTGGCCATGTAGATGGTACTTTCCTAAAAGGAAATATAGGAGTTGGACTTCGATGATCCTTGTGGGTCTCTTCCAGTTCAGGATATTCAATGATTGTATGATTAGAAATGATATTCATAGGGAAAAGTGGCTGTACTCATAATGAGATTACAAGGAAGAAAAGTTTAATTCCTAATTAATTCCTTCTTCCTGAACCAGAGGACTTTAAGCACCCTGCAAGGGTCTTGGAACCTCTGGGCCATGAAAATGCTGTCCTTTACAGGTCCAGAAAGTGGCCTGGAGGAATTAAGGTGAGAGGGGACTGAGCAAATCAGAGTGCAATGCTATTGGATCAACAGGTAAGGGAAACAGATCTGGAAAGGAGAGGGCTGTCCATGACCACAATTAAAGGTGTAGCAATATCAGATTCCTGAGATGGGTAGGTATTATGGATGTGACAGACTTATAAATAAGGACTGCAGTTTTTTCAGGTCAATTGTCTGCTTTCCTTTAAAGGGAGAGAAGTGCAGCTCTGAAGCTCTGGTCGCTGAAATCCTCTGAAACATTAAGCACTGATGCAGCTCCAGGGAGAAATGGATTTTATTTTTTATGTATTTCCTAGAACAAGGAAGTACAGAAAAGTCTTTGGACTTTCACAAACCTATTTCCTGTGGCATTAGTTTGTACTTTATCTGGGAAAAATACTGGAGTTGGAATCAAGGTCTCAGGACTTGGGAGGTTTCCCACAAAAGAATTACGAAACTGTCAGAAAAAAACACAGACTGAGGAAAACACATCATGGGAGAGTGAGTAGATCAGAAGGATATTTCCAGAAGATCTGCTGCAGGTCTATGGGAACAAACTCTGCTTTTGCTCCAAAATGCTTGCAAGCTTTGAGGATGTGGCTAGTCCCGTGCCAAAGCCCAGCAAATACATTCTGCTATAAAAAAACCAGCTGCTGTCTTGGAGTACACTGTGAGCTCCTATCTGTTCTCAGAAGACTCCAGAGCACAGCCATGGGAGCAGTAACAGTGTCTCTGTGGTGTAAGCAGAGCTTTCCTGTATGTGCCCTGGGAAGATGAACTCTCACGCTGGAAGGAGAAAGAGAATCTAGGAGATGAAGATTGGCCAAGTGTTTTTAGAATGTAGAAAAGCTGGACAAGCAGAATATCTCTTTGGCCCTGTGGACTTGACTTCTACCCTAGAGTGGAATTTTCTTTCTGTGCATGAAGCCTTGGTGCAGAGGGCTCCAGAGGGATGTGAAAGGTCCAGCAGCTATTTCCATTGCCTGGATCAGGAGAGAGGAGGAGCTGCTAAAATGAAAATGGTGGGGTCTGGAATGTGTTAGGGGAAAGAAGTGAGCCAGCAAAGGCTATTTGCTCCCTTTCCTTATTGTCTTCTAGGGGCAAGCCTGAGCAAACCTGAGAAACGTCTGCCTGTACAACTGAATGCAGGTGGTTCCTGGGAGAAGAGAGGGCAGAGACTTCAGGAGTTTGCTGAAGTAAATCTTGATGGTCAGTTCAGGAATTAAATTTTCTCTGGCAGAGCTCTCCAGTGAGACTGTGTTGTGCAGCCAATCTAATGTGAGAAAATGTGAGAAAAGAGCTGGTTAAGAAAAGTTATTATTTTCCTATTGGCAGCTTGGCAGGTTTTTCTTCTAGGCTTAGTAATTGTTGAGCAGCAATAGGTGATAGGTAACGTAGCTGGCGTAGGGGTGGTTTGTAACTAGGAGATGTCTTTTAAATGTGTGCATCTTAAAGGGGTTTGAAAAGGGAAACATAATCTAACAGACACAACCTCTGAAAGTTGCAGCAATGGTCAGATGTTGTAGAGTTCTCAGGCCACTGTTTGGTCCAAATTCAACCAAGAGTCTGTGGGACAGTTACTTTTGGCTGGGCTTTTTGGCAGTAAAGAACATGTTTGTTCAGTAGTGCAGCTCCAGCTAGGAAGATTGGAAGCATCGTTAGGCAACGAAACACAGTGTTTAGGAATTTTATGCATCCCAGATGGAATGGTGGATATTGAGCAATAGGATCCTGGGGGCCCCCTCTGTTTTCTCTCAGAATATTTGTATATAAAAGATTACAGTCAGCTATCATGTGAAAGATCTTTGTAGCCAGGATCTGTGAGCTAGGAATGTGTGGCCATAAGAGCCTTTAAGGGAAAAAGGAAGGAAATACATCAATATTGAAGAAGAGAACTGGGAATTAGTCAAATTTGCAAAAAAGCTTGAAGACAACACCAAAGATCTTTTCTCTGATATATTTGAAGTCTGTGATAGAAAGAATTATGGAGGAGATATTGAAGAACACACCATTTTTGAGACCCACTAGGTCAGAGAGATCAAGCCTCTGAGCTACAAAAAGGGGGAAGGAAGTGGTGGACCTGGAATTTAGCGAAATAGGAACCCAACTGCCTCATCCTAGAGCCCTGATCAATATTGGTGTTCCACTGACAGGATCATTGCTCTGGCTGATCCAGAACAGCTGTGCTGATATTTTGAGAACACTTTAGGGCTAATACAGGTGTTTTAGGAGCCGACCAACAGAATTTTCTGAAACCTATTTTGTAGCACTGCAGACTACACAGAGCGTAGGGAAGATGGTGACTCCTATGCTTGACTGACAGATGTTCCTCAGTTCTGTTGTACATGAAGGACACAACTTCCTTTGGGGTAAACAACTCCCAGCAGCATTGCATGTTCAGGTTTATTGAGCTTTTCTGCACGGTTTTCAATTATGTCTTTGGTAGTGGCATCTTACCTTGAGTTTCTGTTGCAATACACCAGCAATTGATACAACTTAGAACCACTTTTTGCTTTGCTTATACTCATGAAGAGTGATGTTTCCATGGACTCAGACAGAATGAGACTTTATTTGCAGATTAGAGCAGAAAGTATTATTATTATGGTTGTTATTGGTATTAATATTGTTGTTGTAGTTGGCCAGTTTGCAAATGAGAAATGTGCCCCAGCTACATCAAGTTTTGGCCATATAGTGGAAAACATAAACAAATGCCATCAGCTTTAGGTGATCATTTCTACTGTATAAATAATATTACAATAAACTCACAGGGTGTGTTATCTCTAATGAATAATTCAGCCAGTTGCTGTTATAATAAGGAATGTGGTGGAAACTCAGTGACTGAACATGTATTTTGTGGCGTCTATTACAACACCTTAGGCAAAATTTTACCAATCAGGTTTTATTCCTCAGGGCTTTCTTTCAAGTCTTGGAATCTTTAGTATTTATTTATATTGGGAAGGCAGAAATGGAATTGGTTGATTTTTTTTTCCAATGTGCATTACTTTGCTTCATTTACTTTGACAGAGCAGTATTGTGAAGAATGATACACTTGAAATATTAAACATTTTGCTGGATGCCTGGTCTTGCACTCCCTCTCTGTGCTGAACTAATTCACTTTGATATCCGTATGATTTTTGCACACAAAATAATTACAGGATCAGGGCCTGGGTTTTTGACAATTTTTTCTACCAATAAGGGGAAAACCATGCTGAGATAATTGACCTTGACTTCTCACACATGCATGCCTCCTTATCTTGCCATGTAGAACATCCAAGATGGTTAAATCTCTTCCCTTGCAATAGCAGCCAGAAGGACTGATACTTGAGTGGCTGCTGGAAGCAAAGTGATTGCAGCACCAAACGTGAATTGTGAGTCTGTTGATAGCACACAAGCCATGATAAGAAAGGCACGCTTGTCTTATTAATTATTTATATTTGGAATCACTAGCAATATTCTAACAGAGACAAGGTTTGCAGGGAGATATAATTGGGAATCAGTTGGGCTAATAAATGACATACCAAAATGAATTTTAATTAGATTAGAAAAACATTCCAACGAAATCATTGTATAAGAGATGAAAATGAGTATACACAGACCATCTTGCCTATTCTTATTCACAATAGTGGGTTGATAATGGAGACTTAAGCAACTATTAGTATCTGTGTAGTAGGCTGATTTTTCTGCACAGAGGTAAATCTAACAATCCCCATGTCTGAAGGTGGCCCTTTGCAACCACAGCCTTGATAAATTGTTATACAACTTAGAATCCTGATTTCTGTTGGGACTGTCCAATTGTTCTGGAAAAAAAAAAGTCTATGCTGAAAAATGAAGGATAAGAAATAAGTGGAAGTTGATTTTTTTTTTTTTTTTTTTTTTGCCACTACCATGGAAAGGTTATAAAGTTCAGTCCTTTTCATAATATTCCATTGCAGTATAGGAAATCTGTGCTGGCTTCAGTGTCAATCACTGTTTAGAAATGTCACCAATAATTTGTACTCTGTAAGTGCTCAATGTGTGAACCCCTGGCTCTAATTGGATCCACTGATTTCAGCTAAATCTCGTCCTGTCAGCAGCTCAGCAGTAGGTAGGATATTGAAGCTCTAATGAATCCAGTAATAACTTTAAATTGCCAACCTGGATTATTTAAAATTTTTATGATGTTGAAAATAGTTTTGCTTTCCTGAGGAAAAAAAAATAATCTTCAATTAGTTTTGAAATAACTATGCTAAATTACTGACCAAGCAAGTGAGACATAGGCATTTTAGGTGTGCACGTGCATGGGTATCTGAGTTCCCTCAGTAGAGAAAATTAGGAAAAGAAAATTAGGAGACAATGATGTCCAGATAAGTTGGATCAGAAAAATTTCATGCTTTGGTCCAGCAAGCATAGAACTAATTATGGAAGTAAACCTTTTTTCTGAGAAACAGGGGTGACAAATCCTATATTGTTTCAGTTGCTGCTTTGGTGAGATAGAGGCAGTGCTGCTTTTTCAACTTATTCATTTCTTACCCTGGTTGTCTAATGAAATGTGATGAGATGTGCAACAGAGCTGTTTGTCTGTGTCCATCTGTCCATCTACTCATGTCTTCCCCCAGGAATTTTAGAAGTTGTGATGAAAGTTTAGCATAGTTGACAAAGGATTAAATGTCTCAGAGATATCAAGTGCATTCAAATTTGATGTTGACCAGTGCAGAAAGATCCTATTCAGAAGAGACAGTTCAGTGCAGGTCAGGCTGCTCACAGCTCAGTGGATCTCAGTGAGAGATCCACCCTGCCTGTCTGGGCTTCTGGCCACAGAGGTGCTGACAGTGTATGAGATTGAAGCCCTGCACTGTCAATCCCTCCATCCCCTGCCTACTTGCAAGGTCTGTCAAAGGCTCCTTAGTGATAAAAGGAAATGTCTCAGGCAGGTGTAGTGGGAAATCCCCACTTTGTGAGGCAAGAGAGCAGCATCATGGGGAGCAGAGAGGATGAGGAAAGCTTCTGGAAGCGCCAGAGAGCTCAGTAGGTGCAGGGACATTGAAGGCAGCTGCAGCTGATGAAGGAACGTGACATGAAAGAACTGGGATATCACACACTGGGGGCTGGCACTTGTGGGGAAGATTTAGGGAAGTGAAGGTGAGAGATTAGGAAGAAATGTAGAGTTACTGGTGATACTGGAGAACACAGGATACAAATCCAACCACAACAAGGCTTCACTAGCTGTGCAACACATGGAACGGTTGGGTTTTTTAAAATGACTTATTGGGTTTTTTAATATGACTTTTTTTTAATATGGCTCATTTCTTCCTTGAGATTTCTGTGCTGAAATGGCTCTGCCTTTACCTCTAATGCAGCAGGAGCTATCCACTGAGATGCAGCATGAATACTTACAAGAGCACCTGAGAGGATGTTCTTGTGAATGCCTCTCAAGGCTAAAGCAAAAGCTGTTTATCACAAATAAGATTCAACTTTTTATTATCCAACTACATGAGTGCATATTGTGTATCATGAAGCTGAACAAGGCTTACATAACCCATAATTACAATAACATTATAGCTTCCTTGTCCTCAGAGATGAGCATATCTATCCAAAATATGTGTGCTCTGTCTGAAGACAAGAGCCTGATCTATTTCTGCCCCTGCCATTATGCAGTCATAGTAAAGCCAATGACCTAGATTTAAGAGCAACTTTTAAAGCATTGAATTTATCCTTTGGCAAATTATGGACCTTATTTTTTATTGCATATGAAGCAGTCATTTGAATAATCACTCAAAGTGTTTGTCCACCCTGTCCTTTTTTGTGCAGTTAAAAACAATAGAAATAATAGTAAAGCAATAGCAAATCCTGCATTGTATTCATAATTTCAGTTTTTCCAGTTCAAAAAATTCAAGTTTAAAATATTTTAACAACAAATTACACATTTTCTAGATTATTATCTCATTATTAAGATTTGAGTTTCTGTTATCCTTATGTGACATTCTTTTCCTTTAGTCCAGCCCCAGCTCTACATTCACTTACTACTTTCAGTGTTTGTTCTCCCTCTTGAATTCTTGCAATATTCAAATGCCAGAACATTTCATTTTCCTGTGTTCTCAAATAGCTGGAATTTGGTCACCTCAGGCCACATAGAAGAACTGTTTGATAGAATTTAAAAATAATAAGGAGATAGGCATGTATTTCCTGGCACTGGAAAAGCAGAAGGTTTTTATGTGAGCTTGACTGACTGAACTCTCCTGAACTGACTGTTCAATACATCTGAGATTGAGTTGTACTACTAACAGCATAACACACTGAGAGTCTAGGATAGAATCTTTCAATTATTGTTTCATGCCAAACACATGAATGTTGGACAGACATTGCATTTCACTATGTCATTAATTACCCAGGTTTTATTGTGCCTTCATTCAGTCTCTTAATTCTTTCAGCTTGTTTTCTCTAAGTTCCCTTTGATTTGCCCACATCCTCCTGATGCTGAAGTATCCAGAAGAGAGGGGAGGAAAGTGATTGCAGAAGCAAGATAAACTTGGAATGTAGGAAGCTGCGGTTGAATTATTCTATGTGTAAGCTGAGTTGGAAACTGCAAGCACAGTACAGAAAGAATATATTCAGATTTTGCCTTGCAAGAAAAGGAAGAGACTCATATGAAAAATGACCACAAAAGGAAATGGGGAGCTGAAGAACAGGAGGATGTAAGCCTGCCACCTGCCTCCTTTGAAAAGAAGTAGCTGGGGTATGCATGTTTTCCTTGGATTCATTTCAGTCCAGCTTTCTAAACTTCTGCTTTTCTTACTCTTGGCTCCTTTCGTGGTGGGATTTCCCCAAAGATCCTTTATTATTTTGCTTCAGGTAAGTTGGTTTCCTTATGCTGCTGCATCAGCCAGAGCTGCACTTCTGTGAACAAATGTTGCATTAATTATGAAGAGTGGAAAGGAGGAGAAAAAAAATCCATTAGCAACACTAAGTGTCTGATAACTGTTTTAATAACTGTACATTTGTCTTAAGGATCAGAGACTCCAAAGGCAAGTATCTGGATTTGCAGCTTGTTTTCATTGCTTCATGTATCTGTAGGTGGAGGAGAAAAAAATAAACATAGATAACACCAAATGGAATGAGTGACTGGAGAGCTAAACTCCTAAGCTCCTTTGAGATATTTTATCCAGCTAGTAAACTCTTGCTAGAGATATGCAGTAAATGCTAAAGAAGCAGTGTTATTTAATTAGATAATATTTGCAATGTAAATGTTGATAAATTAATTAATGGGCTGTATTCCTTGCTTGCATAGGGCTGCTGAAAGGGACAGTCCTTGGAGGAAAGGAGAACTTGCAGCATAAGGTGCCTGCAGCTTCCCCTGTGCCTTCACTGGAGACACTGAGGACAGCCAACATGACTGGAGGGAAGAACAAAGAAGAGCCTTTTCTGGTGGTGTGCTCTGTTTCCCACTGAGTTTCCTTAGCAGGATTTCAAGGGAAATTTATAGAAATCTTCCTCAAGATGTGCACCAGGTGTATGTGCATATCCTCTCACTGAGAGTCTGTCAGGGTTTGGGAAGAGCAGAAAATAAATATTCAAGAATTGGATGCTGTGAATTTACAACAGGGTTCTTCAAATCAGAGGTGTCTGAACACAAAATGCTCTCCAAACCAGGTATTGGCTGGGAATCTTGTTAGGTGGGGAGCTTGCTAAAAGCAAGGTCCCCTTACAGTCGTGGCAGAAAACCAAACCAAAACAGCAGCTAGGATTATATGAATATATGAATGATGACTCCTGTATCTGTAGTCTGAATGGCTGTCTGTGTTTGGGGATCATAAAAATGTCAGAGTTGGTTTCTTCTGCTGCACTTTAGCAAAAGTTCCATTTTAGTGCAAAATGTACTTTTACATGTGCCTCACCAAAATGCAACTGTTAAAACAGAAAAGCTTGGCCAACATTGCAGCAGAGAAATGTTTGGGAAATATTGACTGGAGCATTCATTACTAATTTTTCTAGGGCCAGATTTTCATCATTAAGTTCTCTTCTTGCATATAAAATTTCCTGCCTGCAAATAATTACAATTTTTTCCTATAAGCAATCATAGTGTTTTAATTCAAGTTTTAGAAACAAAATAGTAATATTTACACCTCTGAAAAAAAGGCCAAGGCCAGAAGGACCTTTACTAGACTTTCAGGTCTACACTGTTTTTTGCAAAAGGTCAAACTAGCACATTTTCTTGTCCCATTTAAGTAGTCACGAAAATTCTTCCTATTGTTGATTGTCCACCACTTTTACATACATCCCCTGCCACCATGGCATCATTTGTGCCTGGCAGAGTACACAAGCATGGCAGAAAGAGTTGTTTTGAATATCTGATTGCTCAGTAGAGCTCTCTGTAACTGGGGAAACAGAACCAACCTTTTGCTCTGAGTTGAGAGTCCCCAACAGAGGCACCTTTAGCAAGTGCATGAATGAGTTCACTGTACTGAGCACAGAACCTGTGCCTTTTCTGCTCATAACTCTTTGGTGATGGTGGCTGCATTTCTCCTTCAGGTTAGCCCTAAAGCTGAAGGTGTAGCTCCTCTGCTGTTCAAACAATTGCAAAGCCCCAGACTGTTCCCTCAGTGGGGCTGGCCATGGGTGCAAGGCAGTGCCACAGGAAGAACTGAGCTGTTCTTGCCTTGCTGCTTTGGCCAGGGTGTTTCTCTGCCCTCCTGTCAGATGATTTTACCCATGGACAGCAAGCAGTCCTCTGCCTCTGCAGCATTCTCCTGCCCTTTCACTCAAGTCTGAAGACCCCCAGAGTGGCTGCTGAGTTTTAATTCGAGTGTTCACAGGTAGCTGACAATTAGCACTAACCTGCCTACCCCTGCTAGTACAAAGACAATGAGAACCAGAATTCCTTCTGCATGATGATGATGATTGCTAAGAAACTCTGGCTAAAATGTGTCTGAGCTGTTCCCTCCCTCCCTCAGCCAGCTGGCTCTATAATCATCGGCCCTTTTCACTCAGGCTGCAAAGTAGCTCTTAGCAGAAGAGCAGAGGTTGAAAAATGCCAGTCACTTTCATAACCATATGGCAACCACATTGATTGGGTGGCTGAGAAGGGCTGTGATGTTACCACATGTCTGTAATTTTTCTGTTTTAATGTGGACAACCTCAGGTACAATTTTAGCTTGAGCCAAAGGCAAGTTTGAGTGTTTAATCTGTCTCAGGTCATATTGTGCAGTAGAAAAACATAGATGCATTCCTAGCTGTAAAATAGTTTTGTGAGTCTGTTCAGAAGGGAAATGAGACTGATCTAAGAAAAGATTCTGATGTCCTAGGGGTAGAAGGAACAGCCACAAAAGTTTTCCTTTTTACTGTACATTTACTTTTAAGTAATACACAGTATAGTAAATATGTAAGAAAAACAATGCATAAAATGAGGTCTGAAACAAAAGGTCTCCTCCACCTCACTCACACCTGAACTTACTCCTGCTCCTTGCCTCTTGCTGATACTAGCACCTGTATGGTGGCAAGGTGAGATCAACTTACTGAGTCAAGAGACAGGTAAAACCTTAAAAACAAATTAGGTTTTGGGATAGTTACATGCTTGTGCAGAATGATGCATGGGTCAGGCAGGAATACCTGGGACAAGTAACATGTGCTGGGACCATGCCCTGGCCTCTTACACTGAACATGAGGAGCTGGTGGTGGACATGAGAAGCAGGGAGTATGTTGAGAGGCACAGTGTTTATCAAGATATTTTCTGTTCTGTGACCTTGCAGTCATCAATTAATTACCCTGTAACTGATGCCTTTCAGAAGAGGACATTTTTCCTTTTGTGGGCATTCAAAGACAGAAAATTATATCATTGCTGTTTTTAAACCATTCACACCACTTGTGACTGGGAGAAGAAAGAATACTTGTCTATCCTTCAGCCTGAACCAGACACTTGGGGTTTTGGCAAAGTCAGTGGTTAGGTAGAAGCACAGAGAGATATATGTAGAGATTCTCACACTGATCTGTGCAGCATACGTGGTTTGAGAGGGTTCAGGGAAAAAAAAGTTTCCCAATTCTCTCTGGTTAAACATGACTAACAATGAGGTAATGGTGGCTCAGAAACATGTTGTAGTTAAGGTTGCACTCTAGAGACTGTGGTTAGCTTCCCAGGCTCTGCAATTGGGCCAAGAAAAGTAATTACAGCGATTAATAATAATGTTTGATTTGCCAGTCACATAGTCCATTCCTCAGAGCTGGTTGGTCTGGAGGAGGGGGAGGTAAACTGTAGGAAGGAAATTGGAGCAACAAAGTACTGCTGGAGCCACCTCAGTCTGGTGTCAGCAATTTTCATGCAGCTGCAAACGGCAGCCGTTGGTTTGTGTATGGCAGGAGTGAGCTCTGTGTGTGTGTGTGTGTGTGTGTGTGTGTGTGTGTGTGAGGTAGGAGTGAGCCAGTGTGTGTGTGTGTGTGTGTGTGTGTGTATGGCAGGAGTGAGCCAGTATGTGTGTGATTGTATGGCAGGAGCGAACTCTGTGTGTGTGTGTGTGTGTATGGCAGGAGTGAGCTCTGTGTGTGTGTGTGTGTGTGTGTGTGTGTGTGTGTGTATGGCAGGAGTGAGCCTGTGTGTGTGTGTGATTGTATGGCAGGAGTGAGCTCTGTGTGTGTGTATGTTTGTGTATGGCAGGAGTGAGCCAGTGTATGTGTGTGTGTGTGTGTGTGTGTGTGTGTGTGTGTGTGTGTGTGTGTGTGCATGGCAGGAGTGAGCTCTGTGTGTGTGTGTGTGATTGTATGGCAGGAGTGAGCTCTGTGTGTGTGTGTGTGTGTGATTGTATGGCAGGAGTGAGCTCTGTGTGTGTGTGTGCTGTATGGCAGGAATGAGCCTCTGTGTGTGTGTGTGTGTGTGTGTGTGTGTGTGTATGGCAGGAGTGAGCCAGTGTGTGTGTGTGTGTGTGTGTGTATGGCAGGAGTGAGCCAGTGTGTGTGTGTGTGTGTGTGTGTGTGTATGGCAGGAGTGAGCCAGTGTGTGTGTGTGTGTGTGTGTGTATGGCAGGAGTGAGCCAGTGTGTGTGTGTGTGTGTGTGTATGGCAGGAGTGAGCCAGTGTGTGTGTGTGTGTGTGTGTGTGTGTGTGTATGGCAGGAGTGAGCCAGTGTGTGTGTGTGTGTGTGTGTGTGTGTATGGCAGGAGTGAGCTCTGTGTGTGTGTGTGTGTGTGTGTGTGTGCATGGCAGGAGTGAGCCTGTGTGTGTGTGTGTGTGTGTGTATGGCAGGAGTGAGCTCTGTGTGTGTGTGTGTGTGTGTGTGCGTGTATGGCAGGAGTGAGCCTGTGTGTGTGTGTGTGTGTGTGTGCGTGTATGGCAGGAGTGAGCCAGTGTGTGTGTGTGTGTGTGTGTGTGTGTGTGTATGGCAGGAGTGAGCCAGTGTGTGTGTGTGTGTGTGTGTGTGCGTGTATGGCAGGAGTGAGCCTGTGTGTGTGTGTGTGTGTGTGTGTGTATGGCAGGAGTGAGCCAGTGTGTGTGTGTGTGTGTGTGTGTGTGTGTGTATGGCAGGAATGAGCCTGTGTGTGTGTGTGTGTGTGTGTAATGCTGGGGTGGATGTGGGCAGTGCAGTGCAGGATAACTCACACTGTGCCCCACGGCTGAGGCACTGTGCTGAGCAGAGGAGGCTGCTTTGTGTAACTGAACACCAGGCACTGTGATGCTGTGCTCTGGAGAAAGGCTGTGCTGCTTTGCAGGGCTGGACTCTATAGCCAGGATAACATTTTGTATCTCTGAGGATGAACAGCTATGGGAACCTCACCTTTCTGGTGGGGATTTACTGGGAATGCAGCAGTAAACAGCAATGTATGACAGGAATTGAGAAGGTAGCCCTGCCTGTAGCACTAATCATAAAATCTTAGTAGTGTCCCATTGTGTGCTCCCTACCCCTGCCTGTCAGTGTGCCTGTGGGGAAGGTGGGGCGCACAGGAGGAAGCAGGCAAGGGCTGCTGTGGCAGAGCCAGCAGGAAAAAAGCAAAAGCCAATCCCTTGGCAAAGTTTGGCTTCATGATTACTGGAGTCCTTGGTGTCACCACAATGAAGAGGAGTTGCCATGGAAACCATTGCAAAAGATTAAGCATATCAAGGAAACCTGATTGTGAGAGAATGGTTGGAAATATAAGAATTAAATTAATGTAGAAATGATGTTTTTGTTTCATTTCACAAGTCATGGTAGAAACCTTTACATTCACAAACATCCAATTAAGAGAGAAGTTATAGTGAAATCTGAAAGCCTTATTTCAGAGCAGCATGATTGCTCTATAATTAAAGGAAAATAAATAGTGTTTTACTATCCAAAATGAAAATCCAGTGGTGCGGACTTTGTTATTCTTCATTTTCCCACTGTAGAATCTGCTGAATTTTTTGACATTTAAGGCAGACAGGCCGCAGTGACCCCCTGGGATATACTCACAGGTGCAGTGGCTTCCAGCCATGGAGTGGCCAAATGAATTTCAGATAGTTGGGAGAGGAAGGGAACACTTAACTCCTCATTCTCTTTTGTCACATGCTGGCCAGGGTCCTGGACCAGCTAAGCTGCGCTCATTTGCAAGTTATGAGAACAGAATGGCAAAGGTCGGTGTTTTATTCTGTCTGTGCTGGCCACTGCCTATGCCAGTCCTTGGCATAAAGCAAAAGATGCTTCAAACTGTTTTATAGTGATGAGAAATTACTAGCACAGCTGGCTTAGGCAACTGGGAAGAAGGAAGGCATGGAGCTCATGACCACTCCTCCCCCTCCTGGTAATGCCCCAGGGACAACCAGGGAGTTGGCATCTGGACCCTACAGAGGAAACTAAAGCCAAGAAACAATTTACAGCTTTCATGCAGTACTAGAAAATAACTGAGTATCGTGGATGGATGGGAGAATCCAACCCACTGACCCCTGCCCTTGCATCAGCACTTTGATGTGTCACAGTCATCAAGGGATTCATCCCTTAAAATGGTATTACTAGCCTAGAATAAAATCAATGACACTGGTTTCACCCTGCTGCTCTGAGAACGTTTCTGGGAAAAGGGGGGATTATGTTTCATTAGTGCAAGCACTAAACTCTGTGTCAAGAAAACACAATGAAGTGTTTGGCAATAACAGGAGACAACCCTAGGATGACAGAGTAAGTGTGTGCAGAGGCTCTTTCTTGCTTTGGAAGAGATGTGTTGTGTCCTTAAGGCTGTCTTGTTCAGCTCAGAGTCTCTGAAATAACAACACTGGAACATCAGAAGAACATGGCTCCTCCATCTCTCCCTTGGAATGAATAGTGTCCATGCAGATGAATCTGGCCACAGCCAGGGAGCTCAGGTTTGGTCTAGAAGGTCTTCATTCACTTTAAACACCTGCCCATAGACCAGTCTTCATCCAGTCTCACAAATACAGAGCTCCATTTTCCCAAACAGTGTTACTTCAAAATTAAGATGTCAAGGGAGATAATGAAATTATTAAGTGCTTCTCAGTCAGGAAATACAGAGCTGCATATTTTTTTTATTGAACCTCTGTGATAACCAGTGCCCTCCTTCTCTGTTTGCTTAAGGCATTGCCTGAGGTGACAGAAACTCACACCACAGAAGACAAACACAGTCCTTCCTGAACCCCAAAACTTTCATCCAGTGTCCTGCACTGCACTAACCCCGTGTCTACATGAATAAAGGCCAAATTCACTTTCCCAAAGTGCTTATGGTATCAACACTGTACTAGAAGGTGGTTGGTGATTAAACTTCTCAAGTGCATCACTGAATGATGGAAGAG
Organism: Fringilla coelebs; assembly: GCF_963513975.1. Taxonomy (NCBI): domain Eukaryota; kingdom Metazoa; phylum Chordata; class Aves; order Passeriformes; family Fringillidae; genus Fringilla; species Fringilla coelebs. Next base: position 139,373,616 of record NC_140028.1, on the reverse strand, counting down.
TTTTGGATGTTCCACGGCAGGTCCAAAGGTTCTGTTTTGAAGATGGCTTTGGTACTGCAGCTGGACCCTTTCATTTACAACTGTCACATAAAAACTGTGACACTGGGCAATCTTTGTCTCAATTTTGCAAGATCTCAGACCTGACTACTGCATGGTGCTTTTCCTAAGACACCTCTGAGAGCCCTTTGGGAACCTGAGTGGATGCACATGATTGTTTTAGATGCTGTGAATAGAAGTGCCCTGATACTGGGGTGATGAACGTAAAATAAAACCCCAGATAAAGAAAATAAGTACACCAGCAGACACAAACAGCTGTACTGGTTTCTTGTCTGCATCTGGCTTCAAGTCAAGCTGCTGAGATGGCTCTCTAAAGTCCTGCATGGATGGAGTCCTGCTCTGCTGTGACTGCCTCAGCCTAAAAATTTTGCAGTCATATTATAAGCCAGCTGAGATATGTGCTCATATTTTGTTGCTGGGGGCAGTGAGGCTGTGTGGAACACTTATGGTCTTGTCTTCTCTGTTCAACAAGAGCAAGCAAGATGTTTTTAGTGTCTGGCATACAATTCAGCTTTCCTCTCAGACTTTCTCAGAAGGGGCTTGGCATTTCGTTTGTTGACTTGGTGGGTTTATATGCTAGCACTGATCAATAGCATGACATGTAGTGTTTGTCACTGCTGCACGTGGATTCTGAGCCTTGTACGGATCAGGAAATAAAAGTAAAATGAAATGAACCCATAAAAGTGTGTTTTCTTTTTTTTTAATTCTAGCAGACTAGGGAAATAAATGTAAAAGAAGAGAAAAAAATTTCAGTTCTTATAATTATTTAAGCCTATATCTCAATGTGAATCTCTGTTAAGAATAGTGCTGTAGTTTTTTCTCTCTTCTGCCTTTCCCACACTGTTGTGCTGTTCACTTTATTATTGCTGTCACAATCTGCTCTCCGTCCAATATGATTGCTATCCCCAAAGGTTTATTCTACATAGCAAACATCCTGTAATAGTGACCTACTCTAATAACAGGAAATTTATTTTTAAACTGCATAATGCCTGCTCCATATTAATCTGCTTCTTTTCAAAAAAAAAAAAGAAAAAAAAAGTTTGTCATGAAAGTCTATTAGTATTGCCCAAAGCTTGATAATTTTCCACAAAATTTTATGTCTTCTGAAGTTTGTAGTGTTCACTAATTTGAGATAGTAATAAGGCATTTTTTTCTTTCCTCTTCTGGTCAATAAATGCTAAATAATAAATATCAGGAAACAATCAAATCAGTCAAACATCAAAGGTCAATGCTCATCAGTCACAATCTTTTCAGAAGCAACTTTATTGTCCTCCTTTCAACCAGTAGCTGCAGAAAGAAGTTAACCCTTGGTGTGCATAGACAATAGTCTAAAATACCTTGTGACTCTCATCATTGATTCAAGAATGGGTTAACTTTTATCCAACTGCATTCCTCTTCCCTTCTTCCCTACCTAGCCTCACCTTTGTGATACAACTTTGGGGTCAATGGGACTGTTATCCAAGGGGTGATGAGAGATCAGTCTTGGTTTTTCTGTCTCTAAGTGATTTTCTTGGAAAGCAAGAAAACCCATCCTGTCAGATCGTTCTTCAAAGGGCCCAGTAAGTTTGCATTCACTACATCTGCTGGAATATCTAATGAATAAGTGTAATCCTTTTGGGTTTGCTAACACAAAGAACTAATACATCTTGGACCATATTTTAATACCCTTAAGCCTAAAGGGTCGCATTATCGAATCTCTGCTCTATCAAAGTATTTTCAATTGCTTTTTTTTTTTTAATGCCTTTAAACATGACTTGACAGTGCTTCTTCCAGATCCGTTTTATATTCTGCATGGTCTGCCTCAAGGATATCATATGCATCTCTATCTTAATGAAGTTGAGTTCTGTATCTACTACCAGGCTGTTTTCTCCCAGATAAATCATCATGTCTGCTCCTGTCAGTGCATCTAACGGAACGCACGGATGAGAACACCAGCTGATTTCCACTAGTCTGTCTCTTCCCCGTGTATCCCTCACTCTGCACTGCATGGCTAGTCCCTAGTGCTTCCCTCATCACTGCTCTGACACTGATCACCTTTATGCTTCATCCTTTTCCTTTTTATATGTTGAGTGGGGCCTCATGCACTCAGACCATATTGCAGGAAAGAAAACTTGTTCTGTGCATTAGGCTATCTGAGAATTCAAACAGAAAATAAAATTTAGCAAAACTTCAGCATAGTTTTCCTTCCCAGCTTGGTCAAATCCTCCTTCAGATAAAATACTCACAAAGCTGTCACTGATTCTGACAGGAACTATGTGCTTAACACTTTACATTGGTGCTTTCCCATGTTAGCTAGCATTCAATTTGGACAATATTTAACAAAAAGCCTAATGAGTCATGTCTTGATGTTAGAACTGAGACGGAGTGTAAAGCCATTAACGTTTGTATCTGTTGCCAAAATATCCTGGGAATGAGCTGGTTGCTACCAGTTATAGTTGATAAAATGTGTATGCTGTCCCCTGTCTGATGGGCCACTGCCCTCCCACTGAAGAGTCAAGTCATTAAAACAGTTACAAGAGGCATAGTTGGTTGTGATTCCCAATCTCTAGGTGTATAGTGACTTTATTTGACTCAGGTCTAATTAAACTTCTAAAAAGATGACAAATGTCCTTTCCAATTATTGGATGTATTTGCTTTTGAAATGCCAGTGCGTTTGTGGAATCCCTGTTGGTTGGAGATGCTTGGCCTGTGTTATGAGGAGCTGCAGCCTGTCCCTCCATGCTGCAGCAGTGACAGCAGGAAACCAGTGCACAAAATCCTCCGTACTCCCATGGACATGAGGGATATTGACAGGAAAACTTGTCTTTGTATCAGGTTCTGTCACCATTTTTCAACTTTTCTTTCTTTCTGGCTAGGCAGGATTAAAAGTGCTAGAAAAAAAGGGGTGGGGGAAAAAAATTCAGTGTGTGCCCTGAATGAATGTCTAATTTATTTAGTGTGAAACATCTTCCTTTCTCCTTCTGTTTCACATTTTAATAATTGTATCATATGCAATAAAAATGATAGATAAAAGTATATCAAAACATTTGGGGTTTTTATCCATTTCAACATATGCATTTTCCTATCCAAAAGGAGAACATCTGTATTCATGAGAATGCTGCAAATGACAAAAAATGACAAAAAATGCAAAATTTCACAGTCTTCTTTAGAGTTGGGAACTGTACAAGTTCTGCCATGTAGACTTCTGCAGCAATATCTTATTAATTTTCCTTAGAATTCTTCTTCATATAAGCAAACTCTCTGGTATTTTGTTGTAAAAAAAATTGTACCAGTTCAACACTTCTGCAATAAAAAAGAAAGGCCTTCTAGAGAAAGGTCTCCTCTCCTGATGGAATGATCACAATATTTATGTAAAAGTAAGGATTGCACCTGTTGAGATCACTCATTTACACCCTTTTAAAACAAAGCAATATTTTCCCCCTCAGATCTAGTTCCAGCATTTGAAATCTTTACAAAGACAGCTGAATTCTGGGGTCAGATGCACTGGGGTGGAGCTTCCCCCTTTCTGGCATGAAAATGTTTCTGCATTTTTATACTAAGCAAGTCAAAGCTTGTAAAAAGTAATTTATGGACTTGGATAGGAATCTGTGCTTGAAGAGAAAACAGTTGGTGTGATTATGGACAATAGTGAGGAAGCAGGTGGGATACTCTTCAGTTTCCACTGAAAATATGCAACGGATAAATAGAAATGAAAGCTGAAAGAGAACTTTCTTTTCTTGGCATTTGCACTGTCAGAACGACTTTGACCTTTAACTGGCACATCCAGTACCTTTGCCTAGGTGCTGTGCATGGGGTACCTTTTGCTGACAAGGATGACCTAGTATTGAAAGTAAATATGTCTATAACTTTCTCTTGGCTCCTAGTTGGGTCAAGTAAAAAATATTGAGGAGCTAGATCAGAGAGAAAATGAAAGATGTAGAAGGAAAATAGTGCATTATATGAAAAACAGCTATACAGGGTGAAGGAAATTAAGGCAACAGCAGCCAGTTGGGATGAAGAGGATTTTGGGTTGAAAAGTGAGCTCTGGAAGTTGTCTTGTCCACCATCCCAATCAAAGCAGGGACAGAAGTTCACTTGCAAAGCAAAAATTTGAAGAAAAGGCATTTTTCTGCAGTAAGCTGCTAGCCTTCTCTTTTTTCCTGAGCCAGGAGTACACAAGCTGCACATAAACCCCACCAGGACACCAGTCAATGCCCAGAATGCCACATTAAGCAGACCTCTGTATCAATTGCTTTTACTTCCAATTACTGCTTCCCAACCCAGCTCCTGCTCCCTGCAAAGGCTAACTGACTGATGCTGCTGAAGTCACATAAGTGCTGATAATACCAAGAATTTGGTCTGTACTTTATCAGCAGCCCTCAAATCTCATTACCAGGTGGATAGACATCATTATCTCTTTATCCTGTTGGGAATAACAGTGTGCAGAGAAGTTCCTTGCTGAAGGTCATACAGCAAGTCACTGTAAGAGTCTGAAAGTGGAATTAAGGTCAGTTGTATCCTCATCACAGACACTCACATGTTGATAAAGCTGCTGGCATTGCACCCATGCAGTTATCAGGACCATTAACTGAACCTCCTCGTAGTGGGGATGGGAGGGCTAGTGAATAAGAACTGCCAAATGTACCTGCCTGGAAAGATGTTCTCTCTCCTGAAAGATAAGAACTAAGCTGGTGTTTGTGTGATGCTTAAAATTCAGGCTTTTCTAGTGTTTCCTCTTGATGTCACTTTTTTTTTTCTGTATATTGTGACCAATATGACCACACAAAGTATTTCTGCTCCCTCAGAAAAAAAAACCAAGAATAGAAGACACTAAAAACTGAAAGTGCTGCTAAAGTCAGTACATAAACCTGAACTCAAATGTGCATTTGAGGTGTATTGGCTAAGGAAGACTCCTGAAGATAATAAGAGTGGCTGCTGAAGCTTACCTCTACTATGATAAAATGTGTTGCCTGCTGAGAGAATGTTTGTCTGGAGCGAAAAATCAATGGATGATGGCTATTCCTCACTGTTATTTATTTTAGAACTGATCCAGTTTGAACAGTGGTGCATTTGATCTAGCAAAATCCAGTAATTTTTTGCTACTATTTCCATTGGTGAGCTTTGTTTCATTTCTTTGTCATCCCTTTGTAAGTTCAGGAAGATCTTTCTGTTTATCTATGCAAATATTTCATTCATTGACTCTTTATTTTCTTTGTTTCTTTCCCAGGAGATATCTTTATTCATTACAAATCTAAGTCCTTTTCTTTAAGCTCTCTAGCTATGAAATACAAGATATAATCCCTCAATTTATTCCAGTCTAGGAAAAAAAAATCAACAAAAGAAAGGCTCAGGATATGTCATAAGATTTATTTCCACTTCAGCATTTTAGACAACAGATGATCCATTTACAAAGCAGTGATCTGCATCCAAGACTGGACTTCCTGACAAATGGATGTACAAGGGAAATACACATTCTGAGTATGACTTCTGATTACCCATGACAGGTACCTGAGGGTGTTTGTCTCTTTACAGCTTGAAAATATTTGGATATTTTTTTAATGTAAAAAATAAATTCCTGCTAAATTGAACTGAACTGATAAACTTCAGGGATGAAATGAGGCCAAGAAAAATAGTATGATTTTTGGTTATGTTATTAATCTTGAGAAAATGCTTTAGATTGTTTCAAGTACATGTGAGTACTTTTCCAAAAAGTAGAACAACTGAGAGTAGTAGAATAGAGGCAACTTTAAAAAGAATAGAGAACTTTTTTTTTTTTTAATTCAAGCTGCTTAAAATTAATTTAAATGTCTGTTCCTAGTGTAGTGTCTAAGATAAGCTACAGATATTCACAGTTGCCAAGAAGGTGAAGGTGCAGTGAAAACACCACTGGGGGAATTAATTTCAACCTATTATTCTTCAGCATGTATATTGTTCACAGTATAATTCTATTACCAGACACTCTACTGAAATGGAGCAGGCAGAGCCAGTTGGAGCGTGGGGATCTTGAATAGATGCTCACAATAGCACATTCATTTTCAGCCACCATGCAATATGCAAATCTATAGGCTGTGATTTGTAATTGACCTTAAAACTTACCATCTACATGCCACAGTTCCTGTGAATACCCCTCTCAGTTTTCCTGCCAGTTTTACAATAAAGCATCTCATCACAAAAATTTCACAAATAATTGTCATCAGTACTTTGAGAATTTTTTCTTTTCCGTTTCAGAATTAGCCGTATTCCAGGCTAATATTTACAATGAGCTTGTGACATTCCTTATCTAAGGGTAGGACAATGCCTTAATAAATAGAAACAGTTCCTTTTTATGGCTTATAGAAATAGAGCCATTTGAGGGGGCAAATGAGACTTCCTTAATTTCTGTTGTACGTCCTGTTTGATGATAGTGGGGCAGAAGTAAACATAACTGTTTCACAGCTCATCAGGGTCTGGTGAGGTGCAGAAAGGGACAAGGACAGAGAGACTTGCTGCCTTAGGCCACGGGGTGTGAGCAGAGTCAGTACCTGAGGCAGCCAGCCCTGGATGTGAATGTTTGGGGAGTGGCAGCAGACTGACTGCTCTGACTTACCCAGGGCAGCTGTTCATGTCCATGGCTGTGACACAATCCTCAGCAGGAGCCCAGCAACCTGGGTCTGAAGGCAAGGGCTAAAGGAAAGGGCTGTGCCTCTGCCTCTGGCCCTCTGCACGTGTGACTAGAATAGAAGTAACATCATGATGGATTTCCTGTGCTGATGCTCCTTCCTATCCTGTCCCTAAAATAATTCTGTTTCAACCCAACAATACGACTGGGAGCAGTAGAGGAGATGAAAATGGCACCAAGCCACACAGCCAAGATGCTCCCTGACCACAGAGAGAGCTGGAGATGGATCAGCTTGATCATAAAGCTATTGAGCACTATTGACCTTCTCTGCCTCTTTTCCTTATCTCTGAGTACAAACAGGTATTGAGGAAACCTGGGACAATGGGTAGAAGGTACCTTTTATCCACAGAAATTTACAGAATGTGGGCATTTCCTTTTACCCATTTACAGAATGTGGGTATTGCCCTGTTTTGTGAGGATCTAAAAATCTGGAAATGATTCTGCCGATTTTATTCAAGGGACTATTTTCTGCAGTCTTTCTTTCACATTTTGAATTTTTTTAATCTGAGAAATTCTGCTGAACAGAGAACTTTAAAATGGCCAAGATAAATACCATTCCACTAAGCAAAACTGTTCTGTGGAGCTATGAAGCCTACTCAGCTTACCAGGAGGTTCAGAAAGGGATAATAGGATCGGAAATTTAAATTAACTAAGACATCTGTAAACTGAGATCTAGCCAACATTTCTGGAAAATTAGAAATCAAGAAAATAAGTCCAGCTATCCAAATACTCTTACCTCAACTATTTAATTTGCTAAGCACACTTGCATTGTGTTTATATTGTATAGTGCATTGTATTTTACAGGGGCTTAGAATATTGTCTCCTGGTAGAAAGGAAGTTGTTAAACAATTGTCCTTTTACATCTGTCAGCTCAAGGCTATTCATATTTATTCTAGTGGAAGCTGAACCTTTCAACTATTTCCTCACATTCATCTGTCTTATCCCTTCCACCACAGACAGTCCTCCAAAAAAAGTCTGAGACTTCTGTGAATGACAGGTTACCATGTGCAACTTTGAACTCCCTACATCATACCCAATATAAATAAATAGATTAGATGTTCTCTGATTATAAGAAGCCTTGTCAGAAAAATGCTGCTACACATTTCTGTCATGCAAGATAATATTAAGCACCAAAATGATGACATGTTACACATTTTGAATAGGCCTAGCTTGTGCCTAATGTAGGACCCACTTGAACATTGTAGTTTTGAAAGTTTGGTTCAGGCAGATAATAAATGACCTCATATTCCACTAATAAGAGATTGTGGGAAAGGGGGAGAGAACAGAGGAGACAAAACCTAATGAAGAGTGAAAATACAGAGACTGAAAAATGAAGGGAAGAACGTTCATCCATCCTTATTACTTACACAAAAGTTAAAACAGGATAAGAATAACTGTTGAAATGTAGACCAAAAAAGCGGTTTCTGGCATCTCTCAGCTCTGCAGAAACATTCCTGATAATTTGTACTTCACACAGGAAATCATAGCCACATATGTCATTTTGAGAAATTCAGACTTCTGAGATTTGAAAAGTTCCTCTCTTTTTCGAGCACAATACAGCTACAGTGCTTTAAATTATAAGGGAGTAAATCAAGAATAAAAGACTTGACTTCAGTGAAATTTGACTGAATTTATGTTCTTGTAATTGAAAGTCTTGTTGGTGAAAAGCCATGAGATGTTACATATACTAGCTCCAAAATGCAAGAGGGCTGATGGGTTATCTCTACAACACGAATAATGAGACTATTCCTTGCATTTTTCAGGGAAGAAGTAATTTGTAGGAGTTTTCTTTCATTTATTTCAAGTAACAATGAACAAACACTCTAAAAATGTCAGGAAGGAGAAACAGCAGCAGGGATCTGGCAAAAGCAACACATTAAGTTGCTCTATTAATAAACTGATCAAGGCCAGAGCCTCGGCACAGGCGCTGGCTGGAGACAGCCCTGCCCTTCCCACTGCTCTGCCAGGCTGGGTGAGGCCCTGGCACACAGCTGGGGGAAGGTCACCCTTCTTCACAGGGGTTTGGCTGGGAGGCTTTAGGTGGTTCCTGCCACCTGGCACAAAGCTTGGAGAACCAGCCCCAGCTTGTCTCATATGGAAGTGGTTGGTGGAGTTACTCAAGGTCATGCGAGGGAAATGAAGCGCAGCCACTTTGGGAAGGGAGCAGTGGTTGGCAAGTACTCTTTCTCCATATCAGTAAGAACCTGGAAAACATCTGATGAGGAATGAAGAAGGTTAGGTTAGGTTAGGCCAGGTCTCACTTTCATTAATTGTTGGTTTGGGGTTTTTTTCCTCCACCTTTTTAGGCGTGAACACAGTAGGCTAAGAGGAAACCCATCATCAGTGCAGTTTCCTTGGGGCTGGGTTGGAAGGCTAAAACAGACATTGTGTGCCTCAGGGCAGAGCAACAGCACCTCAGAATCTCAGGATATCCAAGAAGGAGAACAGCAGCTGAGGGATTTCTGTACTGATCAAGAGTAGGTAAAATGTAACTTCATGGAACCCACACTTCCCACAGACCTCTTACACACTCAGATCTGAGGAGTATCTGTCTCACACACTGACATAATGCTAACACCTGTATGGTCCTGGGAGAAAAGCACAAAGGCAATCCACAAACGTCTCCCTTCCTCACAGTCTGCCCATACTGACCCTGCTATGACTCCCTGCCCTGCTCCTTCCCCATCCCCAATCCTGTCTACTGACTGCATCATCCCCTCCCCTTCTGCATCCATGGGGCTTCTTCAGTTTGTAAACTCTTTGGGGCAGTGGCTGCTCATTTAAGTACAGCCCTAATGGACACTGCTCTTGGCTGGCTGGCCCCAAGGCACGATCACAATAAATGTGAATAACAACAATTGCGACAAACATCAACATTAGTAATTACAATAATTATTATTGTTATTATTATACAGTCACCAGAATGACTCGGTAATTATTTGCATAATTTGTATAAATAATTTGCATAAGCAGAATAAAAGACTGCTCCCATATCCAGAGATCTCAACCATAACGTTTTGTTCCCCGTATGTGCCAAGGATTCCCACTGATGTCAGTGGGAGATTTTTTCCTTGCTTATTCTCAAAACCAATTGCTCTGATGACAGAAATCAGTGGGAGTCCCAATAACATGTGGCTTCATCCAGTGAGGTGCTGAAGGTGCTTTGCTACCCCTGTCTCCAATTAAGCTCTTTAGAGATGAAGGCACTCAGCACTCTTCAGAACCTTCTCATGATGTGCAGGATTGAGCCCCTCAAGACAGCTGTCTTTGGGCTCTGCCTATGCAAAGTGAGCAGAGATTTTTTTCCTTCTTCATTTTAATTGTCTATTTACAAAACAGATTCCAGCAGCTCAAGAGCATTTATGGCCTAATGGAGAAAGCCACAGTGGGTGGCTTTTTGGCTCTCAAGAAGGGAGAGCCTCATCAGTGGCAGAGGGAGGAGAGTACACAGTGCAGGCAGGGCAAGGAGCGCTGGGGGAGCAGAGGCGACTCACAGAGGTGATTGCAGAGAGCTCTTCCAAAGAGCCTGGCACTGCCTCCGAGCTGCCAGTCTTAGGGGAGCAAACACTGTATTTCAATGTAGAGCACAGAATAATCTGAGAGGCACCAAATGTCTGTGACAGTATGTGTTGTCATTTCAAGAGCGCAGTTTCTGGGGCTTCTTGCACAATTTTTTCGTTTACAAGCTCTTTCAGGATGTGCCTAGGTCTCCCAGTGAGGGATGTAATCTCTGGCACATGACATTAGGGCACTTTGCTCCAGAAGCAGTATGAAAATTAAGTTAGAAGAACGCTGAGGAAAGAGCTGCAACATGAAAAGCTGGCATAATATGGGATGGCAGGGCAGAAACTTCAAGTTGCCACAGAAAAGCACTCCTAGGCTTAGGATTTGTGGCTTAATGCTGAGCTAAATCTCATATGTTGAGACAGTTTGACGTTCCTTGTAGACAAAAAAGAGTCAGCCTGAGAGGTTAAAGACTGCAGTGCAAACTCTGCAATGCCCAGGGAGCTGAGGCCTCTCCCTGGGCTGGCAGTGGGGCTCTGCCCTGCTGCTGTGAAGGATGGATGCGCTGTGTACAGCCTGCTCCTCTGTCCCAGCACCAGCTGGGTTAGGCTAGACTGCAGGCAAAGGCATGTTTTCAATGCTTGCTTTCTTGTGGGGCAGTCAGTGCCCCTTTTGCTTCTGGAACTGCTCTGGCTCTGTGGCTGGAGTAGAGAGCAGCAGGACAGGCTGCAATTGCTGCTATCCAAACACATCATTAAATACAGGCATGCCAGATCTTACAGGCATCTGGCCTTCCTGCACTTGTTTGGCTTAGTGATGAGCAAGTGAGAGCTTGCTTCCACTCCACAAAAATGCATCTGCACAGAGGGGAAAATTTCAGCTGCTTAAAGCTGAAAACTGGCAGAAAAGATTATTTGTTGTGCGACTCTAATTTGTTTCTTGCCTCTGTAAAACTGATCCTCTCCTTGATTAAGAGGACACTCCACAGCTCCTCAGGAAAGTTAGTTCTAATTAATGATCTGTGACTATGAAGAAAAATATAGTGACCTCTCTGACCATATACCCAGACCTACTCACAGTGCCTGCATTTTGTATTTATTTTATGGCCACAATAAGGATGATTTTGGGTTGGTTTTTTGTGCTGACAAACCTTTTAACCCAGCTATTCAGCCACCTCAAAAACCTCTTTTCTTCCTCATAAACCACATCCCTTCACACTGGCAGCTGCAGAGTTAGGTGGGTTTTAACAAATGCCATATTACAACCCCTTGGGGAAGGTCTGATTGTGTACCTTGAACCATTTGTCTCACTCAAGATTTTAGTTTTGAATATTGACAAATGATCTAGGAGGGAAGATGTTTCTGAATTATTATTTGCCACCTTTAGAAAACCCTATATGCCTAGAAGAAGATTTTCATCTCTAAAGTTCAAAATGCTAATCCAGCTTTATTGGAAGATAAAGGTAAGTATCCTGTACACTAACTATGAGAAAACAAGAAATCCCTACAGATTGTTCCCCATTTCACATTTGTGTATGTTCTCATACTCACAGACGTTATTCCCAAGGCCCTATCTTTTTCTTTTCTTGTAACTGAAAATACAGTTTAGCGCCTCTAAGTCAGAAAAGAATCTGTTTTCCAAGTTTTTCTTGAAGTAAATCTCCATTTTTTTCAGCTGATCTCCTGGTAATTGCTTCATCTTGCAGAGTTAATTTTCTCTTCACTGTATTGCTATCTTCAGATTGCCAAAACTGATGCCAAAACTGACTCCTAATAGATGCTCACTCAACATTGTTTTTGCATTATACATTATAGGGGTCAGGATGTGATTACATTATTAGATTTTATACATGAAAGAAGTATCTGCATTTGAGGAATCAGTTGAGGGCGGGGGGGGAAGGCAGCCTTTGTGTCCTACACTGAAAGCGCAATCCTTAAGGCTTGATTTTGTGTATAACCTTGGGTTTTTGCACCTGCATGAAACTAAAGGCATTTACATGTCTAGCTATTATACCTGATTGCTGGTTAATTATGCATGTGAGAATGGCGGTGGGGGAGGGAGGAAAATAGATCTAAAAATATTTTTTTCTTGGTGTTTTAGATAAACTGAGATATTTCCCAGATAAACCCCTTTATGATAAAAGACATTTGGCAGGGAAGTGAGAGGTATGGCTTATGAATACCAACACAAATACCATTTTCTAGCCATGGCATCTGAACGTAAGTGAAAATGTGTTAAATACTCTCCCAGCCAAATTTCAAAGCAAATCAATCTTGGTTTTCTTTTCTTCAAACAGTCATTAAGGGCTGGAGAATAAAATGCATATGTTCCAATACCAAAGGTATAGCAGGTTATTTTGCTCATGTCTTTTTTGAGCAACATTATTTGCTTTAGGACTGTGCTGTTCTAAAACTCCTTGTCCTCACTTGAAGCAACACTGTGTGGAGTGTGGATGATTTGTCATCCTCAACACTGTAAATCACAGCTGCATCAAAGACACTTGATAGAGGGAGAGGAAAAGATAGAAAATATTGTATTAGGGCTCCTGTATTTTTATTACTCTAGAGAGGATAAGAAAAGGGAAGAAATAAGAAAGATACATTGTATTTGTTCAGCAAAGGAGTATGCATCCACGAGAGCTGACCAAATGTTCACAAATACACTCATTTTGTCTGGCATTATGTAGAAGACATTTTCAGGGGTGCCAGGTTACTAAGTCCTCAAATCCATTTACTGTGACCTGGAACAGTTGTTGATTTCCATTTCAATAGTTATTAAGGCTTTTTTCCTAACCATCAACGAAGCCTGAAATAAATACATTTTATTAGAGTTGGCAAGTCTGAGAACAGATGTGAGATCTCCCATAATCTAAAGGCAGGGAACCCATGGGACAGCAGCGTTCAGGACGAGGGCTGTTTCCTTCCAGAAAGCATTGGCTGTGGAAATTCTCAAAGTGTGTGAGGTCTGCACACATTTCAGTTATGTAAAAGGAGAACTGGAAGGTATTTTAGCCAGTTCTGGTGCTTGTCATTTTGTTCTGTTAATGCACAGAAGATATAATGCCATGATATATTTGTTTGCACTTGTTTGTGATGCCTAGTCCAGATTGCACAGACATTTTACAGTATTAGACCCCAAAACCCAGACCCATAAATCACAAAGAACATCTGCTATTCCCTTGTGGGAAGGATCTTAAAAGTGTGTCTTCTGAGCATATCTGTGGCATGTCATCTATTACAAGTGGGCCCTCGGCCTGGAACAAAAGAGACCTCCTACATCCTCTTCCCCAGGCAGCAATTAACTGACCTCATCTGCCCACCCCCTTCATCAGCCCCCACAACCAATTATCCCAATCAGCCTTTCTGAAGAAGACAACTGGGTGAACAGGTGGACCATTAGTCTAATAGTTTTGGGCACTTGGAAAAAAAGTTTAATGCAGCAGGGTATTTATGCAATAGAGGTTGATATTGTAGAGAAACTCAGTTGTGTGAGAGTATTTGATTGCAAATATCATTATATTATATTTCATTACCTTTTTTTTCTTGGATACAAGTGTGTATACATGTGCCTGTGTGTGAAATAAAATTTTGTGGGTCTTTTGAGGTCTTTCCAATTTACTGGATAGAGCTTATACAAGTAGTAGCAATTCTATGTATCAGTTGCTGGCCTCTCAAAAATAAGCTCTTGGTAGGACAGTATAGCTTCTGACTATTGTCAGAAAAGAATATGTGCATAGAGGCTGACCTCAGCCCACAGGGTCAAACAGTAATATGGTAGAGGGTAGCAAAATATGTTGAACTGCAGCAGAAGTGCTTTTGGTCCCTGGACAGTCATGGGCTGTGGTGATGAGTATGCAAACTCTGTCATGCAGGTGGGAGAAGCAATTAAGATCCTCCCTGGAAGAAGACAGCTGAAACAATAGATGCTACTGTCCAAATCACTGTCCTTGGGGCAGGCCTTGACTAAAGCAGAAAAAGGGGAGATTTCCTGAATGGGAAATAAACATTGCTTCATTTATATGAATACAGAAGTAGAAGATGAACAGAAAGTGGCCTAACAAAACCAGGAAGATAATGATCCTGGTGTCTTGAGAGAAAGCAAAAAGAGAAACAAGGTCCTTTGGATACATAACTGCCTGTACCCTGATCTGAACTTTTGGGCAAGAGAGTATTTATATTGGTCTTGAGAAAAATGAAAGTAGAAAACTAGAATATACAAAAGTGAAAAACAGTGATTCATTTCATCAGTGCTACCAAAATAAAAATACTCCTGAGGTCTAAAGTACTAAGAAAAATATATGGTAGATGCAAGAATGAAAGTGTCGAAAAATATTGTCCAGATAGTAAGTATAGAAAGCACTCTCATATATTTTTTGAGTTTCTTTGCTGTTTTCTGTGCTGCTGTCAGCATACAATCAGTTTAAGCTATATGGAACTCTGCTGTATCAGAGTGTGTATGAGCAAATGGCTGTAAGAGTTCATGAGCATGTGATAAACAGAAAACTGGTACCAAACTGACTATAGAGTGCACATGGACACGTTTGATTAATTTCATAGATTGTGCCTCAGATCTCTGAGAACTAATGCAAAGATAATAAGTGTCCAGCTTTGTAACATTTTCCAGACAGTCAATCTTTTAGCAAAGTAACAAGTTTACAGACTGCATCCTTCTTGGCTGGCTTAAATTACTTCAATATTCAAAATGTCCTTTCTCAGCTTCCACTGTGAAATATGGGAAATCAGGAAAGTAGCTGTTTCTAATCTAATTGTTTCAAAGTCCATTCTGAAATCTGTACCCTGCCGAATCAATGGCAAAACTCCAACAGACTGAAGCGGAGCCCAGATTTTACAGATGATCTGGAATAAAGGAGTGATTTTTCAGGCTTTCACAATAAGTATTTTAATATGCAGCTTATTTATGTACTGCTACAAAAAAAGTTAAAGATCTTGGCACTCTTTTATTGGTAGCATTTTGCCAATGTCTAGTGAAGGGCAATGAAAATGATTAAGGGATGGAGCACCTCTCTTACAAGGACAGACTGAGAGCTGGGTCTGCTCTGCCTCAAGAAGAGGTGACTGAGAGGGGACTTCACACTGTCTATCAGTGTCTGGAGGGAGGGTGTCAGAGAAGGGAGCCAGGCTCTACTTGGTAGTCCCAAGCAAAAGGACAGGAGGCAATGTGATATGAGACCCCTGAATATGAGGAAGAACTCCTTCCCTGTGTGAGTGACCAAGAAGTTGTGGAGTCTCCCTCCCTGGATTTGTTCAAGAACCATCTGGACAGTCCTGATCCCTGGGATGGCCCTGCTTGACCAGGGAGGTTGGACCAGAAGTTCCACTGTGGTCCCTTCCAGCCTCACCTGTTCGGTGTGATTCTGTGATTCTGTGATCATACTGAGTATTCTGCCAGTTTACTAGAGATGAGCTCCAGAAATGCATAAAAACATCAGGCCTTATGTTAACAGATCTTGGAAAGCATGCTCTGGCTAAGGAGGATGTAGCTGGTTTTGTAACTAAAGTCTCAATCTACTGGAACATTTTTGCTGTGAACAAAGACTATTGTTGTGCTTTATTTGAACAAAAAAACTAATGGAAATAGGTCCCCAAAACTAGAAGTTTTGAGTTGATTCATTGAAGCTTGCTTAAATATTTTCTACTGCATTTGCCATGTTGCATTATTATTAATCATGCTATTAGCAGTATTAAGTGACCTTTTTGCAAAAAACACCAAGCTCTTGTCTCTAAAGCACTCAATTACACAGCAGATGAGTATGATTGCCCCATTTTATAGACATGGAAACAAAGAGGGAAAAGCATCTTTTTCAAGGCCAGGAGCTCATGTGTTGTGTGCCTTAGTAGAGTATGCAGTAGGCCATACAGCCTCCAGCTGCTTGCTGGTGATTAGGTGTTTTTATAGCAAGCTCTTTGTAATTCTTAATTTTTCCTAAGGTAAAGGATTGGTGCTTGGCTGTAATGTCTATAAAATACTAAAGCTGTTAAAACACAGTTTTTGTTGTATGTCATCCAATTTGCAGTTGGGAAAGAGTAAAATTTGCTTAAATTGAAAACATATGTTGTGCTGGAAAGTAGGTAATGGAATTGCCACCTTTGCATATTTGAGTTTCATGACTTCTCTGCAATTTACACAACAATAAACTGAACTAACAAAGTTATTTTAGGCATTATAGATCATTTCATTTGGTGATATAAGAATCTTCATGCTAGAGCTGGACAGGAAACATTTTTCATGTCTTGTAAAAGCTTACTTGATTTCAAAGCTCTTCCTGTTTGAGATCAGGTGAACCTAGAGGCTACTAAGATGTGGTATGGAAGAAGCTCCTCACCCATCCCAACTTGGGATAAGCAAAGGGCCAGATTCTCCTTCAGATTATGAGATGCTTGTCTTAGAGAACATGGTACTTTCTGATCTCCACCAGAAACTCCCCACTTTATAATGGTTATAAGCAATTTAAGAAAAAAAAACTTAAATTAACTTTTTTTCATTGATTAAAAAAATGTGTTTCAAAATTTCTGTCAAGCATCCATTTATATTTTCCCCAAACATGCTGTGGCTGAGATATGTCTCCTAAGAGACTTTGGGCTGAGAGATTTTCTTACTCTCTCCACTCAGAAATGGGTATGTTTTCTGATATTTATTTTATGAATCACAACCAGCCACCCTTAAAGTGTGGATTCGGAATGTGCCGTGAGAAAAGCTTGTGACACAATTGTAACACAATTTCTCCATTGCTGTCCTTCCCCTTTCTTCTTTCTCTGCTACTGTGTCACTGTACTTGTTAAGTGTCTAAAGGAAAGGTTTTGCATTTATCTTCAAACCAATGTGTCTTAGGCATTTTATTTTGTTCTGATGTGTTAAATTTTTCTTTTAAACCTTCACTCTTACCCTCCAGAATTTCTTTCTGTTTTACTTGGCTGTTTTCTTCCTGTCATCTTTTCCTTTTTTCTTTCTATTTGTGACTGTCATTGCCTATGGGATGGGAAATGGCTGCAAGCCAAAAGCCAGAGAGCAATCATAAAAAGATATCAAAGGATGAGTAAAAGATGAGAGTAAATATGATAGTGTTGTTCTCTGAAAGCATAATTACAGCACCTACCTGCCTTGCCTGGCTATAGACAAGGATATCTTTGGGACTGGTGGAAGGACAAAATTGTATAATCTGTTCAGACATATACATGACTAATTCTGAATGAGCCCTGGTTAAATTCCATCTGAGAAACACCAGGCACATGCAGGAAAATACTCTGAACTTTGAACCCATAACTAGTTCTCCACCTGAAGGGGGACAGGAACTTGTGAGAAGACCTAGCAAGTGTAAAGGCTTGGATTAGATAACAGAATTTATTTTTTCCCTAAACAATTCTTCACCTATAATGCTAGAAACTTTGCATTGTTGAAAAAATATGATGACAGAAAACATTTCAAGCACACTAATAATTGCTTTCTCTCATTGCCCAAGAGTTTAAACAAGCTTCTGTCAAAATGAACCTGTTGGCTGAACAAAAATTGCTTATCTTTTTGTTGCATTGTTCTCATCTTATTGTTATCATAGTTGTTGCTATTATAATTAGTCCCATTGCTTCTGCCCTTGTGCCTCAGACATGATAAAAATCTGATGCTCTTTAAGAATTCCTGTTGCAAGGACCTCGTGCAAATCAACCTCAGAAGGGTCTCCTTTCTCTTTCCACTGAGCTTCACCCCATATATATTTCAGATCCATACCTCAAGGACACTCCTGACCTTTTATAGCCAAATGTTTCAGCCTTAACAACGAAGCTAGGTTAGTATTGATAGATCACAGTGGAGAAGAATGCTGGTGTATCATGCACCTCTGTATCCTGTATTTTCATGTAGAATTCTATTACTGTTTATGTCACGCCATCTTTGTTAGGTATCGATAGCATTGCCTAAACCACTGCATTTCTAATCTGTGATTAAGAAGTCTGGATAACAACTCCACCAGAATAACATTTTTACAACATGTTTGAGGATCAAATGCCAGATATATTCCTTTACAATCTACCAACCAGTACATTAAAACTTGTTTGGGCAACTACTGGAATGCAAAGTGTATAGTTGATTTACTGTACTCGGGAAAAATTGTATCTGCCTCTTCTATATATAGCTTGTTGCAATTTGCTTTCCCATGGTGAGGCAGAACTGAATAACAGCATTATCCTCTGACTGTGTCTGTGGAATAAACCAGTGTCTTAACACACTCATGCTTGCCTTAAGAGGCCAGTGTAGGGATCTAGTAGTGTTGTGAGCTTAATATAGTTAGTCTTTTCAAAAAATCACGTCAGAACTGTATTCACCATGTCGAGGAACATTTTGACATGACCTCATGCTGGAAGCAGCTGCTTGATTAGAGTGACTTCTGGAAGAAGTTTGTCTGTGTTCTGCTTCAATACATTCCTTCTTTTTTCATCATTATGCTAGAGGTGTGCTTCGACTGCAAAGACCAGATCTGTATTCAAACTTCTTCAAAGTTGGGGAGTGTTTGATGTCTAAGGGCAAATGAAGGTTCTGCACAAAATAAGGTTGCAGGCAAAGGCACGTAGCAATTACTTTGAGATGCGGGATGAGAGTTCCTTGAAAAATGTTGATGCTCTTGTTCTTTACTTTGTTTATGGCTCTAGGGATGAGTTTCAAGTGGCAAAAGAGTGGAAACAGGCCAGGCTATGTCTCTGTTGGACACTTGCTGTCCCAGATGTTCTTTCAAAGCTCTTTGTTTATATATGTCTATGTCTGATTTTCTGCCACAGCACAAAAAAAAAGTATTCCCAGAGAAAGCAAATATTCTCATAGTCTCTGGAGGCAAAATCGATGCAGTGCATCAGACTGTGGCTTTGAAGTCCCAGCACAGGCTGGAGAATGAGCTTGAAGCAGAATTGATACACGGACTGGATGAGAGGTCAAATATCCTTGAATCCTGCTGGCTGCAGCTCTTGCTGCTGATGCTGAAGGAGAGTGGCAGGTTCATGGCAGGATGTGGTGGCACTGACTGCAAAGAACCTGAGGAGGCTTTGCAGAGCCCCTGGCAGCTGAAAGAAGCCTTGGGGAAAGGAATAAGTCCAAAAGGGAATACCAAGACAGATACAAACAAGACAAGAAAGGATGCAGGATATTATATACTGTCTTATATATGTACTTATATACAGTATTGTACTGAGATAAGTCTCACAGTGATTCAGCTTTATCTGTCTAGTCATTAACATCCCTGGTATGCACAAATATAGTTGATTTTACTCAGTTTCATACTGGCAATTTAAGGAACCTGGGTAGCTCAGCTTCTTTTTCCTTCCTGAGTCCCTCTTCTTTCTCTCCCTATCTCTTGTACTGGGAAGCCCAGAACTGGACACAGTACTCCAGCTATGACCTCACCTCTTTTGAAAAAAAAGAAAGGATCCCCTTCCCACCTGCTGACCATACTTTGCCCAATGCAGCCCAGGACAGCATTAACCTTCTTTGCTGCTGCAAGAGCACATTGCTGGCTCATGCTGTCTCGTTGGGGGCTGTGCTAAAGGCTCATTTCCCCACTGACGAGCTAGAGCACACCTCTGACATTGCTGCCCCATTGCTCAGGAGAAGATTTGCTCCTCAGAAAGTTGCCCTCCTCAGAAAGGTGTTTCTGCAAAGCATGCCCAGCTCTGCCACACTGACAGGCATGGCAGAAAGTGCAGCCTTTGCCAGGATTTGAGCTCAAGGCTGAGTCTGTGCTTCCTGATGGAACGGTTTGGACCTCCTGGATTGTGAACAAAGGCAGAGAGCTCTGCTGTGAGCTGCCTGCTCAGCTGCCCCCAGGTATGGCAGAGCAGAACAGCTTCACCTATTTCACACAGTGGCACAAAGGCTTGTGAAGGTCCTCATTTTCTGCACAAGCTAGCTCACAGGTTCTGCGTAGGAATTACACATCAGACATGCTCCTCTGGTGCTGGTACCTGAGAAGGGGATTAGCTGCTGTCCCCATCAAAAGCATGGAGCACTAAAATAGTTCCACATGGCAAAGCATAGCCCTGAGTGACAAAGCATGCATTATTTTCCTCTCCCAGAGTGTCTGGAACAAGCCATACTGAATGATGTGTCACATATTAAGAACAACTTCATTTTTATCCTGATGGAATTCCAGGAAGCTAACTCCAGTGCCCTCACACTGACTGAAAATGCATGATGTGTCCTAATAGCTAGAGGCAGGACAAGGCAAGTATGTAAAAGGGACATTTAATTAGTTGTTCCATAAGGAACTGAAGTGTTGTTACATAAATGGTGTGTTTTTGACAGGCTTGAAGGTATTTAATGATTTATAACACTAGAGGAATTTTGATATATTCGGCCTAGAAAGGCTGTGAAGTTTATGAGACAGATCATTTTAAGTTTCTTTAGTGAGGTTTATTGGAATTTAAACTAAATTCAAGAGAAACCCATGTTGCATTTCATCTTAGCCTTTAAGCAACTTCCCAGAGTTGGACTAGGACAATATCTCCAAGTTCAAATTGTTTTGGTTGCAACATTCAGTCCAGCAAAAGAAAAGTGGAAATCAACATTTTAATAAGATGGTACAGTTGTTCTAATTCATGTTTCAGAATAATTGCTATTGATTATCATGTGCAGTGCAACACCCACACAAGCTTACTCAGTGGCAAGGCCCCTTTATTCTCAGCATGCTGCAGTTGGATCTTGTTCTGTCTGCATGAGTCAGACAAAATGTGTTTGTGTTTGAGCAATTTGCACAGTGTATTAAGGTGAGTGTGAAGATACTTTGTTCTTCTGACCAACAACATTTGGCACCATTTACTGAACTCTGCTGTTGGGTCTCTTTGATTTCCAGCTACATGTGGGTACTACGAGTCTTTCTTGAAATACAGGATTTCTACTTGTGCCCAGCAGCTTCCTTGGAGTGCCAATCAGATCCTCAAAACATGGGACTGAGGAGAGTTTCTCCCAAATGCACCAGAAGTATCTGATACTCCTGGGGCGGTGAAAGGAACTGAGAGGGAACCAGGAAAAACAGAGTTTTAAAATTGAAATCAACCCAGTGGCCAAAACTATGTTACAAATTTCATAAATAATTTAATCTGGTAGGCTTCTCCAGTCAGATAAAATATTATACCGCACAATTTTCTTGTCTTTTGGAAAGCAGTGAACAGAAACAGTTACTGTTCTTAAAATCTAGCTATGCAAATTTTCATACAGAACTGAACATCTTAGGTATTGTGATATAAAACAAAGTAATTACACCAAAACATTTTAGATATTTAAATGTCAGAACGAGGAGGTGCTAAACACACTTAACAACACAATAATATTTTCTGAAGAAAAAAACCAAAAAGGTGAAAGAGAAAATTTTTGTTAGCATAATAATAAGGCTTAGCTTTTAGCAGCTGTTTTACATCTTCAAACCATTGCAAAATTATTAACTAATTGATACCAGATCCTGCACATGCTAGCTCAGTGCAGATTCACGAGGAGGAAGCCAACAGAGTGCTGTTGTTGGCGGGGTAGGTAGACAAATGTTGCAATGTGAGCGGTAGGAAGTAGTAATGTTACCATACACAGCACCGTTCCAGGCCCTCTGAGCACTGGTTCTAGGGGCAGTAACCTTGCCTTCAAAAGGATATAATTGCTCTTATGGGGTTGCCTTACATGGGAACCAAAAAGATATCAAGCTTTAATAATTAAATTATGCAGCAAGTCAGAGAAGGACGGATTTATTCTCAACAGAACACAAGAGACTACTTGCTTTGGTGACCTAATTGCTGCAGCTTTAAAAAAAAAAAAAAGAAATGATTATGATAGCTGATTAAAAGGAGCCAGGGAGCTTATTCACATTTGCCAAGAGCACACAGCAAATCAAGCTTTATGACTTGAAATGAACTCAGTGCTTTGTCCAGATTAAATTAAGAAAGGCGGTCACTGGAGTGAGGAGTTCAGAAGAGCACTTGAGATTGGAACTATGAGAAGTGAACAACAGAACTGAAATGAGAAAGGTATAAGAGAGACAGAAGCCATTTTCTTTTCCTACCATTTATTTTCTTCAGAGGCTAGTGAGCAGAGAGAGGGGAAACTTATTCAGGAGCAAGAAACCACAACAACCCATCCTGTAAAACTGCATTAAAAATGTAGTCATGGCAGTGAGCGGGCAGCGATGGGAAATCTTTGGCACACATCTAAGCGGTACTCGTGGGACTGCCACTGCACCTGGACACCATCAGGGGAGCTCATCTTGTTGTCTGCATGAGGGATATGTGCCACAAAAACTAAAATCAGAAGATTCTGACACTACAGAGGTTTCTCTATAATATACCTGATGTTTTGGAAATTTGCGGTACATTCTGCGCTTATAAAGTAGTAAAAAAATATTATTCATGTAGTCCACAAAGGACATTCTATGCCACATTGCAAGCTGCTGTTTTCTGGCAGCCTCAGCCTTCCTCCCACTGCATAGGCAGGATACCTTTGCCTGAAATAAGATGGATTTAGGTATGGAAGTGTTGAATTCCTTTGTCTGAGGTCCACATCTGCACAAGGCACTCCCATTTCCTCAGCTGTCAAGAGAAAAAAAATTCCTCTGAACTTTCTTACGTGAGAGATCTCCAGGAGGTGAAATGTTATCTAGATGTACATTCTCCCTGCTTGCTGCCAGTGAGCTTAAGGTGGCTGAAAAGCAGACTGCTAAATTTCAGTTTCCCAGGGCACGTGACTCACCAGAAGTGGCATTGCCAAGCTGCTATGTGGACCTGGAGCCTTTTGCATTTAATACCTGGGAGGGGGAAGCAGGTGAAAGCTCTTCCCTTCTGTGTGATCAGCTCATGGCTACTCTAAGGATTCATGACAGGAAATCATGTCACTGGGGTCCTGCATCCCTCAGCTGCTCTGCTCACCCAGGTGACACACCACAAGGGTGAAGAAGTCCCCAAAGTGGAGCTGCCAAGGGACAACCAGGTTGGAGACAAAAGGTGTGGGCAGGTTATGAGATGCAATTCCAGCTCTTCTGAAATAGTTTACAGTTTCCTGTTATGCAAACTGCAGTATTTCAGATTACTTGCCCAGGGCCAGCAGGAGACAGAGGATTTAGCTCAGAGCATGTGTATCCTTGTGTGCTTCACCCAGCCCACACAAGGGAAGCTGGAAATCTCTTCCACAATCACGCACATATGTATATATGCCACCAGCAGGATATTTGCCCACTGCCATTAAAACTTTGCTATGATTCCTGCCATGTGGAAAATGTCTCAAAATCATAATTAATGGCATGCAAACACCAGCTGGCCAGGTTAAGCCTCCAGTGCAAGAATACCTTTGGAAACATGAGTGTATCAGCTCTTGGCACTTAAAGAGTGGAACAGCACATGAGGCTGCTGGGAGACTCCCCTGCATCATGCTGCTTAACAGGCCATGAATGTTGCTGTAGTGCACTGCACTAAAGGTTTGCTCTGAAATGGAGGCTTGTCAAACATCTTTCAAGGACCTTTCCTTAACCTGGGCCGAGTTTTTCAAAGGTGTCCATGGGAGTTAGCTGTTTCTCAAAGATGTGTAGTGGAAGTTGTTCTTTGTTCTTTTGAACGTCCCTGTATGGGCAATTTACGGCAGCTGCTTAAAAATGCCATTGAAGCTTCATCAATTAGGTGACTTGCTATGTTGAAAAATACATAAAGGAGCCATGACAATTTTAATGAGGCTTTTCAATTGGTTTCTATGACTTCTGCTATTTTGTGAAATATGCCCTGTGAATTACAAATTCTTTTATTGAGAGAGGGAATCTTGGCCAGAGCCCCAAGGTTATTACTCACTGTATTCAAAGGGTACTTGGGATCTTTAATTTCCAACTGGAGAGCTGGCAGAAGGACAGTAGGTTTAACATTTCCTCTGAAGGATGACACCTCTAAAAGTGCCACACGCTGCTTATTACTGCAGCACACTGGATGGGAGCCAAAGTCCCAGTATGGGACTTGAACCCACAAGTAGTTGGCTGTGAGGCAGACATGCTACCCACAGAGTCACAATGACATCTAGTAGCATCTTAATTTAATAAAACACTTTTTTCAATGGCAGTCTCTTGTCTTGCATTTCTACAGTCTGGATCACTGAAATTTTATTTTTCACTTCAGCATGTATTTAAGGAGAATGTCAGTCGGCTTTGTTTTTCTGTATTACTTTTGGCAACTATGAACAATATAGTCTTCAAGAGCTGTGTCCGTTTGAAAGTAAACATTTTATCACCAGCTCCTCTAAGATCCTTTAAAAGTTATGGCAAGAAAAAAATCTAACTTGGTTTAAAAATAAGCTGGTGAAACATCTAATTTGATAGAAAAACCTGGGAGCTATAAGTAGTCATACCTTTTCTCAGATGTTTTCAAAGGTGTGAAGACTGAAGGCGTGACTGGTTAATGAAGCCTCCTTTTCTGAAGTACAACGAGTTTTTCAACACAGGCATCTACCACTTCTATCTGGAAGTGAAGTAATTTGGGTCCCCAGACATCTTTGTGGCTACTTGGTAAGAGCACGGTGTCAGAACTTGCCATTGGAGCTGGAAAATCCAGAGCATGGAGTGAGTCAGGAGGCAGTGGGGTGCTGGGGGAGGAGGGGGAGGGATCTGAGCTGGGGGAGAGATTGCATTTAATGGAAGACAAAGACGGACAACACTTGGGGCAGAGCTTTCTCATTCTGGCACAAAGACCCAGCACTTGTGCCAGTGATGGAACCAAGGCTCTTTTTGTGTTTTATTTCTTGGCTCTTGATCTGCAAAAGGTTGGGCACTGACTGCCTAAGCACAGATCCAGCTTTGCAGGTGCCTGGGAACAGAGCTGAGAGAACAGTGCCCCAAGCCCTCCCAGGCTGACTGCTCCTCTCGCTTAAATGAGCTTCCCAGTATTTGAGTGTTTGCATAATCCAGGATTAAACTGTGAGAGCCTTACAATGTGTTTGCCCTCCAGATCTGAAAGTTTATTTTTGACCATAGCTAATAAATAGTTAATACTCACATTTGATTAAAAGAAACCTTTACTAAGAAAAAAACAAACCCAAAAGCAAAACTCATAAACTCCGTAAATATCAGAGAGATTTTTAAAAAATAAATATATATAAATAAAACATTAGTGCACTCAAGGGAAAATAATGCCATTTTGATCTCAGTTAGAAAATATATTTGTCAGCATTTAATGAAAAATATAAGCTGTTCTGTCAGGTAGCTATCAGAATTTTTAAGATGGGTGAGGATGATACTACTTCAAAAGCACCGCCAGTAGTTTATCTGTTCGTTTGAATGCATCAGTTAGAGCACGAGTTGTTCCTCACTGCAAGGGGAAGCTGGTGGGACTTTTAGCTCGCAAGAATTTCTCCATGGGACTCTCAGGCCCTGCTCAGAAACCAGCTCTCCAGTAACCTTCCAGTGGATGCAGAGACTCCCAGCCTTCAGGGCAACCCCACGGCCTTTGAAACACTAGGGCACGCATGGAGATCTTCCCTGTGGCTACCGCTGGGATTTTGGGTCATTTTCCCTAATGTAAGCATAAAAATTGCCTACATGAATCATAGGTGCCTTTCAAAGCACCTCAGGAGGAAGGTTTCTGTAATTCATGAATCCCCAAAGACCTGAGGCATCCCAGACACCAAAGCCAAGCCCAGTGTATGGTTCTCTGATGGTGGCTGTTTTAGTCCTGTACTGTAAATATGTCCTGAGGTCAATGGCACTGATCTTATGGTTAGCTTTTTGTGATTTGAAGTTAGATGGTCAGTATGAAGATGGTCTAACC
The DNA here is from genome assembly GCF_963513975.1 of Fringilla coelebs. Taxonomy (NCBI): domain Eukaryota; kingdom Metazoa; phylum Chordata; class Aves; order Passeriformes; family Fringillidae; genus Fringilla; species Fringilla coelebs. The sequence goes on along the minus strand of NC_140028.1, from coordinate 139,347,648 downwards.
TATGGTGAGTGTGAAGTATTCGAGCAATGCATGCTCCCTCAGCAAACTGCATTCCTGAGAAGAGCAACCTAACCTTTTAAAATCACAGTTTATATTTCTCTATCTTTTCCTGGCTTGTTCTTGGCATTAGAAACTGTTACAATGACAATGCCATCAAGGGCAAAATGTCTACAAAGACAAAAAACACACTACAAAATATTTTTAGAGGTGAAAATCGTTGGTGGTGTTCTTGCCTCAGGGATGACTTATGTTTGAAGTCTGGTCTCCACTACTGATGGGACCATTAATTTCTGCAAAAATTTATAATTGGTTTTGGAAGTTAAATCCCTTCACTGTTTCCATAACAGTTTTGAGCACCCATCACAGCTTTGCATATGCTCAGCCACAGATTGGGGTCCTCATCCAAAACATGATCTTTATGTGTATCCCAGACAAATAATTAAAAAGTAGATTTGCCAGCAAGATTCATTATTGAGAAGTAACTCAGAGGTTCATATAACTGTTACAAGAAGAAAAAAAAAAAGAAAAGTAATCAGGGACAACTGTTCAACAAACATTTACCTATGTGTCTATTAATTAGTTAAACAGCAATTCTCACAGTTTTAATATGGAAGCATCGAATGACAGTGTGTTTATTTTAATTCCAATTTGATGGTGGTGTGATAATACCAGTCCTCGGAAGCTCCATTCATTTGATACGTTTCTGAAAATCCTAGCTTGGCATTAGATTTCATCTCTAATTTGGAAAAATCAGAAGAGCAAAGAGGAAAAGACTGAAACTAGGAGTAGCATCTCAAGAATTCTAAATTACAGAACCTAAGTAAAAGGAGCCCTACAGTTCTTTTTTAGTCTAAAAGTTTATATGCTGTATTTAGACTATGAAAGAGTAACTGGTAAACTGAATGGTTTTGGGCACTTCAAAGAAAAACAGAAGGTAATGAACCAGAAGGGAATATTAAACAGGGACAAGCTCCTCTACAGCATTATGCAGGTAAGGGGTATTTCCTCATTGTCACTGGCATTTGCAGTCACAGAGTTAAATGGCTTTGAGAGCCTGCTCCACAGTTCCACTGCAAGCCATAAAAAAAAGAAACACTTCTTACAAATAAATCAGTGTCACAAAAAGTGCAAAAATGGCTGCATTTTAGCCTGAAGTGAAAAGATTCTTGTTAATGCACTAAGTATGAAATCTGTTAAATTCAGAATTTTTCACTTCAACAGCTCTTAGTACATATGAAGTCTTCTTCTGTGTCTTAGAGAGGCAAAATGGCCATGGGCCTAAATTGTTAACTCAGTAATTTTCACTCCCATTCCTTTACCATGGTGCTCAGGTTTTTAGACTATATAACTATTTTCGTTGGAAGGCACTTTTTAACATCTGGGAGTCATTTGAAAGAATGTAATCAACTTTGTCTCTTTTTTTTGGAGAATATCTTCTGTTAATATTTAACCCATAACTGATTGCATGATTTACCAGTTTAACCCTGACCAGCTTCTAAAATTTATCATCCTTGGTTGTTACTACACAAATCTATCACAGTAACAGAACTTTTTCCCAGTTCTGTCTGTGTACAATGCTGTTCTTGTCTGTGACAGGCAGCTCCATTCATGCTGCTCTGCTGCCTTAGCAGGGCTGACACTGAGAGCAGGAATTTCCTAAATGGGGTGGGAAGTCTTCAGGGTAAAGCTTATTTTTTGATTGTAAAAATCCTTTTTTTTCATCAGTGGGTCCAATCCTGACATCTATCCCTATTTCCTGCATAAAGTCTTATGTTTTCAGTCTTTAATAAATGGTATTTTGAAGTATAGTGTGACTCTAAAAAGCCTTAGAAGTTGATCAGATAATATAAGAATGCAAAGGTGATTATAAATGTGCACACTGGAATATTCCTGGGCTAAGATCCTAGAATTTTGTGGTCCCTCATAGCTTCCCAAATTTTGTCCAAGGACATTTTAGCTATTTTTCAAGACTCTAGGGAGCCAAATCAGTGTCAGATTTGTCTTACCCTTATTTTCCATTCACCCCTTCCCCTTTTGAATGAACTAAGAGGTCAAAGAGGGTCTGGGGAAAAAGGCCAAAAAGAACAATATAGCAATAGAAAGGGCAATATACATCTTTTAAATAAGGTCTAGGAAAGGTCATATAGTAAAGAAGTGAGAAAAAAAAAAAAACCACAACAAAATAAAAGGGCAGGTGCAAGCAAGAGAGCTATTAAATCAGAGATGAAATCAAATTGGGGAATAAATCAAACGATAGAGTCTAGTCAGAAGAAAAGGTTGCAGGCCCTAAAAGTGCTGGGAGAGAGAATATATCAGTGAAGACAGGACAAATTAGGATTTGCACACTTGTAGTGAAAGAGTGCCCAGTACAGCACATCTTACAGGGGAGGGGATGCATGGGGGAAATTCATCTTCTGTGTATACTGTGAGTGTGCAGAAATAAGAGCAAAATCAGTTTGTTCCTTGATTCAGAAGGACCAGCTCTGATTGCTCAAATATTGAATCTTGTCATGATGGAGGAGAGCAGCAGCTTCCACCCAGTCAGGGAGCCAGTATTGATAATGTTTGTGTCCAAGCAGAGACGAGGGGGAAGCTGAGAGTGTTCCCCAGACACAAATCATGCCCTAGTTATGTAGAAATTGAGTCTCCCTTCCTGCCATGCTAACACCACAGGCACTAGGGGGAATGATTTTATTTGGTTTTACCCTGAACTTTGGAAAAGTTTCTGCACATTTTGGAGAGCTCCCATTCAGCTGAAGGTAGGAGCTGAGATGGTTGCATGCAGGGAAGATGGATGGTTTTTGTTGTCTGATCTGCAGAGCAGTTACACTGTAACCATGCATATTATTGCCCCTGTAATTGCATCCATCATACCTCCTGTGAAAACAAACAAATGGGCTCCCATACTCACTTAAAACTAGATAAACAACTGTTCTTTGGCAATGTGACAGATACTTATTGCCTGCGAGTAGCCCATAACAGATAGGAAGGACAAGGATTAGAGTGGATTTGTAAACTATAAATTGTATAAATCCACTTGGGACTCTCCAAGCCAGACTCTTCTCTTAACTTTCCTTGAGTTATGCCCATGGATAAATCTGTCTTTCTGTCGAAACTCAGTGAAATTTTGTGCTGTCTCCTTTTACTGTGTCAGTCATTTATGTGTCATAAAGGCTAGAGCTTCAGCAAATCTAAATTAGCTTGGCATTTTTTTCCTCCCAATGAAGGATGAGATGCTGCATTTTCTGTAGTTCTGTATAAAAAGGCACCAGATGAAATTCATTAGAAATCAGTGAAAATGCTGCAGAATAATTATTTTATTCATATTGGTTCTGAAAGAGCTGAAAACAAAATTGCTGCTTCTAAAATATGTCTGTTGATACACAAAAAGAATTCAAACTTTTGCTTGTTTTTGCTTTTGACCACAATAACTGAAACTGCAAAGTAATTAACCAAAACTAACCAAAACAAAACAAAAAACCCACAGCAAAACAAAACCAAAAAAAAAAAAATCCAGAGGATTAGCAAACATTCTAAACACTAAATTATTGCATGGGTACAGAAATTCAACATTAGACCAGATGTGACATTACTCATGTAATTTACTGGGAGCATGTGGATAGTGGGAAGCCAGCAAGCTGAATGAGGAAGTCCACACAGAAGTTGAAAGCAATTTAGGTCACAGAGACATCGCAGGCAGGTCTGACAGAAAAAGATGAACACTCCCTCAGCTCTTTGCTGCTCTTCATCTGCCAGACAAAATGTTTGAGTGCTCCTCTAAATTCAATCTAAAGTCACTCAGGGTTGAAACTATCACAGGTTCACCAGAGCTTTGCAGCCTGCACAACCTTGCAGCAAACAGCCCAAAGTACTAAGGACACGTTTTAAACTTGGAAACTGGGTTTTATTTGAGTAATGGCTAAAGGAATAAAGTTATAATGGAGGAAGTCTGGAAGGAAATACAATAAACTGTGAGTTTGCAAGTGAACTTTCTCCTGCACTGTGTCCTGGCAAGACAGGGACATTCTGACAGGGTTGCTGTGAATATCAGTAACTCAGGGCTGTTCTGGGTTGTGACAGAATTTACAGTTTATTTTGGTTACTCCACCAAAATTCTTTCTTTCTGTGATCTCTGTTGACCCTGTGTTCCCCACACTTCTCAGAGGTCTATCTCAGTGCTCCAGCTCTCTTGGCCTCTTCCGAGTCCCTCATGCTCACCTTGCATCCAGAAAAATCCCTTTTCTGATACCTCAATGTGCTCTCAGAGGGCAGGGCCTTACTCTTCTGCAAAGTTCCTTCCAACCCAGAGCAAAAACAAGCAAGGAGGCTTCTGGTGTACTTCCCTCTGAAAAACAAAACCCCAAACCTGGCATGCATTAACAAAGGGTTCCCATGGAGAACAACAGAAGTCTTCACAGTAAGCTCATGTCATCAGGGGAAGGGTTAATAAGTTCATCCCAGCAGCTCTGGTCCAGTGGTAGCCTGATTCAGCTACAAGCATCAATTACCTGATGCTGAATAGCTGTTGCCTTTCAGGGGTCCAGCTCCTGTTTGCACACCCAGGTCTTTGGGGAGGCCCCAGCCCCTCCCCACATTTGGCCCCCCACCTTTCATCTCCCAGTTCAGAGTTAGGTTTGGAAACTCTTGGGTTTGTGCACACTAAATCAGATGCTCTGGGAAAGATGGCATTTTCCTGAAGGTGAGACAACCCATCTGATCTGCATTTAAATGTGTTAAACAGACTTCACATCCCATTTTCCTTGGGCAGGATGATTATTTCTGACCACCAGCTGGGAGCCATTGGGAGCTGCTGCATCTGCACGGCTGCCTCCAGAAGTATATCTCTGTTGCTTTGGCCAATCTGTGTCTAATTTTCCCCCATGTCTCCCTGTAAACAAGCATTGCTTTGATTAATCTGTACATAATTTTCCTGTATGTCTCCCTGTAAACAAGCATTGCATTTCAGTTTAACAACAGCCTTAGTAGTGATGAGCATAAAATACAGCAGAGTGAAACAGAACAGCAGGGTGGCAGGAGCAGAAAAAAGCTACCTGGAAAATCTGAGACGCAGTCTGACCACTGGTTTGTGTTCCCTGACTTTAAAATGGGACAGGCAGGAATATGGGCAGACATGTGCATCCAATGGTACTAGAGGAGACAGAGTCAAACTGATAAAATTAAGTTAGAAATGGAACAAATGGTAAAGATGTCACATGGATAGAGCATTGTGAGAGCACTAAAAGAAACAAAGGACTGAAAAAGATGCAGTGCAACCAAGAGCAGATTTAGTGACAAATGACCAGAAACAATAGCATCTTTTCCCTTTCTTCTACAAGTTGTGGCCTGTGTGATAATAGTTTATTCTTCTCAGTCACAGCAGCCCAGGCTTACATCCGTTCCTGTTCCAGGAAGGCAAAACATAAATGAATAATGAAGTTTTCCAGAAGCAGGGTGTCAGTGCAGATCTAGCTCTGAAAAGGATCCAGCTTCTTGGGGAAGTTACCTAACAATTCACTTAGGTTTGAATCCTTGATATTTCATAGTTTTTAGCTGATAGTTTAACAACAAATAGTTGTTTCTCCATGTGGAAATATTGGTGGGTACAGATCATTTCACACAAATGGGTGACTCTCCTTTGTTTGTCTTTTCTTTCCTGTGAAACACTTAACACAGTTCTTTGGGAAAATCTCAGCTGTGTTCTGTATTTGAATAGAAGGAAGGAATGTTGTGACAGCTAGCAGGGGCAGAGCAAGGTGCTTGGTGTGGTTGTGTGTTCCTCCTTTTCATTCTTCTGAAATATTCTGTACAAAGACAGCTGCTGCAGATTGAATAGTGCATCTTGAGCATATTAAATGTATCCTGCATATTCAACAATGAAAATAAATGTTAGATTCCCATATTATTATGCATTGTTCAATAAATTTGGCCCATTGTATAATTTTTCTAGCATGGTTTGTCTTTCTCTCTCACACCATTTAGCAATTTATTTGTCTCCTTTCTTTCTAATATTAAGATATTACAATTATCCCAGTATTGTTCAAATAGAAAGAAGTCTTCTTGCAAAGTCCCCAGGTGAACTCTGAAATAAATGGACTATAGCTGCTGTTGTCTGATATTTACTTGGATCTGAAACTTCATATAATTCACACCATCACAAACTGTATTTTACAATCAGGAGGCTGAATCCACAGCTGGCACAACTCCACTGAACTCACTGGAGTTGAACTGCTTTATTGAATTGCCTTGTGAACCTATGTATTGTAAGTGGATGTGCTGCAGTCCTTGGAGTGGAAATATCAATGCCTTTCAATATTGCACAAATCTAACTATAGCTCCAAAGTCCTTTAATTCCTCTAGGGACATTATGTTAGTTTTATTAATGAATGGGAAGGGCCTTTTCTCCAGTATGTTTCATTAGCCTATGTTGGAAGAGAGGTTGTACTTCAAGTCTTTTTCAATTGTAAAATTGGAAGCGTCTCTATGATGTAATCACTTTATAAGGGTATTTGAAACTGGAACTGTACTTCTGGGGATGAGATCACATCATAGGCATTGACCAGTGTGGTTATTTCATTGCTCAAAATACTTGGGGGAAATTGCTTCTGAGAATTACCTTGTTATTTTAAATGTGGTTCTGTGTCACATATCCCACCCACCTCTAGGTCTGGCCTAGAGCTTCTTGGACTGTCCTCCTTTCCCTCCACTCAGCCAACTTAAGCTTTAGCCGACACTTCTTTTTTGAATTCCTAGTTCCCAAATGAAAACTGCTGCCCCATGGATCAATGTTTACAAGTATGTTCACCAGTCCACCCACCAAGGCCCCTTATTTCAGGTCTGAACTTGAACTGATGCTTATCTGTCATCACCATCTCCCACTCCTGCCTATTTCAGCCATGCCTGTACCAGGGAATTGTGCATCCATAGCTGCTGATATTGTTTAATTGTGAGGTTGCTTTTGCCACACCAGCCCCCCATTCTTGCAAGTGGAGATTTGGATAACAGCGTGGGACAGTGATGGCTCCCAGTGGGCAGAAGGGTCCAACATCTTCAAGGAGGAAGGAAGGAATTCTGCCTTGTCCACACAAACTCATGTGCCCTTTGCTATCCTGAATTTGTAAATTCTAGAGGGCTTGATTACAATTTTCCTGGGAAATGATGGCCTGGACAGGAACTACCCTGTAAGTAGCAACCAGATGTGCTGAGATAAGAACCAGGATCTCATTTCAGTTGTAGACTGCACCTGCTGATGAAGGACTGCCTTTTTTCCCTGCCTTCAGTATAATGTTAATCAAATGAGTACCAATAAAAACATGGTAACAAATAATCCTACTTTTAAGTCTTAATTAAAATTACATTTCACCTTTGGGAGAAAGGTTATACCTTGATGTTGTTTATTCTGGCTTTTTCACACACACTTACTGTGTATTAAACTGTTACTCCAGGTGATGACTATCCAGGAGTTGGTCGATTTCAGAAAACAAATTTTTCATTAGAAGGAAGAAATCACAGCACAGTTTATAAATATATTCTGGAAATTTATTGCTAGCAGTAGCTAAAGCCAAATCATAAATTGAGCCGTAAATGTTCTGTTAAATGAAAGAGTTTTTCAGAAAAATCCTTGCATTGTTTATCTCTGTGCTTCCAGCTACCTGGATTTCTCTGGCTGTATCCTAGGAAGCACACACAAAAGATACACCAAAATTACAAGGTAAGCAAGTATTAAAGTTACAAAGCTTTTAGATGTCTTGAATATATAGCTACAAACTTTGATTAATACCAACACAGCTAGCAGCACCCATTCTGCAAACAAGCAAGGAACCTCATCTTGTTTCACAGGAACACGTGTCCATACCCCCCTAACTCCTCCCCCTGTACAGACTCTAAGAGGGTTACCCCATATGGAGTAACCTACTGATAATAGCACCTATTCAGTTACTGATCCTTTAAAAAATGCTCTTATACTCATGTAAGACATTTATTTCCTCATGTGGACTAGCAGCAAGTCTTTGTATGTATGTTTCTTGGCTGGTCTGCTGCCATCTAAACCAAGTCTTACTCATTTATTCAACAATCTGTGCAAATTTAACATCATTCAGTTAATGATTTTTCTGCCAAATTCAGAGAGACATTGTATTTAACTACAAGCCTCATTTTAATATCCTATTTGAAAGTCTAATCGAACCATCCCTATTTTGCCTTTGATTTGTTGTATCTTTGTGTGTTGTCTTGGAGATTTTGATGTTACGTCCTTCCAGATTTATTGATATTTATAACATGGACAGCATGTTTCTAGAGGCATAAAAGGGTGGAGAGGTGCTCTCTGATGGGATACATTTCAGGTTACAAAAGGTCTAAGGAGGACACTTCACTTCTATGAGATGGAAATGCTCTATTAATGAAAATGTTAAAAGAAAACAAGCAGCTAAAACTGGAGTACATGTTGTGGCAATCATGTTCGTGGAATCAGCCATGGAACTTCAGGTCCAAAAAAAAAAAGGAATACAAACCCCAAAGCTAGCTCTTTGAACATTTGAGGAAAAATAAATATGTTAACATCTGCAAATAATCCCTTCTAGGAGGAAGAAAAATACATAGATTATTAATAAAAAAAAAAAGTTGAGTCAACATACATTTTCAATAAGGCAGTTGGACTGTAAAATATTGAAATGTCTCTTGTAAAACAGGTCTAGCCTTTAGTGGGCACTGGGACAGGGTACTTCTTGGCAAACTACTGCTGTGAAAGGGCCATAGGATCTAGTGCAGCACTTCCTAGATTCTGAAATCCAAAGCATAATCACCTCACATGTGCTATACCACATTTATAAACAAGATGCTTCTGATGCTATAAAAACCTCCAAGTTTTGCACAATCTAATAAGAAAAGTTAAAGACAAGTACAGCAAACAGTGATTTCTACCAGCTTCATTACTTTCCAGTCTTGTAGCAGTAGTCATGGGAGAAAAACCAGAAAGATGTAAGCAGATTTCTTCAGGAGGGTTAAATTCTCTATAATTTATTACTGGGATGGCCCAACAGCCACGTTTATCTCTGTAACAGGAGCAAGGCATCCATTTTCTCATGCACAGATTGACTAATGTTACTGCCATATTTTATTTCCAAATTAGAGGAAATGTCACTCAATTCATATTTAAAATGAGAAGGAAGAAAATTGTTCCCTTCATTCAGTTTAAAGAGAAAAAAAAATGAAGTTAAATCTGTTAAATATCCACTGACATTTGTATGAACTTAAAGCAAAGCATGCAGCACATCTTGGAGTAGCACAGTTCACATATTGTATCAGGTCATCAGTTTTTAGACTGAAATATTTTGATTTTTTGTGGGGTAAACAATTTAACTGGTTGATTTATTATGCAGAAGGCCCAGGGAAATCTTCTGGAGCCAGGATGCAAAGATGACCTGTGTGCACCCTACAGACCTGCAGAAACCCCTCACAATAAGCACAAAGGTAGAGCAAGATAAACTGTATCTATATGTGCATACCTGCATTTACAGAGGACTCAGCTTCCTATGAGGAGCTCAGAAATCATTTAGCCATCTGCTCTGCAGATCACTCAGTCCAAATATAAATAATTTGGACAGCACATAAAGGAGATTTCTTTTGTTTTCTCTCCCACACATATTCAAAACCAGTCTTGAATTTGAGATCTTTCATTCAAAATTACAGTTCAGCCTTCAGTCCCTACTGGGAATTTACATAAAAGGAATTAAAGGGTTGGTATCTGCATGCACTTCTGAGCAGCTGGTCTATATTTGATGGATATCTCTGTTCCTGCCTCCATTATAGAAAGGGACAGTACAGGATGAGCTAACTGGCAGATACCTCTGAGGATCCTTTTCAAAGGTGAAATCAGCAGGAATTTTAGCAGAGTTTCCTTTCTTCTCTGCCTGCATGGATAAGATCCTGCCAAGCTTGAACCTGCTGTGCTTGTGGCTGCTGTTGTCAGTGCTGGAATCTGCTGGGCGGTTTTGTAGGCGCTCAGGAGCATCCCAGGGAAACCAGGTTTCTCAGCCTGTGGCTGTTGTCCTGGCAGTAATGCAAGCTACAGGTCCTTCAGAGCATTTGAGCTCTGTTTGGTTTTTAGGAAAACATACTTGATTATGTTCTTGAAATCTTAACACTTCACTTTCAAATATTTTTCCCCACCAGCTGTTGTCCGATTCCGCAAAGTCCTGAGCACTGTCAGCCGTCACAGGGCTTTAGCTGGACAATTGCATCTTTGCAGTGCTCCTGCCATGTTCCACCTCTGGAGCTTGAAGATGAACAGTTTTGTCCAGATAGACTTATCCTTCCACAGCGAGGAAATAAAATATTCACAGTAGATTATGTTAGCTGTCTGTCTGAGCTGCCTTCACACATCCAAATAGCTGCCCTATTTTTCAAACAAGCCAGCAGCCTTCCTGAGTTTCACTACCTGTATCAATCTTAACAATATTTAAATAAAAAGGAAGAGCTTTAAAATGTGAGAGAACAAGCCTAGATATTTTCCCATGGGGCACCCCTGAGCACAATAGTATCTTCACTTCAACATTTTTTTCTGTGTCTCTTTCAAGCTAACCACATCCAGACTGTGGACATGCCAGGAAATGCCATTCTGGGACTAATTTACTGGTACTGAAAATGTTATTTCCAGAACTGTCACTTTCCAAGGGAATTTGAGTATCCACAAGTATTTCAGCTGTAAGGATCCATTTTCTGACATTTGGGATCCATCTGCACTTCAGTCCAGCTGGAACCAAATGGGCCCCATCCATCTGTAATCTCCCTGAAACTGTCCAGGACTGTCAAGGAAATTGCACTATGACCACACTGGAACCAGTGTTGGTGTTGGCTGGTACAGTTCAATGCTTTGTGTGGAATGAGATTTAAATGAGATCATTTCACTACCCTTTTGGTAAATTCTGTTGGGAAACAGCTGGAGGCAATGATTTCATTGCCTTATTATTAGCTGTGTTATAGGACACAATAGAAGCAGAAAAGAATAGGGGTTGTGTCAGAATTTTATGTAAAGTTGTTCTCTCCTGCCCAGGCATCAGCACTGGGTCAACAAAATACTTATCAGATCTGAATCCCAAGAGCTGGCTAAAAATGGAAGGACACATCAAATGGGGCTCCACAGAGGCTGGGTTTAGCTTGTTTTTTCATTAGCAGATGATGGAATAGAGATTATGCAGATGATAGAAACCCAAAAAGGATTTACTGTAGGGCAGCCCTTGAATACAAAACAATCCTGACAAGCTGGAGCCAGTCTGGGGGAAGTACTGGGCAGCACACCTAGGCAGGGCTAATCATCTGCACAAACACATCACCTACACCAGGCAGCTCAGAAGAGCAGGAGATTACAGTGAATCAGCATGGTAATTTAAATCAATAATCTCAATCCGTTGTCCCACGTTCTTCTTCTTTGCAGGGATCTACGAGCAAGCACAGCTGGCAAGACAGGTGAGGCTAATTTTCTGCTGCATACAGCCCAGTTTGGAATAGCAACAGGTTTGACAGTTTGGGGCATTTTGAGAAGGATGGTGAGCAAAGAGAGTCCAGAATAAAGGAACAGAGAATGAACAGATTTAGAAAATCCAGCTGGTTGGATTGACTGAATGAACAGATGATATCTAGTGTGAACAAGGGATAATGGAGAGGAAAAAAGAGTAATGGTCACCTAGGCATGTGAAATGCTAGTGCTGGGAAAAATTAACATAGTCTTGTGTTTTGGACATGAAGAAATAGGTTGAATTATTACATTGAAAAATGGGACTGGACATTTGGAAAAACTGTCAGATTGTACAGACAGGAAATAAAAAGGCAGTGTGCAGAGGCAGTGAAACTTACAGCTGTACAGATTCTTACAGATGTTTGTAAGAATTAACAAACATCTTTCATATAGTTTTCAGATAGCACACATTTAGAACCGACCTTTGGGAATCTTGCTTTGGGAATCTCCAACTTTCTGATCCTTCCAAGCTGGAGTAAAATGGCCATGGTCTCAACAACGTTCCTGAACAGCAGCTTTCCTTCAGTGAAACTGCAACCCACCAGTGCTCCTCCAAGTCCAGCCTGAAAACTGCTGAAAAGAAACAGAATATCTGAAAGGAATTAAAATTTGATGAAGCCATTGATCTTCCAAGAAGAAAGAAACTGTGATTTGTGGGAACTGCCACTGTTATTTATTGAAGGGTTATGAGATAGCCTCTATTGCTGCAGAGATAGGAGGGAAAGGAGGCATCTTCCTGTCTTACACCTTCTGTTCCCCTACTTAACCAAGATCTACCTAATTTGCTGATTTTTTGAGCCTATAAAAATAATGAGATTGGCTAGACACTTCAGAGATGACTTTCTGTGAGAGAAGTATTTTATCTGCTAAGCCAAAACTCTCCTTTGCAATACAAAACCAGTAGTGGATTAATGCTTAACTTGGTCTCAGTCTTATTTGAGATGGGTCAGCTCAGCATCTTCTAGGATGTGTTCTAGCTCTAAAGGTTATTCAAAGTGCATCCTGTAAGGAAAATAAAATCCCTACCAAGTGAAGTAAAATTACACAGTCAAACAAACAAAAGAACTTTACAGTAGTCTTCAAATAGCTTCCTTAGGGTAGAAAGAAAAGGCCACGTAAACTTGCCTTTCTGGATGATCTTGAAAGTTAACAGTTCTCTTTGGTCAGGTGAAGGTGTGATCTGGTAAGTCAAGTAAACTGGAGCTACATTGCCCTGAAGGCATTTGGACCAGGTGACAGTACAAGCTGGTTTGAAGTACACTGGGGACGCTAGCTACATCTGCCTCCTTTAGATTTTAAAGAAAAATTTCTGTTGCCATGCTAAGACCTTTAATCAGGTCCTTATTTGGAAAATTATTAAGTGACAAATTTTACCTTGCACTAAAAGAGCAAGTACCAAAGGACCTTCCTCCCAAAAGAGGAAAATAATCCTAAACAAGTAATTCATGTCCCTTGTTAAACCGTATGGGTAATGAATGGCAGTCAGGGCCTTACAAATGGGATCTGTAAGAGGAAATTATTCCTGTAATCCACTGATGCTTCTCCTTTGGAGGATTGCTGATTTGCTTAGATTTGTCATTTGCATATTTCTAGCCCCTCAATGCTTCTGTGAATTTTGTCTCTGCCTCCTCTTTGCCGACAGCTGGCCATCCACCTCCCTCTAAGCTCTCTGAAAAAATTTGCCCTCCCACAAGTACACTGTTTTGTTTTTTGGACAGAGAGTGATAAGTGTTGAGTGTAAAAGACTCTTTGATAATTTAATTCACTTTGCTGAATTATGATTCTGCATGCACCATTAGTTCAATCACAAACCAGCTACTATAAGAATTAGGTCTGTTTTGCAACATGAAGCAGACAAGGCTGTTCACTGGAGCAGTCAAGGGTGTTTAATGTTACATTTGTTGTTGACTTTGAAAACAAGCACATGTGCACTGACATACAGCAATCTGAAAGTCCTGTGCAGATGTAACAGCAGCGGCATCTCGGGGATCCCGGGCTTGTGCTCAGAGATGGATGTGACGGAGAGGCAGCAGTGCCGAGTGAGACCCTCACATGGTTGTGCCAGTGGTACCAGGCAGTAGCTGTAGGAAAAGTGTCTGCAACTTTGTAGGAAATCAGAGGACTGAAAACTGAAAACTAGGAGCTTCCATCATGAAGAGGGGTCGTCTGGGAGCAGTGGATTTATAAACGAGAGCACTCTAGGAGGTGTGTCACTCATATCCATGCAGGCTTGAAAGTTTCAAAGAGGAAACTTCATGTCACTAGGTTACATTTAGTATTGAATTCTGATCAGCTTTCCCTGCTAATAACATTGACTTTGACCTTAGGAGGGCAATTTGTGACAGAGAGGTAATCTCGACTCCTCTTTCATCACTTCTTCCTCATCACTCTTTCACTGCACATTTTAACACTCACTCATGAGAGGTTGGCTGGGAAACCAGAACCAAACACCACCTAAACGTGGCTGAGTGCCAGCCTACAGCTACAGTCCAAAGCATATACTGCTTAAGAACCTCTCCAGTATTTATTTTGGAGAGCGTCATCACTTTCAAAATTAAGTAGTAAAGTATTTAGCATACCCTCTTCTACTTTCCTCTTGGAGCCAGAATTTTTACAGGAAGTCCCCAGTCAGAAAAGTGTTCTTGGCAGGGAAATTGCTTTTAACCCGTGGAATGTTGTTCACTTATGCTATAAAGGTCTAGGCTGGTCAAGGGGAGAAGCCAACAGCTCTATCCTTGAACAGCACTGCGTGACGTGGAGACGGGTGAGAATTCAGCGATGACAGCTCAGAGTTGTCTCTGCACTCTCCTTATCACAGAAGTGGTGCAAAGCCATTTTGACACGTAGCAAAAGTTGCCCCACTTGGTAATGTATGACAGCACTACAAAATGAAAATGTTTGCCATTTACATATGACTGGGGACAGTAAAAGGATTTTACAGTAGTAAATTCTATGTCTTTTTTGTTTTGCCAATCAATAAAGCAGACCGAGCAAATTGCCTTTTGGATGTACATATAGAGAAGCAGGAATTTAATTTATTGCTTGACATACCTTTTCTTAAATTAAAAAAGAAAATATCTTATTACCTTAAAGTCTAATGAGCTGGTAGATCCTTTTGATTTTCTACTTTTCCTGTGAAACAGCTTATAGACTTGAGCTGCTTCATCCAGTACATTTTCAAAATGCCACGTCCAAGGACATGCTCCAAAATCTATTGACATCCATACAAGAAATCCAGATTAGGTCCCAACTATTAAACAAATTTTAATTGAACATATTGTACAAGATAATGATCTGTTTCCTGTCAGAGGCTGTTGTAGCTTTCAGATCTCCCGTAGTTATTTCCTAATATTTACATTTCAATAGCAGCTCAAGGTCCCACCAGTTGAGCGCTGCCTGGTGCTACCCTTTGCCGAGGTCTGCTCACCAGCAGGGCAGGCCCTGCCCCAAAGAGTTTATTGCCAATGCCATTAACACAGAAGTTTTTTGTTGACATGTTTTTGTATCATAAGGTTCTGTTACACTAAGGCAGCAATAAACCTATGATTCCCCATACTATTTATGGATTGGTTCTTTACATTTCTTTTAAAATGCACTATAAATGTCTAAACTGCTATAAATACATCAGCATTGCTGCTTATCTTGCTTGTTAAACTGGCAGCTTTGTAACCTCAAGACACTGCAGCTGTGTAATCTTTCACATCTATCTGGCACAAGAACCATGTTTTTTTTTCTTTCCTTGTTCCCATGCATGAAAAAGGTGCTTTGATACACTGATTGTAAACAAACTACAATTGCTACTGATTGCAAATATATTGCCTTATCCATAGAAATTCTGGGCTATGAGAGTAAGGCAAGAGAGGAATTTCTATAGCCATTTGGTATTCTGATATTCAATCTAAACTAGTTGTGTTACAACCAAAAAAAAAAAAAAGCTGTTTTCAGTCAGGAATCAAAATCTCAGTTATGCTGAAACTGCATTGGCAAATCCTCGGCAATGAGATGCTTCTTAAATATTCTGAGTTTTTAAACACTGGTGTTTCCAAAGACAAAAGGTCTAATCTACATATCCTCAGATAATGCTGCATTTGTCATATCTAGGAAGAGAGAGAAGATAGTGGACAGCATACTCTGAATGAAGACATCTATAGTGCCACCTTTTTTAGGGATATGTTCGTGTTCTGTGCAGGATTTAGGCTGTATGGCTGTGGTTATGAACAGCTGCAGTGAGACTGGTGGCAGAGGTAAGAGAAGTCCATTTTTACAGCTCAGTAGCTGTTTATTTTTTCTCTTCAGAAGTTTAGCTTTCCCTTAAAACAACAAAAGCAAACCTCAGTTCCTTTCAGTTACAAGGAATTTTATGAGTCAGAAAAGAGCCGTTATAACTGGGCTGAGAAAGTGAGGAGTCACTCCAAACTCACAGTGCCATGACAGCAACACACCCAGCCCTGGAGTCTGACTGGGAGTGCTCAGCACCTGGGGACACCCACCAAGCTGGCCTGAAAAACTGCTCCCCAGGAGAACCTGTGCTGCTGGCTCCAAGCTACTAATGATGCCTCAAAAACTTGGGAAGCTGCAGCCCTCTGTATCAGGCCAGCTCTCTGTCCAAGCCTAATCCCATCAGGACAGACGACAGCTGCACTGATTTTGAAGAGCCAGGGATGGTTACAGGGATTTGTTCCTTCAATATAATGAGGAAATATCTGGTTGGAACTGAACATCGATGCCTAGTAATTTTTACGAAGATACCTCACTGATTAACATTTAACTTGCAGTTTAAAAAGAGAAATGTATAAAATCCAAAAATGTGCACTTATATGATAAATACAGCTTGCACAGAGGAAGAACCAGGGATGGTTACACACCACTGACAGCTGACCTCCTGGGAAGTGAAAGCAATGCTGCCTTAGGTGTGCAGAGATCCTGCCCCAGTGTGCAAGTCCAGCCTTGTGGGTGCCCTTTGAGGGGCAGCGAGGTAAAGGAGAGAAAATGGTAAAGGAAGAAGAACTTAATTCTGCAACATATTCCAGAGCTGACACCGGTTCTCACTGTCTGCTGTGTTTTGTGACTTTTCTGACTTTTCTTCTGAGATGTTTGATTTTCATCACCAAGGTGAAAATTCTATAGGCCACAGTGCACTTTGACACCTTTGCTGTTTTAGGAGCCCAAGCAGTATGTTCTTTTTCTGTCTGCTTTTAGCAAAAAAAACCCAAAAAACAAAACAAAAACCCAAAACACCCAACGTACAAAAAACCTTTTCTACAAAATCTGTTGTTCATAAGTAACAAACAATGCTGGTTTTGCTGTGCTAAACTCAGGAGTTTGACTCTTTAAAGCCCCATTTTTTTTCCAGTAAATTGAGTTAATAGCCTCATCTTCTTGCCTTATGTTAAAGTAAATTACATCCACTGATGACTTCACCCTGCTCCCTACCTTGCAGGGAGCTGGAAGAAAGCTTTGAAACGTGCCACGTGTTCATTCTGCAAAGAAGAATGCACAGGACACCTGGCTGTTTGTGGACCAAGAAGAAAAAGGGTCACCATGCTGGGGAACACTGTCGATCTCCAGGAGTCAGAGGCCAACCCTGGCCCTCGTAGTAATGGCTTTTCTTCTTCACACAGGGTGGAAGAGGGAGGGAGAATGTGAGAGGGAGTAGATGATGCCTGGATCTTGTCTGGGTACGGGATTATGCTGCAGACAGAATGTGACCCTGAGCTTAGGAGTGCACCTGGACACTCAAATTTGATAATAACCTCAGGGTTAATACCCTTTGCTCTCCACACTATGATTTGGGTTTTATTCTTTGGGTGAAATAACCTGCCTGTGACTGCTTCAAGTTGGACCCCTGTCCCTGAGAAGGCTAATCCACACATTGAAAGAGTCTCTCTTTAAAAAAGAAAAGGGAGAAGTTTACTGTGGCTAACTTGGATCTTGGAATAGCAGGAGGCAATTTAATTGGAAGATGTAAGCTGCTAACTACTAATTTGCATGATTATAAGATTTTGTAATTGCCCTGTAAAAGTTAATTTGGCATAGGGTTCAGTGAAACTCAACAATGTTAGCAGGATATTGATGTGTGTATGAGATTTGCTGTAGCTGTTTGATAATTTCTCAACTGAAAGACCAAAGGAGAGATTTGAGGGGGTTATTTTTTAAATATATACATGCACACACACAGAGGTGAATCTCGTTGTAATGACCCCCATGGGGCCTGGATAAATGCATGTTGTATCAAGGAGTTCATTGCAGCAGGAGCTGGTAATTTGTTCCTTCAACATATGAGGAAATATCTGGTTGGAACTGAACATCGATACCTAGTAATTTTTATGAAGATTACCTCACTGATTAACATTTAACTTGCATTTTAAAAATGTTTAAAATCCAAAAATGTGCACTTATATGATAAATACAGCTTGCACAGAGGAAAGTGAGAAAAAGCACCCAATTTTGTATTTAGGTCAACCTTGTATTAGGGTTTGCTCTCATACAGCTAATTAGGGAGGAAAAAAAGTATTTTGTTATTGGGCATGCATGAAGGGGAGTCTGAAGCAGGGCTTCCAAATGGCAATCCTAGTGCCATTTGACTTTGTGTGTGTGTACTGTCTGCAGGAACACCTCGCAGGCTGCAGCCTATGAAAGATTTCCTGTGTGCACTGTGGATCCCCCCCAGAGGTTTCAGGACAAGGCTGCAGGAGTGAGGGGCTGGGCTGTGCAGAGGCATTAGCTCCTGGTGCTGCAGGGTCTGGGGCTGGTGGGCAAGGTGGGTCCTTGTCACAGTCCCTGCCAGCCCCTGTGCCCCTGTGTCAGGACATGGCCAAGGCAGAACAAGGTGCTCTTGAAAAACTGAGAGAAATTCCAGATTTGCCACTTTCCTCCTTTTCCCTTCCCAGTAAGCTGGCAGCTCACAGTGGGTCACTTCACTGCCTCAGAGGACTGTCAAGGGCAGAAATAAGATGAGAGAGGAGAGGGAAGGTGTTGCAGGAGTTGTGCAAAAACACCAGATTCCTTTTTTACATTTACACCAGAAGAGAACAACCTATGCTTGACTGAGTTGGTAAGGTACACAAGCACATACCTCACTAAAAGCACAATAATGGAATTGCTGATTTTACATGTTTAAATTAGAAACATGTTGATGTGTTTCAGTGGGCTGGGACCCAGTGTTACTGAAAACACACACACACACACACACACCCATTCGTATTGGTCTTAGAGGCTAAAAATTTATTTCTGTATTTGTATTTTTTTTCTCCCTCCCTCATTGTTTTCCATCATATCTGGGGGAGAGAAATAAGGGGAAGGTTGCATGTGATGTCTGTAAATAGGATATCCAAGTTAGTTTCTGTGATCATGGGACGGATGGGTGGGTGACTGAACACTGCTCTGCAGGGCATGAAGGAGGCACTAAAGACAAAAGGACCTGGAGTGTTCTGTCTGCTGTGTAGCTGCAATGGGAGGCCTTGCCAAAAGGGTGGGTGGATCAGGATGGCTGACCTGGAGAGCCACCCTTGCAGCAGTTACGTATGTGTTAACAGAAAGAAAACTGGAAGGTTCAGAATAAATTACTACTGAGAGTGAAAGCTGAGGGAAATGCATGACAAATATTTAAATATTGCATTATAGTCTCTAGACAAACTCTTTTAAGTTGAGAGCGTGGGACTGGTTTTCTAATGGGATGCTGAAAGATGTGGAGATAAAGAAACAATTAGGAAGGAAATTGGAAATCTGGAGATCTGAACCCATCTCTTACTCAAATGCTTTAAAGTCATTCAGGTGTTCACAACTATTTAAATACTCCACTTGTTTTACGTGTCTCAAACAAAGCAATGAAGCAGCACTGTCATAAAGAGCCCAGCCCCGCTCCAGCTGAAATATGTCTGACATAGACAAAACAAATAAACCCCCCAGAAGCCCAACAATGCCATTTTGTGTGCAACATTATACCTACTGAATGAGAGGAAATGTAGGCATGCATTAGAGTAAAGTACTCTTAAAAGCTCATTTGGATGGTATGGTTTTTACCTAGAGGGGAAACTACTGTATATGCAAAACTGGGATGAATATTTACAACATCCAGGAATAGGTACTGGGAAGGGGAGGGGAGGTGGGGGGAACATGCTGCAAATGTAATCATCTTCTGAATGGTCCAAAACCAAATTGTTCTCGCCGCTGTTGCTGAGCAACAGTCCCACTATGGGATTCAGCCTGTGCTAATGTACAGTGGGAGAGCCCAACCTGCCCAGAGAGTGAGAGACTGGAGCACCAGGAGAGGCAGCAGAGGGGTCTGGCTTGGCTGAGCTCCACTTCCCAGCAGCTCTGATCCCCCAAGTGCATATTTTCCCCATTCTCCTGACCTTTTTTTGGGCAATTTGCTCTCATAACAGGCTTTATATAAATAGGGAAGCAAGACCAGTAGCAGAGTGCAGCGGTACTCTGGCTGTTGTTGTAACAGGCTGATTTGTACTGAGTACATTTCTGTGAAGTAAAGCATTAGCACTTCTTCTAGGGTGTTCAAAGGTGCTGAAACTCTGGGGAAGGAAAGGGAAAAGCAAATAACAAGTCTACCAGAAAATTAATGGGATTTAAAAGCAGTGCCCCCCTGTGACTTCAGTTCTGAAGACCACATGTGCTCTCATTAGGTGGTAGCACAGTAAAAATCCACTGTCTAAAGTACAATAATCCACTGTATTTTGAAATTAAAATTCTCAAATACCTAATCATCTGACACAAAATGACATCAGTTTTCATTTGCTTCCTTCAGAGGATTAGTCTTTAAACAATCAATTTAGGGACAGAGAAAGGAAAAGGAAACCACAGAAAACCCATTTTCAAATAATGTTATAGGATTTTCTTAAGTAAAAGAAAACAAAAGCCAGACTAAACCAACCAATGAAAACAAACAAAAAAAGCCAATCCAAAAAGTGATTTGTGGCTGATGAGGTGACCTGAGAGAGCTTACTGTACCAAGGTGTACAGGAAAATGGTACATTGGAACAGAGATATTTCATATGTGTATAGGACACACCCTGTAGCAACCCTTGGCTGATTTTCTTCTGTTGTTTATAATGCAGTGTAAAGCTAAGAGTCCTCTGGATGGAGGAGTAAATCTGGGCTTGCCCTGGTTTTCATACCCAAAATGTTTTAAAACACTTTCTATTTTAGCTATTTTTAAAGAAAACTGATTCTTTATTTTTCTAAGTAACTTTGCCACCAATGTGGTATTTGTAGTATGAAACAAACTCCACCTACCTTTCTGTATCCCTTAAATTATTACTCTATATGAAACTCTAATTGAAAATATGGTCATTTAGACTGAGTTATCAATGGACAGAACGACCCTTTACAGAAATAGGCTTATGGGGAAGGAAAGAAGTAAAAGAGTAAAATGAACAGCTGCAGCTACAAAATGCCTTATTCCACATACATTTACAGTGTACATTCCATATACTACCAGGTAGCACCTGGTAGATGTTCTTAGTGATAAACCAGCACTCTGTTTGTATCCCAGTTCCCAAACTGCCAGGGTTTTCCTGACTGTTTGTGTGGACACGTTTTGAAATCATCACAGTTGGATCTCACCTCAATATAGGACCAAACTGAGGGCTAAGCGTAAACAAGTATAACCTTTCACATGCTCCACATCAAGATCTCATTCCTACTGGGAGGAAGGAAAAAAAAATTACAAGCCACAATGTGTAACCTTCTATGATTCCACTTCCTTAGTCCAAGAGGAAAACTTCCTTTTACAAAACTGGAGAATAAAATTTTCCTGCTTGTTAGACTGGCTGCCAAGCTGCTGATTTTGGGGTAGCAGTTTAATAGAGTTCCTTGCACTCATGACAGCCTAGGTGGGAAATCACAGAAGAGCACAGAGGAAATTCTCACAATATACTTCCCCCCTATTATTTCTCAGCTTATTTTGAAATTAGGAAATCATATGGAAACAGCAGGAGGATTCCTAGCCTTGCGCTATTTCCTTCCCCTGTGATCATGAAGTTTTATTGCTGCATGAGCCCTGCTGCCTACCATGTCAGAGGAGCTCAGCAAGAGGTAAGGCTTTTCTAAGTGTGGGTGGTCATGTCCGTGTATTCAGCAGAAGCAATAGGGTTATTCAGCTTGAAAAAAGGCAGCTCGAGATGAAGAGTGGAAGAATAATTTTCAAAGAGAAAATAATGAAAAACTAACAAAAGCACCCAGGGAATTCATTCTTTTTTTTTTTTTTTTTTTTTCCCTTTTGGTAATTGCCACTGAGGAGCCTGGCACTGAAGTGACATCATTAATTCAAGGTACCTCACTCATACACTTGTGGGGAAAATTGTATGAAATGAAATGAAATTTCCCCAGGACTCAGCCTATTGCATTAGAAAGCTCTTCTGCTGCTGAAAAACAGTTACATACAGAAAGATGACCTGCTTGCTGATGCAGGCAGAAGTGCAAACACTTTTTAATAATTTAGGATTTTAAATTTCTAGTATTTTACTATTATTTGTGGGTGCAGATACTCACAGTCACATCCAACTTTATATTAACATCATTTGTGTCAGAGCTCCTTTTTCAGAAGGCATGTACAAATAAGTTTCCTGGAAGACAATTTGTCAAGCCCTTAAACATTGCTTTTAAACAAGCAGTGCATAGGGAAAAAATGTTGACTATTGAATATTAGCAATGTACTGCTTGTAAATAAGCAGCAAAGGAATATTGGCACATACCGTGCAGTGGGTAATGTTGGCCCATAAGAAAATTCTTTCAAGACTTCATATAGTTGCAAAAATATTATTTTCTTCCAGCAAATTGGTGATAACTAGCTGTTCCAGTCAGCACAGCTAATATTTCCCATTCTTTTCAATAGGTATACCATAGAAAGTCATATGGGCAGAACCCTGTTTTTCCTTCCTTAAAATATTTTTTATCCTACAAGTAGTTCAGGTATACATGCTTCAGCATGCTATAGCACAAGAGAGTGTTAGGATATAATCTCCATTCTGCACCTGCAAGTAACCTCTCTGAAGATGATAGAGAAAGGAGCAACTCCAAATATTATAGTATATACTTGACCATTTTTTCCCTGAGTCTAGTTAACTAAAATTCAACTAGTAAAAAAGAAAACACTCTTATTTTCACATATTTATTTATTTTATTTTATTTACTTGCTCATAGTCTTGGCAAGTTGCTACAGGAGAGAGATAATTTAAAGCAGACAGCTATTATCTAGTCTAACTTCTGTTCATTGATATCCTAGGTTCAGAACACATGAAGAATAGTTAATGAAACACCAGTTCTTCCAGCTTCTTCATGGAATTAAGTTAATGTTGGAAGGACAAATCTGGAAAATACTGGCATGGAAACCTAGCCAATTTTTTAATGGAGCAGTGTTTCTATCCCAAAACTTATACCAGCCACTTTATCATTAAAGAGAAATTTGTCTCCCTTGAGCATCTGGGCTCTACAAACTTTTGTTTCAGTTTTGATCCTCATTTCCTCCCCTGATGCTGGTTTTCAGCCTGCTGTGGAAGATGAGGGGTATTGCAGTGTTCTTGAAAGCAGAAAATATCTGCTCCTCTGATTTGAATTTACAAAGCAAAATGCTCTCCTTTTCAAGCTCTGCTCTGTGCTTTGTGTACTTTCATATGGTTAGAACAAGATTAATTTATTTTCTACACTTTCTGCTATCTCTTCTCAGTCTGGGGCTGTCACATCTCTTGCTCAGACAGCCATGGGAAGGCAGAACTTATCATTACATTTAGATGGAATTTGAGGAAATATTTTGTCAAATCGGTTGCTCTGTATCATACTTATCTTCATGATTCATGAGCTTCACATTGCTATTCCTCCCTGGCCAGGTAGGGAGGGAACTCAAGACTTGTACCTATGATTTGCCCTGTTACTCAGAAAAATTGGCTGCTAACAGAAGAGCCTGAATTGCTTCCTTTTGTAAGTAAAACATCTCACACACATCTCTGCTCCCCCTCTGAGCCCTCCAAAGCAGGACAGTGCTGCTGTTCACTACCACACTGCAAGTTAGCTTCTCCTTTAAATGAGGTTTTAGGTTGAGAATTCCCCTTTTGTGCTATAAGACACCTTTTCTCCATCTCTGGACACAGGGGACGTCAGATCAGGAAAGCAGAAAGCCAGAGGAGCCACTACTCTCAGTGGCTTTTGGATGGTGGAAAATACATGTGTGCCTCCTTTTTGGAGGCTGGGCCTGGAGCACAGGGCACCCTCTGTCCTGGTTTCAGCTTTCCAGGAGTGGCTGCAGGGCACAGCCACAGTTCTGCCTTTCTCTCCTGCAGCAGTGTCCTCACCCAGCGGAGCAGTGAGCCCACGTACATGGGATGCATACAAACTGCTTATTGTCTTTCTGTCAGGAGCATCACCAAACAGTCTCACTTTCCCCAAATAAAAGCAGATCTGGATTGCAGAGCTGGCAAGAAAAACAAACAGCAACCCTGTTTTAAGTGAAAACACTGCCAGATGCCATGAGTAACACAGAGAACTAGCGTGAGACAGATACTGGGGAAGAGTAGCTTAATAGTTTTAATAGCAGTTTTCTTACCTCTGGCTGTTTATGAAAGCAGATAAGCTAAAAAAGCTTTTCCCTCTCTCTTTTTTTTGAATGCCTTGGTGTAATGCTTCTTTTCCTCCTATCAGCTTGATGTAGAAATCTAAATATCACTGAGCAGGCTGGGGTTTGGGCCAGTTTTAATGAGATAATACCTCATAAGGGATTGATCCCAGATACATTCAAGGGGCCTCACAGCTACTGCTGTGCAATACATTGCAGATTCTGCAGCCTAGGAAAAGAAACAGAGAATTAGTGAGATGTATGAAGAAATGCAGAATACAAACTTAGTCCCCAAGACATTTCACGCCCTGTGGATTGCAGACTCTTGTACCAGGCTTATGCAGTTGTATATTTTTTTTGTCTGCCAAGCATGGGTGACAAAATTTGACAGGCAGTATGCTTACTTATCTGTTTTTTGTGAAGTAAGGCTTTTGCACATTTTTCTTCATTATAAGCTCTGAACAAGTGAGGTGCAATGTTCCACTTAAATAGCTTCTGCATGCAGACAGCAACATCACAAAGCCAGGTTGTAGGAGAAAATACAATGGGAAATAGAATTTTAAAAACAATATGGCAAATGCAGGGAAAAATATATTTCCTTAAGTATTATTTATCCTTTTCTAATATTTCACTTTGTACTGTGACAGGAATGGAATATATTCCATGGTACACAATGGTTTCCTGGGAATGAAAAAGTGATTGACACCTAAGTTTGAATTATTGTGAATATGTGGAAAAAATGGGATTTTACACATGGACAAAGCCAATAAGAGGGTTGAAAAGCATGTTTATATTGGGAGAATTTTAGTATAGAACAGTCCAGCTTTTAAAAGAAAAATGGTCTTCATGCAACAGGCTCTAGTTGGGAACAAAGTGCCATTCAACAAGAAGGAACTGCTTTAACAGCTCAATTATTGATGATGCTGAGTCAGGAGCCTGTGGATATGAAGTCTGCATTTTCTTTGTCACTGGAAGTGGGGAATCAGCCATAATAGACAACCCAAAGATTTCTGATATGCCTGCACTGGACATGATGCTTTTCTGATTCTGATGACAGTTCTGTTAGACAAGTAATGGACCAAGTACTGAAACCCTTCCTGTAATTCCTAACCCTACCTATAATTCCTTTCCTAGCCAGGCCAGTACTGCTTCAATCCAGCTGAGCTTTTACTGACAAAAGAAGAACTGTTTTCTGCCTCACACTCCCCTAGTCCTGGCACCTCTGGGAGATCTGTGTCCATCCCTGCCGTGGCTGGGCACTCCAGAGCTGCTCACACACCCAAGTCTTTGACTAACACCTCTGCAGTGGAAGCAATGTGTGGGTAAGTGAATAGCAGAGAGTGCTGCCTCTAGTTTTCTGAAATTTCTGAAAATTAAAACTACTTTGTGTAAAGGATGAGAGAAACTCTGCTCTCCATGAGAAACATCTGAAGAAAAATCAAGATGTCATATTGGCAGAGCATTGTTTGGGCAGAACGGCCTTTCACATTCATAGCACTGGGGCTGGATTACCATTATGTATTCCCATGGTCTGCCTCTATTTTCTACACACTATGACACAAGTTATTCCATTCCACCTCTCTGCAGAAAAAGATAGGCATAGGCCTTTGTAGCCTGAAAGAAAATATTTTTATTGGGCCATTCCTGATAAACATTTTTACATAATTACCTTACCTTCCAGCTGTCAAAGTACTGTAAAATTTTCAAGACTAAAGTGACCATTAGGAGGCATTAGCCAAGAAATAAGAACTCTAATTACTTCTTCAAGTAAGTAATAAATGAAAGCAGCGGAGTTTCTGAAGGCTTGTCACCTTGGTAGTCATTTCAATAGACCTTTTCTATCCTTACCTCTACCAGATGAAGTGGAATAGTAAATGTAATGCACATAGTCACATTAGTTCTATTGTTGTGTTTTCTTTAAAGAAAAACTTATTTGATCTCCCTGCAGCCTCACTCAGTGAAGAAGCACTGAGAGTGTAACCTGTTACTGTAAAATATCCTTTGCATGTGCAATAAAAACCTGGATGTCCATATGGCCTCCAAATGGTCTATGCTCAACCAAGAAACTCTTGGGTTCTGTTGTTCCTTAGATAAAAGAGTATCAAAACCAGTCTGACTTGAAGAGATAGGTCTGGTTTCTTTTACACTTAAGTGTATGCAGTTTTATGACTCAGTAGGAGAATAGCTAGATGCTTTTTTTCTAGAGGGTGAATAATGTCCCCCCCTACTTTGGTATGACTTGATTTGTTGTATCCCTGTCTGTTATGTGTCATTTCTGAAGAGGAAGACAAAATTCCCCCAAGCAGAGGCACTGCTGTCTTCCCAACAGACCTGCCACAACCAGAGGGGCATTCAGAGCACGAGGCACTGCAAACCAGGCAGCACCTCTCACATACAGCACATGCTGCATCCTGGCTGCTTCACTGCCAGTATATAAAGTTTTTTCTATGATCTGCTTCATCTGTTAGCTATCAATTGCTTGCCTTGATAAATCAGTTTTTAAAAACCATCTATATTCATGCACAATGTGTGGGTGATGTTTTTCCCTTCTTCTTTGTGTAAGTGTGGTCTATCCCCATTACAGCAATCCTTTGGGGAATATTATAGTATTAGAATCTCCTGAAAACTGATAGTTAAGTACTCATCATCAGGAATAAGTGAATCAAACCAATTTTCTTTCATTTTTACTTTCAGAAAGATGATTTTGTAGGACAAGGCTCTTTAATTGGATGTCTCAGCCCTGTGAGATAAACACAGATTTTCTTTCTCTGCATAAAGAGAATGTATCACAGAAAAGATGAGAGTACAGTAATACTGTCCATTATATAAATATATCTTTCTAGCTCACAGTGATTCTCTGCATCAGTCATGGATTTTAACACAAATGAAAGCATATTAGCCTCAGAGGGTACCAGTTAGAAGTACATGTTCCCTAATTAGCACTTTGATGTAGCTATGTCCAGGTAACATACATAGCTTTAATCATAGCAAGCATTGCCTGTGATGGTCAGCAAATCCCTAGGTCATCTTTTCATCTTACAGTCGGATGTCTCACAGATAAATGCCCAGAAAGACTTCCTTTTAATACCTGCTTACTGGCAGCTGCATGATGGGAGGCTCACCTTGATCCCTAAGATGCAGAAATTGCTTGGAACAAAGACCCAATAATAATGTAAAATCTTCTCCCAAATGCATCTATTTCTCTGATCTTTTCTGGCTTATCAGCAAGTTTTCTGACAGAAAAAGTAAAAGTGCAGTTTTATTTAGAAAGTGTGATAGCAGAACAGGTCTCAATTTCTTCTGAAAATCTGTCAAAAGCAAAAATATTATAAATTCATCATACATTAATCACATATACCCACGAGGGAATTTGTTGCTTCTGGCTTTATCTGTCATAGGGAAAGTCACACAACCCAAATGATTCCATTTATTTTAGTATTACAACTAATCAAATACAGTCTGTGACTCCATGGTTCGTGATACATTCAGACTGACTCAGAAGATGCCGGAAGGGAGCAAGCTGGGTCTGTACCTGAGCTGGGCAAAGGACCAGCACTCCCCATCTGTTTCCTTTTGCATTGCATAGGACATTGTAGGGTTTCTAAGTCCTTTCTGCAAGCTGTGTGAAGGCTTGATTTCATGGACTGGTCATGGTGAGGGTTGTGGATGGGCATTCGTATTGCAGGACAGATCTGGAATTATTAGCTCAGACTTGTTATCAAGTCTTGGGAAAGCAAAATTGATCATGGAGTATGAGCTAAAGGATTTGAATCCAAAATGTTTTGAAGCAAAGAAGAAACACAGGGGATAGTTCAAGGCTGAATATTGTTAGTACAAATATGTTCTGACAAACAGGGTCAATAGTTTGCTTTTCACAACTCAGTTAACATTTATTTCAAGGCTGAGAGGAAAACACTCCTGAAATTTCTAGCCCACTCAGACACTTGGCACAGGAAATTCTTCTAGGACCAAAAAGCCACGAAATCTGTGTAGCGGGGTCCTTTTCTTTAGCAGCAGCAGCAGCAGGTGAGGCAGCGGGCACACCCTGACCCTCCTCGCCCTGGGCCGGCGGTGGAGCCCAGGGAGCAGCACACAGCTGGCAACAGCTGCCAAGAGTGGCGCAAGTGTGATGTGTGCCAGAGGGACCCAGAAAGTCCCGTGCGGCGACAGAGGGGACAGTGAGACCGGAGAGACGCCAGGGCCGGGCAGCGCGGCACTGCGGGGCCGGGGCTGCGCTCGGCCACCGGCGGGGCAGGCGAGGCGGGCACGGGGGGACCCGGGAGGGCCACAAGGCCGGCAGCAGGGGGAGGAAGGAGCGGCACGACTTGATGGCTGTGACAAATGAGCAGCAAGCGCCCATCACACAGAGAGGAAAGCAGAAGGGCAGGGCCGGGGGCGGCCGGGGCAGCGTGAGCTTCCGACAGAGCCGCGGGCGCTGCCCCAGCGCCGGCCCCGCGCAGCACCGGGCACAGCCAGAGCCCATCGGCGGCTGCGGGAAGGAGCAGCACAGCCACGGGGAGGCCGCCCTCCACGTGGGATCCCATCCAGCCCTCGCACAGAGATCCCTGTCCGTCCCTGTGGGCTTCCGATAGGGCGGGGACACCCGCGGGGAAGAGCCGCCGCGCCAGGCAGGGAGCGATCCCTGCGGGGGCTGGACCGCGCACGCCAAACCGCATCTCAAACTGCCCGTGCTCCTGGTGCCCGTGAATCCGGGCAGGTCAATCCATTCCCTGAGCAGACAAGGCCCGCCTGGCCCCCACCCTGCGCTGATGCCCGTGCCGCCCTGCCCCAGGCAGTGTCACAGCTCCCAGAGGCTCCCGTCCTTCCTCCTCTCTTTTCCTTCCAGGATTGTGGGTGCTGCACCAAGGACTCCTTTAATCTATCCTCAGCCATACAAACCTGGATTTCATCTCCAGTCCCTGGGTAATCAAGATATTTCAACAGCTGTCAGTTTCTGGCAGAGGCCTGCTCTACCATTTTTTTTCCCACAACATATTTTTCATAGCTAGTCAGAAATATGCAATATTTTGTCATAAAACTAGTCTCATTTACAGCATTTGAATATTTCCCCTGCTTTACAGTTACCTTTCTCTAGCTTACAGCTTTGAGATTTTTTTTCCAGTTTCTCCTGTTCAGCAGTTTTGCTTCTGCTGTTAGAGCTTTCTCTGCCACTAACCCCATACACTGCATTTCTGCAATGTTTTGTAATGTGTGGCTGTTGACTGGATATTCTCTCCTTCTGCTTCTTTATTACCAGACTCATTATCTTACATACTTCAAAACTTAGAAGATACACAGCTGTTTCCAAATTCTAAACTATACGTTCTGAATTTTGTTGCCCCTCCTTCTTAGTTGTGTCTGCCCCTTCACTTTATATCATCAGCAAGTGTAATCCACTTACTGCATCTTCTTTCTTCCAGGTCATTGATATATAAAGTGAAGAAAATTGATCCTCACACTAATCCTTGTGACTCTCTTTTAGTCACATCCTTACACGTTAAACCGTTAGCATACATGGTACCACTTGAAAAAATATTTGAGCTAGTTCATGGCTTATTGAAATTAGATATCCCAAGAAGGCTGACACTGCCAATTCAGAGAACCAGAATAGCAAGAAAGGGGGTGTATCTGAGAGCCATTGGTCTTCCCTCATGGGGCAGGAGTTGGCCAGGAGTCTCCAGAGCTCCAGTGGCTGCAAGCAGCTCCTCACCAAACTCTGATGAAGGATATGTTCTGGGGCTGCCAGCAGCCACTGACAGACTTGCATCAGCTTGGTGAGTCCCAATGTGAGCGGCCCCATGAGCCATTTCCTCTTTAGAATGTTCTTGATCTTGTTTTGAAGCTCCCAGAGGTTTAAAGCTGTCTCCTCAGCCCTGTCTCTGTGATGTGAGAGAGAATTCTTTGTAGTTTCTAATGGAAAGCTGTTATAGGCAGAAGTTAAAAGGGGATTTCTTTTGCATCCCCTTACCTCCCAAAGTCAGACATTTAACACAAAGAACCTGACTTTTCTACAGAAAAATCTAGTTAAACAGAATGTATGGATTCCTGTTATCTGATATTTTTATTATCCACCCAGAAAAAATCCCATCAGCAGAGTCATAAGCACATTCGTGAATTCATGCTGACTTTTCATAATTAAATCAGAATTTCCCCAAGCCTGACTCTGAGTAGTATTTAAATTTTTTTCCTACTGCTCCAGTTAGACAAGCACTGCACATTTCTTGTTTCAGAGCTTTTCCAGTCACTTTTCCAGAGGAGGAAGATAGCCTGTCTAGTGCACTGGGCTGGGACTCAGGAGACCTGGATTTAAACCTAGCTAAGGTGCCGGCTGCCTGTGTGAATTTAGGCAACAGACCTCACCTACTACACCCACTAATACCATGTTTCTGAGCAGAGACAATAATTTCCTATCATTCAGGAGGCTGCACAGATAACTGTGAAGTGCTGAGATGCATGAAAAAAATGACTATTACATTATTTTCATGACAATGTAGCATTTATTTATCAAATGACCTTGGCTGAAGATGTGATTACTCAAAGGTGATGGATATCTAACTACAACAGGAATTAGACACCTAAGCAAATACTTCTGAGGCACCAGGCCCAGGTTTACATCACCAGACTGGCTGTAGCAGTGAGCCCAGCCTTTTTAAACAGAGCTGGCTGAGGAAGAGGCACTGCTGTAGCTCCATTATAACTGAAGGTGTCCTTGCAGAGATGTGCCAGAGCACAGCATCTGAGCTGAGCAGGGGGCTGCTGGTGGCCACCACACTCCCTTGGGGTACATTTCTACAGCCCTTGGAGATGGCTCCTGCTCCCTTCCCACCAGCTTCTGGAGGAGGATGAAGCAAATGCCTTTTCCTTTCAAGCTGGAGATCCTCACTACCTTCCTGTCCAGTTTTCAGAAAGCTGCACAATACTCTGGTAACAAAAGGACTCTGGCTGCAGAAGAAAAGAAAAAAAACAACAAAAAACCTTGTGCCTTCTCTTGTATCACTTCTCTTGTATTCACTCATGCACTCACTCCACAGCTAGCATTCCTCTGGCAGGACATCCTGTCTCCAGTTCCTTACTACAAAAAAACCACACACACACCAAAAAACCCTAGAAAAAAATTAAATTCCTTCACTAGCAATGCATAACATTATTATGCTATTTTGCAGATGGGCTGGTTGAATTGAGATAAAATTTTTACTTTTTCAGATAACACCTGAAAGTCCTCTATTCTTAGAATCATGGATTCTGTCTTGATTCTCAAACTCAAGATTTCAACATGTACAACCCAGAGAGAATTTCCCAGACATGGGCAAAGGATTAGCATTGCTAGCACAATATGTAATTCTGACCCTATAATGGGGAAGCAGCTGCAAACTCTGCATCCTCATCTCATATCTCAGATGCATTCAACCCTGCATACATTGTACAGTACGCAAGAAGTATCTTTTGTCTTATTCCATTTTGATTTTAATAACACAATTTTAAACCTGCTACAGAAAACCCAATTTTTTTCCTGAAACACATGAAGGTGTTGCTCATCAAACAAATGGGTTGAGGAATTGTTTGGGTGCTTCAGAACAAAGAATTACTCTGGCTATCATCACAGACATTCTGAATGGGAACAATTTACCATGGAGGGCTGAGGCTTCAGGAAGAGGATAATGGTAAGTGTTAGTTTTGTTCACTTTCTGTACCAATGAAAAAATAAAGAGGATGTAAGTGGATTCATTTGCTGTTCAATTGTGAAGTGGCAGTCAGAACAAAAGACGAGGGCAACAAAGTTCAGACTGAAATGATGAAGAGCCAAAGAAAGAAAGGCAACTTCAAAAAAAAAATCCAGATAATATAATTTTTTGGGGGCTAGAAATAAAGGTAAAAGAAAAGTAAATTTGCTATGCACTCAGAAGTCATAAATGATGAAATTAATTTGTACAGTGCTGCTTGCATACACAGGTGCTGCTGTTATGGATATACATTATAAATCTGCAGGGCACTAAAGTGATTACTCTTTCCCCCATGTCCCTGAATGCCATATTTTTCCAGCATGCTGGATCCCATCTGGTCTCAAAGTTTTGTCATTCTTCAGACATTTCAATTTCTTGATTACCTGTCAGGTTATGACCCTCAATTGTTTTTCTTTTTTAATATCTCTTGCTGTTCACTTGGGAGATGTCCATGTGTTTCTGACATCTGCCACCCAACCCCCTCCAGGAGCTCCATGACAAAGCACTAATTCTTGTGTTTATTTCAACAGTATCCTCACCTCCTTTAAAGAAAAGACCCAGGCTTTCTCCCACAGCACCCATGCTGATCATAGTTCTTATATTTGTGCTCTTCCATAGTTTATCATAACTGTCTCCAGGTTTTTCATTGTGAAAGAATGTCCTTTGAATCCTTCAGAAGGATTGCTCTTCAAGGTCACAGCTGAAGGTGTTATGTAGCAACTATGTCCAGTGTGCTCCTTAAATGGGTAAGCTTATTTTCAGTTCCACTGCCAACCAGGACTACATCCCCTCCCTTGATCTTCCTATGAGGAGGAATTCTTCAATTTCCATTCATATTAAAACAAAAACACAATTTATTGTTTTAAAAAATAAATGCTTGTGTTACTAGAATAATCAAATTTTAAATCTGGATCCTCACTTCCACCTTTCTTTCAATGTTCTCATTTTAATGGCCTAATAACGTGAGAAACATATGAGGAAATTCTTGCCCTAAGTAAATATGCAGCAGGTGTGAACTTTTGATCTGGACTTGTCAGCTAGTCTTTGGTCCTTTGTGATGACAAAGCATCATTCAGAATCCAGGGTTTGACCAGTTTTGTGTTGTTTTCTGTGACCACAGCCATTGTAAGTACTTGGTCCTTTGTGTGGAGCCAAAGATCAAGTTGAACTTCTGCTGCTGCTGGAGCAAGGGTGGGAATCCTTCAGTGGAATTCAGACCAGGCTGAGCAAATGGAAAGGGCAAAGGAAAGACTGCAGGACTCTTGTGTGGCAGCCAAGTCCCCAGTTTCTCAACTCAATGAACCTTCCTCTCACCAAAGAGAAGATTTTTTTTTCCCAGCTCTGGCCTAGCTGGGTCTTAAATTCATCTTTTCTTAATCTTAACAGATGCATCGATAGCCAGTGCCTGTATGTTATGTGGAGGACATGGTTTTTCCAGTCCATGATCAGTACAGGGTGATGGGATCTCTCCCTTTTAGAATCCTGTTGGGGAATGCCTAATGTTCGACTTTGAACAAGTTCCAGCAGGGCCTGAGGACAGACTGCTTATGATAGCCAAGGTGGAAGGGACTGTGAACACCTGCAAAACCTTTGTCTCCTAGGGAACTTTATTGGCACCAATTCAAATAAACATTACCATAATCACTTTTTTGTACTTAGATGCCCAAGTTCAGCTGAAATCACCTTTTAGACATTTAAGTAATTTGGCAAGATTCAGGATGAATAGTTGTTTTATTTGTACAGCTGAAGAGTAGTGTTGCCTAACACTATGAAGATTATAATGTAAAAATACATGAGCCATAAAGCTCACTTTCACTGTGCTTGTTTCTACTTCTTTCACTGCAGTGATATTTCTCTTCTTATCCTTCATTTAGGCCATTCATACATAAAATTTTATTTTCTACTAAAATAATTTGAATCTATTCATAATCAAGGGCTTTAAAGCAGCAGATGAAAGTGAGAGATAGCAGTCAGCTTTTTAGGAAATTAAAGAATTTACTTCATTTGCAAATTACCATGGTGCTTATAGAAGTAACCCCTGCATTAAAGGATTAGCATTACAAGCATGAGCAGGCCACAGTGCCCTGGAAGTGAACTTGGATTGCAGTAGGGTCATGTCTGAATGAGAATTAGTTTTTGCCCAAATTGTGCCCTCAGAGGATTACATGTTACCCTCAAGAGGCCAAGCCAGACAAAGATTAAATCCACACATTGGAAAATGGTGCAGTTTGTATTGTTCAGGACATTGTGGGCTCTGGAAAAGATACAACCATTTACATTATTCAATCTACATTTTATTTGAGAGTGTGATTGTCAGGCAGTAGTTACAAGAGTTACAGGGCTGATGAGCAGTTGCTTGATGAGCAGTAGGCTTCAGACTGCATACTTTAAGTGGGGATAATTTAGAAATACTGATATTTCTTTTGACTGAAGCTTATAATAATGAAATGTACAGGTTACGGCTTTAGTTATCTCATTATCTTACAACCCCAAGCAACTTTTTGACATATTATATTGATTAAAGCAAGAGAAAGTTGGGCATTTCAGCATAATTTATGCAAGCTCAAACCAATAATTAGAACAGCTAATTAGCTATTGGTATCTGATTTTATATTAATCAGGAACTAAGATAACAGAAACAATACACGCAAGTCTTGTTTGGTAATAAGGAGTTTGGTTTCTCTAGCCTGGCAGTGATCATTAATTTTGCTGTGTTTTGATTTAGTGTTTGTGTTAATATATTCCAGTATGTCTGAGGATATGAAAGTAACACCTGGTGTGCTCTGTGCAAATGCTTCTCTGCTTCATGAGAAAAGCCAAAGGGGAAATGCAGCTAAACCTAGAGCATCATTATAAACAGTCTGGTGGGGATAAATGCCTATACTTTCTAATGCTAAAAGAAAGCAAATGAAAATATGTGGTTCTGTTTGTATGTTTGTATATATGTAGAAAGAATGCAGGAGGTAGTGCAGAAAGAGCATTTATGCTGAGAAGGTTTTTGATGTCTATTTGTACAGTGCAAGGAGTTCTACATGCAGGTTTTTGTTTACATCTATGCTCAGTGTATGTTTGCAATTTGTTAGTGGAGGCAGTAAGCCCAATTAAAAGAAAAACCCTCTGTGCTCAGAGTATTAATTTTGCTGATATCCCAAGACTGTCAAAGGTAGATATTCCACCTAGATTTGAGCTTGCCTGTAGTGAGCTTTGCTAGACTGGAATAAAAATAAAGACACTTCACTGCCTTTTATTTCCTTAGCTTCAAAATAGTCTCTTCTTTCCCTGGGAACAATGCTCTTCTCCTTATGCAGAACTTATCTGGTAACTCACATAGTTAGCTTATTACATGTAAAAAAGAAAAAAAGCTTCAGGAATAACAGGCAGGGTCACTGATCTGGAGACACAAAACCAGAACCACGTTTACACCAAGCCGAGGTGCTGAATTGCTGAAGGAATGTGAGATATACTCAGTCAACTTTAGCAAAGACAGAAGCATCTACTTTTTAATTTCAGTACATAAATACATCAATGTCCTTTGAAGATAGTTTTTATTCTGTTATGCCTTTTCAAGAAAGGTTGGTAGCTGAATCAGACCCTTTATCAGATGGCATTTCCCACTGGTATAATACCTACAGATGAAAACAAAATTAATCCAGCTCTATCGTTCACGTTATTAAACTCATCTTTAAAATGGGAAACTGGAGCCTACCTTTATGTGACAGAAAGCCAGAGAGATTTGTTCAGACCTCCCATATATCTTACATTTAATAGTGTAAGATAGGCAAAACCATCTTCTTTCTTACGTCCATCCACCCTGGGTGTATTTGCTTCCCACTCTTTTGTACTTCTTTATATTATTAAGCACCCTTACAAGCACTCTAGAATTATTAGCACATGGAAACCGGAGCTTATTATAGGCAGAGCATCTATACATTAGCATAGCATCTCTGGTTCAAGGACATGTGGTAAAGCTTCAGCAGGAGTTTTCTAGCCTGTGAGGTGAGTGTAGTGGTCAGTGGAGCTGAAGGGATAGCTACATCAGCTAATTTACACACTGCCAAATGCATTTTTGCAGCTTACTGGAACAAAATGAAAATCCTACTCTCTAACAAGCCTTCCTGAAGGCAGTATGAGAAAATGATTACATGCATAATAAGCCCATGAAATCTCAAATCTCAGCTTTGGACTTTTCAGACCTGGGATTTTGACTCATGCCTACTTCTGTATAAAACCTGAAAATCTAAGAAGAGTTTAGCCTATGGCAGAAATTTCTTCTACTCCTCGAGAAGCTTTGTCTGCTCCCAACCTTCCTCTCTTTCCCCTCCACCCCCAGTCCCTGCCTGGAAAAAACACACACACACACACACACACACACACACACACACACACACACACACAAACACACACGGAGCAAAGCAAAGCAAAGAAATTCAAAACAGAAGGAATGTGAGAATGTCTACAAAGAGCCAGGTTAAATATCTGCCTTGCCTAGTTAGCATTTCAGCAAGGGGTGGCCAATGGCTGATGGCCAGGAGAGATGACAATGTTAGACAAATGTGAGCACTCACCCTTTCCTTCAAGAAAGTGTGACTGGACATGGGAATGGTCTGTGCAGGGAGGTGGGGGAGTCACTGTGCCTGCAGGTGCTTAGGGAAGTACTGGACCAGGCAATCAGTGCCATGGTCTGGTTGACAGGGTGGTGTTTGGTCATAGGTTGGACTTGGTGATCTCAGAGGTCTTTTCCAACCTGATTCTCTGTTTCTGTGATAAATTGACCCTTTCCTAGTACATTTTTCTACTCTCCAGCAATCTCTAGCTCAAGGCAGCCCTGCACCAAAGATTTCTTCCTTCTTGATAGGCCTTGATGTTGCCCAGTAAGCACTTTTCTAAAAACTTTTCTAAGCCCAGAAATACCTCTCACACCCAACAGCCTGCAGCTCTGCTTTCCATAGCTTAGCCATGTGTTGTAAGAAGGATCTTATCTCTCTGTGCTGGTGCACTGTCAAGGTGCTTTGCACATGCACTCAAAGTCAGACCCTTGATCTCCTGGGGATGTGAAGAACACAGAGAGCCCCACTCAGTCTGAAGACACCCTGTCTAAGGGACTGGGTTGGTGAGGAATTCTTTGCCATCGTTGCTGCAAAGGGGTTTTTGAGACATGAAACTCCCACAAGTTAAAAGAAGGGAACCTTATGGGGATGCTCAGCTGAGAAGCAGCCAGGTCACAATGGCAGATGGGTAACTGTGCTACAAATTCATGTGATGCAAAAGCTGAAGTTTCTTTTGGGGACCTCTCTTTCCCAGTACCACTTACACAGGATGTTGTAAGTCTCAGAAGGAAGGGACACATGAAAGCTTGTTTGAAGTCCTCTACTCAGACCTGTTTTAGTTCAAATTACTCTGATGGATACATGTGGAGGGCAACAAGGGAGAGACAGCTGCTCCTGCAGGGTCTTCAAATGTAGTCAGCACCACAGAAACATGCCTAGGGAGATTGTTGTGACTACAGAATCAAGTAACTCATTTTTCCAAAGTCACTCCCAGCCCACACAGCCCCAGCAGAGGCTGGGACAGGAAATTCTACATTAACCCGAAGGCAATGCAGTAGTGGCATTTGGAAAGATTGTGGTTCGTTTCCACAGCCACAATTTCCAAAGTTTGAATTTCAGCTGATGGGTCAGTGCCCAAGTTTTTCTGCAGCATGAACCCAAGCTCATCTCAGCTTCTGCTTCAAGATTGATGATGTTCAAGATTGCCCCTCAGGCTTATAATATCTTGGACCACCTTTTGAATTGCTCATATCTGTGTGTAGAAGAATTTACGTTTTGTAGCCACATTTCTCTTCACAGAGAGATGGGGAAATATTCTTCCCAAGAATATTTCTGGGTTTCACATTCTCTGAACCTCAGAGAAAGAAAAAACAATTCTTATCTTATTTGCTGTGCCTGTGTTTGTGCAAAAGTAGAATGCAATATGGAGATTGTTTACCCAAAGTGATGGTGTTTTGTTTCCTTGGCCTGTCAAGGACTGTCGGCTGACAGTCACAAGATTCTGGCCAGTTGTATGCAGAGCTGAGTGCTTGGCAGATTTGGTTTAGATGTAATGTAATCTAGATGTGATATAGTATATAATAATATAGTATAGTAAAGTAATTAATTAGCCTTCTGATAAGATGGAGTCAGATGCATCATTTCTCTTCCCCTGGTCAGGAGCAAAAACATCACCGATACATTTGGCACCACACTCGACTAGCGGAGAGGATTGGAGAAGAAAGAGCTCATCCAGCTCTGCAGCTTCACACACCATGACTCCAATGAGCATTGCCTGGATCACGCTGTGGTGCCTCACAAAAAGTCCAGCAACCCACAAACTTGTAAGCACTGTGATACAGCAGCCCTGCTCTGGGGGAACACAGGTCTATTGTCACAACTAGGAGTTTTGTGGTCCATGTGCACTCAGCTCTGTCATCGGCTGTGAGAGACCTGGCTGCTGGAATGTGTTGGCTTTCTTTTTTTTTCCTGTGGGGAGGGAAAGCAAATAATTGTTCTCATGAATACTTGTGGAGGATGACTACAAAGAAGGTATTCAGTGGGGTTTGATGTATTTTCATTCCACTAAAATGTGTGTGCCCTTTTTTATCTTGCAGTACTTGTTCAGTGTTGGAAACAGCCAATCAAACCACAAATTTGGCTTTATTTTTAAATTGCAACCAAAGCCATAAAGCTGAACAAGGCAGAATTACAAGTAAACCAGCCAGTTCCTCTCATCTGCTATGGACCTTTGCAGCAAGCTGTTTTACAGTACCTATTCTTCCTCATAACCATATCCTTTTTCTCCAGGGGATCATTTTAAGCTTTAGAAACTGCAGAAGCCATCCTAAAGCCATTTTTCCTGAAGGGAGTACTTAAATGGAAAAGAACCCTCTTCTCATGATTTAGAGTGTGTAAAATGCTATCCTGATCCTACCAGGCTGAAAGCTGCAGTCCTCATTCTTTCCCAAAACTCTTGCATCTGCAGAGGGACCATTGAATTCAAAAAGGCAGTGCCTGAGCTTAGCAGCACGCCCATGTGTTTTGCATTGTAAGAGGGGGCCTAAGAAGCCTTTTCCCTTGCACTTTTCAGAGAAACCTCCCTTTTATCACAGAAAGCCTAATCTGCTGGGATGAAAATTAGAACCCACTGAAAATCCACTAGGAATCTTGAGACAATCCCATTTTCAGACACTGAATCCTTTCCATTATTTTTGTCTGTTTCTTCTTTTTGTTGTTGTTGTACTGCCCTGTCTCCTGGTTGCTTCCCATAAAAAAAGTAAATCAGGATTACCAGCGTGCTACAAATGAGCCTGTACTTCAAATATGTCCTTCCTGATAATAAGTAGTAAATATGATGAGAGAGAAAAATTGTTCCTGGGAGGTTTTCAACCTAATTTTGTAGACTTAAGATATCTAATTGTCCTGGGAACTCTGTGCTTGCAGCTCCCATTAATTTCAGTAGCAGGTGTCTAAATATTTCTCATACCCAGAGGTTCACGTATTTGTAGGAGGATGTAGATAAGGTTTGGATAAGCACATAGCAATTCTCAGGTTAAACAAAGCAGAGCTTCTTGCCTCTTGTTGTTCTCCTAATGCTACTTATTGTTGGACATTAAATATGCAGGTGATGAGGATGCACTAAGCTGATCTGAGAGCAAACCAGAGGATTGTTTTGTGTTTCCCAAAAGCACAATACCCTTTGTCTAGATGTGGGGTACAATTTGTAAACTCCCTTTAGTGTGAACACTCAAATTTCTTCACTTGGCGTCTTAAATTTTGGGAGGAAAGTAAAAGGGAACAAAGGTCATTGACTACATCATCTGTTTTCAGAGACTTGTTCTCTTAATCTAAGCCATGATATTCCTCCCCTCACCACTTTTTGGTCCCTGGAGGGAGGAGTATGCCCTATCCCAGGATAAACTTGGTGTGATTCAGAAGAAAGGAAGCCCACAAGTCTCAAAGAGTCCATGACTCATGCAAGATGTCTTGCTATTAACGTAGTGTATTAGTAGCACAGTGATTTAAAGACAACTACAGTGAGAGGACAGTGGCACAAGTCTTCTCTGAAAGGTCAATTTTTGCTTTGCTGGAGATACACACATACACACACACACACACACAGACACATAGACACACACAAATTTGCTTAGTTTTTATCTGGTGGCTTAGACTGAGCAAATATCTGTGAAATGACAAATCAGCCTTAGTCCTTAGCCCCACTGCAAGGAGACATCTGTGCTATCAGGGAGCTCTGTCCCCACAGCTGCCTTTGGCCAGCTGGGAGCGTACCCATGGACTGCACAGCCGGGCAGGGAATGGTGATTAGCTGCAGCTGCAGCACAGCACTCCTTCACTCTGAGGCCACTGCACTTCACCTAAGGAGCTGACAGGGACAGCCTGTCCAGGTGGGATGATGAGTCCTTTTTACTTTCTGCCCAGCAGTGAAGAACATGTGATGCTCACATCCATCTCCCCTCTGACTGGTCCAGTTCAGCCTTTCACAGGCTAGGACAAAAGGGCACCTCTTTGGCATCCCTGGCAGCAAAATGTGATCACTTTGTTCCTATCAAGGTTTAAATTGCAGCCTCAAAATTTGATTCATACAGTGAACATTGAAGCCCTGCTTATATAATCCAGTGGGACCCTGGTCATGTTGTAGCCATTTATTTCTGACATGTTAAATATCTGAGAAGTTTTGCAGGTTTTTTTTTAATGAAGTTTGGTTCCTTTCTATTTTGTTAGTTGTTTTCCTTATACTGCTTAAGAAAGTGTTAAGAAGAAGTATCATTAAAACACACTTCCTAGCAATACTATAGTTGGTAGTGTGAGAAGATGGTTTTGATACATGCAAAAACTAATGTACATGTTTTTAATTGGTGCAAAAACTATTTTCCATCTTTTTGTATTAAAAAAAAAACCTATTAATACATTGCAGCTCGTCTAAGAGCAAGATATGTAGGGGCCAAATTTTAAGCCTTTTTTTTGATTCTATTTTTTTTTCCTGCTGATTTTTTTTTCCTCTCAATGGTAGTGATAGATTAATGCATTGCCAGATAGGCCATTTAGAAAGATAAAATAGGATAATGCCAATGAGGTAAAATGCTTCAAAGAGAGACATTATTTTAATATTTGTGGTTTTGATCTGAATCTAGGCTTGTTTCTCTCTGGATTCCTCTTTTATCTATTCATTGCATGACTTGCCTTCCCACTTCATTAAGACATTCCTAAATTTGTATTAAGTAATCAGAATCAGGCATTAAGGATCATCTAATAAAGGTGTCTTTAAAGTTGGGCAGTTCATGTTCTTGCCCATAAGTCTAACATTGTTTTTTTAACTGTATAACTATGAGATATTACTTAGTTTAAATAGAAAAACATAAGCCATGCTTCTGTGACTGAAAGTCATGGAAGACATCTTTGTGCTTTTATAATTAAAAAACATTCTGATTTATTGGATTTTCATGCCCTTTAACTTCAGATGTATCTTGAATGTCAAGCTTGATTTTTTCATGTTTTAGTCATGTGCATTCATTTAGTGAACACGAATAATTTTCCTGCCTTTCTGTTTAAATTATGCCTTTTTAAAAGGTGTCCTTTAGACAAGTAGTCTCTGTTAACAAGAACCAGAATTTTACAAATCAACTAGTTTTATTTTTTCATACATTTTATTGCTATGCTCCTGACTTCTTTTGAGTTGGATTTTTATTGTTATTAAAAGTGAGGATGCTGATAGAGATTACACTGATCTTGGTTTTTTGTTATGTTCTTCTGATTATGTTGATGAACTACAAGTTGAAATCAATTGTTCCTACAGCAGGTTTTGAGCTCTAGTGTTTTTACCCAGTGGCTAGATCTCTTGCAGATACTCTGTTCCACATTTCAGAGCAAAAAAATATCATCATTCCCCTCTGTGAAGGATTAGTGAGAGTGAGTGAGCTTTCAAATACCAAGCTTGTGGTTTTGACACAAGATGCAAAATGGCTAAGGGATATAAAATAAAGAGTAAGCTGGAAAAGAATGTTTTAATTAGCCTGAGATGTTAGTCTGATTTCATTTTACTTTGCTGAAATTAAGTAATAGTGATGGGTATGGCTCTGCAGACAGTAGCAAGAACTGAGTGATGTGAAGTCCTCTTTGAAGAAGGATCCTGGGATGGCTGCTCAACCCCTCCCAGACCTGGCTGTGCTGGCTGGGCCATTGCAGTCCCATGTTTATGCTAACACTAGATCAAAAATCAGACTAGTAGAACATTGTGGATTGAGAAACACCAGGTAAATGAGAAGAGCCTGAAAGTAAGGCAAGAACAATTTGGTTTTGTAGGGCAGATAAAGGAAAACTTTGTTTCTAAATTGAGTTGTATTTTTTCAGTTATTTCTGACCGTGAAAGTATTAGTTCCTTGCTTTATACCTAGTCCTAC
Source organism: Fringilla coelebs (assembly GCF_963513975.1). NCBI lineage: Eukaryota > Metazoa > Chordata > Aves > Passeriformes > Fringillidae > Fringilla > Fringilla coelebs. The sequence goes on along the minus strand of NC_140028.1, from coordinate 139,305,409 downwards.
CCCATGAGCTGGATCTTTGACAAGACTCTATCTTCTACAATGCATATGGGCTGCTTTTTGAGCCAATATTGGCATGAGGTTCACATGGTTACTCCATTTTTCTGAAAACATCAATCCCTCTCTTTGCAATGCAAGTAGTAGTTTACTATTGTCATCAAAAACAACAGAAATATAAAACTGTCTTTGAATTGAATCCCACAAATGCGATGGTTATTTGACAGCTGCTTCTGTATTTGTCTGAGGGCTGTAATTTACAAGTTAGATTAACTATCAGTATTTTCAATATATTTCAAAAATAATCTATAATAGTTGCTAAGGAAAGCAACGATAAAATCCTGGCATTAGAACCACTGGCAGTACATCCATGCTTTTGCTGTACAATGTGTTACACCTCGTAGAAACACTCAGTTCTGCTCAAGGACAGTGCAGCAAAGAATTAAAATTCAAGCACTAGAGGCAGTCTCTTTCTTTCTTTCTTTCTTCCTGAATAAATGAAGGAAAACAAAGATGGAAAAATACAGAAAACAAAACAATCAATGATTTTGCCAGGATTCATACCAAATATTGCCATGCTTTGTCAATGCAGATTGAATTAATGGTTTCCTGTTTGAAAATCACAATGTGTACAAAAATATATGGCACAATATTCTACTCAGACCAGAAATTAGTATTGGCTTCACTGGGATTGCAGATCATGACTCAGGGTGGAAGTGGTCACAGAGTCCATGGATTAGACATGCAAAGGTATATGGGCAACTTGTTATATATGGTAGTTATCTCACATTACTCACTAAGGAAAACATAGGCTTGCTAATTTTTAAGAGTTTACAACATTTATTTGCAAAATAAATGCAGTTTGCTGATAAATTTTTGCAGTAAAAGATTGGAGAAACACTTTGTCTGAAATGAGTACAAGGCACAAAGAAGGCTGTGTGAGTACCTATGACCAAGGCAGGGCAAATAGATCCATAGGCACGGTATTCTGCAAGGAAAGCAGAGTCAGCTGAAAGGGGACATTACACCAGGGCTAAATCATTTCTCCCCACCAATATGTGGGGATAACAGAGGAGGGAGGAGCACAGAGAGCCCCTGGGGCAGCTGTGCAGCAAGGACATGAAAGCCGCCTCCCTACAGCCCAGCTATAGGGAAGGGGTGGAAGGAAGCATCCCAAAGGTGAAGGTAGGATTGATGGAGGGGGGCAGGAAGGGCAAAGCTAGCAGAGCTGTCCCTGAGGTCCCCTGTGTCTTGCCCATGCCCTGCAGTTGGGGAGCCACAGGTTTGGCAGGGAGCCCTGTGCTCCCCTCCATGACAGCACATCTGCCTCCTGAGAGGCATGACCAAGGCTCAGCTGTCCTGAGGCAGTGGCATTTTCCTTGAAAAACACATTTTTATTGCTTTACAAATTCATTATAACAAGGGACTTGTGTTCAGACTGAAGGACACACTTATTATTGTCCTGCGGTTTTCAATTAATAAGTTCACAGCTAACAGTTTTTAAGTACAGTGAATCATGCAAATTTCCATATCACAGCAGCTAATTTATTTGTTTGTTGGGGAATAGCAGGTGCCACATGAATCTGTTTTGAAATGAATTCCAAGAAAGGCAGATGATTGTGGTCCAAGCTGTGGGAGGAGGGAGCCGGAGGGACTGGAGGGATAATGTAACGAAGGCTCTGTGCAGCGCAGGGTGTGTAATGTGGGCTATGAGTGGGAAATGAGCAGCAGCACAGATCTTGTATCCAGGGGACTGATCCTGAAGTGCAATCCTCTCTAATGGGGTGATTTCTGGCCAGAACTAACATGACTGCATCTCCAGGTTGGAATGATAAAATCCAGGTGCTTTCTGTATATGATTGCCAATTACTTCATTCTGTCTTCCATGCACAGTTCCAGCTTTTGTTCCCCAGGCAGTTTTCACTGCTGGTTGCAAACACAAGGATCATTAAGTTACAAGCTGGATTTATTTACCGTTTGCAGCTAGATCTGAGAATAGTTGTCTGTTATACCAGATTTTAATTTCAAGTCTGTCTTATGGGTATATAAGATGTGTTCTTACCTGTTCTTGCAATTTCACACAATTATGCTTTGGACTGAGTTCTGCCTGTAAAGAGCCATAACAGAGCTCAGAGGAAGACTCAGGCAAGAAAGGTACTACTGTGCCAGAGGTTTGCAGAGCACAGGAATGTTGTGGCTTGTAGCATTGCTGCTGTAGAGCTCAGACACGAGCACAGCAGCTGGAGAGTTTTGAAGAAAAGGCATCAGGCAGAAGCCGTGTTTAGGTGAACTCCAAAGGGCAGGTGCAAAGGCCCTGCTCACTCAGTGTTCATACAAGTAATCTGCAGGTCATGTGGATGCCCTCATACTGAAGCTGCCACTGTATTTTTGGAACTGGTCTATGTGGAGAAGGAAATCCAGCAGGTATTTTCATGACTTTTTTGAAATAATTAACACCTTAGACAAGGAGCTGGGCTCCAGATCCATCTCATTTTTAGGCACCCAAGGCTTTTAAGTGGGCTGTCCTCAGCTATATCATTGGTGAAGGGAACTTCAGAGATTATCTGTCACCTCAGATGTGGTGCCTTGATTTCTGATTTATCAGTGGAGGTGGGCTAGGAATCCTGATCTTCAGTGAGATGATTTGAGATATCAAAAGCAAGGAGAGGTTGGTTCTACACTGGCAGCACCCTTCCCACAGGTGGCAGGTCACTGACTTCCCTTTCTGAGCCCTCTTCCAAGCCATTCTTTTTTTTACAAGTCTGCAAGCTGTGCACTTTGGCTGCTTTATAAGACAGAACCAGTCTTCCTCATTATAGTCATCTGTGCAAATGATAGTCCCTAAATGCTTACACAATGAGGCTATATTTTAAACTATAATTTCAATGTAAAAGTGACAGGAGGCCTAAGCAGGCTATCAAAGGGACAGATTGAGTGATGTTCTTGATGTTTGAAATGAGATGAAAGACTCACTGATACGGAGAAGCCCATTCCAGATAATGGCAGCGGAAGAGGAAATGGTTCCTGCAACACGAGAGATGAAAGTGGAAGAGGGGAACACTTATGTAGCTGTGAGGGGAATTTGTCTGGCTGTGATTGAAAAATAAAAAACATCGAGAAAAGTAGCAAGGAGGAAATGATGGTGTACTTTTTTTAGCAGGGAAATAAACAACTGATCAGAAATAAGCAAGAATTTAACCAGAGTACTATAGCACTAAAAAGTTTCCTGATGCATCTCTTCATACAGGATGAAAATTAAATTAAATCCTAAGGTTTAATTAAAGCCATATTAAACCGAGTAACTCCTCTGACTGTCTTACCTGTGTCATGTTTTTCATGTTTTTCATTTTGTTTAACCATCCAGAATAGGGAAACTGAATAGTTCCTGCCATTCAAGGAACCTGACTTGAATTTGATGGTTCCTTTTACAACTCATAAAACTCATATGGATAATAAAGAGGATTTCTGACCTTCCCCATTAAGATCACTCTGACTACTTCCCCCATATTCAGCCCATCTGTCATCTTCTGGATCTGTACTTCTCTTCAACAGTGAAAAAGCCCCTAACACAAATGGGGAAAAAACCCCCCAAAACTATTTAAACTGCAGAAGACATGAAAGTACTAAAATATTGTCTTTAGATGTGATTTAGATTTTTCTGTTTGATGGACTAAAACTCAGATGTGGCGGTGTTTTCACTCAGTGAAGATAAATTCAGAGCATCATAGCAGACAGTTTAGAATATCCCCAAAGCTAACATCAAAATGTTGGGGTTTTTTTCACATTGATAGCAGCTACTGATTCACAATGACAGAGTTGTTGTAGCCTCACTTGCATCAGGGAAGTCTTTCATTTGAAACAGAAAAGGAACCATATTTTTTCTATCACAATTTAATGTGTTTTAAATAAGAAATAAATAAGTAGCAAAGAAGATGTTTGTTGTAACTTATGTGACACCTGTATACTACACTGAGTTCAAATTCTGGCCACAAACACATTTAATACATAGAGAGTTCCATCTGTAACAAAAGCCTTCAGAAACTCAATTTCTGTAAGAAAACAAATCCTGTAAGTTACAGCACTCAGGTAGACCCACCAAAGTCAGTGGAGATATCTTCTTTTGTCAAGGTGGACTTTAAATCTTGGTCTGGCAATAAACAAAAATTACACATCGAAGACCTACTTAAATACCAACCAGCTCTCGGGGGGAAAAGAGCATGAAAAGGAAGATCAGAATAAGAGAAGGGGAATGAAACAACCAGAAGGGAGGGAAAAGGAAAAAAAAGGCACAGACTGGAATTGATCTAGAGGATAAATAAAGGTAAAGGGCATGTTTAATTCAGGGGAGAAGAAAATGTCAGAAAAAGAGACAGGGGGAGAATGACAGGAAGAAATAATAATGGAAGAAAACAATAATAGAAAAACGAAGGCTTAAAATAAGAGTGAATGCTGGGAATGCTGGAGAGGTAGAGAGAAACAATGCTAAGAGGGAAAGAGAAGAAGGACTGGCATGAGCCTTCAGTGGCACTGTGGGAGAGAGGCTTGAAAGGAGCCTCATCTAAACAATAGAGGGATGCAAGACAGAGGCACCAGGGGGGCAGCACAGATTAAATGAGAACCAAATGTAACCGTAACAAAGGCTCTGAGATGCAGACGATGGAAGCATGTTAAGAGGGAAATGTTTTGTGTGCATGTGTGTTTTCACATACTGAAAAAGATTCTCTCTCCCCCCATGCCCCCTCCACCACCCAGCAACCAAAAACACCTGAGTCTCAGGAACAAAAGCCAAGACCACTCAATGTCGTTCTGGACTTCAATTACTATTTGTGGTGCTTTTTTCTGCATTCTGTTTCTCAATTTTCAAACAAGCACCTCTGTGGTTGCTGCTCCTCCTTCTAATCCATTTTAAAAATTCCCTCTTGCTGTGATGGCTGCAAAAGATGTGACAACTGTCAGGCTGCTGCTGTGCTGAAACTAGTGTTTGTCGTGCTGACCAGTTTTCTAGCTGTTTCCTTGTAATTTCTAGATAGTTTTCTGTACCTGCTTATTGTCTTTTCCCCTGGAAAGGAAGCATTTTAGGATGGAGCTTTCTCTGTGCTTGTGCAGCAGCCACTGAAGAGGAATATTAGCAAAGATTCTCCCATGATTGCCAAAGCTCACTTTTAAAAATTTCTGCCCTCTTGAACTACTAAGCGCAACATATTGGGCAAAGAGGGGAGCTGCTGTAATTACCATACAGTGCTTCAACGAGGTTGTACCTCTCAAGGAACTTCTCAAGTACTATCCAATGCAGGTTCAGGTTGTTGAATTTGGATCCAAACCTTCAAAAAATTCCAAACTCCCCTAAATCTATTTGTGGCTAGAAATCTCTACACTACTGGGAGATTGCAAGGATGAAGTTATGTAAGTAGATCTGAATTTGCCAAAGGTCTGAGCTGTATTTCTATGCCAAGAAATTCCCATTATTGAGTTTTTAAACAAATGATCATTAATTATGATCTTAATTATCATTGATATTGTTCCTGTAGAAGAGCCAGGGAAATGTCACCTAGTGCCATTCTTGCTGCTAAGGGGTTAAACACTTTCTTGGCTAAGGCTGCTTGCTGACTTGGCTGAAAGAAGGAAAAAAGCTGTAGGTCAGTGAGTGAGATTGCCCTTCCTTTAGAACTGCCCAGGAAGATTACAATAAGTGTGTAGAGACTAAGCTAGGAATTAGGGACTAGAGAGTGCTGATTTCAGTTTTTTCATGTGCAGCCTTTGGGCTGAAATCCAGGGAGCTGTATTGGCATAAACTATTCCAGTAACTGAGGATATATTGCTTGAGCCCACCTAGCCTGGAGGCTTGACCATCACTGTGCCTCAGACTGCTGACACTTGGACAGGGAACTGACAGAAGAAAAGATGGATTGGTCTGATTGCATGAGTAGAGTCATAACTAAATGATTGTGTAGGTTAAAAGGGGATCTAGGTAAAAAGGCATTATTAATAATCTTTAGATTTCTCTCTCTGAGACTTTCTCTTGTTCTTTGGTGAAGAGAGAAAAAGAGGTGGTGGAGGCAACATTGAACATACATTCAGAGAAACAGTGCTGCATTTCAGTCAGTGCACAGAATGGGAGGTGGTGCAAGAAAGATCAAATTCAGCAAATGCACGATGTGCTCTAAATGCAGGCCCTGGTTTGGAGCCTTGGAAATGAGCAAGAGAAGAAGATCCCCAATCTGTTATTTCTCTGGGTGGGTAGAAGGAGAATAGAGACAGCTTGGTTGCTGTCAGTAGTAGAGATTAGAACTGATATCATTAGTGCTGTATCATTTACCAGCAGCCATATCTCCTCCTCTGCATTCTGAATGTCTGGCCATGCTGGGCAGCCTGGGTCAGCCACGTTTATACCTGAGAGCCAGCTTTTCTTTTAAAAAGGTTTTAATAACCTGTCTGTTTGAGCCTGCAAGCACCCAGCACCCTGTGTCAGCTGGCTGGCACCTGCTCTCACAAAAGTAATAGAAGTAGTATATTACACTGTGGAGCAGCAATTGGCTCTGGACAATGTGACCATGAATAGCATCACATCCAGCTACAGCTGTACTTCAGCTTTTGGTATTAAGTAGAGGTAAATTCCAACAGTGAGTTCATCAACAGAGTTTTGGATAGGAGAAGAGACAAGTGACTGAGTCCTGGTTCAAAATTCAAGGTGCAGATGTAGACCAGTAAGGCAGAGGCCTGGAAGTGTCTCTACAAGAGTTCTACAAGGAACTAAATGGTGAATCTGAAAGCAATTCCTTAGAGTTTTCCCAGATGAAGCAGAAGGCAGGGTGCAAAACACTAAGTAGAAATCTGATGGGAAATCTTTCTGGAGAAAACCACCTGGAGGCAGATTGATTTCAAATGTGGCCTTGAAAAATCACTCTGAGACCATAGTGGACTGCCTTTAATGCACTGAGACAAGGACCATCTCCCTCCTGTGCTGACCTGTGCTCCAGTGCAATTACCTCTCCAGCTGATTGTACAATCCTCTTCCTCACAACTGGGAGCTATTTTCATAGACCTCATTGTTTTAGACAGTTTTAGGAATGATGGTCTGTTTCTAATGCAAGAGAGCCCTAACAGTGGCTTCCCTGCTAATGGACTGTAATTACAGGATTGATCCCACATCCCTGGCAACATGAACCCTTCTGTGCTTTCTAAGGCAACAACAGCGTAAATCAATGATCTGCTACTACAAGCTTCAGAGGGTTCAGGGAGAACCAACCTTGGAATATACCTTGTAAGGCTTGCTAAATGGGGACAGCACACACCTGACTGGCACAGCATCATTAACTTATCTCCATGGTCATGTGAAGGATTGTTCTTGCACTGCACTTCATTTAACAGCTGGCAAGAAACAGATCATTTGCAAAATGGGTCTTTACACTTGAGAGTGGCCCTTTCTATATAAGAGGCAACAGCAGGAGCTGCAGAAGACATAAAGCAGATGTTGAGCAAGATTCTTCCCTTGGGGAAGAATGATCTCTTTCTTACATGAAGATATAGCACTGGCATGTTATTGGATAGGAGCAAGGATATCACAGCATGGACATTGACTTTTCAGCCTCTCATGGATGAAGTGTCTGGAAATTCATGTTAATAAAGAGAAACATTTGTCTCTGAAGCAATAAAGAGGATGCCTTTCAGTATATTCATGAAAAAAGGATAGCTACTCCATACTCTTATGAAAGCGAGATGTCTGTTATGTTGCCTTGCCAAAATGAAACTTACAAAACATAATAGATCTGATTCTCCTTACCCTGTGTGTTTTGACAGGAACTGTTAAGCATGTTGAACAAAAGCCTTGGTCCTTGTCACAGCAGTTTTTCAGCTGTGCCTGCCCAAATACCCCACTGATGTGAGTTCTGACCCTGACAGGCAGACTTGGCCTCCTGACTTGAATTCAGACCTGCCTCATCCCTACAGACTTGTCTGCCAGTCTTGGCTCTAGGCTGAAGGCAGCTGCTGTCACTGAACCTGCTCTGCTTGTGTTACTGGGATGCTGTGCTGGTGAGCCCAGCCTGCTTTGCTGCTGTCTCAGCTCCTGCCTCACCTTTCCTTGAACAGGAGTGTAAGAAAGGCCCTTTTGTCTGTATGATCAGTTGTTTGTGTCCAGCAAAGACACCTAGATCCTCTAACTCTTATTTCACTGCCAGTAATGACATGACCTAAGCAGACACAGGGGGGTCCCAAGGCAAGCTAATGTAGCATACAAATATGAGTCTGACAGCCTGTCCCACTAAGGTGGACTCAATAACATCCAGTGTACCAAGAGTCTTTGTCAGATTCAATTGTTCTGAATGTCCTAGAGGACGATCTCTAATTTAACAACAGAAAAAATGTTTACTTATTATGAATCAAGTATCTGTGTACACTGTCACATCAATCAAACTGGTGAGTAAGAGCAGTAGTTCAATTAAACTCCAAGGGAAATGATCCAGTGATTTATTTGAACCTATTCCTGCAACCAGCAAACCTTGCTGATTATTAACAGTGAGAGTAGTTTCATCAGGTTTCTTCTCTTTTTGCCACCCTATATGGTCCACATACAACAATAAAATGTTGCCTAAGTGGACAGAAAAATAACACCCCTGCCATCCCAGAAATGAAAAGGTTGGCTAAGAACTTTGTGTGACTTTGCACAACACGATGTCAATTGGGTCCAGACATAACACGAACAAACAGAAAAAAAAGAAGCCAGATGAAGATGTGAGTCTGGGACTGAATCTTGGTGTTAGTGTCCAGCTGGCCTCGTTATTAGCCAGATGGCAGGTTCAATATCAAGCCCCTGGAAGGGTCAACACAGCAAATTACAAGATGTGCCAACTGGACTTAGGAAAAGAGACAAAAAATTAAGTAAAAAAAAATACCCCATATCTATCATGTCCATCTGCTGGGCAAAGGAACAGCCAGAAGAGGATTTCTCATAGTCTCATGTACATGTGATCCAGGGCTGGAGCAAAGTGGTAATTCCTCAGAGTACAGATTATCCCAAGATATCTAATCCTTGCACGATACAAAACAATAACTTGTTTTACAAACATGTTCAAAGCAATCTTTTTCTGCATCTGTTGGATTAAATCTCTCTTATCTTCTAGCACTTATTTCCATACTCCCATTTTCCTGATTGCTTGCCTTTGTGAAGGCACACGAGGAGTGGCAAAATAAGAACTCTGGAAATGTGGAAGATGGGCATCATTTGGTATAAAGCACTTGGCACAGTCTCATTGATCTTAATCAGGACTGTGCCAGTCCAGATCATCCTGCAAAGTTCTACAATGACCTTCCCAAAATATGTCCTTGAATCAATTTGTTCCCTAGGCTGTGCATGGAAAATCGTGGTATGTGCCCTTAAAAGTAACCAAAGATTTTGGTAGATACACAGTCCTCTAGTCCTACTCTAAAAATGCTTACTTTTTCAATCTGAATTTTAGGCTGTTGTTGTGAATTTTTCAAAGTACAGTGGCCACATTTCAATGGAAAAAAATCTGACAACCTAACAGACATTCTCTGGGACTTCAGATAACTGAGCAAATTGGAAATAATGCCTGAAAAAGACATCACATTTTCCAATTCTCCTTCAACATTTTCCTTTAAGCAAAAGATCCACAAATACCTGACTAGAAGAAAGGATGCAGTAACATCTAGGACCATAAAATCATTGCAAACTTGCACTTAAATACTGCCTGATGTTTGTGGCCAAGTAAGAATTATGGTCCACATGTCACATGATGTTTCATGTTGATCTTGCTTCACCTTTTGCAGAACTAACCTAGGACAGCTTTTGCTTGTGGATAAGTCTCAATGTGTTTTGGGCACAAAGATTTGGTTCTTTGAGCTGTGAGTCTTTAGATGGACCCTGTACAAAGTAGACTGTTACATAGGATACTGGCGTTCCAGGAGCACAAAGCAAAAGGAATATCTGGTGTCATGTTTGAGTCATAAGGTCCATTGTGGTAGTTAAAGTTACGTCCAATGGTCAAAGCCGTATCAAGACTCTGAAATACTTTTTTTAACAGTAAGATTTTAGTTTATCTGTCTTGTATAGTAGCTTAGGAAATATGGAAGGTAACATACTTGCAACAATTTTATTTCATGGTGAAGTACTGCCCTAGGTGACAGCATATTTGAAGTATTTTTCTATTCCAGGTAGAATTGTGGGGAACTGGGAACCAGTGAGGAAACAAACTTTTAATATATATGTCTGATCTAAACTTGGGGTTGATTTGGTTGGGGTTTTTTTGTTGGTTTGTTGCTGTTGTTGTGGTTTGGGGTTTTGTGCATCCATTGATGTGGATGCACCTGTAGCCAGCTGATACAGCATAGCTCATGTCTGACTAACATTAATTCCCAGGCAGGGCAACTATACCTAAGCTGTGAATTCTAGTCCATGCTGATTCCTGAGCCATTTCCACTACTTGTCTGGAAGAGTCTGGTCCAAAGACATGTCATGTACCCTTTTTCTGGCTTTATAGTGTGGGCAGTGCTGTGCTGTGCTTGGGATGCACCGTGACCTTACTTGGTTTACTAGCAATGGGGTAACTGGGGGGTGCCAGGAAGGTTGTAGGGCATGAGGAGGAAAATCAAATTCAGCTACCAGCTCCAGCAGATGTACTGCTGAAGTCTGGGTGGATGAGTGGTTTTTATTTCATGGAGCTAGAGACTGTTAATCCTGTGATAGATTTGGTCATCCTAAATTTATCATCAAGGACTACAAACAATGATTTTGGCAGAGAGCTAGAGTAGTAACTGGAAATTTGAGTATGAAAGTAGTGGAGAACCCACAACAAATCCCTTTCTTTCCTCTGTTCTACCTGTGCTCCAATAGGGAAATTTTGATGAGGGCAGACTCTGAATGAGATACTTGGTACTCACTTAAAGTTGCTTTCTCATCTGCTCTGCATGAAGTGTATGTTGTGTGCACACAGCTGGTGTGCATGTGCAAGACACGCAAAGTCAGAAACCTAACAAGAAGGAGATGTGAGGAAAACCCATCTTGTGAAAGAAACAGTGATGAACTGTGAAGTTTTAAAATACTAGTGAAGTAAATACATCATTTTCAAGGCTCATGCGGCATCATGGATACTGTGTCACAACTTTCCATCTCGATTTCATCATGATTTCTTGACTTTTCTGAGAATTTTTCAATTTGTCAAGAAAAGAATGAAAATGGAGGCAGTGGCTGGAATTTGGTCACTTATGTAGTCTGCAACAGAGTTTCTCAGCAAGGAAAAGACACTCATGGGTGGATGTGCAAGCATCATAGCAAGCTGAGGTAGAGACCAACCAAATCAGGAGAAGCTGAGAGCTGAAGCTGTGCCTCCTGAGTAGTGGAAGAGTTGCAGAGCTTTAGACAAAAGCAGAATTTCTAGTTAGTAAATCACAAAGGATTCTCCCATTGCTTGAGTCAGCAAGAGCAATGTTAACATTTTTAATCCAGAAGAAATTTTCATCACTCTTAGCTTCGTACATGAAGTTGATCAGTGCAAACCTTCAGGAGCCAGTATGTATCCTGGCAATATCTTAATGTCAAAAGGCAAAACAGTAACACAGCAGCAACCATGTAATTGAAGCCACAGCATGCCATTGAAAGAAGGTCTCCTCAAGGTGAGCAGACCTGTGGAAGTGAGACCCATGTGAGCTGAAGTAGCCATTAGTTGTACTTACCCTTTCACCATGTTGGAGATCTTGGTTCCAAGATCAGGTAGCAAAGATACAGTTCTGCTGACATGCAATCCCAGAGAGAAAACATGTGACAAAACTGTACTCACTGGGTAATTTCCTATTTATAGCTTGTGTTTGGGAATGGTCTTATCTGTGTTCCTTTATACACTGAGAGAGTGATTAAAGCCTCATTTTCATTTCCTTTTATACCTTACTCTTATCATCCAGATAATTTTAGTGTCTTTAATCAACATTTGCAGAAGTAAATAATGCTATGCTAATAAGTGTTGTGCTATAAACATTTCCTAAGTCATGAAACATTACCACTACATAAGGAGGATAAATATTAGACTGTCCCATTTTTAGGAAATAGACTGGTAAAGTGAGTGGTCCATAATTATAACAATCTGCATCAGACTGAGTATTCCATCCTTTATTTAAGCACCAGACAGTTTTTCATTTCAAGTTTTGAAGTTCTGCAAAAAATCTTTTGTGTGAATTAGTCTATAGATTTAACATGAAGGAAAAAACCCCAAAACCACAACAACAGCAACAAACCAAAAAAAAAAAAACCCAACCAAATCAAACCCCCCCAAAAAAACCCCAAACCCAATAAACAAAATACCAAATATAAGGAAAGATTTATTGTTATCTAATGAAAGACAACTGTTTCTGTAACAGGGAAGTGGATGACTAGAGAAAGAGATACACAAGTTACCACTCATTACCTGTTCCACAAGAAAAAAGCAAAGATGATGAACAAGCTTGTTAAGAGATGTGACACCCCAACTAACCATGAAGCACTTGCTGAAACAGTTGGGATTTTAGTGCCAAACATCTTGATCTTATCACTAGCACATTACATGGCTAAATATTACAGAAGTGCATGTGAAGTATTCTTTCCAGTGACATTACTCCATAAATGGAAAAGTGTGGAATACGGAATGTGCTATAGAAGCATAAAATTTCCACCAAAATCAATGAGCCTGGATTTTGTTTTGCACTTGCACATTCCATCTTCCCTGTGTTATTTCCTCACCAATTAGAAAAATTAAAAAGCCAAGACAGAAGGTGGTAGCTGCAACATTCAACAAATGACACAGAATCCAGGACTTGAAGAAAAAAAAGCATATTTTTCATAAAAGGATAAAATATAGCAATCTTAAAGTCCAAAGACAGTCCCATCATTGTTGTCTCCTATTCTAACTTATTTTTCAAGTATTTTTTTTTGTAGTGCCACTATGACTCAGCTTGCCTGGAATCAGTAAACAATGGGAATATGACAGTTTCTGGCAGAGCACATGAGACATTTTATCACTGTAACAGAAACTCAAGATTGTCTGATTGAAAGGAGCAAAATATGCCTGGTCAAATTAATGTATGGACCAGACAAGAAAAACCAGCATCAAACCAGTATTTCAGACATCATGCAATAAACTTTTGCTATATACATGTACATAAGCAGCAACAGGAGGTGCCTTGAGCAGACACAAAACTAGGGAGAATGCTTTTTCCCAAAGCCACTTGTCCTCCCCCACCCACCTGCAGGTGAGACATCAGGAGTGGTACCAGTGCCTGGCCCCTCCCTGCTGCTGAGCATCCCCTGGGAGCCTGTAAAGGTGAGCAGAGGGGTCAGTCATGGCCTGTGCCCTGGTCCTGGCTCTTAATGCTTAGTATAGACACAGACAAATGTCCCCACTGTCACACGGATGCCACAGTCCCAGGCCCCACAGAGCCCCCCTGTCCAGTCTGTCCTGCTGAGCTGCTGGGGCTGGTCTGCTCAGCCCAGGCAGATTTGGGGAGGAGCAGAGTTCAGCCTTGTGTTCACATGCTGGGTGTGTTGGCAATGGAGGGCTGGGCACGTCCAGAGCAGCCCAACAGCAGGGCATCTGAGCTCTTCCCAGGCACTGGCAGCCCCACTGAGGCCAGCTGATAACACAGGTACAGCTGAGAATCAGGAGGGAGGGAGCAGAGCTTTGTTAGTTCCTGTTTTATTTTTCTGATAGAGCAGACACAGCCAAGATTGCAGTGGCCAGGCTGGCCCTTGGCATGCAGACGTATGAACCTGAGTGGGGGCAACGTGAGTTCAAGGCTCACCTGAACTTCTGTTTGTAATTCTGTCACAGTTCTGTCATCTATCATAAGCACTGTCCCTAACTTCCAGAGATCCTTGAAGGGTATGTGGTTGCAAGGACAGATGAGATAATGTTTGGTCTAAACTAAAAGACCAGCACTTTTGGTGTGCGTGAAAAATACATCAGCAAAATTTGTGTGAAAATGAAATTTCTATACATCCTGATTCTGGTCAGAAGTAGAACACAGACAGTTGGGGGATATTCCAATGTTATTTAGGCCTGTTGACCCACAAGATCTTTCAGAAGGCCTGTTTTCACTAGGAAAAAAACCACACCTTTTGCAGATAACTGAAGAGTGGAGGCTTCTTAGAGCAGAACAACTCCTGATTCAAAGCTCTCTTAAGATAAAACTTTCCTTTATGAACTTGGAATAAACTTGAAAGCAGATCTTGAATATCATATTACTTCAAAAGTGGGGTTTTTTTGCATAAATCCTGCCTAAAATGTCAATAAATGAAAGAGATCTAATAATTATTTGGGAAACAACTGCATGATGGGCTGGGAAAAAGGGCCACACATTACTCCTGTTCTTTCCTACTTTGATTTGTATGACAAAAAATATTTGGTTTAATTTTTCTTTTAGCAGATAAATGCCAGCATGAACTGATATGAGGATGTCACTTTTCATAAGTAATTTTTTACAAGCTCACTATCTAATCTTTCTGATTGGCAAGTCTAAGGAACCTGCACTGTTAATCAGTGCGCCAGCATCAAATTAAAAACAGTCCTCTGTCATGCAGATGAGTGGTTGGCTAAAGCAAATAAGACAGGAGTCCAAGAAGCTGCTGTGCCTTTCTCTGTGAACTGAGCAAATGCTTTCATGTCAAGCATTTCTATGCTACAAAATCCAGGCAGAACACCCAGGGAAACCAGACAAAAAAGACAGATGTTTGGACTGACTACTCACTACAATTTGATTGACACATCGGTTGGCTTTGCGTAGTTACTGAGGAAACCTTCATGTGAAGCGAGATGTTTCCCAAGAATTGCAAGGCCACCTGCAACTCCAGCCCTTCCTTCCTCCTCCAAGTTAAACAGCACCACAGGGATTCCTGTACTGGAATGTTGGTATATCCAATCCCTCTGCTTGGGTTCAGGATAATGGTATTAAATGGGTTGGAGGTTGAGCTCATGCAGCAAATGACAAGCAAGAAGTTCTTGAATTATTTCAGACAAATATTTACAATTTATTGACCAATTACCCATATTCCTCCATGTATTCTGTACCTGGCCAATAACTTACCCATTTGTGTTGTTTTTGCTGGCCCAGGGGCCAGTGTGTGGGAGTTGGAATATTTTGAATAAACTAGGCCTAAAGAGAATAAAACATTGCAGACAATTTCTAGCTGAGACATTCCTAAAAGACATATTCAGGGAAGTGGTAATTCAAGAATAACTGGATAGGAAATTGCCCAATCAATGTAGTTTGATGTTTACATATAATTTCACAATATACTATTATGTTAACCACTTGATTGGCACATATTTATGTTGTGGTGATTTCCAAGCACTCAGGAAATGTGGACCCAAGAAAGGGGTGATTTCTTTGGGAGGTGAAATGGTTGTCAAATACAAAGAATACTGATTGCCACTCCACTTTGCTTACCCATTTCTGATGTCCTTAACAAGAGAGATGAAATGGCAAAGCCTGGTGCAGCTGACAGGTCAGAGATGAAGAACAACATTTTCTGAATCCAAGGAAGTTCAAGGCCTTTGTGTTTATACTTTATTCTGCACTTTATACTTTAAAGTGCTTCCAAAATCTGCTGTGAAAGCTCTCAGCCCTAACCCACTTCCCACACCACTGCAAGCAGAGCTGAGCCTGTGATGGCTCTGGGAGGCCAGCACTTTTCTCTGCCTTCTGTTCAGCCTGTTCAGTCCTGCTGGCTCCTCAAAAAGGAAGGGTTTTCACACCAAATAAGTAAACAAACATTTCATATTGGTCCTTGCTTATCATGGTTAGTCCTGTCCTTATAAATAACATTAATAGTTCAATAGCTTTTGTACTTTTGCCACACTACCACTTAGTCAGTTTCCATCAATCACATGCTGAAATAAATCTCTGAGAGAATCAAATTAAGTGCTCTGTGAAGAGTTTACATCACTTCCCGAGCTTGGTCCCTGAACAAGGACTCTCCAGTGCCTTTTGAATATTTACTGCTACCCACTGCACATTACACTCTATTGCTCTTATCCAGAATCCCCATACTTAATGAGTCTTTTAGCATGTGGGAAGGAGAGATTTATAAATAACTACACTATCAGAAAACACCCTAAAGCACTTCCTTTTACAGTATTTACTAACAGCTTTTCTATGTTATTTTTATTATTTATCCTGAGATTAAAATCAGACTTTATTGTGTCATGTTCAATATTCTACTGTAAAGATATATAGCAGATCTTGTCTCACCAACTGCCATTCACAAATTGCCTGCAAGATGCAAAGCAAAGTGACATGTGGCCCAGAAAGTCATTATGTGCTATGATAGATCCAGTTGTGTCTGTCCCTAATGGATTCTTATATAAATTCTGCCCTTAAGGTTACTCCATGAAAAAACAATGTTCAAGAAGGCAGTGTCTATCCTGGAAATGACTCCATGGACACATCTTTCAACAGGTGGTGCCTCTTCTTTGTTCCTGAATTCAAAGTTAGTCCTGCAGAGAAACACCTTTGCAGGACATTGTGATCATTTGGAAAAGGGAACAGTGTCTCTGGATATATTCAGAATACATGGGTGCAAATGAGGCATTAGCAAGGTTATCTAGAAGGGTTGCACAAGTCGCCTTCGTGACTTTGATCAGGAGCAGAACTCCCTGTTAGAGATCCCATCCATGTGAAAAGCGATGGAACTGTCCATCATCCCAGAATAAATACAAAATGGATTTAAAACAAAGTTTTGTGTTCTGAAGACTGTTCATGTGAGCCCACAGGGAACCCACAGTGGAGCCCTTGATTCCTGAGGGACTGCTCCCTATGGACAGGAATCATGCTGGGGCAGCTTTTGCAGAACTGCAGCCCATGGGAAGGACATTCCCTGGAGCAGTTTGTGAAGGGTTGTATCCTGTGGGAGCATCCCACTCTGGAGCAGGGAAGAGCATGAGGAGTAAAGAGCAGAGGTGAAACATAAGGAACTGCCAATCCCTCCCATTCCCCATCATCCTGCTCTGCTTGAGGAGGTGAAAGAGATGGGGAGAAAATTCAGCCTGGGATGATGGGAGGGGGTTGAGAAGGTGGTTTACAATTTAGTCATATTTCTCTATTCTGTTTAATTCTCTATAGCCTAAACTAATTTCCCCTAAATTGAGCCTGTTTTGCCCATGATGGCAATTGGTAAATGATTGGCCTGTCCTTGTCTTGGTCCAAAATCAGCCTATGAGCTTTTCCTCATAATTTCCCCCTGTCCTCTGAGAAGGGGGGAATAGAACAGCTTGGTGAGCACCCAGCAGCCAGCCAAAGTTAACACGCCACAAAATGAATATTTCAGCTCACTTAAGAGGGAAAAAAGACCTGGCACTGCCTGGGTTATAGTTAAAAACTCTTTTATCCCTATTCCACGAATTTCCATTATAGTTTAGAAGTGGGATGAACTGCTATATATTCACAGAGCACTAGTTATATGCTTCTGTTATTGTAGATTATGTATTTATTTGTTGTGCAAAACTTCTAACCATTTTCAGGTGAATCAATGTTTTTTCCTTCTATCACAAATAATAGTTATAATACCAAGAAATATAAAGATTACAAATGAAAAAGCTTTCTGTTTATACATAAAGTTATTGGCTTTTGCAAAATTTGAAATGAAAGATTTGAGATAGTTCTAGTAGAATTGCTTACAAATAGGCCTTTTATTTGGTTTTTTTATGTTTGTTTGGTTTGGTTGTTTTTTGGGGTTTTTTTGTGGGTTTTGTTGTTGGTTTTGTTTTGTTGTTGTTGTTGGTTGTTTTTTTGCCCTTTTTTTTTAATTCTATAAAGAAATATTTCACATTTTGAAACATTTGCCCTGGAAAGAGAAAATCCCAAAGTGGAATTTTTCCAGGAATTTCCAGGAAGAACAGGGGTATACAATCTTTATTTTTGACATAAAATTAAGAGGTTTCATGCCTTTCTGCTTGGAAGCTCCCACTGTATGTATCCTTATTCTTTTCAGAAAAGGGCTTAATAAGTGAAAGGACTTCATTCTTCACTTTTGCAATGCTTTTTCAGGGAAACAGATTAGTTTCAAAACAGGCACCTTTGCTGAAGGAATTCTTAGCTTTAAAGTTTTTACACATACCAGAATTCACAGTTTTTTACAAATAAGGATTTTAAAATTTTATGTTTACTTATCACTCAGCATAATTCTACTTGAGAATTGACAAAACTAATTTCTAGATTCATTTTGTTGATAGAATGTAGGAACTTCAGGTGCATATCCTTGTAGGTGTGATTCAAGGGGGCCTCTACAGAGTACCTTGCTACTTCACAGACAAGTTCCTGCCTTCACATCCCTGCTTTTTCACAGCTGGGCCTGGGAAGTGTATGAAGGATGGATGAGATAGGAGGGTGGCACAGACCTTTCAAGGAAACTCAGAGATGGTGATGAAGGTCTAAGAGGTAACAAATTTCTTCTGTCAAAAATACTTGTATCACAGAAGAACATGTCTTACTATTCCTCTGAAACTGAACTAAAGCTCACTGAGATGTCACCTCAAAATGATGGGAAGGAACTTTTTCTCTGTCACAATAGCTCTGAAGAAGCCATTGAATTTTTTCTTTTTTTTTGTAAATAATAAGCCAAATTGCAGAAAGACTATAAAACGTCATGTTGCCCCTTCCAAAAGTGTTAGCATGCCAGTTAAATGCCAGTAGATTTGGTTTATTTAATTTTGTGATTAAAGTTTCTATTGATTCCCCTGAAGCACAGAATATATCAATATTTTTGGTTTCAAAGGATCATTCAGTAGTACAGAAATAGAGGACTCAACAAAGAAGCTGGTGCTTTATTTTAAATTTATGAAATTCCTCAGAGAATCCCCTGAGCGTGCTGTCAGCAATACCTTTCAATTGTGGAACTCAGCCTCTCTTGTCAAACTAAGTCTCTTCAGTGCCTCCTAGTTCACATGCTGGTTCTTCTTAACTGGAAAAAAGGCTTGGTTAGGAGTCAGTAGGAATTAATATTATTATACAGAAAGCTTTTAAGCCATCAAGTGTATTCCATCAGAATTTACTGCAAATCATGTCTGTTTGTCCTTTCTCTGCCACTGCAGTGTGACAGCTTGACCACTGTCTCTGTTGCTGCTTGGTCACTGCATCCAGGACCCTTGGGAACAGGGAGTCTTCAGGAAGCTGTTCAAACCAACTAGGGGAAGGGCTGGTAAGAAGCAGACCCTGTGGAGGTGGGGCAATGCTTTTTTGATGCCAGTGTGCCCTTTTCCATCCTAAGGCACAGCTGCACAGTTGTAAGAAGAAGGGTCAAACAGCAGTTCTGTCTCTAAAGGGGTCTGTGGGCTGTCAAGGGCCCCAAATCACCCCCAGACTCTTCTGGGAACTCTCCATCAGAGGACTACACATGTCCCATATTGTTGCATCAGAAACAAAGAATTTCCTCCCTGAAAAGGGATCTGGGTGCTCCCATGCCATCTTGAATGTGTTTAACATCACAAACTCTTGGTTTGGTGGGCCACCCCCACAATGGATCCAGACTGTGACCACTACTGCAGTGAAATAGAAGCAATCAGGTTTTGTTGAGGGATCCATCAGTAGCAATATCTTTCCTCTCCACTGTCTACTCGTATTCTTTCTTTCTCTATCTTTTCCTTGAGTATTTTCATTTTGATATTTTTATACTTTTATTGAAAATAACTAAGATTAACACATACTTCTTTTGCACTGAATTTAAATTGTTTTAAAATAAATTTGCCTCATGTATACACTGGTCATTTAGTGTCATTTCACTCTAATTCACCCCAAGGGACTTATTAACAGAAATCTGTTACCCTGCTTCAGTGAGAGTTGTAACAGCAGTCTACAGCATATTGCCTGGGAGGGGACAAGAGAAATCCTCTCATTGGAGCTGTGAGGGAGCTGGGAAGAGTTGTAACCTCCCTAGGTTCAGTGTGGGTGATGAAACCAAAGCCCTGGCCACTGGCATTTGTGACTTCTGTGATGTCTAGATGGACATAAACCTGTTAGAGAGGGCGCAGAGGAGGGGCACAAAAATGATCAGAAGGATAGGACCTCACCTATCAAGACAGGCTGAAACAACTGGGGATTATCAGCCTGGAGAAGAGGAGAGTCTGGAGGCACTTTACTTCTGCCTTTCAATACTTACAGGAGCTCATTACAAAAAAATGGAGAAAGACTTGTAGTGATAGGACAAGGTGTAAAAGTTCTAAAGCAAAAGAGGATACCTTTAGTTTAGACATAAGGAAAAAATTCTTTGCCAAGAGGTTGGGGAGGCGCTGGAATGGGTTGCCCAGAGAAGCTGTGCTTTCCTGGAATATTCAAGGTCAGTGTGGATGGAGCACTGAGCAATCTGTTAGTGTGAAAGGTGTCCCCATCCATGGAAGTAGGGGGAGTGGCGGTCTTGGAACTAAATGATATTTAGAAGTCCCTTCCAACCCAAACTATTCCATGATTCTATAAACCCATAAATACATTCAATTCATTTATGGTTACAGAACTTCAAACAAAGCCACTCATCCAACTTACACACATGTTTTTTCCTCAGGGTTTTTGTATAGTAGCACATTTCAACAACAAACATATTGGCAGCCTTACATGGGGAAATCATCACAGCCCACTCACCCCTGAGTGCATGTGCATAATTCCTGGTGTGTCATGAGGAAAGGAGACCACATAGGATTGGTGAATTAATAAATGACATAGGTAGAAAATGTTTTCACAGAAAATACAGCCCAAATCCCCTAGAGTATTTCAAATCTTTTTTGAGTAAACAGAGAAAGAGCCGAAGAAGGAATTGAATCCACAGAAGGAAACTCCAGATAAAAATGGAACAGAATTAACCTGGATTCATGTGTTAGTTTATTAGAGTGGGGTTTTTTCAGGCAGGAAGGATGTTGTCTAATAGCCTCTTTGACAAGCACCTCTCTGATCAACTCCTGTTTCCACTTTAGAGAGAGTCTCCACATCTAAGTGGTTTGTAAAGGGTTAATCAATTATTAATAATGTCTGAATACATAATAGGCACAAGGGGCATTGCTGCAGCTGGATGTAAACATGCCAATATAAGGTGCTCGTGTTAGGGAGGGACAAAAGCAACCTGTTGACCCATTGGACTGCTTACACCCTGAAACAGCTATGGAATTGTTTGCAAACCTTTGAGTGTGCTTTGTAACTAGATCCTTAGTAGAGCACATAATCCTTTTTTCTTTCATTTTTGTCCATCCATTTCTTTCAAACATTAAAATGGTAGCCCATTATAAGCCAAGTTTGCAAACCCCTGAGTGCAAAAACAGCCAACAGAGTAGGGAATACTGTGTGTTTGCAGGGGTAGCAAATGTGCTGGGAGAGCTGACAGCATGAGAAGGCTTCTCCTCAGTAAAAGAAACATGCCAAAAGAATTCAACAAACACAGATGAGCTTCATTTTTACTACAAGGGTGGCCATTCCTTTTGACCTGCGAGCCATGTGCCCAAACCTTTCTGTGGCTGAGAGCCATGAGGTGTGCACCTCGGAGAGCCCAAAGGAAAGGGACCTCCAGGAGAGTTTCGGAGGCAGGAAGCTCTGACGGCTCCCCAGGGCCCCGCTGTCACAGCCGAGCCAGGGTGGTCTGCAGTGACCGCCCTGCTCACCTCCCAGTGCCCCCCTTCCGGGGGAATTCCTGCTCCTGGGACTGCCAGGGCTCTGCCCATGGCATTGCCCTGCTTCTCCAGGCTGGACCACATTCCCTGTGCCTGCAAGCCTTGAGCCACTGCTATTCTACAAGAACAAAAACAGAAAGTAAATTGGACAAAAGGGAAACTGTGATTGCTTTGCTGACCTTGGCTGTTATCTCACGCGGTCTTTGCCAGTTTGTCCCATATATCTATTTCTTACTGTGTGTAGATTAAATGACCTCTTGGGCAGGAATTCTGCTTTCACAATGTGGTCATTGTAATTCCTAAACAAATGGATAAAAAACTAACACGCATCCTTGTTTGTAAACAAATCTATCAAGCAGCCACATCCACCCAACTGACTAGTACCCCAATCTCTAGTCTTGGAAAAAAATTAAACTCCTTAGGAGTTTTTCCTGAGATGTTTTGGGATAGTATTTCTATTGTGGCTCTTAAGATGGGTTTGTTCCATTCTCAGTTCATGTTCAAACCTCCAGTTGGTTAATAATATTATTATTAAGGTCTTAAAGCAGCAAGTTTTAGGTGTACAAATGCATGGTCTCTTTTTAAGCGTAGGCACAATATTTCCATCCTGCCAGGCTTAGTTTCAGATATCTTAACCCCACATAAACCTCAGCACTCTTCACTGGAACACCACAGAAACCCCTAACAAGCAGTCAGGGAAACATTTGTTCCTCCTTTCCACTTCCAGAATGTCTGATCATTCAGGATCCGTCATAAACGTTTCCTGGCTGACTTTGCCTTACACACAAACTGTATTTTGATGGGTTTTTTTCTCCTTCTCTTTTTTCCCTTTTTTTTACAAGCATCATTGCATTTTGTCAGCAAGCAACTTAGGCCAACCCCACAAATAGTTTAGTTTATAGCTTATGAAATTAAATGATGTAAGGGACTACTCCAAGCAGGGTCAACTTGAACAGCCAAGTCTGTAACCTCAAGGGACTTGGATTGGGTTGAGGGAAAGCACCAAGCAGTGTGGGCTCCCAAAGATTGCTGCCAGGTGGACTACAGATGTTGGGATTCAGTCCACTTGCATGGTGTTCACCTTGGGAAATGCTAATTTGCTCCCATGCACGCAGAAAATTAGCATGTTTATACACAATCACCCTGCAAAGGCCTCTCTCTGGCTGTGCTTTCTGAAACCCTGAGCTTTATAGGTAGAGTAAAATGGCTGTGTAGGAAGCCACAGCGCTGCCTGCATCAGTCCTGAGTTTGAATTAGTTTAGTCAGCTATCTCAGAAAAAGCCCACAGCGTCCCTTGCTATAGATGGAAGCTGCACATGCAGCTGTGGTCACTGTCTTGCAGCTGTTAAATGAAGAAATACCATGTGAACACTTGGTCCTGTTTCAAAAGACCTAAAAACATTGGCCAAGAAAAATGGTACATCACGGTGCTGCTTGGCTATTTGCCAAGACAAAGAAACTTGTAGATTTCTAGGGACAAGAGGCCATGTGAAAAGAATTTTCCTCCTTTCAAAGGCACATCAAAATATACCAGAGGGGTTATTTATTTATTTATTTAGTGTGTGCTCTTGGCGCAGGTTTGATGGATCATGAATGCAGTATCAGCATTAAACTCACATTACTTAAAGACCAACCCAGAAAACAAAGCAAATTGGACTGTAGGTCTGAGGTGCAACATAGTAGAGAAAGGCATAATTATTCACACAAAGAATAAAAAGTAGATTGATAAGAGTCCCTAAAAACCAATTAAAGATAAAATTTTATAGAGAGGAAAGGATTATTCTGTGGTGAGACCTCAAGAGAAAAAGCAATTGGAGCAATTTTTTTTTCCCTGACTCAGGCTTAGACATTGGCATGGGTTTGTCCACAGGAGAAAATGGTGTGCTGTGGAGCAAAGGTTGATTCTCCCTCCACAACCTACCTCAAATCCCCAATGCATCAATACAGACACACCACTCTGCTAATGGCAAATATTAATTTGGAGATGGGCTTTCCTCACTACCTGAACTAATGCATATGATCCCCCAAGGAGCTGCACCCCAATGTCCTTTCACTAGCTGCAAAGGAATGACAATTCCAGTGCCTCATTTGTGTCAGGAACTATCACATGCATATCAGGACTGTCTTTAGAGTCAATTGAAAAATTCATTAGAAATGCAGAACAAAATAATAAGCCTCCTCATTGCTTTTGTTTGGCTGTTAACCAGAAGGAGAGTGGGGGATGTTTAAATAGCCAGGCAAAGGGATATAGGACACCCAAAAAGAGATCAGGTCCTTTGGGGACAATTATTTTTTCTTTATTCTAAAGCATCTTCTGTAGTTTGCTGCACAAAATGTCTGGCTTGGGCCAGCTCCTGGGCTTGTTTATGTACTGGAGACTGGAGCCAAACTCTCCTGACAGGAAATGAGTGAGACTGCAAAGAGAGTCTTTTGACAATACAATAGAAACTCATAAGTTCTGGTAACCATTCTATTTTATTGGTTTATTTTTTTTAATATTGATACTATATTAAAGGTCAAAGGTACATTAGATGTTAGAAGAAATAAATATGCTGGTGAACAGATAAATCCTATGGAACTCCCAGTAATTAACAAGGTCCATATGTATAGATTGTTCGTAAGAGAATAAACTTTTTCCTCCAATCTGAACAGACAAATCCTTTTTTTGCTAAATCCATATGCAGGGTTTATGAGCTAAACCTTGCTGCCCTTTCTCAAGGGAAACTCCCATTGAGCTTAGGGGGAGTTTCCTCTGAGTAAGACTTGGCCTGTTACTTTGGCCGCCTTTCCACTGCCCTTCAAAATTCCCTTCTTCTTAAGGCACCCTAAAATTCAGGGCTGACTCGATACTGACCTCCCTTTTGTGAGCAGAGGACCTGCTGTCAGGCCCTTTTGCCTGGTTCTCGAAATATTTCCATTTCTAGTCGATTTTCCTGCTCGCGTTCCTCTGCATGACCAAACCCAATGGAGGAAGTTGAGCTTCCTGTGGCTGTCAGTCTGAAATAGCATCTGAGGGCTGGAAGAAGTGCTTTTATTACAGACTGAGTCCCAGGCTCTAGGAATCAAGGGATTGCAGTTCATTTGCAGGAGAGAACTTGAGAAAGACATTTGTCCTGCTCGCAGTATGAGCCAGACAGCTCGTGCCAAGAATGTCCCACAGATTTTTGGTACAAGAAAGAGGTTCAAGTGAAAACCACATGGTTACCTGCATTGCATCTCATATGAAATATGCTTAGGAATCAGGAGATTACTATGAAGGCAAAATGCCACTTTGGACTGAGACAAAATGTTTATTAAAGGAAGCTGAATGTTTTATGCAGTGATCCCTCTCCCAAACATATCCTGCATTTGCATTACCTCTTTACTCTAGCAATCCTCTTCATAATTTTTCCTTTCAAAGTGTTCCTCTCAGCTTCTGAAGGACCAGGACCAGTTGGTAGTCTCACTTGCTCCCCAGAATTCCGCAGAGCACAACTGAGCAGAGCTGGTAGCCCAGCCTTCAGCTGCTGGCCCTTCAGAGCCCCCCTAACTGTGACTCTGAACTTGCCTTGGAAAAATTGATCAAAAACTGAATTTGTAAAAAGAATTTGAAGATCAAAATCAATATGGCACCAAACATTCTAGCAAAGAATTTTAAATGATGTCATTAGCCCTGATCTTCAGGGGCAGTTAAAGATTTCTTAAAATACACTTCAGAAGTGTCCTGTTCTGTGAAGAGCTTTAAAAAGGTCAGCCCACATGTTTTGGATGACATGATTTTTCACCTAAGGAACAAGTCATGGCTCTCACCAGAAGCATCAAGGGCCCATGCTGAGGCTGAGTGTTAATTGCCCCCTTTGCCCCTTCCCTGTGAGCAGTTTCATCAGCAGGGCCACTGGGATGAGAGTTGTCAGGGCCTGGGAGGGGAAACAAGGGAGTGAGCCATGACTCCCATGGTAAGAAGTTTCTTT
Organism: Fringilla coelebs; assembly: GCF_963513975.1. Classification (NCBI taxonomy): domain Eukaryota; kingdom Metazoa; phylum Chordata; class Aves; order Passeriformes; family Fringillidae; genus Fringilla; species Fringilla coelebs. The sequence goes on along the minus strand of NC_140028.1, from coordinate 139,279,842 downwards.
GAAGGTCTGCCAGCCCAGGATCTTTCACACAACGTTTGTTTCAAAAAAAAATCCAAAGGTGATAAATTACAGAGAATACAAGGTATTTTATGCTTTGTGATGTGATGATCAAAAGATGTTATCATTCTGTTTCACATGTTTGCAGACAGTTAGTTGTTACTCTCAGTAAGTTACAGGCAGCTTTTTTTTCCCCTTGCATGCTGAAACTTCATCTTGTTAAAGGGTGGTTTGCAAGTGAGTGCACTAAGGAAAAGAGAAAAGAAGAAGCCCTTTCTGCCTCCTCTTTCTGGCTTGTTCAGGATCATCCTCTAATTCTCCAATATGAATACTGACCCTGAGAGCAACACAGGGAAACAGAAAGAGGCAAAAATGCCTCTTTACAGCATCCACTCAAGAAATTTGGATAGACTATCCCAAGAACTTAGCGTGACACATCTCTGAGTTCTCCAGAAAACAGCAAATATTTATAAAGTGTTTGTACAATCCATTACTGTATAACCAGGGCAGTCCTCCTCCAAGACCAACATCCTGATAGACACTTTGGCTTGTGAATCATCATAAAAGAGGCCAAACCCTTTTCTTTAATCTGAAATCATCATAAATTTTCAATCTACAGGATCCTTTTTTCTGGTTTTTATGTTGTCTCTATTTCCAGGTTCCATATGGTATCTAAAATGAAAATGTCATGAGAGGCAAGTCTGGTAGTACAGCTGAGATGGCAAAGAGTGAAAGTAAATCCCAATAAAAAGGCCAGCCACATCTCAGACTGATACATAATGTTGATTAGATTTTTAGTATTTATTTTGAAAATTTCCACTTTGCATCTCAGGAAATAATTCTTGAATTTATTTCTTTAAATGGAAAAGCCATAGGATAAAATTAATTTTAAAACAAAAAAACCAATAGCAACAACAGCAACAAAAAAGATGCATTGGTAATACAATATCAAACAATTATTCTATTGGCATACCTTCATAATGGCTTCTCTATGCAAACTTTTTAGTCTTCAGGCTGTTTCCTGATTCTGTTATTTCCAGTACATTTATTTTAATAAAAGCATCTATAAACCTTTTAGACAATTCTAAAGACTGGTCCTTATTCTCATGATTTAGGATGTGCAGTTATATAGACAGCTTGCATCAGGTGCTAGTGGATGGTAAACATGGAGCATCCTCCTCTTCAAGATGCCCTGTTGGTAACCCCTGTGCAAATACTTACTCTTCTTACTCTTTATGCTACACTTCAATGCCTCTTTTTATTTCCTGCAGAAACCTTCTTTTTAAGTTTTTTGGCCAGATGAAGAACAAAGCAGAGAATTGGGTAAATTGCTTTAAATAAATGTGAACTGACCAGATCCATTACCCAGATCTTGAACAGAAAAAGAATTTGAATCCTTTTACATGTTTACATAAAAGAGTTTGCATTCTACTTTCTCATTGAATCGAGTCCTGTGATGAGTAATCTGTTAGTGCACCTATCTAGTCACAACCCAGCAATACTGCAACATTTCAGGAGGCTCTGTGGTTGCAGGATTTCTACTGGTTTCCACTCCATATGTTCTAAATTTGCAGAAATATTTTGGACATCCAGATCTTGAGATACGGACAGAGGTAATCTGAGCTATGGGCAAAATTGGCTGGTAAATTTCACACTATGGCTCGAGTCCCATCTCTAGGTCTGAGGCTTGTTTGTCATCAAACCAGAAGAGTGATAATATCATGCTAAATACACTTCATCCTCTATCTCAGCAATTTCAGTACCATAATATTTGTATAATAGCAAAATTTACATTGCTTTCTTGTCTTCTCTAAGTCTTCAAAGCACTTGTGGGATTTATTATTATCATTATTCTGCTTTGGTATTTTATCTGTCTCCCCATCTTTCTTTGTTTTGCTGAGAATGAAAAAGTGAATCAGATGCAATAAGTTTTGTTTTTGCCTTCGAAACCTATGAGATGTGCAATCACACTCACCTTTTTCAGAAGAGAACATTGCAATATTTGGCCATATGTTAAGAGGATTCTGTGACTTGCTGAACTTTAACAGAAATGTCAGCTTCCCTAATCAAAGTATGTGTCAGAGTTGCTCTTTCAAATGCTGGAGATACCATCTCAAACACTTCATTTATGGTGTCAGAATTGTGAAAAGGATTTGCTTAAGTTTGCTAAGGCCATTAGGAATCATACCCTTAATGCTGTGTTGCTGGTATTGTCCTATTTATCTCAGTAACTTTATCTCTTAGAAAAGTATCTAGATGACAAAGATATATTCTCTAAGGGTCTTTAGCCTGTTGTGCTGCATGTAAACTGCAGAGAAAGCTTGCAATAAAGTATATTAAAAGATGTGGTTTCTTGTACCCTTTACATAGGCTTTAGTCTAATATTGCTGAAGTCTGTCATGGTGAATGGAACTACTCTGTGAATAGCTGCAAAAAAGGATTAGGAGGATATCAGAGTGGAGCCTTTGCAGCTTTTTTCCCCTAGGAAGTGAACACTGGAGCTATACCAGGGTACCTTTGCATGAGGTTGTTTAGCTCTCCTGGCCAGTCCCTGGCAGTAGGAGGCTAGCAGCAGACAGAGTCCATTTTGCATGGATAAAATGCTCTGAGATGTGCTCAGGATATAAGCTCAAGAGTTTTTAAGATGGTGAATTTAAGGGCATGATGGTGTTTTCCCTTGAGTCTTTTCAATTTTTATTGAAATCAGTATGTGTGAAAGCTGCTCAGATCCTTAACAATTTCCTTTTGAATTTATGAGTTTGCATACTAAAAGCAGTTTTACATATATCTTCCTTTTAATTCACATGGGAAAGATACTCACTAAACACTTTATTTCTTTTTTTTCTCATGGGAGAGAGAGCTGCTCTACTCATCTGTACTTATGTTTTTGTTAAGTCTTTTCAAAAATGCAAGCTGAACGTAGATTTTGCACCTTTCACTCAGGAAGAAATCCAAATGAAACATGGGTGCATTTAAACCAACCACAGCACATAAATTGGATTTTAAGATTTTAATGGAAATGCAACCTTGTCCTTTGACAGAGAGTTTTCCCACTCGTGAAAAAAATAGAGCTGCTGTTTACTGAGAGCAGTTTTAAACAGAAGCATTTTCAGTCAAATCTTCACCTGCTAAAGAAGTAGGCAGGTTTCATTAAAAACAACATAAAGAAAATGTAAAATGTTTCAATACCTTGTTTTCTACACTGCTTTTCCTTTTACATGTTTGGACTGTAGATTAAAACATTTATAGAAACAAAATAAAAATAAGTCTCTGTAATAGTGATTATATCTAGGGTTTTGAACAAACTGTGACAATTGTCAGTGTTTTGCAATAGGCCACATCAAAAGGCTGTGTTTGAAATAACATTTCAGGTCTTTCATTATTAGGCCCACTTGGCCTATAACCTGATCAGGCTCCTGATAGAGGCAAAGACCTTGGTCTGTCCATAAAAGACCAAAGATCCTCCAGGGTGTTTCTATGCAGCAGTCACTGAGGTGCATGGGTGAGCCAGCTCCTGGAAGATTACTACCCAGAATATCTATTGCAGACTGCAATATTAGCCAGCACAGCCAGTTGAAGGACTCTTTGGGCACTGCAGCAGAGGTTGTGGTGTCATTGGGCTGGGTAAGTACCTGACTGGATGTGCTCCTGCGTAATCTGCTCCTGACCTTCAAAGGCACCTTCCCACTTTAGCCGAGTCTGTGATGCTGTGTTGTCTGCTCTCCTTTCCCCGGCTCTTTGAATATTTAACTGCTTCACCTAATTTCACTAAGACTAGTAATCCAATATAACCATGCAATGCTTCCTTCTACCCTTCACAGGGCAATTCCCTCTTGTCTCCATTCTTTACTGCCCTTGGCTTGCAGCAAGGAGCCCTAACAGACCTGTTTTTCCCCCCTGCCTCCCTTGAGGGTGGCACCTCTCCACCTTGCCCTGGTGGTGTGCTGAGTAAAAGCCATTTCCCAGTCTGCCATGCTGCCCATGCCAAGCACAGGGCTGTGGCAAATGGGGAACAGCTGGAGATGGCCAGCATTAGGCTGCTCTACTGCTCTTTCACAATCCTTTTCCAGATAGTGTGATGATGAATAAATTGAGACCTGGATGAATGCTCAATAGGAAGAAGGTAGAAGATACCCTCCTTCTCTCAGCAGCTTTTGCCTGGCCCTCATTTCAATTGCTGAATCCATTTAAAGTTTATCTTTGTCCTGCGGTACCCGTAAGCAAGGCTGGCAATCCCCCCAGTCCCACAGCCGCACTTTGCTGCTCTTTTCTTGGATGTGAGCCTTTCCTGTTAAAAGGATTCCATTTAATACCCTGCAAATTATCTGGGGTGGTGCAGAGCAATTTATTTTGTAAGCCTTATGCTGTGGATTGAAATTGCTTTTCCTCATCTCGGTGCGTGGCAGCGGGGAGTGCAGTCCCCTCCCTGTGCTGTGCCTGGGGCTGCATCCCAGTACTGAGCCACTGCTGCCACAGGCTCTGTCAGCACCTAAACCTGCTCCTGCCTCCTGCCAGGGGGCAGGAAGCTGCAAAAACAAGCAGATTTTACACACAAAAGCAGGCTGAATTCTTGAATGAAAACAAGGCTTTGACTTGCTTTTCACCATTGGAGGGAGAGAAAAGTTTAGACCTGCTCTTCTTACTCAGGATTTGTACCCCCAAAATGCCCAGGCTGCAGTCCCAGACATGGGGTGAGTAATTGGGGGTGCTGGCACTGACCACAGGTGCTTGCACAGACAAAATGAAGGCAGAACAAAACCCACACAGGCTGATGATAGTGGTGTTTTATCCTTCATCCTGTTTTAGAAATCAAAAAATATCAGCTTTGCAGGAAAGGAATCCCCAAACTTCCTGTTTTTCCTAAAGCAAAGCTCTCTCAGAGTAATCTCAAATTAGAAAGAGGATACAAAAGAGCCGACTCATTTGTTTGATACAGTTTAGCAAAGAACTCCATTGCAAAATGCACAACTCAACATTTTCTTTATTGACTAAATTCTTGCCAACGTACAGAGAAAAGGAAGTTTACAACTATATGAAAGAACTCTGTCCGTTCTCTCCCCTGCCTGCTTCCCTACCAGTATTTATATTTTTATGAACAACCTAAAGTCCCAGCCACCCCATAGCATAGATGTAATTCAGACAGACATTGAGAACCATCCAGCAGAATGTATTCCCACATTATTTAGCAGCATTTAGAAGACAATTTGGTATGGATATGAATAAAAGAGCATCTTCTAATACTTAAAATAAACCTGTTCTGACAGAAAACTTCATGCTTCATGGTTTAGGTCAATCTTTAATTTCTAGGGATTAAAGAGAACCTTTCAAAAGCATAGATTATGCTTCCACTTCTTTCCCTGGAGTATCTCCTACTGTCTTATGAAGATCTGCTCTTAGTCACTGCCAGAGGGAAGGCATTTCATTTGATGTCTTTGATTCCATAAGGTAGTGCTTACTTCTTGGTTATTTCTATTCAAAAATAGGCCAGAAAGGTTAAGAATGGAAGAAATAAAATAACATAAATCTTACTTTAGTAATGGAAGATCAAGGCTTGGAGACTTTGTGGCCTTTTTCAAGGGCATTCAACGAATTTGTGGCAGACCTCTTCATTGTCTTATCAATGAGAACAACCTTATTCTTGACCAGGATTTTTGTTTTTATTGAACAGCACCTTTGATTTAATTTTTATTCAGAAAGAAAATCAGAATTAAGGATGCTTTATCTATAGATTTCCAGAGTTAATCAAGTTTTATTTACAACTGGGATGCAGTAAAGTTGGCTCATTGTTACTGATATTTTTTTCCAGAACATGACTCACCATTCATGCACTTGTTTAAAAATACAAAAGTGGTGGAATCTGAGATTCATGTAATGGGCACAAGAGGTACAGAATGCTGAGGAATACAAATATGTTTGTGACTAATTCATTAGAGAAACTCCTCATGGAAGATGTCATTGATCATGATTTCCCTGTAGTGCTGTGAAAATTAGTACTGTCTGGGTAATATCTACCCTGTAAATAAAAAGAGCTCAAGAGAAATATCAGCCTTGGCCTTGCTTTTAAGAATGTGTAAATTTAGGGGGTCTGAATAGCATAACTTGCTTTGATCCTAGGTTTTTCTCAGTGTTTCTGATTTTCATGCCTAATCTGAACATAATTCCACATTATCTGGGACAAGAGTGTCTGCCTGCAGAATCATCATAGATGGGAAATAAATTCCATGCTACTCATTTTATTTAGATGAGCATATTATCACACTAATTAATATTTTTCTTTTTTAAAGTAATATTTTTAATTTTCTTTCCGCTGGCTGTCATATAATTTAAAATTCTCTTTCTTGTCTCAATTTTCTTCAGCCTGCAAAATGTAGTTATCAACTAATCTGGGAAGTCCTGCACCTACAGCTCTTTCATAACATGACATGATAGTACAATCCAAGTTCCACCAGGTACTCAGAATGGGATTTTTTTTTTATTTTAAGACCCAAGAGTAAAAATGAGCCCAGAAGAAAAATGAAAGAAGACATCTGTCTCCTTCCTTTCAATCAGAATAGTGTTTAAAGGTGAAATTGAAGTTATGACAATGTTGCAACAACTGAGCTACATAATGAATGATTAATTGACGGAACGATAAATAGTTCTAGATGGTTAATTTTAGTTTATAATAAAGGTTATTAAATTTGTATTTGAAAACAGTATAAAATTGTATTTGAAAATTGCTGTATCATTTCTGGATTCCACAGCTCTCTTCACTTAGATATCCATGGTGTGAGCATGGGAAAAGGGCTATTCAAACTTACCACCATACAAAACCAGATGGGGTTTGATAGAAGGAAAAACTCCAAGCTGAGTTAGTTTCCAGTCCTTCCAATGTTTGAGAAAGGACCATCAGTGACATCCACTGTGCACAATCTGCATGTTTGTCAGTGAAACAAAGGCAAGGAAGTACATTTACAATCCATAAATATGCATTGCACTGGACTTGAGGTTTCAGAAGCAAATTAAATTCCCTTACTGTTGTACAGAGTGGCTGCAGGCAGGTGCCATTTACTCTGCCTTACACACTCCAGGGTTACTGAAGGGTCTGTCTGGTTTGGCTGTTCTGCCACTGTTTTACTGGGGTTAAGGGCTTGCTGGTATTTTCCAAATTATATACAGGCTTTCTACTCAGAGATAATGAAATACCTGAAAAGTGATAGATGCAACAGCTTTTAGCTGCATATATCCTGAACTGTGGGTCAAACACATGGGTCGGCTAGAAGCTTGTCCCTTCTTTCTGCTTTAAACCTTACTGTAGAATGACTTGAAGAATTCTGGGGCAAAATAAACAAATCAGACTGACAGAGTGGGAGAAAAGCAGCTTAAGAGAAGCCTGTCAGCACAACCTGCTCCCTTTTCTAACCTGGCAGCAATTCCCTCTGGGTTCCTGCCGTTCTCCTATGCATTTCCCTTCCAACCCTCATTTCCCTATGGAGCTCCTTCAGCCCATCCGACTTTGAACATCTGCTGGCACTGAACTCCTGCAACTCTCAATCTGTTTCCCCTTGGCTTCCTTCTTCCTTCCAGTTAATCTTCCTTATTTTTGTCTTGGTGAGACTTCCCTCCTTCTTCTCTCTGGCTTCCTGCTGCTATCACCGATTTAATCTCGTCACACTCTGGGTGACACCAGACTGACTCTCCCTGCGAAAGTGACTCCCCACCCCCTGAGGCAGCTGCTTCTGCCTGCTTACAGGCTACCACCCAAGGGCCAGTCTTACTCTTCTCCTCCAGGCTCCCAGCATCCTCAGCATCCTCAGCCTTCCCCTATGGTTCTTCTTGTGCTCTTTTGACCCAAGATAAGCTGGAGCAAGCTTGAAAGTGGTGTGAAACCAACACAGCAGAAAACAGCCAATGGTTCACTGGAGTTCAGTGAGTTAAACTGGCAGTCTGACTTAGGATGCTGCTGGAGGAGAAGGAGGAGGAGGAGGTTTGGTTTTGTTGCCCTTTATACCTGCAGTGCATAGTGGCAGGATCACAGAGAAACCAGTGGGTGTACAGATGGGAAGGGAGGTAGGTAAAGTGAGAAAAATAAATGGATTTGAGGCAGCCAGTGAGCCTTCAAGATGTAAAGCTCTACTAAATCTGTTCCATCATGTAGGATATATTCCATAGGCTGGGAAATACTGTGATCTTGTACACACAGAGCCAGCACATTGCCTGCAAGCATGCCTTCCCACGGGAGACTAAGGTCATTCCTGCTTATTCCCACAGTTATGTTAAATCAGGCTGAATATAAGCCCAGGAGCATTATAGCAATCAAGGCTTTTGTCTGGAGGAATGAAGAGAGGTTCCCCCGCTTTCATCTGAAGGTTGTTGAGAATAATTTTGTGCTTTGTCTCATCAAAAAGACACATAAACATAAATATCCATGTTAATCACATTATAATTCAGCCCTAAAGCAGAATAACCTGAGAGGGAGGCTAAGTGATATGAGTCTACAAAGGGAACAGTCTGAGATCAGCCCATCTCTCCAAGAACAAGCATTTTAACTCCTTAGTTGGGAGAAATTCTATTAAAGTACACAAGGTCCAATGGCAGAAGAATAAAACTCAAGTTTGACTTCAAGCTCTTCCAATAACTCTCTCTGAGTAGCCTCGGATAAGCAATTTAGTTCTCTAATGTAGAACAATAATGGACACTGATACTCTGACAAGCACATCATTCTTATTCCAGCACAAACTGGAAACCTAGGGTTTGGAAAGAAAAAGCATGGCCAATAAAAATTGAAATGGAGAAAAAGATATACAGAAAATATAGAAAATATTAGAAAATATAGAAAATATTAGAAAATATAGAAAATATTAGAAAAACATATACAGAGTGGTATAAGGGGGCCTTGGGGAAGTCAAATGTACATCAGTCCCAGGGACACTTTCAGGTCTGTCTCCCCATCCATTTCCTGCCCAGAAGCACAAGTTTTAAGTAAAAAGCTAACATCTTTTCTTCCTATTTCCTCAGGTTTTGAAATATTGAAATTAGACGGAGTTATTCCTGTTTCATGCAGTGTAAATTAGAAGAATCCAGCCCTGTTAGATATCTGACCTGAAAGAAACCTGCACGTTTCCAATGAGGCACTCTGCCTTATACTCTCTATATCGTGTAATATCTTGTCGTACCAACGGGCACGGAGGCAACTTGTCAGTGACAATGACAAACACACACAGATGTATTGTTAGTGTAAAATAGTTGTACTTAATTCCCTTTCTTTCCTTGATTTTTTTGAGGAGTCTTTTGTAGTCATCTTCTTCTATTCCTGTATGTCTGCAGTTGATAAATTATTTCTGTTCTCTTTAATCCATTTTTTATTATTCTTCCATATTTTTTTTTCTGGTGTTGGTGAAAATAAATCTTTTGAAGGGCTTGGCAGTACATTTGGAAAGATGTTTTGAACAGTATAGGTGCTGCTTCTAAGAGTTAATGAATCAGAGATTAATAAAAAAGTGGTTTGAAACTTAAAAAATTCATGTATTAGTGAATTCTGCTGACCAAATTGCCATGCATTGGTTTTGACATATTCCCCACCTGAGTTTCCATGCTGTCTCTTTGTTTCTATGCTAAGAGCATGAGCTGTGTCCTAATGCACCATGGTTCTGCAGTCCCATTTTGTATGGAAAAAAGGATTCTGCAGTCAGCTCTCAGGCTTGTACTCCTCTAAATTTTGAAGATGTTGACTGATTTTGACAGAGAGGTAGATGTCTCAAAGATAACCAAGTTCTTACAAGCTTTAATAAAACAAGTCACCAGATACAGAGAGATCTAAGGAACTTGACAGAAGGAAAGGGACATTATATAAGCACATGTGGCCAGACTTCAGAGAATCCGAGCAGAAGAGACACCATATAAAGACAGAAGAGACCTTTATTCAAATCTTCTTAAAAACCAAAGTCATAGAAACGTAGAATTGTTTAGGTTGCAAAAGACCTCTTAGATTACTAAGTGCAGCTGCTGAACCAGCACTGCAAAGTCTGTCACTAAACCATCTTCTGAAGTGCCACACCCACACATTTCTTAAATACCTCCAAGGATGGTGAATCCACCAATTCCCTGGACTGCCTGTTTCAATGCCAGACTGACCTTAGCCCTTCTTAGCCCTTCTTTTTTGGCTGCTTTTTTATAGAAATATTTTTATTGTATCTTATGGCAGTAGGCAGGTTTCTAGATTGACTTTGGTCCTTTTAATTTTGTCTTTGTATAACCTCATGACATCATTGTGGCCCTCCTGAGTGACCTAACTCTTCTTCCAAAGATTCTAAACTCTCCTTTTTGCCCCCTGAATTCCAGTCAAGCTTTCTGTTCAGTCAGACCTGCATTCTTCCCTGCTGGCTTTTCTTTGTCCTCTAGGACTGTCTCCCAAGAGTCCCTGTGATCTCTGTGAACCAGGATCCTTAGCAGGCCAAGGTCTGTCCTCAGGAAGTGCACATAGCAGTTCTGCTCACTTGCCCTCCTTACTTCTCCTATGCCCAGGCCATGCTCTGACCACCACAGCACCCACCAGTTCTTCTCTGCTCACAAGCAGCAGGTGCCTCCCTGAGGCTCACTCACCAGCTGCATCAGGGTCAGTGTCTTTCACACACTACAGGAGCTTCCTAGATTGTTTCCTCCCTGCTGCATTGTAATTCCAACAGAGATGTGGTAAGCTGAGATCAAGGGCCAGTGATTATGAATCTACTGTCAGCTGCTTATAGAACATTTTGTCTGCATCTTCATCCTGGTTGGGTGGTCTGTAACAGGTTCCCACCAGGATATTCCCTGTTGGCCTTCCCTGTGACTCATACTCATAAACACTCAACTCTAGGGCCGCTATCATTTTGTTCTAGGCAATCAAAACTGTCCCAAACAAATACCATGTTATACCAGGGCTACCCCAGCACCTCTCCTTCCTTGTCTGTCCCTCCTGAAGAGTTCACAGCCAACCCTTGCAGCACTCAGTTGTGTGAGTCACCCCACCATGTTTCTGTGATGGCAACTATGTCATAACTTTCCTGCTGCACAATGTCAACCAACTGAGAAACACAAATCATAGCAAATCAGAGTTCATTAATTCTATGGCTCACCAACATAATTGTTTTCTTGTGCCAGCTCAACACATTCTCATTTTGTCTCCTTAGATGAACTTACATCTGTAGCCAGTGTATTTTTATTACTGTTTATTCTCAAAGCAGATCCTCCTGCAGCTGGACTTTTTTCCCAGGCTCCTGCTGGTTTCACCTCTACTGCATTTCTAAATATTTATCTTGCTTGCAATGAATCAAACTCTATCTCAATTTTAATAGAGTGGGAAGTCAACTGAATCAGCACTGTGTCCATGAATAGGACCTGTGGCTACATCTTTATGAGTAAATTAAGCATGCCCAGGAACAGTTGCTGGCACTGAGGCAAACTGATGCAGAACAGCCTGAATTTGTACTATTGAATTAACTCACCCTCCAGAACAGGGTGGCTGAATACAAACTGCCTATGGAGGAGGATTTCTTCTCCATGCTGTTCCTGGGAATTGCTCGGCATTCTGTTAGATGGGGGGTTTGTACCTTTGCCAAAAACATGCCAGACATCATCCTAACAATTTCATAGTATAAATAATCAAGCTCCAGTGCCTGGGAATGTCCCCCGGCCCTGCCTAATTAACTGCATGACATGAAACTCCTTCATCCTTATCTACGGGCAGTTTTCACAAGGCCATCTCTGCTCCCACTGTGCCAATTCATCTGCTCATATGAGTTGGGCATTATCCATAAGCTGAGTACATGAGCTAAGTCTCCCTAACCTGTTCAGTTTTAAAAGGGGCAAGCTCAGGCCTTTAATTTAAATGAGTTCAAATTGTTTAGACCAAAACAGAGAATATGCATGCCAGATAATCATCTCATCTGAAGGCTATAAGGGACTGGATTTCTGGTTAAAAAGGCTAAGGAAGCCAGGCAAACCAAGAAAGACATGTAAATAAAACTGATCTCACATAGTCCTGAAGCTCCAAGTACTCAGTGGAAATCCTTTTTCTCTCATAAAAGTTTAATTTTCCTGGATGTATCAGTGTAGTGATTTAAATATAAGGCCAAGAGGCTCTGAATTGTTTTCCAATGTATTGCACATCATAGTTTTTATTTTGTCTAAATCAGCAGTCTTATAGTCTTCTGGGAAACTCAGTTTGGTTTGTTGTTTTCTAACCTAAGACAAGATCGTTCGTTCGTTCGTTCGTTCGTTCGTTCGTTCGTTCCTTCCTTCCTTCCTTCCTTCCTTCCTTCCTTCCTTCCTTCCTTCCTTCCTTCCTTCCTCTGCTTCCCACATTACAAAATATATGGCTTACAAAACTAAGCCATACACTCCTTTGAAAAGCCAGTACAGAAATCACCCAACCACATGCTAATCTCAAGTGAAGAGGCTACTCATATGCTCCAAGTTATGCAAGTACTTAAGTGCTTTGTAGATCAAAGTCTGGATTTACTGATGTGTATCTGAAGATCAGAGGCTGATGCATTACTCCAGAACGCCTTGGAAATAGGTCTTATGTTTGCTCCTTCTTCTCTGTTTGCATTCCTCTGAGACTTTGGTAATGAAGAGAACTATTTATTTTCTTGCTCCTAATGTTCTCAACAGGAAAGCAGAAATCCTATTTTAGTAGTACATTATTCTGTCTCAAAAGGGAGAAGAAGAGAGAATGATGGAAATTGTTTATGAATATAATATGCTTTGGATTAAGGTATAAAGTTACTTTATTGAGGCTTGCTTTGTCAAAGTTTTTAGGGATAAAAGGAGTAGGAATGGAGGCTCATGGCATTGCATCACTTGTGCCTGGACCAAGGCTTCCATGCTACCAGGCACCTTTTTTCAGGGCCTTCCTTCTCAGTAGGCAGAACCTGTGTACTCACAAAACTCATCAAGAAAAGTCCAGCTGAGGAAAGGTTTTTTTTCTGTCACCCTTATTTTCATTCTTCACATAATGAGTTAATTAAAACAAAGTCTCATCTATAAAACAAAAAATTATTTCATAGTACCTCAAGCCCAAATCTCTCCATGAGCAGCAGCTCATAGGAAGACGTAGAACTGGCTGATCTGTGGGAAAGATGAAAGCAAAAGAACCTGCTCCCTTAGAGCCTTGCCTCTTGGTTTCCCTCAGAACTGTGAGAAATCCCCAATGAATAAACCATGGGATCAAAATTTTCCATGAGACTTTGAGCCAGAGAAAGCCTTTCTTGTAAATGTTCTGACTTTTCTCTGGGAAATCCTCTGGGGAGTCAATGGGGATGTATGCCTGGAACACTGACTATAGAAGAATGTCCCTATTTCTCCTCCAGCTACTCTGGGGGTGACATTCATTTCAGACCAGAATGCCTGTCTAGATGGATAACAGTGGTTCAACATCTTAAAAGAGCTTCATAACACTAATCTGCAAGGGATCTATTAATCTTCTTCTTCCTGCTCCTTTCCCTTCACTGGCCACTTTCATTATACACACTAAGACTCATGGGAAAAAATAATCAGTCCTTTTAAAAATAATTAGCCTGGTCCTTTGCTCTTGGCAGATGATGGCCCTCTCTGTCCTCTAGATCTTGTGTTTAGCTTGTGACTCCTCCTTGGTACAGTGACTCTTTTATCAGCCTGTCATAATGTCTGCAGTCCTTGATGGGCTCTGTGTGTGCACAGGTGCTGCATTGGAGGACAGGATGGCTCTGCCTTCAGTGGGATGCAGGCATGGCAAGGGGAGAGACCCAGGGCTTCATCCTCTAACAATCAGGCATGCTGTAGCTCTCTTGGTTAGGTCTCAGTCAGTGCAGAGGTGGGCAAGCAGCACAGATGCTCTTCATCCCTGGAGGGGACTGACCTTTCTTTCTGCTAAAATCCAGTTGGATTGCATGCTGAATTCATCCCTTAAAGCTTGCAGAATCTTTTTGCAATAAATGGGGGAAAAGTCCATTGCATCCTGATGCATGATGATAAAACTCAATCTGTGAGCCAAAATTCTGAACAAGATGGAAGTCAAAAGAGCCTCAAGGAGAAAAGCTCAAGGAGAATCAATTAGCACTTTCCAGTCATCAAAACTGAACATGCACAACTGTAGCTGTTCACCACAGCTGAATGTATTCCCACATAAGCAAATACATGGGTGGTGAAAGCAAATAGCAGCATTACCCTAAGTGCCTCATAATCAGCCTTAATTATTAAGAACAACCATTATTACTGTTATTATTGCTATTAGACCTGATACATATAACACTGGCTTCAGAAGGATTTGAATTAGGCCTAAAAGTGTCTCACAGTAATATGGCACCGGCCTATAATTTCCATCTCTGTTTTCTGATTCTTCCTTTAGTTGTGCAATGCCATAGGAAAAATATAACTATAGTGGAAGAAATTTAATTTCTCAATTTCAAACTTTTTTGATCAATCACTAAAAGAATTTTATTGTGTCAGTTTAGTTTCTCATTTCTGTAGTGTTTGCAGCAACCTATACGTAAGACCCTGACAGATCCAAACAGTTTCTATAAGAGCAAAGACCTCTTCCTAACATCATTATGCTAATTTTTTGTGAGCATAGCACCTATGGGAATTTCAGGTTGTCAGAGTTTTTCTAAAAGACATGTGTTATGCCACTGTATAATACAGACTGTTTCTGCTGCAACATTAAACCAAGGGAGAGAACAAAATTTAATCCCACTTGCAGAGCAGTTATTCAAAACTAAATAGAGCAGTCACTTTCAGTAGAGATAAGAACAAGATAAAACTCTCATTTAAACCAAATTCCTGGCCTTTTATTTCACTCTCTACCTTTCTTTTTCATCACTACACAGGCCTGATCACAGTAAATCTGGTCAGATTGTTCCCTTCCCTCTGCAGAATCATGTGGTTTTGTTACATCAGACTTTGCCAAGAGTCATTAAATGATTTTCTGTTATGGTCTGGGAAGATTTTAATTACATGTCCTAGGTCCAAATTTTTCTGTACACAGCTGCCCACACTTGCAGTGTTCCTGAAGGTAACCCAAGCTACAGGCCCACTGCTCCTCAAAAGGAATTCCAGGAGTTAAAACTCAGGCTCTTATTTACTATGCAAAATCTGTGATTACATAAAAGTTGCTGGCCTTCTGGGAGCATGGTCCAGCTCTATCTTAATGGAGATTCTATGTCAAAAAGTGTTTTACTGGGAATGCAAGTACTTTAATAAGAAAAGGATTGATTTTGCAACTGGCACAAAATTCCAATGAATGAAAATAATGCATTTGTTTCTTGTCTTAAAATTAAAGCTATCTTGCTATTCAAATGGAAGGTCCTGCCCTTCTTGAAATTTATCCTCATAGGCCTTGTGTGAAGCTTGAAATTTTGCTCTTACACAGCAAATGCAAGAGAAGGAGTAGACTATTCAGATGGATGGCTTTTTTATTGCATTTATTTAAACCAGGTTAATGTTAGCTTTTTATGTAGACAAAGAAGTGAGGGCCAGAGAGTCTTGGGAATTAGGTGGAAGGAAGAAGAAGGAAGTAGAAGCTTAGACTTTCTATCCTGCTGTCCCCAGTGTACAGCAGGACTTGAAGGTTGTTTTTGAGTTCAAGACTGAAAGTTCAGACTTTCACAGGCCTGCCTACAGCTGTGAATGCCTGGTTGGAAAAGAAACACTCAGGGCATAAACCTGAAATCAGTCCCACTCTGTCTGTGACCTGGCTATGTATTTGAAAGCACAAAAAAACGAGGAGGCAGAGCACTGAAATGAATCTTCTGAAAAATGTCTGACATTGCTGCAAATGTAGACTTCATCCCTCCAAGGTAAATGTTCCAAGTTGCACTGGTTTTAGGGATTTCATTAAGCTAATGTGTTCATAACTGTAAGGCTTGATGCTTCTGGGACAAACTCCCCAGCTGTGATGATGTTTTCTCACCCAGAAGTATCTGTAAGGAGATGTCTCTCTTCACTCTTCGTCTGTATTGTTGATGCACAACATTGCTCTTTTTTTAAGAAAGCACTTTGTTGTAGCTATTATTCTATTTCTTATTGCTTCTTTTATTAATTTACAAAATCCACTACATAGCATCAAGTGGCTTTAATTTTTTAAAAGTATAAATTAAAAAATCCCCATAAATCAAGTCACCATTCCCAACAAGTGATGCTAATAAAATCACCACTAACTTGCCACTAGCTGATGATTAAAAGAGGGACAGAATGATAATCTGTCTAAAGCAATGCAGCATCAAGAGTCATATGCACAATTTGCACTGAAGGACTCTGTTCCTTCCTGCAAATGGTATCTCATGGAGTCTAGCCAACAGGAAACCACCTGTTGGAAGAGGAATCTGTATTTCTGGCTCAGGAATGATGTTTTCAAGTTTGTCCTGCATATCAGTGTTATGAGAATGCTTTTCTTTGTTCCCCACGCTGGCACAATTACCTAAAGATACTTTGCTCCTGTTACCTGGTATAATCTGCATAGTGAGCACCCTGAGCCCAATGATAAAAGTAACTAGACTGAAACCTTCCTGAGCAAAGAGTCAGGGCCAGGTTTACCCAGTGGTGTAGAGCAGCTCCACTGAGGTAGGGAACAAATGAAAGCCAATCACTGGACAGCAACACTCATGCAGCCTCGGGGTATCCTGTGGTTGTTTCTGTTCCAGTGGTATTTACAGTCACTGTGCCAACATGCAGAGGTCTCTTATTTTCACTTTTGCTGATCTATAATGTTTGATCCAATGCTCCCTAAAGCAAATGGAAAGCTTTCTGTTGGTTTCAGTGGGGTTTGGCTCTCACAGTGCTTGTGCATATCAGAATTGTTTAACCTACATTCTGCAAACCAGAAAAAAAATCCACAGGCTGCTAGGATAATTTATCTAAGTCGTGGCCTGCCCAAACCTCCCTCTTCCCCTGGGAAAATGTTCCCTCCCCTTCATGTGATTCCCATGATTTGGGAAGAGGGCAGCCAGGAGCAGGTAGGCTGGGTGGCTACAGAGGAAGATGTGCCTGTCTGGCTTTCCACTTTTTCAAGATGTCTGGTTCCTACCTGTGTTATTCTGCTCTGCAATGTGTGCAAAGTCAGACACGTAAGCAGGAGCACATTAAAGCCAAGCATGTAGCAACAAGCACACAGTAGCCCCGTGAATAGCCTCTGCTCCATAAAACAAGTTATGTTCCCCTGTCTGCTGGAGCCACATGATCACAGTCATAGCATCACGTACCAGACCATAGAGACAGCGTGCTGGGTTAGTCTGCGGTCAGAGGGAAGGAGGTGTGTGGCTTTTGCTGCTCCTGCTCTAACCAATTTTTCATTCTTTCATAATGTAAAATTCTCCCTGGGTTGTAGCCCAAGTCTTTGAGGAGGCAAAACCACTTGCTGAATGTCATGAAGAAAGCAAGTTGCTATGCTAAAATGCTGGCAGGAGTTCAAACCCAGCCAAAAGGTTTAGAGCAGTATGAGAACACAATACACAAAAATCAAATAAGCAGGATTTTTTGTCTGCTGCAAATCGCGTGCATTGGGGAAAGTTTTCTCTATCATACAATAAAATCTCTTTTAAGAAAAGAAGAAGAAAAGTGAAAGAGCATTTTCATAAAGGGAGACCACCTGGTGCGAGCACAGTGGTGGCTGTTAGCTTTGGCAGCAGCTAAGAGAGGTCAGTGTGCAGCAGCCTGAGCTTGTTGGGAGTCTCTACTCAGTCTAATCACTGACCAAGGACATGCAGTAGGGAAATTAAGGGTTTGAATGGGTTTGTAAAGGTCTGACCTGTTTTGCTCTCTCTGGGGCAACTCTTTCTAACAAAGGTACGCTGCCTAACCCTGCAAAGCGCAGTTTACAGATACCTCCAACAAATTAGGGGTATTAGCCCAGTTAAATTAATGAAAGCAACGTTAACATGCACAGACTGCTTCTGAGGCTTGGCTAACTAGCTCAAAGCGAGCTCGCGGTTTTATGCAGCTCAGACATACTTTCACAGGGCTGCGTGGGACTTCATCACTGTCACACACTGAGCACTTCTTCTGTCTTCCAGTGCTAACACTTGCTGTCTTGTGCCAACACTAGCTAGTCCCTCTATGAAAACACTTGGTTGCACATTTTGCAGCTTCTGTAAGCCATGTTCTTGGCTTAGTCTCCAGAGGCTGCAATCCTCCCTGTCTCTCTCCTGACGTGTCAACCTCCTGTTGATTTTTACTTCTCCAGTTCCCTTCAATGCCTACTTCTTGCTTCTTTATGCCAGGGACTTGAAAAGATTCCATTTCCTTCCACTTTATGCTGTTTTCTCCCTCGACTGAGGAACATGCAGGCCCCCAATACATTCTGCTGGACTCTCCCATCTTCTCTTGCTTTTTTGGCTACATTTTCCCCAGTTATGGTTCTCATGCCCTTTCCTACCCCATATCAGAGTTTCAGTTTGACCCCAGTTCCCCTTCTTATCTTCTTGCTTGCTGGCATAGTTTTGTTCGTGTTTTAGGTCAAATGATACCTAAATCAAGCCTTGAAGGCTCGCACTTATTACAAAAGTAAGCATTTATTTGGCCCTAATTTTCTGAGAAATTTAGTTTTTTCAAATGAGTTTTCTCTTTTGAGCAGAGGTGTGATTCTAACCAGAGAGACACCAGCCAGTCCCAGGGGTTTGTCAGGGTGGGCAGCCCCACAAACTGACTCGTGAAGACAGTGGTCACATGGATGCTGAATGAGAGCATTCCTGGATGTGCAGCTATAGGCTTTGTACACCCAGAAAACACAAATTCCTTTCTGCAGCTCATCTCGTTCTGCTGTTGTCGGCAAAAAGCCCCTCGGTTCTCTCCTCTTTTTCTTCTTCTCCTGTGGAGTGTCTTGAAGGCACATCTCAAAGTTTTAGTGGTGCTTTAATGGAAATGAGATAACCAGCCCGTGTAATGGGCAGTTTCCTGGCAGATTCTCTTTTCTTAAATGTACTATCTGTGCTTAATGAGTTGAAACTCACAACTATAATTAGCAAAATGCTTAAGATACTACTCTCTGAACTTAATTGAATTTAATTTACAGTCTGAACAAATACATTTACATGTTGGAGCAAATGTTTGCCTTTATTTTAAAGTATTCATCTCTTCTTATCTTCCAGACCTTAGTGAGGCAAAAGTTCACTCATTAAGCTTTGTGGTACTAGGACATCTGACTTTAGGTGGCTTGAATACTGAATTTGTGAAACTTGATCCCTGAACATATCATAAAAGGACTTAAGCTCTTCTAATGGAAAAATGTTATCAGCTTTTAAATGTATGTGCTTAAGCCTTAAAGGAATGTTGTGTAGTATTAGCACAGCAACCTGCAAATTCACCACTAAAAAAAAGAAAGACTTAACAGTAATTAAGCTGTGGACAGTGTTTGAAAAAAATAGTGTACTTTTGCTGGATTAAAAAATTGATTTATTTCACTTTTATTTATTTACAATTAATTTCTAAGCATTTTGCTATGGAAGGCTCTGTTGCCTTCTAAATTCTGTCCATTTTACTCTGCCACCATGGGATTCTATTGAGAGAATTTTTAAAGCGATATCTATATAAAAGACAGGACAGTTTATTTTCCTATGGAATTTCCTAATATTGCAGTTAGCCAAGAACATCATGCTTTACAGATCCAAGCACCCTGAGCATAAATTCTTTGCCAACCAGAGGTCATGAAGCCAAGGGCAGAAATCAGTATGAGGAGACCAGGCATCTGACTGTCTGCAGTGTCAATCCTCAGAGCCCATTAAGGTAAATAAAGGGCCCTTCTGTTCTGCACTTGGAGAGTGAATTCAGCAGCAGTTGGGGACTTTTGCTGAAGCAACCAGAAGCCAACTATTCATCAGCATATGAGGTGTTGGAAAGCTGTAGATGGCAATATCCTGCAGTAGCAGGTGCAGGGGCTGGAGTTAGACTAAGTAGAAGAAGATGGAAGAGGTGAGAAAAACATCAGCTTGTGAGCAGCAAAACAGCTCCCAGTGCAGGCCAGTGGAGAAGCTGGCACTGAGTGGGCTCTCTGCTCTCCTCCCCATGCTCCTGTATCAATGTTTTTAGGAAGAGATTGGGAAAACAAATTAGAGAAAACTGAGGGCAAAAGCAAGATATCTATGTGGTCACAGGTGTGCAAAGGCAACTAGAAGACAAGTTTTACTCTCAGGGATTCCAGTCTCATCCTGCTTTGGCAAACAACAGAAAATTGTGGCCTAAGCTGAACAGTGAAGGTTATATTCTGATTCTGACTTTTTCTCTTACCAAAGCAGTGAAGGGAGTCCTTGAGCTTCTCCTTACAGTAAACAGGGTACAAGACTGGGCCTTATTTCTTACTGTCTCTCAGTCTTAGGAGCTAGAAAAGAGTCTCTGCCTTCTTCCTGAGTGTCATGGGTAAAAATATCAATATGCAGGTTCATGATTTCAAATTTGATAGTGGTCAGAATTGCCAAATGGGATTCATTAAACTGTCAAACCAGACACTCTACCTAGTGTTTGCCTCTGATAGTCTTAGGAGAGGTGAAAGTAAGTTATTGTGGTTTAAAGGAATATCTCTTAGAGTTTCCATGCTAAAACATGACTTGAGTCATGCTGGGTGCCACTGGACTGTCCAGGCTGGGGGCAGCAAGCACAGCACCTACAGTGGCAGCAGCACAGGGATGATTCTGGTCAGTAAAACACCAGAGCTGATTTAAAATTTCATCCAGATATGTCTGCAGGACCTGCAGCAACCTCAAAGTGTTGCCTGAGTATGCACCTGGACCAAGCCCCACCAGTAATTTAACCTGCAACATCCAGGCCCAAAGGAAAGCTGCTTTTTCCTGTGCTGGGTGAAGGTGCTGTGGTTCCTTTTGGTGTGTATGAAGTTTGTTTGTTTGTATCCCACCTGGCCCATTATTAACTTGCCTCTTTTGATCATTACCCTTGTATGAAACCCAAGTGGGAGCAGCCCACAAACTCCGGCTCCGTGGTTCGCACAGCTCACGTTGTAACGCTGTTGAGTTTTGTTGCATTAACCATCAGCCTCAGCACCTACAAAAGGGCTCATTTTGATTTGACAGCTCTTTCCAAAGAGGTGTGCATGGGAAAAGGCTGCAGTGTGTGGGGCTGGCTGTGGTATCTCCCTTTGGGAAGCCTAGTGAGCTGCTCCCTGCGCGCGCTGGCCGGGCTGGTGGGAGCCCCGCGTCCCATCCTGCAGCCGTGGTGGGGCTCAGTGGAACTGCCCTGGGCTTTGTGCAGCTCCTTAGGACTGCAAGGCTCCTGCCTGCTCACACGGCTTCCCCTGTCTGCTCTTGGTTCAAACCCAAGCCTGTCTGCAAGTTTTTCAGGCTCCCCAGCCCAGCAGAAGCCCCTGGCCCAGTGTGTCTGGTCACAAACACGCACGGCAGCCCGGGATGCCCAGGGAGGGATTTGAGTGCAAGGAGGAAGGATAGAAACCTCATACCTTCTTTTCTCTCACACCCACACACCCACTCCTGCATAAGGACGAAGCTCTGATCCCATGCCTGTGGCTACCCTGCTTCCTCTTGAATCACACCACCCACAAAGTAAGCAGGCTTTAAAACTTGGCATTAAGAAAAACAGAAGTAGATTTTCCTGCTGTTAAATTAATCTGCCAAGGCAAACCCATCCCTTATAACATGAAACTTTAACAAGCTCTTGCATTGAGATGCCCTAATTTGAACGAGGAAAAGTTTGCAGGGAACTGGGAGCTGAATTTTCACTCAGAGATAAGGCTATATACCTCTCTGCCTGCAAGCCCACGGGTATTTAAAAAAACCCACAAAACAAAACAGAACGTCTTTACATATTTAAATAAATTAAAATGAACCTGCTCTAGATGAAACATTCAACTCAATTCCTTAACTGAGTTTCTAAAGGGTGAGCTCCACTACAAAAGAAACTTATTAAAGAATAATGAAGACTGTCAAAAACCATATGCTTAAAAGCTAGTAAATAACAAAGTAAGGCTTTTAGTCATCTTGACTGGACAAGGTGAGGTCAAAAAGAAACAACAACACATCCAGCACCATGGCAATGGGCTTTTCATGCTTCTCATCTTCAGCACTTCCTTTTTCAGAAAGAAGTCTTCCTTTCCTTCAGTCAGACATTCTCTCTCTCCTGTTAATCACTGTCTTTAGCCTGACCCTCTGAAATAGAAATTCTCTTTTATGGAATATTTTACTTGAAGTGGTGTGTTTCTTTTTCTTTTTCTTTTTCTTTTTCTTTTTCTTTTTCTTTTTCTTTTTCTTTTTCTTTTTCTTTTTCTTTTTCTTTTTCTTTTTCTTTTTCTTTTTCTTTTTTTTTTTTTTTTTTGGCTGAAGGTATGTTTGCCTCCCTTGGAAGCACAAGCAACTGAATGAAAGAATAACATATTCTAAGCCGTTGTTGAAATGCTTTTTTGAACAACTTTGTGTTGGATGGATCCTGGGGCTGTCATTTACTTGACATTCATTTATACTGAATGAGTTAATAAGTCAGATGTTGTGTCATGTTAAGCATTTTTTCCTTGTTTATTTTCCCTGCATTAATAGCCATATTGCAATTGTACACAATGCCCTGAGCAAAATTTAATTCACTGGCACTGATTAACAACTGTAGAACATGTTCTGATGGGGATAGCTGTTGAAAAAACATCATTTTAAAAGCATATGCAAGCATAAAGAATGATCAGTTGACATCTAGTCTTTGCTGTGTGGGAACGAAGTAGCTGTTAATTATTTTATTTTTGTTGTTGTTGTTGTTTCCTCTTTTGTTCTTTATAAGTAGGCAAATGTTCAGTGGTGATCAGGTGCTGCTTTATCTTAAATACTGTTTGACAGCCTCGGGGTTAACAGAAATCTCAGTGCAAAATGTTCATAAACTCACCATGACAAGAGCAGAGGCTTGGAGTACTGTGCTCAGTCATGTAAGAATGAGTCTGAAATTGAGCTTAGAAGCCAATAATATCTGAACAATCAACACTGCCTATGTTACACTTTTTTAAGTAAAGGAAATCAGTCTGCATTGTGACCTTGATGTGTAAACAAGAGGTAATTAATAAAGGTATTGGTGCAATTTCATGGAACGTGAACTTCCTCCCCCAAAATCTTAGCACTGGAAATCAAAGTATACTTTAGTATTTATGATGTCCAAAGCATTAAAAAGAAAAACAAACAAAAAACCCAAACAAACCACCACCAGCAACAACTATAAAATCCTGAAGTCTTGAGTTACAGAGTCAGAATTTGATGGCTGGAGGACACTGGAGGAAGTATGAGGGAACAGAAGAAATGCTAACTCCTGAACCTGGGAATGACATAATAATGTGGTTCTGCAGCTTGTACCTTCAGTTTCAATTCTTCATTTTTTCCAATTCTTTTACTACAGCCAATCGAGTAACAAAACCATTTTATCTTTACCTTAGTATCTTATGTCTAAACTAGGAAACAGAATGTATCATTTGCCATGAGAGGCTATTATAAAACTACAAAGTTTTGTTTCAGTCTCATTCTGACACTGCTCAAGATTTTTTGGATAAGCCTCATGCATAATGTAAAAAAAAGAATATTTAACACAGGCCATCTGTAATTTCTGTGTCAGTAGTGAGCCACATAATTGTTTTGAAAATATACATCATTCATTATATATGAATAATTATATAACATAAAAATGACATTGCACAACTCATTTCAACCCAGTTTTGCCCCTAATGAGTACATGAGGTACCTATTTCCAAGACATAAAGTATATTTTAAAATAACCAATTGCATTTATTAAATGCTGCATAAAGCTGATATATTGTTGCATACTTACAGTGTCAGAAGTATTTTAACTTTGCTTTCCAGTTGTCTTACCCTAAAAGCTTGTAAAGCATCCTGCTTTGGAAAAAAGGGAGGGAAAGGGAGGGAAGGAGGGAAGGAGGGAAGGAGGGAAGGAGGGAGGGAGGGAGGGAAGGAAGGAAGGAAGGAAGGAAGGAAGGAGGGAGGGAGGGAAGGAGGGAAGGAGGGAAGGAGGGAAGGAAGGAAGGAAGGAAGGAAGGAAGGAAGGAAGGAAGGAAGGAAGGAAGGAAGGAAGGAAGGAAGGAAGGAAGGAAGGAAGGAAGGAAGGAAGGAAGGAAGGAAGGAAGGAAGGAAGGAAGGAAGGAAGGAAGGAAGGAAGGAAGGAAGGAAGGAAGGAAGGAAGGAAGGAAGGAAGGAAGGAAGGAAGGAAGGAAGGAAGGAAGGAAGGAAGGAAGGAAGGAAGGAAGGAAGGAAGGAAGGAAGGAAGGAAGGAAGGAAGGAAGGAAGGAAGGAAGGAAGGAAGGAAGGAAGGAAGGAAGGAAGGAAGGAAGGAAGGAAGGAAGGAAGGAAGGAAGGAAGGAAGGAAGGAAGGAAGGAAGGAAGGAAGGAAGGAAGGAAGGAAGGAAGGAAGGAAGGAAGGAAGGAAGGAAGGAAGGAAGGAAGGAAGGAAGGAAGGAAGGAAGGAAGGAAGGAAGGAAGGAAGGAAGGAAGGAAGGAAGGAAGGAAGGAAGGAAGGAAGGAAGGAAGGAAGGAAGGAAGGAAGGAAGGAAGGAAGGAAGGAAGGAAGGAAGGAAGGAAGGAAGGAAGGAAGGAAGGAAGGAAGGAAGGAAGGAAGGAAGGAAGGAAGGAAGGAAGGAAGGAAGGAAGGAAGGCACATGGACAAAACTTAATTTTCACTCATTCATTTCACTCATGCCATCAATGTCAAATTAGGATTCCTAAGTTTTATTGTACATAACTATCTTTTCCTGCAAATTTAAGTCCTAGAACTAATTGCTAAGCCTCACATGTAACACTGACAGGCAAGTGCAGTGATCTGTAGCATCTACTTAGTTCATGTTATTTGAAATTCAAACTATACTTGTGAAGCAGGACACCCATTTGAAGGTCTCATGAATACTTTAATCTCCTTTTTTGATAGTCTAGTGGTAGCTACCTTGCCTGCTATAATATTATTTGTCTCAAGGTTTTGCACTGAAAAGCTACTGGAAATTTATTTACATTTTGTTTGGTTTTGACCAAGATAACTTCTATTTCTAATAGGATTTATACACTTATCATGGGACCTGATCAAGATCTGGAAGTTCACCTTTAATGTGTTTTTGAGATCCTGGTTGTTTTCTTTTCAAATCAGAAAAATATCAAATGTTCCACATACAGAATTTCAAAACAATTGTCCTAAGTGAAAAATTAGAATTTTGCTTGTTTTTCATATTCTTTCATTGCATTTACTTATTTTATGGTGTCATGGTGTCGTATATCATCATTTCTTAGCGTAGTATTTTAAAAATTTGTATGAGCTGTACTTATGTTGGAACTCAAGACATCCCTCTGGCTGTCCTGGACTGCCAAGACCCCTGCCAGGGAGCTCAGAGACCCTGGCACAGAGCCCAAGACACCTGTGGTTTTGATTATGACCCATGGAGCAAATTACCAACCATGAAGATCTGCAAGCCACGACATTTTAAGTAGAATGACAGTGAATTTATCACGGGGTGAAAAAATAGATTTTTGAAGTTTTTAGAATGGAGGTTCAGGGGGCAAGATGGAGGGATTTGGGAGTGTCTGGCCTTTCTCCTTCTTCTTGGCCTCCCTCTTCTGCTGTGATGTTGGCACTTTTAGATTGGTTCAGAGTAGAAGCTCACTGTCTAACATAGGTGATAGGTATTGGAAAGTTATGGTAAATATTGTACATGTAGTTTTTATTATAAAAGATAGCACCGCCTCTGAGGTGGGCAGAGTGCCTAGGACTGTCCTGCTGAGCAGACCTCAGCAGGCCAGGAGAAAGAATTTTATAGATAAGAAACAATAAACAACCTTGAGACTGAGAACTGAAGAGCTCTGACTCCTTCTTCGACCGCCAGGCTGGGAAAAGAGACTTTCTAACGTATCTCGGGGTCACTCTGACCAGTGGGAGTCTCGAGATACTTACATTTATAATACTTCAGCATCTTTTCCAGATTAGAATCTCCTGTTTATCCTGTAGAAATGGCTGACAAAAACCCAGCCATTTATAGAAGAAGTCAAATAGTATACAAGTTTGGTAACATTTATAAGATTGGTAATATTTTCGATATCCTTCGCTACACATTTTAATATTTATAAAAGTACTGTTATTCTAGTTTATACCCTGAATAACTTGTGTGCTACATTAGAGTGTGTGTTGTAATGGAATTTAAAGTGTCACATGGTTTCATTGCAACACACATGGGTGACACTGTGTCCCTGAAAAGGTGACGTTTCAATTAGAACCAATTAATGGATGCTTATAGGTATTTTTAAAATTTTGTGAAATGAAGTCACAGAACTATAGAATTGCTAGGATTTCTCCATGATTTTTCAAAGATAATGGAGAGTAGCAGAGCAGCAACATCTACCAGCCCCCTCAGTACCTGTAGGTGCATCCCATCAAGGCCCATGGATTTAGGGGTGTGTAGTCTGCCTATCCAATCTCCAACCCCACCCTCTGTGACCAGGGGCAAGTCCTCCTTTTTCAACCTTCTCTTACCTGTTTTTCCCTGTTTTTGTCTGATGTACCATAATTCTACACTGCTGGTGTTAAAATTTATTACAGCATTAATATTTTATTTACAGCATTATTTTTTTTTGTTACAATTTTATGCAAAATTGTAAACAATTTTAAAATAAAGACAAGGGAAAATATATAGAATGCCTACTAAGCTGACAGGGAAGTTTGCATGTTGATAGAATGGCAGTAGCTGTCCAATTTGTGCTTTGTCATTCACTTAGTTCACATGTCTGCATAAGAGGCTGGATGATCTTGGCCTTTTCAATATATATCACAACTTATGATCAGCACTAAAAAGAAGCAATAAAAGGGAAATCACAGTTGGTCAAACTCTGGATCAGCTGTCTAGGCACTCAGCTTAGCAATAAGAACCAGCCGTCCATTGAAGAAGAGCCTTCCTAGAACCTCAGTCCAAAATGGAAAGAAACAGCAGGTGATTCTGAAACTGTGTTTTAGGGCTTAGGTTTGCTGGCTAAGTGCAGGAGGTCAGTGTGAGAGAGGGCTGTGAGCAGGGCTATTCCCATGGTATTTATAAATGCAGGTAGAGGAGAAAGCATTTTCATGCAAGACTCCTGCCTGAGTTTTGCAAACACAGAAACAACACTCCAACTCGATTCCAAATATGAGCCTGATGTGTCTGCACAGATAATATAGACCACAGTACCAGAAAAACATATTATCTGTAACTTGCAGAATAAAAACCATCACTTTCTATTTCTCAATATTCATTTGTTATTTCTTTCTTTTACTGCACTGCTGTAGATAATTTCTCTTGTTCTGTCTCACATTGTTCTTGGTTAGTGGCACTTGCCTGAAATTAGCTTCTAATTGGGATAAATGAACTGCATGTATTCATGGGGCCTGGGCAGTTGTTTTTGGCTTCCAGCAAAAAGCAGTGAACAAGCAAATTCTGGTGGCTGCTGACAGCTGTTTCACATAGGCTCGTGTTATCAGGGCAAACACATGTAAACGATATGAATAAATAACATGCAAATGTTTATAAATTGAGTGATTTTAACTTTATCAGATTATCCTCAAGCTAGTTTTAGACTGAATTTAGTGGCACTAAATCCTTTAGCAAGTATCACAGGGTAATGCTTCTTATCAACACAGTGAGAGTGTGGTTCCTTTTTTTTTTTTAACTTTCCACTTGATACTCATGGTGCAAGAATTTCTAGTTCAAGACAAAGCAAGGTCAGCAAGCAGTTTGTAACAGGCCTCCTGGGTGTGTGCTCACAGGGGCAGTTCACCATCCCATCCTGCCAAAAACCCACCAAACCAACACACACAGAAGTATGTTCTTATTTTCTAGCCAAAATCATTGCTGGGCTTGGCTTTCAAATGTTGGCACCTACAAAATGCAGTACAAAGAAAGATCCAATGTGAACTGTAAATCATAGTGGATGTTAAACAGTTGCTCAGTTTACCTGAATATCAAGAATGGTTTGGGAAATTGGAGACAGAATCCTCCATTCATCTTTCCTTTTTTTTTAAGTTAGAAATTCACTGCAAAGGAAGGATGCATTCAGGGTAAGTTGCCTCAGTCCCCTGTAAACAGAAATCACTGCAAGAAGCAACCAAACATATTAGGAAACAAACAAAGTCTAAGCTAATATTCTCAGTGCTTTTACCTGCTCTAAAGTATGGTGAACACTCACCCTCCTATGGGTCGTATACCACTCTGTCAATTTACTGTAAAATTGCTTTACATCACTGCAACGAATTTGTAGATTGTACAAAATTCTTTTTAGACCTGACATTTACACTGTGACACCTTCAACTGAGTTCTGCATTGGTAATGTACAGTGTTGTGGCACAGTGATGTCTCGTTTAACCAGACAGTTTACTTCACAATTTCCACTTTCTCTTTCTGATGGGATCTGGTTTTGTCCCTGTTTTATTTATGAAAAATTGCTGCTCGCCCTTTAATATGTTAAATTGTCATTTTATTGCTTCTGCTAAATATGTTTTTATCCATAATCCTATAGTGGCCAAATTTATCTGTACATTTAATGCCATTGATTCAATTACACTCTGAATGAATATTGCATATTGAACGTTACTCTTCTTTTTTTTGTGGAATATACATGGGAACTAACTAATAGGATTTTGATGTAAATCAAGAACTAAGATATTAAAAATGTGTAAATATCTTTACCTCCAAAAGTCCTTGGTGATTTCACTAAAGATGTAGTGCTTGTAGCAGAATTGACTTACAGTGAGATTCAAAGGTGAATCCAAAACATGCCTGAATTTAAATTCAAATCAATAAAACTTCCTTGAGTCCTTAGTATAAAAATATTGCATGGTCACTTGATTATTTTCTTATTAAAGGTTTTGGATCCTGATAATTGGTAGTTATTATAGTAGCTGCTTCCACTGCATATTAAAAATGTTTCATCTCAGCTAACATTTCCAGGTCTTTATTGTTATCTTATCAGAACTTTATCCTCTGAGTTTAAGAATTCACTATAAGATAGCATCTTCCTTTTAGATAAAACTACCTCTTAATTTTTTACTTGATCAACAGAATAGACTGTTCTTTCTGGATTTGAAATCAATTCAGCACAATATGTGTTCACATACTGTCTTGCCTATGACCTGGAGCCAGTTTTATTCCCTGCCTTCTATGAAATTTGGAGGACTGCAGATACCTTACTGCTTTCTTTCCCAATTTTCTCTCTTTCCACTTTAACAAAATTCTGATTACACCTGCTTTCAGAATGAGATGTTCTTTTGAGAATGTTCCTTCTAAGAGGGCTTTTTATTGCCAGAAGTACAGTTTGATGCTTAAATGGCCTTGGGAGTTAATCACTTCTTCCCTACTAGGCCTTAGATTTGGAACAAAGTAATTCTGAGAAAAATATCTGGCAGCTGAAATTATTTTATTTCATTTTCTGGCATATTGTCAAGGTACATTTACCTGTGTTAAAAGCACCAAATGAAACCCTTATAAAAATAAAATCTGTCAAAGTAAAGTTTCTTTCTTGCTGTTCCACTTCCTAAGCATTATGCACAGTTTTATGTTCATTTATGTGTTCAGAGATTAAAGAAAATGTTAGTAGTGTTCACTCCTGAAAGAAAGATTATAAATAAATGATTCCTCTCAGAATAATCTGTATTTGACAATTTTTGCTCAGGACATTCTGGTGGATATCAAGAAAATCAGATTCTGAGAGAAGACAAGCACATCCTCCAAAATGTTATTAGATAAAAAATCAGATTATTGTTTTCATTAAAGGAACTCATTCCTGGG
This sequence comes from Fringilla coelebs, assembly GCF_963513975.1. Taxonomy (NCBI): domain Eukaryota; kingdom Metazoa; phylum Chordata; class Aves; order Passeriformes; family Fringillidae; genus Fringilla; species Fringilla coelebs. Next base: position 139,250,132 of record NC_140028.1, on the reverse strand, counting down.
CCACTCTGAGGCACAGATGCTATTCCTCACGGCACCACAGTGCATAGATGAGGAGGAGATAAGTGTTCCTTTCCTGCAGAGGCAGTTTGGTGCCCAAATCCTGTTGGCACAGCCCTTGTGCCTGAAGCCCTGAGCCTGCAATGCAAGCAACAGTGGATCCTGTCTGGTGCTTCTACAGTCATTGAGAATAACAATTCTGATCAAAAGTCTGGAAAAACAAATACTCCTGAAAAGTCTGTGTGTGATGTCTACCCTTTTGTAGTCAAAATGCCATCACAGAGACACCAGAACTTTGGGTTACACTGTCACAAATATCAATGTACTTCCACATGCCCCAAAGTAGAGATTTCACTCCAGCTAAAAAGCAGCATGTAACAGAGGCAGCAGATGTTTAATGGCTGCACCATTGACAATGTGTTTAACTGTTATTAATATTTATAATTCAGTAATGATAACCATGGCTCCAAAGTGCACTAAATGCACTCTCGTTATTGCTTTAAGTTAAACCTTTGTCTCAGTTAATTGGCTGTGTGTCCCTCTCCTATGCAGCCCATATGGCAAGGCCAGGAAATAATAATATTGTTATCCAGGAAAAAATCAGTGACTGCTCTAGAGTGACTGCTTGGTCTCCAGACAATTACTGAACTGGTTTAGCCATGGTCATGTTAAACACCCATCCTTCAGCCCCAAGGAAAGAAATAATTAAAGTGCATTTAGTGAGATTCCTAGAAACAATAAGACTTGATCAAAAGCTGCTACCTGTGGCCTCAGAGGCTTACTGGGACAAAAAGCTGGCATGGCAAGTTTTGGAGAGGTATTTCAGCAGAAAATGTGAATGTAAAGCCATCAAAGTGAGAGAAGGTGTCATGGGTGTGGCCAAATAAAATTAAGGAAATATTGTTTTGTTTTGGGAATTGGTAGAAAGAAAAGCTGGGGAATTTTTTATCAGGAGAGTGGCAGTTTATAGCCAGAGAACTCCAGGAAAGATCCTGTGGTCTTTCAAAATGAAGATGGACCAAAGAACACGTCCAAGCAATTTTCCTTTTCTTTGTCCTTGAAAGAGAAGCAAGGCTGCTGGCATTTGGCTAAGGGGTCATGCCAAAAGGGTTAACAGCCATGCAACTTTGATATTATACAATGCTTTTAACTGATAGCCTAAAAATAATCAACAGATCGTGACAGCAGTACTGTACTTCGTACTTGTGGATAAGAGTTTTTTTAAATGTTTGTATATTTAGTTAGTCTGCAAGCCTTCCTTTCATATAATTAGAGAAAATGTTTCTACTCTCACACAAGATTGGATCTGACCAAAGCAAAAGAGAACCCAAACATTGGATGAGGGATTGAAATAGCAGCCTTGCTTATATCTGTATTACATACACAACATTCAGTTATATTTAGCAGGGACAGACCCTTTCACTCACCTCCTGGGGATCTCAAGAGAGGAGACTGAACTTTCTGAAGTTATCCATTACAGTTTCCTTTTCCAGCCAAAACATCCTCCTGGCCACTGGGTCACAGCACTAAGTACATTGACATTCTGTATCTAAACCATGAAGAATTGTTAGATAACTAACCATCACTTGTTTTTCTTTGAATTTTCTCCTTCAAAACAAATACTAGTAGCATTAATAATCAGTCAGTTATTAAATCTCCCTGTGCCAGACTGTATTCATAAATATATGACAACTTCATATCTAAAGACAGAAGAAATGATCAGTAATTCAGACAATATTCATATCTTAATTAAAAATAAACAAACCATTAAAAACAAAACATAAGAAGTCAAGAAGAAACCAAGGATTTAAAAACAATGTTAAAGCAGGTTGTTAGTTGAAAATGTTTCATGAAGCTCCTTAAATCTGGAACTGTTTTCTTCTGCCTCATCAAATCTCAATTCAAAACACATTCCCTGTCCCTGCTCATTTCCTCTATTCCATTTTGGTATATACCAAGAAGTCACGTCCTGTTATTGGTTGAAAAGTGCCATGTGCTAGGTTCATACAGTCTCACTTTAACCATATATTTAGATTATTGGTGGAAAATAGTAGTAGAATCTACACATTATTAAATGCAGATAAATGCACTCTTGCCATTATGTTTAACATTTTTTTACCCATGGACATCCTGATTTTTGAATGCTATGCTAATAAAATGGAGACCATAATTGCTGATATTTCTGACAGGTATTACCCATAGTTTCAAGATCTTCTGGAAGCTGCCAGGTACTCAGGGAAATGTTTAAGTCCTAAACATTACATTAATTCTGTATTTCTAATATGAAATTTCAGATGATCCAATGTTTGTTACACCCTATTTGCTATTCATCATTTGCTATTCATTATGGTTGTATTTATAAGTCTCAGTTACCTAATCAGGAAGTGCAGACAATAGTATGTGATTTGCTTGACCAGTCAAACACTTCAAATACTGAATAGATGAAACTATTTGAGAACAAAAAAATAGGCTGAAATCTGTTCATATAAAACTGTTCAGTGAATACTTACAAATAACAAATGTGTTTGTAGAAATCAGGATTGTTTCCAGAATGATTCACGAACTGCAAAACGGCCAAATTAGCAACAAACACTATTTGCAATGGATAATTCAATCAGTCATAGATTGGTTTAGCAGAATCATTGATAAGAAAATTCAGCAGAATATGTGATTCTCTTCTCCAGAAATGTTGACTGGAAAACACAATCTCTTCTCTTCAAACTTTGTCTTCCCTTTGTTAAATCTCCAGGTATTTTTTAGTCATGTTCATTGGCAATAAACTGAGCATTTGTTTAACCTGAAACCCCATGCCTGTGTAAGTACCAAAATAAAATAATCAACCAGTTTTGAAGTTTAGCTTTAGAAACCTGGCTTAACTACTTTTGGGCAGCCCCAGAAAAACTGACACACTTTCCATGTGTGCAGTTACCTGTGAGAGCCACAAGCAGAGCAGAAGCTGTTTTCTCCTGGTCTGTTCAGGCAGTCAGAGCAGGCCTATAATCATGGTCTGATGGGGTGACTGATGGCTGAGCTGAACTGCATAGTGACAAACTCAAATACAGATTTGGCAATGCTGTTTGAATAATATTCTAGCACAGGGAGCAAGATTGACATCTCCTACCTTTTACCATGTCAGGGACTATTCTACTTAATCATCTAGGTTCCCATAATTAAAAGAGGAAAAATTCATCTCTATTAAGTCACCTGGAACAGAAGAGATGACTGACAGTGGTAGGAGACCAGATGATGAGCCTTTGGAAGACACATGAAGGGGAATCAACAGGATGATGTTACAAATGCCTAGTATCCTGTGTGTCCCCTGAAAGCTTCTCTGGAAAGCTGTGGGTCTGTCCTGGGTCCTGTTCTATAACTGCACTGGTGTCCAGCATATTCTGAGTTGCATAAAATCAAACTAGGTATCATTACATGGGCAAATGGATTGGTGTTTTATGTGACAAAGGAAGCATTTTAACAATGTTTTTGACTACTACTATAACTACTCCTAAATGTCTCTTCTTGCCTGTGTTTTGGTGAGATGCTCAATAGCATGATCTAGATTTCCTTTAGTTTTTATTTAAAATCTGTAACATGTCTAAGAAATGCTAGAGATTGTACTTAGCTCTTACATATTACAACAAATAACCCATAATAATATGGAAGGATCACACAGTTTCAGAGTATGGCATGGTGAAATTTCTTCCTTTGCTTTAATGACATTTGCATTGTTGCCTCTCTATGGTTGGGCACCACCAGCTCCACAAAGCCCAGAGGAGAGGTTGGCAGAGAAGTCAGAAGGAAACGCAGTTGCAGCCTGTACAAGGTGTGTGAATGAAATGCGTGGTCTCACCCCGGTTCCCAGCTTGCTCCATGCTCTTTGGAATGTAGGAAGAACACTGGGATCCTGCCTGTCTTCCACCTGACCACAGCTTGTGGGGCAGGCAAGTTATGGGAAATACTCAGTTTATTTCTCCCTCCTCCTCTCTCACTTATTTTTCTACATGTATTTAGTGTTTCTTGTTTTCCTTACCAACTCCTTTTGACAAGCTACAATGCAATCAGCAGTAAAGCAGCCAAGCAAAGCAGGAAAAAGTGTAAAAATGAGCTGATTGATCAAATATTTCTCAATTTATTCATATAATGTGTACAGTATCTACTTCAATTTCCTCATAAACTGCTCCATCATTACTTTAATATATGGCATCAAGCTGCAAAAGCTGTAATAATTGTCCTGCTTCTTAAACTAAGGGAATGGTTTCTTCTGCTACTCACATTTTGGATACACATGATTATAAGAAAAATCTGCTGTAGATTTCAAAATGATCTCTTTAATGTGTATAACTATGTTTGTTAAGTAACAAACCCATGAAAATAGAAGGCAACAGAATGAAGTACATCAGGACAATACTGAAAAATTGTTCATTTTAACTTACAGCACTTGTCACAAGGAAATCTCAGCTTGAAATTCACATTTACATTTGTTTAATTACTGTAATCCTAGGACACGTTAATCTTCAGTCCTGGAAATGGGAATAAATTTAAGGTAAGTTAGCTCACCTACCACACTGCTTGTTTTATTGTTTTGGGTTTTGTTTAATATATCTAAAGCCTATATCTGGCTATGGAACTATCTTTTTTTCTCTCTCTTTTTTTTTTTTTTCCTATCAGGAACATGTTGCTGTTTTACAAGCCTTAAAGGAATTTTTTTTTTAGATTAATTAAAAAAGGCTTACCAGGCTTGTACTAGAAAAAAAACCAGATGGGATGACTCTGTAAGTAGAGTCATTCATTTACAACAGAGCTTGAAAGGAGTGTGGCTGCTCAAGTGCGTCAAGCTGCACAAGGAGAGCACAGTTTGGACAGCAACAGAGACTATTGCAGCTAATGAAATGTTAATGCTGGGAGTCCAGGAATGACCTCAGGTTACCAGATCCAGCAAGATGCTTTTACCCACCTCGAGTTGAAAAGTGTCACAAAGGAAAGCCTACATGTTCACTGGAGAAACTCTTTAAAATAGAAGCATCAGAATGTCTCTGAGTCACAGAGCTTTGCAGAATGCAAAGAGGTCACAGCGTGGTCATCCCCTTGAGGAAATCTGAGTAATATAAAAATTTTCTGCCCTCTGACTTAACAGCATGGGTGGCTGAGCTATTTTACCACTCAGGAAGTCTTGAACAGCAAAAATGCTGATCAGAGGACAAAAGCTGCAGTACTGTTTTCCTTCCCCATTCAGTTTCTTTCACGTTTATTTTGATATTGGGGGTTTTAAGTTGCATGAAATGATACGGCTGATTATTTTTTCCGTAGTGTTCTGGAAAGAAAATCTTATATGACTTGAAAAGAAGAAAAGTTTTTTTGCCTTTTTTTTTTTTTTTTGCTAAAAAAGAAAAAAAATGTTTATGAAGGAAACAGAAGGTAAATTAAATTTTAGAGAAAGAAAAGAAAATAAAAATGTTATAGCTCAGCCATATGTAGGAAGACATGAGTGCTCACACATATGCATTCTTTGTCAGTATAAAAATAATACCTAAATATATGCAAACAGATCAACTCACACAGACATTCCTACAGTCATACAGGAGTATTAGCACAGGCAAACATTTTTGCATTCCTTGTTAATCAAATGACCTTATATATGGAATACACTATATCATATACATTGATCTACCTAGAAATCTTTTAGTCTAGCATCATTGGTTTTTAATCATTTTCTCAGTTTATTCCTGCCAGAATATAGTGTTTGTGAGAATAATATAGAGTATTATTACTGGGTAGTTGGAGGTGGTGTATCTCCTAAAAGCACACATATTTGCCTTCCATTAGAATGCTTTTTCATCTCATCCCAAACTTATCCAAAAACTTTTTGAAGCATGAAATTTTTCATAGGGATGTTTAAGAAAGAAGTAGAAAAACTTAGAAATAATAAAATTATTAAGAACTCTTCAACAAAACACAACTCCTAACACCTATTTATCTTCTGGCTCCTGTTCACACATTCATACATGGAAAAGTGGAAAAACCTGCTGAACAGGTTTCTTGGTTGGGCTTGTTCCTATGTAGCCCTACAGGTTATATCTTGCCATTAAGATAAGATTTTCTGGGATAAGGACAATCTCTTGACTCCATATTTGTATGTCAACCAGCAGAGTGACTACTGCAAAAGCCAACAAAAGGGAAAATTCCTTCTCACAAGGCCATAGTTAGATGATGCAATACCAGCTGTTCTGACTGTTCTGACTAGGCCAACACTCCATCTTGCTGAGTATCTTCTGTCCATCAGTATCCACAGGTAAAAATCCAAGGCAAGAGCAAGAATATGTGGTCCTTTGCACATTTAGACTGCTACTATTTTCAGCTCAAGGATTCCTTATCTTGATGAGATTTTCCTATTTAGTCATTTCCAGAGGGCAATTCTTCAAGTATTTGTCCAGGCTGCCCATTGGTACCATGTAAATTTTGTGCACAATGTCCTCCAGCAAGCTCTCCCACAGGTCCATCACTCATCATGTGGAGAACCACCCTCTTTAGTTAGTCCTGAACCTGCCCCTTATGTCTCAACATGATGGCCCCAGTTCCCATTTTTGGCAAAGAAAATGCACCGACAATCTTCATGTCACCCACAACTACACCAAACCATCCTCAAGTTTCTTTTCAAGGCTGAGGATCTCCAGCCTATGAAGCTGCTGTTCATATAGAAAACATTTCTGAAAAGAAGAAAACGTGCTTGTTGCTCTTTTGTGCTCTTTTAAATCCTAATACACCCCAGAGACCATTTTATGAGTAGAGCTGGGACTGCTGTTCCTTACACGCATCACTTTACATATATCTACATTGCATTTCATCTATCATTTTACTGCCCAGTCACTCAGTCTTTGAAATACTTCACAGTCTGCCCTTGTCCTACAGGTCTGAATAACTTTGTGCCATCAGCATATTTTCTTATTTTACTGCCTACTTTCTTTTTCAGGTAATTTTTTTACATTTTCCACTGAGGCAGTGCTGGTTTAACCAGCTGGTACCTGCTGCACAACCCCAGCACAGCTGGAATAGCTGTCCATGACCTGGGCTGAGGTGACAGAGTGACCTGGATCAGGAGCATGGCCTGCAGGTTTTTATGCTGGACTATTTTTAAATGGGAAGGCAGGAATATGGCAGCTTATTCTTCCACTTCCCCAATTCTCAGGTGAATGAACAATCCTAGTCTATTTAAAGCTTTTCCCTATTTCAAATATCAACTTTAAATGCAACACTCAACCCATAAATTTTCATGGCCACTGTACATAGTGTTCCAGATGATGAATAAGACAAAGCATAGGGAAAAGAAGAACAAGTAAATGTATCCTACTTGGATTAATCACTGTCAGAAGAGACTCCAGTTAAAAAAAAAAAAAAAAGAAGAAAAATAGTAGGCCACTAACCAAACTCTGTAGAAATGTTAACCAAGAAATCTCATGGGGAAGAGGATAAAAGAAATGTGGATTGAAATTAGTATGGTTGGAGCATATCTCTAAACACTGGGCATCCTAATGTAGACACCAAAGCTCTTAATTCCAATCTCCCTTCAGCCAACAAAGATGGGTATTTTTAGGAAACAATTCACAAAATATCTTTCACATACCTACACTAGAAAGAATTTTAATGACCATATTGATTATATCACCAGTAACTATAAAGAATTTTGGAAAATTACTTCAAAAGTAGATAACTTCTTCTGTTTTGCACCCCACCTTCAGTCTGTCCACCTTGTTCATGTCTAGAAATAGTTAAAATAGTTAAATAATGCATAAGATGATAGCCCATTCATTGGAACTAAAGTTTAAACATCTTGGTTTAAACCTTTGGACAATTTCTCAGGATGATTTCCCAGGTCATCTCACTCATCCTAGGTCAACCAAGACAGACATCATGAATAATATGTGCAATTTTTTTTCACTTATCACCACTTGTCCTCTGCTCAGAACTTCTAGCATGAGCTCCAAGTTAAAAAAAAAAAAATCTACTTTCAAATGGCTGCAGCAATCTCAGTGGTAGCTGTTTACCCACAACTATTTGAGCAGTATTTGAAAACAGTGACCAAAATTGTTTAGTAACAGAGAAAAAAATATAGGCTGTTTTCTTTGGGTTTTAAAAATTTCCTTCCCTTGATCAAAATCAATAAGTAAAAGATTTAGAAATTTATGAACTACTGAAAACAAACCTACAGGATAGAAAACATTATACAAAATTAATTATAGTGATCATTGTTGCCATGATTGTGATTTACAGCACATTCCTCTGCTTGTACTAAGAAAGACATAAAACAGAATATGGAATTAGTTGGAGAGCAAAACTTTTTCTCTGTGTTTTCCTGAGTGCCAGATTTCTAAAAATTCCTTGGCTGTGATGAGTTTCCTCCTGCACTGCAATCACATTGTGGGTAGTTTTATTTCTAAATGTGAAAGGCATTAGATAGTGTGGCCAAATACAAGGCTAGCTGGCCTTCCTTAAGGCAAGCAAAGGATGCAGACTGGGATGCTGAAAACTGGGATAACCTTAAAGCTGTGGGACATCTGGCTGCCCTGTACAAGATGGAATCAAGCAGCTGCTAAAGTGTCACAGGAATGCTCCACAGAGGCACACAGGAATTATCATTCCAGATCAAACTAATGGTACCAGTACCAGATGCTTCAGAGGAAGACATAAAACTTCCATAATAGGCAATTATGCAACAACATGTTCAGAAGGGAAGTTTCTCCTTTAAGACTCAGCCATTTAGTGCATGATTTATATCCTGAAGAATGTGGATGGATTTATGTCCTGGACAAACCACAGTTACCCTAATAATTCATAAAATGGCTAATCCTTTTTTTTTTTAAATATCAACTAGATTTTTCTACATGTTGTAGCTGCGTATTATTACAAAACAAATATGAAGAAATACTGAAACTCAAGGAAGAATGCAGAGGGAAAATGCAATGATGCAAATTAGAATATGGCCAAAATGCCAGGAATAATCTCAAAAAAATACAATGCATGTGCTTTCTCTTTAACCACTGGACAGCAATAAGAGTGGTAGATGTATAGCTAACAAAGCACAGGTTGGAGCATTCAGGTGTGAGGCTGTGGGGATGAGCACTGCCAGTTCCCTGGATGAGGGCCCCTTCCCTTCCCTTCCCTTCCCTTCCCTTCCCTTCCCTTCCCTTCCCTTCCCTTCCCTTCCCTTCCCTTCCCTTCCCTTCCCTTCCCTTCCCTTCCCTTCCCTTCCCTTCCCTTCCCTTCCCTTCCCTTCCCTTCCCTTCCCTTCCCTTCCCTTCCCTTCCCTTCCCTTCCCTTCCCTTCCCTTCCCTTCCCTTCCCTTCCCTTCCCTTCCCTTCCCTTCCCTTCCCTTCCCTTCCCTTCCCTTCCCTTCCCTTCCCTTCCCTTCCCTTCCCTTCCCTTCCCTTCCCTTCCCTTCCCTTCCCTTCCCTTCCGTGTCAGAGCTGCCAACAGCCCTGCCACAAGAGAGGAGAAGCACCAACAAGGGTGCTCTCCAACCCCATTGCCTTTGCCACTAAACATAAACCAGATTCTGTGACTCTGTGTAAAATACACCCTTAAGTCTCATTCTTCTTAGAGACTGTATACTCTCACCCCGTGGCACACAGTCTGGTATTATCTTTGGGCAGCTTTAGCCCAAATTATGACCAGGCCATTGAGCTGCTTCTGAGAGCTGTTAAATGAAAGACCAAGGCAGTAGAGTTGTGTTACTGAGACAGCTTCTCTGTGGAGTGCATTAAACACCCATTGGTCGGGGCTGCTGCAGTGGACTGAGCAATTTTTTTTCTCTCTCTTAGTGTGAGCATGTATTCTAAACTATTTATGTTAAGAAAAGGCATGCCAGGATCTGAATGTTTGGGGGTATGACATGACAGGCACACATGCTACAGCTGTGTACATCCTGCTGCTGCCAGAGACTGTGTTTCATTCGGAACTACTTTAAAAAAGTAGTTTAAGTTTCATGGTAGCCCACAAAGCACACCAGCATATAAACACCTTCTCATCTGAAAGAGGAGTCGTGGTCCATGCTACCACTGTTGAGTACAAAATAGTGAAGATATAAATGGGAAATATCCTTTTAAACATAAGCAGACTGAATAGCTGTCACCCAAGTATTTCTTAGATTATAAAACTGTGAGGAATCACTGTGCTAATCTAACTGAGTCTTTCTAAAAGACATCCTGTTCTGAGTTACAGATTTCCAGAGATAGAGTTTTGCTGTAATCCTAGTTAAATTGTTCCAGAGGTTAATCATCCTCTTCATAAAACTAATGCCTCTAAATTGGAATCTTTCCAGCTTCAGCATCCATCTACCACATTTTGTTATGTCTTTGTCTGTTGAACTGAAGAACCCCTAATTATCAAATGTATTTTCTCCATGGAGATACTTATAAACTGTGATTATGTCATCTGCTAACCTTTCCTTTGATAAACTAAACAGATTGAACTCATTGAATTTGCAATCCTTGTTTTCTTGTTCTCTGACCATTCCTGTATTTGTACTCCAGATTGCTCACCTCCCCTCCCAAGTTTGCAGGCAACTACAGAAGATGGTGGACCCCAGAACTGAGCATATCAATGTTGTCACATCCACACAAAATATAAAGATATAATGGCCCAACTTGGCCTCACTAGTCCAAGCATCACAAAACCATATTTGTTCAGTAAAGATTGCCTGTTTATATTTGGAGACCTAACAGTTAGTCAGTTCTAATAAACTCAATATGTTCTGTGTTGATTTTTAGTCATTAGAGTTCCTTAAAGAAATGCTTGCTGGGTACTCAGAATGCCTGTCATAAATCCATGTATATTATATCAATGTTATTTACCTTTATTAACCCAGCTTGTAATCCCACTAGAGAGAGACATCTGGCTGGTTTGACAAGAACTATTTTCATAAACTCATGTTGATTGACATTTAATATATTATGCTCTATTGGAAGTTGTGGTATCCCAAATGTTATCATTTCATAAGGAATTATTCTATCAGCTGTTGAAAGACGAGGTTCCATCCCTCTGGAAATTCTGTGGGTCATTTTGTATTAACTTGATTCTAACTTCCATTAAACCTCTCTCAGCCTTTTGTCATATACTATAATGCAACCCCCACTGCCAAGGGGCTGCCTCACACAAGTGCAAAGAGTGGGATAAGAGTGCCAACACTTCACAACAAATTAAACTAAGCAGGTAGTCATATTTGAGCCTTAGGCTTCCAGAAAATCAATCTTCTCATGCAAGAAAAGCTCATTGATCCAGAGCCTATGCAACTGTGTTTGTTTTAAAAATAATTTAAATAAATTATGATAACGTAGGTCTGTACATAAAAGGATGCATTAAACCCAAAACACTTGGATTTACACAAAGCCTATGTCCAAATTCTAGCACTTTATTAGTAGATATGGAAAATTCCCATCATGTGTTATAAAACACTCTACTGCCAAAACTTCATAAGGGCAGCAGAAATTATAATCAATATTGAGGAGCTGAACTGCAATGGACAGAAGTGTAATAACATGAAATGTGGTCAAAATACCCAAAGTTCAGATCAAATGGGTTTGGACAGAAATGGGTAGTGGATTCTAGGGTAAAACTTCAACCTTAAAATCAAATTCAAAATAAATTGATACAAAATTACTATATAGGCATTCTGCAATCCTAAGATTAGGTCAATAAGACCATTGCACTTTAGATCACTGTAGCCCCTAGTCTTTAATTTATGCTATGTATAAATTATTTATACATATATATCGCTATGTACTATGTACTATTACTATGTACTAGACTTTATTACTAGGTAGCCAAAGCAATGGTTTTGTAAGTAATGTAAGAAGTTCTACCTACAACAATGTGGTCTTGGAGTTTTTTAAGAAATGTCAAGAAAAACATTAATTCCACACCCTTTCTCCTTGATCCCCAGGTCTGGGCACACATTCCTCCGATTGCTGTGCTGATTTCTCTCCAAAAAACTAGGCAAAGACCTGTTTCTATAATGCGTTCTTTTAAAAATCATCTGGAGAAGGAAATGCTGTTATTCCTCACCCCTGTTTTACAGAACTTCCAGGGGCTGGAGCAGTCATCTAGAGACTAGTATTGGGAGTTCAACTCCCTTCTCTGTCTAATTAATTTAAACCCTGTTATTCTAAGTACCTAAGGCACTATATTCGTTAAGAAGGGCTTTAGAGGTTTGTGAAGTGTTGTTTTTGTTCCCTCATACTGGAGTTCTTCCATTTTATGTGACCCATTTAAACAACGAAATGAAAAAGAACAATCTGACTCTAAATCCCAGAGTTTAAATTGCCCACGAGAATGTGTAAGAGTAAAACATTATAATAAATAGAAGAGTTCCCTAGATCAGCCTCTTTTACTTGGCGCTTGCTTTCTGTCTTTCTCAGTGAATGTTTAAGTTGCTCATATAAAGCAGAGGAGCTTTGGAATGGGACAATGAGGGCGCCCACTCCTTCCCCTCAGGTTAGGGGTGAAGACACATTCCAGGAGACAGGAGATGAAGGCTCAAATCCAGTTGACCTAGGGCAAAGCTGAACTTCTCTCCTGGACTGGTGCCCTGATGAAAAAAGTCACTAGCTGTATTCCTGTCTCATGGTTTTATTATTCCTAGCAGCAGATCAGCTACCAAGCTTACTCTGGAGACACTGACACTGATGGGAGAATCCATGTGAGTTATGGCAAGATTTGGGCCAGGGACAGGTCTTAGACAGTTTTGCAAGTCTCCCTAGAGTGGGAATTCAAGAGAACCAAGGAGGTTTCATCTCACCAACTTTGAAATTACTAACATGCAACATGTTTAATATAAGTTGTTTAGGATTGGTCTGTGATGTCCTGAAGAAATTTATTCTGTGAGAGAGCAAGTCATCACAGCTGTCGTATAAACAACACCTTGCAAACACACCTGGTTTGCTCCAGTGACAATAGAAGGGGGATGAGCAACTCACTCAGATTAGATGCCTCATTTTTAGTGGCTCTGTTAAGGAAAAATTAATCCTACTCTCGAAATCACAGATACACTTCAGGTTTAAGGAACAACTACTGAAAGAGTTGTGGAGCTAATTTGTAGATCTAAGTACCTGCAATCACCAATCCCATCTAACACTCCTGATAATGCTCCAATCTGTTGTGGACTGAAGCAAAATAAAATCTTGCTCTTTTTTTTTTCCACAGAAATTCAAAATCTTCCCTCTAGAATTCACCCTGCAACTCCAACAAGATAAATAAAGTGCAGCTCCTCTTTTCTGTCACACATGCCTTCCCTGTACTTTTCCCTTTGACCCTACCAGCATAATCCCAAGAAAATGTTCTTTTCAGGGCCTAACTCCACTGAAGAACTGTGCTTATTTGTGCCAAATGTAATGTACTTTACTAAGCTCCAATTCATTATCAATATCTTTGACCCAAAGCTGACCTGAAGGCATAAGATAAGGTCCAAGACTACCTGGCTAGAACCAATCAAAACTTCTTTGTATTGAAGATAGCCATGTATTAACTGAATTTTCTGAATCCTTGTGTTATCTCAGTGATCATCAGCAATGTATCTGCTCTGACTGCTGGCCACTGACTGGTAAATTGATTCCTTTCCTGCCTTGCAACAAGTGACCATAGAAAGTGACTGCACAGATGAGAGATAGCTGGAATGTCAATTCTCCAGATTTCCTACATTCTGAGAGAACCCTAGATTAATTTTTTCTTTTTTTTTTCTGGGAGAGAGGGGAATAAAACTGAAATTAACATTTTTGATTTTGTTTAAATTTCATTTTTATTTAATAAATTATTCTGACAAAGCATTCACAAATAATGTCTATTTCTTTAGTTCAGGAAATTATTTTTCTTTTCTCTAAAAATTACACAGTGCAGCCAAGGCTGTCAAAAAGGTACAATCTGGAGCAAAAAAAGACTCATGCACATAATTCACTATGTTGTAGAGGTGTGTTCTGAGATGGTAAAAAAAATATCTGAGTTGTCTACAGCAGCAATTATCATTGCTCTCAATGGTATCAAGACTGTCCAGTAAGGACCATACACACGTGGCCAGAGCTAGGGATAAAGAGAAATAAATAGGTTGGGATCAGGAGCTGGAAAAGCTTAAAGATTCTGAGGAGACCCTATGGCAACCTTCCTGTACATGAAAGGGGCCTGCAAGAAGGCTGGAGAAGGACTTTGCACAAGGCCATGCAGACATAAAACAACGAGGAATGGCTTTAAGCTGAAAGGGAGTAGAGTTAGATTAAATGTTAGAAAGAAATTCTTTACTGGGAGGGTGGTGAGAAATTTGGATATGTTGCCCAGAGAGGATGTGGACTCCCCATCCCTGGAAGTGTTCAAGGGGAGGCTGGATGGGACTGAGTAATCGGGTGTAGTGGAAGGTGCCTGTGGCAGGCGGGTGGAACTAGAAGACATTTAAATTCACTTTTGTGTTTCTTAGGATCCTTTCCAAGGCCTATAATGATACACATTAGATTGTTGCACCTGGATTAATGACGTTAACAAGTCTGACAGCTAAGCCCAAATTGCCATGTAGCATAGACTTGACTGCAAATCACAGATTTCCTGAACCAAGCACTTTTAAGAACTTTCTCTGCAAATAATCCCCATCAACATTACATTATGTTATAGCTAAAAAAATTAAAATGCAGAGCCTAAAATTAAATGTACAATGAGCAATTCAGCTGTCATTTTCTGGTTCTGATAAAATCAGATACAGCACATAGGAAATGCTTCATCTTTTTTCCACTCCCTTCTTCAATTCTAAAGGAAAGTCACGTTTTCTCATATACAGAAAAAAAGAAGGCAACTCATTTTCAAACTAAAACAAATATTTTCTTAAACTAACTCTTATTTTCCCAAATATTTTACAGGAGCAGACTTTACTGAAGAAGTTTATTCAGCTGTGCAGATTGACTTTTGAAGTGTAAAATAAACCTTTACTTAACAGATGTCAAGAATATGACTTTGTGAGATAATCACGGGTTTTGTAATAAGTTGGTGGTAGTTCTTTCTATGTGGAGTGAATGAAGTTTTGGTGCCAACTCTTTAAAAAAATGACAACATGATTATTAACAATTGACTGGAATCGGAAAAGAAAAATTAACAACAAAACTGACTGTACTTTTTTGTGTGTGTTTGGAAGGCACAAATTGCTCACTAAATGGCATGGAAGCACAACTGTCTTTAATAGGTACACTATTCCTTCATTTGGGAGCAGCAGTGGAACTGCAACCAAATGCCCAGGAAGACAACCTTTGGCCTAGTCTTGAGGCATCAGCCAAAGCTGACCTTTTCCTCAGGCCAGTCTTCCTCTACAGACCTGGATATCCTGATTCTCTGCTAATTTGATGGGATTTCCAAGCCATGACTCACCCCCCACCATGTCAAAACCAGTTCAGCGCCCCATCAGTTCACATGACTTCTATGTCTGGGGACAGAAAAGGGGATCTTCTCCATGAATAATGGCTTTTACCACCTTCCCAGAACACAGGGCTGCTCTGCTGTCAGCACAGGGAACAGCACGAGAAGGACATTCACACGCACTCTAAATATTTCCCACCGAGACAACCCCTTGCTGTGCTAAACATCAGCAGTGAAGGCTTGGAAAAGTTGACGCACCTGAGATGAGCGGCACTAAATTTCCCTGCTGGCTGAACCCATTGGTATTTGGCATAGATTCCAGCAAACTTTCCCACCCTCCAAAAATATCCCTGTGGACTGTCATGGTGCCGCCTGGTTGGCTGTGATTGTTCTGCACTGCCAGACAGAGTACATAATCTTGGGCTGGAAACAGAAATGTGGGCTTATTGCAGGATTTGGAGAAAAGTTGAGGGACGCT
This sequence comes from Fringilla coelebs, assembly GCF_963513975.1. Classification (NCBI taxonomy): domain Eukaryota; kingdom Metazoa; phylum Chordata; class Aves; order Passeriformes; family Fringillidae; genus Fringilla; species Fringilla coelebs. The sequence continues at coordinate 139,234,288 of NC_140028.1, read as the reverse complement.
TTTATCTCTGGTGGCCTGACACTGAACTTGCTTGATGGCAATCAGGAGCTGCTCTAGGCAGACCTGAGAGTGGGAGGTTTCACGGAGGCTGGGTCCCCGTTCCAGAGGAGTACTAACAAGGACATGTGTACTGGCTCTCTGCTCACTTGCTGGCCTTGTGCCTGAGAGCCAGACCTGCTTCTATATATATCAAAACTTTTGAAGTCCCTTGGGAACAGCGATCCTTTGCCAGTGAAACCATGTGCTGCTCATCCCCCTGTCAGTGCTGTATTGCCAGCTCCCAGCCCTGCCAGCTGACACACCGCTGAGGCCAGCAGTGGAGGCGATGGCCAGCCGTCCCCACCTGCCTCTTGGGTCACCCAGGGACCAGCACTCATCACCTCTCATGCTTTTTCATTAGTGTCCTTCAGACAGGTCCTTCCAGTACTGCTGCTACTCCAGCTCCCCTCTATTTTTGTCCATTTTTATTTGGGATCATCTTCTTCCTGCCAGCTCCTCACTGCTTTGTGAGGAAAATAATATATTTTTCTTTCCTTACATCTTATTCCTCTTTCCTTCTCCTTATTCCAATTTTTTCTGTTGTTTCTCAGATTCCACTTCCAAACTTCAGGTTCCTAACACTCTGCAGCCAGTTTTATAGCTACCTGCACACATTACTTTATCTTTTCTTCTATCCCATCAATACACACTTTACAGTCCTCTCCACTCTGTTGCTCCAGATTTTCCAGTCTATTTTATTCCTGGATATTCTGCACAGGAATGAGGAGCACAGAGACGAGGTAGAATTACCCAAAACCTTTGTACATTAGTACAAATGCCATTGTGAGCCTGAGGTTTGAGAGGCCACCTTTTAAAAAAAGAACCATGAATATACAGACCAAAGGTTATTTCAAAGCACTCCTTTCCTCCCTTCCTGAGTTACTGTTTTTTGTTTCTGGCAAAACCTAATAAGGAAAAAGAAAATACTTTACTCTGTGGAGGGAATTAATGCAGCAGGCCTGCAGTGGCTCTTCTGGAGCCCTCCACATCTACAGTGAAAATCCATGTAAGTCCCCTGTAAATACACACCCTCAGCATTTCTGCTAAATGCATGCTATTTACACAATAGCCCATTACAACAGCCCATCTGTCAACCCTCTTTCATGGCCACAGGTGGAAAATGAAAAATTCTTTTGAACAGAGCACTGAGGGTCTTTGGAGGAAAGCTTGTTTGCTGCTGTATAGCCAGGCCTCCCACGGAGCCAAGATCTGCAACCTTCTGGGGCTCCCAGCCGTGGCTGGCCTTTAGTCAAACAGTGCCCAGGGCAAGCCAGAATTTCATGCCTTTCCAAGACGCTAATTGATTGGGGATAAACATTAACCTAGAATTTCAGTTGTGCACTCTACTCCCAAGCATGCTGGGCAGCCAACCAGCTAACCCATGCCTCAGGCTAACCCTACTTCAAGGGTCTTTGTAGAAGACCCAGAAGGTCATGGAAGTTTCGTTCATTTTATGGTGCAGACAACTACAAAGCATCTAAAGGTTTTTATTTTTAAGAGCTTCCTTTCAATTCAGAAAATTATTGTGAAACTATGATGAAGAGAAGCAGGGCATGTGCCAAGCTCTGGAGATAGACTCCCTGGTTCACAGATCAGAGCAATGAAGCAGCACCTTAGCCCAGGCTGCAAACTGAAATCAAGCAATTATTTAGATCACATATGCACTTACAGTGACAGATAATCTACCCGTTCCCTGAACTCTGAGAGACATCTTGCCCTTCCAAAAATGTCGTCACAGGTTCTCAGCAGATCTGGCAAAGAGTAAGAGCAGTTTAAATACCACTGGCTGCAGTCCAACTCAGACTGTATAAGCCCTGGGCTCTCACCCCATCTGACAGTGTGGGAATAAAGTTTCTAGGAGGCGGCTAGAAATCAAAGGAAGAATGACAGAGATTTTTGTGACACTCCAAAACTATTTGCTGAGAGCTGTCAGGTTGTTAGTCTCCCTATTTTGTTTCCATAATGATTCGATTGCTCAATTAAAAAAAGAAAAAACCCACATTGACACACAACACAGGATTAAAAAGTCAGCAGCAAGAGACTGTCTTTAAAGGCAGGTTGCAACTTGCCATGGCCATAGGGATTGTAGCCATATTTGTTGTATTGTTTTTCCAACTATTTTTCTTTTTTTTTTCCTCATTCTAACTAGAGTCACAGAATGACTAAAGTTGGAAAAGACCTCCAAGATCATTGATTCCAAATATTAAGCCAGCACCATTGTATTCACCAATAAACCATGACCCCAGGTGCCACACCCACGTGACTTTTGAACACTTCCACCACTTCTCTAGGCAGTCTGTTTCAGTGCCTGCCCAACCTTTCAAACAATATTTATTTCCTAATATCCAACCTAAATCTTCCCTGGCACAATGTGAAGTCCTTGTCTCTTGTCCTGTCACTTATTACTCGGGAGAAGAGACAAAGTCCCACTTAACTATCACCTCTTTTCAGGTCGTAGTAGAATCTCAGGTACAATCTCCTCAGGTAGGTGTAGAATCATCTAAAAGTTTGTTCATAATTCTGTATCATCCTTGCTCATCCCTGTTTCTTTTCATTTTTCTTTTTTTTTAATATGAAATTATTCTTTCTGAGTCTTCTACCCCAGTTTCATCCTATTAGAACATGAAACCAGTCACACTCAAAGTAAACTTTTGAACCTGAAGTGTTTGAGTTAGGTTAAAATTAGGTAAAACCATCTGTACACCAAAGGTCCTCCTTATGCTGAAAGAAGAAATAGGAAGAAAAGACATGGAGAAAGTGGTGCAGATAAACCTTTCATTCTCTGCAGCATCACCAGCTGAGGTCACCTCCACACCTGCCAGCAATACTACACCTTTGGCTGTTGCCCAATTCCACTGTAAGCAAAAGAACCCTGATACTGACACCCTAGCTCAGGTGCTAGAGGCAGAAGAACTACATTTGCTTAGCACAGGATCCTGATAAAATAACTCTCCCCCTTAGCATGGCTAATTATCAAAGACACAGCATTACCCTGAAAGCAGATGAGAAAGCAGCTTAGGAGTATCTATAGTGTTCTGTATGGTTCAATATAGATATGTCAAATTCAAGCTACTGTTCAGTACAATCCTTCCTGTGAATGCTACTCCCACAAATGTCAGTCAGAATCATATTTCTGAAAAAAAGCACCCAATGACAGCAACTGTGAAGTGTTTGGGAGTCTTCTGCCTTCCAACTTCTAAGATGTACTTAAGATGTATAGCTGTCAAAAATAGAAGTATTTCCATTATTCTTTGTCCTCTCTATCCTTTATCTCACAACTAGGCATATTTATTCCTACTGATAGTTAAGTTTTCTGCCTGGGGTGTGTAAATACAAAATACTGGTTACAAAATGCTAGGTAGGATTACATTGACCATTAGACAACAGAAATTTGATGAAAATGTGCAATCCTATAATATTAATTTTCATCAACATAATTGGCCCATCACAGTCCTAAGTGGCTTGTCAGTTGTTCATTTTGAACTCCAGGACTGTTGAGATCTGAGCAGTTGAAGAGAAAATCTGTCCCAGTAATACCTTTTAGGGGAAATAACATCAGATTAATGTGCTTATCACATTGGGGTTTTTTGTTACCCTCTGTAACATCTTTCAGATTAATAATTATAGCTCATGGAAAATATGTCCTGGCTATTTCATTTCATCTTGACTATGGATCATTCTAACTATACATACAATTTTGCCTGGGTGCTGGTCAGAGCAGGCTGATGAGCCATGGTATAGAATGCTGCAATTCTTTTATTTTGGGTCTGCCTGCCTTGTTTGCAGCTGATGGCTAAATTTCTCTCTTTTACAATTGCTGAAATAGCCTTGAAATGGGAACTGCCTGTAATTGATGCAGTGATGTCTACCAGCATTTGCAGAATCCAAGTGACAAGCTCCAAACACTAACCACATCTGGAGAAGCATGTCCAGTTCTGTTTATCCCTGCTCCAAAAAAGACACATTACACTTTGGTGCAGGCCAGGAAAATTGCACCCAGTTTTGCATGGAGAATGGGTTTCATTTTAGGAGAGACTGAGAACAAGACAAAGTGAGAAGATAGAGATGGACTTAAGCTCCCCTTAGGGTACAATAATCAGATCACAGCCCTCCACTTCCATACCACAGCTGGACCAGATCTGTCCTATTCAGAGCATGGCAAGGGTGGTTTTATTTGTATTAACCCACAGATGCACGTGGCCCATTTAGCCTAGGAAAGCCAAGGTGTGTTAACATCAGTGTTTGGATGTGACAAAAGCTCATCTGGTGAGCTCCTGCCACTAATGGAAGCTCAACAGGAGATTCCTCATGAGGCAAAGTAGTGGGGCAGGCACAGATCTCTTCTCACTGATGACCAGTGACCGCACCCATGGGAATAGCATGAAGTTGTATCAGGAGGTTTACCTTAGATATTAGAAATAAGAGACCCCATGCTGAGCCTTACTGCCCAGCAGGAATGCTTCAAAGACTCTTTGTTTAAAATTAGCTCAAGCATTTTCACAACATTCTAAGTTAATAAGAGTGATTGCCAGGAAGAAATTAAGGATAGCCATTAAAATCATAGCGTTATAGATTATCTTTCACCAGACCAAAAAAGGATAAGGAATTTTTAAAAAGATTTTAAATTTATGGAAAGGATTGCACAATCTGACTGCTTGTGTTCATCAGGGGATGAAGAAGGCTTTGTAGATTTTACAAACTGATTCCCAGGGGGCCATATCCTTTGTGACTTGTCAAAAGGTACATCAGCTCTGGCACTTCTGTAACCACTGAAGTGCACACAGTCTAGCTGCTATCTACGCTTAGCAAGAAAATCAGTGTTAGAGCCCGAGACTCTCAGCCATAACAGATCTTTACTTCTCCCAGGTACATGCCCTGGGCTGTTGCAAAAGAGAAGGACACCTGCTGCTGTGACAAGTACCTGTCAGAGACCCACTCAGAAGAAACGTGCTCTTGAATTTCCTAAGGCTAAAGCGGCAGAAATTTGATTCGGGCCATTCACTGTTTCCCTTAAAAACTTTGTTAGATTAAACTTGCTATATAGGGAATTTTGATGAAAGAATCAAGCACACAGATGTGTCTGAACCGTCAGTTCCTCAGCAGCAATGGAAAAACCTCTGAGGTATGCAGAAGACATGCGGTTTTGTGATTAGTGAGCAGGACAGAGAGGTCAGGAACTCTGGGCTTCTCATCTCTCTCACTGTCTTCCTCTGTGTCCTTGGGAATGTCACTGAAACTTCTGTGCCTCAGAACCCACATGTCTGAAATGGAGATCATGAAACCTATCTGCTCATTATGATCTGATCATATTTGTAAAGTCACCTCACATCCTCAAATAGTAGGATTTTATGGGTCCTAAGAACCGTTAGTATGGGCTGAAAGACACGCAAAGTAAATAGCTAGAGTTGCACTATAGGAGTTATTTAAGGAAACAGTGGGTGTAAGCCTAATATAAGTCATGTTCAAGAAACACACTTTCTTTGTTTCATTATTCATTTCCCTCTTGGCATTCAAAATATTTAGAAATGAATAATTTTTAACATTTGTGGTGGTTTTTTTCTGTGCCTGAGGATGCAGTAGTTCATGAAACAAGTAGTTCTTGGACAAGTTTTAAATAAGCAAAGTAAAAATCCACAAACTTTGGAAATTTGAACACAAATTAATATATTCTTTAAGGGGTTGGTTTTTTTTAATATTTACTCACTGGCTGTACTTGGGATGAAATTAAAATAACATGACAACTTGTTTTCCAAGAAATGAGGAACTCCAAAAAAATATCAGTATGATTGTTACCTAATTCTGTACAGTTTTTTAAGTGGTGTTTTTTAGAATGACCTTCTTAAAGTAAATGACACTAAAGCATGTATCAAGAACAATCTTAGAGAGTTACATCAAGCACCATGTGTTGGTTCTGCCTGCTGTGTCTGCCCATCTCTTTTAGTGCCACAGCTGTTTAGTGCTTGTTCATAATCAGAATGTCTCTCCAATTCCAACAAGAAGCACTGAATCAAGTATCATATTCAGAATTATCTTAAAAGTGTAGCAGCAGTCACCAAACTCTTTTCTTGCTACCTGGGTTTATTGTACGTGTTTGAAGGTCAAAGGCTGGCTTGAGGTCAAATGGTGGTTGTTCAGGTCCAGCCTGGAGTAGATATGGAGTAAAGATCTGAGACTGGAATCAAGATGTAGCTGGTTCCAGGACTAGTATTTACAGGCCTGTAAAAAAACTCCAGGTAAATTTTAGTATCACAGATATATGACCAGTACAAGCAGTGATATGAGGAGAATGTCCCACTGTATGCACTGCTGTGGCCTCACCTTGACCACTCTGTGCAGTTTTGAGCACCAAAAGATGACAGATTTAAGGCTGTTAGAGACCATCCAGAACAGGGCTACGAGGATGGTGAAGGGCCTTGAGGGGGAGCCACAGGAGGAGCAGCTGAGGTCACCAAGACAGACCAACACAGACGCCTGGCCCTCCCCTGGACACAGAGACATTGACCACAATGCTCTGGCTGTGTCCATCCAACAATTCCTTATCCACCAAATCATCCACCCTCCATATCCTTGTTTCTCCAAGTCAACAGCATTAGAGGTATTAAAAAGGCCTTATTTTTTAACTTAAGTAGTTCTACTACTCTATGATTTCTCTGATCAAGTTCACAAGAGTGTTCAGAAGAATGGTTTTGCCAGACTAACAGAAAGACCAGAGGGAGGTAGTGATGAGCAGCAGATTTAAAAGGATATTGGGACTTCTTAGTGACAGCTCTCACTTGTGTCACTGCAAAAATGCAGCCTATGTCTGCAGAAGAAGAAAAGCGTTGTTTTTATGAATGTGTAGTTTATGTGACTGTATGCCTACAAGATGCATCTTTTATTTGTATTTTAATTGCATGGTTTGTAACTACGGGGGAAATCAGCAATGAGGTCCTATCAATAGAATGACTTACAGTTTTAATGTGATTTTCATAAGGGCTTTGCTTTTTTCTTAAAATAAATTGGAAGGAAAATAGACTTCTTTCGCATTTTTTAAATCAAAGGAGGTCTCAGTTGTATTGGCCTGGTAGAAATCTCATATGCAAGACAAAGTCAATTATGCCTTTAAGATGTCCTTGTGGAAACTCAGCTAATTCTTTACAGCACCTGATTTTGATCCAGAAAACATGTTCCTTCTGGTTTGAATTCAACCCAAAGCTAAACCACAGGGAAAGCTGAGGTCCAGAACTTGGAATAAAATACCACTAAAAGGGCACAAGTGCCATTGTTGAGGAATTTCTTCTACAAGTCACATTTGGTTACATCTCAGTAAAATGCCAGATCAAACGCCTGCCAGTTACTGTGCAAGTTAGATTCAAAACAGTATTCTGGTTACTTTGAGGTAGGGTCAAACAAGGACAAGTTAGGGAAGATTGGAGAGGGCAGGCAAGGGTCACACAATGAGAGCAACACACACAGCTCCCAAAATGTACACAGCAAACAGACCCCTTCCAGCTCTCTGTTCTGTGAGCCAGGTGCTGGGCAGGCCCAGCAGGACAGACAAACCTTCCATCATCTCTGCTCAGGACAGAGGTGGGAGCTGTCACAAGGAAGGCTGAATTTCACAGCTGAGCCCTGCACCACAGCATGTGGCTGAGCACTCACAAGACCTGAAGCTCTGTTACTCATTCAGTGGTAAGGAAATCCTGCAGAGCTCTGTGTTAGAGTCATTGCCTCATTTATGTATCTGCAAAATGGGCACTGAGAAGTGCCCAAAGTGAGGCAGCCCAGCTGAAACAGAGTCAAGGAAGTATTCAGGGAGAAGTAATGTTTTTTCAGAAAAAGGGGAAACTCTGTACTTCCCCGCTTGCCATGAGGCTATGAAATGAATGGGTCTACCTCAGTCACAGCTCAAGATATCCCTTGAGCAGCCTTCTCTGGCTCCCAATGTCTATTCCTTCATTTTACAGAGACATTTGATATTGTTGGTGTCCATGCCAATGTATTTTCCTCATTTTGTTTGTGATATTTATGAAATTGCTTCACGAGATTTTAGTGTATTTAGTCAGGATTTATGAGAGGGCTCTAAAGCAGAAAACCTGCTGCTGAATATCTATCCTCAGTCACACTTTGATAACCAGCCACTTAGAAGGTTAAAATATAACTTCTGTGACATGGGTTTCCTCTCACTTTACTACAAAAAGAGTTTGCAGACAGGGCAGTATCACAACTGAGCCCTTCTTCCTGTTTGTCTGTCCTATGCCTTCATAAATCTCTGCTTGTGGCATCATAATCTGTTGCTGTGGGAATCCTGCTGGTATCACAAACAGGGGATTACGACCTCAAAGTAGGAGCAAACAGAAAAAAGAGACTGGTACCGTGAGAAACAAAACATCCTCAGGGAAGATGAATAGATCATTCTCCCAGACCTTTCAAGATCAGGCTTGTCCTGGAAACCTGAGATTGGATTCCAGATTGCTGTGTCTTAGTAACCTCATCTTCAGTGTCAAGAACTTACCAAAGACTCCCTTCACATCTGCCCCATCCCTGTAACACCCCCAACCCCACAAAAACAAGCAAGCAAACAAACAAGCAAAGAAAAACAAAACAAAAAACAAAACAAAAAACAAACAAACAAAAAAAATCCCCAAAGGTCAGGTAGGGATGCAAAGCTTTTTAGAACAAATTCTTAGGCAAAACACAGAAAAATATATTTTTTGTAATGAATGTAAAAACACGTTCCTACCAGACAAGATAAACTAGCCAGAATCCAATGTATAAAATGACTTTAAAAGAAGGAAGTTCAATTCAACCTCTAACATCTGCCTATTTTATAAATTTATCTTTTTATTTCATCTTAGAAGAATGCACCACAAGGTTTTTCCTGGCCATATTACTGTTGACACCTATCTGAAGGGTCCCCTGTGGGAATTGCTGGGGGGCACTTCCATCTGAGGAGTTCAGAGACGCAGTGGGTCACAGGCAGCTGTCAGTGGTACCCCACAGTTACAGCTGCTTCAGTAGGAGGGAGGAGGAGAGCCCCCCAAAATGCTTGGTGTGTTCATGCTATGGCTGACTGAGACCCCTGAGAGTCACTGCAGCTTTGGAGCTGATGCCAGGGCTCACAGGAGTACTGCAGCTAGAAAAGGAGAAAGGCTTTGATGCTCCTCTTCATAATTTCCACACAGGGCTCTTCCAATATTTATCCTTTATTGCTAATCTATTCGAATAGAATTTGAAGGAAATGCAAGATCAGTAAAGGCATATGCAAATATAACTTTTTCTTGTAGGTCATTGCCATAGAAACTATTGCTACAGGATCTAGAGAGACATGGCCAGATCATAAGGCCACAGAAATGAGGGTCTCAGGCTCTCGGGTCCAGTAACATTAATTCTTGTGAAGCTTTACTCCATTTTTTAGGCAAATTATTTATGTTTTTTCCTTCATTTTTCCACCTGCTATATAGGAATAGAAATTGCAATTTATCTCACTGGAGTGAGAAGTTTTCAATGAGATATAACATCTCTTCTAGACTCAGGCCTACAGTCCTTGCATGCCCACAGCCTAAGGACCTTTCCCAGCTTGTGTCTTACAGCAATAACCAAGTGTCATCCAGCAGACTGACTCTTCACCAAGTGATGGATCTGTGTCAAATCAGTCCACAAACCCTCAGTGCTATCCTACACCTAGTGCAACGCCTCTGCGCCAGGGCAGCACGTGGGAGCAGCAGGGGAGTCCCTGGGGTTGCTCTTGCAGTCCTCCAGGCACAGATTAGCCTGTTTAGTAAAATTTAAAAATTATTCCTTCAAATAAACCACTCTAGCTGAGGATGTTGTTTCTCAGTGAACAACCTTAGACTGCCCTGCAGCCTAAAGCAGTCTTTGCCCCATGCTTCCTGCCTTATGTTCTTGAAGAATCTCTTGTGCTGGCAGTGGCAATTGCAGAGCCTCCCAACACAGAAAACTGATCTCTTTTTTCCCTGTAAGTTTTTCAGACAAATCAGCTTATTCATATGGCTGATGATATGACAGCTAGTCCTGAGGGAAGGGACTGTGTGGTCAGAGCTCAGGGAAGAGCTGAACTGCTGCATTTGGCAGGAGCCCACATTCCGACTGTTGAGGAAATGGTTCCCTCACCGACTTATTTTGTCACAATTCTCTTGCTTCTTTTACCTCATTCCTATGAGCCCCATTAGCCTATAAGCCTCAGTCCTCTGTGTGGGTATTGAAGGGCTCCACTTTGTTCCATTTCTGTTGCTTCCCAAATTTTCCTGGGCAGGTGAACATCCAGGTAGAGTGGAAGCCTGTATTAGATTTTAAAGGAGTACTGGAGTGGAGGGTACTTGGGGAGGCTGAAATAGTTGTTGAAAGCTATTTGCTGGCTGGTTTCTAGGAGACAGCATGACTCATTGCATCTTTCCTTGTAGTCTGTGCCTCTCAACCATTTATCAAGTAACACACTTGATCAAGACTGATAAAAAATCTTTGAGAAAAATTATAGAGAGCTGCAGTATAGAATGGGAACATTTAAGTGTGGAAATAAAATGATTGCTGAAGATAAGGTCTGTTCCTCTAGCAGTGAAGAATGTAGACTCACATTCATCCCAAGGGATTTATTGGTGGAACTCCCACTAGTGCAAGTGGGATGCATGCATAAATCCCTTTGTATCTTGACAATTTTCCCCTGACTATACTTTGACCAAACTTCACAGTCAGCAGTCTTTCTGCGTTTGGGGGCGTGTGTGTTTGTTAAAATTATAATTGCCATTATTCTGTTCAGCACTGCCTAAATATATCAAAGCTAGAAAAGATTCTTAATTTTTGTTGAAAAGCATAATTTACACCATTTATATGAACAATAAATAACAGTTGTTGCAATAATAACAGTAATGGTCCAGAACATGATTTTAGAATCACGAAAAAAAACAAATGTGGTGCAATAATCATAAATAAGTAATAGCTGGCAATTAACACATTGCATTTCAAGCTCTGAAAGGAAAAATGACACTAGGGTGATAAGGCTGTTTTCTGCAGCTCATTTAGAATAAAGGTGTAAATGGCATACATGACATTTCATCATTGAATATGCCCAGAGATTAGAATGTAGGAAGGAAGGCAAAGCCATCATATGTAGGTTACTCAGGAAAGTTCAGCTACTGCTGTATTTGGTCTTATAAAAACAGTCCTCTGAATGCCTTTTCTGTCAAGTAGAAATATGTTATCAAACATTTGATTCATCAAATGTTATCTATACTATACAAGAAAAGTATTCTAAACTCTGGCAAAGCCCAGGAAGCAGAAAATGAAGTAGAAAAGAACAATTTTGCTGTACATCCAGGAAACAAATCAATAACAATGACCACTGAAAATGACAAAATTCCTTTTTATGAAAATATGGGGCTTCCATTTTGACGTTGATGATGTAAAAGGCGCCGTTCATGTTGAAGTTTAAACCACAAAGCTGAAGAAATCAGGTGACATTTTCCACAGTGTGTACCTGCTTTAGACCTGCAAACCTAGTTTTAAATGGTTTAGATGCCTATTAAAGACATGTTCAGGATGGAGATGCTAAAAGTCATGGATGTGAACCAGTGAGTGCAATTTCAGAGCAAATGGATCTTCTCCTGGACCCAGGTGGGATCCTTGCAAGGGGGAGTTTGTACGAAGGAAAGAATGAAGCCAAAGCTCTGGCTGTGGATAACGCCTCTGGCAGCCTGCTGCACCTCGAGCGCATGGGCAGCTGCTCTGTTTGTGCACCAGGGCCTGACACTGCTAAACAAACTGGAACTGGAGACAGCTTCCTCCTGACCACGGGCTCCTCTGGGCTGCAGACAGACAGCTGGCTCTGAAAAGGAGCAGCCACCCACGCAGGGCAGCCTGGCAGAGAGCTGAGAGCACCAGCAGCCTGGTCCTGCCCAGGCCATCCGCACTTGGACCTGTCACCAGTGACTCACAGGGAAGCTTGGCATTCTTCCCCAATGTGTTTTTGATTTGCTAGAAAGGCTGGGGAGTCAAATGTTTTATCCAGCTCAAAATTTTAGTTTTGTTTCAGTAGGATTTCTGCATGCACAAGGGTACACTAAAGTGGCTTCAAAATATATATTCCATTAACAAGAAAAAATTAGTATTCTGATTAACCACACAGCCTTGCCTCCTAAATGCCTCTGCCATTTTACTGGAAAGTCTACATTTGCCTTGGATATTTCAAGTTTGAATTACTTAAAAATAATACATAATCCTTTTTTATGGCTGTACCTTAAATTCCTGTGCATCTCTATCAAGACTATTATTTGCTACAGAAAAAAATACATGGAAGTGGGGAAAAAAAATGCTGGCATCCAAGTGATCTGTTCTCCACCAGCATGTGGGAGAAACAGGTTCTCTTCCAACCCTCTTGTTCCCCAGGCTGTCATGGGCACCGAGTGCTGCAGAGATAGCAGCAGCAGCTTCTCCAGCTGATTAACCAGAGACAGTGACAGACTTTAGCAGGAGTGCTACCCAGCACTCCAGAGCCAAAGGAATAGTTGCCTCAAAATAGAAGCAGATGGATCTACGCAAAACGATGGGACTTTGGAATTCAAAAAAGTGTGTTAGTGGCGAGGGAAGGAGGGAATTGTGTATCTCATTCTAAAAGGAATATGTACACTCTGTCTCTTACTATCTTTTCCAGCAAGAAGATAAGGAGGTCAGGCTGTACTGAAATACAATGGGCTGTGTGGTAAACTGTGGTTTTGAAATACGCTGAAACCTTTAATAGTAACAATAGAAGATGTTTACAAAAATACCATGTATAGATAATTTATACAGGGCTAATTATCCCGATAATAATTATAAGCAGAAACAAACTTGGGTTTGGTTTTTTTTTTCACATATTGGACAAGTCAAGTGAACTATGTGGAAAGTAGAGAAATGTCCTATTTTACAATTAAGCTCCCAGTATGGAGCTGAATTTGTAATTTGTCATTGGGATTTCCTGAGTCTGAAAGACATTTGCTGGTGTAAGGATCAAACTCCAACATCAGTAGGCCTGAGTCTCCAGCAGTTTTTTACAGCAGGGTAACTTCTTAGTGAAATTACTCTAGATCTGTACTCTGATAAGTGAAAATAGAATTATCCTCAAAGGATAACTTCCTGTCATATTGATCTGATTCCAATACAGCAAATCTGCATCCTAAGTGCATGTTGCAGGGCTTGAGGATTGCTTTATACTCCTCTGAGAGGAAGTCACTCACTATATCACAGACATGCCATAGTGTCCTTCAAAGTACTGAAAATTACACTTACTCCAGGATTCAGCTCATCTTTGGCTACAGACTTCTAAAGATTCCCTCTGAATTAGAAAATGACATGGGATTGAACCCATTCTCCAATCTCTGCACTTCCCTTTTTTTTGCATCCCCATGATTAAGCTCTCTCAGCCTGTCCAGCAGCCTGACCGCATTTAACAGGCTCATTGAGGATGTGTCAGGCCCATGCTGAGCCCCAAACTGTGTGTGGGCACTGTCTGGGAGAGTGCTGGGCTGCTGCTGACGCTGCTCACAATTTGACCATATGGATGGTCATGCACTGGTGCACAGGGCTGTGCAATTGCCTGGCTCAGTTGAGTAGTGTAAAAATGATCTTAGTGTCTAAGCCTATCTGCTGCCTTGTAAATGCCCTTCTTAGAAAAACTGACACCTAGACATGCCCATTTCTCCTCACTGAGTTTGGAAAAAATCTAAAGTGACTCATTCAGATCTAGGCTTTGACTATCTCAAGCCTAAAGTGAAGTGTCTGCTAACCAGAGTGTTTCAGGGACACCAGGTACGTTAATCAATGAAGAAAGAAAAAAGTTAATTTCTTACTGCATGTGCCTGAATTTAGTATCTGGTAAAGCTGAATCTCCGAGTAAAGAAATAAAGAGTGAAAATAAGGCAGTCTCTGACACACGTAGATCAATGCAGAAGCAAGCACTCACTGAGACAGGCCAGATGCTGACACCATGCTTTTCTCCTGTCTGCTCTGTAAGCAGTAAAAACAGTAATAGACATTGTATCATTTTAAATTGCCTCATCGAATGTAATGCTGATTTTAGACTGTTTTGAACCTCCTAGCTACCAAGGAGCAGAGAATATTTACTCTCATCTTAAAAGATTTTACCTGGCGAGACAGAGCAAACAGCAGTCAATACCATTAGGGTGAGCAAGACCCTTCTGCACTCCCAGCAATTCTTCAGGGCACAGTCCCCGCAGAGCCCTGAGGGATCTCAGACTAAAGTGGAAAAGCAGAGTAATGGGCATGTCAGCACAGCGTGATTCATCATCAGTCAAGTTAGTTCGGGGGACAGACGGACACTTACCCTAACGAAAGGAGAGTAAGCTCCCACTTACTGCCCTTGTTACCTAATGCTTGACATGGCCTCAGTGCTCAGTTAGATTTGGCAAAGACCCTGAGAGAGATGCTGATATCCACAGTTGCAGTTGCTGAATCTTTGAGTGTCCCTTGATGCATCTGATTAAAGCAAATGATCGATACTAAACTTTGAGAAAAAACTAGTGTGGGGATGTTATGGATGACAGCCCATGAATAAATAACTCTGATAATGGCATTTGTCTTACTATAAAGCTCATCCATAATTTAGCAAGAATAATGCCCATTAAAGAACACCTAGAATGATCACTGACAAAATAAAGAGTTAATTGGTTTCTATCTTCTGGGAACTCTCATAATAAGCTCAGTATGGAAAACTGGCTACGAACTCTATATAGCAATTATAAAAGTATCTACTCTCCAGGTTACCTCCTCCTCATTTAATCTTTCTGCAGCACTTTTTGGACATCTGCTTTTGATATGTGTTCTCTAAGTTGGAAAGGAAAAATGGTGAGAGGGGTCCTATCTCTTTTCACAAAAATAGGGAAGAATTTGACCTAATCACCACTGAAGTCATCAGAAACTGATTTGGGTCCCAAAGTAAATATCGTGGGAACCTTAAAGTAAATATTGTTCCTTATTAAGCCAATAAGTGTTGCTGTATGCTAAATTTAGAGGAAGAAATAACCCAGTTATGTCAGAGGAGTTATGTACTTTAATAAAATGTAGCTTGAATATTCATACCGTACAGTCATGTAATGCCTATAAAATGTTTCCTGCCCCACTACCACAAAAACAGTTTGCAGATGTCTTTTAATCTAGAAAGACTGTCTGTCTAAGACAAGGGGAGAATGCCAATACCAGAGCCCTGCTCCTCCAAAATACAAGTGGTTTGTATTTTCACATAAGGATTGCGCATATGCACTGGCACATCTGTTCACTATGCAGTTCCACAGCCTGGAATGGATAACTCTGACTTTGGGGATTAATGTCAGCCTCACTTGAATAACAAACACTTGTACTCTAACAGCTTTGCAGCACTCAGACAGGATAGACTTTTCTGGATGTTGTGTCAAAAAGCAAAGTACCATCCCATCCTGCCCTCACTAGGCGATCACCTGTTTCTATTCAATGTCTTCTGTTTAACAAGTATAATATGATGGTGATGGAGTCAGAGTGTTTCAGAAGCATCCTGGAACAATACTCCATGTGGAAAATTATGGTGTCCCATAGTGCTCCACATCTACCCCAACTATATTAAACACTACATAAAACAATCTGAATTCCAGACGTTCTGTTTAGCTATTGTAAGTATGCTATGCCAGTATTTATGAGATCAAAAACATGCCAAGGCTTTAAATCCATCATTCTGAATAGAAACTTTGTGTTTCACATAAGACTGAGCTCTCAGGATATTGCTCCCCCCCCCTCTACACGCCACAGCCTCAACTTTGAATGTAACAAAAAACGTCACCACTGTCGCTTCTCTTGAATCAAAAGACAGAAAAGCAGGAGGGTTTATCACAGTGTACTCTGGATATGCACTTTTAGAGACCAAGCAGGTCAGGTTTTGACATCCAGTGACTCCCTACAATTCATCTGATGCCTCTGCATCCGGACCTGCCTCTTCTGACTCTTGGCTGTGTTGGTCAACATCAGGAAACAGCCATTGCTAATTGGAATTTGGTAATAATCAGGGCTGTAAGAGAAATGGTTTCACAGGCCTGAAGGGAGAGGCAAGAGAGATGTGTGAGAAGGCAGGGAGGCAGCCAGCTCCCCTCAGGCCCATTGGCAGCAAGGTTTTCCAGCATCTTCAGACACACACAGGATTTGCACCACAAGTTCCTTGCATTGTCTCCCTTACATTGCTGAAATTTCTCTCCTCCTTCCCAGCCATTTCAGTCTCTTTTGCATGCTGAAGGCTGTAAGAGTGCAAAGAGCAGGGGGCTGAGGTGCCAGGACAGATGGATGGAGCTAAAGAGGAGTCAGGGCCAAGGGTGAAAGCTGTTTGTCCTCAATGGAAAGTGTTCCCATGGTTCTGTCCCACCAGACAGAGGTAGCCCAGGACAAGAACTACCCGGCACAATGCGAGGGGAACCATCACAAATCAGCTGCCTTGGACAAACACACACACACACAAAGGGAGCTGTTCTGGGGGGAAATGATGCAGATTGGAGTTCCTTGAGCTCAGAGAGTTTCACCTCAGGCCAAGAGGCTGTGCTATCTGGGCAGTTTTGTGGTGGTTTTTCTTTTCCCCAGGGGCAGATGTGGGTTTCCTGGAATAATACGTGTGCACTTCCATGCGCTAAATTGCACTGTTCTCCCCTGACTGTCCAGAGTGAATTGTGGAGGGCTGAAGCATGCTAATGTGGAGAGCTTACACAGTATGTACCACATGAGCCATTCCAGGGAGATTTTACTCTCCAAGGATAGCAGCCCAACTTAATGAACACTGTTACTTTCTATTATTTCCTGTAAGAGAAAGTGGAGAGAGATGATTCACTAAGGAAATCTGCATAATTAGGGTCCATCATTTCCTACAGATGGGAACATCACAGGCAAAGCAGAACACTTCCCCCCATCCTTTTAGCAATTCTTCTCAAGTAGCTGCTAGCTTCTCCACCTCTGGGAAGGGAGAAGGAAGAGGTAATGCCAAAGAAATCTTCACCAGGAGAACTGCTTCCCCCTTGCTGCAACTGTTATTCCTCCCCAGCCTTCTAACTCCACATCTTTTCTGCTTGGGAAATGTGCACTTCACTTTCATTTTCTCTTATGAATGTCTTTATGTTGATTTATAGATCACAAACTAACCACAAACTGAATTTTGGTCTGGCAGCTTAGGAATAGTATGTTGGTGTGCTGAGGATCCGGTCTTTGCCAGGATCTGCCCAATGCCATGGGAATGGCACAGACTTGCATCAGATAATTCCTAGAATAAGAGCACTCTTAAATCCCTGCTTTGGCCAGCTTCATATTCTGCTCTGCCTCTGTCCCAGCAGACAGGGTGCCCCTGTGTGAGGTTTGCATATGAGGGATTTTTCAGCCAGTGGTCACCAAGTGGGGAACAGGGAGGGAAAGGGGGTGTTGAATAGTTCAAAATGGTGAGAAGTATGGAATCACAACTTATATAGTTTTTATTACCTTACAATTACACACATTTCTTAACACTAAAATAATTTCTAGATAGTCTTGTAGTACGAGGTAAAATCCACATAATGCTGCCAACAATGGTAGATCCCACTCTACTCCACTACCTCCTGTTCAGGGCTAGCTGTGGCACAGGTTTGGTAGCCCTCCTCCCTTCCCCAGGCTGGTTTAATTCACTACTGGGGCCAGACACTAATTCAGAGAGGGTGAGGAAAGGATGGGCCAGGACAAGGAGAGGGTTAGATTTCTGTTGGCTCAGTGAGTCAAAGCAGTCCAGGGACACATCTGGAAAAGGGCAAAGCAAGTATGAAGGAGAAAGCAGGGCCATGGGACCAGGATCAGGGTAGGGGAAGAAATCAGAGGGGAGATCACAATTCCAGTAGCTGCCAATTCTTTTACAGACTAGATTGCTCTTAGAACAGCACTCTTTGTATCGGCACGACAGTACAAAACACCAGTCTAGGACAGCCCTAAGTTAGGCACCATCAAAGTGGGTTTGCTTTTAAAACTACTTCAATGGAAAAATCCCCTATAAGCAAAGGTTGGTGGGGGCAGACATAAAATGTGCTAATCAGGCCTGAGTTTACCTTCATTCAGAAGCTCTGAGGAGCTGAGCAACATCAGAGCTGGAATGTCACGCTCGAGGATGTCTACTGACCTCTTCTACCTTCAAAACTTTTCCCAAGGCTTTTTTTCAGTTGGGTGTTTGCATTGGGTATCTTATTCTCTTATTCTGCGTTTCTTATTCTTATTCTGTAAACTGACAGGAGAGGCTTGGAACCTGGATTGCTTGATAACTTTAAAAGAGTTTTTTTAGTTTTTGATGCACTTTAAAAAGAAATTTTATGACAAGTGAACAACATATAACTCTTCAAAAGAAAATCCTCAGAATACTTTTATGTAGCGTTGATCAAATTAGGGTATCAAACAGATTTTCTAAAACGTGTTCTTGTGACGACAGATTAGCATCATCTCAATTCTCTGCTAAAATACACAGACTGTATGTTTTTCAGTTTGCTCTTCTTTTTTTTAATCTGTTCTGTTACCTAATATATTAAATTATCTCCAATGTTAATCCACCTTTTTTAGTAGCTCAATATAGCAATCATTTTTCACAGCTCTGAACCCAAGTCCAGCAAAAGTGGGAAGTTTCACGGATCATATGAGAAAGCCTTTCCTTGAAGGACTCTAAGAATTAATCAGTCTGGATAGGTTTTGTGTACAGTCATAAGCACCTCATTTTTTTGTGCTAAGCCTTTAAAAGGGAGAAATTAGGCCCTCTGCCTTCTACCTTTTAAAATGAGGATAATTACCCTCAGCTCCACAGTAGATGGAAATTTTGAAGTGCTGTATAAAACCTGTGTTGCATCTAAAGACACATTGAAATGTTTTGTGCTTTTCTTCCAGTACTGTTAATACTCTTACTGCTTTGTAGATCAATAGCAGCTTTTCCTAAACAATAGCATAAATCATAAATCAAGGGGTCCTTTTGGCAATATTAAAAGAGCCATTTTTGTGACGTGACCAGTTTCTCATATTCATCAGCGCACCTCTGTGAGGAGGAGCAGATTGTGAGCAGGGCTGACAAATGGCAGCCTGCCACTCACAGAGACCACAGACCTCACTGATTTGCCCGAAAAAGCAACTGCCTGAAGTTTCTTATCTCTTCTAAAGTTTCACACTAAATCGAAGACCTCGACAAGAACTTCCTGTCCCCTTGTAAAAGCCCTTCACCTAAAAACTGCTGGAAACTTGTGACCTTCAAAGGTGAGATCTGAATATCAGCTCTCCCCTTGTGCCACTTTGCAATACAAAGGAACCTCTGAGCTTTAATTGTCAGACAAAAGACTCTCTTTTAGCCTACACAGTCCCTTTAATTAGGGTCTGCCTGTGTATACATCAGTGACCTTTAATGGCAGGCCATTAGCACCTTTAAACATTACACCCTGATTGGTTTAGAGTCTGTGTGCAGAGAATGTTTTCGGTATTAAAAGTCTCTTTAATCTAAGGGAAAGGATAACAAGATCCATTGCTTGGAAACAAAAGTCTGCAGAATTTTGTACCTGCTTGTTCTACATTGAAGATACCTTGTCACTGAAAATTCTTCCCCAGGTGTGGTCTCACTTGGAATTTAAAGCCCCACAGTGTTGACAAAATGAAACCAGTGAAGAGTGGTAAACAGCAGGAAAGGAGTGTAAAGTGTAGAGGAGCATTATACATCTGGCCACAGAGCTGTTTATGGCTGGGTTAACAGAGCTCCGCTGAGCCACTGGGACTGGCTCTCCCCTGGGGCTCCCTTGCAGTCCCTGGGGCTGGATTCTTTCTCCAGCCCTTACCACCACCAGTCTGCGGTGCTACAGACTTTGAACTAAGCAAAGGAAATAATTTGGAGGTGGAGTGGGGGAAGGCAACGAAAAACCCTCAGTTGGACCAAACTGGATTAATTCATTGATCTGCTTAGTGGCAAGACCTCGCCAACCACCGAGCCCACAGAAGCAGGGGGAGTGCTTTGTGGTTCAGCAGAAGGAAGCACTGCTGCAGGGTACTGCCACAGTACTGCTGCCAAGCATTTAACTTTGTCTTTTATATCTTGTTTTGCAAGGTGAAGTAGACAAAACATTGAAATATATCAGTTTAATTATATGAAGAAACTGCAGAACAAAAACTAGTGAAACCTAAAATATTAACCTCGGTTCTTTGCCCACGTCTCCTGATAGAGAATTTTCCTCATCTGCAGCTTTCCTATAAGAAACCCATTCCTCTCCAGGAAGCATTGTGCTCCACGGTCCTGGTGATCATGTCTGTCATGGTGATGTTTTTCAGGCCTTCGACTAGGAAATTGTTTATGGTCCGTTTAAAAGAAAGTAATATGAAACAAACAAAAAAAAAAAGGTGTGAATTAGTTCTACAAAGCCTTAGTAGCAAACTTACTCCCAGTTGTATCAGGAACAAATTTAACACTTTAAAATATAGTGCTTTCTATTGTGCTTATACCTGGTCTCCTTCTAATTCACCTTACGATTTTCACCATAACTTCTCCATTCCTTTTCACCCTTTCAGGACAGGCCTACCTA
Organism: Fringilla coelebs; assembly: GCF_963513975.1. Classification (NCBI taxonomy): domain Eukaryota; kingdom Metazoa; phylum Chordata; class Aves; order Passeriformes; family Fringillidae; genus Fringilla; species Fringilla coelebs. The sequence continues at coordinate 139,213,703 of NC_140028.1, read as the reverse complement.
GTCAACTTCTGCTCTCTTACATCTCTAACACTCTAATGCTTCAGAGACTGTCATTTTCTACTTCATATTCTGGCACAGAAGCACATCTTCCACCTCCACAGACATTCCAGTGATGGGGACTCTGCCATCCCACCTATACCTTTGCCTCCTGATAACCGTGAATCTCTAATCTATCCCTTCAGGGCACATATAAAGATTTTCAAACTCACTCCTTTGCTAGGAGGAAAGCAAAGGCCTAGCAGACCTTAAAATGTGGAATTTGCTAAACCTATTGCACTCCAGTTCTTGGGCAGGGACTTAGATGAGTTCTGAGGTGGGTGAGAGACACTAATCATCATTTCAGTGCTGAAGGTGCCACCCCCACTTTCAAAGAGCATGCTGGTACAGATTACAAAGGCATCATCTCAAATCATATTTTGCTGCAGCTTCTGCACCTGATTTGGGTAAAACTGGGAAAAACAGTGTGTGTGGATCCTCAGGAGCTAGGACTTTGCCAGCCAACAGTCATTTTTGCATCCTGATCCTGCACAATCTGTAGATGCTCCTTCCTGCCAGCACACTAACAGCTGGAACCACTTAGATTATTGTTGTCGGATGTGAGAAAGTGTTCCTTCACCTTCCTTTGGCTTCTTATTTTCTTTTCCACTGGTCTTCTCCTCACATAAAAGCCGTTGGCCAAATCTGCATACAAAACTCTCTTCCCTTCTCCCAGACTTGTTATCTGGCTTAGGCAGACACCCAAGTCCTTTCAGACTTCAAACTTTTCAGCTTTCATGCCAAGAACCATCCATGTTTTGTGCACTCCTTCTCCTCTCAACCTCCCCCTGACTTTCTCCAGGCTGTAAAACTCCAAAACTGAGTTTTCTATTACCCAGAGTCCAAGTGTTTATCATAGCAATACCCCCCAGGGTTCCTGGAGGAGTCACGGCGATGAGGCTGCGCATTCCATCAGCACCAGAGAGAGCAAACATAGGCCCTCTCTTTGAGAGAATGCCCGTGTGATGCTGACCCTTCCCCTGCCAAAGCCCAAAATAACTTGTTTAGGAGAGTAGAAGCACAGTTAGTCATCACTCCCTGCAGATAAGCACTTGTAATCTGGCAGTGCTGGGTCATGCTTGCTGGGGAGATAAGGTGGAGGCAGAGGCACAGGAAGCGCTTTGGCCAAACAATGTTTGTGGGGATGCCTGAACTGTCCCCAGCTCCTGAATTAGCAACATTCCTTTTCCAGCTCTGCAAGAGGTCTGGTGGCACCAGTTTAACCAAAGCAGGGACTTGAAGCGTGGCATTTATGAGGGGAATTATCTGTGGCCCTGGGCAGCCAATGTCCTGCATGACTCCAGGGCAGTCAGCCTGCCCACACCACCCCCAGTAAAGATCCATGACCACTTGGAAACTTCTTTCTTTTTCTCTTATGAAAGAGCATCGTTCACAAAGCAGTGTGCACCCCACACTGTGAAATGGCAGGGGCCTCAGGGTGTCTCTCCAGAACAACAGCTGCTGTGGCAGAAAAGAGCTCCCAGACATCAAGCCTCAAATAAGGAATATTTGTGAACATGAAGAAAAGGAGATGGTTGGGAGATGAACAACTTTTTGTTGGTTTCACTCAGTATCTACAGAAATCATCTGATGAAGGGGGTTTCCATGTGGCAGACCAACCAAATGTACTTGGGTTGCTGGCAAACAAGGAGTTCACCTACAGCAGCCACAAATTTCACATGGGGAAAGGTCAATAATTAAAAATTAATTGAGTAACAAGGGAGTTAGCATAGCAAAAGACATCCACAATCATTCACAATGTGTGCCAAGATCTTTATAATTTATTGGTGTTTTCTTGACAGGCAAGGCTACCTTTTTTTTAATTATGACTGCTCACATTTTGTAATTGAAAGCATTGTGGCTTTCAAAAAGTTTATGCCAGCCAGTCTGTGGGGCTTCAGCCTCAAGTCCATACATAAAGGAGCTCTTTTTAACGGTGATGCTCACCAACAGTCAGAGACTGTAAAGGGAATTTCTCTGTTAAATGCATGTGACTGCTACCCAGGTTATACCTGGTATCTGGTCAGTGTATCTAGTTGTATGGAAGCCTGGGGTGAGCAGTATGGATGCAGATGTCTGCTGTGGGGATAACTAAGATTAAGGAGATGACTCTGAATGTGTGAGTTTGCAGTGCAATCTCTTCCAGCAAATCCACCTTTATTTTCTGTATCCTGAGCAGACCAGAGAGAATATCAATGCAAGCCATCTTCATTAGGTGTCTGTTTATGGTCGCATCTTTGGGCAGATTGCTATCATCCTTCCAGAAAAGGATGCAAATGGTAAATTGAATGTTTCAGAAATCTCCAGCTTGGCCCCTTAATCTTGAAGATTTCTGGTTAGACATCTTCAAATACCCCATAAACACTTAAGCAAATATCCCATATTGCAGTGAAACAGATAAAGCATAATTCATGGGAATTGTTCCTTCAGCTTGAGCAGATTTTTGTTCACATCCAATGCTTTCAAATGGAATTGCAGTTGGACAGCTGTCCATTTCTATGACATTTTCTATTCTGGGACATAACAGGAAAGGATCTTAGATATTTGATTTAGTGGATAAGTACTGCTTTGACTAATTTGGCTATTTGAACTCAACAGATGCAAATGTGGACAATTTGGAAAGCACCTGCTGTCTCCAGGGATATTTGTGAAAATGAGGTGCTGTCTCTCTTGAGGCTTATCTTGGCAAACAAAACCCGTAAACCTAAACCCAGCATTGCAAAACATCTCTTTCTATTTTACATGTCTATTTTTTTGGTGGTGATGGTTGGTTTGGGTTTTTTTTTTTAATCTATGAGAGCAAATATATCCTAATTAAGTTAAATCAATTTAAAGGGGTAGAGAGAGAGAAAAGAAGAGAAGAATATTTCAAACAAGCTATTTTTGGTTTTGCTTTCACAAAACTCTTTTTCTTTCTTTGTTTATATGGCTGGGCTCAGATTCAGCTAAAACAGCTGATTCCAATAAAGAAGTACTGGCAGCTTTCAGACCTTCTTTCCCCCCTGAATCTAAGAGAAAAACAGAAAAGAGTGTGCAAACTTTTCCAAGTGGACCTGGAGGGGCTCACTTTCTGGAATTTGAATGTCTGGCAAAAAAACTCATGCTAATTATAACATCTCTATACTCTCAGCTTCCCAAACCCTTTCCTGGTCTTTTCCCAGAGCAGGAAAAAAGAATGTGCAAGACTTCTGTTGCCAGTGAATGGCAAAATCAGGAGCCCCATTTCTTCCCTTTCTCCAGCTGAACCCACACCTGCCTTGGACAGGTCTCTCCATAGCAGATGTCAATTGCATGCGTCATCCTTGTAGCTTGGAATTGCTAAAATGTGAGACCACAGCAAACTGAAAGCCTGTATCTTGCTAAGACAATTTGTCAGTTCTCATTTGTGGCAAGCTGTGCTGCGACACCACTGCTAGTAAAAGGGTCAGTATGACTTTCATTTCGGGTTACCTGTTCTTTTTGAGGCTCTAGGCCTTCTCTCTTGTGGGATGTAGAATTCCTTTTGCGAGAAGCCACAGATCTGCCTTGGAAAGCTAGGCCCATAATGGAGTGCTTGAGAATGCATGCAAGGATGACTCAGTTACCTGCTCCTTATTAAGGACTCTGCCTTCCCAATGGCTTCCCAATCCCTGCAGTGAAGAGCAGCTGGAAATCCACTGTACATTTTCAGACTAAACCCATCCTTTACATAGGCAGACAGATTATGAGCAAATGGCTAAATGTTTTTGGCTCCTTAAATATTCTCCATTTCAGTCTGGCCAAACCAGCTCATGGGTTCATTGTGAGAGGAGCATGAGGAATCCTGCTATAGATGTGTTTTGGGAAAGCTGGGTACAACAGCAATACAATATTATCTGGGGAGCAGATCAACATCCCCCCAGGGACTCCAGTGTGCTCTGGGACTGAGATGTCCTGAGGAAGATGCCCTGCTTCCTGTTCCAAATGTAGCACATCCAAATGTCTGTAGCACATCCTCCAGTGCAATCCCTTGGATGTCACAATGCACGTGTATGCCAAGAGAATCTCCAACTGCCCAGCCAGGGATGCTTTTTACAGTTCTTTCTGTGCAGCAGAATAGGGGATGCCTTAATTTGACCCATAATGCTTATCCTGTAAAAATGTCTATTGTTCAAGCAGGAATTGTAAAGTGCTTTAAAAAATACTATTTTTAAACTAATATTTTAATATAAATATTTTGCCTTTTATCAAGAACTAGTAGTTTATTTTTCATGTTATATTTCACCTGTGAACAATGTTTTCTGCTCATTTATTCCAGAAGCTTCATTTTTTCATTTTTTCCATGTTTTTGTATGTGTAATGCCTTACTTATGCATTTAATGAAAAAGCATGGAAAATTAGTATACAGCAAATAACATTTCACCTGCCATCACAGAGGGGAAATAGAGAAATCCAGTAAGATGGTATTATCTTCTGAGCCCTATAATATCCATACATTCTTGTATGCATTCTTCACCTTTATCGCTGTTCCTACCTTCTGATATTTGTTTGTAATTTTTGTCCTGGACTTCTAATACATTATTCAAACAATGAGTATCTCCTAATTTCCACTATCTTCTCTGATAACCTTGAGCCTCTTTTTATCTCAAAAACCAAGCAAATGAGCCTGTTTTATTTTATATGCTGTTTGCTGAGCCCCAGCTAAGCTTTGGGTTTGAAATACTCAGACTTAGTGGAACCATAGGTTTGAATACAAGCAAGTTAATCTTTCCAACACACAAACCTGAAGTGGAACACCATTCCTCAAAGAATAAATTCTTCCTCAAAATCACACCCAAAATGCCAGGCTTTGAATGGACATCTTAAAATCAGTCTTTCTTAGAGGTCGCCTTATGGAGGATGCGTAAGGTCTGAACACAGAGCCTCTCATCAACCATAAACTTCCACTCACTAGCTCCTGTTTTATGGAGCTCAGAAGATAAAATATGCATCTGCACAGATTTCTGCTGCAGCAGTATAGCACACAGAGAGAAAGTAGTTTCAAGGGACAGATGAAGCCAGTTAGTATCGTGTAAATCCAAACCAACACAATAAACTCCACCCAAAAACCAATAAGCAATCTATGTAAATCAATGAGTACCCAAAATATAATAATGTCAACATTTCTCCCGTGAATAGCTGGAGTCCTTTTCTCTGTTCCAACAAAATTATTCCAACAGGTTTAAGAAGCAGAGTTTGCATAGATCATTTTAGTGTGGGTTTGCACCTATGCATGAAGATTGTACCTGTCCACATCCAAAGGTAAAAAACGGTTTTCCAGCTGCTACTATGACAATCATGGAATAATCGAGAATCCAATCCGTCTAGTCACTCATAAAACAAAGGAACAAATTGCTGAGAAACACTTGCAATTCAACAGAGAGATGTATTCCTCATAACAATCCCATTTTTTAAATCTGGGTTGGGCAGAGCGACAGGATGCGAACCTGGCTATGATAGGACTGGGTCTAAACCATTGCTATACTAAGAAATCCCTACAAAAGACCAAACACAAAACAAACAAATTTTATTTGGAAAAAAAAAAAATACTAATGCAACTTTTCAAATAAGGCAAATTAAGTAACCAAGGACAAATTAATAGAATTGCTGTTTGTACATAATTATTTTAATCATCCACTACATGCTTGCTTCCAGGAAACTTCTTTACTGTGGAGTAGAAACAAACTCTTCCCTGTACAGTTTGGGTCCTAGATGAGTTATTTTCCTCACCTCTGAGGTGTGGCTGGCTTCTCCCAGCCCTGGGCTTCCATCTCCCTTTTCCTTTGCCAGGTTCATCTTGCACTCTCTTCATCACTTTGTGTCCAAACATGCTCAGAGGCCTGATGAGGAAGAACCACCTCCCCTTCATTCAAGCCCCACGTCTCCCAGTGATTCTCTTAAGGGAAGATGTGTACAGTTGTGAAGATACCAGTAGAGCAAACACCATCCAACACAAGGCTCAATTAAGTTTCAAATAACCACGTGGCAATACCAGCCAGACCCAGGAAAAAAAATTTAACTGGGCCATCTGGAGCAGAGAAGATGAAAGATAAAAGCTGATGTGTGTCTGTTCAATGAAGGCAGCTAACCAGGACTTAACACCAGCACCTTCAAAAGCTTGTTTTCAAGCTGAGCAAGGGAAACAGAGCAGGATAAACTCTTGCACAACAGTTCTCAGAGGAGAGAAAGCAGCTGCTGAGGTTACTCACAAGGATTTTCTCTGGGTAAAGAATAAGAGCAGAGCGGTGCACGCCACTCAGGTTTATAGACATTTTAACAGCACCCCCTGAATAGCCAAGAGGATATGTGCAACTGCTCTGACTTCATGCATCAGTGGAAGGAAAGTCATTTGCCAGCCCAACAAAGTCAGCCTTCACATTATGCCCTGACAAGCTTTGATTACATATATATGTATATATTGCATTTGTATATGTGAGAGTATACAGAGATAAAACCTGTAATTTTTGTCTCACTGTGACCTTGCCAATAAGCTTTATATCCATACAAGCTTCACCAGCCATATCACTTCTGTTTTAAGCGAAGTTACTGACCTGGGCTCTTGAAGTAACTACTTCATTTACACAAGACCTAGTGCCTCTTGCTAGGATTTAATAGCTGTGAAACTCATGGTTTCAGCCTCCAAGTCATGACCCAAATGTCACCAATCTCTTCCCTACTACACAGAGCATGACAAGAAAAAAAATTAGACAGAAATATTGTAGCATTTCTGCTGGGGAAATATTGCAGTAAGTCCACAGTGGCAAAGCCCAACTGAAAGCATTCTGACTTTTCCCTCAAGTACCTCATGTCAGTCATGGACTGGAGCAAGGTAAGATTTTCCTACTAGATATCTGCAACCTAAAGCAACTGGGGGATTTGGTAAATCTTTTGGGAAAGAAATTTCTTCTTTGGTTCCAATGTTGTGAAGGGTGTTAGAACTTTTGCCATGTTTTTGCTGCAGTCAGGTGACCTTTGCTTGACAATCCTCCTGCTTTCTGGGCCTCTGGAACTGCTCTGGATGATCCCAATCAATGTGATCTCCAAGGGAAATGCCACAGTGAGGGTTATCTTGGAGCCAGCTCTGGGTCAAAATCCATCAGTAAAGTGCCAATAGAAGGAGAAATTATCTTCCTCAGGGTCCAAGCAAGACTTTCATCTGCTAGAAGAAGCCATCAAAACAGGAGTCCAATGCTGACAATAGAGCAATGGCCACATTTCTGATTACCAGTCCAATCAGTGTCCAGCCCTGATCTGAGGTCAAACAGCTCAATAATTCTTGAGGCTCCAAACAGCCTCACCCACTGCCAGAAAGCCCTGTGCACTGGAACAGAACACCCCCAGTCACATCCCCTTTCTCCTATGCCTCCCCCTCTGCAGAGGCTGAAAGAATCCCCAGCCACCTGTCAAGCTGTGCCTTTCCTCCTGCACTCTTGGCATCTTGCTTTTTATTCCCTACCTGTCACACGCAGGCAGCAGAGCTGGCCACCCAGCACCTTCTGCTGTGAGTCATCCTCTGAAAAATACTGCAGAAAATCCTCAATCCTGCCAATCATTTTAAAGAGCCCTTCAATAGTTTTCACAGTGGGTGGTATTTTTTTTTAAGAGCCATGATTTTTTTTGTCAGTTGCTAATCTGGAAAGAAGGTCAAAACCTCTGTGAATATATACACTGTTGAAAGTTCTATTGCTGGTGTATGTTTAAGTTATCATAAAGACCTGGGAGAGGGGAAAGTGTCTCAATTTCTAATTGCAAAAGCAAAAATCTTCAGAGAGGGAGCAGCAGAGAAGATCAAGGAATTTGGCAGTGTATATATTCTGGAAACAAATTATTTTCATTTCTTTCAAGGGTGAATAGAAATGAAATATTAGAGAGAAAAAACCTTTTACAGTAACTTTTGAGACTATACCTCATCCTATTGTTTCAGTAATCAAATACTTTACCAAGCAAAAAGATATTTTAATTCGCTATTTTAAAAATTCCCCAGCTGGAAATAGCCTAATCTCTAAAGGAAAGAGCGCCAGATGCATAGGACAAGAACAGTAAAAGCTCCAACCCAGCAGTCTTCCTCTTATCTTCACTGATAAGAGGAAATGAATGAGTCAGCAGATCAGAGAGGGAGAAATGGAGTGTGTCGCTCCAGCAGTTCTGAAACATGTGAACCCAAGAAAATGTCTGAGTTATCAAGCAAACTTTTAATGTTAATAAAGAATTTCATTGGAAGTCAATGGAAGGATTTCAAGTTTGACAGCATAATAAGGCAGAGTTTCTTTGTACCCATCATTATTTTGGACCTTGATTCAGTAATACCTAATTCTCCAAAAGTATTTTTCATCATTTAATCAGAGACTGCTTTACCAAGGAGTTCAGTATTCTTCTGTTGCTAAATTGAAGCAAAAAATAGACTAAAAAAGAAGTGAATCTTTATTTTTAAGACATTACAAGAGCTACAGAGCAGTGTCACGTGATCTAAACTAAAAGAAAACACACAAACGAGTTTCCATATTTGCCTTTGATTGATTAGATTGTGCTGTTCTTGCAATGATAAACATGTTAACTAAGATTGTAACATTTCTTAAATGGCAGGAAACTGTCAAAGACTCTAAGAAGTCTTTGACTAAATTAATTTAGTATTGAAGGAATGTTTACAAAGAAAAACACTGGGGGAGAAAAATAACCAAAACCAGTTTAAATAAAATTCTAAATGCTTCAGAAATTTTAAAATAAATATTCCATGTGCTAAAGGTCAATCCATTTCTCTTAGCCATCAGTCTGATTGAAAAGCTGCAAATCCCACAAATTATAAGAAGATTTCAAATACTAGTTGCTGTCACACAATCTGGAATGTTCTCAAAATATAAGTCTGTTTAAAAGTACTTTGGTGTTTTCACTTGTGATCATAGATGTATGTGTTATTTTTTTAAAAGTCTTCCATTTTGGATTAAAGATATCAACTAAACCACTTCAAACCTGCTAGGAGAGTTGGATTTTTAACCTCCCTTCTATTTATTTAACTTTGCATGGGTAGAAGCTACTTAACATATTTCTGATGACCTGTATATCATAGGTACCTAGAATGAACTCAAATGAGGGGTTTTACCATTTTCCCATTTTCTCTACAGTCAATAACTTCAGAGATTCTTGTTAGTTGACCAACTGCAATAGTCTAAGTACCTTACAATTTTTAATTCCATAGTTTATATGGAAGGGAAAAAATACAGAAAATAAAAAATAGTAATGCAAACTGAAAAGGTGAGTTCATGAAGCATGCAGAATTTTTAGCTTGTTTTGGTAGCCTGTGAGAAGGTGAAATTTGACCCCAGTAGTTTTCATTTTCCTGTAGACTGGTTAGAGAATTACGCCACTCATGATTAGAGCATGTGAACTGGTCTTGAGGAGCTCTGACATTCTGTGCACATAAGAGACATCTCAGACACTCTTGTTACAAAACCAGGCCTGAGAGATGTAGGGTGCAACTCTCTTGCCCTGCAAAGGTCTACCAGGCAAAAGCCACCAGCTTTTCCAGGACAGATTTCTTCAAATGCTTGTAGGAGAATCTGTTACCCACAAAAATGAAAGCATTCCTGTCTCTGCTTGTTTCTACATTTGCCCGAGATCTGGCAGAGATCATGGTATTATGTATGGTGATTGCATTGACACTGTGCTCTCTGAGCATGGGCTCCTGTCTAGTTTCACTGGAATCACACTGAGCAGGTACATTTCCTTTACCTAATGAAAATATATAGCCCCCCACCTCCATGGTGCCCACCGGGAAGCAAGGGTGGCTGTCACTGGGAGAGGACACTCTGTCCCCACTCCCCCTGCTCCTTCCTGAGCTGCATTTGCTTGACTTTCACAGGCAAAGTCAAACCTGGAAAGTGTGGACTCATTAACAGATTACTCTCAAATTCGTAGGCTGAAAGTCTAATAAACATGTCTGGAGAACCATTTTAAAACAGCAGCTCCTGGACATGCCATTGCCAGCAGCTAATTCTCATTCAAATGAAACAACGTGAATGAGACTCTGGGCTGCTTTATTAGGAGCAGAATCACTCAGGCGTGGCATTCAGCTTGGGTCCAGAATGAGCTTTCTCTCACCGAATGGCTTCCTTTAGCAGGGTAAACAGTGACCACCTGCTATTCTCTGAGCTGCAACCAAAGCACAAGGAGCACTTTTTTATTTTAACTAGCTTGCAGCCTGAGTTGCATATCCCCACGGATATTAATCAGCAAATTTAGAGCTGTAGTGCTATCAAAAATTGTAACATTTAAAATTTATTTTCATAAAGTACTGGGTCAAAGTGAATGTTAATCTTTAACGGGATGAAAATATGTCATTTCCTGGTGGGAATTAAAAAGTAGACATAATCTATAACTGACTTATAAAGTAGACAATAAGGCAGTCAGCTTTATCCAGGAATAAAATATTTGGCATTTTAGAGGAGCATTTTCTATGAATTATTCAAAACAGAGATAGAACTATGCCTCGGCTGTGAAATTATTTCCTGGCATTCGTCAAAGCTCTTTTCCACTAATTAACTAAATATCTTCAATCAGTGATTTCTGTGTTTATTTATTAAATAGGCCACAATACATTGCAAGCCACATTGCCAAGTTGTCTTTTATTTTAAAGAAATAATATTTAGAAACCCAGTCCCCAATTAGAATACAAGCCTTTGAATTTCAGGGTGCCATTCAGGTGTTAGCAGAAATTACTTATCTCAATGTTTGTATCTTAGTCTCCTGCTACCTCTGGTGAGAGTCCCACTTCAGAATTCAGTATATTGCTTCTTAGATGATTTCTTTATTTAAAAACATGAAAATTATTTACAAAATATGATCCATAAGTACCTTAAACAATTGTTTGATTGGTCATGGCTTTTCCATAGTTTGGTCTTCTAAAGTGAAATAGGCAGGGAAGTTTAAGAGTAACTCTATTTCCTATAAAGAAAGAGAGCATAAGTTCTGACATGCACTGGGAAAAATCTTTTAAACTTTAATTGTGCTATGCAAATATAAAACTGGAGTGGTAGCACCAGTTACTTTTCCTCTTTTTAATTATGGTTTAGGTGTAATGATTGTTTCAGGGTTTGCTGGTGAGCTGAAATGTTTATGAATTGTTACTTGTTAATATAATACTTCAAAAGTTAAAAATGCTGCCCAAAAATACACACTTCTGCACAGAAATTACTATGTCCTTTTTGACAAAGAATAGCCACTTTCTGTGTAGAGACAAAGCTACTGTTCAGCAGGGCACAATGCCACTACACAGCAGAGTAATAAACTCAGGGCCCTACTCTCCCTCTTACAACAAACCTGCTTTCATACCCTTTTTTGTTCTGCCTGTTAGCCGCCATCTAAATAAGGTCCAGCTTCAGATACTCACAGGCCACCACTGCTGGGGACTTCTGGTTGGACTTAGGCTGGAAAATGTGATTTTTTTGTCAGAGCAGTAACATTAACCACATTTTCCAGACTCACTTTGTTTTGTGTACAAGGATGAGGAAGCAAATACAGGTGTTGGGGAGCTGTGGTGTGCCTGGAGAGGGGCTGGGGCTGCAGGGCTGCCCAGGGGTGGGCAGGGAGAACCAGCCCTGGCAGCAGGGACAGGATCAGTGGGGATGGGGATGGCCAAGGCTGGGTGGGACATCGGCCCTGGGAGCTCCCCGGGGCAGGAGGAGGGGCAGGGCACAGCTGTGCAGGGCTGCAGACAGCATCCCATGGGTGCGGCAGGACAGGCTGAGGTACGGCCAGGGAGATGAGCAGGACTGTGGGTGCCCTCAGGGCCCTGACAGTACAAAAGCTTGCTTATTACGGGGAAAAAGGAAAAACAAAACTGATTTTAAAGTGTGATTGTGTTGTTATTTGTCTTTAGAACAAATATTTCTAGGTGGAACACCAGCAGAAAGGAGACAGGGGAGTGAGGGTCCTAACTACCCAAGGGCCAGTTGAGACAGCAAGGAGCATTTACAAACATCCCATTTCAGAGGTGGGAGACACTCTCAGGGGCTGGCTGGCTTCAGTCAGAATTTGGAAAAACACTTTGGAAAACAGATTAAGAGCCTTAGTGCACATTAGAAAGCATGCATCCCCAAGACAAGGAATGATGGGGCAGGCAGAATCTTTTGAAACCAAAGCTCTCAGTTCAGTGAGTACATTTCTATAATTTTGTGGTATTATTAGCTAGTGATTGGCATCTCTTCTGCTATGCCCTTTTTCTTTAAATAAGCACCTTTGAATTTTGTGACCTGAAGTGTTTCTGATAGTTTTAATCCCTATTTTAAAAAATATGTAATTTAGCCAACTTAGAGAGAAAGACTTTTTTCCACAAATTTTACTTGCTCAATCTTCTTTTTACCTTTTTTACTGTCATTTAATATTGGGTTGATACATTCAGAGAACTCCCCACAATTATTATATCTCATAAAAATATGTTTATAACCCTTGACAGTGTACCTGGAGCAAAACTTTCTTTTTTTGTGCACACTTCCCTGCTTTCACTGACATTGAATTTAATTTGATAAGTTATTCTCTATTTTTTCATGGCTATGAAATCTTTTTGTAACTCTTCAGAATCAACTTCAAGACAGACTGTGCCAAAAATATCTGTGTGCTGAAGAGACTTAACAGTGACTGACAACAGATTCATCCTCATTTTCAGTTCCAGACTATGCTGAACTTAGATATGTCCCAATACTGATCTTAAGAAGATTTTGGGGTACATAAACCTCCATTTCTCCATTGTATAAACATGTCATTTGTTTCTAACCTTCTTTGATCACCCATTAATCCATAAGAAAAATTCCTCTGTTATCCCAGGAGTGCTTAGTTTCTTTAAAAGAGATAATGTCAAATGCCTTTTGAAAATCCACATACATTGCATCCTTTGGATCAGTCATGTATACCTGTTCATTTATTCTTTTCTCAACTGTAATAAAACTATGATTTTCACCAAAAAGCCTATTCCCAAATATGTCATATTCCTCACTGCATTACTATATTTATTCATTATCAGGTCATTTAATTTCAATGGTTTTGTGGAAATCAGACTTACTGATTCATATTTCCCAGAATCATGAGTGGAGTTTTTCTTTAAAGTTTGATGACATGTTTCTCATGTTCTTTTCTCTGACAATAAGACAGATATAAACAACAATCTTGTGTTAATTACCAGCTCAACAATTTTATATTTACCTTTTTTAAGAAGTCTAGAAACAGTGCTACCAAGTTTTAGTGATTTGTTACTCTTAAGAGTGCTAACTTATTTTAAAACTCTTTCATTGACAGATCAGTCTGAAACATTTCCTGAGGCTCATTCCCTTTATAGAATGATTGTGATATAGGAATGATCCAGTCAGCCTGTCTGCAATCACTACATGTTAGAAAATTATTCTGTCTTAACAATATCTTGGAACTAGGCTGGCTTTCTTTTTCCGATAGGTCTGAAGAAGAAGCAGCTTCTCTTCACTAAAGATTAGTTTCTCCAAAATTTGGCATGTTTTTTGTGACTTTGGTTTTAACTTGTCAAGGATTATGGTCGTTTTTAACCTTCTTTCTTGGACATCTTTATCACATTTTGATTTTTAGACTTATTCCAGAATTTGCCCATATACTTGAATTTTCTTGGTTTTCCTTCGCTCTGGTTTTCTCCTTTCTTTTTAAATTAATTTTTAAAACATTTCCTTTAGTTGCCGTTTTAAAAAAAAAAATTCCACTTTACCTAAAAATTTAGGAGATGGGGGAGAACTCTTTCCCTTTTACATATGAAATATGAATATAGAAAATTTCTTTAAGGGAAGAGATCCTTTTATCTGGGCAGAGATCACACCATCAACAGGTTTAATTTCTATGTCTTCAGGTATGAATGGAGTACCTTTAAATAATGTTTTAATACACTTATGAAAATGAATTAACAGTAGGTGGCCTTAAAATCTCACTAACAAAACTCAAATCTCTGAGATGAAATTTAAGAGTCAAGCCATTTCTAATGTCACCTGATTGATAGCTTTAAGAGGGGAACCTTACTTATTCCTAGTTTTCCCATTCACCCAAGACCACTAAAATAATTAGGTTTATATAGCTTTCTGTATAATTTACAGTCTGCTCACATGTGATAAAACTGAAGAATTATTATAACTAACAGATAAAATGGTTTCTTAGATTAATAGATTCCCTATATCTCTGACAATATTTAGCAGCCAGCACGGAATATACTGCTCTTTAATTACCATCTACAAAGGAAAATTTTTTCAATTTCATATTATTAAGGTTCATATTCATATAATTTTTAGGGATGAAAACTTCAAAAGGTTGAGCAATATTGTTTTTCAGGAAGCATAAAATTACCTGAGTGCATACCAGTATTTTTCTGGTTCTCCTACTAACTATTCTCTTCTGTCACACATATCTTTTATGGAAGATTGTCTTTGAGCACCAGTCTTTGTCTTATTTTTCTATATATTTTTGACTTTGTCATTGACCTTGCAACTAGCTGTGTCTATTGGTGGAATTGTAAATTCAATAAGCTTTTTGGCTGACTCATGTAGGGTCTTTCAAACCCTTCCTACTCTCTTTAAAGGCTTCTCTTTAACCTCATATGTCTTCAGACAAACCCCACAGAGCGTCTCATTTTTGTCCCACTGTACTGTCCATGTGACAGTAAGAGGTGCAGCTAAGTCTGAATAATAATATTAAACCTGTATAATCTTTCCCTAGATCACAGTGCATGTAACATTGGACATCAGCAGACAGCCAAGAGCTGATTCCCTTCATGGCTAAGGCTCTTCCACAGAAGGGTCAAATGTCAAGGGAAAAGTCTGGGTGGGAGGGTAAGTCAGTTGTGGAAGGTGGAGTCAGAAAATTACTCTTACCAGGGCAGTTATAAGAGCACAAGGTTAAAATTTCTACTTTAACTTACACTTGTGTTTTTTCCAAACTAATCTGTCACTCCCTAATTAATGCTAAGAAATAATCATGAGCAACATTATGGAGTGCCACCACTTAGGATAATGCTAGTATCCCATACTACCCATCTATAAAATTTCCCTCTGAGCCAGAGGTCCTTAGCCTCTTGTGCAGCAAAATACAACATTTACCACTCTGACAGCCTAAGGGTTGTGTTGAATTTGCATACACATCTAAATCTAGTCACATACATAAGTTGTCTTACAAATCCACTGTAAAACCCAATACTTGTTATTAAGACTTACTTAATTGAAAATAGTAGGTAAAGGCTGTATTTAATGACAAATAAAGAAGACAAGACAAAGAGAAAGTTATGTGTTATTATAAAACTTATGCGAGAGTTTCACAGTTCTTTCACAGAATATTTTATTTACAATTTAATTCTGTCCACTCTGAAAATGACTTCATAAATCGTAACATAAATCCATTCCAGACCAAATAATTTATAGCTTAAAATGGACTAAAATGTTCCTAGCATATTACTAGAAGCTGATGGATTTTCAACACTATTCACCAATTCTAAACAAATTTCTTCTTTAAGTGGACATTCTTTCAACAAACAGATAAACAAATAGATAAACAAACAGAACCAAACAAAGACATGAAAGTAGATACAACTTGTCTTTTTAATTTTTTTTCTCTTTCCTTTTTTCTTCTCTCTTATCTTCTTCCTTCTGTTTCATTCTCACTCCTTGATTTGAGAGAACTTTTACACTGTTGTTGCAATTTCAGCATGAGAACATGTTGACATTCCTGGGTAACCACAAGAATAGTGAGAAGAGAAAAGAGCCTGTCAGAAAAGCCAGGCTCATTGCAGCAGCCTGTAGTGAGGGCTGGCAGGAACAGGCCCTAAGAGCTGCACCTGAACTGCTCTTCTGATCACAGCTTTTCTCCTCCTGCAGGCAAAGGCCACTTCCCAAAAAGATGCCCCCAACCCAGATTTGAATCAGAGCACAGGCTGCAAACAGCAGGTCCACATGCACTGATGACTTAGGAGCTTTGTGATGGAAATGGAACACAGTGCCCCCAAAACTCACCACTTTATACTTTTGGTGATGCCTTAACAAAGGTGGATGTACTGACCTCCTAAGGGAATCATGGAATTGCTTTGAAGAAGGTTGATTATTCCTGATGGTCAGTGACTGCTGCTTGCTACAGAATAGATTTTCCTGTCAGATAAGTTTCCTTCCAAAAGATTTCAGGTGGATCACTCAGACTGTTCCCAAAAAATCGGTGTGTGGCCTGCTTTCCCAGTGGACCAGTTTCTCTCAGCCCTTTCCTCAAATTATCTCTTGGGAAAAGACATAATTTCTCTTTTCCCAGGAGATAATTTAACTTTCAAAAGGTAAAATTACCTTTCAAAAGTCAAAAAATGCAGTGTCTTCAAGTTTCATGTTTTTAATACCCCTTTGCTTTGCTTTACATTCAATTTTACGATTTAGATGTATGTTTATTTTCATGTAGGTAAATATATCCATAGAATGTCAGCATAATATATCTGTACAGTCCTGCAAAGATGCTCATAAAAACTGGGCTTTTTCTCTGTCTCAGCCTATGAATTTAGTCATGGTGTTTATTGTCTTTAGCTGATAAATGGCCTCTTCCATAAACATTGCTTTCATACACAACAAGAATCCAAGTCTTACCCAGAACATTGGCATTGTCACAGAGAGGAGAGATATTTCACTTTTAGCAAGCAAAAAAAGTTAGTGATTTTTTTGGTGTGACTAATTAAATTTTTGCTACATTTATGCTGTACTGAGGTATCATGATTTGGAGATAATTGCTGGAGACAGTTTTATTTAATATTCTTCAAACACAGTCAAGGGCATCCAGAGTTTGAGACTGGCATTTGTTTTGTTTTGTGTAGGTAAAAATCAAGCAAGGTAAATTCTCTTCTCATATCAGTGTCAATCTGGAGTAATTCCAGTGAGAGTAAAGTGAGTCAGATTTGTGCAAGCACAGTAAAGAGAAATTCAGACCTCATAATTTCTTCACTGCTATACCCAATGCCATGCCATGAACTTGGAAAAGGTAGGTCTCTGTTTTTCTTAGTGATAACTGACAGCACCTTCAACAAACATGTACCCCCATAAACATTTTCTTGCTTTGGATAAAAAGATGTCCACATTAGAACTGGAACCTGAGACTGCCAAGTATGCTGAGATTTTGTTTTAAAATATTTCACCATTGTAACAGCTACAAAGGGTTTGGGGGTTTATTTTGGGGTTTTTTGGGTTTTTTTTACAATTCCTCAAAAAAATTTTAGTGTTTTTAAGCTTTTTAAATCTATATTTTGGCAGATACAGGATTTTTTTCCAGCTAGAAATTTTGCTCAAGTAGAATTTGAGGACTGTGCACATGATTATATTAGAAACAAGATTTCCCATGGTCATATTAGATCATATTAAATCATATTAGATCATATAATGTGCATATTATCATATTAGAAACAAGATTTGCCCAACAATCTAATCAGAGCAGCAACAGAGCAACAGCATGTATGAAGATCAAGAGGACAGTAAATGCTTGGAAAGAATGCAGACAGCACTGCACCTCTCACAAACACACTGAATGGCTGTGGGAGCTCATGAGTGTAAACCACATAGATCACATGCTGCCAGGACCTGCTGGGCTTGTGAACCTCATCCTGTCTGGAAAAAGAGGGAAAAGAATATGCCAGCGAGTTCTTACCTGCATTAATGCCCTCATTAACGAAGCAAAGCAATGGCCTCTCATTGGGAACTGATCCTGTTTTCCTCTCTAGTGCAAAGCACAGGCAGTTCCCACCAGAATCTTTTGCATCAGAATTGTCAGAGTGGAGTGTGTGATGTGGGAGAGCGTGTTCAGTGTCTTTCTCAGATGGAGATGATCCAGACTCCTGTTTTGCACCTCCCAGACGTGTGTCCTAACCATAGAAATAGAAATGAGGAACCTCTGAGCTCCTTAATGCATCTCCCAGCTATGCTGGGCTGCATTAAAGCAAGCCCACATCTGTCTCCATGAACGGCAACTACTGCCATGAGACTGCAGCACAGTCTGACAAGATGCCCAGATTTGAGGATTTAGATTTACAAATGCCTTCTCAGGTTTTCTATCCTTCCAAGGGACCTAGGGGACTGATTCCCAGAGGTCCTTGGATATCACTAAGCATCCAGTTCCCTGCTCCAGCTGATGAGACTGCTTATGTGCATGTGTCAGTCTTGTATGTCTGCACAACTCACCCTCTTCTGGAGAGTGAGATGGGGTCTGGTATTGAATATGCATCAGGGACACATGGATCTGAGCCCATGGCAACCTTCACAGGAGTCCTGTGGAGCAGACAGAGAGGCTGTCAGGCTGACACAGCCGAGTGCCTTGCATATCATTATCTGCTTCCTCCAGTCTCCAGCTGACTCTTACTGACTTTGCCACTGGGGTTTAAATTTGTGACCACCTTATACTTCAAATCTTATTTATGTAGTCAGTTTAGGAAAATGGTATTAAAATAACACCACTGCACCTCACATTTTCACCATTCCTTCATGTCTGTAGTAGTTTAACCAGGGTCAGTAGTATTTTTAAATGACTTGCAGCAAATGTGTTAAGTACTTAAACAATAGGCTCCATCAGTTCCAGAAAAGCTGTTTTATTCTACTAAGTCAATTATCAGTAGTTTCAAAAGTCCCTAAATAAGTAGTTGTCTGACAGATCATAATAGCTCCTTCTGTTACTCTATGTCAACTCATATACTGCTGCAGAATAATTTGCCGTATTCTTTTGTTTAGGATTTGAAAAACAATCATGTTGAAAGCAAGCAGAAGAAATATTATAATAATGAAATAACAAAACAAAAGCAATATGAGGAAAAATAAACTTCCTGCTCTCAATATTGCTGTGCTCTTTTAGCAATGCATTTTGCCATATAAGCAATGGGTTTGCCAAATCTCTCAGTTCTCTGGCAATAGCTCTAACATGCCAGGGTTTCACTGGCTGAAATCATCTGCCCCTTATTGCCATCAGATTGTTATTCATCACCAGCCCCTTTCACAACTGATGCTGAGCCTTGGGGAAGCCACCTGGTTGTCTGTGCTGTAAGGGGAAAACCTCACTTCTTGAACATCTTTTATGCCAAAAAGCATCCAGGCTGGAGGTAACACTGCCCAAAAAAAAGGAAAAACAAAAAAAAAAGGTTATGGCTTTATGAACACAGGTGTGCTGTATCCTTTCATTTTCCATAACTGCTTTGGAGACTGAGCTTTGCTGAGTGTTCACAGAGGCTGGTCTTCAGCTGCAATGTGCAAGTGGCCATGGTGCTTGGTTTGCCAGGGGGCTTGCAGCCTCTCCACTCAAAGGGTGAAAGCAATACTGCAAGCCCCCTTGTGACCTGCTGTGGGTCTCCAAACCAGTCAGCACACACATGAAGGAAACCCTTTGTGATCACTTCCCAGACACACCTCGGATAATGCCTGCAAAGCTGTGGGATCCCCATGAATACCGTGGGATAGGGACAGGCAGGCAGTCTCTGAGATAGCAGAAGCTGGAGTTGGCAGCAGCTTCAGAATCAAGGCCAAGGGAGGATAATAATGAGCAGAGGTGAGGCTGCAGCAATGTGCTCTTTGTAGCCCATAGCAGCAGTAACCTGAATATAGCCTCTGAAGCATTTTCATGCAGTGTCCCAGATACAGGAAATTTCACCAACAATGAATTGAGGTGCTCATTACATCTTTAGCCAAGGACAAATTTTAGGCTGGGAAGAAGCCAGGGATTCCTACCTATAGCAAGAAGACATAGAGGAGTGGGGTGTTTTGACTTCCATTGAGTACATGGAAGAAATGTATAACAGGAGCTCAGTCATTTAATGAACAGAGGCACATACTCTGGTTTGGCTCCTTATCCAAATCATCCATCCTTTTCAGCCAGCATTATTCTACTCCTGCATGTCTGCTATTGGAGCTACTGCACCTACAGCCAGCATTGTGTGGAGACTCACACCGTGAAAAACCCAGGTCCACAAAGGAGACAATGGAGTCCTCAACTTTATTTGAATAATGGGAGAGAGTCTACTGGGGCATACCCCTGTGGGGTTTCTGTCCTGAGGTTTCAGGGGACACAGCCTCCTTTAATGTTGAACTCTGGGTTGCATGTTGCCCTCTTTCTTTCCCACTGGCTGAGGTACTAGGAAGGTACAGCCTTCCTGAACTAACACATATTCTCACCCTTGACCGTATCATTTCACCCCAAAGATCAGAAGTTCAGGCTATCTGGGTTCTGTGGATCCACCTGAAGTTCCAATTGTCTGGGCTCTGCAAAAGGCTTTGCATGCACCCATTTGTCTATTACCTTGAAGTTCAGGAGTTCCAGCTGTAGTCAAACTGATTTGAGTTGCGTAAAAAATGTGTGGGTTTGAGGTGGGCAGAGCATTAAGACCTATTTCAAAGACATTAACACCCATTTCTCCTAAAGACCCTCACCCACTGAGTTTTTTGTAAAGACATTGTGAAAATGTTGAGCTAGGACAATATCCAGGGAAAATGTTGAGTTAGGACAATATCCATTTGGTCCTGGATCAGCACGCTTCCAAATACTGTTTTTGTGGATTTCCAGTTTATGGATTCCAGTCTACAAGCACCTGCTAACCCCATAAATTTAGAAAATATGTAGAAACTACTATAAAGGAAATTATAAAATAAACTGACATGGGCATGTGGAGACCCCTTTCTGAGCAGAAATTCATTTTCTGTGGAATAATAAAATAAAATCAGTAACC
Organism: Fringilla coelebs; assembly: GCF_963513975.1. Classification (NCBI taxonomy): domain Eukaryota; kingdom Metazoa; phylum Chordata; class Aves; order Passeriformes; family Fringillidae; genus Fringilla; species Fringilla coelebs. The sequence goes on along the minus strand of NC_140028.1, from coordinate 139,192,960 downwards.
ACAAATCTTCAAAGAATAGTTTAAGCTGCCTTTATCTGTGCTTGTGGCTGAGCAGAGAAAAGCAGACAAAAATTTGACCTGATGGTTTTGTTTAGCTTATACTTCATATGCAGTTCACCATTTGCCTTCAGTGCTCACATTATCAGATGACTTTTTCCCTCTCCATGCATTCCTACTGTCCAAAGTTTGGTTAATATCAATACATAAATCCAAACATTTGTAGCAACTCTCGGGTCAATTTGTGGAGAAGTTCTTGAAAATCCATAGGTTGTTCTTATGGGTTTGCATTCTTTGTCCCTCTTTCTGTATGTGTTGTAATAGGGGAAAATGGAAGGAAATAATGTTTTCTTCATTAGAATTCAAAGTCGAAGTTTCTTTGTTGCTTTGCTCATTATTTTTCTAAATAGCCATAAAATAGTGCATTCTTTATCCATAATTTAACAGATCACAATGTTTACTTCCCTGTACTTTTCTTTTTCCCCCTGCAAACTGCAGATAAGGAGTCACTCATATGTGGCATAAAGCTCTTTTTTAAAAAAATTAGTCATGGTGACTAATAGTTGGTATCTTTCAAAATTCTGGCTATTCAGCCACTCCATGATAGAGATGCAGAATCAAAATTCATAAGAAATATCAAAAGCCTTTTGTCAGACTCAGAAAACCAAAGGAGTAGGAAGTTGTATTATCTCAGGGACAGTGGGATGAGAAACAGTGGCATGCCCAAATGAGAAATTTTAAAAGGTTTAGCCAACAGTACTCAATGAACATTGCTTTACTGAGGCAAAATCATCTGAAATATTTCAGAACATTTCCTAAGGTTACCTACCAGGGCAAAAAAAGAAGAGGATATTATATATTATTAGTGTTGGGCTTTTAAATACATTTGACCACAGGCCATTGAAGCAGAAGATAATGTGGTTTTTTTTAGTATGAACATGTTTTCCATGCATAATAAGTAGTGATCAAAAACGCATAAAAAAGGAGTAGCCCAATGATAGGAGACTATTTGTGGGTTTTCTTACTGTAATGGGAAATGGACTTTAATTACTTCTCAGAATTTGTATCAAAGATGACTATTTTTATCTACTTGGCTGTTGTAGTCCAAGTACCTTCTGTGTGGGAGGCTGTGCTAATGATCTCCACGTACATCTCAAGCATTGCTCTTTGGGAGAACAAATTAAATCTGAAGATATCTGGGACATTTTTAATTTCTTTTCTTTTGAGTGGACTTTCCAGCCACACATAGTTGTATGTAGTCCATGAGAACTGTTTCTCACTGGCAACTAAACAGGCTAGATGCTCACTTATTTTTCTGACAAGACTGAAAGCATACATTTTTTTTCTAAGACAAAATCAGTTCCCTAGAAAAATATTTGAACCACTAGCAGGACACCCAAAGACTTTCTACATTTTACTGAAAGCTTTACCTTTCAATCATTTGGATGCCTTTCATGGAAAGGTATTGAAATTCTCAGTTATGTCTCATGAAACTACTCTTGTGTCAGAGGAAATAACAAAACAAACCAAACACACACACACAAACAAAAAAAAAAAAAAAAAAGGCACCAACAAAATAAAAAGAAACCACAGACTTATATCTTTAGTACCCCACAGGAAGCCCTCCAAGACACAATCCTTAGTGGTGATTCCTGGATTTCCCTGCCTGGAACCTATTTGTACTTCCCACTGCCGCTCCTCTCTGCTATGTGCACAGCCCTTCTCGGTCCATCTCATTTTTAAATTTTGCTCACTGCTTCTCCTATTGATCCCTCACTAACATCACTATTTCTAAATCTTCCTCCAGGATTTAATCTCCCCATCACATTTTACCCATCATCCCCCCACCTTTCTTTTTTTCAGGGTACTTGTATGACTCCCATTTTCCAGTGTTTTCATTCTCCCCTACTGTCTGCATGGCCCTTCCTTCTTAGGCCTATAGACATCTTTCAGCTCCTCATTTGGTCCACTATATTAAAAGCATAAACCCTCTTCTCCCTGTATCATCATTTGTTTCTTGTACTTGTCTCTCCCTCCTTGTGCTGCTCTTCATGCATGGGCTGGGCAGCTGCAGAAAACATGACATGGCCATTCACTTCCTTGTCCAGGGAAGGATTTATTGCATGCCAAACCTCAGAAAGCTCAATTCTCTCAAGATAGCTCAAGACATGGGGCAGATTCTCAAAAATGGGTTTTATGGCCAGATTACAGGAGAGCAGTGTTTGGGCAGGCAGTGTGGGAGGAATGCAGGAGCAGTGTCTCTCCCCTCCTGCAGCTGGGTAAGTTTGGCAGAGCCGCACAGGGATTGCGCGCTCCTGTTTCCCAGCTCAGAGCAGAGGAGGTGCAGGTTTCTCTGCTTTACTCATTAGCACTGTTTATGAAGCTGTATTGTAGCCCTCCAGAAAGTGTAACCAAGAGCCCTGGCTTTTTTTCTTAGGTCAGTAAAACTTCCTGCATTCCCCTGGCTGTCACTGCTGTCAATACCCCTGACTGACCCAGTCAAAGCACGATACTTCTGTATGCAAACCAGTGTTTTAGAGTTCCTGTGGATGAGAGTCTCTCATCTGAAGTCTATTATCTGCATGGCCATGTCATCTTCTTGCACATGTACCAGGCAGGACAGAGAAAAATATGACCCTAAACTAATCTTCAAATTTAGATTAATACTTCCCCAAGCTCTATTTCCATTAGTGCTAATACAGGAATGCATAGATCGTAAATTGTCCTTTCAGGCTCTGACAATTCTAAATTTAGTGCCAATGTTAATTAGGCAAGAGAAAATTAGGCAATGCAACAGATTTGGGGAGCAGGCAGTGGAAGGGGAGAGATAGGTCAGCAGTTTGACAGCTTCGGGAGGTAATAATTTAGTGAACAAACAATCATGAAGATAAACCTGAATATTTCAGTGCTTTTAATAATTTGTAGCAATTAAGGACAGCAGATTATTTTTTAATTATCTGGATTCCACATAACTAGAGAATAATCTTGATTTACCCTTCTCCTGGCCTTTTCTGTGTTGACAGAAAGAGTTCATTTGTTGCTCTGACATACGTGCTAATTACTGGGCCCATATGTACATCCAGCACGTTTTACTGACTACTGTACGAGAGATTTGGAGGGGTTAATAAATGTCAAAAAAATCTTTTGTAAACATTTTCTTCTTTTTTCTTTCATACAATATAGGAGTCTGTTTAATAAACCCCAAATCAGTATAAGGTCACAACGTGTTTGGCTTTAAAAGTGAAGTTAGGGTAAGTAATTACAAAGGGTCCGCTGTGTTCCATATTTAGTTGCATATTACACAGAACTGAATGGGATGATTAATAATCATGTTCTACACTGAAAGAATGTAATTTATAAAGGTTTATGTAAATACAGTAACAGAATTAGTTGTTCATTTACCATTGCCCTGTTAGCACATATGAGAATTCTAGCATTTTTAAAAAGCAACAAAGCCAAGATCCTCACAGGAGTTCTGTGCTTAAATACCTTGGAGAATGTGGGCCCAAGGTACTAAAATAGCTTAGTATTATTGAATGTTTAGTTAAAATTAGACAGAATACTGGCATGTTTACTAAGAAGTCTGGGTTATACTGAGCTATGTTGGCAGTAGAAGGAGACTGGAGAGAATGAAAAGCTTTTACAAGATCATTGAACTAAAAAAGAGCAAAATAAATAAAATTAGTCATCAGTACAGAGTAAATTGCATTTTTAAAATGAACATAACTCAGAATCCAGGACAGGATGTTCTTTTAATTAATTCATTACTGTCAAAATTTTGATTTAAATCATGTTGATTTTTTTTTATCAGCACGATCTGCGAGAAGCCTGGAAAAAAATGAGTTCTCTCCAGCATTGTCCGTGGCCCATGGTGCCCTGCCATGCCAGCAGTGAGGGGGCACTTACCTGCAGAAAGCACCAGCAGGCACGTACTGACCATCAACACAATCAACAATAACTCTGCTCCATCGTGTCACTAACAGTAATCTAGGTCATCAATTTGGAGCACAACAAATACATCTTTCTCACCTTCTCAATGGATGCTGTTATCACACACAGATTCACTGAGGCTAGAAAGATTTTGGTTCCTAAATACCTCAGTGGATCCAGCGGTTGGTAAGCAGTATGGCAAGGTAACTACTTTTAGCTTTTGAGAGAGGAGTAAAACTTGCTTCACCCTTCTTCATGAAGACTGAGGGCTAAGTAGAAAGTATTCTATAATTTTCACTTTGGAATACAGCATGGTTAGTCTTTTATGAAGATGACCCCATACTGGGTTGTATTACACTTTCAATTCATTATACTTTTTACTGCTATTCATAGAGATTCATGTTCAGAACAAATACCAGGTTTGTATCTATTTATATTTCAGATCATATTTAACTCCCAAATGTGGTCCATAAATAGGGCAGTAAATGGAGTTGCTTTTTTGAATGAAAAGTCCTTGGTAACTTATTGACCAGGTAATAAAAGGAGAGGGCTTGCATTCTGTACTGAAAAGGCTGGATCATGCACCGCCACGGCCAGTGGGAGTTCTGCCACTGACTTCACTGAGAGTGCATAGCAAGGCTGTTTTGTTCCTCATTCAGTTTGGTTAACAAGATTTGAGCTCCAGTCCCTTTTCACCAAAATGCTGGCAGGCTTCTTACAACATTACTGGAAACGAGGCCCTATACAAATTGCTAAGGCCTTTTGTATTTTAATGTCTTTTTTTGTAATGATATTCAGTCCTTTGGGGCAGCTGCCTAAGAGAGACATTTGTCAACTTCACTTTGTTTTTAGGACAGATGAGCCAGAGCCAAAACCATAGACCTGAATAACTTGAAAATCCAGAGGAGCTTGGATCCAGATTTGAGCCCCACAATTTGAGGCCCTTGCTGATTAGCGGGCCAAAGTTTCAACCTTGGATCGTGTGCTGTGCTTTAACAAGCTGGACTCATGCTTAGAAAGGGGCTCAGTATTTGCTGCCAGCATCTTCAGGATCAAATCACAGGGCTCCCTAGCAGTGTCCTGGCTCCGACACTGCCCTACAGCCATTGCCTACAACAGAGTACAGAGACAGGGCAAACACAGCAATATTCCCCAGCACAGCTCCCCATCTTCAGCAGCACACTGGGGTGGAGCCTTTGCATTGCCAGAGAATTTTCTTTGCTAGCACCAGCCATTCCCTTCTGGATTACCTCTTGCTGTTTCTGGTCCTCCTGCTCCCGAGGCAAACATTTGGAAGGGGGAGTTTGTAAAATCCCAGTGCTGCTATGTGCACGTGAGAGAGCTGAGATGGGCAGGTCTGAAACGAGGGAAGAACAAAGAGAGAAAGAGGAATGGCTGCAGAAAGTCTGTGCTTGGAAAGATTAAAATCCCAGGCTCTAGGATACCCATGATAGCTTTATACAGAAGTGTAACAATGGCCAGTTAGCAAATGGTCGGACTTAAATTAGTACAGCATTCTTGCTTAGATAAAGTTGTCACTTACAACTGCAGTTCTGCCTTTTTAGGATAAATTACATGCACACAGACCAAAAAATAGTGAAAGTAAGGGCAAAGTATTTGAAATTATGTCTATGAAATGCATATGCAAAACTAATTAATTTATAGATGGCATTTGTCCATATCCCCCATGTGATGCACTGAGAATCTCTCTGGTATTGCAGAATTCAAACACTTTGAAAAGAAATTGCCCGAGGGATTGAATGTCTTTCCTTTACATTGTTTTTAAAAGGAAGAATTTCTCACACTGTGTTTATTTGCTGCTAAGATACTGTTACACTAGCACCATCACAGCCTGTTTCTCACTGCAGTATCCCATAAATTAGGTTGTTGCAGGGAGTATCAAGAATGTGCATACACTGCCTGACTAGAGCAATTTTATCTGAATAATGTTTTGTGACCTTTCTTGCAAAAAGGTCCTGACTAAAAAAGCATAGATTTACCAGGCATCCTGGCTGTACTGAAAGATTGCAATTACCATTCTATTTTATCAGTATTAGTAGAGAGAGTTCCTGCCCTGACATCTCCTCTCCAAACACAAATGAAAAGTTGGGGAACCGTATGACTCAAGTAATGAAGTACATTAAATCCAGGTACCTGTTTCAAATTCAACAATTGTGGAAATGATGGAAGAGCCATCGCCATCAAGATGACTTTCCAACAGGCTCAATGAGATGGTTTTGTGGACTCAGTCCAATTCTTAATGGACATAAGTCCACCTTACAAAAAGCAACACACAACTGGCAGTAATTGATACTCTTTTGGCACTCAACAGAGAAGTGAAGTATTGAATGAGCATGAAGAATGGACTAACCTTTCACCTCCCCCCCTGCATTCCAGGTCAGGGATGAGACATCTGATAGAGCTGCATAGGAAGCTTGGGCTGCTGCTCTCCGTGCTGCCCCGTGCTGTACCCAAACAAAGAACTTCCTTCTTAACAAGCATTGGGCTGACACTTTTCATGAACTTTCAACTTATGTTAAAAATTTGGAGGCTTTGGAAGTTAGTATATAACCTCAGGATTCTGCCTAAAGAGTATGAGCCACTGCTCCACATAAAGCTGTCTCTCCCTGACTGCCAGCTGCATTAAAATCTATTACATTAATTCCCTGTTATACATATGCGTATATAATGTATATGTACATGCATAGCAAGAGTAAATGTATTAGTTATTCATGTATGTTTATACATAATAGGAAAAATAATGCCTTTAGCTAAGATTGCCTAATGTTCATTTAGAAGAACTTACTTTCAATTACTTATACAGTTCACCAAAATTTAACTGTTACAGCTTAAATTTTCCATGGTGGGTATCTGTCTAACTGAATTTGGTTTGGAAACTCTTGACTAAAATGGCTCAGATAATTCCAAGAACACAGACAGTAAAAATACATCCTTTTAGTCATGTTAAAAACTCTTGCAACCATCATATTGGGAGACTCTAGCATGTCTAAGTTTTGGAGATGAAGTCTGAAACTCCATTTGGAAATTACTTTGATGTCAAGACTTATCTTCTGTCACTCCTGTGGAAATCTGATCCAGTTGTAATCTCCTCAAAAAACTAAATTCTCACACACTCATATTCTGTTAAAATGTAAATTCTCCAAATACTCTATTTGCAGTAAGCATGCTGTCTTTCCATACAGCTGTGACATCTGAGACACAGCACAGTATATTTGCTTTCTCTGTGGAGAATATCCACACACGCATGTATATAAAAATGTGTCCAAGGACTCTCCCTGTCATTTGTACACGTTGTGTGTACCAGGAATGATTGCCCTGTAGACCCATCTATGCACTGCATTAAGGCTCAGCTCTTCTCAGGGACTGTGTAGATGATTTTAGTTACAGCCATGAGGACAGCAGCACCTGCAGCAAGGGCTGGCAAACACCTACATCATGAATCAGGATGCTTAAGCCTGCTCTCAAGGCTTCATCTCACAGTGAACCCAGTGGGTATCTAATGCCTCTGTCTCAAAGGGGCCATGCCCAAAACCACTGAGGGCTGCCCTGAGCAGTCTCTGACCACAGCAGCCAACTGCTTTGACCTGAGCTTTGCTGAACCCTCTGGAGGGATTGGGTATTGCTCACAGGGTGCTTTACAGACAAGTTTAGGGAAGCCATGGGGAAAAGGGCGAGCAGTGAACATATAGAAGGGTCATTAACTTCTGAAGGATTCAGAAGTGACAAAGTGCTTGAATTAAAATTGTCATTAATGTTGCTGCTTGCAAGTGAGGTAGAAATCTACACTTCTGTAAGCACTGAAAATGAGGACTAGGGGCCAAAAATACCCTAATGAGCTCCCATCCTCTGATCATTATATAAACACACAATAGGAAGTGTAATGATTTTTGTTAGTGATAAAGGTTTGAGTAGTGTGTATTAAAAGCAAAGGCTTAGACACATCACAAAGTGAACTGAGTCAGCTTAAAAAAACATCGACATCTAATTCCTCTTTTGAGAGCTCTCTGAATCCAGTACATTAAATAATATGAGGGTAAAATGGAAAAAATAAGTTTAACATACATAATCAAAGTTCTGTTTAAAGGCATGCTGAGGGAAAAGACAAGGTTATATAGACCACTTAAAAACTAGTATTTCCTCACTTTTCATTCCTTGTCTCTGTTAAAAGGATTGGTTAAAATGACCTACAGAAGTCCCTTGCAACCTCAACCATTCTAACAATCTCTTATTTAATATTTGGTATGATAGACATACATGTTTAATTTCTAGATTCCCCCTCTCCCCCCAAAAAGAAACTATATACAAAACTTAATGTTTTCTTCCTTTTCTGTAAGATATTTTGAATTTTGTTTGTTTTGCAAGCTAACCCTCAGGCTGCAAGCACTTTTCCACTTTGCCAGCCAAATGAATATGATGAAAGGACACCTGTAGGCATACACAGAAGCCAAGAACATTCTGTACATCCATTATTTATTTCGTTTCCTTCTTTAGGTCTTTTATATAAAGAAAAAAACACAGGTAGAAAGAGGAGAAAAGTTAACCTGCTATATAGTTGCAGTAAGAAAAAGCATAGAATACGTTGCTTTTGTTACCTTGGCAAATAAAATAAAAATGTTCTCCAATGTGCAGTCTGTGCAAAATAAGTCCCACAGGAATTGTGCAAGCACATACTCATTATGGCAGTTATGATTTAGATTGCATTACAGAAGTAAAAACAATCATTCAAAGAGGCTTGGGTGCAGTGATTTGGAGTGAAGCTGCCACTCTGCCAAAAAGAGAGAGAGAGGAAAGGGGTGGGGGCAATGAAAGAAATAAATCCTGCCAAAATGAACTCATGCAAAGGTGAAGCCAAAATGCCAAGAGGTACAGATTAAATGCTCTTACAAATGTCCCAAATGTGTGTGTCAGCAAACTGCCCAAATAAGGTTTTGAACTGAAAGCTCAGGCTTCGGCTGGAAACTCCCAGAAACACAGAGATTATATATTGTTTGGAAAAAGGAATTCTGGCTTGGTTGTCTAGAAAGAGCATTGAAAATCACACATCCCACCAGAGCACATGTTAATGGAATAGAAATGGTTTTTTTGAAACTGAAAACCTGTCCTTTAGGAATTTCACAACACAAGAAGTAAAGGACCACAGAAATTGCTTCCTTTTAGTTCCAGTTGTTCTATGTTTGTTAGGGTTTTTTTTTAGTTTAAGGTCTGTAATGGCCATTTTAAAAAAATTGAATCATTCAGATAATTCTTTATTTGCCCCTGACTTTAATGAAAAATTCACAGGCAAAAAACTTCTTATCTTAAACATAGCTACCGACTTCCAATATCTCATTTTTCTCACACAATAATCCCAGTGTTCAAAGTAGGTATTGTATTTATCATCTTTGTATAGAGCAGAATTTCACTTCACTTTTCTTTATGGTCTTATCACATCATTTACAAACACTTTATCTCTGTTACTGAAAATAAATGAAATCCTGGGCTTTCGATGAAATGCCATGATGAAATGAATGGTCCAAAAATCTATATTGAGATGACTGACTCCTGTTTGTAGAAGACATGATAAATGTTTCACGCGTACAAACTGAAGGATGATGGATTTAATGATCATAGTTTAACAGGGAAATGTTATTTTGGAATAATTAAGTTCTGTCATTTGCAAGTCTAAATAGTCCATTGTTGGATGGTGCTTTTGTCTGTCAACAAGTCATTCCACTTTGTGAGGGTTATTTATCACTAAAACAATTGATGCAATGGAAATACACTGCCAGTATGTGTTGTTAACAACACATTTTGTGAGACCTTGATTTGGATCCATATTTCAGGTGTTGTTAATTGATGTATGTACATGTCTTACAGAAGAAATATATTGTAAGAATCTTTGAAGGATTGGAGGTGTCTTTCTCATGTGAAGTGTTACATGTGAACTGTATTTATTATCCTTCCTATAAAGATTTTCAGAGTCAAAAATACCTCAGTTTTAAAGCACACATGTGAAAGGAGTTTACTCTGGGGTGTACTGCCCAGTTTCCAGCTATCACTCCAAGAGGGTGTAAGTATCTGCAGATTTTGGTTTGTGTCTGCTGGCTCTTACACCTGTCCTGGACCCCTCAGATGGTGTCTCAAATGGACATCTTTGTTTAGACAGGTTAAACTCTCTGTGAAGAATATCTCAATGGGAAGTACACTGTGCCTATGCTATTTTTATTTTTAATATCTGCATTAAAACAATTGCAATCAAGACAGTTACTATATTCTGATTTCCCTTGTTGTACATACACAATTTTTTATTGACTGTATAGAACTGAATGTAAGTGCCATTTTTCTTCACATTCAGTAGCAAAGGAAATAATAAGAAACATAAGTGCTGGAAAGTAATATGAAAAAGGTAATTATCTTGACCAAAAAAAAAAAAGTGGTTATACATTTGGTTGTGTGAGAATAGCATATGATATTCAATATCTGAATGATTATAAAAGCATGGGAAGGTATAAAAAAATATGAATTTGTATTTTGATCACAAATGCTATTTTCTTGGTTGCATATTTATAAATATTAGAACACTTCATATATCTTCTTGTCTCCTGATACATACATATTTTTTTTCCACTCAATTCCAATCCAGGTTTAAAAGTATTTTGTGTCTTTTCTTCACTTCATAGTTTAAGGACTAGGAAATATAAAGGTGAGGATCAGTGATAAAATTTAACCAAAGGCCTCCATCTCCTGACTTTCCTCTCTGCTCTGGTGAGCAGCAACTCTGTGTAATGTCTTATCACACCAATTTCTCTACTTTGCCAGATACAGAAGCCTTTTAGCACAGCTCTGAGAAGGAACAGTCTCCCTTCACTGTCCAGTTCACTGCCTTGCCGTGAGTCTCTGCTCTGAACTCACACAGCCCCACACACGGCTAGCAAGACCTCCCAGCCAAGCAGAAATCCAAGCACACACAAGTGTGGAAGCTGTGAAAAGGATATATCTGATCATCGATGATTTTGCCCTGGGCTGTGGGCAGAAGTACTGAAAGTATTCCCAGATGCCCTGAGCTGGCATCTACAGTTCAGATCTTGACAAAACTGGCCAATGTGTTGTGCCATATCTATTTAACTCTCACAGCTCTTTAGAGATTCCTTTTGCACCTTTTCCCATGAGAGAGCCTTCTGTGTCTCTGCTTGCAGGTCATTTTCCTTATCCTGGGTGTAGACAGGAAGGAATGTCTTCAGCAATCCCTTGAGAAGAGGAAAAGGGGCAGCAAGGGCATAGCATGACTGTTCCAAGAAAACTTCGAATAGGAGAGTATCGAGAGGGTTGGGAGATTTTTTTTTTCCTCTTTTAAGAGGAAATATTTTTGGAGCTTTTGTACTGAAGGGCTTTTTCCTAGTCCTAAAATATACTAAACTCTGATATGAATCATAAGTCTTGACTTAATGAATGGATGGAATTGTCAGGCACAGGGTACATTTTTTTTGTTGAAAACATTTTGTCACATTTTTTTTTCCAATAGTTCCACAAACGTGTGTAAGGTTAGCAACTATTTAGATGCATTGTACTAATGAGACAAATAGCCTGGAGCTTCAACACAGCTTTCAGCATACCATTTTGCTACAATATAATTCTCCATTTATCTTTTTTGCCATAATATCCATTTCTTGTTAAAATCAATTCTTTATTTATGGGAATAATTTATTCAATTCTATGCTCCATAGTCTAATTACCTAACAAAGATAAACTTTGTGCTTTTTGGAGCAGGCTTCCCTGAGGGCCTGGATTTCAAGTCCATAAAGCCAGGACAGTTCTGCAGAAATCAGACATGCTCTGGGGGAGCAGTAAACTGAACTTGTAGTCACTGTCTTGAAGCTGAAGCCAGTAAGGGAAACTACTTCAGTTGGCCCCAAGCACATTTCCTTAACGTCTGTAGGGTAGGACAAAGGACCAATGGGGCCACGTCTCACCCTGTTTGTGCTGAGGGCTGAGCAGAAGCTGATTGCTGCTAGGGCATTGCTCCATTCCTCAGTTCTCTCAGAAGAGGGACCTTTGTGCACATCTTCCACTTAATGATAGATATTGACAAGGGAAAAGAATTCTGTAGTCTCTCAAGCAAAAAGTAGTGAAGTATCATTATTTCACTGATTACTTGCACTCAGATACAATTACAACTTAGTTAAAGCAGAAAAATCCCAGAAAAGTCCTGATGGCCTGGATCTGAACAGACATAAGACCATAAACATCCAGGCAAACAAATAACCTTTGAGTTCCATTAGTCACAGAAATTAAGATGCTAAAATGCTCAAGCACTTCCAGAATCAGACATTTTGCTTGTAGTCATCTCTAAATATGTCATTAAGAGTAGTTCTGAAGGAGTGATTTCAATATTAAGTCCATTTTCCATTCCTAAAAGAGTGGAAGTCTTAATGGCAAACCCATTAAAATTATTTTCATTTACACAGTGAATATTTTGAATATACCAAGTTAAAGTTTCAGTTAAGTATGTTTGTAGCATGTCAAGCTTAGCAATTTATTGGAGAATCTTTACCTAATTTGATATAATTGATGTTAAAGCCTTTTTTCTTAATATACTGTTTGTGCATTCCTTTTAAATGTGGATAAGAAGAAATGGATTTGTAGAAGATATTTTTAATTGATTCCAAAGGGAATAGCTACCGTGGAATCTGCTGATGAGTTCTGTGGGGGTCTAGGCTCCAATCATTCAGCATCTATATTTTTAATGACAAGATGCTGCAGTGTTTAAAGAATGAATTTGAATTATGAACACAGATAAATAATGTCTGCTCTCTCCTAACATTTTATCAATAACCACCAAACCTCTAGTTAAGGCAAGGACCTCTGTGTTGGCTTAGAGACTCAAATTGCATAAAAACCCAATGACAGTAAAGCTGCATTCAAGGTCTTTGAAAGCTTCAGTCAGACACTGCATGTTAAATCCTTGATTTTCAGTTTCAGAGGAGAGATATCAGCACATCATAAAGAAAATACTGTGTATTTTGCCACCACTGGTGATTTTGGCATTTTTTCTTCCTCAATTTTCACATAGGTTGATATCCATTCAAAACTAAATAGTGTTAATTCTTTGGCTACCTCCTTTAGTCATCCTCCGTGTGAAGAACCTCACTGAGTGCAGGAGAACAAGTTGTACAACTGAAGGGTGCTCAGAATTAATAATGACCAGGCTGGTTGTGGGTAAGTCATGTACAGCATGATGTAAGTCTACCTTTAGGTAATAAGAAGCAAAACTCTTGGGATGCTGTTGGTATTGATTCACTGTGTAACAACTGGACAAGATATTTAAAAACGTAACTTTAAAACCAAAACCACAGTGTTGTTATGCCTCACATAGTTGCAGCTTGATTCAGTGAATGCTCCATATTACATTCTGTAGAGTCATCTCTCCAAACTGTAGGCATTTTGCTAGGATGTGAATTTGTAAGCAGGAATGTGGCCTATAAGACATAATAAGTAATCCTTCACTTCTCTTCAATACTGACAGGGACTAGAAGAAATATTTCTACTAGTTTTGGCTAGTAAACTCCAAAAACCACCTGTGGACTTTGTGTGGAAGATCTGAGGAGAGGAACAAAAACAATCACAGGAACAAAAAATATGAGCTATCAGGAAAGATTGACAGAAGAGGGAATGTACAGCCTAAAGCAGAGAAGTCTGTGGTGCCACACAACAACAACCTCCAGGTGAAAGAGAAAAGGAGACTGAACATGTGCATAAACAATGTTCTAGCAATACACAAACAGGGAAGTGCAACAAGTTTCTTGAGGATATTGTTTTTCACTGCAGTGCTTAAAGGATAAGGCACCTGCCAAGAGCGGCAAATATAATCAATGTGGTCTTTGGGCAGGGACGGAATAAATGAAAACTTCACACTGCTTTGTAATGTTACAATTCTACAGCTCTGTTATTGAAAGATGTTATATAAATGTAAGTGGCTTTTGCATTACTACATTTTCACTGCCACTTACCAGTTAGATAAAATTACTGGAGATACAGGTATCACCTGTACATGGAATTTGTGAAAAAAGTCCTATGCACCAGGATCCTGCCTGTCACTACAAAGTTTTACTGTGGCTAAAGAGTATCCAAAAAATCATTGCTTAGAAAGTAGGGCAAAATAGTGTGCTGCTTCCAGCTTGGCAAGGACAGATGGAGATGCACTCTATCCATGCAGGCATGAGCAGAATAGAAGTGACCTGAAGCAGAAGGCCTGTTCAGACTGTGAGGTCCTGGTGAAAAAACAGTCCACTTCCTATTTAACTCCTTATCTCCAAAATGTTTCCAAGGCCTCAAGTATTAGTCAGGTAAAGATCAGACAGAGTATGCCTTTAAAGGTTGAACAGATGGACGCATCTCTTTTTTTGACAGGAAAATGTATGTGTTGCTTGACCTGGCAAACCCTTTGTGGTGCAGTGGAAGCATTGCGCAAAATATCTCAGACAGTATCTGAAAAGGATCCCCCAGAAATAAATCAATAATTGGGATATGATGGTACAAAGCCGACAACAGAATTAGTTTGATAGTTCAAGCTTAGTAAAGAGGCTTTGTTCAGTCTGATGACTCTGAAATTAGCTATGCTGACCTGTGCTATATGACTCTGTCTTGCTGTGTTACTCATGGGAGATGTTCCTTCATTTTTTTCTTTTCAGTGGATCAAGTTGTTGAGTTGACAATACACTCATGATAAAAAATACAGTGCTGGTATTTTCAGAAAGGTATTCTACCTGTCAGGGATTTGTTCCTTCCCTCTGTCTCTGATGATAATTTTAACAGGTAAATAGGTACCCTTCTTGCACAGATAATACTACAAAGTTAGTTGTTACTGACTCAGGCCTAGCAATATGCCTCCAGTCTTACCTTTCGGAATCATATAATGGAGTTAGTTTCAATCTAATCCAATTTTTTTATTAAAAAAAAGAGATTTCTGTCCTATGTTTAACGCTTGCAGTGATACGTGCTGATAGCATCAATGTCAGTAACATAATTGCTTAGCATCAGGTGTTGGCACAAACAAGATATCCCTGTATCAATCAAAAAAGACTTTGTCCTCTCTTACAAAGAGATCCTTGGGTTAGTACTGGCCAATCTGGTATAACACAGCTCTGATTTCTGCTGGAAATATTAGCTCTAGTCCTAAAAGCTGCATAATCACATTAGTTTTGTTCCATGCCTGAGGGAACCAGCTCTGCTTCTCTGCTGTGTGACCAGCCGGGGCTCAGCGCCGCTCCAAATGCTGCACCCAACATGGCCCAGCAATAAGAGCCTCACCCAGAAGAGCTCTTACTCTGGTAAAAATGCTGCCACATTTTGATCCACAAAAGAAGCAGACTGAGTTTCTGAAAGTCCAGATTCTCCAGGTTTCCAAATCTCCCTGTAAATTCAGTAGAAACTTTAATATTGTTGAAAATCGGATGCAGTGCCTGTATCACGAGGGCATCTGGAACGCTAGTCACACAAGGCTTGCTTACTCACAGCACTGTCTCCAGATATTTTTATAAAATCTACATTCTCAGCAATAAAATATGTGTTTCTATGGGGCATCTGTTTATGTTTTTCTGTGAACTGATAATTACCCTGGAGTTCCTTCTGTCTACAAAAATGGTAGAGTTTTACAGTGAGCCTATAAACAATTAACAGTTAAATGTAAGGGTAGTCCTGAATTTATATGATAAAAAACAAATGCATGGGATAAATCAGTGCAAGCATCTATCCAAGTAATTGCAGGTATGAATCATATATTTTACACATGTGACAAAATGCAGTTTTATCCCTTTATAATCTGCTAAGCTCAGCTCTCCTCTGAGCTCAGGACACAGTGCATTCACCTGCCAGCTCCCAGATCTCACAGTGAAGTATCCTAGGCTGGGTAGATCTCACTCTGTGTTTCTCTGAGCAACAAGTACTAGGCAAGTGATAGACACACAACATCATTCAAAACACATAGGAAGATTTTATATGTTTTATATGTCCATATGTACAGACAATTCTATTATGACATTCACAAGCCTCAAACACTACTGAAATACAATATTTACTATGAATAAGACAGGAAAAAGAAAGTAAAATAAACTGTAGTTGCACCCAGCTCACACAGTACAAACATTAACCCTGTGAGAGAAAATCTGCAAGAACAGAGTCCTTTACAGTCCAGCTTCTTAATTTATGTTTGGTGTTTTGGCCACAAAGATACCCCAGATGCTATTGGTTAACTGCTCCCTCACATTCTTTTGGTAAGTCCAGTCATGTTTTTTAGCATGAATTTTTTCTGCCTCCATTATCTCACCCCTCAAATGCAGTTACAGAAAAGGTCTCTAAAAATGCTACCAACAGTCTCACAGTTACATGGGGAATTTTTGATCCTGGATTTTTTCTCCTGTGTCTCAGGACGCTGAGTGAGGATAAAGCCTTTTCTTTAGAGCTGGCTTCCACATCTGCATCAGGATCCTTCTTTTAAAAAAATTAGGATTTACAGCCTACTTATTCTGATTAGAGGTTTCAGTCTGTGTCCAGTTCATTTTTCCTTTAAAAAAGATAGGGTTCATATTTTCTTACAGCTTCCCAACTTTGTTCTGTTCTGTGTCCGATATAATTGATGACAGATTAATGCCCATCTGTCACAGTTCCACACTGTTCATTTTTAGTGTAAATATTCTGTGCTTACTCTTCTGGGTGTTACAACCTGAAAAGAACCAAATCCAAATCTGTAATAATAACATTACCAGAATTAGATATCAATGACAAGTCAAGGAAGCATTGCATATGCACATACATATGTGCTTTGTAACACCATGGTCAGACAGAGAAAACTACCAGTGGCTCTAGGATAAGGGTGTATGCAACAGAAAGAACCACAAAACTGAGGAGCAACGACCTTGGAACTACAGGAAGAAAAGGGGGCCAGAGACTCAGCAGACAGACACAGAGATGGTGATTAAACCAGATGTGTGAATGCCCTTAAGGATAGCACAGGTAGAGAACCCTTAAGATTTATTAATACAACAGCAAGAAAAGCAATTTTTTGTGTTTATGATGTACTTCAGAATCAGGTGTGCAGAATCAGGTGTGCGATTGTGGCTCAGACCCTCTCCTCAACTCCTGTCCTAACGCCGTGGTAGTGGCGTGGCAGTGTTTAGTACCAGGGTATTACTGCCTTACTACAATAAACATAACTGTGTTTATGCCTGATTATGCATGACTGATCTGATTCAACTGCTCTTGGGGCCTGACTTAACTCTGCTCACAGCAATTGATGGAGGATGCAGACAATCTAGGAGAAGCAATACTGAAAATATGACGTGAGCATGGAAACATCCTCTATCTTGCTTGCGTGATCTAGCTGCAATTCAGCCCCACAGCCCAAGTGCCCTACTGACACATTTGTCTTTTCACCTTCACCACTAGGTACTAACAGTTTTAAGCATCCAAACATCCTATCAAATTAGGAATCAGTACCAGATTCTGTAACAGACCCATCACAACAAAAATTGAGCCATGGATTGAAATGATTACAAGCTTTGTCTTGTCATCTGTAGGAATCAGGAAAATGAATTCTCAGCTGGAATCATGGATCTCACAATGGGGTCCCAACACACAAACAGGGGATGTTTTCCATGGGTCATTAGAAAATGCACCATGAGTTCTTGATATCTAAGTGTTAATATGAAATGAGAAATTCAGTTACAAGGTGTTCAAAAGATGAGACATTTGGATATCACAGTGTACAGGAGAAGGAGCCAGAGGTAGAAGACACTGAAAATAAGACCACAGACAAGGAGGCAAAAAAAAAAAAAAAGAAGGATAAAAGATCCCCAACAATGTAGAACAAAGAAGGCAAATATTAAACAAAAGAATATTAAAAAATAACCAGAATCAAAGACCAGAAGGTGAACGATGGGAATTGAAACAGGAGGTAGAAAAAAATGAATGCAGACAATGTAGCAGAAAAGGACTCTGAGAAGCAGTAATGCTGAGATTTCTAGAAAAAGGAACATACCATAATAAAAATGAACAACCAATCCTTGTAAGAGGAAGCAAGAACTAAGCCAAAATTAAGTGACACCCAAGCTACTTTCAAGTTGTGCTGGAAGATAAAAAGCAGAATCAGAGGAGAAATGCGATCACATGCTGTGTTACCAGGAAATATGAAAGTCTGAAAACATTTTTTAAAATACCAACTTAAAAGCATAAGCATAAAAAATAGATATTGCAACAGCTGTACAAGTGAGGAATAACAACTTGAATAGAGATATCTAGTATGACCCAAATTTCATAGAACTTAGTGTGAATCCACAAGAATATCACATAGTTTCATTAACAAGAGTATGCAAATTAGTAACATTAAAACATAAAAAAAAAAATAGCAAAGCTAGTGATCGCCAAATTAATTTTCAAATCAAGGACAAATTAACAAGTCACTATTGCAGCAGAGCTGGATAGTGATCATATTAGAACAACCAAAAAAGGACACAGGATTCTTAAATAGGAAATTTTATAAGTTGAGTAGTAGCACTGCAGGACTATCCAGGGCTAAACAGTGAAGACCAGTCCCAACAAATTTTAGCTGGGCTTTACTTACTCAAAATTGCAAAGTAACCCAAAAGATAAAAGGGAGGGAACTTGACAGGTTTGACAGTTCATTTAAAGCAGTGGTAAATTGTTGGTACATTTTTTCACCCTGCATAATAAAGATCAAATTAAAATCACCAATGAATACACACAAGAAAATAAATTATTTGGTACCAGAGCCAGGGTTTAGTTACTGAGAACATTGGTGAATATTTATAGAGGGCTTCACACTAGCCATACATGAAGCATTGAAGCAGGCAGAAGAGACAACTAAGCTCGGTAAATCCAGGAACCATGAAATTGGAGAATTTTGTAGATATTATGTGAAGAGCTGAAGAAATTTTACAAGAACAATGTGAGAGTTAAATCCTACCAAGTTAATAAGTGGGGGGGAGGGGTGCAAAATTATTCAAGTGGTAGCCTTCTCTAATCAATGTCTAAAGGAGGCCTAAGAGATTTCACAGGTGAATAAAATCATGGATAAGACTATACTGGATGCAGATGTGTATCCAGCAAACAGGATGAAAGTATTAGCCTGGCCCTAGCAGATACTGCAGACAAAAGCATGCAATGGCAAAAAGAAACGGGAAAGAAATAAAGAGAGGAATTAAGTGGTTTTTTGTTATTCTCAGATATATGTGAAATCCATGGAGAGGAGCCTACATATATGGAAAACTGAAAGGTTTTTCAAATTGAAATACTTGCATTTTGCACAAATCAACTTAAATATTCCTTTGAACGCAAATTTTTGAGTTATCAGCTGGAACATATTTTGGGTTAAATCCATGCAGACAATGGATTAAAAAATAGAAGAGTGGGTGGAAAGACAGATATCTAAGTATTTTATTGAGAATTGTGTGGATAGTGAGTGGGGCATTACATAGTATAGATTTCACATGCTTACCTAATGTATTTGCATTCATCTTTGATGAGCAATGACATTATGAAATCACCTATATGGGAAAATGGAAGTTTACACATTCTAGGACATCACAAAGTGGGCCCATGTTCTTTCCAACATCTATTTTTCATTAGTTTCAAGTGTTATATACACTGCATAAGAATCTATCTGGACTGTTACCTGGCCTGTGTGATGATCTGGTATGCAAACCTTGTTACAAAAGAAAATTTTCCAAAATTTAAAAACAGCAAAAAATGAAGAAAAGTTGTCTTCAGTAAGTTCTATTTCAGAAGGCTGCACACCATTACATGGAGCTTTACAATATTACATCTGTGATCAAAGACAGTTTCTGTAGTGTTATATCGGGAATATGTTAAAAAAAATATGTTTAAGTTAAAGGCCTTTGTCTTAAGAAACACTAAGCAATGGTAGAGGCCATAAATTCTTTAACTGTGGAGATATACTGATAATGAAAATACTAGAAATCTGTACGTGCAAGCATGTACTAATTTAGTAGAAAGATTCTTTCATTTTCAAGAACTAATCCAGTAGCTTTAGCAATGTCCAACAATTGTTCTCTTGCTTCAGGAGAATAACAGCAAATATCCATCACCATGAAGAATCACTCAATGCAAAAGTTATCTTTTTCAGTCTGGAAAAAACACTCACTTTATGTACTTTGTCATGTGGTATCTTGGCAGTTAGATCACACTTTGTAATTGAAAACCAAACTTTATCCAAAGATGCTTGGTGCTCTGTGCTCTCAGTCAGATGGCTTCAAGTGTATAATAAAACTTTCACACTCGCCATTGTTGTAATTGAAAATAACACACTGGTTTTAAGCTCATTTAAAACTACTCCAACTGAGCCAATGGATGCAAGAAATTATGAAAAAAACCAAA
The DNA here is from genome assembly GCF_963513975.1 of Fringilla coelebs. Taxonomy (NCBI): domain Eukaryota; kingdom Metazoa; phylum Chordata; class Aves; order Passeriformes; family Fringillidae; genus Fringilla; species Fringilla coelebs. Next base: position 139,172,626 of record NC_140028.1, on the reverse strand, counting down.
AAACCTTATACCTACCTCTATAATGAACTATTCAGTAATAGAATTCCAGCAAAATTAAGGGAACCTTCAATAAATCCAGGAAAATGGTAAAACATGAGCATTACAATTTGAAACAATAGCAATGTTTTTATAGGATTATATGCTTTGCAGTTCCACAGTATCTAAACTACTGCATGTCTTATTTCATCCACTTACTGCATTTTTAGCAATATAGGTTGGGAATCTTCTAGGTACCATTATAATATTAAAACATTTATCGAAAACTTTTGCATGTTACAGCAATGTTATTTGTAAACAATTATCAAAAGGTCAGTATCTGGTGAGGCAAGACCAAAGCATTCACAATGCTGTCCAAGGAGCAGGCACGCAGCAATAACCAGCCAGTGCAGCTTTGAGAGTGCAACTGAACCAAAAGGCCACAGTTACCTGAACATATCTCTGTAATGAAAGGTGTTTGAAATGTGGGCAGGACCAGTGCAGGAGAAAGCAATCCTGACAGTGCAGCAGGGGCCCCAGAGACCCTTGAATGCAGGAAGAGGAGAGGACCAGAGACCAGAGAGAGATTACAGCTACCCACTGATACAGATGTGTAACAGGGCAATCAAGCTGTGCCTATAACAGGTACCACACATGGGCTGGTTTTAAGGTGTGTTTGTTACAAAACTGCCATGAGAGCAGCTGGCTGCCCTGCCCTCTATTTCAGAGCCATGTTTGCCTGCTACATGGTAAATACTGTCTGAATCAAAATTTTAAAGTGACCTGTGTTTGGGTGTTTGGGTTGACATTTTATTAATTGAATTGGGCTGGTTTGGTTGGATGCTTTTGAGGAGTAACTTAAATTTAGATGCATGGGAGATGACTGGCTGGAAAAATAGATTAAAATGCTGTGGTTTTTGTCCTTCTTCTTTGAAGTCTGCAGTTTTTGTGTCTGTGTAGGTCAAGAATTTCAGTCCTAAGTAAGAATGTTAACCTTAGAAGACTGGTCACCTCAAGACAAGGACAGATTTGACAGGTTCAGAGGGTGATACCAATGAAAACACTGTGATGCTGAGGCCATCAGCTTTGGTGCTATTCATTTAAGAGTAATTTGTCATCAGTGTTAGGAACTCTGTGTTGATGCTTGAGCATTTAATGTGATTGCAGAGATGTTTTAAAACAACTTCCAATACAAAATGAAGTTGAAGCTTGTGGGGCTCTTCAGCAGAGAAAAATCCCTACTGAGCTGAATAGGAGTATGTTATAAATGAACACAGAGTGTCTGAGCTGGGACGAAATGTCCATTGCTAGCCAACTTTATTTTGTGGCAGAATTGATCTTCCTTCTTTCAAAGCTCAGCATTCATAAATTGTTCTGGAAAACCTCAAAGTTATTTGAAAAGGTCTATAGCAATATAAATTTCTCTATGCAAAATGGCTGTTTAACAAGATTGTCTCCTTGAACTTTTCACATGATTGTGACAGCCACTTTCATTAACTAATGGAAGTTTTATAGCGGATTTTCCCCACTACTCCCACATCACTGTTTACTATTATTTTATGGAGAATACTTTACCAATTGGGTCTTTGAAACAAAGGAAAAGGCATTTGGTGACCTTCCCAGACTGCTGTGTGGTTTGTTAGCAGGGCTGCCCAAGAGACAGCTCGCAGGAGAACCCCGGCTCGCATGGGCGGCAAAGTTGTGCTGCAACTAATTGGCCCGTGGGGCTTAATTCAGCAGTCATTATGGTCACTGCTGAAAAACTCCTTTTGTTAACCCTGCTTAGATTAAAATTAGGAAGAGCAGAAGCTTTATGAGGAATTGTTCCTCATTAGTCATGGTGCAGGCAGCAGAAGGATGGTGTATGTGTGTAGCTGGATTTTACAATAATAGTTATCATTTAAGAGAAAAAGGAAGAGAGGAGTTTAAGGAGTAAGTCGTTTGGAAGGCATCTGAGGCTTCATGAACCCAATATCCATCATACTGTACCTGGATGAATTTTGGAACTGATCAGGAACTGACTCTTTCTCAGCTCACCAGCAGATAAAGCATTCACTTGGTATTTTAGGAAATGTCCCTTGCATTCCATCTGGGGAATCCCTGGGTAATTTTCTGTGAAATGGCTGCATTCCCTCAGGGCAACAAGTAAAGATGTCTTCAGTTGCCTGGTGAGAAAGAAGAGACCAGAAAAGAAGAAAAAATATTTGGAGAAAGAAGACAGCTAGTCTACAGCTAAGTGTAGACTAGCATTTAGGGAAGAAGAAAAGTGTGAGCAAGAGAAGTGAAGGAATGATTTATTTATCTTTTATTTTTCCAAGTTATATATCTTTGTGAAGTCTCTGTTGCAAAAGACAAACCTGAAGTTGGCCTGATTTGCCATTTTTCATTTTGTGAAGGAAAGACAGTAACATTTCTCCTAGCAACTACAGATTTTTTTCTCCCACAAGTTACAAATGTGAAAAAAAAATAAATAATAAATATTCTGACTTTGAACTTTGGTGGAAAATCTCATTTTTACAGTCAAACTTCATCTTTCAGAGCAGTAAAAAAGAGAAAGATGTTTACAAATGTCTTTTTGTTTTTTACCAGAAAAGTAGTTTTCGTTTTCAGCGAAGTTTTGAAACTTCACAGAACCTTGAATATTTTTTTTTATCAGTCCAAAAGAATATTTTATGCATTCTTAAATGTGACAAAATGAACACTTCTCAGCTTTGGAAGGTGGGTCATCCAAGGCCAATGGACTATCTTCAGCACAACAGTGTGAAGACTATGATTAATCATTTCTATACATGGAATAAAGGCATGAGACTGCATTTTTCTTCCAGATACATTCATTACATTGCACAAAAATTGGTGGGAAAAAAATTAGCCTTGAGACAGGCAGAATGTCACATCTCTAATTGAGATGACTTGTGCTTACTTCAAAATTAAATTTGATGTAGTGGTTGTACATAGTTGACTAAGAATTGTTTTGATTCTGGCTGTGTGGTTTCATAGCAGCAACATTCACTTGAATGCATACTGGCATCACTGTAATTAAATTAAATTCATAAAATAAAGTTAATTTTTAAAAACTTTTAATTTACTTTTGTTTCTATATAAATGCTAAAATTGAAAAATTTGAGAACACATAGTCACAGCAGGAGCCAAGGAACTAAATATGCAGTCCTACCTCCAGACCCCTTAAATTGGCTATTCTTGAGGCACATAATTTACATCAAAAGGACAGAATTCCAACAGAGTATGTCCTCATTCATTACTGTGGCAAGTGAGGAGATGCACGATCAGATTACCATCACACTATGTAGATGCAAAGGATCAGAATAGGACCTCAAAGACATATACTCTGGGCTTCTTAAGTAAAAGATTTCCTAAATGTTATGCAAAATATTATGTGTCATTTAATCTTCTAAGAGATTTAAAGAAAATGTCTTCTACTTTATACATTTAAGGGAAAAAGTCTTTTCTTCATCACGTTGGACAGAACTTTTATCCTTAAACTGTCAAGATGATAAAGGTATCAGCATACATTTAAATTCCTTACCTTGAAAGATGGTAAATGATGTATGCAAAAGAAAACCAGATTGCACAAGAAATTTCTTTACACAGGGATTGTACTATGGAATAAAGTCAATGTAAAATAGTAGGTGTGAGGTTTTTAAGCTAATGTTAAGCATGATGAGGTCAAGTTCCAAAGAAATCCAGACAGCTAGAGGCTTTTATTTTTAATAGGAAAAAGGCACTCTTTTTTTCAGAGAGAAGACTTTTTTTGCTTTGCTTTTGCTTATATTGACAGACTGTGAAGGTCAAGAAGAGATTGATCCACAAAGGCCAGTAAAAGTTAGAAGTAATTTAATTAGAGTTGTCCAAATCTGAAATATCTTCTAATCCGATTATATACTTATTTCTTGAGGGACAGTGTGTGGGCATCTATATTTGCTATAAAAGATCATTTTTTTGTAATCTAAAAAGATTCAGTTATCAACTCTTTTTCAAGGAGCAGAATGAGTCAAGAAAATAAAAAATTTTTCTGTAGTTAAAAAATAGAGTATGCTTATATTAGTTTATATTTCAAATTAACTGTATGTATGTATGTGTACATGTCTTTTGTACATTATATTTATACTACATTAAATAGTCTTTTGGAGTCCAAGTGAGTGGAGGCACAGTTGCTCAGATGTGTCGTGAAGATCTGTTCTCGTGCTGTGCGGCCTGCCTTATGTAGCTGGTGTGATTCATGGTAACAAAGGGCATAGTCTGGGACATTTAGAGATGTAATTTTGTCTGACTCTCTTAATATAAAATAGACAAAATGCTTTCTGTGAAGTGGAAGGGTGTCATCCATCAAACATTTTTAATCCCTTCTTTGCCGTGGTCATCCTTTGAGGGTTTTAAGGGTACAAAATGTACAGTAACTGTGCATACAAAACCTGAGGTGACTCTTAACAACTGTGAAAGCAAATGAGTCATCATGTGAAGGTGAATATGCTGTAAATGAGAGCAGAGAGGCTGGGAAGCAAACTGGAGTATAGACTAAGGGCAATGCAGTCAGCTAACAGAGCCCTGAGCTATAGAAAAGGGTCTTCTTCCACTGCCCCAAAATAGCAGTGCCTCAGAGAGGTTTCTCAGAATGCATCCCACCCTCAGATAAGCAGGAATTGCAGCATAGGAAAAGAGATTTGCCTGAAAACTGTTCACTAAAAATCCTGAGGTAAAGTAGGTTTGGGTGTATAGAAAGCATAGGAGAGTGAGTCCCTTCCTCTCCCTTTGCCTATTTGTAGAACCAAAACAGAAACAAAGGGGATTTTTTAAAGAGTGAATTACATTTTTTAAATTTCCCCTCCCTTTCTGTTTTGAAGTCCAGAGCCAGAAATAGCAGTGCCAAAATTCTGTGAGAAAGACCACTCTTGCCCTTCTGGGAAATACCATAGTTATCTCTATAAAGTCTGTTGCTGTAAGATTTGGGGATGTTTTGCTGACTGCAGAGATCTGGATGTTCTTCAGATAAGGAATTGAAAGTTTGTCTCATTACCAGATGCAAATCTCCACTCTAAGGTCCATCCATTAACAGGTTAGACTGTTGAAGTACACTGAAGTATAGCTATCATACAAATTTGGTCAGGTGTCCTTGACATGAGAGTTTGCAGCACTGCTTTCAAGAGATTTATAAATATGAATGGACTGGTGATGCCAGCCAACCTGATTAAGATGCTCCCTAAATCAACTCTGCCACTGAGTTGCCCACAAATGGCACAGAAATAATTTTATTTTGATAAATAAAATGTCAGAGATAAAAAGGCCTGCGAACTGAGTGCTGTGCCTCCTAAGCTTTCACTTTTTTACCTTAGATGAGCAACTGATACAAACAGCAATTAAGGGCTTACTTTAAGCAAGGACTTAAGTTCCATATGCTCAAGTGCTTTGCCAAGCAGGAATAAGGTTATTCATATAATTAAATATTTGCCCTACTATTAGATGAAGAATGCAAAATTTCTATCCATGCAAATTTATCCTCATATAACAGTTTTGCAAATCAAGGAATGTGTTGTATTTTTTGGAGCTGTTGCATCCTGGGAAATGGAGAATATATTCTCTGTCTCACTGGTTATTTCACTGCACAACTGAATTTCTTGAGGAGTATCGGGCAGACCATCCATTCCATGCATTAATGATAAATATGCCAGCATGATGACAACTGGTTTTACCTTGAACATTTCCCTGGGTAGTTATTTTTTCTAAGCTGATAATAATATGGCCCAGTCTCCCAGAGGGGAATAAAACACTTTCATAGGAACCATGTTAGTCCATGTTGAATGAGGGCTCTAAAAGTGAGAAGTCACACGAATGGTTTCTTAGACAAAAAAAAAAAAAAAAAAAGGAAAAAGAAAAAAGGCTGGCCTAAAAGAGTTTACACAGCTGTGAGTGATAAAATATAGCAGCCATGGCAACCCACTCTCCAGTATTCTGATAATGCATCAGAAATGAGGCTATTAGAATTATTAATTCACATTAGCGGCTATTAAAATTACTACCTGCAGATTCACAGCCTGAAAATCCTTTTCTATTTCTAAGAGAAGGTTCAATTGCAGAGGGAACCTTTTTGCTAAATAGGTGCACTGTATTGTATGCTAGACATTATGGGAAGTCCAACAGATAATAAAGCTCACATTGAGCTTTATGAAGCTGCTTTGTAATGCAAGCCTAGCAGATGTAATACTTCATTCGTTTAATGATGGCAAAGAACCAATACACCCCTAATAGCAGTAACAATAACTGGACTCTTACTGGTTTCCTGGAAGCTAATACTAGAAATCCAACTTACTGCAGGGTATTTCATTAAATAGCAAGTGACATACAAAACGTTCTACACTGGTCGGTAATAAACAAAGCCAACAGAAACCAGCAGCAAAACTGAGCCAGGCCCATTGAAAGGTTTTGTAGAGATGCTGTGGGGAGACTCAGGGAGTCCTGCAGAGATTTGGCTACATCCTCTCCATCCCCCATTAACTTAACTCAAAATGCAATTGCATGCTGTTTTAAGTAAAAGAAGAAACACTATTACACCAAGGCCACAGCAGGAAATAATCAGGGGGAACAGCAACATGGCAGAGAAAGAACGTTTTATTTATGGAAATGAGCAGAAAAAGTAACACACCAGCTAGAAGCCAAATAGGTACCAGCAAAAATGAAAAACAAGCAAAGAGCATGAACTTGGATCACAACTAGTTTTTAGGAATTCACATCACGGTCTATCTCCTTTAAGATCCCATGTACCAAAAATGGTTATGACATCCAGGGTTCTTTTTAAAAACTATCATCCTCAGAAATAGAAGAGGAAAACAAAAGTGACTGTAAAATGAAATTTAGCACATCCCCACAGGCTAGATACAGCAAATGATGTAGGTATACACAGTGGGGCTTGAGTAGCCTTAACACTAAATGCTACTCTAAATTCCTTTTCCCTGGTCACTACCTAACTCAAGAGCAGCCAGAATTTCTTAGGGATTTATTTTTTTACAAAGCTCCCTCTGTGCCTACAGACATTTGTTTCATATTTGTGACATATTCAAATTTTACTTCCTGCAAAACTCAATAATATCTGTAGAAGTAGATATTTAGCCATCTAAGCTTCTTTTGGAGCATGGAAAGAGGGTCTCAGCAAAGGAAGGCACTCTTATTTTCAGAAACGGTGGCAAATAATCTTCTAACAAATAAAAAGGTGGAAATACTTAGGGTTATTCATTAGATGACATAGGGTTTATTTCTTGCTGGGGATGTCCAGACTGACAAACACTGGATGGCCATGTCACAGTCTTCCCAATGCTCTTGGGGCTGCACCTAGAAAAGTTTAGTGCCGCCAAAGAAAAACAACTAAGGGTGCACTTATAATACTAGGAAGGTGGAAGTATAAATTTGGCTTAGGCCAGTTTGGAATGTACAGTCAAAGAAATTAGGCATGCCAGAAAATGTTATTGATGGTCCTTACAAGAGATGACCAAGTAACAAAAATATTTGTCAATGACCTTAATTGTAAAATTTCCAAGAGCTACAATTCTGTGGTATCAGTACCCTGCCCTTTTCCCATTTCTCCTCAGGCATTCAGACAAACATTGCTGGATATGGTATTACTCACACAGATAACAGCATCCCTGCACAACCAAAGGGCTTCATGCATGAAGAAAAGTATTTGTTATTTCTTTTCCCCTACTTGCTCTTCATGAGCTCAAGTTCATGTCAGCAGGATGACTCACATGCTTCTGTTTAGCACGTGCTTAATGCTCAGCTGAGTGGAGCAGAGCCTGCCCTGGCTGCAGAGCCCAGTTTGCCAGGAGGGATGGGAGAGCAGAGCAGCCCCAGGGACCAGCACACTGTGCCACCACACCCGCAGTTACTGAGCACTGTTCTCACCCAGGACCCCGCAGATAGAGCCACCCTTCCTAAGGTCACAGAAGTGTCAGGGAAGTATTTTTGCTTCAGAACTTGCTGACCTGTGAAAAATGAAAGCTTCAGCAGAAGTGGATTTGTTTTCACATCAAGTTTTGTTTTGTTTTCCAAATTAATGCTGGGGAAAAAACATATTAAAATTTTCTAAAAGGTGAAATAACCTTTTGCTATACAGTTTCTGTACAACAGACTAACAGGCAGTTGTTTTTCCCTGGATCAAAAAGAGATTTTTAGGAAACATTTAAATAAGAAACAAACAAAACTTTGGAGGGAATAGCTGGAGAGATCACGTGAATCAGAACAGGCATTAGAAAACAATACAGAGTGAAGTGCGCAAAAATCACAAAGGGTGTTTGCAACTTTTTCCCCTTTTTTCAGCTTTTCACCTCACAAGATGGAGACCCCAAAAAAGTTGGCTGAAGGAGGCAGAGGAAGTAGTGGATGTGATAAAACACTTCCTTTTTTTCTTCTCACACACCACCATGAGTACATTTGCAGAGATTTTCAGTACGACATGACAATACACCAGAGTGCACACCCCAGAAAGCAGCCCAGGACTGGAGGAAAAGTTGAAGTATCCAAGTACACTGTAATTCCTTACAAAAGTGTCCACGGTTTAAAGAAGGAGTCAGGTTTATAATATTATTTAGTTGGACGCTTGCTGAAGGATGAAATTCTCCAGTGGGTCAAGGGAGAATGGACTCCAGGAATGCACAGGTCACTCCAGGCATGGCTCCTGGGAGGCGCTCCCCATGCCCCACCCGTCACTGCTTCAGCGTGGGTCTGCACAGGGAGCAGACACTTGCACAGCAAAATGGGCTTCCCCCATTAAACTATTTCTGCTAATAATGGCATCTGACACAAGCAGTTTAAAATCATTTGCTTCTTTCTACTTTAGCATTTTCTGTGTGTTTTCCTTCAGATCGTCTTTTACGTCACCACAAAGGAGTAGCTTCCATACATTGCCCATTGACTAAATGACTGCTGCTACTTGTAGTCAATTTGATTTTAAATTAATCTCACATTAAAATCTAAATAAGGGATGATTTCAGCTTTTACTTGGAAGATGGAAGGAAGAGCAATGTGGGACTGTACCAGCTGCAGCTTTAGAGCTTTATTTGGAAGGCTACAAGGACACACTTTATTTCCTTAAGGATCTCAAAGGCCTGAACTAATTAGTACTTATTAGAAAACAAATTAGAAATGCATTTTATTTCTCCATATGGTGAAAGACAGAGCTGCAGTAAAGGGGTGGGATATCATAAAAGCTGAGATGTTGATTTGCAATGCATAATTTATTTGACTAATTTTGCCTTTTCTTTTATGTCTGTGCATTGTCTATGAAGAGGTAACCATTGTTTTGAGTTATTTGTCAAATAATTTTTGTTATGTAACTCATCTGTGAACAATTCATTGGATATATTTGATCATTACAATTCAAAATTATAGTGGCAAAAATAATTGATATGCAGGTTACCCTAATTTTTTTTTTATAACATGGATACTACCATGGCCTTTTTTATGTGAGTGTGCTTGATTTTACTTTTTTTCATTTTTGTCATCATAAATTCTTCAAATTTAGCTTAGAAATGCTTGAACTTGAATTGCTGTGGGAAACAGGCTCCACCAGAATTAAGCAGAATTCACAGGAGTTCAGACCTTATTCTCACTGCTTTGTGAATGTTTCTCCCAAGATATACTTCATGTATGTAGAAGGTAAACATGGTCAGTGAGTAAACACAGTTATAGAATTCTGATTTTTAAAAGTTAATGAATACTCAAAGACAAAGTAGGATTGATCTCAGTGACTGCTGTCAGAGACACCTTATTGCAACCCTGCCATAACCAATTCATTATTTCTGTTTGTAAAAGAAAGGGATTTCCAGTATTTGGGGTTGGAAGGAAGAACTTGCTGTTCATTATGCCTTGAGCACATTAGAAATGGGAACCCTGATCACTTTGCTGGTCACTGAGCTGATCTCCTCCTGACACTGTTCAGCACCAGAGGTGCACTACACCTGCAGAATGCCACCACAGAGATGGCTCCTATCCTGTGCAGTTGGAGGTCTGAGCATCTCAAATTCATGGCTCTTCTTACCTCTCTTTCCTGAGTCAGACATCAACATAAAGCCATGGTTTTCAGCCCAAATCCTCACCTCTAGCTCTGGGACGAGTTCAAATACGGAAAGATGGTGTTTTCCCCATGCTCAGATTTCAGGTCTTTAATTTCTGAGTAGACTGCTATTCAACAGGCTTTTATAGGAACTATTTCTGGAATAGGAAATGTGTTCACCACATTTGTTGTTAACATCATGTGGCGTGGATGTCAGTATTGCCAGCGTACTAGGTGCGCTTTCAACCCACCTACAAAACAGGGTTCTTTAGGGAAGAATAGGCAGAAATGCTAGATTTGTTCATCCCAAGAAATTTCTCATATTTTTCTGCTCTAGGCAATTTCAAAAGAGAAAAATATGCACAGATAGAATTAGTTATGTCTATATGCATGCTGACCATGTAATTGCAAGAGCAATGATTCCAAATATTCCTTTTAATTCCCCCTACACCTGCCTCACTCAAAATTGTCCTCTTTAGATCCCAGTATATGGAGGGCACCTGCAGCCTACTGCCATCAGTATGACATCTAAATCCTTTGGGAACTACCACAAACCCTTCATGCTACTGAACATTCAAAGGAAAGGCATTTTATATACCTACTACTAGAAGAAAATACAAAAAGCATCTATGTAAGCATTAAAATTTGGAGGAATTGATTTCATTATGTTTTTTTCACTATTTGTAGACTCCAGCCAGACATAATTTATTTGACTCCAGTGAGAGGAAAGGATAGGAGGTCTGTTATCTTCCTTAAAATGTTTTTGGCTAAAAAATGCTTCTAATTTGTATGATGCATTTCTCCATCAATGTTATAGAACTACATGCTTAATTTATACAAACTGTAAGTATGCATGGATCATATATAGATTTTTGAATTATGAAAGACTTGCTTTTCTCTGTTTATTTCATTTCTTGACAGGACCGAGATCACCTTTCAACCACCTCTTTTAACAGCACTTTGCTAATCTCTATGTAGTTTATAAACTCTTTTTTCTCTTCAAAAATGTTTTCTTCGGTATGTTCCCCACTCTGAACTATATTTCAAAGTGCCACTTTAATCCTTTTTATCTTTCTGATAACTTAGGGGGTTGGTCATTACTTGGTTATTCTGGTCACATTTCACTGTTCTTCACTGAAATCTCAATAGAGAAAGGATACTTTAGGCAAAATGAACTCTGAACTTTTGTGTCATCAAAATCTTAATGTAAGTATATTGAGTACAGCCTGCACAGCTAAGCCTAAAATCATAAGAAACATATCTCATCATAAAAATTGCACCAACACAAAGGTGGATGATTTTGTGGAAAAAAAAAATTATTTCTTGGTGTTATTTCTTACAATTCCAGGTATTTAGTAAATTTAAAAATAAATTTTAAAAAAGTTTTGAAACTATTTACATAAAATACAAGAATGGCAACGCAAGGAAGATAACACCCTGAACCTTCTGCTACCTCCTATACCAGACATAATGATTTTTACTCTCCATAAGCTATTAAAGGATTTTGCTTTCTACAATTACAAAACTAGGATGTTTTCTTCATTTGAATACTTACAGGTCATGATGACATCCTTAAAAGCTAATGTGGATACTCTTTTTTATATACCATTACAGCTTTAAGGAAGTATTGCTTATCATAAAATTGTGTTTAAAATAGAAAGACATATTAGCATGAGTTAAAGTATCCTTTTCTCTTTCATTCTTTGAATACTTTATCTCTCAGGGATCAGAAGAAAACTAGTTGTTTTCTAAAATAGACATTTCTATCATAGGTATTTGGGTACATACTTTTTATGTATGTCCCCACATCATTATTACATTAAATTATCACTTCTGAAAAGGATTTTGTCTTCTTCTCTTCATGTTTTGCATTAGCTATCAAACCTGCTGCTTCCTTCTTGGTACAGACCCATTTTTCACAGTTTAATACTCAAATTATTATCTTAAAATTCCTAAAATGCAGTTCCACTGTGGCTTAGCCTCTTCTGCCGCTTTTAAAATCGCTACTTATTAATGTTAATCATGTTAGAATGCTGGGTTTTCTTAACTAGTATAAGAGCTTAAGTTTTTAATCTGAGTCTTTTTTCCCCCTCACAAATTTCCAGAAAATTGCTAGGATTAAAATACCACAAAGATTTCCTTTCAACCCATGTGAGCCTGTAAGCCAGGTTGCTGAGAAGCAAACCTTTTATCTCGTTCAGAGGACACGCGTGCAGACTGATGCAAAGCATGATCTGCAGTACATGTGTGTTCACTCCAGCAGGACATCTGCGCGCCTTGCATGCTGTGGTTAACAAAAATGTAAGAACTGAGGAAATCTGGTTACAAGCCCCTATTTCTTCCTTTCACCTTCATGCTGTATGCATCTATCACTCATTTTTTATACACATTTTGAGTGTCAGTCTAGGTTAAATACATAAGGCTTTTAAGCTGTGCAGACACTGAAGGATAGTGAAAGCTGGGTTTCCATTCAGAAGAATAAAGGTGACCCTACAGAGGAAGCCAAGCCAATCTACTTCACTGTAATTGATTACCTGGGGGAAAGGAGATGGACAAATGAACCCTTCACCCTCAGTGCTCTCCAAGACAGGCAGTGTATCCACCTGTGGTCACACTGGGACTGCAACAGATAAATGTGACTTCTTCTCTGGCAATATGTCAGCCAGTTTAAGCAGCAGCTTGGAAGTTTGAGGAACGACTTAATTTTGCAACCAGGATTTTGGAACTCAGTTGAGCACAAAAGCATTAGACCAGATATTTCTGATTCCTCATAAGACCTAAAGATAGCATTTTTGCAAGACTATATAACCATTAGTTGTCTTAAACGATGTCTCAGTCCTTGAAATTCTGTTGCTATTATGTTGTTCCACTGTCACCTTTCTGTGGGTCTTCAAGAAGGAAGATGAGGATAAAAAACAGGTTTGGAACCTTAATGTGTCCTTTAGCTCTTTTTTCAGGCCCATTTGTGTCAGGAGAATAGTACAGAGGCTGTTCTAGTCTCACTGATTGGTGGTTTCTCCCTAGCAGTGGACAAAATCTTAGATGCCTGTTGTAATTTCTTAGACCAGTCAGTGGTGTTTGATACCCGTGGCCCTTGGTTGTGATAAACAGCACAGCTTTTATGCTATCACTCACTTGAGTGATTTTGTTCTTTCCTCTCCAAACGTCAACTCCAGTTCCCACTGAACTCAACTGCAAAACTGCTTTAGGCTTCAACTAAAACAGGTTTGGGCCCCAGGAGATGAAAGAAAGTGATTTTGATCAATTGCTCATCTGCCCAAAGAACAATTTCACACAGGTTCTGCCAGGCTATACTCTAGTGCACCTCCTCTATGTGATGCTGAGAGAGATAATAACACAGTTTGGGCTGTTGTGCTTTCAAGATGCAGGTGACACGCTGCTCTATGCCTCATTTTCATCAAACCCAGATGGTGCAGCATCTTTGCTTTGCCTGTGCCTGGCAGAGATTGATACTTAGATAAGGGCAAGCCGACAGAAGCTTCATTTGGACAAGATGGAGGAGGGGCTATCATGTAAGGGAAAATAGGTGTAATCTTACTTCTTTTCCACTTCCCATTTGAGAGGATTTTGACCTGGAGTGCGTTTGGATTCCTATTGCTATTTGAAATTGCAGGTGGCTTTGAGGGTCCAAGACAGATTTTCATTTCTGCTTCAGTTAGACATCTATCACATTTCTTCTTGGCTTTGGACAGTGCCACCTCCAGTCCATGCCTTTTTAAATTCTAGACTTAATTATTGTGATGTGCTCTATATGGGGCTACAGATGAGGACCAACTGGAAACAATAGTGCGTGCTGAAACCAGCTGCTTGCCTGGCTGGCAACGGGAATCACTGAGCACATACTAGATAGCTTCTCTGGCAAAAGTTCTCTTTTCCTCCCCTTCAAAGGAATGGCTCTCTCCCTATTGAAACTGGCTCCTACACTGAATTAGTGTTAAATGACCTGGGTCCTATCTTCTTGAAAAAACATCTCCTGCCAAGTGAAGTCTCAAAGCAATTTCTGACAGTATAATGTTAGAGCTCTAGATTTAAACAAATAGGAGGCAGTAGCAAGGCTTTTAAAACAAACAGCTCTCAGCTTCAAAATTGGCTTCCCCAACTACTCCAACAGAGCCCAAATGTGTTAAGCTTGGCACAGTAAATGACCCTTCACTTTTCCCTAGCTTCGGATTATCACCACACTTATCACAATTGACTGGTTTGAGAATCCCGTAGTAATTGCCTCTGTATTCATGAACTTTTTAACAACATCATTAATACTGCACTGGAGTTATGGACTCCTCATGAAATTATACTAAACTGACACCAAGAGCTTGAACTTTGGATTCTTATTTTAGAAATTCCATCCGTGACCCATTGCCCCTCAAAATGGGTGGTTCAGATAAGCACTCTCAGGATTCAATATTTTTCTGACCTGCCTCTTGGGTCAGCAAAGTGTTTTGGAAAGCTCAAGAGAGTAGTCTTATTTATAACATTTCAACACTTATTTTTTCTAATTCTTGCTAAAACCAGGACCTACAGAAAGTAATTCTTAGGACATTAAAAATCTCCTCTCAAATTCCAGAAGGCCTTTTTGTTTAGTCTTAAGATAGGAAAAGCCTGTCATTTCTTATTGCAGCCAAATCATCCATTACAGGGGACAGCTTAAGCAGAATACCCCTGTCAGAAGTTTTCCTACAATCTATCTAATGCAGAATACTGAAACATTTTCTATTAGACAAATATTGTTATCTGTATCCACGTCAGATAATGCTATTCTCCATCAGCAGTGAAACTGCCAAAATGGTGTAAGATACTCAGGACTGAGCTATGACTTTATGAGAATAACAGTGGCAGAATCTGGTTTTTATGATAATAGACCCAAGAATCTAATTCCTTCCTCCATTACTCCAGCTGACCAGTTCAGACATTGTTATCTGAATACAACGTCTCTGTCTCAAATACTCTGAGTAAATGGGATTTAAATGTAATTTATAATTCTTGGAAGGAAAAATATTTCATTACTTCCTATATAGACTACATATGCCAGTAATAATTTAAATTCCTAAAGATATGCAGGTGCTTGGATGGAAAGAGCAGACATTTTGATTCCTCAGTCCCTGCTTTGCTTAATTGGATTTTACTGAGCATTTTAAATCAGCTGAGACTTTTGATCAACTGCACATTCGCCATCGCTTCCAAGAGCTTTCACAACACTACAGGCCTGAATATCTATCTGACAGACATATTTTTGAATCCACTAACAGTTCCTTACTAAGATATTTTCATCAAAAATGTAAAACCTTATAAAAAATTCAAATGTTTTGGTTCAGTTGAGGCCCTCAGTTAGAATAGTGTCATCTCATGTCTACATGGCATGGTGTTGTTTTTATTTGGGGGCTTTTAATGCTACAGTGATAGTGATTTCAAAGGTTCTAGCTCCTTTTTAAGAGATAACTGCACTATTCTTGATTTTGATCTGTCACCACCTTGCCACAGTATGATATTCCAGGTTTCTTGTTTTGAGTAAATGTATTTTTTTTTATCATTGCAGCTTGATAAAACAGAAGCCCATTTTGAACAATAAAGCATAAGTAATGTATTTCTATTTTTATATGTTTTCTTGGACATGATTGCAATTTATGAGAAAAACCACTATAATTATGAATGCAAATGATTTCACAGTTACTGCAACAGATTTTGTTTATATATGTTAAACTATGCTGAGAAAGAGCCGGCTTTGATCTGGGAAACTCATTAATGTCTTTGCAAAACAGCAATCAGAACATGGTATACAGCAGCGATAGGGACTGTGGTTCACCAGGATGTGAGTCAAACAACGCCAGCTTTGAAATTCAGACACCCTCTTGTGTCAGTACACAGAGGTGGATCATAGGCAACATAGTAAGACTTTTTAAATTAAATTGTTTTAAGATTGTGTTTCTAGTCTGATAGAAATAATGCTGTAATTTATTTAATCAATAGAATTATGTTTCCTACCAAGGCAAGGCAGAAGTTCCAGGGAGGACTGGCAGTGCATATCCATATCCTGTGAAACTAAAAAAGGCTGAGGGTGCAAGCTTGAGCATTCAGCCCTTGATGTCTGCTCTGCATTCTCTTTCATAGTGGTTTGGACTATTCCCTTTACATCTCTTCAACAGGAAGCTTGGGTTCATCCTGAGGTTAGCTTCCACTAAGGAGCAGCATGGATGAGGCCATACTGTGTTTAGCTGTCTCCATCTGTCACCATCCTCCAACATTAACCCAGAAGACCTTGTACTCTCACATGCAACCCAAAATATTCACACAACACTCCAGGGCATGTGTATACTCTCCACATCACACTTATTAAAATCCCACTCTTGAGGCTGTAAGGCGGTTTCCTCATTAGCAGCCTGGCCTGTGGACCCAGGCCTGACGACAAGTGCTGTTAACACCATGTCAACAGATGTCTGAGGAACACTGTGGAGCCAGCCTGGGCCTCACAGAGACAGCAACCCTCCTTTCAGCATGCAAAAGGAGAGCCCAGGAGGGGAGAGCCAGCCAGATGCCCCAAAGGAATCATCAGGGCACTGCACCATTCACAGGCCAATAGCACCACAGGAGTTCAAAAAACAGTAGTTACCCCAAGAGTATCCCAACAGAGATATCTAAAAGTCATTCCTTGCCTTCCCCTTACGCAGTTTCCTGATACCTATCCACACTTCACTGCTTAACTCGCTCACAGTTGGCCCGGGTGAGTTTAGAAGGATGTAGGTGGCCTTACACAAAGCACAGGGAATGTCTGGGAGTCATCCAGCAAAGGGGCACGGATGGGCCCTGGGCTGGACAGGCGTGAGACCTGGAAGAGGAAGCCAGGAGGTATGGCATGACAAGGGTCATTTACCACTGCCTCCAGTGTTTTCTCAGAACTCACCACCACACAGACGGCCTTTTACAGGGTGCTGGGAACATCTGCAGGCCCCTCTTGTAGAAAATGTGAGATCTGGATGTGGTGGGGAGCAGAGCAGCACAGCAATGCGGGGTGGTGCCCCTCTGTCCCTCTCAAAGACATCCTCCTCCTTCCAGCATCTGAAGTAGCAGACACTGTACCCACTCCCCCTCGCCAAAGAGCAATATCTCCCACTGTGGAATACTGAAATGCTTCCTGGACCTGTCAGCCAGAGCAGCTGAAAGCATTGTGCAACCTGGTTTTTACACAGAAATCTGAGCTATCACCTAGTAGATGAATAAGGGGAAGTTTGGAAGGGGAGGGATGATGAATCCTTTGGATGTCCTCATGCTCAAAACCCTCCTAGAAACCCTGCCCGGAGGTATCAGCAGAGGGGCTGCTCTCCACAGCAGGCAGCTGAGCAACAAGTGATAGTATGTATGGTCACCTTTCACTTTGATTGCTTCCTCTCCATACCAAAAATATGCTGATCAAAAGTAGCCCTTCATTTTGGTTAGCTCTCACATGAATAGTTTTCTATTTGCTGGACAGCATCCATTTTTGTAAAGACGTTATAATTGTCTGTGCAGCTACTAAAGCTGTGTCCATATTTGTTGACCTAATGGATTAGAGATTGTGCCCTGGTCTGATGGCAACTAACTCAGCCGCCTTTCTGCAGGACACCTTCATCCAGACTTCCTTTGGGGAATGCTTTCTGACCCATCCTGACTCCCCTAGGTGCTGCCTGCATGCACTAGCTCTCAGTGAGTGAGTAAAACCACACTGAAATCATGATGACAATTATCAGTAGTGCCACCCCACACCCTCATCAGTGTATCAGTTTAATAATGGCCTGCATAATTCACTGAAATATGAAGCTATTTCAAGTTGACATAAGTAGGGATCGGAACGACTGCAAGTTACAGAGCAATACTCTGTCTCTGGTTTATCCTTAAGACAAAGAAATTTTTCTTTGGACTGGAAAACAGGTTAGCAACTGAACAAAATTAACCTAATCTGGTTTAATACATACAAATTTGAGTTTGATGAAGACAATTTTCCATGGGGCATAAACAAGCAGCAGAGTGTCAGAAACATTGACTTAGTTCAGTGAGTGTTTCTTAGGTAAATCTTCTGATTAGTTGCCAAGCAATTGTTTCTTTTCAATGTTTGCAATACCTGAGTCTGCAATGAGAGCCAGCTATGGCTGGCAGCGTACTCATCCTGAGGCAGTGGGTCAATAGGTTAATGTCTTGGCTAAAGACCCTGAGTGTGTCTGGGCAGGGCAGCAGCGTGGGCCAGAACGCAGCCACAGACCATAATAGTGAGCTTCACTGCCCAACACTCCCCTTGCACCTGGGGAGATATTACACTCCAATATCCCAGCCTCTCTAAATACCTGTTGCTGCCTTTCTGCTGGGTTTTACCATCTACACACAGTCTTGTCACTGTGTCTAGGGATACTAAACTTTAATGTACTTTTCTTTGTTTTTTAAAGCAGTCAATGCAGAAAGTCTTCTCATTTCATCTGCAAAAGTGTGAGCCTTTGAAAAGATGAGCTCTGGCATGTCTCTGATCTTCTTTAGCCATAAAAAAAGATTACATTTAAAAGCAGTAATTGTTTATTACCACTGTCTCATGACGAACCTAATTTTTTTTTCTTCAGGTATCACATTTACATAATTAAGAATCATTTTTCTGCTTTGGTTCTAAATTTTAATTCACATTAAACTCTTCAAAATAATGTGTCTATACTTCAATGGAGGCTTGGAGAGATTCTGAATATATGAATTAATCCAAAATGTGTTACTTTTTCACTGATTGCAACAGGACCATATATGTGTGCCACAAAATTATCTTGTAAGACAAAAATCAAGGCAGCAAATAAAAAAGAAACCCTTTCAATAAATCCAGTAAGTTCTGGTCGTTCTCAAAAATGTTATTTCAATTAGATTCAGGGAGTGATACCGCACATGTCAAAAAATCAATTTCATTAATTTTCTCATGTTTCATCCAGATACTGTATCACAAGGGTCTGGAAGCCCTTTTCTAATTATGGGTAATTGGGTGAAAGAACATTTGAATTTATATTAACATGTGAACTTTCTGCATGAAGGATGCAGAGCTCTCCAGCAACGTGCTCAGCGTTGTACTAAGTAGCTGAAAAAGCATCAGCTCCTATTCAGTGCTGTATAGCAGCTCAGGTTACTCACTCTTTTATAAGATTGCTCAGTATCTTGCAGGATTAATTTGAAGTGGGGTTCTTGGCCATTGGTCACAGCATGTTATTTTCTGCCTAGCTGAAATCATCTTCATTCCAGTCAATAAAACCCAAGCACCTTTTGGATTCACTACATGCAATTGCCAAGCTGTTAAAGTGGGCTTTGACCTTTTTCTAGTCTATATGTGGTACCTGGTTTTTGTCTGTTTATTACTCATTAAGATCTTTGTGATGGAAGAATTTGCCCCAAAGGAGGAGAAAATAATTGAAGGTTTTATGATATGCTATGGCATGATGAACAAGCCATGAAGGAAATTTCAAAAACAACATAGCATATAAATGTCAGAGAGTTTGCATCCAAACACAAATCTCACTAGAATAAATCAAGGACTGTTACTAATCAGAGTCTGAAATAATCTTAAAGAACAAAGGTGTGTGTAAGACTTTAACTACAGGGATGAAAAAAGAGACTGTCTTGATTATAAATTCTGCAATGATGACAAAGAAGCTTCAACACGGTAAAGCCAACAGAGCAGTTGAAAACACAAAAAGCAATGTCTCTGGGTAGATTTAAAATAACATTGAATTTAATTTTTTTTCACAGCAAACAAGATGTTCTCTGGCAAATGATATGAATCCTTTGTCAAGGCTGTCCAGATGGCCTTTGTGAATAAAATACTGCACACAGCAGTGACATACTTGTTGGACAGATAACTTACAGATTTGGAAACAGCCTGTTGGAGAGCTTCTTCATTAAACTAATAATGTTTCTGGTGATTTGGTTACAAGAAGCCAAAGGCCTGGTGACAATTTCACAGAAAAAAAAGTTTTAGCTGCTATGACAACCTGAACAACTGTGTTTCTCCTCATGACAACCTGTCTGAATTATATGAAGTCATGAACCCACAACGGAAAATAGATTGCAGAAAGGTCTGTAAGAAATGTTAAACTATACCTGAAAGATGACAAAAAAACTAATATAATGATTCTGTTACCCTTTTCATGAAATAAGATTGAGAAGATTGTAAGGATGTTGAAAACTGCTTTGGTTATTGTTTTGATGCTTGTTTTACAAACCTTTCTTCCCCAGCAAAGTAGGTAAAGCTCAAAGCAAGAATTCATCAGTTGACTTTATTGGCAACAAAGTGGTCTCAACACAGTTAAAAATAAAGTAGAAAAGACAGGAGGGAGAAAGAAGATGAACAAAACAAATTTTTAAGAAAAGTGAGGCTTGAAAAAAAAAAGAAAAACACAACAAATATCCAATAGATGTGAGGCCTTTTAAAATATAATTTCCTATTCTTTGTTCAGACTGTCTTTTAATTTCTTTTTCTAATTCTATACCAGGGAGTTTGCCAATACAATTTTCTAACACTCCCATTGGGTTTCTCTGATATCTCTCTACTGCCCCCTGTAAATTCAATTTTAAAAAATTTTCCACATGTATTCCATACCAAAAATGTCTTTCTGTTTTGACTGTGTCTTCCTGATAAAGTAACACAACAAAATTCCACATTGTGGTGGGATTTTTTTCAAAGAAATTTTATGAAACATTATATTTAAGAGCAATATTCCTACAAACATAGCAACAAGGAGAAAATACTGGAAGAAACCAACATTCTGGAAATTAACCCAGTACATTAGACCAGTATGTTTCTCACTTTACGCTTTCAAGCACTGATATGAAACAAAATTTACCCATGCAAGCCCAAGAGCTCCTTCCAGATCTCAGTCCAAATTCTTGCACTGCAAGAACAAGAGCAGTAGACATATAAACTAAGTATATTCTATTCATTTGAATAATACTCCTATCATGGTATGTAATCACCTGAATACAGATCTGTGTGTTAGTGGTTGTTTCCCTCTCCTCCAATGAAGCTAACTGACTGGAGGTAATCCACTGCCTAAGAGTTAATCCCTCTGAATACGATTCCCTGAATTTCTAGTTAATCCACTATAGCCTACAAATGGGTTCTCCATTGCATGTTTAACATCAAAGTCTGCCAATGTAAATGTTCCCTAGTTAATAAATAACCCAAACAAGCATTTAGCTGAAAAGCCATTTAACATCAGCTGTAATAAGTGACAAAGAAAATTATGATAGAGAACATCTCTTGAAGAAGATGAGAGAGGGCAGAGGAAGGGAATCTGATCTGTAATGAACGCAGTTGTGCTGCCTGTTTACTGTGATTGCTGCACTGTAGCTAAAGGGGGTGCATGACAACCATGCAGTGCTGCTGTGACAGCTTCCATTCCCCTAATAACATTGCACCCTTCCTAGTATTATTCTATCAGATACACCACATATAAAGTAGTGCACATAATTCTCAATAATATGATATAATCACACCGGCCTTCATGGATGAATAGATTATATGAGCAGGACACTAATTTTCCGGACAAAAATAGAGCAAGACAAGAAATACAAAGGTACATCTAACACTGTTTTTTAACTACTTCCTAATGATTATAGACCTTCAGATTTTCAGTCTGGCAAAACCTTACTTTGAAAGAACTGCTATTTTTGGTATTTTGCAGCAGTTATCTTAGTGTAAACACAGACACCAATACACCCATTATGCAAGCAAATGGAAACAACTGAAGCTGATAAAAACAAGTTTATAATCTAAGGGTCCATTATCATCATACAGAGCCTGCTTTTCTCCTTTGAAGTCAGTGGGATTTTGTCATTGCCACCAATGGAAATATAGTCAGATATTCAGTCCATATGGTGAATTTGCTATGTATTACTTCCTTAATCACAGAAACAGCTACTTCAGAACCTTTGAGTTGATCAGGCATTATTATTAAAAACCCTTCTGTAAATCATATGTTGCATATGCTGTCTACTTCCTATTTCAGATAAAAGCAGATAACTCTGAAAATATATAAATATTAGTGAAGAAAGAAAAAAAAAGAAAATAAAAAAAGAGGAGTGGGACAGTTTGGAGGAACATGGTGACCACAACTAGATTTTGGCAGCTATAACTATGTAAGCAATAGAGGAATTGGGCTGTGGAGAGACCTGATGAGCTTGTTGTCAAATTGAAAATGGGAGTATAATGATATGTGAGATAATTTGCCTTTGACACAAATGAAAACATTGGGCTTCTGATGATCAGATAATCAGCTAATAAAGCCTGGGGCTGTGCTAATTTTTTAGAGTGGAATGTGTTTAGACAGGATGATGGACATTGATAAGGCATTTATATCATGGCACAGTTGTGATTCCAAAGAGTTTGGTAAGATATTTGTAAAATGAATCTGAGCCTAACAATGTAGTCAGTGTGGAGATGATGTAAAAGCAAATGAATCTGATCTCTAACCAATGGAGTCTAGGATATAAGTTTATATTGCAACACATGGCCATATGTAAATGTAAATAATGTATAAATCAGATGGCACAGTTTATGAAAATAAATGTATTTGCAGTGGTTCTTTGGAGAAGGCTAAGATGTGCAGTGCAAGAAGAAGGATCATTTAGATGTGTGTGGCTGTGTGTGGAAAAGAGGTGTAACGTGAGAGGACAGGGTGAAAAAGCATTGGGTGTGAGAGACTGAGTAGGAGGATAAAAGATGTAGGAGATAAAAGGGCTGAGAGAGGAGAGATATAGACAAGGTAAAATGTATGTCTGATCTTAAAGATAAGGGTAAATAGCTTTGGTTCAGTACAGTAAGCAACAGGAAGCCAAGTAGTGATTCATATGGCCAAAACAACAGAAGAGGAGATGACACAGAAGCCTAGTTTTGGAGAGATTCTTGGGGAAGATAAGTGGGGAAAAAAAAAGGGAAAACATTAGAGAAAAGGATATAAGTGAGCACCAGACTGTATATGAAGTTATTAGTAGACACAGTCATAAAGCAAATATATTTATATTCTGCACTAAATACTCATAGGAAGTCTCCATTTTCAAGCTTTTAATATTATGGATGAGTTTAATTTGTTGTGTTTCTTTTTCAAAACAATACCAAATAAAGGTGTCTTCAGCCATTGATTAATCATTTGCCAAACTTAGCTTTTAATTAAAAGTGCTGTGTGAGTACATAAAGGAATAAACATCAAAGTTGCTCTGTTCTGCTATTGTTAAAATGGGAAAAAATGTTTTTTTCCTTTGGAATTTTAAGTTTTATATTACATTATTTAGCCCAAGGCAAATATTTTTTTATGGCTGAATTATAAACTTCTTGAGAAACAGGTTTATAAGAGAAGTGCAGACAATCTTCAAAAAAGCATTATAAACACCAAGTCAAATTATGAAGCAAAGATGGGCCTGAGCCCAAACCCCAAAGCTAGCCACTCCATTAACTTTTACATACATTGGATTCAGATTCAGTCTTTGTAACACTAACTCATCCTTGCCATAAAATCCCATTACTGATGTGAAAATGGAGAGCTGAACAAATGTGTAAGCAGTTGCAGGATCAGGACCTAAAATTCCATGACTAAAATGTGAGAAGTGGATTATAAAAAGAGACTTCTGAATGTTTCATTTGATGCCAGTTTATATTCAAGATTATTAAAGATTAAACATTTTCAGGTAAACGTATGTAAACCAAGGATAGAATGTCTACCAAGGCAATTCATACATAGGAGAAAACTGTGCTTATAAAGGGAGAAAAAGATGGGTGGAAAAATTAGACTGGTGTCATTCATGTTCTGACAGGGAAGGACATTAATGTACCAGACTCTGGTATATTTTCTAGGCCTTGAGACATCAACAGGAAAAAAAAAATACAAATAAAGTCCCATTGTAAAATCTAAAATGCCCACAGAGTGCTGAAGAAGGGCAGAAATCCTTTTCTATGGGCCAAGGTAGCCCCAGCAGAGGCCATTCCTGTTCAGCTCTCTTTGCAGCCTGTTGCACATCTCTCTCTCTGCAAGAAGAGGAAGCACTGATATTTGAGACATAAACATGTTGAAATAAACCTTGGTATATGGATTAGTGATTAGTGACTAGGCTCAGGTGATAAAAGCAACTTTCATCATTATCTTATAATTTATCACATTGTACCATCTTCCCTAATGTACATGTTCTGTCTGCATTTAGGTGTTTTCTTCCAGAGAAAGGCATTTCTTTAAAATACACTAGCTACTAAAAACTGTCTCCATCTGCAAAAAGCAATTCATTAACCAGATAAGAAAAAAAAATTATGAAACACAGTGGCTGGTTGGTTGGTTGGTTGGTTGGTTGGTTGGTTGGTTGGTTTGGAACATCTTTACAGTGTACAGCTGGCAATGATTATTTCCCTTCTGCAGATTCCTAGAAATCACCTGACAGACAATGCTAATCCCAAAGCAAGAGGGCCATCACTGTCATGCAGTAAGTGTATTTTTTGATGTACATGCTTTCTGGGTATCTGTCATTTAGAGAATTAATCTTGGTTTCTGGAACAGGTTTTAAAACAAACGTGTATGTATATACTTCTGCAAACCCTTAGTAAGCAACCATCAGCAGGTAATTTCTGTTTTCAAAAATAGATTTACTTTATTTTAAAAGCTATATTGTTGCTCAAACAGTCAAACTATGATCAGGTCAGAACCCATTTATCTCAAGGACTGTCCAGCAGAATGAGTTTTAATAATCAGAAAGCGCTGTTAACTCTCCCCTTCCCCCGTATTCTGGGAATGCCTCTAAAAGAAAAAAAAAAATAAAGGGGGCTTAATGTGCTACCCATAAAATATACATCCCAATCAATCAGGAAAATGCATAAGTATTGCAAATGATGATCCAGAGACTGCCTAAAGACAGGGAAATGAGACTGAACCCAATAACTCAATCTGACTAGTTCCAGCCTGCCTGTTTCTAGCCCGCCTGCAGACACAGGCATGGGCAGAAGCAGGGTCATGGGCAGGGGCAGAAGAAGAAGCCAACAAAGGAAAGAATTAGGTGTACAGAAAGTGTAACAGGATCAAACAGCATTTTAGTGCACAATATTAGGGAATTGTAATCACGGAACAGAAGGGGAATGTCTGAAAAAACCTCAGAAAGTAGTGGTGAGAAGAGTGTGTATGAAACCAACAGACAGATTTCCTACAGACTTAATCTCCAGACTTCAGCTGACCTTAAACTCAGGGCTTCAAAAGGGCAGCGAGGGAGAGTGAGAGTAGAAATCTCAGACTCAGGGCTAGAGACAAAAGGATGGAGGAGGCTGGATTTGAGTATGGTTTCTGTACACAGATGTAACACATTTGTAGTTAATCTGTGTGGCTGCAGACTGACAGCTATGTTCGAAAACTATTTCAAACAAGGCTATATCTTCAGAGTGGACAGGGGTTTACTGCCGTGGCTAGAGTTGGAGGATGACCCTGTCCTCAAGAAAACCCAGCTCTTTTCCCACTGCATCCTTCAGAAAAACTCCTTATGGAGTAGGTATTCTATCAGGCCTCTTTCCTGATGAGGAAAAACAGTTTGCCTTGACTGTGCACCAGTAACAAATTGTTTTAAACTGCCCTGGGACATGACAGTGGCTGACATCCACCACTGGCTGCAGTAACTTTCCCAGCACAGACCCATCTTTGGGAACCATTTAACACTGTGTTTCAGCTTTCAGCCTTGGAGCTCTTCCTGTAACCCCTAACCCAGCGACTGGATTGCCCTCACATAGAGGGTGTGCAAAGCGCTCCACATAAAAGCAGTTGGGTTCAGCAAGGTGATCACTCCCCAGGTGCAGGGACAGCCTGTAAGGCAGGGCAATAGGGCAAGGAAGAGACAGCGCCCGTAGGTGGTGAGCACCAGACCGTGCAGCCAAAGCAGCAGGATTCAGAGCCTGATATGTCCCTGCCTTGTTCCACTCCTCTGGTGCCAGCGGTGGTGGTGGGGAGAATACTCAGGAGGAGACAGACGCTCCTCAGTGGGGATTTCATGCTGCACAGCCTCCTTGGGGAGCAGCGCCGGCCCTGGGGGACCCCAGCAGCTCCTCAGCCGCTCAAGAGGCTTCATGAGAGACAGACAGACTGAGGGGGGCAAAGCTGCAACAGGAGCTGAGAGAGACGGGGATGACAGCCAGAGTGGGTGAGAAGGGAGGTGGGAAAAGGGTCAGAAGGGAGGGGACACAGGGAGGCCTCCCCCCGAGATGCAGATATGCAGTGGCCAAGATGAGCCTGACACCTGGGGTACTCTGATGGGGGGTCCTGGCAGCTCACCCCACATCAGCACAGCCTGCTTCCCCTAGGACAAGGAGGGACGGTGGTGTCCCAATGGGGAAAGGGCAGGGACTTCGAGGGACACGCACTCTCGCACGAAACAAAAAAAGAGTGTTGGAAGGGGGAGAAGGTGGCGGAGGAGGGAAAGGTGGCAGAGGCGATGGCCCGGGAAGGGACGGGCAGGGTTCCCGCGGGGTGCCCGAGGCGAGCGAGCCGGGAGGTGGGCAGGTATGCGTGTGTGTGTGCGTGTCTGTGTGTGGGGCCGGGGCGACGGGGGCAGCCGGGCAGGGCACGGCAGGACACGGCAGGGCAGGGCCGGGCAGGGCTGGCGGGGCCGCGCAGGAGCCCGCGGGGCGGCGGGCGCAGGTGGTGCCACCGCCCGCATCGGCTCTACCTGCCGTGGCGGGGGCCGCCGCCTCTCGCCCCCTCTCTGCTCCTCGCATTTCCCCTCGCCAGTCCCCGCCTCGGCTGACTGCCAGAGCTGGGGCTTGCCGTGTTTGTTTGTTCGTTCTTCCGCGCTGCCGATGTCTTGGGGGGCTGAGGAGGAGGAGGAGGAGGAGGAGAAGAAGGAGGGCGGGGAGGGGGAGGGGACTGGGGCTTGGGAGACGGCGGTTCCTCGGCCTCTCTTATTGCCGCTGAGTTGCGCTCCTCTTCCTCAGGCTGCGAGCAGGAGCCGCCCGGGCGCTTCCCACTTCCCCGGCCGGCCGGCAGTCCCTGCTGCGGCAGCGCGCTCGCTCGCTCGCCTCCCACCGGGGCAGGTGAGTGCGGGGCACGGCCGGGCACCGCCGGGCACCGCCGCCCCGGGGCTCCCGGGCTCCGGCCCCGCGGGAGCCGCGGCCGCTGGAGAGCGGGGCAGGCAGGGGGGACGTAGTTTGCCAAACTCCAGCGCCGGGCTGGTCCCCGCTCACGGCCGCTTTCCCTTCCTTATCTCCCCTCTGCAGAGCGCCCAGCAGAGCCCTCCCGAGGTGTCGGCAGCCGCCAGTATTTTTTGTCTGTCTTGTTTGTGTGTTTGTTGGGTTTTGTTTTTGTTATTTTTTCCCCTCGTTTTTATTTGGCTTTCTAGTCTCGCTGGGAATGGCAAGGGCAGCGGCGCCTGGAGAAGGAACAAGTGTGGGGAAAGGGAGCGGGAGCCGGAGCTAAATGACAGGATGCGGGCGGCTTGAGGCACAGAGAGAAGCCAGCCTCCTTCTGTCCCCGAGACTGCCCCTGCGGACCGTGCTTTCTGCTCCTCACTCCGGCTGGAGGATTTAAGGAAGAGTTGTGCGTGGAAGGCATTTTTATTTTTTGTTTTTTCCTCCTTTCCCTGCTGTCGGAAGGGAAAATGGATTGGGGACTTCTCCTACACTGTGCAGCCCTCACCTTCACCCTCGCCAGGGCTCTGCGGAGCGGTGAGTGTCACGGGGGACGTCGGGTCTCAGCTCGGGCAGCTCCGGGGCCGGGCTGCGGGGCTGCGGGCGCGGGGGGCGGGCGGTGGTGCCTGGCGGGACCGGCACCGACATAAACCCGGCTGGGGGGAACTTTCTGCCGGAGGAGGGATGCGGAGCAGTCCTCGTCTGAGGGTCGCCCTCCCCGACATTGCTTTCCGACTTTATTTTCTGTTTTTTTGGGTTATTGTATAAAGCAGGCTGCTCATTCTCACTAGATCAGGTCAGCCAATTATCTTAATAACGTCCCGTCCCATAGGCAATTAAACGTCTCTCCTTCGATATCTGAAAGATAATGAACGCCTTAAAGGGAAGGCTCTCTTCCCCGCCCGCCCTTTCTGTTTTCCAAAGCGTAAAATTTTAGATCGTGCCTCCTACTAGCTGTGTGTGTACCTGCGAATAGTCTTCACACGGAGGACACTCTAGAGGACCCCTTTCCCAAGTCTGCAGTTTATGTGCAACTTGCACTGTGCCAAGAGTGGAGCTGAGCTTCTCTGTGAAGGCTCGAGACTTCCTTCCAAGAGGAGAAATCCCATAACAAATGAGTCGTGCGTCTAGTTTACTGTCAGGCAACCCTTGAAAACACAACTAATTAAAAGCAGCATGCTCCTCCTTCCCCGAACAATGCCAGGGCACTGTGAATATTTCACTGCATGATGCATTTTTAAAGATGGTCTAATTGTGGGACTGCTTGACGTTTAGCTCTTGCACATGAAACAGTTCCTGTGAGTCTTCCTTTCCTGAGAAATCCCGAGCAATTATTATTAACTAATTATCAAATATTTACTTTTGCCTGACTGGGTTTTCAATCAAAGTAATTAAAAGAAGAGAGCACCCTCCACTTACACTGGTATATTGTTTTAATAAGGGACCGCAAGTGGAGTGTCAAGCAAGAGTATTAAAATCACATGTTTTATGATGGAAGTTAATCTCTTTCCCAATATGTTTTGAGGAGGCTGCTTAGTTTAATCAGGAGCTTCCTCCTCCAGTGCTGTGGCACAGGAGCAAAGGTGCTAGAGGGGTGCACCAAGCCTGGTGTGGGGATGCTCCAAGAGCTGCACTTTGCTCATCGCCCCAGCCCAGCTCGGGGTGTGGGCAGCTGCCTCCCACATAGATCCATACTGCCACCCTGTACCTCTAAGGGACAGAAGGGGGCCACCCCCATGCTCTTGTTGATCATGTCTCCCTGTGAAGAGGAGGAGAGGAAGTTGCTGGGCAGAAGCCTCTACCACGAGTGGTTAATATGGTGGTCCTGCTGGAGTCACCAAGGCCATTAACCTCCTCTACAACCCACCAGACCTACTAATGCCACCTTCACCTACATGCAGTATTAGTGTCCACTAAATTAATTCGTTAACCTTATTTGGAACTAATGGTCCAAAGTCATTAGAAACTGCTCTTCTTAATCAAGTGTGAGAGAGATTGCACAGAGCCAAGGAGTCTAGCAGACCACATTATCTTATTACACTGTCACTTTCCCAGAAGTCGCAGATTAAGGAGCGCTGGTGGTAGTGAGTCCACCTCAGCGTCCTCTGAAGTGACTCTGTCAAGTGACTGGAAGCAGCACTGCTTTATTTCAGGCATTTAACAGATGCCAGACCCTGCCATGATGTTTGCAGGGCTGGAGTGGGCTTAATGAGACAAGATCACTTTCCGAGTATGCTTACACAGGGAGGAAAAGGCAAGATTCCCTGAGAGCCCCAGACAGCGGATTAGCAAGATCACCAGTGACAGCTTTTGAGCTTTAAGCACCAATGCCTTTTGTTCTGGTCAGAGGAAAACAGTCTGTTTTGCAAAGGCACAGCAGAAACATAATAAGATAGTCTTTCCCAGCAACGTGCTTGGCAGTATCTGAGTTTTGACCATACATCTGACTACCTATCAACCCCTTCCCTCCTAATTTATGGCAAATAATTTCTATAAAGAGTGTTGCTTTATGCATTTTTGATGTGCACTTCCTCATTCATTTCCATTTGACCTGTTTTTTCCTACAATAAAATCCTGTATATTTATAAATTCATGCTGAGAGCAAGGATTGCCATTTTGCTTTCACAGGGAATGTATTAGATAGAGCCCTGCAGACTGTATATACCATTATTGAGATGTAGTGATATATAGTCTTGCTTTAGTGGGGACATTCTTCCTGTCCATAGTTTACTGTCATGTTTTATTGCTCAAAATTAAACAACCAACACTTGGAGAGAGTTTTTCCTACCTGAAGGTCCACAGAAAGAAATCCATAGTAATAAAAAAGTGAAAACACAAACCTGCACTGGACAGTGAAGTGAGTGACTGTGTAGGTTGGATGTTTTTGTCCCTTTTTTTCCTATAAACCTTAAAATGCAGCCCTGACCATACTGACCAAAGGAGCAAGATGCAGCATACCACATTTCACCGTCACACTTTGTGATTCTAGAAAGTTTTGCAACTATTTTGCTATTGGAAATAAATCTTTGTTGTTGTTCAGGGGAGGAAGGAATGAAGGGAAGAGGAAGGGAGGTTGTTCTGCTCCATTACTTTGATGCAGTCTCCAAGCATGAACAAACGTCCTTGAAAGAGTAAATAGCGGATGATTTCTGCTTCACTAGAGTTACTTTGTTCTCTTCTACCCTGGGTTTGAAGAGCACAGATAGTTTCAACCTGCCTAGATTTATGGACTGATAAAACAAAGCGAGGGTGTCCTGCGAATGAGCTTGGATCCACCAATACAATCCCAGTGGTCAGTGACACAGACCAGACTTATCCCATAGCTGAGCAGGGGGTCAAATGGCATCTCTTAACATCTCCCAAGCTTCAACATCTTAACAAGCTTTTCTTGAAACTTCATATTTAAGAAGAGTGTAGTTTTTTGGAGTTAATTGAGTCCCATGTACCCTCCTCAGCCAGCATTAATGCTGTTATGAAGGGGCAAGGCCTTAACACTGTAGGGGTACTGTTGGAGTGGAGGGCTTTTTAAAAGGATACTGTTTAGAAATGGGGGTGCCTTTTGCTGTCTTCTGCCTGTCCAGCCACCGGATTTAAGGAATGGGGGACGGGAGGGAGTCCTCTTCCTCCGGTAGATAGTAGCCCAGATGCCTTTAAAAGCAGAAGGATGCTAAGTTAGCCTGAAGCAGGCTGCGGCCCCGCAGCTTTCCCACGGCAGTCTGCCGGGTCCGCTGCTGCGGGCTGCGCTCGGATGCTTGCCGGGGGCACTGAGACCAGCCCATGTGTTCGCTTCCCCCGCAGACAAGTGCGGCGACACGATCAAAATTTTAAGCCCCGGGTACCTGACGTCTCCCGGCTACCCGCAGTCCTACCACCCCAGCCAGAAGTGCGAGTGGCTGATCCAGGCGCCGGAGCCCTACCAGCGCATCATGATCAACTTCAACCCGCACTTCGACCTGGAGGACCGCGACTGCAAGTGAGTGAGCGCGGGCGGGACGGAGCGCTGCGGAGCGCCACGGCGACACCTGCCGGCCGCCGCGGGCAGCTCCGCGGGCAGCCCCGCGGGCGGGCTCCGGGCCGGCGGCGAGCGGGGAGGGAGCTCTGTGTGTACGTGTGTCTGTGTGTGTGTCTGTGTGTGTGTCTGTGTGTGTCTGTGTGTGCGTGTGTGCGTGTTAAAAACGTCTTCACAACCTTCTGAGGTTTGTAAGCTGCGTCTGAGCTGCGCCCGCCCGGTGCGCTGCGAGCGGGGGGCGGTGGTGATGCGCGGAGCGGGGGTGCGGTTGTTGAGAGGCATCGCTTGCTTTTTTAAGTCTCTTGTTTGAGTTGAGTTTGAAAAAGGAGCTCCTTTTTCTTTTGTACCGCCGCGACTACAAACAGCCCATGGAAGAGACAGGCCATTTATAAATTGGCAAATCTTCTTAGCGCAGAGTTAGTCTGGCAAGTACCCTCACCCTTCAAGGGGCGGTGGACTGGAGAACTGATAGTCGTATTTCCTTCTCTCTCCCTTTGCTGTTGATTTATAG
This sequence comes from Fringilla coelebs, assembly GCF_963513975.1. Lineage (NCBI taxonomy): Eukaryota > Metazoa > Chordata > Aves > Passeriformes > Fringillidae > Fringilla > Fringilla coelebs. The sequence continues at coordinate 139,140,927 of NC_140028.1, read as the reverse complement.
CCAGTAGCTTTTCTTTCCCCTCCTCCTGCTCTCCTGTGGTGCCCTGAGAGGAGAAAGGAGGGAGCTGAGCTCCCTTTGTCCCCTGTCCTCGCATTCCCTTTGACCACCCGTTCCAAAAGTGAGAAGGAGAATCAGAACTTCCCAGAAGCTGTTCTCCACTTTTCCCCAAATTTGTAAATCTCACAGCTTGCACAAGGCAACATATGGTCAGATCATTCCCCTCTTCAACATGCCCTCTGAATTTAGCCAGCTTGTTGCATGAAGAAAATATTTTAGTGATTCATTATTTAAATATTTCTGGAGTATCATAGTTATTTAAATATTTCTTGTGTATCATAATTTTTTATCCCCTACTGATAACTGCAAGAGAGTTGCTGTTGATTAATGCTACCAGTCAAGATTTTCTCTGCCTGTCAGAAAGATTAAACTCAATAGCCAGTGGTGTTTGGTATTTCACGGTAGTATACAGGATTTGGTCCCATAAAATGATGTCCAATTTATCTGGAGTGCTTATGATAGACCATGAGATGAGAGTGTTGGACTTAGGGAAAGAGAGCAGCTGTATTCAAGCACTTAATTTTTACTATGCATGTCTTCGTCCTATTATTTAATAAATTGATTACTTAGATCACAATTATTGTTTTCTCTTAAAATGAAGTTTTTAATGATGCATTGTGGTACTTAGTTGCTTTTTTATGGTATTTTATAACCACTTATAGATCAGCATTTCAGTGCCATAGTTGAGTGATAATGCAGGAAAACCCTGTGCTCATAAAACGAAACTTTGCGAAAATGAGTTTTTACTGTAGTGTTGGAGCTGCAGCTCATATTCACACCATATGTTCACACGCTGACTTCCCATTCTTTAATTTTTAATGTCTTGTACTCAGGCAGTGGTTCACTTCTCTGTGTCTTCTTGATACAGGTTTTGCTTTCATTCTGCGGAATGCTGCTAAGGCTTTAAAATATTTGTCACTCTTTGTCTCTTAGCAAGAAATTAAGAAATTAAATCAAGCACATTTCAGTGTCAAATCCTTTTTCTCCCTTGCTAGAATGCATGTTTTTCCACCTCTATAAAACCAACGTGGTCTTTGGCAGCAGTAAAATGGTGTACAGCGTACAATTATTTGAAGAACAAGTAATCTTTGTGGCACAGTGTTGTGCTAAACAGTGCTAGACTGAGCTGAACTGGGTCCAGGGAAAGGACTGACTCCCTCCCTCTGCTGCTTCCTTCTCATGCTCATTGTCCAGTCTCCCTGCTGCATTATTTCTGCCCCTGAAATAGAGCCCAAAGCAGTAATGAGATGGTAGTGGGTGGAAGGAAGTCTCTCAACAGGGTTGTTTGCATTGTGTTTGCAGTGGATGATGGTGATGACTTTACCATTATTTTGTCTGTGCTGAAACACTAATTTTCTAGGCTATGCTAAATTACTCAGCTGCTACTTCATTTATATTGAAAATTGCTCTTTTTAACTTGAGAGGGATTGCATTTGTGGGGAAAAAAACCCCAACAACAACAACAACAAAAACTTAGGACCAGGACAATTATTTCAGCAACAGGAATTTGCCAACAATCTCCATGGTCTGAATTTTCAGCATCTATGTACAAAATTTGCATTCTTTGTACTGAATATTGAATACAACAGGTGATTAATGCAATAAATGTATCAGAACCTTTTTTTTGTTTTCCAGCTAAGTACATTTTGTGTCTCTAATATGCTTAGCTTATTAGAAACCCAGTTTGCAATCTAGAAATGTGTAATTTAGGTTACAGTCTAGTTTATTGAAAGGTTTAGCACTGGAAATTAATAACCACTTAAATATGAAATGCAGATAGAAAATGGGAGATAAGGGAATTCATGTCTGGGAACAAAAAATGTCCCATACAATTAGAGTAGACTAGAGAAGATTAGCTTGCTGGCCTAGCTCCCAAAATCCTCTCTATAATGCTGTTCATTGCAACTTGGACCTTAGTTAGCATTGAAAGCAACTTTAAAAACAGGGACCTCCTGAGCCCAGGAAGGGAAACATTTTGACTTTGGAAAGGTTAACTTCTTGTTCCATATTGCCAACAAGAAAATCAAGAGGCTTTACCCACCTTTAAAAAATATTGCTCTATATAGAGGGCTAGATGTATTGAAATGTAAAACTGGTGAAAGGTTGGTTCTCTGGGGAGAATCAAAAGCAGCACATTTAAGCACTAGCTGTTACTGAAGCTGTTCCCAGTTAGTCTCTTTGTATGTTAGGGTTTGGAATTAATTTAAGAATATGCCCTTGATTTACCTACTTATTATGCTATGCTTTAATGAATAAGTATTTCTCAAATGACTGCTAATAAATTTCATATATGTATGTTTTTCTGACAATCAGAACCATTTGAGTTGTTTTAAATTTCAAGTAAACATGGTGAAAATTCCTTTTTCTCTGGAGGCATTCCATAGGACTCAACTTTCACAGTTTTGAAGAATAAAGATAGGCATATAATTAAAAATATGTTCACACAAGCTAGGTCCATTTAATAAGGAATCTTCTAGACAGGACTACTATACCAGCATTATGGAAATACTGGGTTTTGACAGGAAGTACGCAAACATGTTGACCACAGATTGTTATCAAGGACATATATAAGGAAAAAATTCACAATATCTTTAAACATTTAGCTCTAATGAGTGTTATGCCTCATCTTCAGGAAGCCAAAAAACAGAAATTATGGTTGTACTTTAGGAGAAAAGTAGGTTTTGTTTGCCATTTTGCCTTTTCTCAAGCAAGTTCCAAAAATAAGCATGCATTCTTGGAGTCAGGAACACAGTTAAAATTAATAGAAGAGACAAAACATATGGCCACATATTAGTTAAAATGCTCCAGTGTTTGTTGCATGTGGTAAATGCTTTTCAGCACTTAGTGCAAGCTGTACAAGTCTCGTGTTGCTGAAGTATCCTACTGTGTAAATGTAGCCATCTTGAATCTAGTAAAACTTTATACCTAGATAATAAACAAGAATGTCACTGATACAGTACTTTGAATTTATGGAACTTTTCCGGTTTCCCAGCAATGCACACTATCAGCATGATAATTTATAATGGTTTGTGACAAATGTTGCTGAGCAAAGAGGTGTGTGGTTACATTCAGATCAGATGTCATTATCTAGGGAGCAATAAAAATTTCACAGACACTAGGTTAAAAACATTAAGAAAATGAATGTGAAGCTTCAGAAGAAAAGGGCTTAAGAAAGGTGGAGGGTTGGGTAGAAAAAGCCCAACAGTGGTTTTCTTACTGACAAATTATTAACTTTGTTGCTAGACTTGACTGTATTGTTTTACAAGGTCTTCATAGATTAGCCACACAGCACTATTATAATAACCATCATTTATACATGTAGTAAATAATCCACAAGCTTAACACTTGTGGATTATATACAGCAGTGCTGTTAAATCTCTCAGAATGGAAAAATTGCCCATTTTGGAAATATTCAAGTTATAGGAGAGATGTCATAGATAATTACTCTTCATATTGCATTTACTAGGGATTAGTTACATGAATGAGAGCAGAGCTGTATAGAAATTGTGGTCAGTTATAGAACACAGAGAAAAAAAAAATATCTATGTCTGTCTATATAGAAGAAAATGCCTCCTCCAGATCCTTGGGTAAGGAAGAAAGCATAGGCATTCAGACCTACAGAGTGAAAGTCTAGCTCCACATAACTCCCATAGACCTTAATGGCGTTAGAAATTCATTCATCCATTTTACTTCTAAATAATGTCAATGGATTTATGCTACAAATCTGTAGGTATAACAAACTCAGGCTGGTAAAATAAACAGGAGCAAGCGAAGTCACGGCTCGGCCTTCCTTTAGTTTCTGCATAGTTTAAGCTTTCATTTGCTTTTGTCTAAATCCTATTTTTCCCCCACCCGCTTCCCCTGTTCTTCCATGCAGCAGGGTCTGCTTTGTGCCAGCCTCGTGCCTGGCGTTGGTTCCTTTTGTGCAGGGCTGGTTCAAGCCCTTTGGGTGAGCTGATGGCAGTAAGAGCATCCATGTCCTTGCTGCCCGGCTGCAGAACCACCCAGGAGCAATCCTGCTGGGCTGCCACCAAGCCTGTCAGAAGGCTTTTGCTATCAGCTGCACACAGCAGCTGCTTCTTGACTGCCCCAGGGGCACCTGGAGAAACCTGAGCTGCTCCCAAGGATGCTCCGAGGCGTTCCGGGCTCAGCGCAGCCCCAGTGCCCATGGGGGAGCAGTGGGAGCTCTGCCCTCCCTCGCCCAGAGCCGTCTCCCATCGCTGATGGTGGCTGCAGGGAAGGGCTCAGCACCGCCCCGTAGGATGGTTGATGGCTGTATCGGTTGTTTGGATAGCAAATGTCAGTCAGAGCTTCCCAATTCCCTCTGCCTGGCCACCACGGGACTCGGCAGGCAGAGTGACAAGGCGGGGTGAGCAGCGCAGCAGCAGAGCTGTTCGGGTCTTGGGAAGGCAGGGGTTGTGTTTGCCCAGCGCTGAGCAGAGAGTCTGAGGGAGCCAAGGCCTCAGAAATATGGCCTGACTGGCTCGGCCTCCTCAGCTAGCATCAGCACTGGCCTTTGGGTGGATTTCAGCAAGGCATCCAGGAGGCATGGGAATGCCCCTCCTCACTGCTGAGGGCAGCTGGAAGGATGCAGCTGGAAGGATGCCTGCACTCCCCTGCTTGCTCTGGACCAGATTCACTAATCCACACAGCCCACACCCCACCCGCCATGGGCGGCACTGCCCACCTGGACATCTCTCTGTCAAAGCCAGGGTGGGATGTGGGCACTGACACGCTGGGAAAGGCCATACCTGGCCTGAAGAGGCAGCATCTTATCCTTCTTCTCTCCCTCAGAAATCTGTCCCTAAGTGCTGTTTGGGGTTACCAAGAGATAGTTGGAAGTACTAAAGGGATGAAGGGGGCCATCCTTCATTCTATTCCTAAAAGAAGGAACAAGTGGGTTTGGCCTAGTTTGAGATGAGTTGTTGCAGTCGATTGGGTATCTCACGTGGTATCTCATGTTTCTGGGTGTACTTAGAGGGCATTTCTCTGCTCTGTATGAAGCACATGAAAAGCTCTCTCAGGGAGCACTCAGCTGGACCCAGACAGCCCTTCTGGAGACCACTGCTGTTTGGTACCCTCCATATGGCTGCAGGAAAGGTTTCTGCCAAGGAAAGGAATCAGTACAGACCCTGTGCAGGATCTAGGAAGCAAAAAACTCTTGTACCCCAAAATTTTTTTAACTTGAAAATTTTGCATTATGAAAGTATATATAATATCTCTTTGCCACAAGATTCCACATGTATTTACACACACAGATGCAAGTATTTAAAGACAAAGATGCTGTTATTTTATTGTAGGGACTAAATGAGAATTAAAAGAATTTGGAAATTATATTATTTTCTGATTATACAGTGTAATGAAACAATTGCTTTGATTTTTATCCAAGCATTTAACTCTTGTGAAAGTCCATTGTCAAACTGTTTAACAATTTGTTCTTTTAGAGGAATGGATTTAGTTTGAGTTTTCTCAGGAAAAGGTATTAGGAAATCCATGACCAAAGTGCCTGGTCATAGTTAGAGAGTTTTGCAGGACTGTGTTGAGGGCTGAGGGGTGGGATGCAGAGCCCATTATTGCACTCTGTGTATGGGTGCATCCCCTGTCACAGCAAAGTCTTGACTTGGGTCTCAGTACAGCAGCACCCTAAAACTATAAAACCATATATATGGTTTTTCAGATATATATCATATATGGATGTATATATGAAACATGTATATATGATAGAAACATGGATGTTTCTATTACTCTGAACACTTAACTGTGAGGAGAATTCTGTCTAGATGCCCTTCAGACAGGAAAAATTTGAGGGTCAAATGTGGATTCCCTTAAGCCTAATCCTTCATCCTTTCTGTGAACAGAGATAAACAAATTCAGAACAAAGGTCTAAGTCCTTTCTAAATTGAAACCCAGAGTCGTTGGAATTAGCTCCGTGAAACTCTCAATATGTTTTCAGTCAACCCCACACTGCTCCTCTCTCCACCCTCCTCTCCTTTGCTAATCTAATTGGAACAGAAACCTACGTGTTTCTGTTAGTTTCTTAATTATAGTTTATTGAAAGCTATAACATTGGATCATAATTTGATTATTATGATATAGAGATCCTTTTACAGCTAATGCAAAACCAAATTAAATTATTTTCTTTTGCAGTATTTCCAAAGAATGAAATTATGTCTGAAAACTAGATATACATGCACTCACATGTATATATGTCTAGGCTTATATATCACACCAAACTGCTTGGATATAGTCATATTTTATGTCCACCTCTTTAGGGCCATGCATATATGCCTGTATTTATGTATATGTTATAGATTTCTTAGTTTATGTAGAAGTTCCTTAAGTAAATCTACTAATCAAAGCCCTAATACCCATCTTAAGGCTGATAATTAGGTATAAAGAGAAAAAGAGACAGGATTAGTGTTCAGATCATGTTCCAAATGCCTCTTAATTGGGTGTTTGTAATCAATCCTGATTGCAAGAGGCAGTGGTTTGGCAGAATAAAGAATGAAAAAGGCTTAGCCCTACTATTCTCCTGTTAGTTGACTTGGCCGTTGTATTTTCGGACAGGATCCAGTGTTAAACAAGGTAATTTTGTCAGCCTTAGCAATCCTTATAAAACATCTAAAAATATTTTCTAATGGTATTTTTTTCAAGCTAATAACTCTCTCAAGCTAGAGAGATATTTTTATGCATAATATTAAAAATTGTTTTCAAGTGAACCACAGGAAAGACTTTGTTCTCCTGGCCTCTATCCACGACTGGCTTCGGAAATCATGTCTGAGTTCACTGTGGGTTTTTCATTGCATTGACCTTGGTACTTTTCTCACCAAGCCACAGTTTTCCATCATAAAACCACACAGCTTGGTATAATGATTATTTCTTTATCCTGAGTAACCAAACAATTTTTTAAACAGGGTGACAGATTTCCCTCTTGCACTGTGGGAAGCAAGCACCTGGCCATTTCCAAATAGACTTTTAATTAACTTCCTGAAGGAGATTTGAGAGAAGTTTAATAAGTCACCTGCCAACTTTTTGGGAGCATAGGTCATTTGCTTTTCTGTAGGAATTCACAAAAATGTGAGAATAACCCCCTTCCCAACTCCTAAACTTCCATGGAGGAAATTGATTTTCATGGGCAGTATCAAAGGTTTTTAAAAGTGTGACCTCAGAAATCAAATTTCTGATTGTTTCTCATGCATAAGGTACTGTGAAACTCTGTAATCCACAGAGCTGGTTATGAACTGCGTGAACTTTATAATAATTTATTTAAACATGATCAGATTGTGCATATTTAGACTCATCTTGAAGGTTAATATCATTACAAGTATTTTATGTAATGCTATAAAATGAAGAATTCAGATGGCTCAAAAGGACCATTGAGAAAATATCTCCATATGTGGAAGAGACACCCATTTAATGTGATGACTTTGCCCAGAAGAAACTATGCACATCCCAGAAGCTCAATAACCAGCTGTTGTTCAGGAGAAACTGGGCAGTTGTCTGCTGCCTTCCACACTGACGTGGAGTTGCAGTGGCCACACATGCCATGCCTCCCCTAAATACTAAATACAGATGGGCTGAGCCTCATGCTGAGTGGGCCTGGCTTAACCCCTTCCCTACCCTCCCAGCACTGGGGTCCTGTTGCACATTTGTGCTCTGGGCTGCTCTGTGCCCCCACGTGAAGACAGAGCCCATCAGAGCTGTGGTGTGGCAGTGGGATTGGAGCACCCCACTGCAGGTGGGGCAGGACTAAGCTCACATCTCAGCCCTGCACTGGGGTCATGCCATTCTTTGAAAAAAATATGCTGGTAGTCCTTTTCCTTTTGTTTTTTTCTTACAACACCCTGTGTTAAATTGAAAGTTGGTAACCTAGAGAAAACTAGAGGTCTGTTCACACCAAAGCGATTATTCTGCCTTGAGCTTTGAGAAATGCTCCCTCAAAGCCAAAGTTTTACTCATTCACATAAACAGTCACACTGAAGTCAATTAAAGCCACAGACTCATTTGAGCAGGGCTAATGAGTAGGACATACATTTCTGGCACTACACCAATTAATAATCGCTTTGTAACAGTGGTTTTCAGATGTTTGCAGAGTAATTTACAGTACAGTAGAAGATTCAGCCTCATACTTCATAGATCACCATAAATAGGTTATTAGTTCTTCTCCTGCTCTTAGGTCTTACTAGGGGAACAAGTTCCTAAGTGCATGAGTAACAATCAAAGTTTGTCTTCTTATGCCAATCTGTCATTAAACCAGACAACTTCTACTGACTTTCTTCTGATGTATTCATCTGTAACAAGGAAAGCAGATCAGCAATTTAGAAAAGGTTTAGTTTGATCACCATGTAGAAATGCAGGCTACACTGTCTATTTCCATAGTGATCACACCACTTTGCCAGATGCAAAATGAGAGGCTTATATCCCTCATGCTAAAAACCCTTCTTAGAGGAAATCCTAGGCTGTCGCTTCATTTGAGTAGCTTTAGCTAAATCTAGAAAAATATGCAAAGGTAGCTCTTAAATGAAAACTCTTCTTTTTTTCATGTTTCAAAGTCATCTCTATAATCTCTTTTGGAGACAGAGGCATAAGATATATTAACATGGAAGGCATATGTTCTGATTGCTGAGTGTTTTTTGACATTCCCAGAAAACCCCTGGGACTTTGTGTCACAGTTCTGTAAACTTTATCTATTTGTATATTCATATCTGGGCCTAAATCCAAAACTTCTTTACATGCATTACAGCAGACAGTTTAGGTTCATCTCCGTGTGTTCCAGATGGCAAGCAGTTAAATCAGGTACACATTTTAAACACTCCACATAGTCTAATGCTCTAATGCATTTCAAAAGTTTTCCAATGCATTCTTATAGCACATAGACTATAAAATGTACGTGTATAAAATTGATACAGGACTGCATTGAACTGTGAAGCAAGTGAAGACAGCTCCACTGATGGTAGTAGAGCTGCACCTGCTAATAGCTCAAACACAAACTACCATAGGTATATTGTATTATGTTCCTTACTGGTTCCATTTTCATTTATTCTCCACAGCTATACTAGATGATGGCCTTCCAACAGTATAATAGTCATCTTTATCTCATTTCTCTGACATAATTTTCAAGCTCCTTATTACTGTTGAGCAGTGTAGCTAATAGTGCCCAAATTGCTTCTCATTCTTCTCATTATAGTTAGTCATTATTCAAGAAACCATCCTTTCCCACACAAATAGCTCTCTCCCAAACTAAACTTAAAACTTACCTCCAGTCACCAGTCTCACATTTGCCAATTAGACTCCTTCTACTGGCTATTACATTTATACTTTGCACATTTTTACACTTTTTTTACTAACTGTACCCGTGTACTCCTTGGAATTTTAATCTTTGTCTTCTAAGCCTAGTCTTCATGCACTGGTTTTTGGACCAATTTATTGATTTCAATTAAGGTTTTGTTTGTGTATAGTTAAAACAATTCAGCATGCCCTGGGGGATACATAAATTCTACTAAAAAGGTGTCTAATGTCAGTATTTTCACAGAATAAACCTTGCTAATGTCAGCAGTTTGCAGCAAAGACTACTGCTTTATCTAGAAAGGTTTTTAAACTGGTGAAGTTATAGTGCCTGTAAAAACAATGTAGAAACCTACTTCTGTGTGACATAACTAGCCACCAAGGCTAGTAGAGCATCTGGGATTCTGTATTAGCTACTTTTGTCAGCAAAAGTTAATTGGATTGCCTTACTGACTACAAGCTGCAAACTGCAATGTAGACATAGATGTGCATATTGAGGGCCTTCCTGACAAATCCATTTTCTCCCAGCTTTTAGTCTTCAAACAAAAGCTTAGCCAGAGTGTCTAAGCTAAGCAGTTCCTCTGCCTGCTGTAACTTATGCTTTCCAGGAAGGTTTTTTTTGAACTTGTGTTACTAGGCAGCTACATAAATTACTGTGGTATGACCTTCAAGCACCTGACTTACTCTGTGGAAATTATCCATATGCACACTCTCACCCTGTGATCTTCTATATGACATGCAAGTTTCTTAGTTGTTCCTCCCCCATACCTGAAATTACAGAGTAAAAACTTGCTCATAGGTGTAACCACAGCTCATCTGATGCTCTGGAATCAAACTCTGAGTACTCTGAAAATAAATATCTGATCACCAGATAATTTTTGCATGTCCCCATATGCTCAGCATAGTAAAGAAAATATATCCTTCCTTTCAACATCCCAGCTTCAGCTCTTTCTTATCTGAGAGACACCAGATAATTTTGATTTAAATATGTAAAGAAAGAAAGCTGTTTTTCATGGACTATATTCCTAATTTGTTTAAAGATCATTCTACTGAACTTAGTAGAACCCCAGTGATTTATATCGGCTGAGTGAGGAGCTGACTCTACACTTCCACAGCTCCCTAGAAATTCTCAGAAGAAAGGTCAGTATTGTAGCTGAACAAATGTTAACTCGGAGTGAAGGCAGTTAAACTTTTGCCATTCATCAGGATTGCACTTTAATACTTAGACCAAAGGGTAGAAACTTCTTAAAAGTAGGTGAAATAAAGACAAAAGTAATTCTGTATGTGTACAAAACTCTTTTTCCGCTAACATCTTTAAAGAAATGGACAGGATTGGATGCTGGGGTACTGTGACTCTATAGTGATAACTCTCTCCTACTGCTTGATCTTGGGACAGTCAACCATCATCTTTGTGCCTCTGCTTCCTTAGAGAGGAATTTCTCTGGTTTTCAAATATCTGAGGATATGCTTATTAGTGTTTGCAAAACCCTTAGAGATCACTGGTAGAAATGTAAAGCAGTATAATAGTAATTTCCCATTGTTTTGTGTTGTTCATCTTCTAGCTGTTAATTTTTTTTTTAACAATAAACTGCTATGTAAAAATGCATGTGGCAATCTTCTAACGTTCAGAAAGAAGTGTTATCCAAACAAAAATAAAGAATAGGGCTCATGCTCACAAGAGACACATTATCTGTGATGAGGAGAATCTGTAACAGACATGGCACTAAGTCAAAGCTGTGCAGCAAACAGCATCCAAATGCAAGCAATTTCAGATGTGTGCATATTGCCAGTACAAAACCAGGCCATTCTGCAAATGCAGAGTCCCCCAAGGAGCAGTGAACCTCGCAGCAGCAGCACTAATGGCTGTCTTCTCATGTGCAGCAGGGGAAAGCAGCACTTTAGAGCTGCCTTGGGCAGCTGTTAAGTTATTCATTCTTAACTTACTTCTATAAAGCTGTTATTGGGTGGAAGCAGATGACACAGAAGATTTTGGACCTGTTCTGTCTGCTGTGGGGGGAGCATTTCCTATTCTTGCACACAGTGTGAAATTCTGACTTCCTCCAAGTCAATGACAAAATTTCTCCCCAGTCTTGCTTGGACTGAGAAAAATTTATTTTAGGCCCCAGAAAACCCTTTTTTGAAGAGCTCTTTAGTGGTGCCAGTGTCTTTTGTACGATTTTTCTCAGTTTGGACATTATTTTTCTTTCAATGCACACTATTCAAAGGTATTTGTACTGCTAGAACAATAATGAAACAAAATCAAAAAACAACCAACCACAAACAAAGCCAAAAAACACCCCACAACCATTTTCTGTTCTAAGAGTACATGGAACGCTTGAGGTACTGTGCTGGTCATCTGCCTTGTTTCTTAACTTCCTTTCAGAACATTTTAGACTGGTTTATGATTTGCTTGCTCCACCTGATGCCTTGTCCTCCCCTATCTCCTCTCCACAGCTGATGTGAAAACTCAGACTCTCCTCAGTAAAACACAGCAGTTCCCTTTATCAGCTTTGTCCACTCCAAATTTTGGACATCATAGTCAGGCCTCAAAAAATTGCAAAACTTTATAAAAGTCTTTGTGTCTCCAAAATTACTGCTGGTTCCTGTTTCATTTTTTTATCAAGTATATTTTGGGTGCTTTTCTTTGCCATAAATGAGAAGTTTGGCAATACCACAATATCAACAGCTGATGCTTTAAAATATGCAACCAAATTTCATGCTACTCATGCTAAAAATAATGAGAGCTGGTAGTGTTAGATTCTTACTAAAGTCACAACTTCCTCAGGCTTTTGCTGTTCTCAGTCATAGCCCTGAAACTCCCACAGAAGGGAAGATTTATAGAAGAAAAATAGAACGGAAAGGAAATTGAAGTGTTAATTTATATTGATTTCACTGCATGACTACGTTTCTTCACCCCCCACTGTATGATCAAAATTTGCAGAAATCAAAATTCCTCCCAGAAAAAAAATACCTCTGAGATTACCATCCTTTTCTCTGAGAATACATGAAATAGCATTAGGAGTTGAATCGTTATGGTGGCTGCATATTTGCTTGGCTTCAAAGCCAGATTACACCAATGAGAAAAAATTTGATTGAAAGCCATTAAATACCAGGACATGACTTTTGGCTCGGGAAGAACCTGATCTGCAAATTGCTGGCATGGTTGGTACAAAGATCACACTGGTTGCTTAAGGATCCTTTCCCTGTGCCACAGCTGTCCTCTGCCAGTCCTGCTTTCCATAAATGAGGTGCACTGACACCGAAGAAACTTGCCTATGCCACACTCTTTTATGTATTGTGCAGGCTTATGTTTGCAGGGGATGGTTCTCATTCAGATATTACACAAAAATATGGTGCAAAGCAGCTAACACTGACATTAAGGGGCCCATCCTGCAGTTAACTATACCGTTTTTTTTGTCAGCATGTTTCTAGTGAAGTACATGAAGTTGTGGCCGACCACTTTGTATTTCCTTAATGGTTTGGATCCCTCCCTGCTGCAGTTACAATAACTGCAGTGGGTCTAATCTGATGTGCACAAGCTGAGAAGTGGATGCAAAACTCTAAACTCAGGGTCTGTTCTGGAGACAAACCTAATTTTTGAAACGTTTTTATAAACTCAAGGAAATCTTAATGTCTTTATTCTGTTATTGCTTTACAATAATAATCCCAAGCTGGCCTGGGAGCCATTACTCAGTGAGCACTGGCCCCTTGGAAGGTTTCAACTTGTCAAGTTTAGCCATTTTTTGAATGCACAGAGGAAGTCATTAAGGCACATCAGGCTGCTGATTGCTATTAAACTCTGCAGAGACTTCTGTGCAAAAATCAATGCCATAACAGGGCTACAAGAATCTAAGAGGTGGGAAAAGCATTTCTTTACCCTCTGGTAACTAAAAAATGGATTAGTATACTTTGTGAAACTTCAAAAAAAATATCACCTATAAGCTAGGGGCCAAATGTAAACCTTTGTGACAAAATAATACAGCTCAGAAAGCTCCAAACATGTGAAAATGGTTTTATAATGGAACTGTCAATGCTGTAACCTCAATTGTATGTTTCTGTGCTGGGGAAATCTCACACATCTGCACATCTACGCATGCACGTGCTTATTTATTGCATCCCAAGGAACACCTTTTTTTGCTGTATTGCCACTAAGGAACCCAGAGGGAAAATGCTTTTTTAGTAAGGTATGATCTTAGATAGCTTTTGGCAGGAAAATACTGTAAGAATTTTCCAGATGAGTTCCATCTCAGCTTCAGAGAAATTGTTATTTAGATGTCTGGTTGGTTTTGACTGGGGAGGGGGTTGAACTTCCCATCGAAAAATGCAAAACAATTGCTAACAGTTGAAGACTTTTGTAAAAAAATATCTTTATCATGGGAAAAACTAGTTTAACTCACATTAGGAAGTTTTATTGTAAACATGTATTGTATAAACCTGGCAAAGTCCATTGTCTGACTCTGGAATATCTTAAATTCCAACTGCCCAGTTCTCTTACCCCACAAAGCAAAAAGGAAGTATTCAATTCAGTTTTCATCATGAATTTCATTTGAATTTGATAAAATGATGAAATGTTTATTCAATTTGATTTATTATTATTATTAGTAGTAGTAGTAGTATATGAAAATAAATTTTACTGAGTTGCATTAGATTTGTTTCACCCTATCCTAGGAATATTTGGGTTGGTAAGGTCTAGGAGGTCACCTCATTCCACTTACTAATGAAAGAAATTGCATTTTATTTAATGAAAAAGATAAAATGAAGCAATCCATGTAAACCAAATGTTTGTTTCCATAAAAACAAAGATCTAATTATGGTGTTTCAGAACCTTTGTTTCACTGACTATCCAAGCCTTTCTGCTTAAGTCAATACCAGTTTGTCACTAGCTCTGCTTATTAGTTCTAAAATTTTAGATCAAATGTTTTTACTGAAAAGAAGGTTCCCTTCTGTTTTTCTTTTCTAAAATACATGGAAGTGTCACGTAGGGTTGGCCTTCCCTAGGAGGAGGGCTGAGGGGCAGGGCCACAAGCATGTCCCTACACAGAGGCTGCAGGGCCCTGCTGGGTCATGATCTGTCCCCTCAGCTAAGCCCAGAAAAGTTTTTTTTTAAAGAAAGAGCATGAAGAGGAGACACCTCAGTGTTAAGGCTCAGAGCAGGCAGGACTTAGGACCAAAATACCCAATAGCTTTGTCCAGGTGGAGACAAGTTTTTCCCAAAGCTCATCAGGGCTGCAGCGGTCTGACAATTTCTGTCCTGTACTGAGGAATCACCACTGTACCTCCAGCCATGCAAGAGCATGTGGTCGTGGCTGCAGCCAGCATGGCAAACCCTCCCAAAGTATCTGGAACTTTGAGATCTAAGATCTGGAGAAAAGGATCAAAAATAGGCTTTCTCTTAAGGACTGTATCAAGCACAGTCAATGGAGAAGCCTCTAGCAAATGAGTTGTTATAGGCTGTTGTACTGTGTATGGTCTAGACCAGCTGCAGTGAGGGGGCAGATTGTGGACCATTGCCCCAGCATGGTGCTGGGGAAGGAGGCTCCTATATTCTCATTACAGCAGGGGAAAATCCACTTTTCTCGCATGGATAATTTAGAAGTTATGAATCAGCCTGTTGTTTTTATTTCAGCAGAGTACAGACAAGAGTTGTGCAAAATGAGACTACTGCCTGTCTGTCAGGCAGCTGTAGTTTTTTACCCTGCAGCTTCTTTTAATGTGCATTCTTGGCAAATTCTGAAGAGAAGCAGTCACAACTGTGCACTCAGACGTTAGAGCAGATCTCATTCCCTCACCATTGAGCCAGGACTTCGCTCATGCATCGTCCCGTGTCTGACGCAGGCGTTGAGCACCCTGACCCAGTAACCAGAAAACTGAATCGGTGTCTAAGTTAAAAGGCACTCTAAAAATATGCTCTTGAATCATCTGTTTTTGAAAAGAGATTAATATTTTCTTGCAATGTATCTGCTTTTCCCAGGTGTTAAATAGACCGTTTGCTGTCTGCTGTCTTTAGGATTTTTTAAAGTAGTTGTTAAAGGCTATTCCAGACTAGCTCTACAGGGTTTTAAGGCATGAGAGACAGTTACCTGCAGAAAAGTGCCCATCTCTCTCAAATAATTAGCAATTATCTGTCAAAAAAGCTTCTGAGCTGACTACAGTGAGAAAAATACTTTTTATCTTTGGCTTTTTTGACTCTCCTTGCCTCTCCTCTTCGCCTCCCTCCCACCTTTCCCCTAGCATTTTCTGAGCAGCCTTTTCCAAAGGAAACACTGATGAAAGTATCTTTCAGTGCCTGAGCAGTTCCCTCGGACACCTCCTCCCTGTCCACCCCCGAGATTGCAAGAGACATCTGCCTTTGTACACACCATGGCAGCGTCCTGCAGAGACATTTTATGTTCGTTGTTTCTCCAAAATAAATAAGAGCAGCACAGACAATGTAAACTGGCTGTAGATGTCCCATTGCTAATAACACAGCTACGCTGCTAATTGCTAATAATGATGCAGCGTTTCAGCATGGGAACACTCTCCTAGCTGCAATGTGGATAGGGTCTGAATACAGCGACACAGATGGTAACATTATTGCATATTTCTTTGTAGAAGAAGTTGAAATTTTGCTGTGAGAAATAAAAAAACAACATTCCTACATTTTGTTCCAATTGTTTCTTTAATATTAGCAGCACTGGCATGCTCGATCTGTGAACTGTGTCAGTGCCACCTAAGGAAACACCAGGAAGAGTCTGCAAAGTGAGGCGAAGCAATTGTTTCCACTTAGCAAAGGAAGCACTTAGATGCTATTTGACAGAATTGCATTTGCCTTCTTTGGCAAGGATGACCCATTTTGATCACACGCAACAGCCAAGCAACATCCAATTTGCAGTAAATCAGACTTTAAACATTTCTGTAGCTCCTAGACTGATTCTGGAGTCTTGTCTCACGTACCAGAGCTCCCACATCTGTACCTCAGTTCTCCGGGAGTGCTTCACTGCGTTTTGCAGGCCACAGACAGCAGGAACACATGGTTTGTGGGCCAGCTCCTGGGTTTCAACTTCCTTTGATGCCTGCAAACTACGTGCTCCTCTGGGAATGCCTGACATCCTCCCTGCTTACGTGCGCAGCCAATTCAGCGCCCCAGTGAGCCCCAGCCAGTGGAAGCACGCAGTGCTGCTTTGGCCCGGCTGCAGCACGTTTCCTTTGGAAGGTGTTTGGAGAGCTGTGGCAGCATGTCAAAGATAAGAGAGGCAGGAATTGGTTGTGTTTGCCAAGCGCCTGCCTTTGTTGGCTCTGTCCACCAGAGCAGCCACCCTCACTTTTGAACTCTCCGATCTCGCTGCACGTTCAGCCGCAAAAACTGCTAGCTCACCCAGACCTGGAGTGTCAGGAGCAGAGTTGTCCTTCCTGCAAGATTAGGTCATATCATTAGATCAAAGTCCTATTATGCCATTTTACACCATGTGGATGCAGCACCAGCCAAGTTTCAAGTCCCAAGCACAGGTGTCTACTAACTGTATGCTGCACACATGAAAACTAGAGCCATAGGCCAAACTTAGAAGCTAAATTTCCTGTCTTTCTCCAACGTCACGCCTTTCTCATCCACACTTATAACTGCATTTCCAACTTAGATTTCAGAAGAGTGCTGCTAATGTCTGAAACTACCCTACCTGTTGCTCCTTTGCAACTTTTTCTCTTCATCTGGCAATTCAAAACTGCTCTTAATGAGGCCCTTTTAAACTGCTGAGAAACAGTAATCTGCCAAAGAGGCTTTTTCCTGGCAAAAGGAGTGTTGCCCAGTATTAATTTAATTGTAGAGGGAACATGTAGCAGAAAACAGTGTTGGCACATGGGTAGGAAATAAACAGGGTATTTTGCTACAGAGTTGTTGTGTAGAAGAAAGTGCAAGGCATAAGCAGGAATGATAAGCAAGTGTCATTTAAAAATAATCATGAGGAAAATTATGAAAAAGCATCAAAACCAACATAATTTCACCTAATTCATCTTCCAAAAAAATGTGTGTGTCCTCTAATCTGGGTATGTGGGTTTTTTCTGTGGCTTATGGTGCAAAAATAAATCCCACCTTAAGACTGATCACCAGGATAAATCATTCTTTCCAGGTGCCTTTATCTCTCTCCCCAGACTACCAAGGGATAACTAGCTCAGAGTATCTCCCTGGGTTGTAGACAACTCTTATAAGGTGAAATAAATTCCACCCAAAATCCTCACAAATGGCTGCCCTAAGTGGACAGGAAAGCTGGCAGACTTAGATAGCTGCTGGAACTCATTTCTGTCATGGCAGACACAGAGCTGGTTGCCAAGGTTGGTACAGTATTGCCCATGTCAATGAGGTAAAAAAAATGCTACTGCTGTTTTGAAATATTTTGTTGTGTCACAGGCTTAATGCACAACAAATGGCATAATTGGTTTACAAATGAAAATTAAAACAGAAAATGAGCACAAGACCTTTATGTTCTGCTTCTATGAAAATAAATTTTCTTCAAGAACTGAAGGAGTTGTGTTGCACTGTATCATGTTGATGATAGTGTCAGATTGTGTTTTCTTAGGCAGTGTTGCCTGCAGCGCCCGTGGCTTGGCTCAAAGCCTGTGGGAGTCTGGGTGGGACAGGCTGACAGACCTGTGCTCGCTGGGCTGAGGCATTCAGCCACTCCTGCAGAGCACAGGCACTGCACACACAGGCACAGGGCTCAGCAGTTAGGGATCTTCTGTAGCAAAGATACTTGGTATAGGACACAGTGATATGAGCAACATCCCTGGAGTGGAAGGGAATGGAAAGAAAAACACTGGATTGTAAGTGCACACAACACAGGCTGCCTAATTCAACAAATGTCATTAATTCACTTAGACTTCCTCATTCTTCTCTCAGCACACTCTCAGTCCTGTTTAACATATGCTTGAATCCTGCTTAATATAACGTAGCCAACTTACAATTAAGCACATGCTTAGTAATGTGCCTGAATTAAGGCCCAAAATATTCCTGCTCTAACACATGGACAAGACTGTTTCCATTAAGATGGAGCACTGATGCTAGGATTTGTGGTCAGTACAGACCACACCACATGGATGATGAAGCACTATGAAATGCTCCTGTTCAGAAGACTGTTCATGTGCATCCATTTGGGTCTGAGCTCAAAACTCTTTTTTAATCAGGGTCAAAGCAATGACTGTCTTAAAACAATTTATGAAGCCCAAATCCTGAAGATCCTGTTGCTTTCAAAACGCCTGCAGGCTTGAAACACGCAAACTGGATGCAGTTCATGGACTCCTGGCATATGGTCAGGGCAGTGTCCTTAAGTTTGTGATGTTTTGCTAAACTGTAGTGAGAGGTTCTGTTTAAAATTCAGGAAAAACAGAGGACACTGCATTTTCACTTACAGTCTGATTTGTTGTCTCTCCCTTATGTAACTAAAGTCGGGTGGACAGGAGTACCAATAGGTTAAGCAGTAGTGACGCCAGTAATTTCTTTTGCTGAGGCCTTAGTCTGGCTAGGGACACAATGTTAATCTGGGGTTGTTTCTCTTTTTCCTTAAATAATATTTTTATTGAGCAAGAAGCGGATGTCAGAATGGCCTTTTGATCAGCTAAAAACAACAGTGTCTCTAAGGGAATCTTTCCTGTTTACTGTATGCTGCTGCATTTGAAAAATGCTAGCCTACAGTAGAGCAAGACTCCTTAACATATTAGAAGCAGGGCAAAACAGGATGAGGCCAAAATGGGAACTGTATATCACAGGAACTTGGAAAGACAGGAAGTTACAAAAGAAGTAGAAATTCTTGATTAAAAGTATAATTGTACCAGCTTGTGCAAGAGGATAATGACTTTCAAATGTCATCCTTTGTGCCTGTTCATTATGATAAAGCTATTAAACCATATGTACTGTTCTTTATTCCATTCCTCATGCAAGTCATTTAGGATCTATAACTATTCTGTCCACTAAAATCCAGAGTATTTCTTCAGTTGTGTATTCAAACAGTAGATTAAAAGGAATGCTGCCTAAAACAGAGCCAGTCAGGACTACTGCACAGTAGTTTAAACTGCATTGGAGATTCTGTTATAAGACCCTGTTTTCAAGGGTTTAAATATTAGCCATAAAAATTCACTCCCAGGATTAAAGTCAGCCAATGAGTGACTATTTTAACCCAAATTATTAAAATAAAAAGGCATAATTTTTACACTTTAGAAGTTTCGTGTGTAAAAAATGAATAAACTTTTCAAACATTTTTCATAGATCTGTGACTGAAAAGTAAATCTATTGAAAAATTACCTCCATAAGAAATTAGACCTTAAAGCAGTCCGTGGTTTTGTTATTTCACGAAATCAGTGCTAGCAGAAATAGTCACAAAAAGTTGCACTATTAAGCTTGGTCCAGCTTAATGGTGCAAATGAAAAACCTCGTTTGTATCAGTGAGAATTAGATCAATGCTAACTTCCTCCTCAGGAAGTTGAAGTCTGGAAGAAAAACTAAGAGCTCACTGTGCTTGTTAAAATTGTCACCCATAATATCAGCAAAGTTACCTCCAAAGGGAGGAAGACAAACACTGTGCTGGTGTCACCACGGGTGCCTCAGCCTAGCCAGCATTGCAGTCAAAGTGTCAGTGCTCCTGATCCCAGGCTGTGGGATGGTGCTGCTTGCAGACCAAAGCTGCTAATAACAGGTTCTATAATTGTAAGTACATGAAAACAGGAAAGCTATAGAATAAATTGCCATTATGAGATGGTGAGGAGATATTATTGGTAAATTCTGCAGCAGCTTCTGCAAATCTTACCCAGCAGGTGATATTTATGGACTGTTTACAAGATTTTCACATATGGCGTTTTAAACAGGCTTGTAACTTTTATGCTCATCCATCCAGTTCATTTATTTTGCAAAAATCCTGCTCCAATGGTCAGCTATGTTCTGTCTGTCTCAGCAACTCCAGGCCTAGGGAAAAGTGCTGAATGTAATCTCGGCATGAAGTAGTTATACAAATGTGCTTTTAAACATGGTAGAGATGGTTTTGTGACTTGTTCTCATATATCTTAGACTTTGTGTCTCTTGGCTTTACACATCATTTAGATGAGAACACTGTTTAGCACCTCTTTCACATTCAAATGATGTATTTGTGCTCTTTTGTGTGGAAATGTCTGTATATTTTCAACACTTCTCAGTTCATGTGAAAGCAGACAGGAATAAACCAAGGAGACAAAGATTATGTCAAAGTGGCTGAATAATACTGAAATGATCATGATGGATCTATTCTTCCTTTCAAAATCTTCAGAATAAACGCTTCTTTCCATTTCCAGCTTTCAAGAGGTGGAAGGAAATTTATTTCCAACCCCTTCCAGCCTGACACTCTGCTCTTGGTGTTGGGTTCCCAGCTCTGACTCTGCTCCTTTGCTCCAGCTGATTCATGCCTGGAGGCCAAACACTAATACTGCCTTTTCCTCCTTACCTGACAGCAGAACAGAATACCTTCTCCTTTTTTTTTTTTTACTGTATAACTGAATAGATCCCATGCTTAGTAATAAATTGCAGGTGAATTTATGCAAACGCAGCTGCTCTCATCTGATTGATTCATTTTGCAGGTAAAAAGCATATTTGCACACAGGGAAGTCACAGATCAGCTTTTTTATGTATATCCTAAAAATCACTGTAGCTGGGAGGTATAAAGTACCTCAAAGTTATATTTCCTGTGTCTCTTGGTTTAACCTGGCAGGTAGCTAAACACCACACAGCTGCTCATTTGATCCTCCCCCCACCCAGTGGGATGGGGGAGAGAATGTGGGAAAAAAAGAGTACAGTTTGTGAGTTGAGCTAAAGACAGTTTAATAGGAGAGAAGTGGAAGGGAAAATAATAATAACAATAACAGTAATGCACAAAACAAGTGATGCACAATGCAGTGGCTCACCATCCACTGACCAATGCCCAACCTACCAACTTTCACTCTAGTTTATAAACTGAGCATGACACTGTATGGTCTGGAATATAGTCAGGTGTCCCAGCTGTGTCTCTTCCCAGTCCTTGTACCCCCAGCCTACTCCCTTGTCAGGTGATGTGAGAAGCTGAAAGTAAGTAAAAACTGTGTAAACACTGTAGCGTGTAAACACTGCTCAGGAACAACTGAAAGATCACTGTTATCAATATAATTTTTAGCTTAAATTCAAAATAAAGCACTGTACTACCCACTAGGAAAAACATTAACTCTATTATAGTCAAAGCTGGGACACTGTAGAAGACCAGTCATAAAAATTAAACCAATACTTGAATAGTTGAATCTCTCATTCACAAAAGCAATATGATTACAGAGAAACTATTCTTTGTATAATGTTTGATTTGTGATATATGTGTATAATCAATTGCAAATTATGTGCTTTTCAAACATCTGCTGCAGTTTATTGTGAGTCTATTAGAGGATATCTAATATCCAGTAAGAAATTATGTGTAAGAAATCCATTATGTCTTTTCTGTCAGGAGAGCCCTGTAATTCAGACAGAGGCTGTCTATCTTCTTTTTTATATCAGCCTTCTGAATCTGAGGATCTGAGGCTTTCTGCTGAACTATCGTGAAAATACATTCATGATGTTTTCATGTCTGCCATAATAAACCTGTTTTTTGACCAAGGGACAAAGCAGCTGTACTGTAGGAGAAAACTGGCACAGCTTTAAAACAGATATTAGTTCAAAGTCATGAAAGAATGTTCTTAGAAAAATAAAATCCATGTCTTCAAGTCAAAATCACAAAAATCTTATTTTCATCAGCTACTTGTAATATCACAAGCACTATTTCTTTTAGGAATACAGCCCAGGAGTATAGATTCCCTTTGCTCTCAGGAGTCTGGCATAGCTGCTTCAGAAGCAAGTTATCTGGTTGCCCATAGGATAAACTGGGAGGTTTGCACTTTCTGGTCTTATGTGAGTTTTGTCAAACCACCAGAGTTTATGAATTCCACATTCTTCACTCAAGGAATTCCACAATTCAGCTGCAAGGTACAAAAGCAGCTATTAAAGATACCTACTGAGACATGTTTATAGGTGCACTAGGAGGACTTGCCTTGAGCTAGACCTCAGTGGGTTAAATTGCCTCCACTTAAACTAATGGAGCTGTGTCAGTTTTCAGCTTTGGTGGAGCTGGAGTGGTGGGACAGGACAGGATACACATCCTGTAAGCAGGACCAGAAAAGCTCTGTGAGAAAGACTTGAACATATTTTCCAAGTGCAGATTTCTTGCTCTTTGAGAGCTCAGATTCTCCACTCAGGACCATCTTTTGTGCTGCCATGCCCTCTGCTACCAAAGTCTGAAGAGTTTGGCTGGATGCCAGACGGGAGAGCTTGTTTGCAGAGTGCAGATTTTGTGGGTTCCCTGTTGGGTAAGGTGTCTGTCATGGTCCTCTGCCCAGGGCAGTTGTTGCATGTCTCTGTTGGGGGTCCTGGTCTCAGACACACTGAGAGTGTTTTTCCTTTTTATTTTCTTCTCAGCCTCAGGAAGAAGTTCTGTTCTCTCTGTGGGAATTTAACTTACATAGAGACTGTGGGATTGGGACTGCAGCTTACTCTGTTATACCTAATTAACCCTGGGAATTCATTTCCACAACACAGAACTAGGCCAAGTATATAGGTAGCTTTACAAAAGAAAATTAGGGATTTTCAATGATGACATGGAATATCCACAATTACATTTCATGTGATACAAAATAATTAAGGGATATAAGCCATAATGGTTCATGGCACAATCCAAGTTCTAACAGATGGGGATATGATAAAATTTACCCATGGGAAAGTGATTTTGTAATTGTAGAGGTGGGTGTATTCCAGTTACTTCTGTATTTATTTTAGATGAATGTTTGTATTTGTATAAACATTAAGGAAAAGCATCATTCTATAACCTCTGGGTATTTTTACCATTTCTTTAAAATACAGAAGTAATTGCTGCATACTTCTTACAGAATAAAAGGAAAAAAATTAAAACTCTTGGTTTTCCCACCCACACATTTCTCTTCACTTCATATATCCCAGCCCTCAGATTGCCCCTCCCTCTGCAAAAGCCTGGGAAAAGATTCACAAGCACATGTGAAAAATGATAGTTTCACATGGCTGTAGTAGGTTCACATCCTTATTATGTAAATGAGTGGTTTTGGTTTGGGCGTCTCTTTTGTGGTTTTTGTGCAGATGGTTAAATGCTTAAAGACAGTGGGCCAAATTGTTCCTACTGGAATTTCACTGGCTTTGGCTAAACTACACCAGGAATCGAAATGGGCCATGGAACCAAAATCTATTTTTGCATATAATGAAATAGTCAAATGGGTAATGGGATTGCTGCACAGTAGCAGAAAGGAAGAAGCGGCCATGAGGAGATTTTGCTTTGTTTAGTAACTAATGAAGTACCTGGAGAACAACAGATCTGAGAAGCTTCACTTTGCTCCTGTGATCTGCACTTCCTCCAGCCAGGTAAGCACAGAGTTGTGTGTGCTGGAGACTGATTAATTAGCCCAAGCCAGTTGTAAAATCGTTAGGAAACAAGTGGTGTCTGTTTTCTTCTGCACAGGATGCCAAGAGATGTATTTAAAGTGTGAGAGTCAAAGGTCAGTTTGACATCATGTACTCTAAGAAAGAGCCCTAGCTTAGATCCCTGTTTCATGTTAGAAATGCTGTCTGCAAGCTGTGAAGTTATTCTACTTGATAAGAGAAGGAGTAGGATTAATCTGCAGCAAGGAAAATTTAGGTTAAATATTATGAAAAATGTTGTAACTGTGAGATCACTTAAACAAAGTAGCAGGCTGTCAGGGGAGACAGTCAAGGCTGGAAGTGACACTTTTCTATCAGTGCTGGTTGGGAGAATAATTAATAAGCATTTCCCTGTGAAGGGGGAGTGGCACCCGGCTCCCCCAGAGGCTTCTGCCAAACCAAAGGAGCCGACGGATCTCACAGATATGCTTGGAGCTAATGCTTATGTACAGATAAAATGGAGCTTTCTGAAAGGACTTTTACAACCTCTTCTCAGCTTGTGTTACATGTTCTAAATGTAAATTGAATGCAAATGCTTTGAGCTGTTTGCCACAAAGCAATTTACAATCTCCTACGCTAAATCTGAGCCACTGGAAATAAGGGTCCTTAGTAATGCTTCATAATTCTGTAGAAGCTAATTGGGTTACAAAAGGAAAAAGTCTGCTCCCAGTCTCTATGATTTCTCATGCCTATTTATTTTTTTTTCATAAAATTCTTGTTATAATTTAATATCTCTAAGTTTTTAAGCAATGTCTTCCTCTATCGAAATTAATGATCGTGATGACATTGCATTCAGTGAGAAAATGCCTAAGTTAGATGTGGGGCTCAACTTCTAAACATTCTGCTAAGTTTTTTTATCCTCAAATTGTTCAGGCTTATCTACTCTCACTGAACCACTGATAATAAGGTATCTTTCTTTCTGTCTTTGTTCTGGAAAGATAAAATTTGTGATTTCCTAGCATTATATCCAAGTGCAGCAAATTGCAAAACAAACTCCTCTGCATGATTTTGGGGATCCAGTGAGTATTATGTTGATTTTCAAAATCAGATTAATCTCAGTCCCTAATTCGTGCCAACAAAATTGTCAAATCTTCTTAACAAAGGGCCTAAGAATTATTGCCTTGATAATAACAGAAAATCTGAACTTGGCAGTTTTATAGATTGGCCCATGTCTAAAAACCTTTGCTAAAGGTTGTTCTCTACCATCTCCAGCGGAGTAGTGTTTCATAAAAGCAAACATTCATTTTGTCCACTAACAGGGGTTTTGGCAAAGTGAAGGGGGGCATAGGCAACCTGGTGTTTAATCCATAGCTTTCTGTCTACTGCACCCTACAGAGCCACAACCCAGGCAACCAGAAGAAAGAGATCAAAAGGCTTTAAAAATGTCAGGCAACAGGATCTTATTTAAATTATTAGGTGAGATGCCCTCTTGGGTTTGACAATAGCAAAACATACCACGTAGCCTGTTTTCTTCTCTCCCTCTATGCTGATTTTGACAGGCTGGTGCAATTGCATGTAGAAATTGTATTTCTGCTCTCCAGCATTACTTTGGAGACACCATTTGAAAATGTGTTTTTGTACAACAGTGTAATATACAAAGGTATTTGAGTCATGCAGAAACTGGGGGATTTGTAACAGGTTCTTAACCCATATTGACTGAAATAAAACTTATTTGATGAAAAATAACCCAGAAACCTGCCTTAGGTGAAGCTGATAAGCACTTGGGGAACACAGAAGGGCTTATCTGTAATTCTGTTAAGTGATTCAGCTTTAAGAATTGAGCATTTCTAATTCACATACATATGCTAAAAGGCCTTTTTGAGTTTTCAACAATTGAAATTGTTAAAACCGTATAAGCAGAGATTTTTTTTCTTGTTATTTGGATTGGCTTTATTGCCGAAAGATAGATACAGTTCCAACCTGATGTCATACTGCGGAACATTAAAACCTTTTTCCCAAGCTCTGTGTGTAACCTCTATGCTGCTAAATCCTTGTGCATGAATAGTCTCACTGACGTCAGCAAAAGCAGGGCTGCACAGTCTAATTCTTAAAATAAGTCATGTTCATATAAATTCTTGCTGCTGTCGTTTTTATCTTGGATTTTGTATGGTAGAGCATATGGTCTGAATATGAGACTGGCTGAATATTAAAATTCTCTAGCTTAGTGAGTAATTCATGTTTCTAAATCGTACGAGTAGCGGATAGTACCGATTTAAAAAGCTCCAAGCTTTTTAAAAAGCTCCAGTCAAGACTTATGTGCTTAGCATGAAAGAAATACAAATAGAAGGTCATCAATATACACATGATTAACGATCACACTTAAAAGCAGTTTTAACCATGCCTCCTAATCATGGATTTCAACGTCTGTGTGTCTGTCTGTATGAAGGATGGGCTGAAAGAAGGGGGAAAAAGATCTCAGCACTGTTCTGTGTTCCTTACTTATGTTAATGCCTTTGAGATTCTTTGCAGAATAACACAGATATTGCAGATTTAGGAAAACCAAACAGGCTATTTTTAGGATTCAATTCATAAGAAACCATGTTCACTTACCTTATAGCAACTCCCTGTTTTTCTTCTCACAAGTGTGTTGGCTAAATGCAGATGGGCAGGAGACTGCAAAATTGAACAGAGCAGGACTTGCATCCCTAAGGATTAAAAGCATCAGGAAACAAAATGCATGTTGAGGAGGAGCAAGCTTCTGGGTGAAAAGGGTGCTGGTCATACTGGGTGAAAGGCATGTCACATTCAGAATGACTTGCCATAGCAAAGTGCTTGCTAATGTGCTCTCATTCCCTCATGTTGCCCCAGGTACCTAAGACAATTCCTACATGGCAAATGAAGGGAGAGTCATTTATAATGTGACAGACTCATGCTAAGGCTGGCAGGGAATATCGTTAACCTCACGAGTCTTGATGCGACTGAGGAGGCTCGAGATCTGTATGGGAGACAAGTCTGAAAATTAACAGCCTCATTAATCAAATCACAATGTTTTGACAGCTTCATGGTGTGTATGCAATCTATCCTGTATACAATTTAGCTAAGGCTTTTATGCAACAAGAGGTTTTTTTGCAATAATTTTATGTGAAAAGACTCCACCTCACAGCAAAATTGTGGATTATCAGAGTAAAAAAGCATAATAAGGTGAGATTCAAATAGAAAATCCTGCCAGGATTATGAAGGAGGTAGCACACCTCCTTTTTACCTACTTGTTTTACTGACAGCAGTGTAATCATCATCATAACTTATTTAGATAGTCTGGGGGAAAGCTGACCAACCTCTCACACCTGAGCTCAGGTACTGGAAATACTCCTCTTCAAAGCAGAAATCCTTTGAATCCACTTGTCCAGTGTGTTTAGTCAAGAGTGAAACAGGAGTGGATAACCTGCTGGGGCACCCTACCATGACGTGCCAGAGCATGTCCTTCAGATAACCAATTCTCCAAAGCAACAGGTCACTCAGGGTAACTCAGAGTAACTCTGTGTCCCTCAGATGTCAAACACTCATTTTCTGCTGGAGTACAGACTGTGCCCCAAATCCTTTGTTTTCCAGGCTCCTTGTATGTACCTACCCTAAGGAGCTTAGGGATACACAGTTGCCTCTTCCACACCTAGGGATTTATGCAGGGGGCTTATTAATACTTCTGAGTATTAATTGTCAAAATCCCTGCTCATCCAGGCAAGGATACATCAATGATTATTTCTGGGTTATAAAGAAATGTTGTTGCTTCTTATAATGGGCTTCATAGAAGGTTTGATGTAGTGGCAAGAGTTGCAAAACACTGTATGAATATTTTGGAATGGAGAGTCACAAAAATACATGGTATTTGAGTTCTCGTTGTTCTTATTATTGTCCATCTTCAAGGGTAAAAAATTTGAAATCACAGCTAAAAAGGGTTAGAAGCAAGAATAAAGAGCTGTCAACTAAATATATCTATTTACAACAGATGTATTGAATCACAAAATTGATGCCAGTGTCACTAGTACTGTGGCCATCTCTGTTCATCCTGTGCCTTCAAACTCTTTCAGGGAAATATCAATATCTGATCTTCCAGTCCAGAAAGCTGTGGCACTTTTGTGGAAGTTAGTTGCCACTTGGCTTCACTGAGTAGCCATGGCAGATGTAAAGAGCTTGCTTTCAGCCTTCCAGTCCAGTGTCTGCCCACGTTCACCCACCAGCTCCTATGTCCCTAAATGACCTAAACCCCATCGTACTGAGGGTCATCTAGGCTCACATTTGCATCTTTAAATGCCAACTCTCTCTCTAATCTCACAGCTTTATGGCCCTGCTAACTACTGTGTGAACAGAACAGAGCTGTAACAAACCAGAAAGCCTACAGCTGACTGAACAGGCAACCCCTGGCAGCCCAGTTCCTTTCCAATGCTCCTGCCTTCCCAGACAGTGGCTATGATGAAGGCAGAATGACTCCCAGCTTCCAGCCTGCTGCAGGTTGGGTATTTGCATCTGCACTGCAGTCAAGGCGTGACTGCGGCATCCATAGCGGAGCCAGACTCTGGCCCAGTTAGTGGCAAAGCTGTGGTGGCACAGGATTTATTGTTCCTGGAGGGAGCATTCAGCACTGAGCAGAGTCTATGACATTGTAAGTACCTCAGCCAGTTAAATAAAAACAGTTCAGACATGTGTTGTAATCACATCTCCAAATGCAAGGATTGCAGTTTTTGGTAGAGTTTATCACTGCTCTGAGCAGCGAACAAGCAACACCGTGATTTTCCCAGAGCACAGGGCTGTGTAGAAACCTCAGGTTCTTTCCAGCTGACACATCCTTTTGTTGCTGGCATGAGACATGTTTCCATGATCCTTATCCCTGTGGGGAAAAGAGAGGTAATCCTTCATCAGTTTGTCTATTATCCGTGTGCTAGTTCTGATTTTTGTTAATTCCCAAGTGGAATTTTTACAGGGGGAAGGGACTAAGGTTTCAAATTTTTCTCAAAGTTGTCTGGCTGGAGGGGTTCCTGTAGTAGCCATGGAGCAATCATGTAAGGACAGAGGACACTTTGTGGTATCTTTTTGAGGAGTAATGTGCAGTAATTGAGGGGAAGCTGAGAAACGGGATGTTATATGCCAAATTTGTGAAAATTCAGTTTGGTGGAGCTGTTTCAGGAATCTGTTCATTGCAAAAAGCTGGTACTGTGAGTCAGGCAGAATTGTGCCACTTGCAGTGGTCTGTAAGTCTCCTAACATCCCTTTGTTCAAAGAGGGACTGGCTTTACAGTGCCCATGGGACCAAATCCGGGTTAAAGCTAATGAGGAATGCATACAATTAATTTGTTGACAGGGTTTTCTGAATGTTTCGGGGAAGAGGGGGGTTGTTACAATTTCCCCCCATAATAAAACACAGGATCCTGTATCTTGGAAATGTTTACAGTGTAACAAAATGAGGTTATGTTACACTGTAAAATTTTAAAGAGGGACTAGCAGGGACACCTAGACTCAGCAGCATGAAACCCACGAGCTGTTCAGACAGGAAGGGTTTGTATTTAAAAATTATGAAAATAATGTTTCAGTCTGAGATAAAAACAAGTGGTTTTGACACAGAGGCTACAGACCATCTACCATTTCCGTCTACAGACCATCCCCTGCCAGGTACCAACAGTTTTATTCAGAGTAGGGGCTGAACAGGATGCATTTACCACCTGGCTCAAAGCTGGGTGTTATTTGGGTACTGAGAGAGCAAACCCACATCCTCTTTCATTGCTGCACTGCAAGGTGACAGTGTCTGGCAGTACTGCTGGCAGGGAGGACAGCTCCAGAGGGGCACTGTGTGCCCTGCAGCACAGCACCCTGGGGTCTGCACCACCTCCGACACAGCACGGGGAGCGTTTGCAGCAGAAGGATGGAGGCTGTGCTGCCAAAAGGAGTTCCCGAGTCCCTCTGTGCAAGTCAGTCCTCTCTGTCAGCCTGCTCAGAAGGCTCAAAGTGAGGAAAGGGATGGTGTATTATCTCATTTCCTTCCCAGACTTCCTACTACTGTTTTGGGCAATTTATACCTTTAAGAATGCATAAGGCAAACAAACCTTGCTCTCCCCAGTGTGTGAAAGCCTGTCTTTTGCATTATTAAACCATAGAGGAAAGCCTGGCGTTATCTCACGCAGATTCTCTGCACGTACAAGAGGATCCGGCCCAAACACATTTCACAGCCTGTCTGTCTGAGTTAGTGTGCTGCTTGCCAGGAGTGAAGGAGAGGAAAGAATCAATGCTTAATACCACAGAGTCTTCACAGGTTGCTCTTGGATGTGCTTATCACCACTAAGTAGACAAACAAAAGTAAAAGCATTTATAGATACCTACCAAAAGCGTAAACTGAACAAAAGCCATCAAATCAGTATTTTATCCATCTAATTGCAGAGTGTTTTCCTCAGCTGTATAATGGTTTATTGCCTTTCAAGGCTTATTTATTGTAATTAATTAAAGAAGATTTAGAACACTGCTCCCTTATGGATTACAAAAGAAAAGAAGATGCAATGCCATTTTTGTTTGCAATTCATTGAGCTATTTGCAGATCCCTTTGGTCTGTCAGGTAATATATTATTATAGCCCCATGCCACACTGTCCATTTCTCTAAGTAGAAAGCAAGAGCAGAAGCCTGACCCATGAAATGCAGAAAACATATCAACATCATAATCCATATTTTCTTGAACCCAGTAACAGCTCTTTCCTGAAGAGTGTCTTTTTCTTGATTACAGCTGTTGAAGCAGCCTGTAGGATGGGAGAGTGGTTCTAGGAGAACATTACTTCTGACCTCAAAAGCAGCAATTTCTTTGTGAGTGTGCTGCTCCTGACTTAGGTTTTACATTGCCTTGATTTCAAAAGCAGGGGTCATCTCAGAGCCATGCCACTCCAAAATAGATCTAGGGTCCACTGAGTATGAGCCCAAATGCTCAGCAGACTTAGGAGAGAGTATAGCTCAAGAAGTTGCACTGATGAGGGAGGAAAAGGAAGTGGAAAGAAGACAAACTCAGTCCCATTTAATGAATACTTCCTTGACATTTGTGCGGCTCCCACTGGGGATTTGAGCTGGCATGCTTGTATTCAGTATGGTCCCAATTACTGAAGCTCGTGAGCTGTGTATGTGTTTGTGCTGTGTGTATGTCCATTACCCTGCTTGCTTTCCAAAGTATTAAGTACCAGAAGAAAACAATGGAAAACAAATTTTTCAACAAACACTTGTGAATTCTGGTAGGTTTTCCACTTAGTTTTCCATTTTAAATTAGTGTAGGGCAATGAACCTCAGATGCAATGCCACTAAACCCTGTAAATCTGTACCAGAGATGATGCTGATCTGCTGTGCACATTTTCCTTCCTGTAAGTCATTATCACATGCCTCTCATTCTAAGACATTTTTATGAAAGGTGAATCACTGGGGTGGGCTTTTTTTTGCATGGCTGGCTTGCCCCACATTCCAGCTATAACAATGCAGTTTCACTGGGCACTGGGTCATATGGCTGACCTCAGCTAACAAGCTGTTCCTGTTTTTAGGCTACTGGGAATGTTTATTGGCCACTGTTTCCCTCTTTTCTAAAGACATAGTTATTTCTTAAGACCCATATAAATCATAAGGTCACAAAACACATAAAAACTGTGACATTCTCTGTGATACAGGATAAAAATTAACTAAATTAAGGCTTAGCAGCTTTAAACATCTATATTTTATCATAAGATAAATATATTTATTTAAGTTATATATACTTTTCAGTTCTAGGATACCCACAATAAAATGGCAATAAAGTTGCTCAATGGGACAAACTTTTACATACTGGTGTTTCAAATTGGTACACTTTAACTGTAAGCTCTATTACAAAAATAAGGTACTGTAATTCTGAAACACTTTAAATAGTGATCTGTTTGCAATAAACATTAAGTAATCATACTTTATAAGAAAATTATAATTCTGAGGGTAATATTGAATTTCCTAATGCAGATTTCAAGAGCAGAATCTCAGGGAGAGGTTGCACTCATGTTGGATTGACACACTGATGTGTGCAAAATCAGACTACACCTGTAAGGACATGCATAAGTCATGCATTATCAACAGGGGTTTTATTTATAATGTCTCTACTGAAGTTAGACAACAAATTAATAGAAAAGCGTTGGTTGGCAATTACTATAGTTTAAATCTACACAGACACTCTGCTTCCCTGTTCTCATTTGCTTTAGTGGTTTTGAAATTAACGTCTTCCCGGCTGAGAAGTTTCCCAGGCTGTTCTCTGGCTGAGAATGATCTTTAGGAAAAAACACCTGAAGTTATTCAGGTCTTTTCTTGTATAAAGGCTATTAAAATATACACACAGAAACACACACACATAGGTGCATCCATGTCCCAGTTGCAAAACAGAAGACAAGACATGGGACTTTTTCAGGCAGCTCTTCAACCACACTTAGTCAGATCAGAAGTCTGGAATTTGAAAGCACCATGCTTGAGTAAATGTTCCTTACACTGCTCTTAGGAAATATCACTCAGATTTCACAAAGCCAGGGCTCCTTTAAAGTTGCCAACCCTAAGGATTACTCATGTGCTTAAGGGTTGTTTGTTAAAGTGGCAATGTACACAACCAAATGATTTTGTGCTGAGATAACGGCTCGCCAGGAAACATGCAGACATTGTAAGTGGGTTGATCTCTGAACTATAAATGTCTCTTGTTCAGCTTTGTGTGCCTCCTGTGCCAGAGAGCACTCCTAGATGTTATGGCCAGGCACTTTGCCTTCCCAAGTTTGTATTATAAGAAAGAAGTAGGGAGATGGTTTTCATCTAGATGTTACAATAGTCTGCCAAAGGACTTCTCAGCCTTATGAGAATATTTACCTAATAATGCCACGTATCTCACGCACTTAAGGACTCTGTTTTCAATACAGAAAAGACTTGAAAGTTTGGATCTCCTTTATGTAGTTCAGACTTTTTTTCCTCGGTGATAGCTCAAGATAGTCTGACCCCCTCCTTTCCCCAGTAAAAATCCACAGGAAAAACTCTAATACATGCACATGGTGAAACACTGACAAGCCAAAAAGTTTCAAAAGCAAAGCTGGACATTTTCCAATAACTCCACTTGTTTGTACATATGCCTAATCGTGTGGCTATGTACAGGTTTGAGATACAGTCTCAGCAAAAAATAAATCCAATCATTTACATGTGTCACCCTTTCAGGCAAGGAAGACCCACAGCAGTCATTTATATCACTACAGACTAAGTATGTGAAGACAGTAACCCCACAGTGGATTTTCCACTTGGCCCAAGGTCTGCCCACAGGGCATGTGATGCAGAAATCACAACAAAGGGAACAACGCTGAGAAATATTGAACTCAAGGGCCTAAAACTGCATCCTTAATATTCCCTTATATAGTTCCTAACTAGAAGTAAATGAAAATGCCCATCATTTTACTGTATTTACAGAGCTTCAGGACAGGGTTGCTATAACTTCTGATCTAAAGCTGATATGTATGTCTGTAATTTCCTTTCTCCTTTAGCCTCTTTTAGTTTCATTAATTACAGGTATTGGTCAGAGAGGTTGTAGACAGCCCACAAGGGACAAATATCTGAGTTTCCAAAGTGTGGAACTTATTTTATGTTCTGAACTTTCACAGTTTCTGTGAAAAGCTAACATCTACCTTATACTTTTAAAAGTTGAGTTCCTAAGGTTGTGATTAATATACTACAGAGATCCCCAAAGGATAATTACAAATTAATCAGTGGTTCAAACTCCCAAATGGAGTGCTATAAGGTTGCCATAACTTTAAAGCATTTCTTTTCTCCTTTCATGGAAAGAAAAAGGAGTCACAACCGATTCTGATCTCCGTTTGATACAGCTCTTTCTCTGTTCTTTCGGCATTCGAGGAAGCAAACCCAAGGCTTCTCAAACTTACCAATTAGGCAGGCTTTTTAGTGAACTCAGCAGTACATGCACAGAGCACTAATCCAACCACAAATCATTAAACTTGTTAGGCACATGAAAACAATGTTTGATGGATATAGAGGTGTACAGTGAGTGTGAGTGTGTATATATGCATGAGTCTCTGCATGCAAGTTATTTAGTCTAGTTCTCCTACAGAAATGTATTTGTGATTCTGTGTGAGACTTTGCAGCCCCTTCTTCCAGTCATTCTATAGCTTAGGAAAACTTCCAAGTTTCAAGCCTCTGTTAAGAAGCTTTATTTGAAACCCACAGAAGCCACTAGGAATCTTTCCATTATTTTGGGAGAAGCTGGACTGGGCTCTTATGTTTAAAACAGAGTACATGGCTATCTCAGCTTTGTTCCTTGCTGTTTGCAAAATTCCTGCAAGACTGCTGGCACTCAGTCTCTCTCTCCTGTCTCCACATATGTAAAATGAGAATGACAACTTTACCTCAGAGGAATGTCGCAAAGCTTCACTTATAAACAGATTGGCATACTTGGATGAAGTTGCTGTACTAACAAGAAGTTTTCTGATTGATGGGCATCTCTTGGGAGGTCATAGAAACAAAAACAAAACCATATAGTCAAGTTTTTGGATTTTTTTTTTTTTTTTTGCTTTAAAGAGCCTATTCTTATGCGTGATAGCTGTTTGTGTCATCTTTCTTCTTTCTCTTATCACCTAGGATATCTTTCCAAATCTAACCGTGTCAAATTAGTGGCCAAATACTAAACTAAGCCTAGGCTTAACCCTCCCACCTGAAACATCCACATGAAAAGCTTGAGGTACAATGAGTAATAACAAAGTTAGTTTTTAAAAAATGTAACTATTTTTCCAGTCCCTAAAACCCTTAGCTGTCTCAACATAGATAAAGTAACTATTAAACAACCAGTAAAAATTAGACTGCATTTCATTTTGTGAAGAACACTGGAAAGTTGGCAAGAGGTAAGATTTTGCAGTGAAATAGGGAAGTGAACAAGTTGTAAATGACTCTAATATCTTCCAGATGGCATATTTTACTTGGGAACTGAGTTTAGAGTAATTAGAGGCATGTGAAATTCCTATAAATACTAAACTTCACCAGTTTGACACTAGAAAGCTCCTTCCTCTCTGAAGTCTTTAAACTGCTAAGTGTTTCTTTTTCCCCCACTTAAAGTGGAAGTCAAGCATTTGTAAATTTGTCTTATTTGACAGACAGAAACCTTTTCCGTGAAAAGATAGCATTTTTCTATGCCAGAAAGTTATGAACTGAAGTTTCTCACTGAAGAGGTTTAAAATTGAATGTTTCTTCCCAGAAGAGGTTTTCATTTTTATATACTGGGATCATTATATTATAATTTATTACAGTATGTGGCAAGCAGTGAAATCAGTGGAATTTACTGTAACTTCAAGATCAAATCTTTTCATTGGTGAAATGCTTTTTGCAAATAGATGTGCTGAAGACCTTAGCAGATGAATTTTGCTTTTACTTCCCTTAGGACATTGTAATGCTAAAATGTCTAAACCCAGCCCATAACCTCTCGTTCTTCTTCATTTTCTGCATGACAATGTTATATGCATTCCAAAAGTGAATCCTGGTGTTCTCATTTCTGTTGAAGAATTTTTCAGATTTTATTTGATATTAATAGAATAGAACCAAGTCAATACAAGGTAAAATATTCTGTCACCACTTGCACCCTCTTTAGCCATACGTCAATTAAACCGACTTAGATCCATTGGTATAAAGGGCCTAATCTCATTTGCAGCAGATAAAGATCTGTCTATTGTTCTCAGTGAGCTGTACAGATAAAAGTGCAGATACAATCTTGCTTATTTCGTTTAGATCTTCAATTCTGCCAGTCCCAGGTACTCAAAAAATGTGAGCCAAAATACACATGGAGCATGTGATAAAATGAAGGATACTCAGATTTTAAAATAGTGATGATTGTTTTTGTTACTTCTGGGTTTTGAAATGTTAAGATATGAAGCATTTCAGATTCCTTTGTTCAGCAGAGAATTAAAAGCTTAATTTTAAACGAAAGTGCAAATCCCAATGCATTCAATTATTCTAGAAACCAGTGTAATAACAAGACTGCTGCTAACATTAGCTGGAATTTAACTGTTGCAGTGGGTAACTGTAGATCTTCATTGATGTCTTTGTTACATCTTTTCTCTTTTTCACTACGGCATTGTCTTGTACTAAAATAGACCCTCAGTAGTTCATTCTTAATGGAGACCCACCGTCAGTTAATGGCATTAGTAAATTACTGAACAGTGGCCAAATCCCAATGGCCTTATTCCCAGAAATCTCTTAGGTTGACAGGACCTTTGTATGAATAACTACAGTGAATTTTGGCCCTGGGTGAACACCATAAAAACACCAGCTCACAAAAGACCAATGGAAACAAAGGCCCCCCAAACTGACATTAAATTACAAATCATTAATCGATTGCAAATTGTGCATTTAAATATCCAGCACTTTAAAAAACTCTGGGATTTAGAGGATCTGCTGTCTCCCTCGGGGCTGCATCTGCACCATGAACCCAGTACAGGCAAAGCCAGTTTAAAAGCCTCCTGTGTGGGCACTGACTCCCACTTTCCCTTCTCATGGAGTTTGCACTGCCTGGCTCATCCTAATTAAACCGTGTGCATGTCCATCCTTGGAGAAATGATCTGCTGGGCATTTTAATGGACTTGAAGAAAAAAGGGAGAGGGAGGGAGGGAGGGAGGGAGGGAGGGAGGGAGGGAGGGAGGAAGGAAGGAAGGAAGGAAGGAAGGAAGGAAGGAAGGAAGGAAGGAAGGAAGGAAGGAAGGAAGGAAGGAAGGAAGGAAGGAAGGAAGGAAGGAAGGAAGGAAGGAAGGAAGGAAGGAAGGAAGGAAGGAAGGAAGGAAGGAAGGAAGGAAGGAAGGAAGGAAGGAAGGAAGGAAGGAAGGAAGGAAGGAAGGAAGGAAGGAAGGAAGGAAGGAAGGAAGGAAGGAAGGAAGGAAGGAAGGAAGGAAGGAAGGAAGGAAGGAAGGAAGGAAGGAAGGAAGGAAGGAAGGAAGGAAGGAAGGAAGGAAGGAAGGAAGGAAGGAAGGAAGGAAGGAAGGAAGGAAGGAAGGAAAAGACATACCCACACCAACAGATGATTTGTAAGGATGGAGAAGAGAGCAGTGTGTGGCAGGAGCAAACAGCCTGGTAGGAGCACACCATGCAGGATCCCATGGCACTGAGCACACCAGGAAGGGGCTTAAAATGGGAAAAAACCCTGCAGTTCCCATGACAACTGGTGATCAGGGAGCACTTGTGCCCTGCCAAGACTTGCTGAGGACACAGCAGTCACCCAGGATCCTCTAAGGGCTGCATGCTGCCTTCACCTCCATCAAGGTGTCTTGTGAGGACCACATGTGAGGAATTACATCCCCTTGGTGTGGACACCTGCACTGACAGTCCCAGCTGCAGGGAGGGCTGGTGTGCCTTCCCACGATGGGTCAGTGCCCCAGTGCCCACGAGATGGGTTACCTTACAGGAGGCCCTGGAGACTGCTCAGGCTGCACAGAGGAGGCTCAGATGAGGAGAAATGCAACAGATGCTGAGGTTACAGGCAGAAAATCAGCCCATTCAGGGCTATGCCTAATTTTTTTTTTTTTTTTATAGCATGTACTTCTTTTTTCTTGTTGCTAATAAACTGGGATTAAGGTTGGTGTCCCTCGAGTGCCTGCAGCTTTTAAGCTTTTAGCTCTGGGATACAGATTGCCTTGTGCCACAAGTACTGCAGTAAATCCCACACCTCTAACCCTCAGTAACTAATGGGGCACAAAGCCACAGTGCAGAACAACTCGAAGCTCTTTATTTAGATTTCTTCTTGTGATGCCTTCTGTTCGACTAAAGTGGAGACTTGTGAGGAATTAAAAAAAAATCTTTATAAAATAAAGGCAAAAGAAAGATACATATTAAGAAGAAAATTTTTGGAACCAAAGATAGTCTGACCAGGGTGGATAATTCATGTCAGGGAGAAATTTAGCAGCTTGGTTGGATGTGGAATCAGAGTGATAAAATAGAGAAACACCTGGGAAATTTTTTCATCCTAACAGGTGAATAGCCAAAGTATTCATAACAACCTTATGGATCATAGTAGGCTGCAGAAAAATATGGTATGCTTGGATGTAAATTATAGCTTTCTATATTTCACTGACTGTTTCATAAGATTAAATGCCATATATTTAGATTTCAGCTGAGTTCTGCCTATTTCTTGAAAAGGAATTTTTTAAGGAAAAAGGCAGGAGATCTCACTGCCCTGCCCTGGTAATAAGCATATGTGTAGAAGCAGAGTGTAGCTTGGCAGAATGGCTGTCTTGAGGAGCAGGTAGGGCTTTCCAGCACTTGCGCCTCACCTTCTGCAGTACAACATGCAATGGTGCATTTCAGGGTCTCCAGCATGGTCAGAATTGAATCCCTATGTGAGCATTGTTACCACTTCCTAGAAACTGGCACTAGAAAATTCACCAAAATTTGAATTCTGCAGCTCTCTATGTTTTTCACTGCCCAGGGTTCATTTTATAGGTATTGTTTGCCCTTTTCCTTAACTTACATTTTCCAAAAAAGAACAAGTTCTTTGCAATTCCTTTAAGATTTTCCAAAAAAGAACAAGTTCTTTGCAATTCCTTTAAGACTTTGTAGAGGAATTCTAAATTCCCATATCTTTCCACAGGGAATCTCTCCCAGACACAGCTTTACTAAACCATAAAATTAGGGCTAACAAGTATGGCCTGTCCAGGCAGCAGCTGGGAGGAGCAGGAAGTCTGAGTGAGCTCTTGCAAGGCTGTTCATCAGTCTCCCACCCAAAAGCCTTGCACACTACAGAGGGTGCAAACCAAAGTGGGATATCTGGAGAGACCCAGGCGAGCAAAAAGGGAATGCTTTCTGCAAAGTGGCTCCATGAAAATATTCACTGACTGTCCTCTCTTCTGGGCAGGCATCTCCTAATTTCACATCTGAACTCACGCTCTAGTCTTTCACCCGAAACTACACTCAGTGGCTATCACCATGTTTATATTTACATCTCTCTGCCATAGGCCCTAAAGGACTATAAAATTACAAGAAATATTTGCCACACCATTGACAGCAGTAACTGAGTGAAGAATTGCCAAATGGGAAATCCAAATTTGCAAACTCAGTATTCTGGGCTGGGTTCCAAGTCTGTCTGGGTGCTGCAGAGGTGACACATTCAGTCTTCTCACAGGGATGCCAACGTGCCAACTGTATCCCTGGCACAGCACCTTCTGACAAACTTATGGAAAAGAGCTGCTACCAAGTCCAGAGGGACATGCAAGCTGCTTTCTGAGCTTCCTTGGCAGCAACTCCATTTCCAAGTTGTGACTGTACTTTCTCCTATTTACAAGACCAGTTGTTTGTGATATGCTGTGGTCTCTGGTAGGATTTTGAAAAGTGCAAAAATGACAGCAGGACGTTGGTTTCCAAGTATAAACTAGTAAAATCCAGAGTAATTTTATTTCTCTAAGAAAAAAATAATATAGATACTCATTTACTGCAACTCAGATATCATATGTTGCCACCAGTGTGGGAGAATCCAAATCCATTTGTTAGCTGCCAAATGTAAAACATGATCATTAGAATATGAAGGTTGTGGGGCTGATCTCTAAAGCTTCCTCTTTGCAAATTGTTCTTCTTACCCATTGTCTCACAGCTAAACTTCTTCGCTGTCTGTCAGTAATTTTTCAAAATGAAAGAAAAAAAATTGAAAAATCCTCCAATCTTCCATGGGGCTGCATGACCTCTAACTTGCAAAAATCCATTAGAAGAAAGCCTTTTAGTAACCAAATTGTGTCATTTACAACTGCACAGCAGCCAGGAAGAGCACCATAAATTATGGCTCTGTCACTACAGCAGACAATGGAAAGTGTGGGCAGGCTATTGCTATAAAGGAGGAAAACTAGGAGAGTGATAGAATTTAATTTAAATGCGGGGGGATTTGCCTAATTTACTTCATATAATAGCAAAATTGATACTTACAGGTTAGTTATTTTTTGGCTGTATGTGGAAGGCTTAGCAAGACTATCTAACATTGATTATTTTTAAGGTTTACCAGAATAAAAACACCAAAGCCAAACTTTTTGAATTTTTTATCTCCTTTATATATGAAACAAAAAAGACTGTAAAATTTGCTTAGCAGTTTTATTTAAATTTTTTTTCATACCATTTGAAAATTTGTCTACTGTTGAAGCTTGAACAAAGAATGGTGCCTGGGAAAATGGTGAAAAAATGTCACCATGGGGTAAATGGAGCAAAGACTGTCACTGAGATGCTGTGGGTTTATGTGGTTACTCTTTCTTTTTAACAAGCAGCTGATTATTTGAAGAAAGGTTGTCTTGTTAAAAATTCTCAGCGTACTTTTTTTCCTAAAATATAAAAATTAGTAGCATGCATCCCTGAGTACTTTCAATGGGTTTTGCAGGGAACTTAGAGCTGGCATTTTTAAAGATATTTTTGAGAAGGGAAAATAAAAAACAAACCAGACAAAACCCCAACAATTCTGAAGTCTCTTTACAACTCTTCTCCTGACTTTCAAGTCCTGCTATGCACATATCATAAAGACATTATAGAAAGAACAGAAGTCTAATTTTAAAAAATACAGGCTACTTAAGTTTCTGTAAAATTATCTCAGAAATGCATATTTCCGCTTTGTATTTCCACCAGTCTGCACTGGGACAGTGAAGCTAGTGAGCTGAGCAATTGCTACTAGAAAAACCAAATACATAGGAAGAAATGCAGTTAGCACAATATTTCACATATGTTAATGCTTACAGTTCCATCAGTGTCAGCTTTATTTTCTATTTGATATACACCAAAGCTGGCACACAATTTTAACTGATGAGGTAATGTCATTTTTAATTTAAGGAGCCTTAAGCTGTCCACTTTAACTAGTGATATCATCTTTGCAGCTGTCTCACAGGACTTCATGTAAACATAAGTAATGTGCCCTGGATGGTTTGGAGCAGAGTTGTTAAAAATGACATTGGTCATCATGAAGACATTTTTTTCCTTTGATCTCTTTAAAAATGCCAGACACACTTTATTGTCCTGTCATTTTTAGCTCTTCCTTATATATTAATATGCTTGGAACAGTTCAGTAAGCATAACAGTAGAATATAAAGGTCTAAACAAATTAATGGCAACATTTTAATGCCAGTTGTAGTAAGATAATGAAAAGTAAATGAGATTGTCTGGCTAACAGCAACTTGTTAAATGAAAGGGCAGCGTGGCTGAGACACAAACGCAGCAGCAGGGAAAAGCCTTTTGCTGCTGCCTGAAAGAGTCACAGGACACAACCCAAGCTCCAAATGCCACCACTTTCTAGGAGAAGATGAAACTGGTTCTACAGATTGGGTCTGATCCTCCTTCCTGTCTGGGGTCCAGTGAAATCATCTGCTAATAAACTTAAGAACAGACCCATCCCTGCACCTGCAGCTTCTCCCTCCCTTCACTCTCGGTTGTATTCCCAGGGCTGGTTTAGCACCACCAGCCTGCTGGGCTTGCTCTCCTCAGCCCTTGAACACCAAATCTGTCAGACCAGACACTGCACTCTGGCATCTCTGGTGACAGGGCTGAGGAGCCCGAAAATGTTGCTCACAGGCAAACTTTACTACCAATTATTATTTGGTTATTGCATGCTTTTCCTTATAAGTCTTAGGTTTGATGTAAAACTGAGGTTTTTAGCCCATTCTGTCTAGTAACCACATGCTGTACAAATATGAATGTGGTAACCTGCGCTTCTTGATTCAAATACCTAAGCAAAGGTGATTTGTATTGAAACAATTTTTGTCTGAGAAAAGCCAAGTGGTGCGACTGACTTGTGGATTTTGTGATTTGCTCCAAACTATTTGTCCAGATAATAAGGAAAAGAACAGATTTTTCTACCACTGATCTGCAGCATCATGGAGTTTTGAGCAAAATCTAATGTTTAGGGATTTATTTATTATTCTGTGGACATATGTTTGGAGGACAGCATATGGAAATCAAAGCATTGTTCATAAAGAGCTACAGCCAAGAAGACATTTTTGAATTCATAACAGAACTTCACAGTTTGAAAAGAATGCTATGCATTATGTATTGATAACAACACTACACAGACAAAGGAACACAATTTAATAATACAGAATTGTGCTCGTGAGATTTCCTTTTTTTTTTTTTTTTTTTGTTAATTGGTTACTTTAGCTGACATTGTCTGCAAGCATAATGGACACCATTCTTCCTAATAGTTCCATGTTGCCAGATGATGTCTACAGACATAATGTAGTCCATTTTAATTATTTCATTTTGCTTACATCTTTCAGCATAATGCATTTTCCAAGCAAGCTAGCATTTTTCTTGATTATCTATGTTGTGTTATGGTTTCTAAATTAATTAGGTCTCCTTCTTTCCTGGAAGTTAAAAGTTTCTTCCTTCCATTTATCTACCAGGTATGATTATGTTGAAGTGATTGATGGAGATAATGCTGAAGGACGCTTATGGGGAAAGTACTGTGGAAAAATTGCTCCCCCTCCTGTAGTGTCTACAGGACCATACCTTTTTATTAAATTTGTTTCTGACTATGAGACACATGGAGCAGGATTTTCTATCCGTTATGAAGTTTTCAAAAGAGGTAAGAAACGATTCATTTTTATATTGCTCATTGTGATTTTTACTTGCATCAGGACGTTCACCTTAATTCTTTGGAATGGTGAAAATGCATGAAAATGCTTGAAAGAGAAAATCTTATTACCCTCCTAGTCATTCCATGGTGGGGTGTGTGTTCAGTGGGTATAAATCATCATGAATCCAGTGGGTCAGCTGCGTCTGAGGGTTGACTCCTCTGCATGAAATATGGTAGTTTCCCTCAGCTGTTTGTTTCAACCATCTTAAAACCATTAGCTTTATTGCTTTCCTTTTTTTAATAATAATAATTACTGTATGATTTACAATGTTACTGCCTCAACAGCACTGCAACCTTCTGAGTCCCTGGGTTATTTTGGTTAGTGTTTTGCTCTGTGCTCCCAAGAGATGGCTGCGGGCTCAGAAAGGACCCGAGTACACGTGGGCAGCAGATGATGTTGCTGCTGCTTTCACAAATCATGTTTGGGAGGTAAAGGAGAGAAGCAGCTCACTGATCAGGCATGACCTGCTGGATGCTCGTGCCAGAAGTTAGTGCCAGTGAGCACAATTAGCTTTATGGGGCACAGAGAAACAGAAAGTGCAGGATTAACCAGACAGAG
The DNA here is from genome assembly GCF_963513975.1 of Fringilla coelebs. NCBI lineage: Eukaryota > Metazoa > Chordata > Aves > Passeriformes > Fringillidae > Fringilla > Fringilla coelebs. The sequence continues at coordinate 139,097,969 of NC_140028.1, read as the reverse complement.
AGACACTCCCTCTTTTATAACACTCTTCCTGAGTCAATAGCTAGAAGGGCTGTAAGGTCACTCTTTTTGGCATACATCTTCCCTATAGCTGTATGGAGAGTAATAATTCATATATTCCATTCCTGGAGAATACAGGACCAAAACTCATCATGTATGAAAAGACAATAACATTCATTTTATAGGAAAAAAAATTTACTTCAACATTCATGTTTAGGGTCATATTCACAAAAGCAGCACAAAACTTCAAAGTCCCAGTGTACACCCCTCCCAGTCAGTGCCCCATTTTCAGAACCAGTCCAAGTCCCTTTTATGCACCTAAACCAGAGCCAGATTTTTAGCTGTGTTCAGCACACACTCTTGGTGGCAGCTGTACTGTTAATGAGGAGAAACACAGTAGTGAAGTCTCTTTTCTATTGCTATTGCTGCTCTGCACAGTGCTAATTGGGGCCACAGACCTCTTGTTCACCATCTTCCCTGTCTGTAAATCCACTCTTGACTCCCAGAAATTCTTTTGCTGACCTTCAGGGTCACATTTTTTGAAAGAATTCAGCATCCAAATGACACCAAGCTTTCCTGAAAAAATATCTCTATTTATTTTGATATCCTTTGGAGCCTAAACTCTTGAAAATGTGTTCTGACGTTTCTCAGTGCTTATATATGCAGTACCATCTTTCATGAAGAACAAGGCTGAAACACAAGAAGAAGTGAAAAAATGATCTGTGAAACAATCTATTTTAGTAACTGAACCCTTTCAAAAAAAAGGTTTTATTTATTTCCTGACAGTGTAGTGACAACTCAGAACTCTGACAGGAACATTGTGTTTATTTCCTTGTGTGGTCATTTACATGCCTCAAAGATACATATTTACCATGCTAAGATGGCATTATGAATGTGATTTTACACACATGGAAGTCAAGAAACACAAAATTATGGCTCCCAGAGCAACTTTAACTCCAGTTCATTCCACATAAACTGTATATTAAGGCAGGACAGTTATCACCATGCAGCGTTAGAAAATGCCATGTGTACACAAAGGATACAAATTATCATTGCTGTGGGAACACAGCCCTATTTAACTTCTGAAAAAATGCATATATGCTGTACCAGTTTTGCATTTTAATATCTGTGCCAAATAAAGCAGTTCACCCTTTTGCACAGGTGAAGCTCAGCTGCTCACACCAGACAAGTGTGTCTGGTTTAGCATATTCACAACTTAGCTCATCATTTCCCAGGTTTGGGAAGAATGATCCCAAGCCCAAGGTCCCGTGGTGCTGAGCTGAAGGCTGAGCTTCATTCCAGCACACAATCTATTTTTGCCTATTACTCTTTACTGCTCATTCAGCTCTGTAGCCAGAGAGACACTGAAGAAGTTGTAAAACTAAAACAGGACTAAAACATGAAACACATTTTGCCCAACACTTAGCCCACATGAAATTTTCATCATTTTGGCTTGGGCAGACATTCTATTTTAGGGTGCATGAGTGACGTATTCACTAGGAAAGGATCTACACAGTTCACATTCAACATTCCTAACTTTAGTCAACTAAATTTATAGTGTAAACTAAAAGGAAGGAAAGTGTCAACCAAGAAGGCAAATGATTTTTTGGCTCAGTGACACCCCCAGATAGCAGATTAAATTATCCCCAATGTCATCTCTTTTTCTTTGCTCTCTCTGTAGCCTCCTCTCTGTATTCCCTTCAGTTCATGTCTCTTCCTTTGTTTCATACACATGTACACATGTAGTTTCTCCAGCTCAGAAGGATCTACTTCTGGTATCTCCACTGGAACCTTTTCTGCCAGTTTTCCATGCACATTGGCCCATGGAGTTCCTCATAGCCTCAGAATTGTTATAATTCCTGCAGCTGCTTCACAGTGTCAGTAAAGGGTCAAAAGCTTTGGAGGGCATTTTAGTGAGACAGCTCCCCTGAAAACAGTTTCTGTTTCTTGCACCAGATTGATTCAAACATGTTTAAAATAAAGCAAGCTGGCATCGAGATACTATGTGTGAGTGTAAGAGCCTGACGATTGCGCACCCTCGGAGCCAGGATCTGGCTGTATTTAATAAAGCAATAATGATCCTGGCTTACATTTTATATTGCATCTTTTATTGGATTCCAAGAGGAGTACAGAGCGCTTTATTCTATGAATGGCACAGCAAAGCTATTTTATCCTGGAACAGCAGCTACTGGTGGGAGTGAAGAGCAACAACCAGAATATAACCCTCCCCTACATGACAAGGAGACAAGGGAATGACAGGGAGAGAAGAGGAATATTCAACTAATGTGTAAGGGGGTGATTTAATTATAGGCAAAATGTAATTTCCCAAATTGGAATGGGTCAGGTTACCTGAGCATCAATATCCACATCTTCCAAAATATGTCATGAAGTGTTCTGAATATTGATGTGATAGTTCAAGAATTTCCTCTCAGTGTCTGGTGAAGGGCAAGAATACCTGAACTGAGTAAATTCATTCAGACCTCTCTCTTACATGCTGAATTTAGCTGGGAGGTGGCCAGATCTGTGGGGGGTAATATGTTTGGAACTTTCACAATGAAAACATTTTCTATAGTGAAATAAGAGTATTCATATATGCAACAAGCCAGACTGTTTTCTTTCAATGATCTGTGTTAGGCATTGGAAATCCTCTAAGGTTCCTGACTACAGTCTCTAAGGATGCTGGGCATCCTCATCCAGACTGGGGCCTCACACACATCATTCTCCAGCAGAGACCTGCCTGTTGCAACCAAGCTGTGCTCTCTGTATCCTTCCTGTCCTCCATGTCGAAGGACCTTCATTTGAGTCATCCTACCCAAACTCCCCAGGCCAGCTGATATCCACCAATGCCCCAAGTCCTGTAAATCACTCTATTAAATCTGGACTGTCAAAAGGCAGACCTTGTGGGAAGATGTGTGGGCAGTGCCTGCAGCTGACTTGGGAGCACACCTGCAGGTGTGGGATCCACAGAGAGGATTCCTGAGGGACCTGAATAAAGGAGAAATGAGTTCCATCAGCAAGAGAGGGATCCCAGTTTGTCCCCTGTATTCACAAAGGAAATCAAGGGACCTGGCCCTTTATACCCTCACATCTTTACTGCCAGTTTCCTGCTCCACCAAGAGCACTGTTGGAGCATCCCATTATGCCATGGTGGGAACATCAGGGAAAGCTGGTGTGTCAACACTGACATTAGGTGACTTCTAGCAACACTGCCTGTAATCACACAGTTTATCATGCCCACACTAACAGCAACATTTTACTGGTGCACCTGTGTCAACACCACTCAGAATGAGTCACTCACCCTCAGTACATGTACGAATTACCTTTCACATTTAGTTTGTCAAGGAGGCATAGGTCACATCTGGCAGAGTTACTGAGTCAGTGCTCCAGGAATCTGAAACCACTACTCCCTCTACTGAATTCACTCACCCGCTTTTGTAAAAAGTTCTATTTCACCAATAAAAGCCTGTCAGCCATAAGATTTAAAGATTTGAGCTTGAAGGGGCTATAATTATTTCTCTAGGGCTCTGTCGAGATTTCTGCAGCTTACACTTTCATTGTTCCCACATGACTTTGTATTTGTCATAATTTTTTCTAGAGCTGGTACAAGTTTTCATATTGTTCCATACAAATTGAAAATTGAAGATCAGACAGTATATGTGGATTGGGCTTTAAATGACTGACTATCAATAATAGGAACAAGCTGGCTGAATGATTAATGCGGCGATTAAAATGAGGTGTTTCATTGAAAAGCCACCTTTGCTGCTGCAGAGACAATACAACCTAATTTGTTTTCCAGCTAACTGCTTTGCTTAGCAGCACAGTGTTAACCCCATGGATTTTTCTCCTTCTCCTACAGGACCTGAATGTTCCAGAAACTTTACTTCATCAAGTGGAGTGATAAAGTCCCCTGGATTCCCTGAAAAATATCCCAATAGCCTTGAATGCACTTACATTATCTTTGCACCAAAGATGTCAGAGATTGTACTGGAATTTGAAAGCTTTGAGCTAGAACCTGATTCAAACACTCCAGGGGGAGCATTCTGTCGCTATGACCGATTGGAAATCTGGGATGGATTCCCCGATGGTAAGAGAAAAATGGACTGAAATATGCATAACCATTACTATGGAGTGGCCTGCAGAAGGCACAGTCCCATTTTTTAAACTGTCATGCTAGAGAGATCCTTGCTTGATTTATGTGAAGTGAGTTGAATTAAAAAGAAGTGGAGAAAATGCTCTGTAAATTCATTCAGTAAAGCATATCATAGTGTGAATGATTTTTTTTTTAATGAAATATGTTCAGTTTTAACAGTTGGCTTAACAGAAACCTCTGTGTTCAGTGGTAATATGTGATGAACCTCCTACACTAAAATAAATTAAATGTGAAGTCTTATAATGAGTTCTCAAATTTTCACAGCTAATCCAAGAGAATCATCCAGACATTTCCAACAAATTGCAGAAACTGGACTTCAGGTACTTACCCTCTGGCTTGCAGAGGAATTGTGTTACAGACCAGCTGCCAAAGCAGAGCATTTCTTTGCCAGGGAAAATGTGGTGTCCATGCAGTTGAAATCATAGTGACTAAACAATTACCCAGGTCAGTAAACAGTCACTGGGTTATTCATTCAGGTGACTTCAGGGACTGGGCACTGCAGGGTTCCTCCATTGTAGCGATCCCTCTTCCAACAGTTTAAGCAAATCCAAAGGTTTTATCTTAATTTGTTAATTTATAATCTCTGATTAGATGGCCTCATGTGTCAGGGTGGGTGTGTTTGGTACCCTTCTGGAACGTCTCTGCCATCTCAGTAATTTTCCATTTAGTTGTTGACCACACTTGACCTTGTGCACATTCACTAAGTGCATAGCTAGATATTAGCTAACCCTATAGAGCCAGAGAGCCTTCATTTCACCTCCTGCCCAACCCCATATCCCTGTTTTACACTGAGTCTGAAAAAAATAGCTACATGATTTCTCTGTGATTTTCATGTACAGTCTTGGGTCTGCAGGATTCAAATCTCCCCCAGGCAGGGCAGACATGTATCAATTCCCCAAGGACCCAGAGCCAAAGGCTGCAGCTCCAGCCCAAAAGGGATTGTTCAAGCTGAATGCCCAAACTTTAGGGTGCCCAAATGCCCATATGAGCTGTGTGGAAACAGCTATGTAAAGCTGATTATTAGTGATGCCTTTTTCACTGTTTCTGTGTTTGGCATAAGCTGATAAAGAGAAGCATCTTGAAGCTGTCCTTTTTCTTCTTAATTTTTAATTTGTAGCAAAATTCAGTGACTGAAGATTTAAGTTGTTTGTATAGGGCACTAATTACAACTATTTCAGTTTTCCACTAGTGTGATAACCCGTATTAATAGATTTTTTAAATTTGTTTTATGAGCAGCAGTGGAAGTTTCTACAAACTGCTAATACTACAACAATATTTTATTTAAATGAAAATATATAACTTAAAGAATATACTTTAATGATGCATTAAAACTTGACTGTTTTCCTAAATAAATCTCTGATATAATTTTTCTTAAAGCTTCCATTTACGCTGCAGAAAATATATGTCTTTTAGCACATATTTGTGCCTTTTTGTTCATATTTTATGCTTAATGGGTTTATCATGGCTCTTTTCGATCCATTTCAATAAAGAGTGAAGAAAGACCCATAACAGTGGCTAAAAGACTATTTAGTATTTAATGCCTCAATTAGAAAAACAATATTTTAATAGTACAATAATGATGTCTGGAACATTTAATAATAGGTTTATTTGTATATAGGCCAAATCTGTCCTGTAGAGCTTGCATTTAAACTGATATTTGAAAAGATGATCCAGTAAATCAATTTATGTGTAATATAACCAAAAAGAAATGCATTCTTGTCAGTGTAGAGGGTTTCAAAGCAGTAATTTCCTGGTTCAAGAAAGTGGCTGAGCCATACTGAACACCAATTATCAACAGGCATTATCAGCCTTCTGCAAACTGTATCACACACTCTCTACACTGAAAATGATCCTGACATCCACTAAGGGTACTTGCATGTTTACTTGTAAATATTCAACAGAATTTGTAGGCTGGAAAAATGTTTTCTTTGATATAAACTGTTGGAGGTTGCAGCAGTTGTAGGAAAAATGTTTGCTGCATCATTTCACTGTAGGATGATCCTTTGCCAGCAGTCAGTCTCTCTTGTTTAACTTAACACTACAAAGAAAGAGGGAATGTGATTGCTTTTCTATAAATGCATGGCAGGATGAATCCCTGGGAGGGAAAACTATTTCAACTGAAGAGCAAAGCTGGCACAGGAAACCACTGGTACAACCTGGCCATGAACTGAAGATAAAGAATGTCTGAATGCTGGAGAATATATACAGAGAGAGTATCTGGGGAAAAATAAATCTAACTTCTATCCACATGAAAATAGTAAATTTCTACACAGTGGTAAATTATACAGTATGGTTCCCTTTGATGAAGGGAGACTCACCCAGGGTGAGTCTTTGAGCCATTTGTCCATTTCCCTTTAGTCTGTGCAAAGGTATTCTGCATTAACTGATATTAACTAATATGGTTGTGTGCACTTCTAATTTGCTGGTGTACTCCCTTGCACAGTTTTAGCACACACCAATTTGCACTTTCCCACGAAATTCCTAAGCATGATTTGGAGGACAGTGAAAGTCAAGGATCATTCTCAGCAGGCAAGTTGGACATGGCCAGGCAGTTTCAGAGGGAAGAGCCCCACAGGGGCAAGCTGTGTCACTCTCTTAGTCTGGTCCCAGGAGCAGTCCCTGGTGACTGGCTGCAGGTCCAGAGGGGGTCCTCTGGCCCAGTCTGTTTAGTGATATATCCATAGAAAAGGAAGTTATTTTTCTTTGTTGTAATGCATTGCTGCTCACGTGCCCAGTTGTGTTAAAGCTGCTATTGCATTGATATAAATGTGGCAGAAGGGTTTTTTTGATATATGGAAAAAATGTTTATCCCTCACATTCCCTGCTCCACAGAATCACAGCTGTGGTTTCCTGGGATGATGGCAGTATTGTAATAGGAGAGAGAGAACAGCTTTTTTGGAAAATAGTTGTTGTCTCAACTACACTAGAATTAGGTGGACAGCCCCCTGAACATGCATCTCTGGAAAATAGGCATGAGCATTTGAGCCAGGCACAGCTAGTCCCTCTGTTCCCAGCAGGGAACACCATCCTACTCTGGCTTGTCTCAACATCTACTTTAGGACACAGTTAAAGGACCTCTGGAGTGTCTTGTCTCAATGACTGTAGTGAAAGCTTTGAATCCCTAAGTCAGATGTAAACTGCAGATGCCTAAGTTAGAGCAGATGAAACCCAACATAAGTGGAAAATGTTTTCGCTATAGAATTTAATAAGCTACAGTCCCTAGAGAACAGAGGGAAATAAATTTGCTGTTTTATACAGTTGTGATTATTTTTTCCTTCCTTCCCCCCAAAAAAGCGAAAAAATAAAGGAGAAATGTTCTTTTAAACAAATTTTCACAATGATGTTTAAAAGGATATGTCAAAGTCAGTAAGCTTCCATTTACATTTTATTTCTACATAATTTCCATTTCACTGATGGAAAACAATTTTCTGTTAGAGAATTTGACAGCAACTGTAACAGTCATTCAAAAAGACGTTAATCCTGAAATGCTCTGTCACAATCATGGAGTCCTCAGCCTACCTGGCTGTCCTTTCAGTGGATTGAAGCTGGCAAGTGCTGAGTATTTGCTACTTGATTCTACAAAATACGTGCTTATCTTTGAAGCATGTGAACAGTTAGATTGCCTTCAAAAGGAATTCACCAAGGACACTTACAGGACTGAAGTTAAACAGTGGTGTAAGTGTTTTGCTGTTTCAAGAGGGGAATGCTAGGCATTCAGGAATGTCTCAAACCTGGCATTTTGTTTCATGAAAAAAACCCCGTTGAGGAATATCTGAAAACTACAGGTGCTTTTTGCAAATATTGTACAGAAAAGGGACCATGCTTTGAAAGAGACAACAGGTGGATTTAGAGCAGGAGAGCGAGTAGATCTCAGAACAGAAAGATATGATTTTGCATGAATAAACTAGATATCAAAAATATCTTTGCCCAAGGCACAGATATATCTCAGCCAGCATCTGCTGAGAACACTCCATTGATGACTTTGAAGAAAAATAGCCCACTCAAGACGAGGACTAGCTTCAGTGATGAATTGCACATATTCATCATGCAGCTCTCTTTGAAGCTCTATAGGCTGTCTACTAGGGCTCAAACGTAATTTAAAGAGGTTTACATATGGTTTGAGAACCACAGCCTAAGCATTGCTGCTTCAGTCAATACCACAAGAGCTTCCACTGAATTACAGAGCAAAGCAGAATGCTTTACTGCAGTCATTAACATCAGTGCAAATGAAGGTTGCTATTAATCTAAGTGTGTTTCTCCTGTTGTGGTTGCTTTCTACACTCTTGTGAGAAGCCATTAAGATCTAAGAGCATACACAGGCTCAGTGTAGTTGACTACTGGAATGCGAAGATGGAATTAATTTTTTGGTTGTTTCTCCTTCAGCATCCTAAATTGTGTGCAAATATTTTTTCAATAAAAATCATAGTGATCTGAAGATACTGTCCACAACATATGTGCAAGCTTGTAAAAAACAGCTTTAAAATTAAATACATGGCTAGTTAACAAAACATTTGTTTTAATAATATTTTAGAAGTCTGATATACCTTTTTTCCTTGCTTTTGGGTTTTTTGGGGTGTGTTCTTAACCTAATTCCAAAAGCTAATATTTCAGCTAGATGGGTAAAAGTGTACTTCAGTAATATTCAGAATTTCATTGTACCAATATTCTTTGTGCAGAAGGGCAAACAATAGTAAAGAAAAGAAGAATCAGTAAGGATAAGGTTTCTGTTTAGTCTTGAACCACCAGCCACTTACTATATATTCTGCACTCTGATCTGTAAACCTTCCAAAATACTTATTAAGACTAATCAATGGTTTATTCAAGCTATAGAATTAGATTCTGCATTTTGGGAAATGCATGCAAAATAGGTTTCTTAATTGTCCCTCCATCTTTTAACCAGAAAGTTTCTCAGTTTTTCACTGTATAATACTGTGTCAGTGAAAAGAGAAGCCAAGGTCTCAGGATTGCTACAGCATGGGCAGTCAGATGAGGTACCTGGCTCACTGAACTGCCTTTGTTCTGCAGGTAGTGTAGATCCATCCTTGAGTGAGGACATAATCCAAGGGACATTTGGAGTAGCCCTTCCTGAGGGATGCTGTCATAGGAACATGATGGTCCACAGTTAAAAGCTGGCCTAGTGACTTTTCAGCACCCTCTGCCCCAAAATTCCCGTTTAGAACTCTAGGCAGTCTAATATGAAATCCCATCTCGTTTCCTAAGGAATTGTCAGGAAGATGGTAGAACATAACCAGTGGCATAGTCTACCTAAACAGACCCCCTGAATGACTCCTCAGATGGGTTTGCTGCACAGCATTTATTTGATGTGGTGACACACGAAATATTTGATAATTTATTGTCATTCAAAAGTTTTCAAGACTTGAATGGAAAAAAGAATAGAAGGGAGGAACTTTGTGTTAGCTATTTATGGAAGAAGGAGAATTTCTATTTCATCCAGTTGTGCTCAGATCAATATCGTATTAGCTCAGCAGGCTATGGTTTACACATTGCACAAAAAATTCAATACTTCTTTGTGTCATATTCTGCACATTTTTGGCACTTGCATCCACATAGCTGGCAAAGGGAATAGTACTGTGATGGCAGGGCCAATCTGTTGAAGACTCAAATGCATAATCACTAAATATGTCTTAAAAATTATAAACCAGTGAGTCATGGGGAATCTTAAAGCCTGTCTGCTTTAAACAAAGTTCTCTTCTGTTTGTCCTTTCAAAGAGGCTTCCCTACAGGAAATGGGAGGAGGGAGGCTCAGAGCACCAGAACATGGTAGCCTTATCCTCCTTATATTCTCGCAGTTCAGAGCACCATCAGCAGCTATAATCTGGAAAGCCATTCTGAGAAAGAGCAGGATCAGAGCTGTTTGCACACAGAAAACGCAAAAGAAAACAAAAGCAAACACAAAACCAAAAACCTGCAGTACCTGAATTGTGGGGGCATTATTTGTGTTTTTTCAAAGCTCTAATTAACAGTCTAAACAAATTTCTCTCTCTGAAAAATGAAACCACAAAGCTTTAATGATTTCTAGGATGAGGAAGAATTCAATTCATATTCTCTATAGGATGTTTCATTCTATCAATGCTGCGTTGAACAACCTTAGTGGAATAAGTCTGAATTGGCAGGTATTTCAAATGCCATGGGATTGCCAAGGCAACTGAAGAGTAACTGTGGCCAGAGTATGGATAGAAAAGCACATGCTGGCAGCAAGAGCTATAACATCTGAGCTCCCTCTTCCTGGCAATTCTAGGGCCTTACAGAAATGTGTAGCTTATATAAGTAACTAATAAGTTATTCCAAGCTGGAACTGTTTTACTTGTTGGAAAATGCCAATAAAGGACTAGAAAATTATGTTAGCTGTAGATTTTCTTTGAACTGTGAATAATTAGGATATCTAAACATTTTATATTTTAAACTGAAAGTGTAATGGACTTCCTAGAGAAATGACAAGGTGTTAATTTAAGCCTGGGAAGTCAGTGGTGTAAGCATTAGCCTCACGATTATTTTCATGATTGACTCCATGGGTGGGTTTTAGCATTATCTTCTCTTATTGTTTGTAAGCACAGATGTACCACCATTCCACAGCCTAGGGACCTATCTGTAGGAAATGCTCAAGTGCTAGAAGGCCACATATGTTGGTTGTGAATTGAGTGGCTTAATTAAGGAAAAAGATTATCTCACTGCACAGAAATTGTTGAAAAATACCAAAATCTGGTTTATACAGTATTAGCATGAAGGAGATCATGTAACTGTGTATGTGTGTGTATTCTGTGACATGGAGATATACTTAAGAAATTCTTGCTCTTTTGAAAGGATTAAGATTTAAATCTCAAATTCTCTTACAATATTCTTTAATATCGACCATACGGGCAAAAGAGCTATGGGGGTGTGAAAGCCTAAATAAAGGGGAATGATGTTGGTCATGTTGGTCATAGACTCAATATGAGGCAAAAATGTTTTTCAAAGTTTGAGATTAAATTAACAGATCATCTGCAGTATAGAGCATAAAACCTGGAAGACACGGTTAGAACTCCTCACAGCATCTTGTGTACTAGGTTGGCAAATCAGGCCATTCAGTCGCTCTTGTCATAAATTGGTGCTTCAATCACACTTTGGAAAATACTTGTGGTGCTTTGTATGAGTAATTTTGTGCATCACTGCCCCCTCTGCACACTTTGAAGGACACTTTTCTAAATCCTGGTTCTGTACATTTTCAGAGCTTCATAGAGCGCTATCTGGAGCATTTTAGAAGTACGATTGCCAGGGTAGGATAAACAATTTATTGTTCATCACTAAATTATTGATGGCATTGTTATTTTGGGCTGCTGCAGAGGCTGGCCGTTTCCTGCTGAGGGACTGTCTTTGGGAGGATATTGTAGTGGCACCTATTGTTAGAGCAGCCCTGGCAGTTTACTATTGTATCCTGTTTCTTTGCAGTTGGCCCCCACATCGGGCGTTACTGTGGGCAAAACAACCCAGGACGTGTCCGGTCTTCAACGGGGATTCTTTCAATGGTTTTCTACACTGACAGTGCAATAGCAAAGGAGGGCTTCTCAGCAAACTACAGTGTGTCACAGAGCAGTGTCTCAGAAGGTCAGTATTCATCTGTCCCGCAGAGCTTCTTGGAAAATACTCTCTGTTATGTCTTCTTGCACACCAGGTGTTGTCTGAAGCTTTAAAGAAAGCTTAAATAAATAAGAGGGTAGAGAAAGATTGGTTCTGTTTTCCTTTTTTTCTTTTTTCTTTTTCTTTTTTTTTAAAGAACAGCTGCCCTTTGAAAAGAAGTGCAAGAAGCAGAATTCTCCTTACAGTTTTATTCCACTGTATTGCCAGGAAGTTGGGATAATTATTGTGAAAAACTGTGCTGACCAAGGAAACGCAGGAATGCAGAGCAATTGAACACTTGCATTAAAACAATGAAACATGAACAATGAATGCACTATCCAAAGCCTTCTTTTATTGCATGGAATAAGCTTTGATGATCGATTTTTTGAATAAAAAGAACCCATTTAATATATGTGCTCTTGTTAAACCATTTCATAAGCTAGCTAAGCTTTGTTCTCTGTCTCGTATTTTTTTCTCAGTTGACTCCTTTTCATGCTTACCCTTTGGACAGAGAATGAAATGAAGTGAGGGAAACAGGAAAATAACACGCTGTGTTACACCATGTCCTTGCAGATTTCATTGCTTTCCTCAATGATAAAGCACGCACTTTATATCAAACTCCCTCTCCTTTCTGTGTCTTTACTGAGTTTTGAGCAGATTCATACAGATTTGGTGTACTTGTTTAATCAAAAAAGACACAAAAGAAAAATGAGCAAACTGAAAATTTAACTGTAACTCCCCATCTCTCCACTCCATGCCTTTTTTTAAGAGCTTTCTTACACACATGTAGGCAGGAAGAGGGAATGGGGGACTCACAGCCTCCGTGGATGGGAAGCATTGTACCTTCAGCTACTTTGGCTTCTCCTTATGTAGGTGCTGCTTCCATCCCTTCATAACCAGCACAAACAACTTGTGTCCCCCATGTCCCCCTCCTCCACAGTCACCCTCACCAGGCTGTAGATGCTCCATCACACTGAAGTCAGAATTAATAATATCTGCTATGCCAAGATGCCTTCAGTTTTTAACACAGCAGAACAGAAGTTGGTGTGTATGAAACCCCTTTTGGATGACAAGAGGAAGCATTTTATATGCTGCAGACTTAGAGAAGCGAATTCTCTCATTTAATTTCAGCCACCCTTACTCTTTGTGTTGTCTGGTCACCTCCAGAGAACAGCCCAATCTACTTATCTCAGACATGGGATGTGTCCCCAGGAATTACTTGTCCCTCTCAGAAGACTACAGGGAAGGCCAAAGTGTCTAGATCAAACTAGACACTTTTTAGGTATTTTGATATTACTCCCCCCTATCATGTTTTGCATTCTCTGTAGTGGCTTATGGCTTTCCTTTAGGTTTCAGGCAGAAGTTCCTTTCCTTTCAGTCTTACCCTGCTGTAGTTCAGCTTCAGTCCTTCACCACGTACCTAATACACTGAAGCAGCACAGAACTGGGACACGGGCTCCTATTCCACAGGAAATGCTGTTGGTATGATTGAGTTATGGGAAGCTCCAACTACAGTTCCTATAAAACACCCTGGTAACATTTCTGAATGTAAATTTTTGGATCCCTGATAAAAGACTTAAGATTTTTTTTTTTCACAATACTTTAATTTTCATTGAAAACCCAAAACTTCACATATTTAAAGCCATTTTTCCAACTCATGGTTGTTGAAATTTTCAGCTCAGCACCCACCCCTATTGAGGAAACATCAGCTCCAGAGAAGGTGCAATAAAAAGGAGCATATATCCAAAATATATCCAACTCCATTTCAAGGAGTTATGCTAGCTTAAATTCCAATAAAGGAATTAATTCTATTTCTATAGTGTTAAGTCTTTGAACAGAAGCATAGGCCCATGGGGTTTTTTCTCTTGCCCTTGTACTGGGGGGCTCTTGTACTGACATAAAGGCCCAAGAGCACCTGGGTGTGAGGATCTGCCTGAAGCTAGTGGCTTCTCTTGCCTTAGGAGGGGTTGGAGCCTTTATTTTTAAAGATTGAGAGAAGAATTGAGTCACTCTGTCCTACCAACCTTTGAACTCACTGTAGTGATTAGGAAGTCAATTGATTCTAAATTAGCTAGGTAATTTTTGTGTAAACAAAAAGAGATTGAATGGAGATGATCAACTCATTTACAATGCACCACATTACAGAAGAGGTGGTAATTTCCTTAGGTCAATAATTTTGTGGCCTGAATTCAAATTTTGTTGATCTATTTCATTCCAGTGTCCAGAATCCAAAAAGGAACAGTTAAAATTTTAATAAAAATTTTTAAGCATTTTATATCTTTTGTACTGAACTAAATAGTTTTAAAATCAAATTATTTTGTAAAGTCATCTAATTTGTCTTTTCTGGGCTTTTGCATAATTTTGAGGTGAACATAGATTGTTCTATATTATGAATCCACAGGAGCATCTGTGCTAGCCTAGGATAGACACTTCTATTGTCCTGCACTGAAATGGCCACAATACTGGACTAAAATATTTGTACAGTATTATTATTGCAGGAATTGCCATGGCAACTCAAATGGCAGTATTAAGAATGACACCATAAGCCCAACACTGCCTCATTTAAAGTTGCTAAAGTATTCAAAGTCACATAAAAATAAATTCTTTAGATATTCATATTCAAAGCAGGTAAATGTTCTTATTATTCAAAGTCTAAATCAAAAAAGCTGACCATAATAATGATGGTAATTTATTTTCCTTCAGATTTCCAGTGCATGGAACCACTAGGCATGGAGTCAGGAGAAATTCACTCTGATCAAATCACTGTCTCCTCCCAGTACAGCGCTATCTGGTCTTCAGAAAGGTCCCGGCTGAATTACCCTGAGAATGGATGGACCCCAGGGGAAGATTCTATCAGGGAATGGATACAGGTAAAAAGATAACATTTTAAAGATGTTATTAATAATACTCTGTGGATTTTATTGGATGTGGGGAAAGCAGAAGAAAGAAAAAAAAACAACGCAGTGGAGTACTTCTACATAATTTAAGAATCGTTGCAAGGGAATAGTTCATATTCCCCATTAGACAGACAAAAAAAGACTTACTCCCAAAGGCATAGAAAAAGAAAAGGTCAGGAAGATTAATTCTTCTGCTTCCCACATCTATTGTTTTTGCAGTCTTCTGGGCACAAATAACAGAGATTTTGGTTTAGTGGAAAAGTCAATATTAGCTTAACATGCACTTAAAGTGGAATGTCCCAGTAAACTGAGCATGTGCTATGTCTCTAGCTGATTACAGTTAAGCATTAATACAATGTGGTGTGTTCATGCACTCAGATTTCACCTCAGAAGACCTATGTCCCTTCTAGAATGTGTTACTCACAGAATGAGCTCAATGGTCTCTGTCTGGTGGCTATTCTTCCACATCCTTAAACACAACATTCATTACCAAGATGGGCTGCCCTGGCTTTGCTCTGCTAGCACAGGAGAAATCCTGCAAACATTTGTTACCATGAAGAGGCTCCTTGAGTTCAGCCACTTTGGACTTGTTGTTTGTTATATATTATCAGGTCCATAGCTGAATGGTATATAACTCCTGAACAGGTTTAGTTTATTCATATCAATTACTGTGTACAAAAAAACCATACTAGCAGGGAAGTATTAATATCATTATATGAAAAAACATTGATTTTCCTCAATTTTAAGTTGACTTACACTACTTACCTGAAACCTAGAATCTATTTCTGTTGGCAAAAGCTAAGAGAAATGCTTAAGCATATTATATTACTAATATTGAAAACTTGTTCATAGGTTTGAAACATTCCTCCTACTTCTGTTATTTTCTATAGGAAATTACTAACTGACATATAAAAACAATGCCTTATTAGCCTTTCATACAAGTGTTCACACTGATGTTTCCTGTGAGGTTTGATGTCTGCAAGAAAGCTCAAAAACATGTTGAGTAGTAGTTAGCAAAGGGAAGAAAGAGGGGGAAATCTTTCAGTTCTGATCCCTGGCACACAAGGGGACTCTCAGGTGTCCTGCTCGGGGGCCCCTGTGCATCCTGAGCTCTTGGCAATCGAGTACAATGGACCTAATCAGCCTTCAGAAAGGAAAAAAAAAAAATCTGTTGATCCTTTTTCATTATTTAGGAATAAACACTAAAATCTCCTCAACCTTATCTACGTGCAAGGCTTGTTATTAATCATTGCCACTTGCAATCCATGGAATGCACATGGAAAAAGGGTGGAATGCGTCAGAATCAAATTCCATGTGTTTCATCTGGTCGCAGGGCTGCCACTTTTCCTTTGTTTCCTTCTTTTCTGCTGTCGCTGTTTATGACCAGATAATCAAAACAAGAGAGTTAGTCAAATCTCATTCATGTGTTCTGTGTGCTTATTAACTTTATTAAGTTATGATAACTACGTGCCTATATATTACCTATATCTGTATATATTAATCCTTTCACTTAGAACTAGATCTTTTTGAGAAAAAGTTTCAAAGGACTTCTTTTGACCATAAACTTCTTTAATAACAGACATAGAACTCAAACTACTCCAGGTTTTATGCTTAAAACAGCTCAGGGTACCTCAGGCCTCCTGCACATGAATTTCTCAGCCTCCTTTTCCTCCTGCCATAAAACAGGGTGCTCAGGGGCTGAAAAAAAGCACTGAGCATAATTTTTAGCAGCTTTTTGATGCCTTCAGCTACCACATCTGCCCAGAAGCTGGTGGTTATTTGCATGCTGTGCTGCTCATGCCACAGCTCTCATCTTCTTCACCCAGCTCCTGGACTGGAAAAAGCAGCAGGAACCATTTCCCTGAGCAGTCCCTTGGACACCTCATTCTCGCCCATGTGGAGGAAGCAGCGTCCCCAAGGCAGATTTCATCACAGAACAATTAGGCTGTGTCTGTGTCCTGTTGGCAGGAATGAGCCTACAAGTTCTTGCTTGAAGATTCAACTTGTGTTGAGTAGAGATGCTTTACACATGCTGCAGAGCACAACCTGTGCAGCAGAAGGAGCTGAGCTAGTTCAGAGATTCAGTATATCATCCCCTTTTGCAAGGCACAACAACTTAACTCATCTTTGGCTCTGATAATTCTTATTTGGCTCTGATTAAGCTTATTTTATTGTGGTTTAGTTCTACACTGACACTGATAATTCAAACTTCCAACGTGTTCTAAATGCTTTCCTGCTAACTGACAATCTTGTGATGGGTGCTAAGGGCTTTGGACCCCCAGAGACCTCAATGGGAGGGTCCTTGGGCATATGAACCTGCATCTTCTACAAAGTCTTGATGCCTCTGGCAGTAAGTGCATGTTGTGAATTTGTGTCTGGATAAAATATTGAAGTCCCATGTTTCCTCTGCACAAATATCCCTGGGAACAGATGTTCCTCTCCATGAGAGCTTACAGACAAACAACCAAGGACATGTAACTGATAAAGTGCTCTGAAATTACCCATAGAAAAAAAAATTGTAATATTTTATAAAAAGCAGGAAGGCACTTGTATGTGAAGGACTGAGGTCACTTTGTTCTGCTTTGTTGTGCATGCTATTGTAAACTAGTCATTTATGTGAAGTATTTGCTTTTGTGCAGTGCAGCATAAATGGATTTTTGCTGCACAGAGCAGAACTCTAGGAGATATTCAGCAGCAAAAAAAGAAAGCTGAGGATACAGCAGTGCTGAACTTAGAACCTTCAAAGTGAAAATTTCTGCCTATATGCCCTTGTCTGAGAGACAGAAGTTTTGTGTGTATCAGTTAACCATTAATTTTTTCATAATTGCAGGTTTCCATACCTACACAAACACTGCAGCTGGTTAAACAGTGATATCTGTCTTTGAGCTGCTAATTTGCATATGCAACTAGGGCATCTATATGAGCTGTGTACAATCATACATGGGCAGAACAACTCCAAATATTAATTTCCTCAGTGTGTTGGGGTTTCTTTGTACAGGGGAAACATTATAGTTCGTCTTTCTCTTCCTTTTGCCTCTCTCTTCAAGGTTAATGTTTTTAAGACAAAAGAAACAGAAAACCTTGTTGAGTATCAACCAAAGGACATTGGTATCTATAGAGGACGTCTAGAGGGCATGAGATATTATTGTCTCCTTTGAGCTGTTGAAGTCTTTTGGACCATTTTGATGAAAATAATTAGGAAAATAGTGTTGGCTCATTATTAGTAATGGATTTGCATGAGTTCCATCTGTGGACCTGAATCCTATTCATTTGTGGATAAACTAGACTGCTTCTTTGTGGCTAACAGGTATGAACTCCCGAGTCTGTCAGAGTTCCACCTGCTTACAAGGCTCTGTTAAGTCAAAGTTGCCTTTCCCTTCCTTTCCTTAGTTGTTAGAAAATCAATTTCAAAGCTTAGATTCAAAATAACCATTGTATAGTTGCACTGCAAGTCTGCCCAGCACTTTCTCCATTTTATTTTTGCCCTCAAACACACTTTGAAAATTGCTCAACTAACATGAGCTTTGGAGTGATTCCTTAATCAGAAACAGAGTCGCTCTAGATTGAATTTCTTCTTTAAAAACACTTTAATAAGTCTGTGAATTTTCCAATATGAATGGAATAAAGATATGCATGAGGGAACAAGGGCTGCCAAAAATATGTGTGAAGGTAGTTTATTGTTATATGGGATGTTATTAGCATCCCAACCTTAAGCTCAGCCTACTTGTTTATTGCACTTATGTTTCACACACTTGACTGCCCTTCAGTTTGAAACAGCATAATTTAAAATAAAAAATAAAACCAGACCTTTAATTTAATCAAGAGCAGGGAACTGCCATTGCAATGTAAGTCATTGTCCCTCATTAATGTATCCTTTCACAGGAAAAATAGTATAGTGTTTCCATTTCTGTAATCTGAACAACAAACACGTTAATAGGTATCAATTACCAGCCAGTTTCAGTACTTAGAACCAGTAAGAAGGCCCATGCAAGGGTTTCACATCTGGTTTTAGTGAAATTGTTCCTGTCTGTGGTATTTAAAATTTAAAGAACTCCTGTTATTGTGCAATTGGGAATCCTAGGGGAGTACAATGTTAATGAAATCCATAATGCACAAGGATTTTATGATTGCATTTTCAAGGCATTCCTTCAAAAGGGACAAGTGATGCCTGCCATGGCAGCAGTAATTGTGTTTTTACAGAGTAGATTTAATGTTCACATTTAAGAAAGCAGTTACATTTACACTTATCTGAAAAAACAACACGCAAAATCTTTGTACTTTGGGGTCTTTTTGCATCTTATTTCTCAGTCCTTTGAGGAGGAGCCGCAGGCCATCGTGCATGGCCAGACCTTGTGGCTCAGGGATGCCCCGGTGGGCTGCGGCCAGCAGCCCCAGGGCAGGAGCAGGGGGAGCCCCCGAGGAGCCCCACAGGGACACTTGAAACCCACGTGTGTGGCTTTGAGGGGAGACTGATTGCCTATTACCAGGGTCACTGGGAACCTCTGCTGCCATCAATCCTCATCATGGGCTGGGTTTTCAAACCCACAAGGAGCAACACCTTCTGGGTGCTTTTACTGCAGGATCTGTATGTTTTCTATCAAAATATTTCTTCTAATGCATATAACACAAATCTTTGTGCTCCCACCAAGCTGGATGACAGTTTCTGGGTGGCACAAGTTTCCTCTCATCCTATAGCAGTGAGTGAGACCTCCAGCTTGCCCAGAGACCAAAGTGTGTTTGTTAGCAACACGAGATGTTCAGTTCACATTATGTCTGGGGTAGCAGAAAGCCATAAATCCAGCTTTAAGAATCCTGGGATCAGATCAAAACTTTGCAGCCATAAACCAAAAGGCACTAGTCTGGTATAAACACACTCTGCCAGTTCAAATCTGTTCAAAAACATTAAGAGGGGGTTAACATAAGTAGACAGTATGCTCTGGATTGAGCATTATCTGTCTTTCTGCAGCTGTCATGGGGCCTTACACTAAGATGAACTCCTTATTGTGTGTTCTGGCTAATATGACATAAACCCAGCCAAACCAGCCCAAATTCATACTGCTGGGTATTTCAGCAGGGCACAGACCTGATACCACGTGTGAACCTCCAGACTCAGGGGTTGGCACAGGGAGCACCAGGCTCTGCCTGCCAGTCCCTATCTCACTGCCCACCCAGCCCTTTGGCACCTACAACCTCAGCAGTAATTTAAGACCTCTAGACCAGACAGCGCTAGCAGCGTCAGCTGATCTGGTGCAAAATTCTGCCTCTGCATCTTTCAGCATTCAGGAGTCTGGAGAAAGGCCAGAGAGGTAACAATAAGCCTCCTCAAAAAACAGCCTGGGAGATCCCCCTTTCCTTCACTGATTGAAATATCAGTTGTTTATTTAACACTAACTCTGCTGTGCAAGGAAAATATACTCCTCTTGATTTAAAGCAATTCTCTGTATACACTACTTCACCAGAATTGAGAGGGAACTCTGAGATGGAATTTGCCTTCCACATTTGTCTTCATTCCTTTAGTTTTTAACCTACATTCTTCATTATTTGCTCCTTTGTAAGTGCAACCCAGGAGCATACATCACTGATGTGAACTGGTATATAGATTAATACTGATTTATTTCCATATCACTTCTGAAAATAATTGCAGTTCATCATTTGGTGTCTTGACCTTTCATCTGTGTCATAGCTGATTTCCTTATCAGGTATTCACTTAAAAACATAGTCAGTATTTATATTTGCTGCTGCACAGCACATTCATTTCATTAACAGGTTTGTTCTTACATCAGGCAGATGTTTAGGCTGACTTTACCCAGCAAGCTTATCTAAATACTTCACATAAAAAGTAATGGATGTGCTGGTCCACAGTCAGTGCCTGTTATTTTTATTATTATTTCTGTTTCTTTTGGAGTTTGGTACAGAAGTGAAGTGCAGCATATTACTGTATAGAATAGCATGAAAACTGGGAAATCTCAGCCTCCCAGTTTTCCTGGCCTTTGAAGGACAGCCTAAGAGCTGGACTTCAAGGCTTTGTGGTGGGGCTTGCCCATCATTAGGGAGCGCACTGACATTAAAGCACAAAAACTGCCAGTCCTTTGTCTTCTCTACCACTTTAGATTATAAGTCATGAATTTAGTTCATGTCATTTTACAGTTCATAACTGCACTCCAGAAATCACAAAAAGCAGAGTTAGCTTTGTGTAGGAAAGTGTTACAGTTATCTTAGCGGTCTTAACATGCTTTGCACATGGGCAAAGAATGACAAAAGAATATTCCTTTCTGGAAATCACAGCCAGCACAGACTGTGACACAGCACAGAACCGGGGTTAATTGACCCAGCAGGATACATTCATACCTTTATTTACTGTGACATGGGAATAAATGGTAGAGTTTCACAAAGGCAAGTACTGAAATTAAACTAGAGGGAGAGGGAGAAATAAAAGGGCCCTACAAAGTATGAAGGTTTTTTGATTATTCAAAGTGCTTTAAGAGCTATTTTAGTACCAGAAAGTTCCCAGCCATAGATTTATCACTCTGGGGAGGCTGGAGAGATGCTCAGAGAACTGTGCAAAACCATTGGCAGCCTTATTGCTCTGGAAGTGCAGGTGCAAAATGCAGTTTAGAAGAAAATCCTCTCTACCTCCCTCTGAAATGTTTTAACATCAGGCCTAATACAGAGGGGAGTCCTGTGTGGCTTCGAGCAATCCTGAGTGCAACATATGGAGGAGCAGCAGAAGCAGAGCCCCTCCGAGCCCCCACTGCCAGCCTAATCATTATAACAGCTTCAGTTTTTTCAGGGGATCCACTGTGCAGAGATCTGAGTAGTTTGTGTGTAGCTCTGTAATTACCTGTGCATCTACTTCCCAGTCCAGCCCTACATCCCCTCAATGGCTGGGAGACAGATGGCCCTTTAGAGCTGAGATAGCAAATTCAAAATGTGTCCACCAAAAGCACTGATTCAGCAACTACTGTAATAATTTTATAAATTTATCTCACTTTCACTAGTTGGTTCCAGGAGGCAAAGAAATTAAAATCTTTAAATCTAAACTAAAACTAGTTTTAAACTAACCACCACTGGCTTGTTTAGTTTTATTTTTGTTTTTTTTTTTAATATCACATCTTGTTCTTCTTTATTTCACAGTAATTAAATCCACTTACTCTGTACAAAGTGGTTCTTCTCTCTCTCTTTTATTTTTGTTTTTATTTTTCCCATTCACCAGGTTCAGATGTTTGGCTTGACTCAAAATATTTGTTACAGTTTGCTGGGTTTTAAGCTGCCATCACGCCAAGAAATCAGTTGTTTGTGCCATTCTGGGGGGTAGGGGAGCTCTCTGCTCTCTCCCAGATGGTTTGCAGACCCTATGGGGGCCGAGGCAGCTTTGCCCACCCAGTACCAATAACGCATCTTAAGCAACACCAACAGCCAGGACCTTGTGCAGATGTGAAGGAAGGTATCTCAGAGGGAGATTTTTCTGAGTCTGGCAGAAATAAATTAATCTACGAGACTAGGCAGGTGTCAGACTAGGGTGAGGTAAAGCTCAGGGCTAGAAGTTAAGTGACTAAGGGCAGTGACCAGAAACAGAGCCTTGGCTGGGAACACACAGCTGAGATGTGTTCTAATAAGCAGAGTTATTACTGAGCTAAAGGTCTCTGTTCTCGTGGGGCCGACGCTGGGCTGGAGATGAGAGGTGTGCTGCTGAGTGCTTTGCAGAGACGATTATGCATTTTTATTCACTCTTTCCACACCTGCACAGTAGTATGAAGCTGTGCAGTTGATGAGTCCTATGGGCCCTTCCCTATCCCGGGATCCAGGCTCCAGATTTTCTGTTGCTGAGCTATTGTTTACTTCTCCTGTCCTTGTGTCATCCTGCTTTTCTGTCCCAGTTCAATTCTGTTCTGCCCATTAGGTGACATTTTCACAGCAGTAGCAAAATAGGTAGAGTGGAAGGATAAATGAGATTTCTTCCAAGTGGTAAATACCTGCCCTTCAGAAAGCAATTTGTCTTCTTGCCCCCGCAGAAAAAAAGAAAAAGAAAGGTATCTTTCAAAAAGGAAACACTTAATTTCATTTTGTCTTTGCCTCTAATGTTTTCATTTAAGGTTTCAAAAAAAGTCTTTTAAAAGGCGTCAGAATAACCTCCAAAGCTGACTGGTAAACAAAAGCTGCTAGCAGAGAAAATACAGTTTACCAAACATTAAGCTGAGATTCAGTTCCTCTGTTTTCAGGCACAACTGGCTTCTCATCAGGGAAGTATTGTTTACACATAACTTCACCAACCAGCTGTACCTGTGTAGTCTGGTCTTTCTCTACATTGCAGCATTCTGTGTTGAACACTTCAGGCTAAACTCATTTCTGGTGTTGATCCTCTTGAGGATGATGAAAAGATCAATCTGTCCCATCACATATCAGACCAGGATATATTTTAACTGGCTGTATTTAAGTTACAGATTACTGCACTAAAGGCTAAAGTGTCTTTCAGCCATAACAGACACAGGAGCAGGTTCTTCTCCAATGCAAATACTATTAGCTTCAGGCAATGGACTGAAGGGTTAGCATAGCACAGAATAATTTTCAAATGTTCTTACCAGGCCTTAAAAATTAGCTGTCCATAGGAGGGTTCCCTCCTTTCATGATATGCTTAACTAAGAAAATACATCCTGTGTTTATTTTTAAAAGCCACAGCACTTAAAAATCAATAGCTTTTCTCTTTACATAACTGCAGATAGAGCAACTTTTAGATAGGTAGAGTGGGGATACAAAAACCAGGCACCATTATCTGGCCAAAGAAACCCTGTAAATAAAATCTTCCTGCCTTAATTTTGATCATGCTTTGCTGAGGGAAGGACAGAGACAGTTTCCCAGGATTGCTTTAGCACTTGGGGGAAGTTGTCTTGGTAGTCAGTGACCTGTGCATCCCTTCTGCTGTCCCACTTCCTCCTCTGGCACAGGACAAGAGCACCACTCTCAGCAGTGAGTTTTCCAAGTCATAGCCTCAGAAGTATTTAATCTACATGTGTTCATTTCCTCAGATCTGTGAGGAACATACCAGAAAAAGTGAAATAATCTTTGCATGTGCAGTCTGTCTCTCATTTTTCACCATACATTTGCAGCACCCTCACCACACTGTCTAACTGTAGCTACCTGACATTTTTCTAGATGGTAGCAGAAACTCGTATTGTAAAAAAGCAGTGACTTGCTTGGTGACCCAGCAGTAAATTAAAATCATCATATACAATGTGTATGAAATAGAAAATCGAATTTTGATGCAACAAAACTGACAGTTCCATTTAACAGAGAATAAATGAATGCAGACTCCTGTGGATGAATGACTGATTTAAAGAGACTGCTGATTTTCCAAGATGAGAAAGCTGATCAAAAGAAAATACATGTATTTCCATGTGACACAGGTTGTACACCTATTCCAGTGAAATTAGACTTAAAAAGTAGTATATCACAGACACTGGCACTTTTTCCTCATTTTGCTGTGATTTTTTATAGAAAACTCAAAGCCTGAACTCTCAAAAATATTTGACTGTAGTAAATTCCAGTTATTTCAGTGGAACTGATAGTGAACACAGGGATTGCACAGTCAGATCTATCTGTACCATCAAGGTGTGCTGTCTGAGACAGGAGAGATTTAATTTTGCACAGCATATCATCCCTTGCTTAGCAGCTTCCTACCATTACCATAGGTATGCTGTGAAACAGGAAGGAGAAGTTATTACTGTGTGTTTACACATGTAGTGTTGTACTTATACTCAAAATACCACAATTATAAACCAAGCCCTTTTGCCTGTACCCCCTGATTTTGACAGGACAGCAGCTGGCACAAAAAACCAAAAGAACTTAATGGGCAAAATTCAATTTTTTCCGCCCAAAGTCTGGTTATTCGCATGTGAAGAAGGCTGAATGAGAAGCTTTGGATTACTTGTTTCCCATTTGTGCATTAGTTGCTCAGTACACTTAGGGGAAAGAAAGTCCTACAATTATGCCCTTCTCTCAGAAAAGAGTGGTTCTGCAAGTATTGCTATAGAGTTTCCCTTTTCTATAGTTTCTAACACAAACCAGGGAAGGTCACATTCAAACTGCACTAAATAGTTGTCTTCATTCCAGATCAGAGGATTAAGCTCAGGTTTAAAATTAAATGTAAATTACAAATAAGTATTCAGAAAACGTTAATTAAAAGTATTACGTTCCTGACTCATTTATTGCTCAGCAAGGGTTCCTAAGTATCTTAGCTGGAGAAAGGGGCCATTCACATTCCTCCTTTTTTTTGACCAAGTCATTGTACATGTCTTAGGTTATCCATTTGCAAGTTAATGTAGTGCTGAAGCAAAGGTTTTCATTTTAAAGAAGTAATATTTCACAGCAAGATATGTTCCTGCAAGATGTAAAACAATCTTTTTCTAAAGCACTGGGAGTTAATCAGCCTTTCTCTCCATTGCTACAGAGAGGATTTGAATGGCGCAAGATGCTGATTGCTTAGATCCCAGAGTCTATAGAAAACCCAATACGATTACATTTTCCTCCCTTTGTTATCAGAGTTTATTGTATCTTGGCGTTCAGGTTTTAAATAGTGCTCAAGTAAGAAAAATAAATTAGGAAAAAGATATTTTTTGAGTCTCCTGAATAACGACGGCGTTGCATCAAAGCTGCACATGAATGCGTGAGATGGAGCTTGCAAATGAGTGCCAGGGGGATGGTTCTGTGTCCCTGCCTGTGCCCTGGGTGCGTCTCACCCTCGCAGCGAGCCCGTCTCTCCCGGGAGCGCCTCCTGCCCGGCTCTGCCCGCGCCCAGCCCCGCTGGCACACCGGGCTCCTGAGCCCCAGCTCTGCTGGCACAGCGGGCTCCTGAGCCCCAGCCCCGCTGGCACACCGGGCTCCTGAGCCCCTGCTCTGCTGGCACAGCGGGCTCCTGAGCCCCAGCCCCGCTGGCACACCGGGCTCCTGAGCCCCAGCCCCGCTGGCACACCGCACTCCTGAGCCCCAGCCCCGCTGGCACACCGGGCTCCTGAGCCCCAACCCCTCGATCACACCGCGCTCCTGAGCCCCAGCCCCTCTATCACACCGCGCTCCTGAGCCCCAGCCCCGCTGGCACACCGGGCTCCTGAGCCCCAGCCCCTCTATCACACCGCACTCCTGAGCCCCCCAGCCCCGCCGGCACACCTCACTCCTGAGCCCCAGCCTCGCTGGCACACCGCGCTCCTGAGCCCCAGCCCCTCTATCACACC
Organism: Fringilla coelebs; assembly: GCF_963513975.1. Lineage (NCBI taxonomy): Eukaryota > Metazoa > Chordata > Aves > Passeriformes > Fringillidae > Fringilla > Fringilla coelebs. The sequence continues at coordinate 139,072,086 of NC_140028.1, read as the reverse complement.
GCACTCCTGAGCCCCAGCCCCTCTGGCACACCGGCCCCGCTGGCACACCGCGCTCCTGAGCCCCAGCCCCGCTGGCACACCGGCCCCGCTGGCACACCGGGCTCCTGAGCCCCCCAGCCCCGCTGGCACACCGGCCCCGCTGGAACACCGGGCTCCTGAGCCCCAGCCCCTCTGGCACACCGCACTCCTGAGCCCCAGCCCCTCTGGCACACCGCACTCCTGAGCCCCCCAGCCCCGCCGGCACACCGGCCCCGCTGGCACACCGGGCTCCTGCCGCCGGCAGCGCCGCTCCCGGCCCCCGCGCAGCATTTCTCCTTCCCATTTGATCTTTATAGCTCCCATACTGGAGCGATTTGGTTTGCTGAATTCTGGAAATGTCTCCAGTTAAAATGCTAGTGTATTAACCTGCTGTACTGAGTCTCTTTTGTTTCTCTTTACCAGAGTGCTGCTTGCCAATTTTTATGACTACAGCAGATTTTACTATTCAAACAGAACCAGATGGAACACCAGTTCAAAGAACATGTCAGAATTAAATATTTCTTTTTTAATTAGTTGCTTCTGATTTATGCAAAAAAAAAAATTAACATAAGAGTGGGAGAATGTGCCATGAATCCAGATGCAACACAGCCCACACAAGCATTATCTTTTCTCTGTCAGAGACACAGAAGCTTTTTCTTTTATTCTTTTCTTGTCTTTTCTTTTTTCCTTTATGTTTCTGGATTTCATTTTTCTTTGGCTTTCTGCATCTTTTCCTTCTTGAACTAGTCTCATAATGATGACTGAGATTCTCTTATGTTTATCAGTCATACTTTTTCACCGTTGTCCTAAATTTTCTCCTATAGAAACTGGCTGATCTGCTTCTGAGAAAAGTTGCTGTACTCAATTCTGGGACCACAGCATCAGTAGCTCAACTTGATAGCATCTTTTGACTCTATTCTTTGTTTTCAGGTGGAGGGAATCTTTACACTTATGTTTTTTCTTCTGCAGAAAGGGATTTGAGCAGAAGGTGAAGATTGTGAGAAATATATATTTCAACTGCTAAAGAAAAATTCATTTCCCTTTTGCTGCCAAGAATTCCTGTGTCTTTGGCTTGAATGTTTTCTCATCTCTTCTTCCATGCTTCCCCATTTTGCCAAGTCACATAAGCATCAGTTCAGTAAAACAAGCTGACTGGGGACAGTTGTTAGGCACAACTATTGTTTGCCAAGTCACTGATTTCCCTTTTGGGGCTTTCAGGATGTTGCCGTCAAGGTCAATGAGAAAGACTTCAGTCTCTTCAGGAGAGATCTTAATAAGAGCAATATTTTCTCTCCACCTTCTTTATGGAGCTGCTGCAAGTATCACTGAGAATTTTACACAAAGATTTGAGGTAGTTTACAGGCTTAACTATTTTCACTTAAATCCAGGATGAATATTTACAACCTGTCATTAATCAAGGAGTTGTGCTCTTGTAATGACTACTCATGTCAAGAATGAAGACTTTTGGAAGTAATTTTCCAACCAAATTAATTAGACTATTTTCAGAATTTCTACTGGAGCCTGTCCCATTCCTACTTAGCATTACAATCTAAGAAATTAAAGAATTAAGTCTTAGTTGTATATACCTCATGAGAAAGCATGATTGGCCAAATCAACAGCCGTGTTAAGAAAGTAGATCAACTCTTGCTTAATTAAATATTTGACAGAACAGTGAGGCGTCACAGCAGTTAATCTGACTCAGAGCACTGTATGCTATCTAGGGAAATGACACGGTTCTCTAAAAATATTTGCTTTGGTATGTTGTGTCAAGTGATGGATTGTACAGCTTTTCAAGCCACAAGAGATGCCCACAACAAAAAGCTTCCTGTTGTTAATCAAACTCCAGCACTCAGTACTTTATTTTCTCAGGCTGTTGAACAGACCTACAGTAGGAGTGTTAAAATCTGGCAAAACTGCTCCCTTGCTACAGCTCCCTCAATGACTGTATTTTATTTAACAAGGCAGATTTTCATCCTGAAGATAAGGTCTTCCATACTACAGCCTAGTTATGTATGATGACAGGAAGAAGCAATATTAATTTCAAGCCGTGTATGTTGTGTGTCATTCTTTATCCAGCAGTTTGCTCAGATTTGCTACGTGATGCATTGTGCAGAGCTAAATGCTATTTTTTTCTTTCTCCTTAACTGGTCTCAAGTAAAATGCATATGCCAGCCCTTGCATATGCTTGTCTTAAAAATGTGTCACCCACCTGCATTTTTTGGAGACAGTGCTACAGCAATAAGAATATTTCTCCTGGATGCTAGGAGATATTGTAGAATAAATAGAGAGGAAGTAATTCATATGTAGAAACAGCTAGTGCCTTGCAATATGCTTATGTAGGAAATAAATTGATTTTAGAAAGAGGAACAAGTGAGGTATTTTTGAAAAAAACCCATGAACATTTCTCTCCTGGAAAAAAAAAATACACACTGGAGATGTTCCTCGTTTTTTACAAGGTAGGGGCCCATTCCTATAGGCAAGTTTGCTCCCAGACTTGCACTTTCAAATAAAGATGTTCACATTGCAGTGCAGGCAACTATCAAAGGCTGTGTTTTTGGATAAGGCCCTTAGGCATCATTTTCCAAGAGAGATATGCTTCTTAAACTGAATGAAATTGAAAATTTGAAAAAAAAAAGAAAAAGAACTTGAAACATGCTGCCGTTAGTCAAAGCTGAAAGTCTGGTCATGGAAATGAAATGTGAAGATTTCAGGTTTGGAGACAGCTGCCTATCTCAGATCACAGCCATAAGGCTTGCAATAACTTACAAAATCGCTTGCATTTTCTAAAATAAATACCAGATGTTTGTTTATCATATGTGCAGAACGTTAAATGTCAAATAATTGCAGGGAAATGCATTTGATGTTCATCTTCAAAAGTACTGTATTTCAACACCACATCTCTTCACAGTCACTCTAACATGAAACACAAGTTCTTGAAACAAAAAGGACAAGAAGGCCAAAACAAAAAGCTAGTTATTAAAGACTTATATTATAGCTGGAGTAGCCTGCATCTGAGAAAAATGGCTCACATTATGGCCACATTAACACTTGGAGACCTCTTTGTATAGGACATACTGTGTTGAGTGAAACTTATACAGAAAGGTGGACTTTCTAGACATAAGCTTCAAGATGCAAAAGACTTCCTGTCTGGTGACACAGCTCTTCCAGAGCTATTACCCTCTGCACTGATTCCTCTGGGAAAAATAAAGACCTGTGTCTTATCACAGCTACACTTTGGTGCCTTCCAGTTCCAGTTGTTACTAGCAATTGATATGGTTGCACTTCAATTCTGAACAGTCCCAGTGACTTTTAGAATCTGTGTTTTATGGACAACTTTTTGCATTTTATAGGAAGCAAACTTTCAAAAACCATTGGAACAAAAACAAAATGCATCACAAAGTGATTAATGAGGGGGAGCTTAACAGCCCATTAAAATGTGTCATGCAGTTTTGAGGTAGTCTTCTACATAATTCATTTCTATCACCTTACTTAGAGAAGATTGCTACATTTAGAGCTTAATTTGCAAACATACCTAGGCACCACAGAGGGGTGCACAGTTGCAATTCTGTTTGCATGCACCTGGAGAGGGGCAGCTCCCCTCCGGAGGCCACAGCAAGGAACTGTCAGAGGGAAGTAAATGCCTTAAGCCCTCCCTCTCTCCTGCACTTTTTCACTGACACAGAGTTGGTTCTAAAAATTCCAAGAGACCCTTCTGCTTCTCTGTTGTTTAATCTCACCTTTCTTGTTTGCACTGCTTCTTTCTCACAAAACACCAATGGAGAAATGTTATTCTTCTTTCCTTTATCAGCTTGTGAGCAAACAGCCCCTGGCACGCAGCAGGTCAGGGGTCACAGCTTGCTTTTGCAAGGGGTTTAGAGCTATGCTGAACACTCAAACTGTCAGACTCCAGGCACTCCAGGAGAGGACTACTGTTGACATAGTTCCAGTTTTCAAGGACACCTAAAGATTTGCTGACCTGGAGAGAAAGCACATGCATGTGAAGAGATGTGCTCCTTAACAAGGAGAGCCCTCCTTCCAGCAGTAATGTCTTTCTCAGTTACTGGAGCCAGGAGTGCTAATGAGGTTGCCTTTCCTTCCTTATTTATAGGCAATAAATCAGAAGTCCTCTCAGAGTCTCCCTCTCTCCCAGTGAGGGAGTTCTGCCAGGTTCTAGGCATGAAAGTACATGTCTATATCGTGTGTTTGGGATGTAATCCTGGGCAGTAAGATGGGTTCTGTAGGATACGGAGTTAAGTAGGTGTAATGAATCCCTGAATTCAAGACCAGACAAAATTTGGGGGCCTAAAGTTTTCTGACAGGACAAGCCTGAGGCCTGAATGGTCAGTGACTGGCAGCAATTGATAAGTCAGGCATCAAATAATCAAATCTTCCTAAGCCGCCAATGTTAAATTTTACCTTGGCTTCAAATACCTAGAACTCTTGTAAAAGGCCATTGCTTGACTTTATTCACAATGAAGTACTTACTGTATATTAAAAAGCCTCTACTAGAATAATTTCAAATCAGTTGGAATGGTACAGGCTTGGGACCCTAATCATTTCAAAACTGAAGAGCTGTTTCAAATTGTAAGAGAGGCAGATCATTTAAATAACTTAGCTCTGTGCTCCCTCAGACTTCCAGATTTTCAAGTGCTCTTCAGCCTGGAAGTGAATGTGGTATTGGACATAACTCAGTGCAGCACACTTTACAATCAGCAGAGTACAGCTTGGAGAGCATTTGAAGTTAAGCTGAGATTGCTCAGAGCAATGATGCCCAGATTCCCCCATTAACTTTCAGATTGCAACAATCTAACATCTGAGACTCTCCAGTTACTTTAAATCACTTGATTGTTTTTGTGAGGTGGTGCTGGCTTTTTTTTTTTTTTTAAGACTGATTTTTTTTTTTTTTTTATCACACAAAACCAAAATGTTGCAGTATTTCACCCCTAAAGACGAGGGCTAAAATGTTACATATAGACTTTATGAGCCTAACAAACTGGGGCAGGGGCTTTGCCCTGAAAGCCAGTTCTATCTGTCACACACAAGGCTGCTATTCTTGTGCTGGAGGACTCCAAAATGCCTTGCATATGACATGGGCACTGAGAGAGCACACACTCTGTCCTCAATAGCACTTCCTTCAGCCTTCTGAGAGAGAATGCACAGCATGTTGATTTAACTGCTCCAGTGCCTTTGGATATATGACATACATCCAGGAAAAAGGATGCCTCTGGGACACAGAGCACATGTAATCTGCATCCTACGTACTTTGGAAATAATGAAAAAGACTGGGACATTCATGGGGCCATTCACTTGAGAAGGGTTAATTCAACCTATTATTGTCCTACTAAACTCCGGACAACTGAAGTTAGGGGAAAAAATTACACTGATTAATATTTTGTGAATAGGGTCATTTTATACTGAAATTAAATTACCTGCTTTGGGAAACAAAGGTTCTCACTGCAGAGAAAGAGGGTGAGGAATTTGATTTTAATTGGTTTGTTGTTATGGCTAAAAAAGGCTGTAAGGAAATGGCAGAGGTATCAAAACTGGGGTCACTGTGAGAAAGTGTTTAGCCCAGTTTCAGCTATTTGGCAGCTGGACTTGTGCACTGGGATATGGGGTTATTTTGCCAGCAGAACTGAGTAGCCAGCTACTTAAGTAGCTGTATTCCCACACCCCACATCATTCTCCCAAATACGTTGATACTTCTTTGATGCCACATGATGAACTAGATAAGGAAAAGACCTGGATGAAAAAGAAATAATGGGGGAGAGCAAGGTTAACCTAAATCATTTGTCCATTTGTAATGGGCAATGCAGTTCCATGAGAGAAGGAGGAGAGAGAAGAGTGAAGAAGAGAGATGACCTCTAACGCACATTCATGTGCATTTCTCCAGAGAGTTCAAAATGACATTGCTTTCTAAGGATAGAAGCATTTGACAGTTGGATCAGAATTACTACACTTGTGCTAATGCTTCTTTCTGTTTTCCCCAAATACATCATGCAGTACTAGCAACTAATTTGCCTTTTCCCCAACAAAATCACACAGTGATTTGTAATTATCTTGTGGCCAACTAATATACATTGGGATTCTTCTCTTCTATTTGCAAGTAATGGTCTTCTAGGTTTTAGCAGAATTCTTGTCATCATTCCATAAGTGCAACTTTGACATTATCCTAATAAATTCCATCCCATTTCTACTGCTACAGTCCTCAGGGTCACTCAGCTCTCACTGCATGAGTCTCCTCTGTGTTGGCAACACCTTGCAGCTGAGTGTCCTTAGGGAATTCCGTTAGCATCTATGCAAGTGCTTAATGAAAGTATTAAGTAAGTTTGTTCAGCAGACTGGTCCTTGAGGAATTTCTCTAGTAACTCCTCTGCAGTCTGGTGGTTCCCACTTGCACTGATGGCATCTCTGGTTCCTCCCTCACAGAGGAAAGAGGATTCTCTGGTGTGTGAAGAACAATCCTGGCTAATTAGGCAAATTTTCCTGAATTCTGTGATGACGCCATTTACAAAAGAGATGTGTCTGTGTTATCGTCAACAATATTTGGCAGTTTGCTTTATATAAAATCCTTGTAATTTTTCTAAGGCAGGACGAGGTAGAGAGTGTGCCACTGCTACAATGTTTTTATGCTCTGAACTACTCGTCCTCACATTTCAAATTATTCTCCACCACAGGTAGACCTGGGCCTCCTCCGCTTTGTTTCTGGAATTGGGACCCAGGGAGCCATCTCAAAAGAAACAAAGAAAGAATATTACCTGAAAGCATACCGTGTAGATGTCAGCTCCAATGGAGAGGACTGGATTACACTGAAGGAGGGAAACAAGCCTGTTGTAAGTATTTTTTTTTCCTTTTTTAATCTCTCTTCAGCTGAAAAATATGTTGAAAAGTCTGTTGAACTCTTTCGTTGTTATTATATGCTTAAAAAAGAGGAATAAGTTTTAGTCAGGTTGATGAGCACTATTTCCCAAATCCAAAAGCCAGCTTGTGTCTCAGTAGTAATGGGACACAGAAAGTGTTTATGCAAAGCCTAGAGCAGCTGCAAATGGTGTAAGGTGATGCCCTATGTATTGAACTCACCATAATTTGAGTCATTTTGTGTCTTTTTCCTGGACTGTTCTGCTGTTTCCCTGTTTCTCTGAGATTTTCTATGTGACCTTGAGAAAAACATTATGCAGAACTTTTCAAAAAATGTGTCTGTCTGTTATGTGCAGTGAAGCTCTGGATATGCAATGTGTCAGTGTCTCAGCTCCCTGTGCCTGGCCAAGCAGGACTGCTAGCAGATGATTAGTGGTTTGTTAGACTTCCAAGTATCTCAGTGATGGGGGTCATGCAGACAGATGATTAGGCACATCTTTCCATCCTTATAGATTTTTATCACCTTTCCATTTATCAGCAGATTTGCTCTCTGTGACCTCCCAATGAAACAGCTTTAGACACTCATAAGAAAAATTGTCATTATCCGCTACCATGAGCATAAAGCTCATTACTGAGAAGTCAGTTCTGCTCCAGCTCGCACATGAATAGCCCCAGTGAGGCTGTGCCTCCCTTCCCAGCTCGCTCAGGATGTGCCTGAGAGCAGCATCCCCAGAGGCTGCCAGGGGCTGATGCAACTGGAATAGTTTTGTGGTACCTCCCTTCAAAGCAGCTTTTTTGTGACCCCTCTGTAATGACACAGGAGAGCTGTACAATATCAAAGTCTATCAGTGTCACCCTATCAAGCTCTAAATATTTGGTTACTGGTTTGTCCCTGACTCATCTGTAAGGGCTATGCCAAGTCCACTACATTTATCTAATCAACATGGTAGCAGTGTTTAACAAATACCTCTTGCTTTTTTTTGAAGCCTTTTGGAAACAATAAAAAATGAATACCGAAAGCTTCTCTCTGACAGGTATTATCCTGGTTTGACTGGAAGTTCTGAAAGTCAGAGGACACAATGTGGGCACTGTACAGTGATGTATATAAAGATACAATAACTGACTTGCCCAAAGTCACACGAGGGGCCAGCGCAGTGGCTGGTATGAGACACAGGGTTTCCTGACTCTGGATTCTGTAATCTGAACAAATGCTTCTTTCAAAATCAGACCATGCCTGATTTTCATTACCAGCTTCAATTTGTAAACTCTCCAAAAGTATATTTTACATGAGTTTCTCTTGTACATGCTGTCTTTAATTAGTGAGAACATTTCCTAAACCTGTGTCACTTGTACAAAGGGTTCATTAAAAAAATCAGTTTTCTAAAATGGCAGTATTTTGCTGTTGATTAAGACAAGAAAAACGTATACACCAGTCTCCTTCCCAGATATTTTAATTCAAATTAAAAGTTTGCAGCTGCAGATCTCAAGGCAGCCATACACCAACCAGTGTTGCACTAACTACATATAAGAATCTGTGTACTTTTGAGAAAATACTCTTTTCTCTGTCAGATGCAAACTTTGAGAAAACTACAGCAGGTCCTCACAGGAAAAAAAAAAAAAAGGTTGCTGGAAAGAAATGCAGTTCCATTAAAAATCTCTTACTAGATATGAAACTCTGAAGTTAAATTACTTGAGCTGTAACTGAGCCTTATGAGTTGACAGCTGTGTGCTGTTGGCCTCCGCTCCAAATTAATGCAGCTACTGTAAGGAACAAACAGGAAGGTAGGACAGTGTGTGTAAGACATGGAAGAATCTCCCATAAAAGGAGAGGGGTCTGCATCCATGGAAAACAACAGGAAATTGATTCCCTCTATGTGAGGAAGAAGCAGGAAGCTGAATCACCTTCTTTGGACTGGAACATTGCAAGGTTTTGGCTGGGCTAGGAAGGAGTGTGTCTGCAGGATCCTCAACATGAAAGCACGGCACAGTCATGTGCTTCTGGTGGAAGTCTCATTGTTCATCTAATTTGACTGCCAGCCTCGGGGGATGCAGGGAAAATCTTGGAGCCTGCTATACAGATTTTAAATAAACTTCAATCTCAATATGCAAGGAGAAAGAAATTCTGAGACCTTGTTGAAAAGGATTTGAAAACGGTGTTAACAAAGCAAGGTTTGCACAATAGACCTTAAAAATCTTAAGCCCAAGGTCAGCAAAATAATATATATTTTTATCATAACTCCATATAGGATTTTTACATGGTCTAATTGAAACCCAAATCTTTAATTTGAGCCTGAGATTCTTTAGCTTTCTGCATCATTCTATGAGTGTACAAAAAATAGAACTGCTCTAGTGGGGCATTGGGGGATTCTCCCAGGACAGAGAAGTCGTTGGGTGACGAAGACCAGGGTTTGTCATTCCTGCATATAGATCTGGGCATTAGGAACAACTTTTTTAGTATCATTGAACACCTTACATCTTCGTTTTTCCTCCCCAAGGAAAGAAAACCTGTCTGCAAAAGTTGTGTTAGGAGATTAATGAAATAGTTTCCCATGCAAGTCTTTTGTCTCAGTCCCCACAACCAACCCTGGTTAGACCTCATATCATTACTGTCTGTAAAACACAGAACTGTAAACACCAGTTAAGAGAAAGCCTAACAAATACATACTTTTTCTTTCCACACAAAGGTGTTTCAAGGGAATAGCAATCCCACTGATGTTGTTTACAGAGCTTTTGCCAAACCAGTTTTAACACGGTTTGTGAGAATTAGACCTGTGTCTTGGGAAAATGGAGTTTCACTGAGATTTGAAGTGTATGGCTGCAAGATAACAGGTAGGTCTTGGGAAAGATTATAAAATATGGGGAATTTATTGTGGCTAAACTGTGGGATTTATTTTTATGAGTAAAATTAACGAACATGATTTCCACCACGATCTGAATGTAGAAATGCTTAAAAAAAATAATAAAACACCACAAACCAAACATCCAGCATTATCTGAATATTTTTATGATGCTATATTTTAGTTTTAATTACTTTTATTGCAATCACTTTACGGCTTCATGCAAAATTCCTGAGATACACAGATATTTTGCAAATTCCTATGTCATTTTTTTCCCTTCTAACCCTTCAGTCCATCTCTCTTATGTCTGCTATTCATGGGTAGTTCTGAGCAGGTTTCTCAAGGAACAAACACACATGACTAGGTTTAAAAGGATTGCAAAGTACAAGCACTTTGATCTGAAGTCTGTGCAAATAATGGTGGTTGTTGTCAAGTTCCCAGTCACGATCAGTATGGCAAAGTAATTCCTTTACATCACACCTGTCAAAAATTTTTAGAAATATCTTTTTTACAGTTTCAGGTTTTCTATAATTTCTATACAGTGGAAGTGCCTTTATCTGTAAAGTAGAAATACAACTTACAGTTGAAAGAAAATTATAATGATTTATTAGATGTTAGAAAGCTAATTTTTCTAGCACATTTTTAGCACTTAATACAGTTCAATGGCTCTAATTTTTAATATTTAGGGATTTTTTTTCTTTTAAAGTGTTTCTTTAGTCTTGAAAATGTTTCTTAGAACTGGTTTCCATACAGAAGGAAAATAAGATTACTGATTACTTTGTTAGGGAATTCCAAGTCATTCTATAAAATCTTTTCAAATTAGATGTAGGTAATCAGTTCTACTGTTTCATTCTATATTAGAATTCTTAATTTCTTGTGAGCAGGTACTTCTAATGTATTTTTATCTAGGTTCATAGAAGAAGCAACTATTTAGCTTCTGTGTCACCTGAAAAAGTCTGAGAGACAAAAAAAAATGCATTAGGAAAATCTCTAGTGCAGCAGTAAATTATATTTTAATGTATGAATATTTCCATTTTCAATGTCACCAAAATAATCTGCAACCAGGTTTTGGCTGGTTTTGGAAGTTTTCTCTGAGGCAATATTCACAAATTCAGATGGCCCTGCACTCTTTGCCTTAGCAAGAAGAATAGAAAACAAGAATAGAATAGGATTTTCTGATCCTTTTGGTTCCCACCAAGCCAAAAATACTTGTGGTATTTTGGTACTTCCTGCTAAAATTAGGATGTGCAAGTTTGAAAAAATGAAAATTATATACAAATCCAATAGATTACTTTGAATATAAGAAATCAGTAAGTAATTAGCTATGATAGTTGAATTGACTGATGTGTCCTTTTTCTTATTTGGCGCTTGTTCAGAACAACTATTTCATTTGTTTGGATTTTTTTTTTTTTCTCTGTAGATTATCCTTGTTCTGGTATGCTGGGCATGGTGTCTGGCCTAATTCCTGACTCTCAGATTACTGCATCTACTCAAGTGGATCGAAACTGGATCCCCGAAAATGCTCGGCTGATAACGAGCCGTTCGGGCTGGGCACTGCCACCCACCACTCATCCATACGCAAATGAATGGCTTCAGATAGACCTGGGTGAGGAAAAGATAGTGAGGGGCATCATTGTCCAAGGAGGCAAGCACCGAGAAAACAAAGTGTTCATGAAAAAATTCAAAATTGGCTACAGCAACAATGGATCAGATTGGAAAATGATCATGGATTCCAGCAAGAAAAAGATAAAGGTAAGGGCAAAAAACGCACTTGACAAAAGTTGAGTTTAAAAAAGTTTGCATTGCATTTCTACACATCTCTATCTGACCTTAGGAAGGGCACACAGCTGGGGTGGAGTCAAGCAGGAGGACTCCAAGGGCAGCAGCCCTGAAGGAATGCTGTGGGAGCTGTCCCATGCCTCAGGGCAAGAGCTGGACTTAGGACATTTGCCTCTCTGGCAGCAAGTTTTGCTGATTCAACAGTTAGTTCAGGCTTTACCCTGTCAACATTGGTGCCTCTCTGGCTTACAATTTATTGCAAAATCCCATGCAATGGGATTTTAAAGTCTAGTCTAAAAAGCCGAACTCTAAAACTGAGAGTAAACAAACTTGAGACAAATTTGTTTGAATTACTTTTATTTTACTTTCTGTTGGAGCTGTAGAATGAGAATGGTGTTACTCAGCTCAATGGGCTACCTGTTGTGTTTCTCAACTGCCTGTAGATTGCTTTGAGAGTTTCACAGGTTCTCTGTAAAGATCTGATCCAAGTCCCTCCAAAAGCAAGTGATGAAGTTTTGGTCACGTTATCCCAAGTGAGAAGTACTATTGCACTCTGACAAGGGAAGCATCTTGGAGGATGCTTGGGAATACATTTCCAGAGGAGGGCCAAATGAATTGCTGTGTAAGATTCCAAGGAAAAGAAAATACTTGTGGCCCAGAAGAGTCTCCGGGAATGTATCTGTTTTGATTTGGTTTTAGATGCATGCATTTCAGGACCTAAATTACACTGGGGATTTAGCTTATTTACACCAAATCCCATTGAAGTCTTCCATCCCATTTTGCTATCTCTGCTCACAAAGTGCATTTTTGCCTCAAAAGGCACAGTTCTTTCTTAGTCCTCCTACCCAGTTTCTTGAGGAAATGAGTAGGCATGCAGCCCTGCTCACAAATTGGTGCTGTAGTACTGAGATGACCAGGGAATCAGACACCAAAACGTGCCCTCAAAAGGCAAATTGTTGTGGTGCTTGGCAGATGGGATCCTGGGAATTGCTCCATATCTCATCTGTGTTAGTTTGAAAATTAGATGTAAAAGCTGTTTTGCTGTATAGATTCATCCATTGGAGGAACCTGTGTTTCCTTAAAGGAAAAGCTGAGTGGGCCCATGGATGTAGCTTTTCCAAGCACATTTGGTAAATATTGGACTTCATTCTCTCCTGTTTTAATCTCACTGAATATGTCTGCATTTTCTCACTTTTCATCATTTGTTTGGGGGATTAAAACTAAATGGATTCAGCCTTTGCAGTCATCTCCTTTCTCTTGTTACCATGAGTTTTGACTTCATCATAAAGTGTGAAGGGAGTGTAAATCAACAATGGGATCTTACCATTTTCTTTCTAAAATAGATGTTGTTTTGACATGTACTTCTACACTGTGGCTCAACGAGGGAAAAAAATAATGCCATATGCTTTCGAAGCAGCGTGCCGTCTGCTGCATGGCTTTCTGTTTTCTAATACAGGCACTTGCCATCATTGTCAGAAGTTAGCAGTTTGACAAGAAAACTAGTGTGCTAACTGATGCACTGAGCCCATCCCCAGTTTTCATCACCACCAGAAATTAACTTTCAAGATTAATGGAACGGAGAGGGCTGGGATTCAAATCTCTTGTGGCATAATTATAATCCTTCCTAAAAATTCAATATATTTAATAAACTTTATTCCAAAGAAAAAGTCTTCTTTAAAGAGAATAAGATAAATCCCATGATTTTGGAGCCTGAGGAATTTAAAATGTTAATACTGGAATGTAGTGTTTTTAACTGTAAGTAGAGCTGGATGGGACAGGATGCTATAATAAGTCACAGCAGGAACGTGGATTAGAAACAGCCCTGTTATATGAAATGAAACACATCGTTTCACTTGGTTAAAGTCGTGACTTTCAATAAACAAACAACTGCATTTCAGAGAAGAAAGAGCAGTGACAGGCTAAACATAACAGAATGTGTCCAAAGGGTGAAACATCACCTTATTTCTTAACATGATCTTGTCATTCATGCCTGCAGCTGCTTTCACAAAGACTGCCATAACTCCTTCCTCTTTGGCTGACCCAATTTCAGCTATTTTTGAGTGTGCAAAATGTTTCCCCCTTTGAGTGCCTTAGCTCAAGCACTCAAAGGAGTGAAAATCACAAATCATCAAATAGCTGTGCAGAACTCCGTTTCAAGATCCAATTTGTATTTCTTGTCCATGGGTTTGCTTACTCAAGCTTACTACATAAAGTCATCTTTCTCTTTCCCACTTCTTTCCGCCTTCCACTTTTTATGGGGGTAGGATGAGTTGTTTTGTGGGAGTTTTTTGCTGCTGTTTTTAGAGTTCCTCTCATCATTTCTGGTACAAGAAACTTCAGAACACCTTGCCATTTGGAACATCCTTTTAAAATTTTTCTGCAACGTTTATTTTGATTTTAAAATAAGTCAGGGAGATTTTTTTCTGCTCACCATCTTAGCTCCTCTTTTGTTTAACTATTATTTATTATGCCTTATCTTTGTAGTGGAGTACAGCAATTTGTGACATAGCTTGTATAAAGGACACTCACAAAGTGAAGTTTTGCTGTACACTCCTCTCTCCTCTCCCACAAAGAGTATCAGTATGTGTTTTAAATGAACAGTCAAAATTGAATCACAGGCAGCTCTGCTCTACAAAGGACAGTGATTCAATGTAATTCTAGATGCCTATTGAATCCTAATGTCTATGTGTCAGTACTCCATAGTGATGTCTTTTATAAATCAGTTTTCATTATTATATGTTGCTATTAAGACTACTATTAAAAAAGGGAGCAAGGATTCCTCAGATACATGTGTCTGTCTACTTTTTACACATAAAATGGCATTCATTCTTTTTCATATAGTAGGTAGCTTTTCTGATCATTTGCACTATATTGTTATTCAAATATAATAATATGTAATTCCATGTCAATTAGATCTGACAGGCCCTCTACACATAAATTTGTGACAACTGTCTTCCAAGCACTGACAGTACACTGGGTCAGCCAGTGCCCCTTGAAGCCACCTTGGAGGTGCAATTTCCCTAGGAAGTAGGAGAAGTGGCATTGATGTTAAAATTATTTTTTTGGTTTAGTTCTTCACAGCCTCCCATCACCACTGGCTTTTGCAACTGGCACTCTGTAAACAGTGGCTGGAAGGATTGTGATCACAATGCAGACGTGTACAGTAAAAAAAAGGAAGGCTTTTAGAGCTGCACTGCAAATACAAGAAGCAATCGGGATTACCTGTGATGCTTTTCTGCCTTAGGAATTCAGCCAGCTTTTCCCATGGCCTCTGTTTTCTCTGCTACAGATGAATAGAAGGAGTTCATTGCAGGCTGGGTTTTGATCTCATCCAAAATGAAGGGCATCTGATGGTTTCTTCCTGAAGAATGATTCTGGTTTCACAGCAATATCTTAAAAGTATCTTATGGTAGCACTCCTAATCTTAAATTTGAACTGCAGTTCAAAGATGTTTTTTAGAGTTTTGCCACTTCACTAATTCATGGAAAATGTGAAAATACTTTTACTTAATTGTTACAGGCATTTTCATATTTTGTACTTTAAAGACTTTTGTACATTATATTCTGAAGGCATTTTTTGCTATAAAATAGGCATTTTTTGCTTTTGCCTATCTCGGGCTATAAAGATTTCATGCCAAGGACTGTTTCTTTGTTCAGTTGATTCCTTCTAAGGACTGATCATCCACATAGAGGCACTTGAGGTGTTGCTATAAGTCCAAATTATAATCTGTTCTGTATGCAAAAGATTAGTGAAAAGGAGAAACTAAAGGTATCAAAGAAATGCCATTGAGAGTTGTATTTTGTCTGAAGAACCCAAAGTGCGATTCAGAGACGAGATTTTTTTGTCTGAAATGTGTATTTGCTGACCTGCCTTGCCTGTTGGATTATATTGCAGTTTTGTCAGGAAGCAGCTTTTTTCTCTTTCTTCTAATTCTTCTTCAATAGCCAGCTCACTGGAAGAACTCTTGCAGCTACTGCTCCTGAAGTTTAATTTATGCCTTTTGAAATAGCTACAACTTGTGAAGCTCTGTCACTGGGGGAAATCAGATTGAAATTTTCTCTTGAATAGTTGGATTATTATTGTAACCACTTAAAAGGTGACAGGATCTTCACCTCAGCCATTTTTTTTCCCTGAGAAGTGTTGGAAATGTCACCCAGTTAAACCTCAGATCAGAGCGTCATTTAAAAACATGTCTCATTAAACACTCAGCTCTTGTTATGACCCTGATGGATTAGTTGCTACTGAGTTTATGAAAAATGAAATGCATTACTTTTCTGAGAAGCTTTAACAATGTATTTTCCATTCTCATTTAGGATAGGAATGCCTGACACTTACTAAGCCGTTAGAATATGGCCTATGGCTCACCTAATTCAAAGGCTGGAGAATGAAGGAAAAAAGATGAGTGTGGAAAATAGACTTTCCTTTCCTTTCTTTTTTAACAAGTAGCGTTTGTCATGCTTTGCAGACTTTTGAAGGCAACACCAACTATGACACGCCTGAGCTGCGGACTTTTGAACCTGTATCGACACGATTCATACGTGTGTACCCTGAGAGAGCCACACACGGGGGACTGGGGCTGCGAATGGAGCTGCTGGGCTGTGAACTTGAAGGTAATTGCTCTGCTAGAAATGAATGCACTTTATTATTTTCATAAATACATTCTCTACTTGGTCTGCTGCTGAAGCCTGCTGTGTCTGCACAGGCAGCACGTCGGACTCTCACTTCCATGGCTGCCCTTAGTGCTGGTTCTTGGCCTGTTCAGCTCCTCTCTGCAACATTTGAATGTTGTGCCCAAGGCACAATTATTATTCTGTTTCCCAGTCCTTTGTTGAATCACAGTGATATTCTCCACATGGTTTTCCATTCCCTTAAGCATCCTTATGATTATACTTTTGAGAATCATAGAGCTATTAAGAGAGAATAAAGACAGGAACTTAAATTTTATGTTACAATGATACAACCCTGGAGGAGATGTTTTCCGAGAATGCAGAGGGAGCTTTGCACTAAATATAGTAATTACGTCCTTCTATCCTTCAAAGGACCTGAAAGTCACACCACAAACTATGGCAGGCAAAGATCACTTGACTGGACAGTGTCTGTGGTGTTACTTTTGGGGGCTAAAGGGGGCCTCTTTGTTCTTTACTAAGTTTCAATTTTGCAAGAATATGTAGAAGATGAAAGAGCAGGAAAAGCAAAGTTTAGACATTTGTCCTTGGACTGTGACATGAAGTCCGCTTTGATTTTTGTTATATAAACATAATTATTTAACTTCATAGATAACTACAGATAGCACTATGTGAATTTAACAATTTTATCTGGTGGATGATGACACAGTGGTGAGGCTTATAAACCACCCAGCTTAAATATACAGAATAACAAACCCTATTATTTGGGTTTCATATGACACCTCCTATAGAAGCAGCTGAACCCAAGATGAGTGGAAACAACTGCTCTACCTCCATTTCTTTCTCACCATTTCTCCCCCAAGAGGGAAGTGTGGGAGGCATTTGCTGTGAGAACTGATGAGTTCTGTGTTGTTTTTTTTAGTTTAGGGATTGAATTAGTATGATTTTACTTGGCCCGGAAAGTGGGGAGGCTGGAAATACTTCTTAGTTCCCGCAGGAAGTCCTCATTTCCTGTGGGAATACTTAGTTCCTGCAGACTATTGTGCAACTTGTGCAGAAAAAAAGAAAGCCCAGCACCTGCCTTATGTAAACTCACAACCTCTGGGCAAAGTCCTTTAGCCACAGGGCTCCTGTAGCCACCCAGCCACCCAGGAGTGAGTCTGTGGACCATCTCACAAGAATATATTGCTCAGTGAGATGGAGGAGCCTTTGCTTTTAGGCAAACTGAAACAGCAAGTACATTTTTGTTTTTCCACTGGGACGCATATTTCCATATTTTTTCTTTCTGCTGTGGTGTACTTTTGATGTATGCTCACCTGTGGGTCACACCCACAGACAGGTGAGGTCAGTTCCCATTTGCCTGTGGGAGAAGCACAATAATGCTAAATGTTGTATAATTGCATCTTAAGGAGGGAGTTGAATGAAGCCACTTGAGATTTACTGAGCAAGAAAAGAGTTGAGAAAAGAAGCATGGAGGTTGGCACAGAGAGTAGAAATCAGCTCTCCAGCAGTAATAATGAGCAAGGGCAAGTTTTGTGTGCTTGAAGCATCCCAGGGGGGCATACATGAAATGATGGCAGAGATGTAGGGAAGCTTGAGGCTATACAGGGACACAAAGATCAAGATAAGAAACTTAACTGGATGTAGAAAGCTAGAGGGATCCCTCAGAGGGGTTTTTATAGCAATGTGGGTAACAAATGTTCTGCATAATTCATAATAGGTACAGAACTGTTTCTTTAACTAGGGATAACTTGAACTTGTAAAGCATAAGTCAGGGTCCTAAAGAGGCATGTTTTATCCCATAATATAGCTACTTCAAAAATTACCACCTCTCCTGACATTTTCAAGCCATGAAGTCAGTGTTTGTGATCTTCTGTGGCCAACGGATGCTGAGGGCTGTAGAAGGGAAAAGAAGAATCTGCAAAAGACATACATTATTGCATAGCCTATAATGAGTGAAAAAGATTGCTGATGAAAATAACAGTGAGTGAGAAGAGACAAAAGCCTGGATCACATTCCAGGAGTGCTTATCTTAAGCCAGGGAACTATACGTGTGGCATGGAACACAAACGTAGCACCAAGTCTCTGTGTTCTGGTTTTCCAGATGTGGTGCGCTTTGCAGATTCTGGGCTATGTGTTTTCTGGCATCTTACACAAACCTGAAGCTTTTAACTGTAATAACAAGGGTCAGACATTTACTGGTTAGGCAGCAGCTCCCGGAAAGTCATCACCAGTGAGGAGCAGGCAGGTGGCCGGGAGGGATGACTGACATCACTGATGTCTTATTTATTTATAACTTCAACGAAAAACAAAAGAAACGCCTTCCATGTGTCCTCATTGAGCACAAAACGATTCCACATCACACTGCCTTCCTGCTGCTGTTACCAGGACCGTGCTCAGACATTTCCTCTCTTATGTGTGCAGAGAGGTTTCTTCAGCAAAGCATCGGGTGCTAGAGAATTACCACCTTGAGCATGCACCCCCCCCTGCTCCTCTGCACAGGCCCACTCCCTGGGACTTTGGAGAGCAATAAAATTATGGGGTCTCTACCCCACACACAGCCCTCCAGGACTCTCATTCTGCCTTGCCAGGCTTTTACTGTTCCTTGATAGGAACAACAAACACCCAGTGAATAGCAGTCTGGGGCTTGGCTGCCCAGCTCTGCTCAGCCCTTCAGCTCAGATATGCCCCAGGGCAGGAGGCAGAGCAGATACTCCCCATTCCAGAGTACGAAAGATACTCCTCATTCCAAAGAAGTACTAAGCAACCTGCAAAGTAGACTTGCTTCAATCCTCAGACACAACACGTGGTGCTCATCAGGATGTTACTCCCAGTGGTTCTCCAGCTCGTGTTTTAACTGAACCATGGGTTTTGTTTCAGCTCCAACTGCTGTCCCTACCGTTTCCGAAGGCAAGCCCGTGGATGAGTGTGATGATGACCAGGCAAACTGTCACAGTGGCACAGGTGATGACTACCAACTGACAGGTGCAGAAACCATCCTCATTCCATTGCAGCTTCATTGTAGCTCATATCCATCACCAGCTTAATGTTTGCACTGATCTAACCACTCAATATTAATGGACATTAGTATGCAGTTTGTATTGTCAGTGCTGTCAAAACATGGGCATCTGCCTTTTATATAGGACAATACTTTTGATTGTTTTCTCAGCTATGTAATTTTGGAAGAAAATAATAGTGACTAGATGGAAGAGAGGGCAATTTTTTGAGTGGTAATTGTGTCTAATCAAATCTTTTAATCAAACTTTCTCTTACTAAGAAGAAAAGCTGGGCAATACTCTTGAGATTTATTATTTGATATTGAAGAACTTGAAATATTGCTTGGTTTACATATAGGTTTCCTACCTAAAACTTAGTATAGGACTCAAATCTCATTCCCAAACCTTTCCTAGACAGAAACAAAACAGATTTGTTTCATCAAAGTGCACTGCCACATACTCACACTGCCAGAAATATTTCCAGGAACTTCCCTGCCTACACAGCATTACAGCCACAGAGGGGCTGATGTTCCCCAAGCTGCCATCACCAGCAGAAAAGTAGGAGGGGGAGATGTAACATAGACTGCATCTGAAATAGAGGAAGCCTGCTAAGTTTCATATCCTCACACTTCTGCACAGAATCATTAGTTCTTCTAAGACAGCTGACACTGCACCTCTATGTTTTTGATCTCTTCTTGGAGGTCACTTGTTCTACAAATCTCTGTGTCTGTTTGATTAGATCTATACATCTGCAGTAATTGAGGTTGTTTTTAGATGCGGTGACACAAGTTATTTCATCACTGCTCCCTGATGTGCTTATCTAATAAATGTTTATTGCTTCTTATATCCATGACATAAAATAGCATTAAAATCTGGCAATAGCTGTCCAAGAGGTCATTGGGTGAGCTTAGGTAAGAGATTGGCTTTTTGGAATGAGCCAAGCAGAACATCAGGCAACAGATACAAATGAAAGTGAAATTTCAATATCAAACCCTTTCTGAGCTTTGCCAATATTTCCTGTAATTGCACATTGCAAATCATATATTGAAGAAAATTCTTGAGTAGAAAAGACAGTGCACGGTCACTGTCACTGCTTTTCAAATCAGTGTCTCAGATTAACCTTATTCTTTTTGAAAACAGCCATGAAGGGAGTCTGATAAAATAGTCTGTGATGTGTTAAGGTAGCTCAGAAAGCTTTCAGTGTTACTAAACAATGTAATTTATTTATTTATTATTCAGAAAGAAAGAAGCAGGTCAGGAAGCACTAGAGCTTCTTGCAGAGCCTTACATTGTCTTGCCAAGCCCAATAGGTAGAGACATATTGCACATAGAGGAGGCTCTGTCAGAGAAAGCAGATGGATCTATGCAAGCACCTTCCATGTTCATAGTCTCTGCATTTCAAGGAGCTCAGGACTCCATCCCACATGTCCCTTAGGGAACGTTTATTGAGCAGAAGAAAAACCTTCTGGCAGTTTCTGCTGGTTGTGCTTAGGGGGCAATTTATAATCTCTAGGACAAGGGAACAGCCGCCAACCTTCCTGAGCACCATCTTTCTAGGGAACTGAATGTTTTTCAGTATTAATATTGAAAATTACTGCATGGCCCTCCTACAAAAGTGCAGAAACTTAAGTACAATTTATTTTTACAATGCCTAGAAACCCTAGGCAGTGCACGCCCAGTTGTTCTGGACATCAGAGAAATGCTGCACTGTACGTATGGTTTTACTTATAAACGCACAGAGCAAAATGCACAGAACTGGTTATACCGATAAATTAATTGTAAACATTCTTTTCTTCCTGCAAACTGCATAGAAGACAGGTGTGTAGGTCTTGTGGCCCATTAAGGACAGCAGGGCAGTGCAGAGGGGATTTCATGAGTGCCTTGCCCTCTCTCACCCGTTCCCGGTGCGAGCGTGGCGTGCGCGCTCTCGCGGGCGCCGCCGCAGAGTCGCTGCCCTGACAGCGCCTGCACATATGTGAGTGCCACAGCAAGGCCTCCCTTGCAATTAACTGTAATTGTGCTGTAGGCCAAATCCCTTCCTGCTCCATTTGGACCCCATACAGAGCTACTCCATTTGCGTGGTTTATAGCATTTCCCATCAGATCATTCTCACAAACATA
This sequence comes from Fringilla coelebs, assembly GCF_963513975.1. Lineage (NCBI taxonomy): Eukaryota > Metazoa > Chordata > Aves > Passeriformes > Fringillidae > Fringilla > Fringilla coelebs. The sequence goes on along the minus strand of NC_140028.1, from coordinate 139,050,853 downwards.
AAGCTGATACAGCTTGGGTATTCATTCTCATTGGGAGTCATCATAGGCATCCTTTCTATAATGCTTTAAGCACTTGCTTGCTGGAGAAAAGAAAAACAGGAGTCATTGACTGGTAATCAGCACCCCACCGTGCATTTATAATTGTACTAATTTCCTTTTTGTTTCCTTATGAATATGAGGCTTGCTTTAAAAAGTCAAGTATTTTAAAAATATCAATTAGTAAGCCTAGGAGAGGGCCATGACCCCACTCACCTCTTGTTTATCTGTATGAAGAAAAGGACAAAGGGGAAGTCCTTAATTCTTCCTTCACTTTGAGACAGAAGTGAAACCTACCTTAGACTAGATCTGGCAATTTCCATGCACCTCTCCTGTGTGCTGGTCTCACAACACAGCTATGAAACAGCTTACAGGGAACCCCAGATTTACCTCACATCCCTGGTATGAGAAACAGCAGGTCATGGGTAAGTGAACAAAATAGTGACTCTTAGGAGGTGTCATGAAGACCAGCTGCTCACTTCCCATGTGATTTGAAGCAAAACAGTGTCTATAAATCAAGGACAGTCACAGGGACATGTTGAGGATGATTTAGTTGGTGTTTGCAAGGACTCCAAAGATTCACAGCTTTATTTAATGAAGAGTTCTTGTAGGGCTTTTTTGATAAAGAAAACCAGACTTTTAATGTCATATTTTCATGCTTAAGCAAGGCATACTCAGTTACCTACATGTCTAATAAAGACAGTAATATTTCAGGTTTATATATAGGTTATTCCTAATGACTGCTGTGTCCTTTGTTGTGTCACATGTATCATGATACGCATAATTTCTTTTCCAGGTGGGACTACGGTGCTGAATACAGAGAAGCCAACAGTAATTGACAATACATTACAACCAGGTAAAAAAAAAATTCTTATTAAAACCACAATAAATTCCATACCCAAATTTCATGCCAGAGACAAAATAATGAATTGCAGCACTTCCTGACTTACCATTCCTTGAAGTCTCTGAAGTAAAGAAGCATCTGGTCTCTTAGCTTTGTACAGTAAATATTTTATTCCTTTCATCCACATGTAGATACAGCAGAGAACAAGATTTCCTTCTGCATCAGCAAATGCCAAGTGCTGACAAAATTAAACTAACTTAATCACACAGTGCACTGTTTAAATGTGGCATGTCAGTGACACAAAGTGTGTTTGCAAACTCCAGGAAAACAAAAACAGCCACACAGTCCCACTCACTATTTATATCCATGGTTTTACAAAACTAAGACAAGTAAAGTTTGCCAGTTTTTTCCACCAGGGAGCTGGCAGTTCTACAATATTGTTTTCTAGCAAGTTTTCTTGAAATGGGGTTACATAAACTGCTACCATGTACTTGAAAAGGGAAAACCAAGTTGTCACTGGCAGCAGGTTCTTGTTACTTAATACAATAGCTAGAAGCTTTTAAATTCCTTCGTTTGCTGCTTCCTCAGCTTTCATGCCATTTTTTTAATATCCTGTACAATTTACTGGGAGTGGGGGAGAGGATGGATTTGGGCAGAAAACCCAAACTCCAAAAACTATAAGCACTGGTTAAAAATCCTTTGCATCAATAATTGTGGAGCGGTAAAGAGGTCAGTTTTCAGTTACTCCCATTTCCTCCATTAAAGCACACTCAGGCACAGTCTTGCAAGTGATTTATTAACAGGGTGGGTAAATGTTTATCATTGTTTCCTCAACCATGTGACACAACCCACTCTTGCTTCAAGTGAAAGAAAGGGACTAATAATTTTAAAAAATTCCTAAAGGACACTTATGGTGTTGATCTGATTAAGAAATAGAGCTGACTTAGCTCAGACATTGTTCCCACTCTCGGCCTCTGTATTCAGATATTGCAGAGACCAATGCTTTTACTCTCCTCAAAATTTGTCTCCAGGGTCACCCAATTGGCTAAGTCAGCATACACTATTTTTACCTCTGCCCTGCTTTATGAGCAGAGGCAAATCGTGGAGCACCAGTGCAATGAGAAACACAACAGTGAGCCAGTCCCCCCTGTTGGGACACCTCTCCTCCCTCCTCTTCACAGTCAGTGCTGCTGAAGGGCTGGATGGCTGCTGCTGATCTCACAGTTCTGCAAAGGGGCTGGGGATGCAGAGGAAGAAAAGATTCTGTGCAGTGGATTTAGAGCAAAGCATTTTAATTTTTATGTCTGAAATTATCTGTTAGGTTTCTATTTTGATGACATTGAGGATTTTTTTTTCAGTTTTTTAAACTATTTTCTCGGATTTAAACAAATTGCAAATTTAGACAGCGCCTCTGTGCAGTGCAGGTTCACTCCCTCCCCAGCAGTGCCAGCTGCTTTGCAGGTTGTGTTCAAATCCCCTTGCCTTGGGTGGGACTCTCCAGTAACAGACTGACTGTTACTACCAGAGTTTAAGATATCCTCATTTTCTCTCCTTGCTTCCCTCCTGCACCACCTTTGCTTACTCTGTGAGGTGCCAAGTTTTTTCTCTATTAAAAGAGTTTCTGAAGCTCTGTTCAGAGCATGCCAGTGTTACTTCCCTGCATTGTGCTCGTAGGAACCGTTTCCTTCCGGGGAATAAGGGACGAGTTCACATCCCAAACTCCAGGCTCCCAGATGGCAGCACATTACAAAGATCACAGATAGAGATCAGCCAGACGCTAATAAATAAGAATAAGGTTTCCAGAATTTCCAGTTTAAGACATAAAGGTTTCCAGCTGCCTCATAATCCCTCACTGAAAACCAGCCAAAAACTCCCAAAAAACGGGCAGACAGAAATTTTCCTCAGCATGGGGAAGCCCCTCCTGGCCTGGAGGTGGTGTAAGCATTTCCCTCTGCTGAAGGGACGTGGCTGGACCCGAGTGCCACAGTGAAACACAGGGAGCAGGGGCTGTGCAGCCGGGAGGGAGTCTGCCTTGTCAGCCACAAATAACGCGGTTTAAACTGCCCTTGAAGTTCCAGGGCTGCTTGGGGGCCCCTGGCCCTCTGCTGCCTGAGGATAAGTGCACTCTTTCAGCTCTTCTCAAACTGAACAAGGTAGGAATTTAACACATCAAGGACTGAGCCCTCAGCTTTGACCTTAATTCCCTTTAAGGCCTGGTGCACCTGAAGATACTGATGCACCATGAGGTAGATGATGAGCTCCAAGCCAAGGAGCTATTCCAGATCAGCTGCAGTTTGCAGGCTCCAGTGGGTGACCCTGCATCAGGTACACGGTGCCAGTGGTGGCCACAGCAGTTTGTGCCACAGTGCCTGGGGACAGAGGTTGCCCAGCCCTGGCTGCAGCAGCACGTGCCATGGCACAGGTACTGTGCAGTAGGTGCCAGCACCACGTACTGCTGTGCTTCTGCCTGCATTCCAGCCTGCAAATATCCCTAATCTTGTTATCCCAGACTAACGTGCTTGTGTGTGTCAAAGCCTGAGATTATCCTATTCCAACCAGCTTTCCTACACTATGGAAACAGTTAAGAGCAAAGAGCTGGAAAGCCTCCGTGTATAAACAAGCTGTTCCATCAAGGAGTCGTTTACATTTTGTTTCAAGGGGACTCAATTGAAAGAAAAAAAAAAAGAATCATGATTTCAAACTGCTAAAAATGTTTAAAGGTTTGGATTTTTTTTTTAAAAGAGAGGATCTACTTTCCTCCTCAAACTTAAAAAGATGCCTTTTACAAATCCATCTGTCAAGGTAAATACCTCAGTTCTCAGCCCTAAGACTTTCTAACATCTAGTCATTTTTGAACACATATTTTTCAATTCTAAAGGACTATTTGAAATGCTTGTCTCTTAGCTATTTACATACAGAGCAAGCTGTTAATTTACATTACGTGCTCTCAGTGTGTAATCTGAGTCCTTTGTAAAGAAGACTGTTCTGAGAAGTACCTTGTTTTTCACACATGTAATAGCTATGTCAGAAAAATATATAATTAAAAAATCTTGGAGTTAAAATCTCTTCTAAAAATAATTTAAAAGTAGAATAGGTCTGATTCTCATTTATGCTGGAGCAACTTTGTATCAGTAAAGGGATATTAAGGCTGTTAAATTATCATTTACTATCATTTAAGGTAATTCTGTGCTGCCAGCATAAATGGTATAAAAATGCAAATACAAATCAGACCAAATATACTACTTTGAAGTGGTCCAAATTATGTGTGTAATTTCCTATTTTAATGTTGATTTACCCTTTGGCAAGAGCATCTTAGAGAGCATTTTCATATCATTTTCAATGCCATCATGCTTCTTCTTGCCTCTTGTTGAAGGAGTTCTAAAAATATGTCAATGTCTGTGGGCCACGAAAGATTAATGGACTCGCAAGAAACTCACTCAACTAGATTTTCAAATTACTTTCTTGTTCATGTGCAGTAATGGTCCCAGCTGTGAGCAAGATGTGGTCAAAAAGTACAGCTGTTGGTTATTCTTTGAGAGGACAAATCTGTTTTAATTCAGTATCACGTACCCTACATTTTGAAAAAGGCATATGGGATTTCGTCACACCTCCCTCTCAGATTCTCATCTGAGCTGCTGCTATTTGATTACATAATGACTGGCTTTCTTTGTCCTCTCCATACACACAAACCCAGAGATCAATCACCTATTGGCAGGAGAATTATCCTAGCATGGGAATGGGCCAGCAATGCAGAGGGAGCCCAACAATTGCTACTCGTCCCTAGTTTCCTTCCTTCCACCAGAGCTGCCAAGCTATAGTTCAAGGACAAAGAGGACAGATTGCCTGTAGCTCGCTGTGAGCTACTGTATCAGCCCCCTGGGACCTTTAATAGAAGGGCTGAACTGGCCTGACTTTTCTGGGGCAGATCCATTGTCCATACTGAACCATAATGAACCTATCCTGATGCTACAAGTGTCCATTATTAATTGGCTAGCAGGCCTATTTTTCCTTTTTTATGAGTCCCTGGGAGAAGCACTGGAAGAGACATAAGAATAGGCAATAAGAGATGGCATGTTTAAGAAGCTCGTAAAACAAGAGCGCTCTGAAATGCCTTGCCTTTGACCTTCCATCCCATTGCTGTGATTGTCTAAGGAACACAGTAACACAATAACTCCTGAGAAAACAACAGGAATCCAGCAAGAAACAGCTAACTGCGTGCAGGTTACTGGTCAAATTCTCCTCAGTTTCAGTGGATTCTACCTCTGCATGGAAAACAAGTTCATTTTTATGCTACACCATGCTGCCTCCGAGTCTGAAGACAAGGAACACAGGCATGGCCAAAGCATATCAGACTTAGGCTCTTTGCCAATTTCCTGGACTATATATTTCAAATGAAAGTGGAAGAAAGTATTTATTAGATGGAGCTGTGAAATTTTGCTCTGTTTTGAAACTCTCCTTCTGATCCCTGTGTTCAGAGCTGTCATCAGAGCATGAAGTAAAAGGCTTTTGTCACTTCCTGCACTTTAAAATTAACTATTAAATTCTGGATGTTTTCCTTTTCCATGTCAATGTCCAGTTCTCTTTGAATTGTGTTCAATCTTAGCAGCGTTCAAGGGAGCAAGTACCACTCACATTATATGGGAATTTTTTTCCTTTGATCCACATTGAGCTTCACTGGGTATCTCACATTACTTAGGCTGGGAAATGGAGAAACCAGAATATTGTTCTGTTCTGAGTCTCTGGATTCATCATTCATTTACATACTTCTCCTATGTATTCTGCTATTTATTTTTATTCAGAGTTGAACAATACCAGTCCTGTCTTTGTCCTCTGTGATCATTTCTGCTGTGTGGTATCTTCAGATGGATGTGATCTATCTACCACTGTTCTCCTTTCTTGTGGTTTGAATACCACACAGGCTATCAGTACTTTGCATGATATAATCCTTTGCAACTAATAAGATTAATTTTGTTCTACATTTTCTAAAACCTTTTCTAAAGTTCTGTCTCACGGCTCTGATGTCAAAGCCATGCAATATAGCTCTCCCTAGGCCTCCTTGACAATGAAAGGCTATTTGTCACAATCTTAAAACTCTTTAATTCATTGCAATGTCACTCTGTTTCTTTTAAAACCCCCCTTGATTTTCAGATGTCCCCTTTTGGGCAAGATGTCTTTGATCATGGCCCCATTGTCTAGAAAAAAATACCTAATACGCTGACGAAAGAGTCATAATTGCAGGATTGCCTTTCTGCACTCATGTGTGCATAGACTGAGTTCTGCTTCTTCAACATTTGGAGCCCAAAGAGAGATTATTCACCACAATGTGCTTTTTTCCTAGAAAGGGCTAGGGTGCTCCAGGGAACATCTTTCCTCCACATTGAATTCCTGCGCCAGACATTATCTGTTGAATTCATTTGCTCCCAACTAGGATGCTGCATTCGTGACAATGTGGAGCAGACCCCTCTGGAGGCCAGCAGGAGAGAGGGGGGAGGCAGATGGGATGGGGAGGATGAAAGAAAGGAGTGAAGAATGAGGGCACAGTGCAGAGAGACACCACAGCACAGCACAGCCAAGGGAGGCACTGACAGGCAGAGCAGAGGAGCAGGAGCTGCCATAGGCTCAGATGTCTCTGCTGACAGAATGAAATTTTCTGGGGGCCAGAGGGGAGGAGGGAACAGTGGCCACAATGCAGGAATCCAGTGAGTTGAGAAAAAAACTGTCTGGGATCAAGGGCCTGCCAAACAAGGACACAGCAGGCAAGGAGAGAATGATAGATGAACCCTTTTTATATCCATTCTGTCTCAGCCTACTCACCTGAGGTTTTGTGTTGTCAAAATTATTATTCTAGTTTACCTTCCATTAAAATCTGGGTTGTGAGTTCAAAAGCCTAACCAGTCTTCCCTGGCAGCTCAGTACATGCAGGAGGTCTTTGCCTCTTCAGACTGGAAGAGCTCCACCTCAAAGGTCTGGCCAACTGCAGGTCTCAACACACTTCCCATATTTCTCATTATTTTCCCACAATAAACGAGCACATTCTAAGAGTTGCATTATCTTTCCTGGCTTTTTTTATTAATAATGGGCAAGAAACACAATTCTTCCCCCAGAGCTGATATTGATGGAAGCATAGAGTCCTTTGTTCTTAGTTCATACTTGCACAAAGCATCTCATTAAAGTAAACCTAAGTTATTCCCTTAATAAGGCGTGAGTCATGCCTGAGAAAATACTCCAAGATTTGGTCACATTGCTGTTGGGAGGGTATCGCTCTACTGGGAGTGGTCACTGCTCAAGGTGAGATAAAAGTTCATGCCAATGGGGTAGAAACCAAATGCTCAAAAGATTTCAAACTGCTTCTGAAAATAAGAAATGCAAAGGATTTATATGCTATCTTTGTGTAATCTTTCCATTGAAATTCCTAGTTCTATTGAAGAAAATAAGCTACTATGTATTAAACCTTTGGGCAGAATTGAAAAGAAGCTGAAAACAAGATATGATCTCATCCTGACCATAATACCAGACTTCCCTTATTTTATGCAGAGCTTGTTTTGAAGCTTATTTTGAGTTCATTTGGCAATCAGCCACATTTGTCCCTTTTCCCTCTCAATTTGTCCATTTCAATGCTGCCATCTTGTGGGCCTACTTAACTGTCTGGAAGATGCTGAAAAAGTTCCTTATTGAAGCCAAGAACTGTAGACTTCACCAGAAATCCTTTCCTGCCAAGGACATTCCATTAATGTTTCTGGTTGCTCTTATTTTTTTCCAAATCTCACTGAGAGTTGCAAATTGTGGCACCATTACAGTGCAGGGATATTGATAACCAGAAAATCCATCTGATAAGTAAGCCAGAGCTCTCTTTATGAGCCTTCCGTGCTACAACGCAGTTATCAGATAATGCGGGCAAATCAGAAGAATTAATCTAACCACAGGAAAAAAAAATCCCATCATAGGGGTCATAAAGAGACAAGAAGCAACCACATCTTTTACAAAAAGTAGTGATTTTTCATGTTTCCCAGGAGGGCTGTTCTTGCTATGGCTTCTCAGAGTCTCGGGAAGGAATGGTTCTGCTAATGGTCAAAAGTATGCATTTGTTTTGAAGTACAAATTCCAAATTATGCAATTAATAATCACATTTGATCCCCTCTTATCCATCTTTCCTTGCAGAGCCACCACTATACAACTGTGCCTTTGGCTGGGGATCCCAAAAGACTTTGTGCCACTGGGAGCACGACAACCAGGTGGATTTAAGGTGGGCAATCCTGACCAGCAAAACTGGACCGATTCAAGACCACTCAGGTAATCATGAGTTCATGATGTGGCTATTTTACATGGGATGAGATTGTTCTGTTTAATACCAATGTCTTCCAAAATCGCAGGAGAGTGAATTATACCTAAGATACATAAAGTCACAAGGATGGTTCTCTAGTAAACCTAATCCATTACCAGTAATTGTCATTTCTGTTGGGGAATAAAGATTGCTTCTTGTCAGGAACTGAAGATATTCCCTTCCCCTGACTTGCATTTGGGTAATCATCGCCTGGGGTAGAAAAAATCTGAATGACCAAATCTTTTGCAAATATCACTGACCAACTAATACAGTCAGTCAGTTAATGACCTCACATTATTCCTGTTTGTAGTTGCAGGGACTACCCACCACAGGAAAGTGTTGTATGTAAATGAAACTTCCCAGATTGGATGTGTTACCACCCCCTTCTCCTTTCCTGCAGGAATTGGAGATTATGGCCATCCTCTGCTCACAAACAGTTTTTCAAAAAATATCACGCTGGGGAATTGATTGGTTTGTTTTGCAGTAACTAACTCATAGCTCAGCATAATTAGGCAATAAATTTGCTGCAGGCTAGTGGAGAAGGGAGGGCACTGTGTGACCTGCACAGCCTCTTACTTTAGTGTTCTCGCTTGCATACGTGCAGATTAATCAAATGGGTTGAGATGAATCCCCCTTCCCACTTCTGCTACCCTTTGCTTAATGAGAATGACAAGGAAATTAGACAAAATTGGACTTTTTAAATTCTGAGACACTTTCAATTGAATCTTAAGACAAGTACAGTAGTTTCGGGGGAAAAAAAAACTTGTAATACTTTGACTATAAATGGCATTGTACAAATAAATGGCATCAAATTAACTAAATGCAGTTAGCTGAAGTGAAGGCTGTAATGGTGGAAAAATTGATGTAGAGTAAAGTGAAATGGCTCAGTAGGATCTGACATTGAAAGGAGGTTAAAAGCTATGTTAGCCAGAGACTGACAAAATCTAAAAGGCATGCATAAGTAAAGCTCTAATTAAGACAATGAAGACAGAGTTCCTGACCTGGCACTGCAATAATATTCTGAAAATGAGAGCTATCTGCACTTTGCCATCAAGGATTATAGAGAGAGAACCTGTATTCAATGAGGAGATGAAGAAATTATATTCTTCAAATGAGATTTTGTTGTTTCCACTGGGCCCTGCTAGTGCAGAAAACTTATTTGTTCCATGAGCTGTAGCTTTAGTAAATCTTAAAGGCAGCCCCCTTTTTCTTCTCCTGCGCTTTCAGTGTTTTCCAAAATTCTCCTTGAACTCTAAGGGGCACCTTCACTTGCCAGGTTTGTGACCTGCCTGCCAGCAGGCACAACGTGAGTGGGGTGGCTGTGGACACAGACCATGAGCAGTCTGAATGGCACTGATGTCCCAAACAAACCCTCAGATGCACAACAAGGGCCACCCTACGTATTGGGAAAATCACAGTGAGCAACTCCCAGGCATATCCCTCTCTCAGACACATGTGTAAAGCTGAAAAAATACACAGAAGTAATTTTCAGCAGCAGTTGCTTGTAGATGGCAGGATACACTGCATGTCACTTCAAATTATATATCTTGTGATGAAATTTGGCCAGTGTTAGGTCTTCCAACTCAGACCGCCGTCCTAATGCCTTGATTGTTTTCCTTTTTCCCTCCCTCTGGATTTCCCTGTTCTTTGATGAGATTTGCACGTTGGGCTGCTCTGCACAGAAATGAAGTTAGTTGGAAAGAATGTATAGACATAAGCACTCCTGCTTAAGAAGCTGGACAAGATGCTACTGCAGGAAGACAGGGGGGAAAAAAAAGCTTAATTAGTTTTACAATATAACATCATCTTCTCCTATACAATTCTTCAACATGCATATTGGGCTGGATACCTCTACTGCTCACAGAAAGATCCAAACAAAAGAAAACACCCTTGTCTCATGTAGGAAGAAGTATGGTCCTTTCTTATTTTTTAGGTCTAGCTACTGGGTTTAACCCACTCCTCTTCACTCCTGGTTTCCATCTTACTGCTCTGTCCTTCTTATGCTTACCAGAGTAGCACTGCTCAGATTCCTGTTTTCATTGGTGCAGGACTATATCATTGCAATCCAATTTTACACTCTTTTACATGAAATTCAAGGATGTTATGTATAGGCAAACACCAATGCTGACCAAACACCACCCTTGATGATCCACCCTTCCAAAACAACTTCTTTTCCCTCTTTTTACTTTTCTTTCTTTTCAGTGTTGATATAAACAGTAATATGTATACTTACTTCAGCAATACTTGAGAAATAGTATTTTTTATTATTACTTTTATCGTTCCTACTCTCAATGGAATGATGTCAATCAATGCTGACTCCATCTGTGTGAGTGCATTACACGTGCAATCTATTCTTTCACACACCAGGATGAGCTTCATGTTTTTCCACCACAACTCTCTGCAAAGACACTGTTCAAAAGCTGACTGGAATGGATGTGTGGCTGATGTAATTCAGAAGCATATCTCTATAGTCAGTATCTTACTTAGCAATTTTCTGTTACCAAACTAATCACACTCCCACATGCTTCTCTCTCAGCATGATTGAGAAAGTAAGTTTCCAAGTTAAGGGTATTAGGTGTTCAGATTTCAACGAGTGTGAATCCATTACACCCTTGAGAAAGCTATAATCAGCTATATAATATATTATAAGCTATAATCTTGCTCTTTCAGGAAAAGGGCTCACAAATATATAGAGCTCAACATATTGTTACAAAAATCAAGGACATAATTCTGACACCATCTGTGACAATGCTCAGCCTCTATTTGGGAACAGGCTTTAAATCTCAGTTCCTGATCTCTGGCCATGGCTGTTCAAAGCCATTTCACCCTTCTCAGTGTTCTTCCCATTCTAATCTTGCCCTTTGAGCACAGATTACTTCAAACAGAACTTTTTAAAAATAGCTCTTTGCACAATTAACATAGAGTACACCCCAGGGATTTCTCTCTAGACTGCTGAACCAGGGATGACTGTTTTCAGGAGGTGCACACTGACTAATGGAGCACATAATGCTGTCTCACCAAACTTGCTTGTACCTCCTTCCCCCAACAAAACAAATGCCTTTTGTGTTTCATGTGGTGAGCATGTTGTTAGGGTTCACCCTTAGCACAAAACATTCCAGTGAACAGCACAGGAGATGGCCAGAGGAAAGTGTAGAATAACAGAATTGCTTGGGTTGGACAGGACCTTTAAAGGTCATCTAGTCCAACCTCCCTGCAGTGACCAGGGACATCTTCAAGCCTGACCTTGAATGTTTCTGAAGATAGTGTGTCTTCTTCCTCTCTGGACAACCTGTGTCAATGATTCACCACCCACCAAATTTCTTCCTTCTATCTAGTCTGAATCTACTCTCTTTTGGTTTAAAACAATTGCCCTTTAGGCTGTCACTATGGGTCCTATTAAAATTTTGTCCTCTTTGTTGTAAGTCCTCTTTAGAGGGTGAAAGGCTGCAATAAGATCTCCCCAGTGCCTCCTCTTCTCCAAGCTGAATAACCCCAACTCTCAGCCTGTCCTCATAGGAGAGGTACTCCAGCCCTCTGATCAGCTTTGTGGCTCTCTTCTCAAAGCATATCAGCTTTCCTAGAGCTCCCAAAACACAGCACTCTGACTCTCTTGTTTGTGATGCTTGACCCATCCCCATAGAAAGAAAGCAAGAGATACGGGGTGGTCAGGGGATCTGATGTTGGCAAAGACAATTAAAGCTGGTGGCTATTCTTAACACAGTCCTTCTGTCACAGTAGGAGATGGCAATTTCATTTACTCCCAAGCTGATGAGAGCCAGAAAGGCAAAGTGGCCCGCCTGCTGAGCCCCGTGATTTACTCCCAGAACTCTGCCCACTGCATGACCTTCTGGTACCACATGTCGGGCGCGCACATCGGCACCCTCAAGATCAAACTGCGCTACCAAAAGCCGGATGAGTACGACCAGGTGCTGTGGACCCTGAGCGGGCACCAGGCAAACTACTGGAAGGAAGGACGTGTTCTTCTTCACAAGTCTGTGAAACACTACCAGGTGAGCTGGGCTCTTCCTCGCTGAGCCACCAGGGCCAAGGCCAGCAGCACCTTGCTGGTTGTGTTCTATACACCGCAGTAAAGGTGTCACCGAAGGATTTATGCAGACAATATTACACCCACGGATGAGCTATGCTTGCTGTGACTGATAACAGTGAAATATTTCATGGTATCTCAGATTACTGTGATACAAGCACTTTTTATCGCAGGCCAAATAAATACTTTATATAGCATTTATCATCAGTCACAAAACTGCCTCTTTGCCACGGTTTTGCTGATGTAAAAGTCTTTCATAAAGTCATGTCAGTGCATAATTTACATTTGCCTGTACAAGTTCAGAAAGGCAATGCAGATTTTCAGGCCACGATTGAAGCACAAATGTGACTTCAAGTGAAGATGTGTGTTAACAATTAATTAAGAAATCATGGCTGCTGCAGTTGTATGCTAACGTGAAAATAATGTGAACACTATCTTGTTTTTCCAGGTGGTTATTGAGGGAGAAATTGGAAAAGGAACCGGAGGAATTGCTGTGGATGATATTAAAATTGACAACCACATAGCACAAGAGGATTGCCGAAGTAAGTGTGACTAGCAAGAGCACAGAGAGTTCTCATCCAAAATATTGTTTATTTTGTTTTGATATCTGGTTTTATCTGTGAGAAAGGGATAGATAATTATTAACTATGTTTCCACTGAAAATATCCTGATTCAGCCCATAGCTTTAAGTGCCACTGGTGTCACCTTGGTATGGCAGCAGTTTGGATCAGAACTGGCATCCTACTGACATGGGTTACAGCATATTCACAATTTCATGTCTCTCCCTGTATTTTGTATTGCTGCCCTCTTTAAATTTCTCTGCTTTTCCTGTTGCAGGACCCTGTTTTACCTAATGCAAAAAATCCAATTTTATTTCTTCACCCTTTTTAGATCACTTACTACAAAGCCTTCTTAATTTTTTTAAAGGGCCATATCAAACCCTTACAGGATAAGTAGATAGGGTGAAAAGGCCCCTGCTCTGTCCTCTGCTGTCCTGTACTTCTGAGTTTGCTGTGGCTCATTTACTGTAGTCATCAGCTCCCAGACATGTGGGACACAAAGCAATGTTAGGACATGCCCTTTCCCATATCTGAGCCAGGCTATTCCTGAGATGCTCTTTGAGCCCTTTTATTCCTGTCCAGTCTCGAGTTATTCCAGTCACTGCTGATCACATGCACATTGCATACTGCACGTAATTTGGCAGCAGCAGCCCCAGATAAACACAACCAACAGAACACTGTCCTTCATAGCAGAGATGAAGCAATTACTTTTATATAAAAGAGGGAATGGAGATGAGAACTCTTAGCATTAAGAAGATAAATTTATTCTGTGTGACTTAACAATGCAACTAAGAGCAATAATAGAGGGTGTTCCTCACCTTTTGTAGCTAACATCCTTTTGAGGGTAACATGACAGTCTTCAGCTACGTGGTAATTTCACTGCAGGATGAGGAAACAATCTCTTTTTACCACGTGGTCCAACCCCTGGGGTTTATCAAATGCCACCAGAGTGGCAGCTGGCAGGAAAGGGAGGCAGTCCTCCTGCGGTGTCCCCAGTGCCAAGAGAGGTGCTGAGACCACAGTGTCTGCATTTAATTGACTCCAGCATGAGAAAGGAAAATAACTCCTTTCCTACCTCCGTGTTTTGGTTGTTCAAACCAAATGTTGAGTAAAGATTTCTGCCTGAGGGAGCTAAACCCAAAAGCTCAGTTCGAAATCCAAACACAAGTAGTCTTGCTGCAGCCAGGGAAACTATTCTTGTGATTAACTATGCCTGTGTTGATGAAGTGTTATGGAATTGGGCTCCAAAATTGTAAATACAGTGAACGAGATGCTAATTCATCACACTGATTTCTCTTTCCCAGGCATGGAAAACCCCTGCTGATAACTAAAACTGTGCCAAGACTGGGCGGAGGGGAGTTTTTTAATCTTTCTTTTTTTCTCCATTAATTTTCAGAGCCCATTATAATGAACAGCTCTGTCAAGCCGCCATAATGATGCTCTGACACAGGAAAATCTGCTATACCATTATTGCCAGCATGATAGTCAATCAGTGTTTGTAACCCTAATAATCAATGTCAATTCTTTTGCTTCATTAGAATCAACTGATGTGGAGAATGAAATAGATGAAGAAGAAGACCCAGAAAGTAATCAAACAGGTAAAATTTGTGTTATTTCTTAAAAGGGAATGAATTTTAATGTGTATTTTAATGTGAATTTTTGCATTCTATTTATTTATTTATAGATTTGTTCTCTAACTGCATATTGTATTAAGGTGTTATGATTTTTCTGGATGAGATGATTAGAAGACTTACATTTATTTGAAGGTTGTAGTAGTTTTATTCTTCCATGTCATATGGACTTTTGTCCTTTTTATTATTTTTGCCTATTTCAAACATTTCAAATTTCATATACCTAATTTGTTACATTATATTCATATACATGCAACACATTATAGCCCCTCAATATTTTGTTACCTACAAGGCTTGTCCCCTGCTGAAGAATGAGTTATCATTATTACAATTTATGACTCGCTCTGTGCCTCAGTAATTAGGCTCAAAACTCTTCAGGTTAAATGTTTCACAGACCTGGCTGAAAATGCCATTTTATGACCAGTCTAGCAAAGCATTATCATTTCCAATGATGAGAACAGTAAATGGATCATTAAATGGATCATAATTGTCATATTGTTCCACTAATAAAATATACTTGCATTTTTCGGGCAATGAGCTTAATTTTTTTTTCTGTTACAGTCAACAGGATTGCTATAATTGATTTCAGTGAAAGAGAGTGAGTTTGTCCAAAAAGACTTTTGGGCTTTTCCAGCAACAATTACAGGGTTTGCTGCTTTTGGATCATTTTCATAAACTAAAAAAGTTGATAGAAAAGATTATGATACCCAGTGAATATTTTACACAAGAGGGCAGAATGGTCTTTTGTGTCAGTTCTGCCACTATTTGCGCTTCAAGATGCAATACTAAAGTCATTGAAGTAGAAATAAAATAGCTGGATATTCCCAACCAATGTCTAAGGCTCTAACCTCTTACCCTGAGCTGAGTAGGAATTGATTAACATTTTTGAGCTATATACGGCAACATGGCAAAATATGATTAAAAGACCTCCTTATCCACTCCCACTTAATCCAAGACAGAACCACAGCTCTACTAACAGGCAGCAGATTTAAAGATTGGAGAACAGTCTGGAAAAAATCCACAGCTATTTGGGCCACATTACAGTTTTCAGCTATTTATGACCACCTTGCAGAAGCTAGGTTTTAAAACTATGTTAAAAACTTATGTTAAAAAAATTGATGGCCTTCTCAAAATTTCCAATTCATTAAACAAAGTTCTAGCTGGGATCAGTTCTGAAAATTTTGCAATTCTTTATTCAATTTCAGGGTTTACACCTCCCTACCGTAGCACAGGTGACGACTACGACGACATCTCCAGGAAGCCAGGCAATGTCCTGAAGACCCTAGATCCAATCCTCATCACCATCATAGCCATGAGTGCACTCGGGGTGCTTTTAGGAGCCATCTGTGGAGTCGTGCTGTACTGTGCCTGTTGGCACAATGGCATGTCGGAGAGGAACTTGTCTGCACTGGAGAATTATAACTTTGAACTGGTCGATGGTGTAAAACTGAAAAAAGACAAACTGAACACACAGAATTCATACTCAGAAGCATGAAGGCGTAAAGCAACTGGAGAAGTGAGAATCGGGATGGAAGGACATAGCTCGGTCGTGCTGGGGAACTGTTGATCTTTTACTGTACAGGCTGAAAAGTGCATTGATGACACTGAGCCAAGCTTTTCTCAGGAGCTTCAATGAGTGTGTAACCGATGAACATGGACAACAATCTGTGTTAACAACCTGAATCATGTACAGTCTGCTTTTTCTGTTGGTTTTATTTGAAATAATCGGATGCTGGTGTTGAGACCAAGTATGATTGACTTATAGTTCATTTTGTCTTTCTTTCTCTCCCTCTCTTTTGTTTTCCGTTAATGGGTAATTTCGTTTTTACTGTGCAAAATCCAAGATGCTGTCACAAAATGTATCCAGTGGGGTCCTTTGGATGGACATGCTGTCTGTAGCTCAGTGCCCAGAAAATATTGGAGTAACAGCAATTTAGTGGACTTCTGCACCTGTATTTGTGTATAATTGCTCGTGTTGTGCATAGGCAAAGAAGGGTTAGGATGTTTTTGAAAGTACTGCTGCATCAGTACCGATATAGCGTGTCAGCTCTGTTTACGAAGCAATACTGTCAAATTTTATTGATGTTTTTCAGTGTTGTACTAAATTTTGTGCTTGTGAACTCCATAAAAGAGTATGTGCCATCATCAGACACAACTGGTAACCAAGTGTACTGCCTAAAAACTAAACAAAAAAAGTCCTTGGCACTGGCTAGTGTATGTCCTCTCAAGTGCCTTTTTGTTTGTACTGCTTCTCATTGTGTTAACATTAACTACAGCTTCTCTGCAGTTACGCCCTTGTCTTTAATCATATTCTGATGGCTCACTGACTAAAAGAAAAGTATATTTTAGTGTAAGAAAACAGCCTCAGCCAAGGCAAGGGCTAATCAGATTTGACAACCTGGCTTGATTGCTCTGCTTTCTGTATTTCAACTTTATGTCTCTTGACCCTTTTGTATAAAGCTGCAATATCCCCTTTTATTGTTCTTTCATATAGAATGTATTTTCAAATGTAAAATCTCTCTCCCTTTCTCTTCTCTTTCTCTCTCTCTTTGTCTCTCTGAGTAAGTTTCATAAGCATTTGCCATTGCCAAGGAAAGAAAACTTCAGCTTTAACTTGCTGGTAATGGCAAAGGATTTTATTAGAGTTTGTGTTAAAAAATAAGGGAAAATTCTTAACTTTATCCTCCAAAGTCGAACTTTGGGTTTCTTCTTAACAGCATAAAGTGACAGTATCTTTTTTCCTGATGTCATGAAACATATCTTTTATCCTGAACAGCTTGCCTGTTAATTACACTGGGGAAAACGCTTCCCTTACAGAAAAGATTGCCTTTAAAATGAGAAACTTTCCTCCTCTTGCCCCTACCTGAACTTGAAGTTCTGTACTCTCAGTAACCTATTTTCATGCTAATCAATGCTAATTGGGCTTAGGAGTGCGTACTGAGGGCAGAATGAAATCCCACGATGTATGTAGGGTATGTTCTTACCACCATGTTATATCCAGGTGGCATTTCATACCAGGAGGTTTCTGTTTGACCACAAGTGCAGGCAGTGACCAATGCAGTGAACTGAGTACTCTAAGCCATCAGGAAAATGTGCTTGACAATGATGGGGCAATTTTTTGTAATATTTTGGGGCAAATACTATTGGTCAAATAATATTCAACAGCCTATGCAGCTGGTCCAACAGGGTAAAAAGAAATGAGAGCAGGTTTCCCACAGGGGTCCATGCGAGGCAGTGAGAAAGCAGAGGGGTCATTCCCCTCCTGCAGGTGCAAGGGGAGCCCCTGGATTTCTGCAGTGACCTGCACACAGCACAGCCATAACTGGGGGCAGCATCAGCCTTCCCCTGGGTATCCACCAACCAGCAGAGAAAAACAGTTCAAATGTGGGGAAAGGAACATCCTACCAAGTGCTGAACTCATGTTTTTCCTCATTGAAATTCCTGAGTAGAGTCAGGGAAGTGAGTGGGACTTTCTGAGTTAGTCTTTTCCAAAATTGCTTTTGTAGAAGAGCAATAAAATATCCTGTCCAGGATTAGGATTAAAGAAGGGCTAATTCAGCCTTGAATTACTTGGAGCAAAAAAATCCACCCCTATCTATACACCAACTGCTTTGAAGTGTATAATTTCATCAGTATGAACTATAAGATAGAAAAATATGTAGAAAATCCACTAGTAACCCAGAAATGGAAGAAAAGGGAGGGAGACAGTAGGTGAAAATGAGGTTTGAAGTTGAAAATATTTTAAAGGAAGTCCCAATAGAAAAAAAGCATGGAGAGTTGCTACTTCAGAGGAGTTCTAAAGGCAATGACTATCCCAAAAACCCAAATACCCACTTCAGGTCATCAAACCTTAGATTGATGGAAGAGCTACCTCCCCAGCCTCTCAACCTTGGGTCCTCCAAAGGCTGAGACAGTGCATCTAAGGCCTGAAAGTTTTGCCTGAAAGTTAGTCCACGAGATGTCCCAAGGGACAGACTCACTTTGTCAGAGGTAGAATTTTCATTGGTTGCTAACACTGTAATTTGACCATAATGGCATTGCAGCAGCTAGTTAATTAACCCAAAGAAGAAAAGGATTTTTCAAAACTATTTTCAGCAGACCACCACTGTGTGAGTCAGGAAATAAGGGTCTATTCTCCTTAGCTGAAAAAACTTCTAGTTCACTAACTTGACTAAGAGTTACATGCTTACATTGCCTTGAAGAGAAAATCCCACTGGGGAGCCCAAGCCCAAAACCTTTTGAAATATTCCCACTGATTTCAATGGATTCCATACCAGCTTTGGGTCTTGATCTATTTGAACAGAAAAGCTGGTATTTGGTGGGGTTTTTCCTTCTTTTAATATACTGAGAATAGTGAACATGAAAAAAATATCTCCTTTGTGGTCTTCAGACATTACTATGATAATGAGGATCTAGCACTGAAGATTTGATTTCTCTGAAGGTAATAGAATTAGAGTTACCCTTCAATAAAGGAAAAATGATACTGCAACTTTACATTGAAAAGTATCTTGCACTGATAAATATATTTAAAAAAATTATATGTTTATAAAGTTATTAATTTGTAAAGGCAGTGTTACAAAATGTTCAGTTTATATTGTTTTAGATTGTTTCATAATTTTTAAAGTGTAAAATAACATATTTTTTTCTTTATTGAAAAACTATAAAAATCTTCTGTAGTAAAATGATTTCATTTTACTGGTATATTATTGCTTCATGTTTTGTACCATCATAAAACTTTGTGCAAATTTTTTTTACAGAAATTTTTATTTTCTATGACAATATGACACTTGTAAATTGTTGATTCAAAATGAACAGCGAAGCCTTAACTTTAAATGACATTTGTATTCTCAGACACTGAGTAGCATAAAAAAACCACATAGAACTGAACTGTAACTTAAATTTCCAAACTATGACTACTACATTCCAAAGAAACAGTTGAATTAAACATTTTCATAAAATATCCCATAGCTGATGTATTTTATTATACTAAAATGGATTGGTATTATTAAATGGATGGTTTTATTTAGCATCTTGCCACAAGCACAGTGTTTCAATCACCATTCTATTTGTTAGTAGGCAGCTCCAACAGACACCTCGGTGGGTTTGTTCATTGTTTAGGATAAAGGCATTCACCTTTGCCTGACCCATTCTCTTTCCTTGCTGGAAAACACTCCCACAACCTGCTTTTTGGCCAAAGAGCTGGGATTTACGAGGACAGATTTGCCACCACTGCCCCTTGCCATGGGCTGCCCAGTGTAACACCCTGTGCAGGTGTTACACCCCCCTTGGGCAGGGCTGAGATTTACTGCCAAGTACTGCCTGTTTTTGATGTGTTACTCCATGAAGTCTCTGTTCCTGTAGTAAGGTTTGCACTGATAAGCTCCCTGCAAATTTCCAGGGGAATCATCAGGGTTTACTCAGCCATGGCCAAATTTCCCAAGGCAGAGCACGAGTTGATGATTGGAGCAAATGCAGCCAGGGTAGCCTATTGGGCCTGGTTTGGCATCAGTTGGGTGCCAAACTCACCTGTGGAACACATGGTCATGTGCAGAGAGACCTTGACAAAGCTTGCATCCAGATCAGAAGCTTTAGATTCAACATTTCCTGCTGTGTGCAATACTTACCTATTTTGTTTCCTTTTAATACTCAGCACTCTGCACATTAAAGTTTGACAAATCTTTTCTTTACATTGCACACATGAACAAAGCACAGACTGTCAGTATGTCATTAGGTGCAGTATAAACATTTTACTTCAGCTACTTTACTACTCATGGGAAAAATACCATGCTTATTACCATACACTTGATCATTGTTAACGCTTGAAAAGCATGTATTGAATCTTGTCTCCTCAAGGGAGCAGAGCTGTGTGTACCTGTTTAAAACATGAGATGGAACTCCAGCAAGCACCTGAGCAAAATCCCTGCTCAGAGTAGGGATTGCTCCCCAAAGGTGGTTGTGAAAGTTGCTGTCCACAGAACCACTACACCCAAATTCGTTAGAGGTGTGCTTCATGGCACTCTGTCTGCTTCTGTGATAACCAGCCAAAATTAATGGCAATGGAAATGATCAGTGAAAAAGAGAAATCTACAAAGTGAAACTGTTGAGGATGAAGCTCAAGAAAGAGAGACAAGTATTTAAAGTTAAGAAAATTCTCTTTCTTTCATTCAGGAATTTGCCTAGAAGCTTACAAGTGCTTGGCAATAAATCTTCAGTTTTCCACACTAAATGGGCTGCATAAAGCAAGAGCAAAAATGGTGCAAGGTGATCTGAGTTACTTTTCAGAATATAACTTTTAAACTTGAAGAAAAAGAGCAGATGGAAATAACAGATGGGTCAGCTACACGCAAACAGTGCCAGAGGTGCACAGCCATGAGGGTCATGGTCTGTAAGAGGGGTCTTTGGCAGGTAGTAACAGCAAACCCCTTTATTATTTCTCCAATCAAATGTACCACTCCACATCCAGCAGCCACATAGCCAGTCCCATTTCCTTTCCTTTTGGCAGGACATAAAATTGCCCAGCAAAAGGCAGATGCAGAGGAGAGGGTGGGGGCAGCACTGCTGGTGTAAGTTTGTGTGAAGCCCATGAGCAGCATGGAAGTGGCAGCAGTGCCCACCCGTGCCACCTGCCCTCTGGAGGGAGGCTGCTGGGGAAGATGAAGCTGGTCCAGCCTCAGAACCTACCTTGAATGAAGTATTTGAAGACCTGACAGGTGCAAGATAATACAGCCATAATTTTGACCCTGACAAGTCTTTTCATATGTACAATTAGTCCATTCCCAAGTCTATTCTTCTAAGCCACTTTGCCAAAGTCAAATGTCAAAGTTGGGTTGGATTTTCAGATTGTCACATCTGGACATTTCATCCCAGAAGTAATTCCCTTCCCATTCCTTAATTGTCCTGTCCTTTGCAATACATTATGCCTAACAGCATATTGGTTCAAGCAACATTAATTTATTAGAGCTTTAATTTCCTATTTTATATAGTTTTATCCCTCAAGTCACCCATCACTACAATTTTATCTACAAATGTCTGTTAAATTATAACCGAGTACATCTGATTTTTTTTTTTTTTTTGCCATGGGATATGTTGTATAGCTGTTTTATTTGCTGATTAGTCCCCCTGTAGTCCCTAATTGCTTTTCCACAGTAGGTCAGTTCTCTATATACATTTCCATTCTCATAACTACACACAATCAAGCTCTAATCTTATCACCTCAGGACTGATGGTGTCTCCACGTCTATAACCGAAAATCTCATTAAAAAATCTTCTGGCATTTTTCACAGATGGATGGAGTCTTATCATGTGTCCAAACCTAATTCCATCTTCAATAATCATATTCTCCTATTTAAATTTACATTGTTTTTACTCATCTCTCAGACATTTGATTCATGTCCCTGTCATCGTACTGCATCACTGTGCACCACGCGCTGTATTTCATTACAGACAGTTGTGGCTCCATAATGGGTGAGGTGGGTCTGAACTGAAAAAGGAAGCACTGCTGGTGTCAGAGAAAGAGCTGGTGTTTCTCTCAAGTGTAGAGGGTAAGGACAAGTTTTTGGCAGGGTTTGGCAGGTGCTGCCATGACAAAGACTGAGGGATTCAGTGTTGAGCCTGGAGGATAAAGGGCTTGCCTGAGGAAACGAGTACTTCTGGTGACAGGAGCTGCTAGGAGAATTACCAGGAAACTCCCTTCATTTTGATTACTTCATTTTCCCTGACAGAATGAAAAAACCAACCTCACAATTCTAAGAAAAAATATCTGCAATATAAAAATGTCTCTGGCATCTGCCAGGCACTTTTTAAATCCACAGGCATGGAAGAAGGGAGTGGGGGTACCAACCCATCTGTTAGCTGAACATAAATGGCAGATTACTTAACTCAGAGAGGCAACAGGTGTGGATGTGGCTTTGAAGATCCAGGCAGCATCTCAGGGCTGTAACACTGGCATTCTTCATGCATCATTTTCATCTTGAAATCTCTTCACCTTTATTCCCTTTCCTCTGCAACGTGTTGGTTTATGCCACTTGTTTCAAACTAAATTACCTGGGCCGACCTACTGGCTTGCGTGCTTGTCTACTATTAATGTATTTTTCTGTAGTACAATTTATGCTTCCTTCACTGCTCAAATACTTTTATAACATTTCCCTTTGCATTACTAAGGAATGAATAGCATGAAATAAGCCACCCAATGCCACACATACCATGTGTCAGAAGAGAGAAGAACCCACTTTGTCCAACACCTCCTCTTCCACATCCCTGCTGGGGATGTGTACTCCATGTCAGACTCAGACACTACATCTTTAATAAATAATCTGCCTTTCAGGGAGCCTCAATGCTTTCAACATCATGCCTGATATCTTTGCATTAATTAAATATTTATATCAATATTCTAACTCAATATTTACTTACTAACTTTATAACTGTGAGCATACCAGAGTGGGTCAGTGGGTGACTCTCATTTTGCTTTTTGAGACTACTAAGTAGACCAGAGTGTTCCATCTTTCTCTACTTTTAACCTGCTAATCTATGTTTCTCATAGCTCCATCATCAAGAAAAAACAAAACAAACAACACGAAAGATAGCTCTATCCAGCTTCATCCAACATGACTGAAAACAATACACTGAATATGGGAATATAAATTTATTTTTATTTTAAAATGTGTTTTCATGGAGTGAAGAGGAAAGTCACCAGACTGGTTGAAGGTAGTATTTGGGATGTCTGTGAAGCAGTAAGAAGACAGCCACTGAAACCTTCTGAAAATTAACCTCTAACATCTGAAAAGGGTTAACAAGGGTTAACAAGCCAAGTGATGAGAACACAGGAATATCAAAGTAGCCAAGTATTGTTTTTACCCCAAGCATGGCTGAAAAAATGGAAGAAAAGCAGGAAAATACTTAGTGTTAAGAGTAAATCAGAAAGGACCTTCTTGTTCTTCATTCTATTAGTTTCTCTTTTAATCAGTTTTCAGAAGATGGGAGGCGAAACAACGAATTGACTGAACTACAACTTTGTCCCACCTACAGCTCCCATGGACTGTCCATGTTCTGGAGTTACCATGTGTTGCATACAGGTAAAATCTTACAAAGAGGAGGCCTTGTAAAATCATGGCTCAGACCTGCTTCTTCAGCTAAGCAGAAGAGGACTGTGGGGAAGGGACTCAGCTGAATTAGAGGCAGAAAAACAAGTTATGTAACCATCACATCTTCATATCGTGGTGTGTGGCGGCTGGTTGAATTATGTTTGTTATGATTAAAAACAATGCAGCTGATAACCAGCTAATTGCTTTGAAAGGCTGGGTTTTGGAATAAAGGGCCCCCCTTTGCACCTGCCTGGGGACCCTGCATCACTACTGACCCTCTCCTCACACCCACACGCCTCTGACTGAGGTAAGGAGGAGGTGGTACCCTGACTCTCCATGTGCCAGATCACAGGCCCCCAACACCAAGCCCTTTGCATGTTCTCCAAACAGCTATATGCAGGAAGTGATACCCCTTTGTACTCATAACCTGCATTTCAAACGCATTTTTCATGCCCTACACCACATTATCTTCCCTTCACGTTTCTTGGGTCTTTCTTCTTAAGATGGGGGCTGCCAATTAACATTTCCCCAGGCTCGGTCTTGTATGGTGCAGGGCACCCCAGCTCCCATTTACCAGCTTGGGAATCCCAGCTTGGGGCCAGATCTCCCATTCTCCCAGCTGATGCTGCTCTGCTGACCAAGCCTCTCCTGGCTTGATGGTTGTTTTACATCACTATCTTGTTTGCAAGAGGAGGTCACTGAAAGTTCACCTGAAATCCAGACTCTTATTTCAGTGCCATAGTCTCTAGGTGACTAAGGATCATCTTTGCTACTTTTAACAAGTCTTTTCACAATCTATACCCTTTTCTTCATGCGTACTGAGGTCTTAAAGTGGTCAACTTAAAGCCATATATCTTGATAAAGTGGCTGAATTACTGCTGCTGAATGGGAGGCCATTATCTACAATTAGTTTATGGCTCTTAATAGCCATTATTGCAAAAGATGGATTTCTCAATAGGGTAAGTGTCTTACCAAAGATCCTGTTAGTAGTCCTGCTTATGAAAACCTGAATCGTGGCTGCTTTCTGGAAAAGATCAGGTTGCTCTCCAAGTGAAATAAACCATTACCAGCTTATTACTATGGGTAATAAATAGGTTATATGCATTGTAATAATCATTATAACCTAATATGAGGACTATTTGGTTCTTCTGTGCTGTGTACTGTATGCAAATGCATGCAGCACTGGGAAAAAATGCTGTGAGGATGTCACCATATGGTTTAAGAGAAAAATACCAATCATCTCACAACTAGAAGATGTAGTAACTTGCCTCAGAGTAGCAGCTTTTCTTTCTCTGTTTACAGAAGTATGGTGGTTACAAGAGTTAGAATGTGTGCCTGCCAGTTCATTGGGGAAAACTATGGATTTATGAATCTCCTTGAGGAAGTGCCTCCTGATGAAGGACACGAAGGAGCAGAGAGTAGAGGCAGAGTAGATGAGGTCATGAACTTCATTTTACTTCTCATCATGAGTAATAGTGCTAAACTGATAGTCAGTCAGATCTCTCATTTTCTTTAATTTAACGCTATACTTCTTGCTCCTTGCATTACTGACCCCACATTACAACTGAACCATGTGTTTTATTACAATGCTAAGCACTGCTTTAAATGCACAAGAAGATTTCACTGCTTTTTATACTGAACAGTTATGTGTGGTAAGTTTTGTTCTTTTCACATGAAGAACCAATTCAGAGCTAACAACTTGTATAATTTTAATCAAGTCTCATTTCACACAGGCTGTGAACTTTAATATAGATTGCTGTTTCTTCTGGATTTCAAACACAGTGTACAGTTCACCACAAGCCTGACCTTTGTGGTTTCATATGGGCACATATTGCTAAAGTCACTTCATTAGACATCAATGGCAATAGAGCTTTCAGCTTTGTTGCCAACTTTCTTCAGAGCTGCTGCAGATTAACAATATATATATTTTAACCAATGTCACATTGCTCATGCATTAAATAGAAAGCACACATATGTACATATCTGCTGAGCTGCAGCCATGGTTCTCTGTCAGAAAGTGAAGGAGCACTAGAAGCACTAGAAGGGAGGGTTTGCCTAAAAGTAAAGGTGTGTGCAGTTATTTAATATCTGATGGTTTTACTCAGGCTTGTGGATTCCTTCTGATGGTGTAATGTATTTAGAAATGCAAAGAGCTTCTCTAGAAGCAGAAGTATTTTCAGGCTGTTCTTTCTGCTCTTTTAGTTCACTTCATAATACTCAGATTTGGGAAATTCTTTAATGTTTGGCAAATACTTTGCTCTACTATTTTATGCATATAATATCCTTTGAGATAAATGAATTTGTATTTAATGTTTATACTGTGATAGTCCCTACAGGATCCCACTTCATGGTCCTGTAAAGCTAAGCAATATTAAAAGATGCAGAAAATGTGCTTTCCTACCTCACAGAGAGGAGCTGTAATGGCTGCTGTGACCACAGCTGGTTCTGAACAGAGTGTCTTCATCAAGACACTTTTATTTCCTGCTTGTCTCTTGTATTTTCCAGAGCAGTTACTGGATTTTAGCATGAATTTATCAAAAGCATGGGATGCTAAGAAAAAATGTGGGCAATTAGTTTTCAAGAGTAGCACCCAGCTTGTCTATCACTGGCTGTGTGGGGCATCATGTCCACAGTGTGAGTTTCATTCACTGTTTCAAACACCTTCCTAAAGGGGTGAATTTTCCTTTTACAGCCCCAGTTTCTCTTGTCTGTACAGTAGCTTGAATTAATAGTTTGGATTTAAGGGCCTATATTTTAGATGGGTAAAATTAAATGAAAAAAAAAAAATCCTAAGCATTTCTAATTATGTGCAAACTAGTTGTGGCTTTGTTTGGTTTTACCAAGGACAAGGATCCTAACTGCTTTGACTGATTTTTACCATAGCTTGTTTTAACATCTGGAAGAATTGTGCACCTGCTAGTAGGAGAGCAGAAGCAAAATTTCACCACTTAGGCCATAGTAGGAGTCTCAAAACCTCCTGGGTCAGGTTTGGTAGTGGATGCAAATATGTAGTTTGAAGGTAGGTAGAACACTGGATCCTTCATCACTGTGTCAGCCACTGCTACCTCCAGATTTATGATATGCCTTGAAGAGGAAGAAGCTTTATCTTACCCTCATACTTAGGTAGACTTGGCTCTAGTCATGTAGCTAACTAAGATTCAGAGTCTAGAACTAAGAATTCAACCTGGTTTTTTATAGGCCTGCTAAATTTGCTTCCTAAATTGGTTTTGCTCTGGCTGCACAAGGTAATTATAGTGTTTCCTACAGAGCTGCAGTTCAGACCCATAGTCACCTACCTCACAATCATCTATTCATTTTCTCAATTCTTTTTGTGTTTTGGTTTTGTTCTGATCTATGTGTGTAACTTCACATAAAGCTGAGGGTTTTCTTCTTAGAGATTTGCTCTACCTACAGTTTTATTCTCTTGTGACTCTGTGAATAAAAAGCATCTATTTTAGAGGTGCAGCTCTTAGTTCTCCCCAGGAAGTCTCAAACTTCTGAAACTTCCATCTTTATTTTATAACTTCACACACATTTGTAACCATTACTTTAGATGGTTTGTTAAGTATTTTTCTCAGCAACAAGGAAACTTATGTCCATGACAGGCAGCATGAGGATGACCCAAAATCATAGTCTGCTTTTAATACAGAAGAAGGCTTAGTGAGTATATTAATGAAACCTGCCAGAACCCTGAAATGAACTGGAAGAAACTATCATCAGAAGTGTTAGTAAGAATTATGACAGGTAGTATTGTTGACACCACTGTGCTTGCAGCAAACCTCCAGTTCTTTTCTGCTTTGTTTTTATTAGGAAAAAATCATATTTCTTATCTGGATACATATTTTAACAAAAGGGCCATGACTTGTCTTCTTCCTTTTTGCACTTATGTGGGCAAAGAGGACAGGTCCCACTAGATGCCATATGAATCACCACGTTGAAGAAGCTTGTTCTAATGTTTTGGTGCTTGGTACACTAAAGAAACAGAGGCATTCCTATTATTTTCATGTTGCTTTTCAAGATATTTGCACATCTCTATGCTTCATATTATAATCACTTCCAAGCACAGTTGCTGTTTCTCGTTCCTCACTGTGCACAATGCAAATAAAAGATTTTCAGAGTCTCTCTTCAATCATTCTAAAAAACTCACTTTTTTCTTTTATGATTATTGTTTCAGCTTGGTGCATGTTCTAAAACAAATATGAGTGTGCACAGGAGACATCTGTGATCTCTTAGGTGCATATATTATCAAATGTCTGAAGATATTGTGCAAACAAAATGTGCAGACTATAGGGAAATGGAAAATGGCTAGTTATTTCCAAGGCCTTTAAATTGGAGTAATCAGACATCCCCAAATCTGCTGAGCTGTGTTGAAGCTGGAGAAAGTACAGAGCAATCAAAGTGTCAGTGCTCTTCCTGCTAATGGTGCTGCCAGACCCAGTTCAACAGGTCTTACTCATGTAAAGCAGCACAGAAAGTCAGGTGGAGCTTTTTTGAGAAATGTTCTTACCAGATGAAAAACAATGCCAGTGTCTTAGAGGACTACTAGCAGAGAAGTAGTAATTGCATTGTAGAAGAAATTGAAAATGCAAAGTTAATGTTAACCAATTGGAGAAGCAGAGAAAACTGGTCATTAGCAATTCACACAGGCTTTCAAATATGAAATAATCATTATAGCTGTTTGCACAGATCCCAGCTTCAGCCTTTTATCATAACAGCTTAGCTATATCTCCTAGCACTGAATCTATTTTTACATTCAATGTGGTATATTTGTTTACTTTACTGTACAACAACCAGGATCTGTAAGTTTGTAATGTACAATAAGAATGTAAGAATCCCCCAGATAATAAGAGTTAAACAACTCCTGATGCTAACAAATATACAAAGGCACTTTTTACATCATTCTCTAAGGTTAGTAGCTCCTCATTCCTCAAGCAGTTGAAATAACTTCTGCTCCCTAGACATGGTGTTTGTGCATGACTGCAGCAGATATGGGTTCACTTCAGGCACATAACTCACAGAACTCATTAAACATCCAGTTTAGCTGCTCTGAACTACAGTTTGTGAGACCTTATTTCTCTCAGTAGAAAAGGAGCTTTAGAAGACAAGTCTCGTCTTCTCCTCTCCCCCGAGTCAGTTCCAGCGCTCAGCTCCTGCTGTAAATTATTATCCAGTGCAAGCCAAAGTTTTGAGAACTTGCTGGCCTGTTTGCTATTGGCAAGCACACCACAATCATTCAGCAGTTTTTCAGGTTTTTTTATATTCTTCTGCTCTTTGTTTCAGAGGAGGTTGATTAACATGGACATCGGATCTATCCAAGATTTTTGACCCAAGAATGTGGTAGCCATCATGTGCATCAGCAAGAATACCTTAAAATACATCTTTAAGGTTTGGCATCATCTCAGTATTCCAAACACAACAAAACTATATGACTGTAAAATCTGTTTGATGGCCATTGGTAGTGACAGGATTTGTCTTTTTAAATTCCATCTCACCTCTAGAGAAATTGAACTCTATTTGCACCATAGTTCAGATCTTAGAAGCTCGAGTTCCACCTTCCAATAAATCATTATCATTTGACTGCAAAGAATTCACTCTTTTCCAAACACTGCAGAGCAATACAAGTCCAGCTCTGAGAATTAATATTCCAAAGACCATGGGTATTTTTAGACTTTTAAAACAAACTGCCCCCATGGAGTGAATAAAAACATACCTTGTCAGCCAATCAAGATGAAATGATCCCCTGAAGCAGGGATTTGGCACTGTGAGAATATTTTTAAAGCTTGCTTTAAAACCTGCTTGAACACAAGCTCGAGTACATTGAAAGAGTTACTGAGGAGTAGTTAAACTACTATATATTTTATGTGTGACCCTAGATTCTACATGGATAGAATAATTAAATATAAGTGAAGAGAAATAGTTCATTAAGCAATGAGTGCAACTGCAGTTTCCTAACATATGTCTTCATCTCTGTACAGACAATGGTCTCTATTGTTTTCTTAAGCTTGTGAAATAGAACCAGCTGTCACTAACACTGTTGCCTTTTCACAAAACAGAGCATTTGGCTGTGGCAAATTGTTCCATTTTTCCAACTATTCAACATACAGGTTCATCTGTCTCTCTTCTGAAGATTTTGCACTGAATGGCTAACAAGAAGATACACAGCTTAGTCATATTACTGCCTTAATTAAAGAGGGTGTTACTAGAAAAGTGGATTTAATCCCAGGGTTTTAATTGAGTTCTAGCTTGGCACAAGTCCACCTGTCTGGATTCAATTGGATATAGTTCTTTCCTTCTTGCTCCAGACATTACTGTTTCCTGCTACCATTGAACTGCTGCAGTGATTCTCTCCTTGCATCTGAGCACAAATAAAGGCAGTCCTAGAATACAGAAAATCTCCTGCATAAAAAGGATGTACCATAAAGCTACTATTTAAAACTAAAGCATTTCACTGATTGCATGTTCAATTGCCTGAGGAAGGCAGTTGTGTTCACACTCTGACCCCATACTGAGTGTGATGGTGTGGCCACATCATGGAGCTCAGCGCAGACAACTCAAATTCGTTCAGAAAGGCATCATCTGTCCTGTGAGCAAAACCCAAGTTATCACTTCAAAATCACACTGGACAAGTTTATACATGGTGCAGTGACTTCATAATGTCACAAACAAGGGGACAGAGATTTCCCACCCAGAGTCACAGAGTGGGTGAAGCCAAAATCCCAAATGGATTGACAATGGGCAATATTTTGCAGCTTCATTTTACTAGTCTTTGAAAATCCTAACTAGTTTAACACAACGGCTTTCAGAGGTGTAGATTTCCACTCCTTCTGCTATTAAAAATCTTCTGCTATTAAAATTCCTATGTTAATTGTCCATAGGTGTTAGATTTCCTAGATGGAGAGGAACCCAGCACAACCCAAGGTCACAGTTCAGTTGTTCTTAGAGCAGAGAGGGCTCTGAATCCTGTAGGTAAATATAGTCACCAGGTTATCAGTCAGTCACCAAAAAGAAAACAAAGCAACAGGAAATGGGGGTCTCATTTTTTTCCACTTCACACAACAAATTTTAAAACTTGATACTGCAACCTTTCAGGATATTCTATGATCCTATTCCAGGATTCTATTTGCTGTCTCTAGCCAAAGAGTTGCTCAGGCATATCATAAGGAAGAGGAAAGGACAAGGGTGGAGAGAAGCAAAGAAAGGGACATGGAAGCCAGAAACTTGAAAGGAGTGAGTTAACATCCTCCTGCAAAACATCAAAAATAAAGATCAAGTGCTGAGTCACAGCAGTGGGATTCATCTTCACCTCTCTAGTCATTCCAAGTGAGGTCTAAACCAGCCATGTAATTTCCTTCTGTGAGTAGAGATGGGCACCTCCACATGGCAATTCACCTCACAGTTCTCAGGTGTCTGTCTGGGTAAGATCCACCCCTCATGTTCCAGCAGCCATGTAGCTACACCCTCCTCTGAATCAAGGCTTCTTGGTTCATTGAGGGTTGAAATGTCAATATATGCAATGCTCACCACTCCCACAGCCTTGATCCTCTCTCACATCAAACTTCTATAGCTCATCCTTTTAGTCCCTCCTTCAGACACAGGAAGCAGCTCTTGAAAGATACTTGAAATTTTAGAGTCAATGAGATTCGTTATATTTGAGAACTGCTGAAAAACAGACTGGTCTCAGCACAGACACCAGTACACCTGCTCTGCACCAGTATGATGGCTCTGTTTCCCCTGAGGTGAGGTATGTGAAATACTGAGACTACACCCCCTCCCCACATGAAAGCAAATACTGAGAATTGCACATGTTTACCAGCCTGAAACCCCTGCCACATAATACAATTCTGATCTGTCAAGCACTTGCCAGTTTCACTCTCTGCAAAGAGCATTTTGCCACTCTTGGTTTGCCCATCCATTCTGCTGCTAAAAAGGAGACTTTTTGCCAAATAAGATTAGTAATAAAGAAGGAGATATTAAAGGGGGATGGGGCAAAGAGTGCTACATTTCTTACTGAAAATAACTGCATAATTAAATATCACAATGTGCGTTGTTATGACTGTTGAACTTACTTGACTGCAACATATTATGAAACTAAATTCATTCACTTACCTGGCAGGAGGCAAATGTCTAACTCAAACTAACATATCCCCAGATTCATCTTTATAGAGAATTATAAGATAACCAGAGGCATGTTTTCTTTTCTGTTGTTTTAATTTAGGATAGACCCACAAGGCTTCATACTGAGCCAATTCTGGAGATTAAAAAATGCTTTCTAAACTCATCTAAACCTCAAGTGCCCAATATCCTCATGATTTTGAGAATCACCCCAGCCTCAGCACTCAAACAGCTGGTCCAGGGAGCAGCTCACTCTCTCCTCTCCTCTGCACAGATCTGCTTCTTCCCAAAGGTGAAACCATGATTCATATCTGCAGTTTTGCTATACTTCTCTCTTTCATGACTTCTACTTTTAAGATGATGCCAATGCCACTGGCAGGGAATTTTCCTTCATGAGGCTGTTCTCTCTTCTCTGTCTTATGTGGTAGAGATCTTGTTATTTTGTGAGTTACTATATTGTTGTGCTTAATCTTTGCCTTCTTCAAAGGATGGAATACAGTCAGACTACCCTTAAAAATCAGTGATACAGAAGTGTTTTCATTCTCTAAGCTCCTCTACATCAGCTAGGCCATTACTTGGGCTGGTTTTTATTTTACACTGATGGAAGGAGGTATTACAGAGGAGGAAATGATAGCCCTATTCAAATGAGAATCTAAGCCTCAGTGTTCTTTTACCAACAGAGACAAGTTACAGGCACTAAACACAAGTCCTATGAGACTTTCATCAGTCATCTTCCCCTTCACCTTCCCTTTGGAATAGCTGTGCAGTTTTCCCTCTCCCCCACCTACCAATCCCACAGTCTGCAGGAGATTCAGTTTTGGTCTCACACCTCCTGTGGCAGTACTAAGGCTGCAAGAGGATCTGGGAATAAGAGAAACTGCAGGCAGCCAAATTCCTTGCCTGTGCCTAACATGGGGATCATGTCAGCTGGGCATGAAGCTGAAAGTGTTTCTCAAAGTGCAAATAGCTCCTCACTTTCAGAGGTAACCTCCTCCCACAGTGGCACCGTCCCTTCATAGTCCCAGCACTCAGTCACAAGGCAGGGCTCCACACAGAGTGTGTGTTACCATTATCCCAGCATGTTCTCACCTTCTTACACCAGATAGATGTACCAGACCTGGGGAGAGCAGCAGCTCAGACTAGAAGACAGGAGATGTGTGTGGCAGGTAAGAAAGCCACTTTGCTCATGGAGGCCTGCTGGAGGCAGGAGGCAGGATTCACAAGTGCTTGTCTCTCCCCAGCTCAGGAAGCTCCATGATGTGCAAGGAGCCAGCAGATTGCAGAACTCACCCGTGCCAGGTGGCACTCGGAGGGAGCAGCTGGTGGCACTGCAGGTGCTGGAGATGCTGCTGCTGCCTGGCACTGCCTGCTGCTGGACCAGGCAGGGACACACAGCAGAGATGGTGGGCTAGCAGCAGCAAGGTGTGGTGGCCCAGGCTGTTTGGAGATGTGGGAGTGTGGGGGAGGCAGTGAGAGATTCGAATTGTTGGGGGGGGTTGAGGGAAGCAGAGGGGGATTGTGTCAGGGGGGACATCTGGGTTGGGGCAGTGGGACTCCCAGGATGGCTGGGAGAGTCACTGGGGAGGGAAAGGCACTCAGCCAGATGAGCATGTTGGATTGTTGCTTGCAGGACCTGGCAATCTGGGCACCCCTGTCATAAGCATTTAGAGGCACTCTGGGTTCTGTCTTTCCCAAATGAGTACTTGTAAGTCGCCTTGATGTTAATGAGAATTACATGCACGCATCAGGGAAAGAATAGTCCCTCTACAATGGGCATGTGACAGCTAAAGAGCATCAGTCAGGAGGGAAACAAAAGAGGTCATAATTTATGTAAAAGGTTCATTTTTAATGTAAATTCTGCCCCCAAATGTTCTGCTTACCAGCCTGAATATGTGGTATTTGGCAGCGGAAAATGAAAGGGGTGAAAAACTCACTGCTGGCAGGTAACTGCATAATGTGATAGATTGATTTAAAATCCTTGTCATCTTTCTTTTTCACCTGCATACATAACGATCCTCTGTTAGTCATTAGGGCTCCTTGTACCTTCAGCACTCTAAAAAAATATTGGCTTTGAAATGATACTTCATTGTTAAGGAATTTTTGTCAGCTAGCTCCATTTATCGATGTATCAAAGCCATTTTACAAGAGATAGGCTCCACTTTGGCACGGAGAGCGCATACATTACACGCCTTGCGAGGACTCATCTCATTCCAGCACTGAGTGGAAGTGCCAATTGCCACCGCGGTACATAATGAGCCGTGTCACCCGGCGCTGGGGACAGCAAGGAGACGGGCATGAATCAGCCCCCAGAGCTTCCTCCCGGCCAGAGATGAGAGGAGCTGGGACCGAGGGTCACCGCAGACACATGCTTGGGGTACTCCGCTGCCCAGAGGAGCAGGGGACTCTGCTGTCAGGGCTCCCAGGTGAGGGGGAACATATGCCACCAAGCTGCAGCTTTCTGTTGTTCTATTTACACCTCCTCCCCCGACAGCGAGAGCCGAGCCAGGAAACACTCATTTCTGCAGCCATATGTGTGTCTGCAACAAGGATTTTTTCAGCTATCGGTGATAACTGGAGGTGTCACCCTGCTTTGTGAGCAAAATTTTGTAGCATAAGCCAAACAACAGAAAGACTACTACCAGCAACTACCTCCAAATCTGTTCAGGCTGTCTTGGGAATTAAATCATTTTTCTTTGTCCTTTTGTTTAGATCTTTACCTTGTGTTGCCAAGCAACTGCACATGGAAGGTTAATGGCAAAGCTCTCCTTTTGGACCAGGCAGGTAGGAGATCTTTGAACTGAGTCGATCTGGTATGGAAAAGACAATGGTTAACAGAGGAGGAAAAGCTCATGGGCTTCTTGTATTTTCCATGTATCCTAGAAAGAGAGGATGCTGCAGCAGAGATAGCCAAAGACAGGGCTTTCCTGTGCATGGCTTGTTACTGTGCAAGTTCAAGGAAACTGAACTCAAGTGCAGGCTATGTCAAAAAGAAAATATCATTGCACCAGTGGTTTCTACTCTGAATTATCCTACCAACAGGCTTTCTCCCTCAAAAGGAGAATCTCAGTTCACTGCCCCTCAAGCACTCATAGTCTGAGCCTCTGCAGCCCAAGAAGGAGTCTCTGTCTCCATTAAATCACAGTGAAGCTATAAACGACGCCACAGCTTCCTACCAGCAATACCTACTTCACCTTCCAGGTGAAAAACCCAAAACCCACAGATTCTCTGTGAACTGGGACATGTATTTTTTTTAGGCTGAATGTTCATAGCTTAAATAGTAAAAGAGGAGCCCAAGGTTCTGTCTCATCCTGTCTGCCACACTCAATTTGCACAATTCACTGAGCACAGTCACAGGAGTTGAGGAGTCCTGACCATTAAGCATTTCCATACCAAACCATCAGACTACTGAGCCTGGTCTTTTCCATTCACTGCCTTGTTTTTTCTTTTAGGAATATTATTAATGACCCTAATCCAGTTTTCTAGTTAGACCACATAACATCCATGTGTCTCAAGGCCAGGATTTCAAAGGACTCACATTATTCCTAATTGCATCCTTCATTTTGTAAACTCCTGGGTTTAGAGGGTATTAATTAGATTGGCCTACTTAGTACTATTTTCAATTCATGATTTTTTTCTATGCCTCATATATTTGGCATTACTCCCAGGAGCTGCACTGCTGGCCTCAGGACACTGCACAGGGACACTTCCAGCTCTCTTTGCAGGGAAGAAACCCAATGAAAGCTTTTGCACCTACAGGCTCAGAAGAGCACCAATAAAAGTGTTAGTTCAAACAAGCCTCTTGAGTTTTTAAACCAATCAAGCCATACAACAGCATTAAAGGTTCTGATTTTAATACCAGTACTAATAAGTTGAACTAGTGTGAGCTCAATTATTTAAACTCTGGTCCAGACATGGCCAGAATAAAGGAATTCATCTCCAAAAGCTATACGTGCTATTTGTGACTCACTTAATCTCCAAAGGCCAATAAATACATCAGCAGGATCATGAAAGAGCTGTGCATGGAAGCCAGAGACTCAGTAAAAAGATGGTTTCGTTTCTGCTGGTTTTCTATGGGAACCAGAGGGAACATGAAAAAAGACATAAGAAAGGCAGAGAACTGCTGAGGGCTCATGGGATGACTTCAGTTGAGCCAAATGGAGCACAACCTCTCTCCCTCTGTCTCTCTCACTGAACAAACCTATTTAGAAGTGATTATTCTATGTTCATCACTCACACTGGAAAAAAGTTACTATTGCAGATGAAAAACTATACCATGATAAAAAGAAGCTGCAATGAAGCCTCTTTTTTGTCACACTCTACCACAGGTGGAGTCATGAGAGCTGTGCTGAGGCTTGGTTAAAAATACTCCTATAGTAGTTTGCAAAGTTTGCAGGCTGAACTGACCTGGCAGTTTCTGTGTTTCTATCAAGTCTAGCATCCTGTCTCAGAGAGACATTTATACCAGCAGCTTCAAACAAGAAATGAAACCTCTCACAGCAAATGATTGATTACTGAAGGCAAACTGGCTCAGCTTTGTAACAAATTCCCCATATGCAATAACAGCATTGTAGTTACAACTCATGCATGTTAAAAACCAAGAAGTCTTTGCTTTATCACTAACAGCATCATGGACCTTTAGCAGCTGTAGAACTGCTGCCAGCTCTCTCTGTTTTCTGAACACAGTAAATGTTAGCTTATTTAACCTAGCAAGGTAAATGCAGCTGTAAGCTTTAAGAAAGAATAAATACTCCTGTATGGTTAAAATTGAGGCGATACAAATTTAATATCTCAGCTAAAGCTATAGAAATCCATCAACGTGCCAACATCATAATGTAATTGTGCACAGCCCAGCTCACAGTACTAATACAGTTTAATTTTTCCTTCAAATTTTGCCTGAAATTAACAAACATTTTATTCTAGTTTGATAATGTTTTGTTTCTTTTAATTCAAAGTATTTGTGTTCATATATATGACAACCTCTTCGTTTTCTTTTAAACAGGAAATTACACTGTAGAGTTCTCTTCTAAACTCTCTGAAAAAGTTCACGCCTATGTGTACATATGCATACCTGATTAGGGCTGGGACAGAGTTTATTTTCTTCTTAGTAGTTGGTACAGTGCTGTGTTTTGAATTTCATAGGTAATAATGTCAATAGCACACTGATGGTTTAGTTGTTGCTTGTGGCACTCACTCTAAATCCAGAACTTTTCAGTTTTTCCTGCTCTTCCAGCAAGCAAGTGTGCAAGAAGCCTGGAAAGTGCTCAGCCAGGACACCTGATCCAAACTGGCCACAGAGATGTTTCATCCCACAGAACATGGTGCTCAGCATATAAACTGTCCAGGAGCCACAGGCTGCTGCTCAGGGACGGGCTGGGCATCTGTCAGTGGGTGGTGAGGAATTGCACTGTGCATCACGTGTTGGTTTTAAGTTTTATTCCTCTTTCTCCCTCTTTTCCATTACAATTATTGTTGTTGTTTTCATTTGTGTTATAAGTAGCATTATGTTTTACTTTGTTTCAATTATTAAACTGTCATTATCTCAACCCACAAGTTTTAATTTTTGTTCCAATTCTCCCTACCCAGGGGCAGAGGTATGTGAGTGAGTGGCTGTGTGGTGCTTAGTTGCTGGCAGGGGTTAAACCACAACACAATATTTGTTGTTAACTTGTATTTCTGTGTGACACTGTGTGTTCACACC
Source organism: Fringilla coelebs (assembly GCF_963513975.1). Lineage (NCBI taxonomy): Eukaryota > Metazoa > Chordata > Aves > Passeriformes > Fringillidae > Fringilla > Fringilla coelebs. The sequence goes on along the minus strand of NC_140028.1, from coordinate 139,013,526 downwards.
TGAAAAATCACTTTGTCAGGAAAGACAATAATAAATTTCTCTTTGCAAGCATTCTGTGTCTCCAGAATTCCCTAAACACCATTAAAGCCTTTCCGGTTCTTTGCAACCCATGTTAATTAATATTAATTATACATAAATAAGAATACTCTGTGGCAGACAGCAATTCTAGACAGACCATAGACAGATCAAATTGTACCCTTAATTGTGTTTTAAAACATGCAAAGTATGAATTCTATATAATGCTTTTGAAGCTAAGAGGGCTAGGAGGATGCTGCGGTGGTCTCTGTCCTCCCTAGGAGAGATGAGAGAACTCACTGACAGGAAACCACCAGATAAATACACCCTCAGAGCTCAGGGAAAGTGCCTTATGAGTTTCATGCTAATTATCCTCCCTCCTCACACACACACTGCTTCTTAATGGAATGAGAGACCAATGTGGCTGAGCCCATTTCAGGTACACACAGGCTGTTTGCCTAGAAGCACCAAAATCTGGAGACATCAGACACAGCCTAAGAGGGGCATCTGCTGCCACCAGAGTGAGAGAAGGCCACCTCCAAAGAGACTTGAATAAAACAGCAAGAAGCCCTTGCCCAGGCTGGCAGGCAGAACTGGCAGCCTGTGATGTGGGCAGTCTGAGCTGCAGAGCCTCCTGGTGCCCAGGAGACAAGGACAGGTGCTGAGCCTGCCAGAAAAACCAGGATACAGATCTAAGGGTTTGTAGGGAGCAATCACATGCACACACCAATAGCTGAATTACACTATCTGTGGCCAAGCAATTGCCAGACACTGCCTGAAACTCATGGTCTCCTCTGATGAACAAGATACCTTCTTCAGAAGGTATTCAGAGACAAGGATTCAAGGTGTGGGGAGTTATTGGGAACACAGGGATGAGCTATGGAAGGGTGCTTGTAGCCACTGTGGCACCTTTGTGCCTCTGCCAAGGATTTTCTCCCCCTTCAAGAAATGCCATGCAAACAGCTGAGCACTCGGACCCTGCTGACATTTTTCCCACTAACTTCTCATGCTAATAATTCTAATTTAGCAGAGTAAACTGATCTTGCCATTTTAACCTTCCAGTTTTCTTTGTGTCATTTTTTTTTTCAGGAAAGTTATTAGGTTAATGCAATAGTAATAATAATACAGCATTAGGTTAATGCTGTAGTCAGGAGATCAAGAGCTTTCTTTTCTGTCCCCAGTTCTGGCACTGCCTCCCTCCATGCCATCAGCATTGTCTCAGGGCCCTCACCCTCCCAGTGCCCACAAAAGATTGCAATGCTTCCACAATTGGAGGAACTTGCTGGTTGCATTTGACCAGCCCTATATAAAAAGCAGGAATTTTAAGAGCAAGAAACTCTCTATAAGCCATATGGCATTAACATTAATATATTAATCAATTCCTCCCTAATTGCAACAGATGCTCAAGTCAGTAGTTTCACCATACAATACAATGCTCCGTTATATCCTTTTCTGTGAGCAAGAATAAGCCAGATGCTTTTCCACAGCCTACTGGCAGAAATATGGTGCTATACAGCCAGAAAAAGCAAACTTTACCTTAGCTACAGATGAACATCTACAGATCAGCTTTTTTAATCTATCTTCCTTAAAACGGATTAATTTTGACAGAGGATTTTCCTACCAATGTCTATCCAGATGATCAAATACTGTTGGAGCTGAGATGGGTTCATCATCAAGGATATGAAATTCCCCTGATGTTACAATTATATTTTTCTTATTTCTTTCTGTAATACCATTAGACAAAGGAAAAATTTAGTGATTTTCATTTTTCCTCCATTAACTACTTTCTTACTTATTTATTTTCTCTATTCACTCTCATTTATCTTTCTTCTCATTTCCTCAGAGAGCAAAGAGTGCTAACCTGCTTTCCTACTTCACTCATTAAATATAATTTTAATTATTTTTGCTTCACCCATACCTGTTAGTTCCCTAAAGTTCTCTTCCAGCGGCATAAATTAACACCTCACTATTCTAGTCATTCTCTGTTGCAAATATCACCACCTAATTTTGACATTTGGTTCTTTGCTCTTTGATCCTTTAATTGGCATCTACTGCTGAATTCCTGCGGGGCTGCAGACCTCTGAGTAATTCACATTACCAACTCTTACCTGACCATATACCACAATTTGTTTGAGTCACCTGAAGTCTGCACGGCCACCAACCAAGTGTTATCCCACCATCCCAGCATCCCTGAGCACAGGTTCCCACTCAGCTGCCGGCACTGGCATTGCCACTTGTGCAACCACACAGTCGACCAGACCACAGCTGCTCTTTCAGCTCTTTGTGCCTTTTTTGGGAGCTAAATTTTCTGCCAGATCATGCCCAGGGGAGCCAGCAAGGAGATGAGCAGAGAGGGAGAAGGGCTGGACTGCCTTTTTTGCCCACAGGGCACGCAGGAGGATTCACAGCAAGTATGAAACTGCCATCTGGTAAGTGCAAAAACCACACAGTGACAGGAGGAAATGTGCATTTAGATTCTTTCCAGCTACCACTTTTCTGTTTTAATCACAATCACAGTTTCATGTGGGCAGTGCACTGCCCTCCTGGGGAGGGGGTTGCTAAGTGCTTCACTGAACTGCTGAACTTCTCCAGGCCCTCAGATCAGCCAAGAGCAGAACACAAGACAAGAAAGGGGCAGGTTTTGCAATCCTCAGTCATCAGCTTCAGCATCAGCAGGAGTTTGTCTGGAGGGGAGGAGGGAAAGCCGTTAACGAATAGGCCTAAAAATAAATGCAAGGGTTTCCTGGCATTGTTTTCTGGTCCTCTGAATTCCCCCTATGAAGGAAAAAGAACAGTGGGATTCAAACTGCATTTTAGTTTGTTGTTAAAATTCAATCCCAAGAAAATATATGACAGGACTCGGAAACAAGCAGGTCTTGGATGATGACCTTCACTTCTGCTGTCCCTGGGGTTTGTGAAAGAGAAAGGAAATCACCCAGCATTACCATCACCTTCAAATTATTAGATACAAGCTTAGGAATCCAAATGCCATACACTTAGAGGACCTTCTTTCCTCCAAAAGCTAGACCATTTTTACAGAAGGAATCACTACATTACTTTTATAGGTAACATCTTAAACTTTTCCATGTCAGAGCATATAATGAAAGCTCTAATTTTTTCTTTCAGTATATTTAGGGAACCTGTCAGAAATTCTCCCACATCTGCAGCAGCCAAATATACAACTTTTCTAGCTATGTATCTATCTATGTCACAGGAGAGGCTTAAAAAAGAAGCAGCAATATTGATCTTTCAGAAATCTATACAAAAACTATTTAGGTTCATCTATCTTGGATACCATAATTATAGAGCACGGCTCTGTCTGGCTGTTAGGTTCCTCAAAACAAGCTGAAAAGTAGTAGTTTGAGTATTTATTTCCCTTTTGGAGTACCTCATTGCAATTGCCCTAAAGATAAAAAATCCACAAGTTTTCCTAATGGTTTTCAAAATCAAAAAAGCTCAATTTTAGTGGGAGAGCTGTACAAGATGTATATAACAGGCAAACTCCACTGGAGTCTGGATGTATCTGGGCTCTGTTGTGCTGATGTAGCAGTATATGAGTTTTCTCACTGTTGCCCTTCTGGTGCCCTCTCCCAGCTGCTGTGGGGGAGTGAGCCAGGGTCTGTGTGAGGCTGAGCTACCTACCAAGGTTAAACTAAAACCACTTATTTCACATTTTTTTTCTGTCCTAGTCAGTCTTGACTTCATGTTACAGAGCTTAAGAACCCCCAGCCTACTGTTGGTTGACCTGATAAAACCTTCAGTACACAGAAATAAAGTAAAACTCACTCACACAGGTGAAAGATATTTGCTTGACTAAAGGTCTCCAGTGTGGGGAACTTTAACTGGTATGATATGCTGCAGGGATGGCTCCTTGCCTGGTTTGATGCTTGTACATGCTTGTCCTAGTCCTCTGCTCCTGCAACACCAACAGCTGCTTCAGCTGTTTCCCCCAGTGCTCTCAGGCCTTTTCCTACCCCTTGCACATCTGCTGGCATCCTGAACCCTTTTGACCTGAGTAGGCAAGTCTCCATCACCACCCTGACTTCTGCTAGACAAGAATTACAGATGCCCAGAGCCACCTGCTACTCTTCCATCCTTCATTGAGTCACACTGCTCTTGTTTGTTAGGGGGCAGAGTGCTTTGAACACAAGACAAAGATGTTATCAGCATTATTTCTGTCTACATATCCTGTTTCAGTCCTTTTTTCTTGTAGGTCCTGCCCTCCTTGTGACTTCTCCATGACCTTACCACTTGCTCTGTGAGAGTGCCTCTGGTTATTGTGCTTCTAAGCTTAGATGCTTTCCTGTTATTGCTTTACCTTGATCTGCTGCGTGCGTTCCCAGCAGACAAACAAGTGGAAAAAGGCTGAAGCTGTAGTCAAAACGCATTAATTTGGAAGCATAGCATATCTATCCAAGGGACAGGGGAATGAAAAAGATCTCTAAACCAAGGAAGTGGATTATATAACAGAAAATATGTCCACAGCTTCCCTTTTTTCTTCTGATGCAGTTAAACACGCCAGTTCAGCTTACAGAGATGATCTGGATGCTGTCCTTCACCACTGACCAGCGAGCACTCGCTCAGCAAAGTGGCTAAATATTACATTAACTATTATCAGAGACAGCTTTGCACAATATACACCTACAGGGCTGCCCCTGTTTGAATTGTAACTCTCCACCTGACAGATGCCTGTCAAAGCCTGTGCTCTGCTGAGGACAGGGTGTTCCTGGCTGGCTGGTGAAGCTGGAGCATCACCAGTGGAGGCAGAGCACACAGTGAGGAGCCTGCAGGCAGCTGCCATCCTCTGCACTGAGGCAGAGAGCAGCCACAAGCTCAAATCCCTTCTCCAGCTCCTGTTCATCTCCTGATAATGCAATTACTTGATCAAGCCCCAGATTCGTCAAAGACAAACTCGATCTCTGAATCATGATGTGATCTTGGGACAATGAAGTTTTTACAGTCGGGATGAAACGCACATCAGGAGTTTTTACAGGAGCTGGGAACAGAATATTTTTGGATGTTGAGAATTGACACTCTTCTTCCTGAAAAAAGACAAGCCTCAAGTCTGATTCATACAATAAAAATAAAAATTATACATGAATATAAAATTGGTGACCATTTTCTATAAAGCTATAAATATAATTTAAAATAGGAATGAACCACCATGATAGTTTGTTTTGATCTCCTACAAGGTAATAACTATATAAATTCCCTGAATTCTAGATTTAAAAAACCAGTTTGACAATATTTATTACAAGCCTGTTACTAATTATCCTCCTTACTAAAAAATGGTATTTTTTCAGTGAAAATTAAAATAAAATATTGTCATTCTATGGTGAATGTAGTGGGGAAATACATTAGTTCATTTTCTTATAAAATGCTGAATTTACAGGTCAAAATTCATATCAAATTGCAAATATGTAAATAGAGATATTCACTGTTCTGACAGCCTTTAGAAATAATCAAATACACACAATGTTAGCATCATTGAAAACCTGTATAGAAACCTGGTTTGTATCCAAAGTAAATTAATCTCTTTCCAAAATGCATTCTAAATAAGAATTGATTTGGTAACATTTTAAAATTGTGTTATCAAGAAAGCCAGGTCTAAACGTACCATTTTAACTTGATTTGCCATTTCTCATTATCATTTTACTATTTATTTTGTCCCATTTTTCAATTGAATGACTTAAGTTTTGCCCTTGAGATGCTCCTATTTATAGCATATCTTAGAATTTATTAGGTTCACAAAAATTCAGTCAATGATGTTGACCTTTACAAGAAAGAATCACTCAGACTCCTTAATTCCATTTCACTGCATTGCAGTGGTAGCTATCTTTCCCCATTTTATCTAAATTTTGCCTATTTATTTCACTATCCTAAGGTTCCCTCAAGCAGGAAGACATTTTTAAGCTTCAATTTTTCATAGCCTCTTTATTAAATGCAAATTTCCTCTTTTTGTACTTTTCCTTTTCACTGAAAACGTAGGACAATAGACAAAAAAATCCCTAAGATCTAAGAAAAAATGTTGGTTAGTGAGGTACTGTAAGGTATGTTCTGCAAAGGCACAGAAGCCTTTCATTCTACAAAAACATGGACAAGTCCAGACCAGGGTTAAAAACCAAACTGAAAGAGGACCATCCAGGGGACCTTACAGTAATGTGGATTTTCTGCTTCAAAATTAATATTAAGACCATTAACTAAGACTAGGAATACCAGCACACAAGGAAAAAAAAGCCAAAACAACTCGTGCAAAACTGAATTAACTCAGTAGATTACCAAGAGGTTAAATAAAATGTCTGCACAGGGAAGAACATACATCACTGAAAAGCTTCAGCATACCAAGCAGATAATGGGACTGTGGATTCACGGAAAATAAGGTGATGGCAGGTTAATTAACCACATTTCATGCAGCCTAGAAAGATCACAAAAGGGGAAGAGTCTCAGAAATAATAGTAAAAAACCTATATTTCAACTTTCAAAGTTGGAATTGGCGTGGATTTTTTTTGCAGTAGCTGTCACTGCTGACTGCTTCATGGTGGGTTCAGGAGTGTGTGCCCAGCGAGAAACACCTCAGCACAAAAGTTCTTTTAGAAACTTAAGAGGAGCCAGAAGGATGGCAAGCCCAGACAGAATCATGATATTTACTCAACCACAGGCAAAAGCAAAAGCACCAGCTCCAGTGCAATGACACACAGAGGAGGCAGGTATTTATTTATTTATTATTTATCAGGGCCATAAAGTGACTTTGTCACACCTAAGGGTCAGCAAAGTTCATACTTCCAATCTTTCTTCTCACTTTCTTTTGATTATGAAAAAAAGTGGCAAAGCAGCTTCCTCTTTGCAAATATAAGACCTTTTCTGCCTCACAAGCCATCTCTGCCCCCCAAAGTCACCCCAGGATCCTGGCTGCTGGGAGGGCCAGCAGAGCAGGCAAGGACCCCAGCCCCTCTGAGGCATCACAAGGCAAATGAAGTGATGCCCAGATCGAGCCTCTGGAAAACTCTCCTCCTCTTAATTCTGGAAAGTCAAACTTAGCAGTTTACAGCATGCACTTGCAGAAAAATGGATGTTCCCTAGCAGGCTCTGCAGGGACTTGAGCACCATACAGTGTGTGGTGCTGAGGGAGAAATCCCACAGCTCCAGTGACTGCAGCGACAGTACCCAGTGTCTGCCTGCTAAGAGCAGCTCGGTTCTATCCCTACAAGATGGGGTTAAAGATAAGGACCATTTCATTTTGTAAGACACAGATCAATAATAAAATAAAACAGAGAGCAATAATAAAATTGTGACAGAAAACTACAAGGCAGGGTTTTTCCAGTAAGGCCAGCACCTTCTCAGCTGTTCTGGTGAGATGTGTCTGTCCTTGTCTGTCACCTTTGCCATGCTTGAAAAACCTCCTTCTTTTCTGTCAGGATTTTCCAGTGACAGTATTCTCTGTGACAAGTCACATGGCAATGTGAAAAACTAGATTATCCTTTCCATTCCTCCTTGATGTTTCCATGAATCACATATTCATTGGATCCCTCTGCTACTTTTCCCAGGAGAAGTATTTTAGTGTAGGGAGGGTGAAAATAAAAGGAGGGTGAGATTTGTCATCACACAGACAAAAAACTCTGGAGTGTGCTATTTATGGGACACATCTACCTTCTCACTGACCTTACTTTCTCTGCACATTTATATATCCATTAGAATTTATTAACTAGGAATACATTAGGCTCCAGGTGCATAACATAGCGTCTAGAAAATGTATTTTAATAAAATATCCCAACAGCATGTCCAGAAAATGCCTGCAATGTCCCCATATGTCTCACTGCACAGATCACACAACTTAGTATGTCCTGGTAATATATGAGCTGCGATGTTGTCATCAGCTACACTCATTACCATTTAAGATAGGACAAAAAAGCCAAGCTCCTATTAAGTGGTTTTGGGTTTCTAATTGTTCTATTTGATACTTAAGAGCATAATATTTTAATTAAGGGGGTTGTTTTCCCATTATGGAAATAATTTTGAAGCAACTTTCCTCCTGGTTGCTTAAGCAGGTTCATTACAATGCAATGCAATTTACCCAGCTGGACAGGTCTGCAGGTGGCCAGAAACCCATTAGAGAGGTATCTACCTACTACAGGGGAAACTAATATTCAGGAGACAGGAAATCTCACAGGGACTTCGATTTTGCCAGGCATTAACACAGTTGACTGGGTAGCAGGTGGCTGGAAGCATAAATTTCCCTGTAACTTATTTATTAGGTCTCCCTTGCCTCCCTTCTTCTAGAATTATGATATGCTCTTGGCATTGATAAACCCCAGCAAGGGCACACTGTAAAGACACAAGTAGAAAAGCCTTGATAAATATTTTTTATCTATTTGACCTGAGCTATTTGAACCAAACTTGAGTCTTTTTCTTTTCTTCTCTGAGGAGAAAATAAAATATTCCTATGATGCAAACCTCCCCATTTAGAAATAATTTATAACTGCCTGTCTTCCTGAATAGAATAAGAGTCAAAGTGGAATTAGATTCTTCTGTAACAGCTCCAAACCTCCTTTCGGCCAACTCTCTGCCTGGAAAGCTTTCCATCAGCTTTTTTTTTTCCCCTACACTATAATCTGGTTTTCTTCTCTGTTTTTTCCCCTCTCCATATTTCCATGATGTTTTCTCTACCACTAAAGTTTTTGTCCCCCTGCTCATTCCCGTGGAAATTATTTGAGCTTCACAGTTTGGTTTTCATTTACCATATGCCTGTGCACTGTTTATAAGTTTCAGTTACCTGGTGCCCCCAAGGAGCTCATCTGAAGTTCATGCTTGCATGGAAGGCTCATCGTCACACTCACCAGCTCTAAAGAGGTTTACTCCTGTGTAAACCAGAACACAGAAAAGAAGAACATTTTCCACTCATTCTGGCAGGAAAAGCATAGACAATTCTCTCATGAGTGCTTTGGGAGTAGTTATTCAACTTCCCTAGAATATTCTGACAATTTCAGCATTAATCCACGAATGCCAGGGTCTGTAAGACTGCCCTGCATGGCTGACAGAGCAGCACTCACCACACCTTCAGTTTCACAGCACACTCACCTGCTCTGCTACAGCATAGCAGAAACTTGCATTTTGATTTTTTTTTTCATGGTTCACTCAAGAAAATCTTATATTCCCCCTCCAGCTGCATGACCACATGTGCCACTTGTGGATGGCTGTGGATTTAATGGAGCTGCCTCAGTCCTCCCTGCTCCATGTGTCACACATGTCCCATATCACAGTCTGACACACCACTAACTCTTGTACTGCTCAAAGAGGCCCTGGATGGGCACAGGAGCATATGGAGAGCTATGGTATCCATCTTTCAAGACCAAAAGTTTTTGGAAAAAGCATTGCCTTATGCATACTAAAGAAATAATTCTCCCTGCTAACACCCACACAGGTTTTCCTGGAACTCAGTCTCTGAGTAAGCAACAGATCCAGAAAGTTGATATAGTTACTGTAAGTGGTTTGAAAGTAGGTCTTACATCTGCTTCTAAGAAATTTCATTAATAAATAAACATATCCATAAATATTCTGAATAAAACAGGGGCAAGAAAGACATACATTTCATCCACTTAGCAGCAGGAAAGCAAGAAAGGATTTCTTTTCATAGGCCTTTCCTGTAAATTATATGGGAGAGCTGTATAAATCTTCTTTGACCCGGTTTAGCCGTACATTATGTTTTCCTATTAAAATATTCACGTAGAATTAAGTATCCACTAGGCAGACAGACAGGAGCAGAGACATGGAGGTGTAGAGAAGGCTGTCAGAGAAACAGACTCCTCCTCACAATACAAATTACAAAAATCTCTAAAGTGGTCAATGTAAATTGAATCTCTTCAAAACTGGCTTTAACATTGTCATTTCCTTTGTCCTTTCTCCCAAATCACTCTAACTTTTCTCTGTTAAAGCTGGCACAGAGGAAACAAATCATTACAGAACCACATACTGTTACTAGAAAAATCCTGCTGGCTTCATTCACACACATCTTATCTTAATGACAGTCTAAGGCCTTTAAAATAAGGCTTTAAACAATAAACTCAACCACAAATATACCACCATGGCAATAAATTCATCTAAGACACGCAGACACTATGGCAGTAAGAGGCTGGATGGCTCGGAAGATGCACTCTTAAAGCCACTTGAAACACAATTACAAAGGAAAAGCTTTCAGCTGTATTTTCCCTTTATAGAAAGCAATGCACTGCTTTGCTCCTTCAACACCTTCTGTTCCTGCCTCCCTTCCAAGCGAAAGAGCAAAGGTCCACCTTGCAATCTCTTGACCCCAAAGAAAGCATTTCCATCAACCTCAGGAATTCCTGGGTTTGACCCCAAAACATTTTCTTCTTTGGTGTCCTGGACGTTTATGGTAAAACCACTAGCCTGGGGGTGTGGTTTCTTAGGAATTACCCTTCTACATACATACCTACCTGTGAGCAGTCCTGATCAGCTCCAAGGTAAGCAAATGCCATCACATCCTCCACAGCATGTGGGCACCTACACTGAAAACAGCAAATGCAGTTAACTCCAAATCAAGACACCAATTCCAGATGGAGCCAAGCCTCAGGCACACCAGATACACCCAAAGAAGTAGTGTTTGATGTTGGCTGGTCCCAGAGCACTTTGTTCCACATACAGGAGCCTTACATCAACCTACATAAGAGAGCAAGCTCCCTACTTAAACAAAGGAAAAGCATTTCATTCACATTCTCTACAGAGGTCTGCAGAGGTACTCAGTCCCTGCAGCGACTGCAGAATCTGTGCACCTAATTTCAGCAGTGTGAATTCCCCCTGCCAAGACTAAACACTCACATGGTTTTTCTCTGCCTAAGTAATGATGGTAGGTGATCAGAGTCTGGCTTAATACCACATAAAAGTCCTTGGAGGTGAATCATTCCCAAAAATGTATTCAGTTTAATTTCCTGGTAAGGAAAGTGACTGCTCTTGATGACCCTTTGTGAAGTGATTGCAAGCTATACATTTTACTTGTTTCTTCTCTAGTTTTTGGTCTTAATTTTTCTACATCTTTCCATGCTTTCTCCTCCCCCCCTCCCCACTTCATATTTAGGCACAGAATATTGTATTGTGTTGAATTTAGGCACAGAAGTATTGTTTACTATCTCATTAAGCTCATCTGAGAACAATCACAAGCTCCATTAGACCACACTGGCAATATATGGCTTTAATTATTTTTTCATAGAAAATTCTCACACTGGAGTAGAGTAATAGAGTGGTTGTGACATCTTGCTACAAATTCTTACGTGGGAGTGTATGTGGTGGGAACAGGGCCATGGGAGGGTTAATGGAGAGGCAGGAGAAGGCAGAACTGTTCTTTGGGGGTTCTCTGAGGAGCAGGATCTTGGTGAAATATTTCCATATGCTACACATTCTAAAAGTACTTCCATCTTCAATGTCATATGGTCAGAATTAGAGATTCATCATGCACTAAAATCAGGTCACTAGTCACTCGTTGAGATGATAGTCATACTTTTATTAAAACTTTTAAGCCATTTTGATCCGATAGATTTTCATAATACTTGATCTCTAAGCCATATTCCACTATTCCTGTATTTGCTGTTCAGCCTACCTTATGGCACAGTAAAAAGTCCTACCATCTGGCAGAACAATCAAAATCTTGCAAATTAGAACATCATTCTAAGCTTTCTTGGTATGTTTTTTTGGCAAAGCCTTTGTCCCGAAGTATGAATTCTCCTTACAAGGTAGAAAATATTTCCTAAGATATTTACAGCCAGAAAAACTTTGGTACAAAGTGTCTCTTTTTACCAACTCATGCTGCTTCTAAAAGCAGGGGAAAATAGGCCTCAACATCCTTAATGCTCTTGGCGTTCACTTCATCAAGGCTTTTCTGTTGAAACATTCAATACTGTCGATAGGAGAATTTTTGTGCTGGCAAGACAGTTTTCCTCTTTCAAGGGACCATAAAATAGCATTATGCATTTATTCAAATCCTACATAGTAGAGGTTATTCCACTGCCAAGGTTGTCAAGGTCTAAATCTTGGCCTCCCTTTTCCATCTCCAGGATATTTGCCATTACTTCATCTCCAAAGAACTACTTCTTTTTCTCCAATCTCCCCTAAACACACCTAAAGAAAAGCCTTGAATCCTCCAATAAGCCAGTTTAAGAGCACACAAGCAGCCTGTGAAGGCTCCCCAGAGAAGCCAGCAGGTCTGTGTGCAGATTCCAGCTGGGATGAGGGCTGCCACGCCTGGCTGTCCTGCAGGCAAGAGGCTGCTGCCCATGGAGGGGTAGGGCAGCTCTGCAGGGGCCTGAGAAAAGCTGTGTGGAAAGCTCTTTAGTCCTTCAGCTTCCTCACAGTTTCGTGATGTTTTTCAAACCACCTGGCTAGGGCCTGTGAATTGGCAGGCACTACTGACCTTCTGGCAATTTAATGAGAACCATTGTTTCAGTTCCAGACTCGGCTGCTTTAAAACAAATAGCTGGTGTACAGCGAGTGCATGAATACGCACAGAACTCCAGAAACTTCCAGCCTCGCAATTCCATTGTTCTGCTGTGATCTCTGGTTCTCAGGGGCCTTTAGCCCTTGTCAGTGAAATCCTGATGGTGAGGAACAGATAACTTAATTACCTTGAAATTGAAGTTTCAGCCTCAGTGTTACCTAGCAATGCGTGCATCGAAAGCATTATGTTTTAAAAGCCATCTGAAAGCATGGGAAGGTTGCCAACTATTCAAGTATTGTCATAGTTCTGATTTTCTCCAGCTCCCCTGATAGCACTCAGAAATGGGACCAGCCTTCCAAGGAGGAAAGACAGCTGGAATAAAGACAACTCCATTTACGCATCCTGGAAACTTTCAAAGCAAAGAATTGTACTTGGCTTCAGTGTTGCCATGTGGGTGCCCTCACTTCTCACTGGGGAAGAAGTGCCTCCCTCCACTCTGCTGCCTGGAGGAGGCAGGTTCCTCTTGAATCAGCTGTCAGGAGCCCTACAACCTCAGCTTTTTTATCAGGAATCTTGTCAGGGTGTCTCTGACAAGATTGACATAGTGCCTATTCTTCGTTTACTGTGGATTTCTTCCTCCTGGTCCTCACTTTCAAGGTAAAGGGAAGCCCAGGAAGCCATGGTAGACCTTGGGAGATTCACCCTGACTCATTTTTCACCATCACTTCTTAGTCTGTCCAGGCCTGTCACCTCTCTGCAGATGAACCCTGATGATGGACAGAGGGCTGGCTGTCCTCCTGGCTGAGGTGCTCTGCTCACTGCTTGGCTGTTTGGGCCTTTGCTGCTTTTGCAGACTTTGGGGCAGGACCTGTCATTTCGTGCTGGAGCTGCTCTGACAGGCACTGGTCCAAGATGAAGGCTGCTAAGCTCTACCATGATAAAAATAAATAAATGAGACTCTGGGCAGTCTTTGTCCCCCTTCACATTACAGAGCTCAGAAGATATTCACCCTACAATTTCATCTATGTATGTTTGTCCAACAGAGAGTCTTGTCACACAAATGTGACTGGTGACTATAACTCATTCTCAGAGATTTTGTGCTCTTTTCCTTGGAAAAGTTCTACATTTTAATATGGTGCACTGTCTTCTCTGGAAGCATCTTCAGAGCTACATAGAATAAAACAGGAAATGAAGGAACACTGAAATCAAACAATGTGGAAGGCCAGTGGAGAGTGAAAATAACCTCATAAACATTTACCTCTCCCAACCCTGCCCAGGATGGAGCAGCTCCCCTCTTCAAAGTAATGACAAAGCTCCTCTGCACAACCCTCTTGCCATTCTCCCTTCCTTCCAGGGCTGCTAACAATCCTATAGATGCTGCCTTAAGGAATCTGCTGATTTGAGCTAAAGCCCAGTGTTTGTACTGAAACACAGAAGTAGCTCATTAAACTCCTCTTAGATAAATTGTTTAGACTTAGTAATTCTCTCCTTTCCTCCCCTTACGTATCCAGCCTATTGTTTATAGCTAGCATTCCAGGCTGTGTGTGATGAAAATGCTGATGTGTTTCCTGAGTTACAGACTCAAGCTTTATCTCATCTGTCATTTAGGAAACTGGCTGCATTATCATTTTATACTGCTGTGTGCAATGTTTATTTTTCCCCCATTATTAACATTGTATAGGAGGAAGTGCCCAGCCCCATCAGCTGGTAGCTGTATTGTGCATACCATAGAGAAACACACACAAAATAAAAGGGAATACATAGTGTTTGGAGAACACATAGCTTGGAGAAATTTGTGAACACACATAGTTTACCAAGTCTCTGTGATACTGGGCACAGCCTCAGGGCGACTGTGTCCATGTGTATTTATATCCTTCACACACTATCCTGGTGCAGAGTTTGACAGTATCCTCTGCTATCTTCAAGTTCCATTTTTCAATCAAAATCCACAGGATGTGATAGAAAAACCCTCCTGACCTTTATACAGACCTAAAACTGATCACCTATGCATCTGGAGTCCTCCTAGAAATAACTCCTTCCCAGGTTTTCCTCTGAATTCCAGGGGAGACATCACTAAGCAGTGACTCACCCAGGTTCATGAAAGCAGCAAAGGCGACCTGGGTTGCATGTGAATCTCTGACTAGATATTCTGGTCAATAACAAACTAATTGGAAAAGTCAAAGACAAGCCCATGATTTAGAGAAGCTATGTTTAAGAGAAAAACAATCCTGAATTTCTGATAGGATTTTGACTTAAATCCAAGGAATGCACAAGTGGTTGGTAAAAAGAGGCATATGCTTGCTCATTTGTCTACAAGAGATATCTCTTGGGCTAGTTCATGTCCATTGATTTGTTTAATCAATTTTTGCAAAGTCTGTATAACTTTTTGCTTTAACTACTAAAAGCAGGAAGTATTAGGAGAAAAAAACATTAAAAAGAGAAACAGAAGAGGTTGTAGGGGCCAAAAGCAACTGAGTTAAAAGATAACATCACTATGAAGGTGTAAAATTGCCTATTTTGGGCTTTGTACTGTGTATGAGGGCAGCTTCTAAATCTGCAACATTCTCACATGTGGTTGTCACCACAATTATTTTGAGTTACTGTTTTTACCAACTGGGCTCATTGCATGCACACAGTGGATGCCCTGGATTTCAGAAGGCTCCCAAAAATAAGATTATCATACTCTCTTAATGTCAGACAGTTCAAGTCTTCATAGAGATTCTATCAAGTGCTCTTCTTGAACCAATTTTCTTTTCATAATAATAAGCATTCTACTAAATAGCATATTCCTTCCAAATTTCACCTACAAACATAGAATACCCAGAGAATCAGTTACCAGTTCAATCTTTCTTTCAACATGGTTTATCTACAGTTACTTATGCTGACCTTTGTTTGTAAAGAATTATCTCTCCAAAATAACTTACATTTACCTAAACTGGAACAAAGAGTCCTCACAAAAATATGTCCTGTCAAAATCCAGCTTGAACTTAGACTTGCTGCTCAGGTCTGCTTCCTTCCCTCTCCACACCCAGTAGTATTTTTTTTTTCTAATTCAGATGGTTCCAATTCCATTTAATATTCTCTTTCTTAACACCTCACTTCCTCATTAATTCCCAGAACAATGTGCGGTTTCAAATGTTTACCCTGTGGTCATCCACAAAACTCACATAAGCGGTGCCAGAGCTACATAACAATCTCCATGGATTAGTTGTCAGAGACTTGGGCTGGGTGGATTCAATTTTCTGAATTTTCACAAAATTTCATAATGACCTTGGCAAGGTTCAAACCACCTTGGAGTTGCTGACTTTCCAACAAGGTTTTCAACTGTCCAGACATATTTTTTTACCACCACTTAAAATTAGTCACTCACTAGAACACCCATCTCAAGGTATTTGGTGTAGTTATTTTGGGATCAGTGAAAACAGACATACTGGAAGAGCGACAGACTAAACCAAAATAGTTTAGAGATGAAGTGTGTAAACTGCTCTTCTCGTTCTGAGCGTGGTATCTCCGGCAGGGGCCCTGGAGGCAAAGCCTGTGCAGTACCAAAACAGGATCTGAGTCCATATTAGACTTACACTATATCCAGCAGGGGACATTTATATTAGACTTACACTATATCCAGCTGCAGCACGGGGACATTCAGTCGATTTGCTTTAAGCCAAATTTCTCTTCATCCCCATCAGGGGCTGTCCCAGCACTGATGTGCTGTATTCCAGTGCACTGTGGTTGTGATCTAGTGGTTGCAATATCTTTGTGCAAGCCGCAGGTGATGTTTAAACTGTGATCTCTGTCTATAATCTGAAGGAGCTATTTTAGTGCTCTCCCCTCCCATGGCTCTCCTTCCTCCATCCCTTTTCCAGCCCTGGAGCCAGCAGCACCAGGGTGTCCCTCCCTCCGGCCGGCAGGGCTGCAGTGGCCTTGCAGCGGCAGGATGCGGGATGCGGGATGCGGGACATCCTCCCCGTGCAGCCCAGGCGAGGCTGCTCAGCCATCCGCTCCATGCTGGGAACACTAGATGGCACACAACAACCGCTGTATTGCTGCTTTTTTGGTTCGGAAGCCAAAAATTTGCTTCAAAGCATCAGCCTGGAATGTGGCTAAAAGGACCAAGCAAAACATGAGCCTAAGTACACTATTAAACCCCACTGGGCAGATAACCTTTCCAATAAAATTTCACCCCTCTTACTCTGTCAGAGTTATTTTTCTATTTATAGCTCTGTCTAACTTGGCAGCCTCGGAAAGTAAACAGATACTTTATTTAGGGGCTTGTTGACAGGCAAGGGGATACTCATTTTGGTGCAATGTGAAATAACAGAGTGGCATGCAAAGTAAGGCCCACTTGGGCCAGCAACCTCCACAGTTCAAAATATAACTGCTGGGACAGGACACAAGTGATATAATTACCTATCACGGGGATTCTGTTAAAGGACCTGTGCTTCACTTAGCAAGTAAAAGCAAGTACTCACTTTCACTCTTTACATAGCTATAAGTATTTTTTTCCCTGTCCCAAGAGACGTAGAAGCCCAGAAACAGAAATTTGCTATTACAACTTTATACGCTTTATTGGATCTGCGCTTACTGTGGGTCTGTTTTAATTTTGGGGTGAGGGGTGGAAAACCAAAAGAAAGCATTTACAGGAGGAATCTTCACACTTCATTTCCAAAATATTGAAGCAATCAGTTCCTGATGCTACTTCACAGATTCCAGAAGCATAAAGTGATGAAGGGCCTGGAGCACATCTTATGAAGAGTGGCTGAGGGAGCTGGGAATGCTTAGCCTGGAGAAAAAGAAGGCTCATAGGGGACCTTACCAATCTCTGCAACTGCTTTAAAAGAGGATGTAGCCAGATTGGGGTTGACTCTTCTTCCAAGTAACAAGTGACAGGACAAGAGGAAATGGCCTCAGTTTGCACCAACGACCTCAATTTGAACTTGAGGTTGAAAAGAATTGTCAAACATTGGAACAGGCTGCTGAGGCAAGTGGTTGAGTCACCATCCCTGAAGGTATTTACAAAAGATGTGGCACTTAGGGACATGGTTTTGTGGTGGACTTTGCAGTGCTGGGTTAATGGCCGGACTTGTTGATCTTAGAGGTCTTTCCTGACCTAAATGATTCTGTGATTCTATGACTCTAACTTCTGTGAATGTGTGAAAAAATTTGAACTTTCAATTTCCTGCCTACTGCTAGTAATTGGCATGGCTTCTTTGGAAAAGAGAACCATGTCCATGATTACAGGATCGAGGTTTCATCCTAAGCTCATCAAAGCAGGAAGCTGTAAACACAAGTTTACTGGCAGAAGGGTGCAAATCCTTCCTTGCCTGTATTAACTAGCGGCCATGGGGGTGGGGAGGGCAGCCTTGACTCTGAAGGTGGTTAGGAAGAAACCTAGGGGCCCCCTAGGTGGGGACTTTTCTGAGAAAGCAACCTCAAGCTGTAGAATCAGGACCAGTGTAAAGCGCCCACCAGGTTGAGAGATGAGTCGTCCAGGGAGAAAGGACATTCAGTGCTAACCAGAGCCTCTGCCAGATATGAGTGTTGGGGTTTTTTCTACTTTCATTTCCGTTCATGTATTTTTGCAAGTTCTGCATTTCACGGTTTTCTCTCCTACTATATACATAAGTAGTTTTATTTGTTTTTAATTTGCTCCTGTTTGTGTCAAGAATAACTTCTGAGGAACTGGCTGAACTTTATGGTATCCCAATCCTCCGTAATGGCCATTCTTAAAAAATAGAGTTCTGGATACCTCTCCCCTGCTTCTCCTCTTTGCCACACACAACAAGGTATATTTCCACATAGTTTCAGGGACCAGTTTGAGGTGGAAAAAATAGATGCCTTGGGAGAAGAATTTATGCCTGGAAGTATCATTAACCTAGAAAATTCTTCAGCATTAAGTAAAAAAGAGGGGAGGAAGAACAGATAAGTTCATGGTCTTTGTAAGGGACATGTAATAGTAGTTGCTGGTATCTTATTTTTCAGTTTCAAGTCAAATTCCTGTCCTACCAAACATTCCAGCCAGTTTGAGCTAAGTGATATCTATTTCAAGGATGCCATGGTAAGCAAACTGATGAAAAAACTGTGAACTGTGTAAATCCACATTCTGGCTTACAGGAAATACTCTTCTAAAAATACTGCTGCAAAGTTGTGAGTGTGTGCTGACAGTTTGCTGTAAGAGCTGCATATAATTAATGGAAGTATACAAACAATTCTCCCATTTTTTTTAAAGACTCATATTTTTTTATGCTACTTGGAACTGTAGTTGCTAATTTTGTATTTGTTGCTTGAAATGCTTTTTTAACATCATCACATCATTAATCACATCAAATTAATGAAGAGTGATTGCAAGTTTCCCAACAGCATAGGAATGCTTGAAGGCACTTGTCTCATACACAAGGACAGACAGTGAGAAACAACTTCAGGCACAAGAATCCTCTGCCTGGACCAGCTGAATGCTGATCCAGCTCCACCACTTTCAGAGCCACACTAATACCTGCACCTGATGCTGACCTGTTCCAGTTGTACTGGACTGATGGGAAGTGACAGAGATGTTACTTTTCAAAAGCATTCCTTTACAGACATTGAGGTCTCTCAGTCAAATCTCTACCAGCCTGCCTGAAAATGCCCTTGGAGCTTACCTGCATCTGTAACACATACACACCTAAATATTTCTCATTAACATTCTATGGTAAATCTTGAAAACTGACAGTAGGAACTTAGTAGCATATGTTTTAATAAAACTACAGAGAAATTGGATGCTAATACTTTAACTAACTTTTTTTTTTTTCTCTAAACATATGGTATTATTCTATTCTACATTTTGTTCTATATACTGTGCAAGAAAAAGTAAAAAATGTGAGTTGGTCACAGTCCAGAGGAAAAAAGAGCAGATTGGAAACAGAAGCAGTGTGATCTAGGCTGTACACTGGCAACAGACTTCAGGCTGTAAATTGCAAACAGTAAAAGAACATGCAAGAGCTGGTTGTGGTGGATTCCTCATCAGTTGAGGCTTTCAAGCAAAAAGTGAACAGCTCTCTGAAAAATATGCTTTATTCAAATAGGCATTTATGCAAGGCTTGTGTTATGTAGGAGATCATCTAGTTTGATCTCAAGGATTCCTTATGGCTTTACAGTCTATGAATAAAGAGCCTCTTTCACTATAAGAGACTCAGTATTTCAGCTACTTTGGACCCAACGTGGTGTAAGCAGGACTGCTACAAAGCAGGAATTGTGTCAGATACTTCTAATGCTGTGAAGGCCCCTGCAGAACACAATGGGGGACAAGTGTGTGAAAGAAGTCCTTTCAGTGCCCCATCAGGTCAGTTGTTTGAGCACAAAGCTGGGCTGAGTAAAGAATTACAGTATCTTACTTCTCACATTATGAATCTCTTTCACTGACATATCCACGGACCCATTAAATTTGATATTATGGCCGCACAAACATGAGGTCCTTGGTGATTGGTGAGAGGTATACAGGTCTTTTATGTGATCATTACTGTTTGGAGAGAAAAAGAGCAATTCAGAATAGAATTAAACGTGGTTTATGAGAGAATCCTTCACACTCAAAAGCTGACCAGAAAAGTGACTTATTTTTTAAAGGGTGAAATAGAAATACTGACAGCTTGTCCACTCTGAATTCCAAATTAGAGACAATTTACTCCACTAATAGAACTATCAGTAATAGGGTCTAGACAATGGAAGAACTGGGTTATAAAAAGGGGTTACATCTGACAAACAAAGACACTTTGTTTCTTACTTACATAAAGAAAACAATTTCATGGATATAATCAGCAATAACTTGATTTTAGGAAGCATTTGAAACAGTAACTATGCTATCTTAAATGGTATTTGGCTTGAAGAAAC
This sequence comes from Fringilla coelebs, assembly GCF_963513975.1. Lineage (NCBI taxonomy): Eukaryota > Metazoa > Chordata > Aves > Passeriformes > Fringillidae > Fringilla > Fringilla coelebs. The sequence goes on along the minus strand of NC_140028.1, from coordinate 138,993,212 downwards.
CCCAGAAGCCTGCCTGTAGCTTTGAAGCGACATGTGCTGCAGTAATTTTGGCTGATGTGCAGAAATGCATAAACAAGCTCTTCCCCAGCTACTTCAGATATTACAAGGAACATAACCATGACACCACAGAGCTCATCTCCAGCTAACCACAGAGCCTTCCCAGCCTTCCTAGACACCTACTGCAAACCCTTCCGTGTTGCATTTGGCCATTGCTAAAGAGCCATCAGTAACTAAGCTAATTTCTAGCCAGTTCAATTTCTAAGCCAGTTCAGATCATTTTTCATTTAACACCAGTTACAGCAGTAAGCAAAAGGCAGGCATACCCATAGTAGCTGGTGATGAAAACCAAAATAATTCTGAGTAAGATAATTATGAGCTGCAAGAAAGAACAGTACATGTCCAACAGGAAAATTGTTATAAGTCTTACTTAAAATATTTATTAAAGATTTATAAGAGGGATAAACACTACATTTTGAAAGGAAAATTATACTGACTTAGAATGGGTTGCATACCTACAGCTCATATAAAACACCAGCTATTTGTGGAATGTAAAAAATATTTCAAGCAGAAATATTTACTCTCACAATCCACTCTCAGAACTCAAGTTCTTGTCTGTTTACTGGAGTAAACTTCAGTTCAAAGGGATGTGTATAATATGCTAATTTTTGAGGGACTCGATGTCCCTCAAAAACAAGCATATTAGACACATCCTTTTTGGTTTAGGCTAGCTTCATGGGGGTTTGTGTTTCTCCTGCTCATTAACTAGGGATAAAGGCCAAAGTCCTCAGTTCAGCATGGCAGAAGCTAGGAAGAAGCAGAAGAGGAATGGCCCCAGTTCAGAACTGGATTTTTAGCATGTACATTCTTTCCCTCCTCACCACATTTTTTTCCCCTCTTGCCGAGAGTGCCACACCATTTAATGAGTAAGAGCTTCCTTTTTGTTTCTGCAGCCTCATTTCCTGCTGCTTCCATCCTGTAAGCCTTCTTCAGGATTTTCAAAATTTTTCCACCCAAGCTGGGAGAATGCACTGAACTGAACAGTTGATGGAGGAACTGATGTACAGGAAAAATAGAAAAGGAAGTAAGAGAGAAAGAGATGTGAAGATATGGAAACAGGGAAGAAAATATGTCCTTCTGTATGCACAGGCTCTAAGGTTGGTTTAATGAGTAACTGAGGAGTACAACTGAGTGCAGGTCCTGAGAAGGCTTCATTAGATACAATTTCATGTCTTAAAAATAGATAATTTTATGGTGTGGCTGCATTTCCAACACTGTGTGCATTTCTGATCCCTCAGTGAAAAAAATTTATGCCTAATGTACTAAAAGTCATGTAACACTGCCTCAGAAAGCAGTACAGAGATTGCTACTGGTCTCATACCTTCACCTCAACAGTGCACACTTTATATAATTTCAAATACATTCCCTAAGTAAGTTATAGGGTTGATATATTCCAGTTACAATTTTTAAAAATAGAAAGCCAATGTTTTTTGTACATGAGAAAATAAATGTCCAAAACTAAAATAAAGTGGCTCCAAGCAGTTTTCTGTACAGCTTCTGTACATAAGTCCCATAACAAGACAACAAACATAGGTTTGGGGCTTGTTTTGCATTGTCCTGTAATCATCTGGTTTTCAAAAGCTTCTCATTTTCCTAGAAAGGGACTTGGAGGCCAAACCACAAACACATTCAAGAGACAATCCTTTTCAGACAAGTTACTTGAAAAAATTAAGGGGAAGGGCCGTTTCTTCTCTACTCAGAGATCAGATTAGTCAGGCAGACAAGTCCATTCTAGTATTGTGTAAGGATGTCTGAACACGCACCAGCAACTCGTGTAGCTGATCCTGTGCTGGGGAGCACTACTTGAAACTGCTGGGATTCTCTTTTACCAGCAAAGAGGCATCTCTGCCACTTTTTAGAGCAGGACAAAGACATTGAATAAGAAAGATTAGGCAGATGGGTGATTTTCATCAGCAATTAAGTCTCCCAGAGCTCCATATCAAACAGCTGAACACCCAGGATGGTGCTACCAGCACACTCAGTGGATTCAAACTGAAGCTGGGTCTCAGCACAGATCTTATTCCGCAGCCAGATAAGTGGCTCTGCAGAGCCCTCCAGGCACTGGAATTCCACAGTCCTATGTCTCCAGGGCTCACCTCTACAGACCCAATGGCAGACCAGAGCTTTAGTCTACAATTCTCTCAGGGCATGGGTGAGCCTTTTCCTTTAGTCTTATTTTCTGTCTGCAGACTGCCATCATATAAATGACACCAATAACAAATTTGTTTCTTCCTAGAGAACTTCAGTGACTCTTGGGTCACCTTTTCCATCCTTCTACTGCATGCTTCCCTCCACAGAATTCCAGAGAACTTTATAAATGATGAGACAAAAGAGTTTTATTTCTGGAGTCTCGTCCACAAAGCAGTAAAGCTTGGAGGTTTTTTCCTTGTACTTGTCCAAAAATACATTTCTGCTCTGGTTTTAGTTATTCTTGAGTCTCGTACAAAGTCTTGGATGCCCCTAACAAATTCCTCTCCTTCCTTGATGTCAGTGTCCTTTGAATACTTGTAGAGGTTAATCCTCCTCCCTCCATTTAACAACGAATTTCTGCATATTTAGATTGTTTAATTTTCTTATATAGATTGAAAAAAAAAACTCAGCAAAGAGACAGAAATTTCTTCAGAAAATTAAGTGCCTATAAAAATGTGCAGATGAGAGAAATCTGTGTAAATGTCCTCAAAGGCTCCAAAATCAGCTCAGGTTGTGGTAAGCAGCAGAAAATGTATCTGGAAGCAAGTCTACAGGAAGAGGGAATACTTTATTGCTCAATAGCAGAAGAGGTTTCAGTAAGGCTTGCACACCTTGTACATTAAAAAAGTAAGAATGGTCATAGCACAGCCACTTGATCTATTTTCTGTGTCCAGCAATGACCAATAGCCTTGGGAAGAACCAGAGCAAGCAGGCACAATCACTTCCCTCAAAGTTCTGCTCCAGAGCCATCTGGCCCAGGGTCACAGTTCCTGTTCCTACTCCTGCCAGGGAAAGGATGCTAGCAAGTTTCAGCAAGCTCACACCTGCATCACAAATTTTATAAAGGGTCAGAAAAGTGAAAATCTTTTTACAGGCTCCATTAAAATTATTATTTAAGCTAAAACTAGTCCAAGGTCACACTAAAAGGTAGTATCTCCTACGTCCATGCTTGGTGCCATAGCCAAAGATAAGACAGAGCTATTTGTAAGTTCACTTCTTCAACCAAGTTTTGTCAAAAAAAATCTGCATTGCTGAATATGAAATGGTCTGTCTGGAATATCTCTTACTTGGCAGGAGTTTCTGAGGAAGCCCAGCAGATGTGGGCTGGACAACACCAGAGGCAGCAGAACTTTACAGCCCTGAGATAAGGTACAGTTCTGAGCTTCCTTCCTTCCTTCCTTCCTTCCTTCCTTCCTTCCTTCCTTCCTTCCTTCCTTCCTTCCTTCCTTCCTTCCTTCCTTCCTTCCTTCCTTCCTTCCTTCCTTCCTTCCTTCCTTCCTTCCTTCCTTCCTTCCTTCCTTCCTTCCTTCCTTCCTTCCTTCCTTCCTTCCTTCCTTCCTTCCTTCCTTCCTTCCTTCCTTCCTTCCTTCCTTCCTTCCTTCCTTCCTTCCTTCCTTCCTTCCTTCCTTCCTTCCTTCCTTCCTTCCTTCCTTCCTTCCTTCCTTCCTTCCTTCCTTCCTTCCTTCCTTCCTTCCTTCCTTCCTTCCTTCCTTCCTTCCTTCCTTCCTTCCTTCCTTCCTTCCTTCCTTCCTTCCTTCCTTCCTTCCTTCCTTCCTTCCTTCCTTCCTTCCTTCCTTCCTTCCTTCCTTCCTTCCTTCCTTCCTTCCTTTATAGATGCATTGCAAATGAAAAGTCTTCCTTTTAATAAGTTGCAGTAAACTCAGTTGATGCTCAGCCCTGAAATACATTTCTCTATTACTGGACTCAATTTAAGGCAGCAATGAAGAAAAATACTAGAGTTTCAGGTCTGTTGGTACTATTTCAATTTTCTTTCATAGTTTTATTAGAAAACTATGGGAGAAACATCATTCCTTTCTTCTTGCTCAAGAAAACAACAGACTGAAGACAGTCCATGCCAGCCATGCCTTTTCTCTATTCTCCAGTGGAAGATTAGCGTTTTTGTATACTAAACTCAAGTACTTTTATTTCTTTTCAAAAAGTTCCTGCCTTTTTTCCTTATTTATTTGTGTGTGACAAAGGCTGACCTGTTTTAATGAAATCCTGTTTTAAAAATATTTGGCAATATTTAGTGGGAAAAGAAATCATAATGTAGCCACTCTTTTAACACTCTTAAAATGAGACAATCCCACATGAAGCAATGCTGCCCTGCCTTGCAGAATCATTACCCAGAGGAAAAGCACACCACACCTATTGTACATTTTATATCTTCAGAAGAATCTGCCAGGACCTTCAGGGTATTATTTTCTCTCACTGACTATAGAGCTGAGGAACATAAGAAATAAGAAACTAGTTCTATGTTATGAAAATAGAAACTCAAAACAAAATATAACACAGAATAATGTATTTAAGGTACTAGAAAAAAATTGGGTTTGTCATGTGAAATAGAGTTGTTCTAAAGTACTCACATTTCTCTTCTTTTTTCTTTATATTGGTATGATATTAATACATACTCTGACTAAAATACCAAACCTCACAGTGAACTCTAGATTTAGGAGCTCAGAATAAAATGAGCCCATCATTTGCAAAAAAAGAGCTGCACAGGATACCTTACAAACATCAAAACCATTCTTGATTTTTACTAATTTCCCTTTCTAGTATGGCAATTTAGGTGAGACTATGAGGCCAATGGACTCTAGATTAACAGGTTTATTTACCAAACTATTACAACAAAATTGGTAATTACTGATGGTCATCCATTCTAGATAAACTTCATGGACTTGTTAGAGACCTAATAAAAATTGTCCACACAGTAGAAATGTGAAGGAAAAAGCTTGGAAGTCTGTCAGGGAGGAAACCACGAGATTTACACTTTAATAGATCCACTGGTTACAACAGAGATGTGGATGAGGACAACAGCTGGAATCAGAGCTGACAACCCCGCAGTTTCCATGGAGTTTCCACCACATCCTATTATTTATTCAGAAGCTATTTTCCAGGAAAGCATCCAGCCAGCTCATGAAAGTGTTTTCAACAAAATAATTTTCAAAGAATGGTGGAACAATAGAATAAGGAGGCCACAGAGAACAGGTGGCCAGGCTTTTCTTTTGGGTTACCCAATTTGAATGTTTGAAAAATAATTCAAGTGGGTGGTAGTATATTAGAAAGTGGCATATATGCAGTATTTCAATTTTGCACGGCCAAATTACATTTTTACACTACTGGCTAATTTTTTAGTCCAGTTAACATGGAAACATGAAAGGTTTTTCATCTCATCACTAGCAACTGGCGTATCTATGTGTGCCCCATAGTGTTTGGACCCCTTAGTGGATCTCTAGCAAATGCAGAAAGAGATGAGACATGAATATTTTTGGTTGCCTGAGAAATATTTTTAACAGAAGAATGTATTCTGAACAGGAGTTGGCCAGCAGCACCAGTAGCCAAAAGTATTGCAGCAGCTGAGCATCTGGAAAAACACTCAAGGACAGGCATAATGTTTAGAGCAGCAGCCAGGCTGACAGCAGCAGCCTGGGATGAGGGTTTGTGGGGAGGCTGACCTGGGCTGGGGACTTGGGGCGCCAGTAGAAAAGGGTTGTGAAACAAAAAGCTTTGGCAGTTACCATGGGACGTTTCCTCGCTGAGATATCTTGTCAGGGGCCTCATATGAAGCAAATGGCACAAGCCCAGGGCTGCTGAGCCATGCCAGCAGCACAGCACCATCCTTCATGCTGTCAGGAACAGGGTGCAGCCACCATAAGTACTGCAGTCTGCAGGCTGCTGCCCAAGAACCCCACAGGAGAAGGGAAGAACAGTTTAGTTGCACAATGAATTTTGATATCAAATTGAAATGTTGCCATAACTGATTTAAAAAGCAAGCAAACCATAAAGATACAAGCACTTAGCAGGAGAGGCTTCACTAGTTTCTCATGAACTCATGTTCTCACTAAAGTTCATGTTTTCCCTAGAAAAGTCATGAGCAGCAGTGGCATCTCAGGGTCATACAGCAGCATAGTTAGAGCAATTACCTATCCAAAATAAAGGGTGGCAAATCTTACTTATTTCTAGAACAAACAGGTACACTAGTGGGGGTGTGAAACATGGGAACCTAAATACCAATAAGAAACCTGTTCCTCTTCTCAGAGAATATTGTAATAACACTGCCAAATAAATCAAAAGCAGAACTATTTGTGTCCTGACTTTAGCCCATACAATTTGGCCTATAAAGTTTTAAGAAATAAGCAAATAGCTACTTCATCTAGATGAGTTATTTAAATGTTCTCAATCAGTATTAAAACCAGAGAGTATAGAGAATTAGCACCCTGATACAGTTTAAAAAAAGATTTTTAGTGCGGAAGAAAAAAACCTTTATAAATCACATACATACACACATGTGTATGCATCTATGTGTATGCATATATATGTACAGACATAAATAGATCAAGATTCAGATTCCACTTCACAATAATTAATCGACCTCTTTTCCCTCACTTCAAGAAATGTAATCACATTTTTTTTTTTTGTCTTTTATTTACAGTACTGGAAAGAAAAGAAGATGACAGCATGTGACATCTAAAATTTAAGAAGCCAGACACCAGAATTCACATTCCTTGCTCAGCCAGGAAAGCACTCTGTATCATTGAGGGGACCATCTATCACTATAAGTGATAGATATAAGTGTAAGGATATGAAACCCTAAATACAATCCACAAGAGAGTGTCATGTGAGTAAACTGTCAATGAACTCCTATATGAAATTAACTGCATATTGTGTAGTTGGTGGATGAGTTCTCCTCTGTCATACAGCAAGAGATTTAATACAACCACCCTGGGTTTTTCTTTTAGACATAAATTATCTCATAACTGAGTATTTCTCCTACTAGGCGATTCAATGACTTCTGTGAGAAGAAAAAATTATAAAAATTACCTAGTGAAAAAAATATATCTTTTAAATTTTAAAATGAATTTTCTGTATTCCAGGAAAAAAGCTCATTTCCAGAAATACCACAGTGCTCTGAAGACAGTAAGTCCAGTAAGATAAAGCAAGTAAGGCGATAACAAGTAGTTCAGTTTATGGATTTATCAGCACTGTGTCATTTGGGTTTATTTCAACAACTGAATAAGAGCAAAGGACAAACCTTCTCCTGCAGGTGAAGTGTTGCAAACAAGTCTGCACCTTTTCCCACAAGTGACTCAAGTTCCTGTTTGCACTTAAAAGTCAAGGCTGAGAGTATGACTAAAGCAAAAATGTCCAGACAACAAGAATGACAACCTTCATTTTCACTTCAGTCCCGTCCTTTCCCAACCGAAAATAAAAATGCCTCCAAACAAAAACTACACCACTTGTATTCAGTTTACCTCCAGTAAAAGGATGAGGTGCAGCAGATAAAATTGTTACATAAATACTTAAGGCCTGCCTGGTATAAAATTAAATTTTAAATAAGGAAGAACAAACAAGTCACTTGAAAGCCTTAAGGCTGTTGTATAAATAACCTGCGATGCTATCCAGAATCAGCTGAGCTGTAAGCATCATCTGCCCCAACCATGAGTCAGCTTGAGTCAGTTCACTGTACTTTTATGGTACTTTCAAAGGCAGAGAATGCATCTCCCAGCAGCAAGAAAGAACTCTCTGAAATGTGAAACTAGTGTTTGGTGGGAAGGTGTTCTCTACTATAAGATGGTAGTGAAATTACTGGAATAAATAAAATGCCAGTATACTTAACATTTCTGTCTCCTTATTTTTAGCCCAAACAGAGGACTGAAATCAAAGCATGAAATGAAAAGCAAATCATGTGCACTTAAGGCCAAGCAATTTTAAACTCTTTGTGAACTGCTCCTTCTGCACAGCAGTTCTCCAACTGTGCAAAGCAGCACTGTGGCAATATGGATTCAGTAAACAGAGTATGCTTCCAGCTGTTTGCATCCCTCCCACTCCCAGTATGCATAACATCCTGGCTGGCAGAGGTTATATTTGTGTTTAAACATGATAAGGCTGATTTACATTAGAGGAATGTTTCTGATCAATCATTTGTGCTGAATAGCCAGTGACTAAGTGGAAATGTTTCACAGAGAAGAACTGAGTAAGAAGTTTACAAAAAACTTCAGGACGCGGTTACAGTTTCTAATCTACTTAGCAGAGAGCTCACAACTTCCTGTGGCCGCCTGCACGGGGCACGCACACAGTTCTGCTCAGATCCCTTATCCACAACTATGGAACATAAAAGGGAAAGAGGGAGGGCTCTCCACACCCCACTTTGCCCGTGGAAAGTTAAATGCCACGTACAAACTGGTTGTTACAGGCAAGGGAGACAGATGTAAGACTTTTCAGGCACTAATCTTCAGGCAGCATGAATCAGTGTCCACAGGCTGGAATCCAAGGAGCTGCCCCTGGCTGGGAAGGCTCTCAGGGAAGGTTTGGTGCTGGCTGCCTGCAGGATGGATCACGGGCTGGACTCCTTTTTGCAGCTGTCAACAGCGATGGGGCCAGTGGAGGTGTGGAAACCAGCAGAGGTGAAGAGCTGCTCTTACTTTAGCAAGCTGAGAATCTCCTGGCCTGAGTACAGCAGATAAGTTCTTGAGGATGCCTTGCAGAATAGTTTTATGGTCCACAAATAGATATTTACACCAGTATAACATTTCTGCTTTGATTGATATTTGAAGAATAATAAAAGTAAACTAATTTAAAATAAAGTGTTAGACTTTTATGATGCTTTCATAGAGAAAAAACTAAAAGGAGGGGGTTTTGGACAAAGTGCCACAAAAATGCCACTTTTTTTTTTTTTTTAAGACTTATGCTGTCAAAAGAGGAACTATCAAAATGGATGGGTTTCAAAGCTAATTTAATATATACTATTAATCATGGCTTTTAAACTTAATCTGTCAGATCTGCTTAGACAATGAAATTACACAGCACAGACCAATTTTAATTTAGGATTCACAGCTACAGTTATATCACAGCTTTGTCACCTAAGATAATAATTTAAATTGAACACCATCTTCTTTTCATTTTACAGCTTTTTACAAATCTCAGTTCTAGGAAATTTATAATATGACTTCAGCAAGGTCCCCGTAAACCTACAAAACTAGTATGTAAGTATTACTGCCTTCAGTCAAAGCTAATTTCTGTTTATAAACCCATTTTACTTATTATACAGCTTTGCTATATTAATGTATCAGGCTGAAGGCATCTAAGAAAATAATTTTCCTGAAGTTGTGTGTTTTCCTTTGGAAAGTAAAACACAGACCTGCCATTTTCAATAAGTGTAAAACAAAGATAACACAAAATGAAGTTAAAATAATTCCTGCAACCTCCCATCCTCAGGGCAAAGGTCTTAAAGCCATTAGAGGCATCCCTGGCCTTTCTTATGACAGCTTTGTAAATCAGGCTACTTTATGAGACTGGACATGTATATTTGATAGAAACTAGAATTTGACATTTTCCAAAACTTTGTTTATAGCATGCAGACTCCAATCTGGAAAGTAGCTTGGTGGAGTTTTCTTGGAACCTGCAGGTTCATTTTCAGAAGACATTATGTGCCTCAACAACTCTTGGAATTCAACTTTTCTGAATGGGAACTGGGGACAGATCAGTGCAGCAGGAATGTAAGCATGAGGGTGTGTGTGCCACTGGCAAAAGGAACAGCCCAGAGCCCACGCTGCAGACCAGAGAAAGAGGACTGCTCAAAGCAGGTGAGGAAATCTGAAGAATCACAGATGAAAATGGGGAAATTAAAAAGGAAGGACAGGGTAAGATGGAGCATGGATCATATATGGCACAAAATTTTTTGTTATACAGACACCAGACAAGCAAAGAGAATTAAGATTTATGTTTACTAGTCTGAAGACAGTTTAATTTTAGCTAAACCTCAGCTTCAGCAGAAAGCCAATGCCACATACTCAAGTATGTGGTTACAGAAAATACCACAGATCCCGGGTAAGCTGTGAGGCAAAAGGCTGAAAGCCAAATGCCTTCCTACCATCTGAGCAAGGGGACATCCAGGATGGCCTACATGTGCATTAGAATCATAGTAACTTTAAAATACATTTTTAACCTGTACTAGAGTGATCAATTCACCTCCTTGAAATGTTCAACTTTGTTCTTTTTGAGCTTTTCTCGAAATTGTTTGTGAATCTCTCTGTTGTATGTAAGTTCATCAACAATTATCTTTTCACTTTCATTCCTTGTTGGTTCATTACACCCAGCTAAAATCAGAACTTTGTGGTTTCTAATTCTTTGGCCAGAATATCCTACTGCCAAGGATACTAGCAAACTTCAATTCTCCCTACCTGAGGATGAATTTCATTTAAGAGTCTGAACCTGTAGACTGAGAAACTCAATACTTTGCTTGATGAGTCCTGTGAGTTACACAGCTTACTGCTGCAAAATAACTGCAACTGCTGTCAGAATCATAAAGATGGCAAGAAAAGTTGGCTGAATAGACAAAAGAAAGTCAGAATTGCTTTCTATTAGACTTTGCTTAGATGACAAGGTAATGGGATAAATCAATATTCAACAAAACTGCTATTAACATCCAGACATAACCTCTTAAGGAAGAGAATATTGATGACACTTGTTCTAGAAAGATGACATCATATGGGGATCATTGAGAGTGCACAAGCAAGAGGTTCTGGCTGTAAATCTCTGGCATCTTCATCCAAACATCATTACTGCCAAAGCATTTTAGATATGAGCCTTAAAAAAAAAAAACTTTCAAAAAAGTCAATGAAATTATTTGAAAAAACTCAATCATGAAAATAACTTCAGGTGTGCAATAATGGGGAGGATAAATTGGGGGTTTCAGAACAATCTCAATATAGGACTCTACTGCTTGACAGAATTAGTATTAGAGTAAATATTCTGTTCTGCCTTTTTTGCCATTGTTTTCTACTAGAACAGCCAATCACCTCATACAATAGTCATTCCACTTGCCCAAATCTCTTTTCCCAGTGGTACCATTACTATTTATTTCCTTCAGACTATTTTTGCCCTTTTTTCTTGCCTACTAGTCTTGCTTGAAATATTCTGTTTTCCGCAGAGTTCCTCTTTCCCCTATATATCAATGAACATTAAATCTGTCCTTACTCCTGCTCTCATGACAGACTCTCAGTACCAGCAGACTGCTAGCATTTCCTACTTTTTCTACAGCTGATACCAAAATCCTCCTTTCTCATTTCTGTCCTTCCTCTCCTCTGCACAAGTCTAAATTTCAGTAATTTTATGCACTAGTAACTACTGCGTTGAGCTTAAAATGTTGCAGGATGTCCCTCTGGGCAAAACTGAAGTAGAAGAATTCTTCAAGGAAAGCTCTTGCAATCATCCTTCTCATTCTTTGGGGGCAGTGGAATTCATTTTTCCCCCGACTGAGCATGAGCTGCTTGTCTAAACAGTGGGAATCCCCTGAGAAGGAGGGAACAGAATAAGTAGGCACATGATCTCAGAGTCTCACAGAAAAAAAGCAGCACATGGTAAGAATTAACTAACTACTGAATCTCAGAATCTTACTGTGCATTCAGAATTATCATCCTTTGGGAATACTTTTAATCTCCCAAAGGCATTTTTTCTTGGGTAATTAAACACTAAAATATCTTCAAGCCTGAAGTTTTTAAAATCTAGTCCTCTAGAAAACATGATTCATTTCAAGCAACATAAGGAGCTGCAGAAGTTCTCTGCCCTGTGTTATCATGAGTATGAATGCTTGAACATAAATCTCAAAGGCTTTAGTCTCTTCATTTAACTCCTACTCACTTTACTTTGGAACACAGGGGGCAACCCATATTTCATGTCTAACCATGAAAAAGGATTCCTGCCTTGCTTATTGAGGATCAAAATGTCTTATAGAATTTCTCATAAAACAAACTCTCTTCACAATGTCATAGGAGTCCCACAAAAGTGCTTTGGAAGATACAAGTCCATGTGACAAACAAGATGGAATGTGGATGCTAATGGCAGCAGGGATTGTAACAGCAACAGCTCAGCCTACCCAAACATATGCACAGAGGGGAGAGCAGCTCTTCAGCTGAATGAAGTGCAGAAAACGAGTCAGAGGTACAGTGCAGTTGTAACAAAGCTGTCCCCCAGCCCCTTTACTCCAACAGCCTGCTCTGTGCCAGCATGGGCACAGTCCCACCAGAAGGGCCATGTGCTCTGCTGACCTCTCCTTTCTTCCTGCCTGACAGCCACTAGGTGTTTTTAAACGCTGGCAAGCTGAAGGAAGGGCTTGGTGGACTCTGACCTTTTCAGGCTCACGTTAAACACAGGACTGTCAATTGAACAAAGCAGAGATCTAAGCATTGATCATAAACCAGGTGTGAATATATCAGCTTTATTGCCCCTAAGTGCTGAACATTGCTCCCGTGAACAGCAGGCAGACCATCTTGCAGGGCAAACCTTTGCCCGCAGGATACAGTCTGTGGCAATCTCCTGGCTGAACATTTGTGACTCACTTCACTCCTTGTGTGGGGCAGGAGAACCTGGCTCCAGTGTAAACACAGCATTCCATATCATGGGCACACTACACATGTCTGTCCAGAGAAGCGCTGCCCATTCCTCATGAGCAGCCAAATAGAGGCCGTTATCAAAAGCAATGACCACAACCATTTAGCACCATCACTTCCTGTACTAAGTGACCCTTCTAATAATACTTCCTCTACGAATCTTCTGTCCAAGCCCCAACATCTCCTCCATCCTCCATGCTGGAAGCCAGTGCCCAGTGCTGACCAGCTCCAGCGAGGTCTCAGTGCTCGCTGTGCCCCTTGGCGACTGCACAGCTGCTGCTGCTGGAATAAAACAGCGGCTGCAGCTGCTGCTGCTCTGCTCCAATGTCAGGCCAGGAAAACTGGGTGCTCCCACAGTCAGTTCAACCCAGGTGGCTGCAGTCTGATGTGTTCCCAGGAGACCTGCTTTCTTTTCCTGGCTTCATTGCTATCCTTGGGAAAATGACTTTGACTTCCTCTTTTCTCTCCCACCCTTTATCTATCTTTTGTGATCAGACCATGATTTTTTACCTCAGGTTTATAATTTGGTTTTCTTTAGTTTGGAAGGAAAAAAATACCATAAATAGGGTAGGAACATTTTGAAGAGGCAGGGAAGAAAAAGAAAGGGGGGGGGGGGGGGGGGGGGGGAAGGAAAGTACTCTGCTGTCAGTAACAAAGTTTGTTGGGAAAGTGGGGCAGTACAGATAAATTATCGCTCCCTGGGGCAGAGGTGAGCGAGATACCGGGTACAGTATGACAAAGTAAAGGTGCAAGTGTTAGTGGCTGGTGAGATTATGTAGTTGCCTAATGGGTGCCCTGATGGGAGGCATTTGCATTTGGGTATTAATGTGGAAACCATGCACATTAAAACACATCCTGTGTTTGTTATCACTGAGGCCCCAGTTGAAAAATTTCTCCTTCTAAACCCTTTGCAAGCTGCAGGAGTGGAGAAGATGCTGGAGAACAGGGCAACAGCTCCATGGCTGTGTGGGCTTTGGTAAGTCAGAGTTCAGCAGCCTGGCAGCAGCATGTGGCAAACGGGAAACTGCAGCCAAGGAAATACCCTGATAACTGATTTGGAGGTGCTGCAGCTGCTCCTACCAACCAGTTCCTCCTTCTCTGGAGGCACCCAAGTGACCCCTCACTCCAGAGGTTCCCAGCCAGGTACTGGGAGGGATTGCAGTAGAGCTGCACAAGGATACTCAGCCCCAGCCCTGGAGCTGCAGTTGGGCACCCCTGATTTACACAACTGGCTTCTTTACAAAGGCAACACTGGACACAGCAAAACCTGGTTTGGGATTCGTGTTTGTGTAAAAGCTATAATAAAATCTGTATCTGCAAGATAAGTTAACAGTGAACAAAACACTTCCCAGGCTCCTACTCAACCCATGAAAACCCATCTTTTCTTGAGCCCTCCTGTGCAAAACTGTTCACTCACTCTCCCAGATGTCATGTACACTACAGTATAGAGATGCTACATTAAACATTTTGACATCACCTACAATTGTGTCTACTGGCTCAGACACCTCCAGCACTTTTTTTTTCCTGACATCTTTAGTACTTCACAAGTGCTGGAAAATAACTCATGATTTTCATATCCATCTGTGCTCTCCAAAAGAGTCCAGAAAGCAGCTAAATAATTCAGTGATTTTTTTTCAGCCATTTGTGAGACTTTTTCCCGTTGATTTCCTACTGCTCAGCACAGCCAGCCACTGGCTACTTGACACAATAAGATCTGAGCAGAGCATCAGGTGGCACTTGAACCAGTCTGTTGAGCAGTTTTATTTACCCCTCAGAGCCCCAGTGATCTCGGGAGCACATTTTTGCCACCACTTCTTTGCAGTACACTATAGTGGACAGTTGCTCACTATTTGCATGTTCTGGCAAAATCACAGAACATTCTGAGTTAGAAGAAACCCACAAGGATCATCAAGTCCATCTTTTAAGTGAATGGCCCACACAAGGACCAAAATCCACAACCTTGTCATAATTAGCAGCAGATGTGGGTTTTTTCCCCTGAAATAAAACAGCAGAGAAGAATACTGTGGATAAAACTAATTTTTATCTTCCAATACCTAAATTTCCCACATTTTTTGCAGACCACTATCCCTCTGGCCCTTACTTTTACTTTGCATGGCATTAATTTTTTACCATTTTTAAAACTTTGGCTTTCTGGTGGCTTTCTTCTTTCCTGGAAGTATTAATATATTGATTTACCTGCTGAAACATATAGTCTCTGCTGTCCTTATCTCTTGATGTCAAAGTTATTTAGCTACCATTTCATTTGTCCAGTGCTTGCTTTTGATGAGCTGCTTGGAGCAATAGTCTGTCATTTCAATCTCATTTTCCAACACCACTAAAACAGTTCTGCAATTACAGCTGTACCAGCATTAAAAGCTTTTGCTAAAACAGCTGTTATGAGACTGCACCCCAAACCACTGCACTGCCCAAGTGGAACTCGGGGTTGAATCACAGGCCACACTTGAGTAAACTAGAAACATCATTCCTTTCTAATTCCAAAATGCATCGAGAAAGCAAGCAGGGGAAAAGTGATTAAAATTATAAACAACTTGCAGCACTGCTAGTTAAGTTAACCATACAAAAACAAGAACGGACACAAGCTCCAGTAGCCAGACATAAATGCACAGTGCTTAGGGCTCTGAGCTGTGAGTTGATAGCTTTTGTTTTCCAACACCTTACTTTCAAAAATGTATTGAATGGCACGTTTTCTCATTTTTTAAAATCAGTAATTTCCCAAGTACTTATTTTAAGGGGCATTCTAAAATATCAAGAGAATGCTCCGAACACCAGCAGACTCCGGCCGAGGGATTTGGGGAAAGCGACTTTTTAGCTCGGAGCGTGTGTTAGCACCAGACAAGCCCACCCATCACTTAGTGACTTCCACTGCTCTTGGCAACAGCTGCCAGCAAGAGGGACGGGGACTCCCCGTCTGCCCAGACTCCCCGCTGGCCCCGCGCGTGGAACCAGGCAGGGAGGGGAGCAGATGACCTCTGGAAAAGGGCTGGGGTCGAGCAGCCTTTCGACACCGCCGGGAGCGAGGGGGCCGCGAGGCAGCCCCAGCCCCAGCCCCAGCCCCAGCCCCAGCCCCAGCCCCGTCCCTGTCCCCGTCCCCGTCCCCACCCACCCACCCACCCACCCACCCACCGGCCCAGCCCGGGGGCGGCCGGCCCGCCGGCAAACCCCGCCAAATAAGGCGCTGGCGGGCGGCACGGCTGGAAGCAGGAGGGAAGCGGGCACCGAGCCCCCCTTCAAGCGCGGCTCTCCCGTCCCCGCCGCCGCGCCGCAGACGCCTCCCTGGCCCGCTTGACGGCAGCGGGGAGGAATGTGTTTCCGGGGCGGGTAGAGCGGAGCGCGGACCTCCCCTCCCCTCCCCCGCGGGCCGGGCTCCCGCAGCAGCGAGGAGCAGGCGGCGGCGGGCAGCCAGCGAGCAGCGAGCCCGGGCGTCCCGCCGCGCCCAGCCCAGCCCTGCCCAGCCCAGGACGCCGCCGCAGCGAGCCGGGCGGGCCGGAGCGCGCCCGCTGCCCGGAGCCATGGCCGAGGTAACGGGAGGACGGGCGGGGGTCGCAGCCGGCCGGGAGCGAGATGAGCGGTGCCTGTGGCCGCCCCGGGGCTCAGCGCCTCGGGCGGGCTCCGGCGGGCGGCGCGGGACTGCGAGAGCCGCTTCCCGCGCCGGGAGCCGCCGCCGCCCCGAGTGCGGGTCCCTCGGCGCCGGTCCCGGGCGGAGGAGGGGGCGCCGCCTCCCGCCGTGCCCGCCCGGCGCTGTGGGCGGGAAGGTGTCGGGCCCAGCCTGCGGCTTCCTGTGGCGGCGGGACGGCGGCCTCGGGCCTCCCGTGCCGCCGGGGCCGGCCGGGCCTTTGTCCGCTCGGGGCCGGCCCTACCCCTGCCAGCGGGGTAGCGGCTACCCCGGGCAGCGCCCCGAGCCCTCTTCTCCGAGAGGGACGGAACCCGTGCCAGTGCCGTGCCCTGTGCCCGCCGCCGCCTCCCGCCGGTGGTGCCCTGGACGGGGGCAGCACTCGGCTGCGAAAGTTTCGGGCGGCTTCCCGGGAGTGCGGGCGAGGGCGGGCGGCCGGAGGGGGAAGGTTCTTTCTACGGGAAGCGGGCGCTGGAGTTACAGGAATGGGAACGAAAGGAGTGAGGCAGTGCAGGAACTTGAGTACCCCGGGTTTTGACCTGCACGTATCTGCAGAAAGCGAGCACTGAGAGCGGGGTCTGTGCAGTTTGAATGACGGGATGGTCGCAGTGCAGTGTTCGGCTGCTCGATCCGACCAAACTGGCTCTGAGCCTCTGTAGCTTGCTATAAACTTGTGTCGGGATGGAGTGGGAATGTGAGGCCTCCGTGCCATGTCCCACATGGGAATTTCTGAAAAATCTTACAGCAGTAGCGCAGTGCTTTGTCTCCTCTTATTGCCTTCAGTTCCTGGTGGTTGGAAGGAAACATGGAGCGATAGGAAATTCATTCTGACTCACTGTTCAGGCCCATGTCAGATGTCTTTATGTTATGGAGTAAGTATCTGACTGCCTGTTAAACTCATTAGGTAGTCTTTGTGACCGTTTATGAAAAGAAGTTGATCAGCGTTCACCTTTGCTTCTTCATTTGTCCTTGATAGAATACAACAGTCCATTCATGCCAGCAGATGTGCACATAGCTGTTGGGTGAAAAATGTTGATTTTTCTGGTAGATTTGCCATTGCTGCTACAATCCTGTTCATGCCAAGATACACAAACTTTTAGGAGTAACGATTGTCTCCATTTAGATTAGTGGAACCACTCACAGCTAACGCTACTTGTGTGATAAAGTGTTGAAATTAAGCAGGACCTTATGTACGTGGAAAGAGATTTAAATAACTTGTACTCCTGGCATGCAGATCATTTGGTAGGTGAAGGTGGCAGTGCTACAAAAATTAGTTTTGAGAAATGAGGCAGCTTGGTAGCAGTGAGGGGATTTTGTTGTTCTTGGTTGTTTGTATGGATCATTTTTAAGTAGTATTATACTACTAAAAGGATGTAAATTAGACTAAATTAAGCAAGACTAAGAGCAAAGACAGTCATTGTCCACATCCATCCCAGCGATGAAATAGATGATTCATTCTCCTGTCACAAAAAATATTACTTGCCTCTGGGTAATGATTAAGTAGCATTTTGCAAGCTTGCCTAAGGCTCTATTTATAAGGGTTGCAAAAACAGTGAGCCATTGGCAATAGGTTGGCAAGACAAGACAAGTTAAAGATGTGAACACCTTCAACTTTTGTCCTTTTCAAAGATGTCTCAGCTGAAAGGTGAAAAGCTGACAGGCATGCATAATCTTACCTTAGTCAAAGTTGGAGCTACTAAGTGCTGTATCTGTTTGCCAGCCCCATGATAAATGAACCATATTTACTTCCAAATGAAATGTCAGCAGTTAAAACTCTGCTGTTCTCTGTGGGTGCAGCCAGGGAGCTCATTCTGCTCTCTGTTCAGGCGTCTGATCTGTGCCATGTCCTCAGTAAGGCCCACCCTTGTGAAAGACTGGTTTGGAGGGATGCTTGTTTCTCTAAGAATGTGTGTGAATTTCTGATGGGAGTGCAGAATTTTAGTGTTTTGTCTTGAGTATTTTAAATGACTCAGGTGGTTAGCCTTACACCACTTCCTTTGGGAGGTGATTCCCAAAGCTGAAAAAAAAACTGTCTGAGAACTTTTCCTGCTGTGCTTTCTTCCTGATTCATGATTTCATTCCTCTCTCTATACCTCTCATTGGGTAGCTCTGCTGTAGTTCAGATTTGAAAAAAGTTTGTTTGCTGTAGCAGTAGCTCAGGAAGTAGATAACTTGGGTAGCAGAAAGGTGAACTTGGGGAGAGCTGTGCACACATGGGGTGGGCACGTGCTGTGGTCTCCCTTGCCCTGAATACAATTCCCTTGCTGCTGCTGGTATGAGTGTCTGTCAGTTGTTTGTAAATAGTTGTCATGCCTGCCTTTCCACCCAGTCTCAATTTAGTTGGGTGATGTGATGCACACTTAGCTTGTGGTTCTCCCAGCTTCTCATGGGTCTGCTACAGGCTTCGTGCTTGGCCGTGGCTCTTGGTACTGAAACAAGGTGCTGCAGCTCTGTTAAGTACCTTGTCTTGATGGGACTCTTAGTAAGCAAAGGCTCTAGTTCTGCATCGGACTCCCTTTCCTTCTAGTGGACAGTCATGCAGAGTCCCTGTTGTTCCTCTCCTGCATGTGGTCTGAGGGCCTGGGTTTCTTCAGTGTGGACCTGCTCATGATGCCTCCTGCAGCCTTTGCTGGTGTCCCCTGTCACTGCTGCACGGAAGGTGGATGTGTGACTGTGCTACTTTCCCTGGTCATTCTCCTCACATGGTGTGGGGAATGGGTTTTGTGGGGGAGGGCTGGATGGAGCTTGCTGGCCATTGATATACCTGACCTTTCTCTTCCTCCTCATTCCTTTCCAATTGTGTCTTGTACCCCTTCCGTGTAAGACAGACCGTTGTAATTAGTGAGGCATTGCTCAAATGAAATTAAATCAGTATTAATCACTAGCTTTAAGATTGCTCATGCCACCTCATGAGGCACTTGGAAAAGATAGGTCCAGAAAAGACAGAATCTATACTTAACAATAGCGGAGCCTATTCTTCCTCCTTTGCTTTTCTAGAATGTCAAGTGATTTATTTTTTCCAACTTTTTTTTTTTTAGGACGGCCAATCCCCTTGGCATCCTTTTAATTCTTAGGGGCTGCCATCAGCCCTCTGAGAGGGAATCCTTGTTGGGAGTGCCTTTTTTTCTTTTTTTTTTTTCCTTTGACTTTTAAGCTGCGTCTATTGGTAGAGCTCATAAAGTAATTACATAAATTTAATCAATCTTAAAAATGTAATTAAGGCAATATGTAGTTAGATTTATTTTGGAAGTGTCATTAAAAAGTACTTGCCAGTATGTGTACTATTCCCCTATGACTGGATTTTTAAGTCAGCTGCTGTATTCTGTGCCTGGTAGAAAATTTCCGGTCTCCCAGCAGCAAAAAACTCGGAGTTCAGTCTGTATTTTCCTGCCTCTCATCTCCCATCTGTCTTTATATTGCTGATTCTACAAATTGTTTAACTTGCCCCACTCGCCTTGCTTTGAAGTCACCTTCTAATAGCAGCGTTCTCACTGCCACTTCTACTCAAGGTTTTCCAGGCTTCTGCTCTGGTGTAGGTGTGCAAGGATGTTTTTTAGACAAACACATCTCAGACCTGTACATGACAATAAGTTTTTGTTGTGGAGGAGAGTTAGCTGGTTTTTTTCTGAAGAGGATGTTTGTTTGCTTTTCAAAAGGGAGGGAGTATCACAGATTTGAGAACAAATGAATAGATGAACAAATTCAGTGGCTCTGTCTCCTGGACAGATACTGGCAATATCTGTGTGCTTTAATGTTCCTTTTACATCAGAAAATTAAAATCTGTTGGATAGTTCTAATGCTGGTGAATATTGTAATTTATGGCAGATATGTTCTCCTTTTTACTGTGTAGTTCCTCCTTGCTCTGTGGTGTGTTGTGTTGACAACTTTCTAAAAATGATGTTTCTTGTCATGTGGTAACCAGAGGGGACCACAGTATTGACCAGTATCTGTCAGTTGTTGTGGTTATGGCATTTCTGGGGTAGCCTACAAAGCCGTTTTTGTGTTTACCCACAAATGGGAAGACATATTCTATTTCTTCTTTTTTTTCCTAATTTCTCCTGCATAGGTGTGGTCCAGTAACCTAAACTCCTAAAACTGTAAGTCAGAATAAATTTAGGAGAAGACTTTTTCTCTGCCCTTTTTTCTTTCCCAACATGTGGATTATTAGCGTAAGAACCAGTAGAAAGTATATATGGCTTTTGTGCTTTAGCTGTGTGAGTTTCTAATCCAATGTATGACACATCTAAGCTTGCTGAGCAGCAATTCTGTTGGGAATGTTACTCAGGAAATGAAAATTCTAACTTCTGTGAACGAAAAATGAGACACTAGGCACCTTGTTATACATCACTAAATAATATGATTGCCTTTTTCAGTACTAAAGGTGCTCTCTTTAGCAGAATGTTGTTATTAAACATCCTGTATTTTTGGAATAACTACCTTCTATTACTTCTCTATTCATAAAGTAATTAGAGTGGTTAGTGGACTTCCTAGGTTATTGTATTTTCTCATTAATGGATTGGATATGTTCAGAAAGATGGTAAAGTCTCTTTAACAAAATCTGCACATAACCAAGCACATGGTAGGGGAATTAGCCTGATGAGACTATAATAAATATTAATGTTTTCTTTTGCAAAAGGTGATAGAATTCCTACCTGTAATCATCTTTGGGTCACTGAGCAGAGGCTCTTTAATATTTTAGTGATTTTTTTTTGTGCTATATCTTTTTCATTTCTCTTTACAGTCAGATGCAAAATGGCTTATGAAACCTGCTTTCTGTCTTAAAAGCAGTTTCATGTGTTTCGTTTTTTTCTTTTTCAACAGCAGCAACAAAATGCCATTAGTATTCTTGTGGTTTTATTAGAGGGGAAGTTTTGAGTAACAAAGCTGAGGCTGGAATCTTAACTTTCTTGTTGCTCGTAAGAACTGAGAAGATACTGGTCTTTTCTCACCATCCTATTCATTCCTTTCTGTCACAAAAAAATGTTTTGCAAATCTTCGTTAAATTAATGCAGTTCTCACATTTTGTCAGCAAATCATTAGGCTATAAAAGTCACTTTCTCAAAAATTCTAATCTGTATGACCATGTTTAAGTGCAGATTCCTCTTTAAAATGCTCATAAACTGCAGCATATAGAATACCTAATGCCAGTATTTCCTCCCCCAAATGATTGGCATCATATTTGTAGTTCTCCTATTTCTGCTTTGGGTTTTGTATGAGATCACATACTTAACTTAGTCCTAGTTTTGACTCAGTTTTAACTTCTGCTCTTGGTACATTCTGGTGTAAAAGCAGGAAGGGCTGTTGTTTGTATGAATTTTTGTTGGTTTAAACTACAAATTTCTCTTCAATATTTTTACTACATAGAAGTACCTGTATTTAATTTTCTGTTATAGCTATTAACAATATGTTTTAAACTTTGTAGATGTACAAGTAAAAGCATTTTTGATGTGGAAGCTGAACAGAAAAAGAAATATTTCTTCTTTTCTCATCCTTTGTGGTAGAATAAAAAACAGTGATTATATATTGGGCTGAACTGAAACACTGATCTTAGCCTCATTCAAAGGTGACTGATCTGTGGTTATTCAAAAGAGAAGAAAAATAATTGTATCAGATTAATTTAGAAAGAGTCAGTATTTCATTTAGGAAATGGTAATGAGTCAAAGGTGGTATCTTGGATATCAGTCCATACTTGGTCTCTGGAAAACAAATTAGAGACTGGGATGTGTAGTTTGGCATAATCTTGCCCTTGAAGTAAATATTGAAATAAGGATGTGTCCATTTGGAAATGGGGATAAGCTATCATTCTGGTGTTCCTTAAGTTTCTTTGGTGGAATTGTAGTTTAATGTGTCTTACTTAACATGTGCTTACCTTGGGCAGTGGCACCAAGAGTCACATCTTCCTGTTGTGCAGGAAGCTGCATCTGATCTGTCCTCATCTGCTCTGAGTCCTTGTAGGCTGGCAAGACCTGCTGGGAGTGATCTTCCACAAAGCAGAGGATGCTCTTCCAGTGAGCAGTGGGATAACCAGAGCATCCAGGAGCATCCTGGGGACCATAGCAGGTCATTTGAAGGACCTGGCATTCTAGTAGCTTGGCCAGCATCCTCCAATTCAGCTGCTTAAGTATTAAATTGGCTACATCCAGCTCCATCTCGATCCTCAGCTGTCTGGTGTTTCAAATCTTGGGTAAAGAGCTTTTGTATAAAGATGAGTACAAGTAAAAGGAAGGCCTGTTTCTGAAGGGGAGATAAATATGAAAGAATGTCATCTTTTTGATGTTAAATCAAAGCACTCTCACAGGTGTTAAAAGATGACACATTTTAGTAGTTAGTTATTGAGAAATTTGGAATAAATTTTATATCGGGATGACTTCTGATATTGCTAGCACATCTTTGAGAATGGAGTGCTTGAAGGCTTTATGCTTGTTCAGTCAGCAAGTGAAATGCTCCCTCTTCTGTTAATGAAAAGGAGAAATGAGGAAATCTTGCTATCACCATCCGCAAGGTTGGCTAGGGGGTAAGCATGGTTGATGTGCTGCCAGTGAATTCTGGCTGGGTTTTTTTCTTATTACACTGATGTTTTATTTTCTGGTGTATTAGGAAATTAGTTTTAGTGGGCTTAGGATAAAGTCAATAATTACTTTCTCATAGTTTCCTTCAGTGCTTTTGCAAGGTTGTATTTAGTGTGTGTTATTGTGCTGATGGCACATTGTGATGATGTGATGCCAGGTGGAGATTGTCCCACAGCTAAAAGACGTGCTAGAGCCCATCTGCATAAAATACAAGGCTTGACAGATTTTTAATTGTCAATTTGCTGAATTTGTGGCAGAATAGATTAAAAATCTGTCTTTCAGTTACATATGAATATAACTTATGTGCATTTCCAAAACATCTGAAAGTGTAACAATTTAGAAGGTAACACTTGCTCTGTGTAGTTCAAAAATGGCAATGATTTTTTGTGTTGTTTTTATCACTTCTATGCAAATACAAATCAGTGTGAGAAATTAATGTACAGAACTTCAGTGTAATTTTTCCTGGGTGTGGACTTCAGCATAAAAAAGGAAGCAGCAAATTTCCTTTTTTGGAAGAACATGCTGTACATTCCAGCTGTAGGTTGTTAAAAATGCGTAATAAAATCAATAAACAGCAACAAAGATTTTTTTCTGTGTATGTGTTCTCTCCCTCCATTACACATGTTGTTTGCATAACTTTTTAAAAACTAGACTGAAATGTTACACATCTATGTTACAGATATCTCCTTTCAGTGAAAAACTCAACTTCAGCTTTAGGGAGTAACTATACTGTGTAAGATTGCTGCCGGCGTTTTTGCCTTTGCCAGCTGTCTGGTTTGGATAGTAATAAAAGAGTTTGCACAAATACTGCCTCTTTTTGGTGCATAATTCACAATACAGTTTCACTTTCTAAATGAAGAATATCTGTATTTAATATGATTAACATTTGCTTGTAGCTGGAAGCAATTTTAATGCTGTGTCTCTGCACAGTTTAAAAAAAAAATCTCACTCATTAGTGATAACTCAAAACTCTGCAGCAGACAATTGGTTTTCAAATTTTATCTTAATTTCATATTTTGTAAAATGTTCCGTTGGCTTTTGAGCCATGAATTCAACTAAAATTGTGTTTAATTTTCATAGGAATGTGGTTCTGCAGCAATTTATACCAGCACTAGGTCTCAACTGTCCCTCCTGCCTGTAGCTGTGCAGTTTTGCCATCCCGCTTGCATCAGCTGTGGAAGTTATAGGGCTGTACATTGAGTTATTGAAATAACTGTTCTGGCTGAAAAATAGCTTGGCCAAAAATTAATTTTCAGCTAGGTCAGTTGCTGCAGCTGGGAGATCACATGCATTGTGAGGGAAATGCTTCAGAGCCAGGGGAGGAAGGGGAAAACGTGCAACTCATAGAGAGAGTGTGTGCCACTGTGGCAGTCCAGAGATAAGTGGGCATAAACTGCTGTGGAACCTCACAGCCTCTGCTTGTGCCTGCTTCAGTGCTCTTCTGACTTGAGTAAACCATCTTAACGTGCTAGATCAGGTGAGAAATCACTCAGCAAGGTGTTATTGCTCAGCTTGTTCCACTGGCTCAGCTAAGAGGCAAAAGTATCATCTGTAGTTGGCACCAGAGAGATGAAGGGTGCAAAGTGGGGAATTTTAGGGTCTGGAGAAGTTGAGCTGTCTTCTGGGTTCTCTAGTAGCAAACTGGTTGATGCGCTTGGCTACAATGAGAAACCTCACCTTTGATTATCTTTTGCAGTGCTCTTAAAAGCCGCTTGTGGACTCCAGCCTTAAAATCCCGCTCTGGAAAGCAGCAGAAGTGTATGAATAGGCAGATTGTTCTAGCCAGAACTGCTTTTTATGAAGTACTTTGTGATGAGTCTGGGTGGTTTTGGTTTTGATTTTTTTTTATTAAAAAGTCATTTAAGGTTGAAGTTATTTTTTTCCTGAGATTGATGAGCTTTTTGCAAGTGCTCAGATTTGCATCAAAATCTGGATAAAGTTCACTGTTTGTATCTGTTTGTGCTTCTGCCTAGCCTTTTATCACTGCCATTGAATTAATAATCATCATTAGTTATGTACGCAAAAATATATAACATACGTATGAAAAATTAAATATATCTAGAATTAAATTTTATTCAAAATCTCATAGATACAGATTTATAAGGCTGTATGTAGTTCTGTGAGTGACCAGTTTTTTATTGTTTCTACATGATCATTTTTATGGACACTGACATTAAAAGAACGTTGAGGACAAGAGTTGTTTCAGTACAAGTCTCATTCTAAATTGTGTTTGAATAGTGAATATTTTTAAAAACTTGACGTTAAATATTTGAATAGTATCTGTAAATATTAATTTATGTGCTTGCTATTCAAATTCTAAACTAAAATATGAACAAACAACAAAAAACCTAAAATCCTTCAGTATTTTGTTCTTTGCTTCTGTTAATTTTTTCAGCCAACTAATTTATTCTGGTAATCTGTAAAAATAAAATTAGAATGTTCCCCAAACTGGCTGGCTGTGTTGCAGAGCATTTATTAACAATTCATCCAAGATCAGCTTAGGATGGTTGGCCTGTGACAGCCTGGATGTAGGCTGGTTTAAGAGCAGAGAGCCCAGTGTAATTTTGAAGGGCAGTCAGTCTGACAGCCACCTGCCCCTTCTTAGAAGCTGTTTCCTCAGCACTCCTCTGTCCATGTGGAGGTCTGGTTTTCACTGAGGCTTACAGAAAGTGGCATTTGGCACAGAAGGGAAAGGGATGGCCCAAAGTCCAAGTGGAGCTGGCTTGGGATAGAGGTGGGGGAGGTCCCTGAGTTGTTAGCACAGGGTCAGAGGTTGCTGTTGTGGAGATGCTGCAGCACTGCTCATTCTTTCAGCTGCAGTTTGCTTTCAGCTGGGTTTTGGCTGCTGAAACTGTACCCTGAGT
The DNA here is from genome assembly GCF_963513975.1 of Fringilla coelebs. Classification (NCBI taxonomy): domain Eukaryota; kingdom Metazoa; phylum Chordata; class Aves; order Passeriformes; family Fringillidae; genus Fringilla; species Fringilla coelebs. Next base: position 138,967,513 of record NC_140028.1, on the reverse strand, counting down.
GTTAATGATGGCTCCTGGCGGGTGAACTCTGCCATGTAACGACAGATGAGTTTCCGCCTTGTTTTTTCTTTGTGGTGTGCCAGCTGCTGGCTTCCTGCAGTACCTGCAGCAATAGCCAGCAGCACATTTGCAATTGTTTTTTCTTTAAAAAAATAGATAAATGAGACACTGCATTTACTGAAATTCTCTAGCTTTTTACTTTAGAACATACTTGCCTCTGTTCTGCTTTTACTTTAACAGAAAAGCTTGGATTAAAGTAAGTTCAGCCAGATGTTGTGATAGTCATGGAGGCAGTACAGCCTCGGAAGCATCAGTTACAGTCAGCTGTGTAAGAGCTATATTTATATGCTTAACTAAACTTTTCGTTTCCCCATGTGGATAAATGTGAGGTTTAAGTTGCACAAAATTAAATAGTGTCTTTATGGGAGTAGTAAGTGGTGCAGAGTATGCAGGAATTTAATACTACCACATGGAACAGACCCCCATGTTTTCTACTAGAATGGCTTAAATCATTATATGGCATTCTTGATTGTAATCTGTCTGTGATGGAAATGCTAAACGTAGCCAAGAGGTCTTGTAGGGTAGAAAAAGCTATGTAAACAAGTTAAGTATCCAGTTCACACTTTCTCCCACCAAAAAAATGGTGTTATATTTAGACTATAGAGGAAATTAAGTTGTTATGGCAAAAAAACCTCATGGTTCTAAAAGCATTTGAAAAGTACTGAAACAACAGATTTTTAAAATTCTGTTTTAATCACAGTTGTGTGAAGAGATGCTTGTAATAATGAAAATCCTGGAATATTTGTTACAGAAAAATGGCTGCTGATAATAGCAAGATTGTGTATGGTGATAATTCTTATAAATTTCTGGAGACAACATGCTTTGAGTCAGTAAAGTTGTGATGAACAACTTTACAGTTGTGTGGAAGCTTATGTTTGAAAGAGTATGGAAAAGGGATATTTTTGACAGTGACAGTTTTAATGGGAAAAAAAAATGACATATATTTGTTATTGGTGCATGTCCACATTGTATATTTATCCTTAAAGAGGAAACTTTCTAGCTGGCATAGAGGTGCTGTAGGTGTAGCAAACACTTTCAACCACAGCAATAAAAAACAAAAAAAAAAGTAGCAATAGGCTTGGTGTGTTTTAGTGGTTTAGGCTTGGAGAGGTGCTGCCTTTGCAGGGTGCTTGCACACCAGCATAAGCAGCACAGGACATTGTTTTGTCCTTTCCTAAAATTCAAAGAGCTTCATTGTGTCCTTGTATGAATCCTCGGGTTCTGTGGGCAGGATGCAACGACATGGAATTTCACAGGCACAACAGTTTGAGAAGTGTAGAGCGGGTTGTAGTTGCAGACTGGATTGTCAGATGTAAGTGTATAGCTTAAACTAGGTATAAGCTGTAGGTAATCAACACATAAAGCGCACTGCTGATGTTTTAATGAAGTGTAGCTGCAAGTCTGAGTGCTCTGCTGGACAGCATGGAGTGTTGTATTTCTCTCTTAATTTAGTGTTGAACTTTAGACACAATACACCTTCTTGTTAGTCTAGTTTTCCAAAATACAGCTGTCAGAGTTCATGCTGTAAATTGCAGTTTGTGGATAACTGCCTGGTAAAAAAATTTAAATAAAAAGGAACATTTTTGTGAGAAAGAGTACCTGACTTGGCTCTTTAACAGTTTCATATATGTGGTCATCATGCACAGGTTGCTTGTTCTTGTGAGCTGTGTCAAAGTACTACCTGTCTTTCAAGCATTGAGATGCTTTCCAGAGTAACTCCTGAACTGTGGAATCTTGGCTTCAAATTATGATTCGACAGGTCAAGAAAGTGTTATACAAATCATCTCTTCATGTGCATACAAACCAAGCCAGGGACAAGGATGGTTAATACAGCAAGTAGGTGTTCTTAAACTAGTAATGATTCATGGTATGGTAGTACTGTGAAGATCTAGTCATGAGTTACAAGCTGTCTGTGCATGGCAGTGTGTACCCACACTGTTTGAAGAAAGGATCTTCCTTCAAAAGGTGCTGACTAACCAATGTAATCCTGCCTGCACTACACTACAGTGCTTTCCAAAAAGCCTGAGAACAAAGGGAAGAGATCAAGGTTGCACTTGAGGTTTGCTGACTAGAAAGATGAAGTCTCTTTGTCAGTAGCAACATCTTCAAGTTGCCTCTGTGCATCTTTTTCCTGTTCTTTTACCCTCTGTCACCATCGTTGGCATGAAATTCCGACGTGTGTAGGCTCTGAAATAGAGATATTTAATGAAAAGACAAATCATGGTGTGATTCTTGGGACTGTCCTGTGCAGGGCCAGGAGTTGGACTTCAGTGATCCTTGTGTGTCCTTTCCATGTCAGAATATTTTGTGAGTAAATTGAGTGGGATTTAGTAGCAGTAGTCTTCTTTACAATTTGCTATGGCACTTGTTTTTCTTGTGATGAGTATTACTTAGGTGTGCAGCCGATTGCAGCAGTTTGTCATTAAGAGAAATTGTCAATAGATTTTGCTAGTAAAAAACACAGAAATACAGTGAAACAGGTGTAGAAATACAATGAAATCAGGCATGGTATGTAATTTACCCTGCCTTTATAGGTTTGCTGTGTTCCATAAAAGTCTGCATTCTGTAGGCTTTTCTGGCTTTCCAGAAGTTCCCTGGCTGCCTTTGGTTCCTTGTATTTAGCTCCTTGTATTCGCTTTTAATGGAAGTCCCTAGAGAAGTCCATATAGTTTGGACTGATCAGGTCTGCAAGTAGAGGGGGGTTTCAGCCCAGCATGCACAGGTCAGAGTGATCATCCATGATACAGGAGGTTTGCAGTCGAGGCTCTCTTATGTGTCTGAGTCTGAACATAAATCTGTTTCCTTTCACTTTCCTTCAGGGTAGAGTATTTGGTGAGAAAGAAATAAAGTTCATACTCCAGATTATGAGTCCAAGTCTCTTGTTTTTTCTCATGGACAATATGCTGTAAATCTGTAAATATTACAGGGAACAGTAACTGGACCCCCACTTATACCTTTTTATCTAGCTCTTGCTATATGAGCCCTTCAGTAGGTAAGCTAGAGACAAAACTATCAGTTTTTCTGTCTCTGTGCATTTTATTCTGTGTAGCAGAACAAAGGTTTAATTAAAGCTCATAATAGTATATCCTGTAGGATGATAGAGCATTCCCAGAAAATGGGAATGCAAACCCTTTGGGGCTGAGGAGGGACTGGAGCCCATTTACCTTACTTCTGTGTATGCCATAGTACTGTAAAATATCTGCGATCCATTACCACCTTCTGTCATGTCCCAGCTGGACCTACTGCATTTTATCTTTCTCATTGTGGAGAGATGTCAGATACCAGAAAACTTTATCATCTGCAGTTGTTCTGAAACCTCTACCTGTATTTTTTCTGATTATAGATGAAATTTGTCTTCCATCAAGAAAAATCTTCCCCACAATTCCCAGCAGCCAAGCACGTAACTTGGGCAGATTTGTTTCCATTCCGTAATTCAAATCAAAACCAAAAAAATAGTTTGCATAAAAATACCTAGTTGCTTTTCATTCCATTATTTAGAACTGTTAGAAAGTTGGGTTTCACAGGAGAAACCCAGAAGCAAACATGAGCAATTCTGGGAAACCCAGAAGCAAACATGAGCAAATTCTATGTAAAAGCAATAATTGGTCAAACCGTGTGTGTGCTTGTGAAGTTAATGGTTGAGTCTTGAAGCAGCTGTGTCCTATATAAACTAACAAACACCCCATACTCTGGGGACACACGATGATACATGAACAGCCTTCCAGCTCTGTTCTCATGAGCTGTGGCCTCAGTCTGCTCATACTTGTACATGAACATTTTCATTTATTCTGCTGAAGAGGCCATGTGTTGTAGGTACCCAAGCTGGGATTTCAGCAAAAGACACAAGGGTATTTTAGAGCCTAACACCTACTGATTTCTCCCACTGCCTTCAGTCCTTTTTGTTGAATTTTAAGCCACTTGATTTCATGGGAAATTTTTTAGAGCTGGATTAATCAACTGTGGGTAGTAATGTAGTGTAACTCAGAGTCTTAGCAGTGGTGTTACTCTTCGTGTTTGTCTGCCTTAGTGGGCATGGGAGTGCAGCTCAGGAGTTTTGATGTCCAACTTGTACAATTGTGATATCTTTTCTCATGGTTTGGGCATTCACAAATGTGTATTCTCATCTCTTTTTGGACTCCCAACCCTGCAGGGGAATCTTCTGAACTAACAGTGACATACACTAATTGTGGCAGGTGACCTTACAGAACCATACTGGAATAGAGGACCTGGTCTCCCTAACCTAAGCAGAAAATCAGTTTTCTGTAGATTTTAACTCTCTTAATTGAAAGTCAAGACTTGACTAGTTTATTATATGTTATTTAAATATATAATGCCCTTATAACACAGTGTTTATGGAAGTGATTCTCATGAGTATTTGGAGACTTGTTTTATTCCATTAACTTAGAAATAACCAACAGAATTTAAGTCCAATGTGAAATACTGTTGAGTCTTTTATGCTGTAGCATCACAGTAGCTGAAGTGGGTATGCCTTAAAGTTTTCTCAGGAAATACTTTGAGTAAGCAGTCTTGATGTGCTGAACTTTTTGTGTAAAAGTTATTTCAGTGTTAAGGAATTTTTTATTTTGCACTTCAGTCTGTGATAACATCCCATTCTTTCCATATTACTGCAAGCAGTTCAAAACCTGCGTTCATGTCTGTGAAGTTACCAGGGGCAGAAGGAACACTGTGGTCTCGAGCCATGGTGTTAGGCTGGTAGATAGATAGGCTGTTGAAGGAAGGCTTACTTTTAGCATTCTCATTTGGACTGGTGTGTTGCAAAGCCTTGCTCTGGGGGCTGCACTTATGTTGTCCATCTTGACTTTTCCCATCAAATTCACTTTCCCTGCATGGGGATGCTCTGCTAGTTCATCTGTCATGATGCAAGGTCAGGAGTTGGGCCTCTCTGAAAGGCAACCATCACAAGGCTGGTCTGCATCCAGGGAATAAATAGTTTTGCAGGCTGAGTTTAGGATTGGGTTCTTTGATTAAAATTGCTGGCAATTCAAGCACGAGTGTTTATCCCAAATCTCTGCTTGTTCAATGAAGAATGCATTGTAGTTTCTTAATGGTGGTCCTGGAATTTACTGTGTGGTGTATTCTGACTATACTTCAGTATCACAGTAGCACTGACTAAGTAAATAAGATAGCTGTGAAGGTCATAGATAAAGAATTACCAATTAAGATTTGTGGGGAAAATCTATACCACAGGCTTGAAAGCTTTAATCAAAAGTAACTCCTTAGTATAAAAGGGGGTTTTTTTCTTTTTTTTTTTTTTTTTGTACAGGTGCCTTAGTAATATACCTCTCTCAAAACAGAACAGCGAGATGCCATTTCAGTGCTTTCTTTTACAGTGACTTGCTTCTTTACAGTGAATAGTCGTACAAGCAGATATGTTTAGAGTTGTTTCATGTGCAGGCAACTTGGGGATTGTAATGAATGACATCTGTTGAGGGAGTTCTGCTGTAAAGAGTATTTGCAGGTCATTGCTAGAGGTTTGTAGTCTCTGTGTAATTGCTGTCCCATGTCACTAAGGATGTTTGGTTCTTCAGTCCCTTCTTTTCCCCCCCACTTTTTTTTCAGAAATATCAATGGGATTCATTCTGCCAGTCAATAAAATTCACCCTGAAAAGCATGGCCCTCAGCTAATGCTAGGAAACCTTCTGGAGAGAGGGAAGAAGGAGCTGTTTTAGCAGGGCAGCCATCGAGTTCTGAAACAGGCATCTCCAGAGACTATTTCATTCTGCTTATTTTAGAAACTTGTCTCTTCCTGCTCCTTTTTTAACCGGAGCCTTCATGCCTGGGGGTGGGGGCTTGGCTGTGTGACCAGTGTAGTCCAGCACACAACCACAGGCTCTGGCTGAGCAGCAGGAGTTTTTCCTTCCCCGTCCCCTCCAAGTGCCCTTTTTCTCCATCCTCATCTCACCACTTCTGCTACACCAGGATAAGTGATTTTGTAGCCAGGTGGAAGGAACAAGACATTTTCTTTGTTGGATTAGTTTCCGACAGGACTTTTCTTGTTTCAGCCCGCCTGGTGGCCACAGTAATGCTGGCATTGATCAAAAAGGAAAGCAGTAATCAGCCAGGAGGTTGACTAACAAGAGGGAATAACCAGCAAGGAGAATGGGGCAGCTCTCTTCAGTGACTTTCCATCCTTGCACTACATGAAAGTGGCTGTAAATGTAACATAGCTCCAGGAGGAATCAATTCCGTGCACCATTTCTGAACCAAGATTTAAACCCATGAAAATACACCTCATGCTAAGAAGTGTCAGGCTGAGGAAAGCACGAGTGCAAGTCTGAAAGTGTGAGTTGTGTATTCATTTCTAGGTTTATAAGTGCAATTAGAGTGGTGTGTGGGGGTATGAGTTGGCTGTGTGGATACTGCTTTCAAAAGGTGCTGTCTGCACCACATCTCAGCTCTTACTGCACACTGAAATGTTCCCCCCGTGGTCTGGTTGCATGTTTCAGTGGAAAGCTTTGCAGTAAGGCACAGTTCAGAATGCATTAGGGGCAGATGCCATGGAGTGTTTTCCTGTGCTTGCCATCAGCTGCTGGATTCTGCATTACTTGGTGAGATGGGCAGCTCAGCTGAGGGGAATAATACTGCGGGAACCCAACACGTCATTGTTAATATTACCTTAATATCTGTATAAACTGTGCCCTGTGGCAGTGCTGAGCTGGAGAGTGATGAGAGGAGAGCAGCATAGCCATCAGTATTTAATTTCAAAGGAATAAATGTGTGTATAACTGTTACCTTTCTTCCTTGATCCCATTTGCCCAGTTAATTTTCTGTAGGGATGCTATTGCCATTCTAATAAATAAATGTAAAAAGGCTTCGGTACTGTGGAGTAGTCAATTTCTAAATATCTTGATGATTAGCAGAATGTCAAGGTTCTAAATACTTAATTTACAAATTCAAAATTTTATGGAGAAATAATTTTTCTTTCTGTTGTCACTTAATGAGTCATTTCAAATTAAAAGCTCCCGAAATTTCCATCAAAGCTGATTTTATAAATAAAAAATTTTCTTCAAGCATTGCATTTTGTCGAGACAGTAAAAAAAAACAACTTGGAAAGCATTGAATCTAAATATTTAAGTTCATGTCCATGTTTGTTTTCCTAAAATATTTAACTAAAATAGAGTATGGTTCACAAATGTGCAGAAATAATTTTAAAATCAGTTTTTCAACAGCACACCATTTGCAGCCTTTTAGAAAGGATCCAGGGGGTGATACAGTATTAAAGAGATTTCAGTCTCTTAGCTTTGAGTTGCTTTTTTTCAGGGAGGAAATAAACCCATTTTTTCAAGGATTCTGGAATCTTTTTCAAGGTTTTAGAAAGGGGGGAACAAATATAATAGAAGATAGTTAAGTGTTGCATAAAAATATTAATTCATTTTAACCATTGGGGTTTTGGTCAGTTGCAGTCATCTCGGGTTGAATACTGACTGGACATTTAGTTGTAGCTCCACCAAGGGGTTTCCAGAGGCTTCCTTTGGCCACCGCTGTACTCGGAGTTACTCGTTTGGGTTTATTCCCTCAGTGGAAGATCAGCAGGAGGGCAGTTCCCGCTGCCGGCTGGGACTTGCCGGGAGCGCATTCGGCCGGCGGGAGGGTGGGAGGAGAGGGCGTGCGTGGCTTCCATGGGACCGCAGTCAGAGCTGAATGCAACCGGCAGATCGGAGCTCGCCTTTCCCAGCGCCCGGCAGCTGGAAAAGCTGTTCCGATGAGGAGGCGGAGGAAGCGAGCCGCTCCGGAGAGGCATTGGCGCGGCCATATATGGGAAAGGACATTTTCCTTGTTAGCTTTACCGGCACTCTGTGCCCAGAGCTGCGTTCATCATGCGGATGCACTTCCACTGGAACGTTTCCCTTCCAAACGGTTTAATCATAGCTGTAGCACTGTGTCACATCTTTGCTGACTTATTTATATAGTCGGTGTGGACTTGCTGTGCATCCACTCCTAGTCGGCCCTATAAAGGTGAGCTGTTTCTAATTTTCTCGTCTAGGCTGTCAGAAAAGATGGTGCTCACCAGGTGCCAGCAGCTTGGCTTTTTTTTTTTTTTTTACTGAACAGCCTCCCCCATTTTGGGCCACACTAAAAGCAAAACTGCTTCTCGAGTAACAAAATATCCTTTCACTTGAGGGAAGCAAGGTTTGCTGAACACAGCATACCTACCATAAAACCAGGACAGAAGAACGTGGAAGTTGAGCAACCTGGTAAGGACTTGCTGTCCAGACTTCTGGTCTGGTAGGTGAGCTCCTGACCACATAACCACTGTCCTTCCAAGTCTTGGTTCAGTCTCTTCCACCTGCTCACATTCCTTGGGTCACTGTTCCCTCTGATCAAGGTTTGTGGTTGGACAGGTTGAATTTAGGTGATCGCTTATGAAGAGACTCAGAGTGTTCCTGGAAGAGAGTTTTTGTGAATGAAGGACTGGTTACTTGCAGCAGTGTGCAGAAAGTGATTCAAGTTGCATGTATGCAGAAAGTAGTGTTCAAAAGTTAAGTAAGGTATAATTCACAGTTCAGTTTTTTCCTCTTTTTTTTAACCACTAATTCCTTCTGTGTTTATGCATAACATCCGTCAAAGTAGTTCAACAGCATATTCTCTTAATTCTGCTGTGTCTAAACTCCACTGCCTGTCCTCTCACCATAGCATCCACTGAAAAGTGAGCCAAAATGATTTATCAGAAAAATATGAGCCATCTAATACTGTTGTTGGATACAATTTGTTAGCAAAGAGTTGGCTTCTGTTTGAAATTTTCCCCATCAGATTTTGGAGCAGCCATTCCTTCTCTGGTAGCTCTGGCTGGATGTGCAAAGTAATAACTGTGTTTCAGTGTGCAAAAACCAAAGGTCAACTGCTGTACTAATTTGAGCATTGCTTGCTTTGTTGCTAATTTATACGAAAAACAGTACATCTTCTAGAAAAATGACAAATTCCGTTTAGGAAATTCTGCCAAATCCACTTTTCCTTGGCTATACTGCAAGATATTTTTTAGGACAAAAAGTTATTTGGAATACTTTTGTTTCCAGGATGACTGGAGAGGCTTTAATTAGCAACAACATTTTAGGGCGTTCAAGGAAACTGGCCGTTATCATCTAAGTTTTCAGGACTCTTATAATGAATAAAAGAGAAATATAATTTAAAATAGTATCAAAATTTAAAAGGCAACTCACCCTGGCTGACTACCTTCTATTAAGGTAGGAAACAATTTAGAAAAATTTAGCCTTTCATTAATACTTATAGCACTGAACAGTTTTATTTTTCTTTGATATGGGTGGTATCCATTAATTTTCTGTTGTCTAAAAAAGAAAAAAACAGGGGTAGACTTTATATCAGGGATGCTTTTATGGTGCATATTTTGAGATTAAATTTCTAGTTTGTTGTATAACGCCCAAATCTGTAAAATGCCCTTTGAAGATTGCAAAGAAAGTGTTTTGTAAAAAACATGTTTTGGTGTTTATCTTAAAACAGAGATGTGAGTCTAGAAACGCTGTTTCCGTCCTCTATTGCTGTGGTAGCTTTATTTAGAAGTCTCTCTCTGATAACATTCAGAGCGTAAATATTTTTTATAAGGTGTTAAAAAATTGGTCTGGGTTCTTCCTCCCAAGTCAACAGTGTTTTCAAATTTCTCATAGCATGCAGAAGAGCATTTCAAAATAATTTAAGAAGCTACCCTGTTTGATGTCTTCTAAATACAGTATAGTCCACAAACATGGTTTGTATTAGGGCAAAACTGTCCAGCTGCTACAACTAAGATAACTAGATTTGAGTTTGTTCCATCTTCCTTGTCTCCTCTGAAACAGTTATATGTCCACAGCTTCATGAAATTATCTTTTTTGCACTTACTCATTAGAGTAAATCATCCAGTTTGGTTTCTGTTTTGCCTTCCAGACTAATTTCAAATGGCTCACATGTGCTGGCATCCTCTGTTGCTTGATATGGAATGGACTTGCCCAGCAAGGTAAGGCATTTGATCGCGCTGCAGTAGTTAATTGCTGCTTTAAAACTGTATCTATTTAGCAGTTATTTATGTGGATAAATACATCCTCACTAGACAAATGCTGATGGCAGTAGGTCAGTCATATCTCTTGTTAATAGCACGTAGTTAGAACTTAGTTTACAAAACCAGAGTGAAGCAAAGTGAAATGCTGTTGTTGTAAAACACCTTTTTATAACTGAAGTGACAGATTTGCGTTCCTCACTAGGTGGAAGCGACTGCATAAAAGCAAATGCAAAGTCATGTGGGGAATGTATACAAGCCGGACCAAACTGTGGCTGGTGTAAAAAAACAGTAAGTGTTGTTGAAATCTTTCTATGGTTCGGTTTTTTCCCTTGGTTTCAAACTTTAGTAAATACTTTACCCATATAGAAATGTCTGTTTTCATTAATAGTAATTTCCTCTAGTTCTTCAATTCGATACTTATTTGAACTTTAAAAATCAAACACTGTGATTTTTCTGATTTGAGTATAAACGTTTTTCACAATGTGTTTACTTCTCCTTTTCCAAATTCTAAGTGTATACAGACCCTATAAGCCATCTCATAGTTATTTAAAATTACTCCAATGTGGCATCTGGCTGAGTATGCTTAATTATAGTCTTCCAGTAACATTAGAGTTAGAGCTAATTTTAGACAGATGTAGGTGGAGTAGGGAAAGAGATTGAAGGGGATTTTTCTTCTAAAAGAAAAATTTTCAAATTTTAGTTTTCTGTTGATAGACCTGAGGAGTAGTAGATAGGTTTGTGTGGGTGGCTTGTTTGTTTCATTATGAAACAAAAAGGGTATGTTAAGAAAAATTAAGTTCAGGAAACTGCAAAATATAAGATATAACCACCGTAGGCTGACATATCTTCTTCAGGTTAGAAACAGAAGAAAATATTTTATATAGCTCTTCTTTGGTTTATTATTGAAACTGAAAACTTCCCATTTTCTTGCTAGGAGATGATAATTTATTTTTATTTATATACATTGTCTACTTACTATTCCCCAAACCAGCTCATAAACTTGCAATATTTAATTAAACTGACTGATTTTATAATTTCACCTTGAGCTATCAGATTTCCTGGAGGTCTGTGTCACCAAAACCTGACAAGCTTTAGTATACATTTATTTATATGCATATTTTAGGGGAGGGGGCAGAATCAGAATTGTCAAGGTCCTCGATTAGAAGCCTTATTTATTTATATATGAGGTTAGAGCTTTTTTAAGATTTGATGTAATGATAATTTGTTGTTCAGAACAAAAAAAAGGATTAGTTTTGTTTATGGGTGTTACTTTCAGATTGAATTTCCCCAAAATAAGAGTTGTCTGTCTTTGTCCTGCTCTGTCAGCATATTGCTATTACTTTGTTGTGGAGTACCGAAGTACACTTATATAATCTTAATTAAAGAGGAAAGAATGCTAAAAGCAGGCTGTATGAGTAGGTTCACATTATTGGTAACTATGTGAAAGTGAAAGATTTTTCTACTAGCAGTCAATTTAGAGTAGCCAGTTTAAACAGATGTCCCACTTCTGATGGAGTTGGCATTGTGCTTTGGGTTTTTTTTTGCCCCTCTTGCATCTTATACGCAGATAAGTATAAGTAGATGCAAACTCCTGGAGTAAATAGTAATCATTGACTACATGTAGTATCATTTAATATATTTCAAGACTATGTGTTTTATTACTGAACTTTGGAAAAAAAATAAATGTGATCATTGTAGAAAGAGCAGTTGTGGGTAGAATATAACAACTTGCACATAGCTGTAAATGTGATTCTCTTTTGCTGTGTTTTCTAGGACTTTTTGCAAGAAGGAGAGCCAACATCTGCCCGGTGTGATGACTTGGCAGCACTGAAGAGTAAAGGCTGCCCTATGGAAGATATAGAGAATCCCAGAGGCAGCAAACAGGTGCTCGAAAATAGAGAAGTAACAAATCGTAAGAAAGGTGCTGCAGAGAAGCTGAAACCAGAAGCCATTACACAGATCCAGCCACAGAAATTATCACTGCATCTAAGAGTGGGTAAGGACAGTTTCGTTCCAGTTTTGGGATGATTCTGTGTCACCACCACGTCTGCATTTTTTGATTTGCATGTGTAACCATTTTGTTACAGAAATTACTATTTTTCAGATAATGTGAATGATAGCCGAGCCGTTCAGTTCAGATCCAGGTGTTTGGGTACTCCATATACTGTTTGATTTTTGAGAAAGTTTAGATACTATCACTTGTTCTATTTTCCCAATAGAATTTAGGAAAAAATTGATGGATTTTAACATGGATTGTTAGATATGTCAGAAAGGCAAAATTGTTTTGTTTCAGTATTTTGTACTTGATTTTCTACAGTGTCCCTGTAGGATGAAAGTAGAGGAGTCAGCAAAAACATCAAGTTACTGGAGCATTTCCTTTTGCTTGAAGTACTGCTGTTTCCTGAAGTCTGCATGTCTGAACAAAGTGGTTTTGTAGTTATGCAGCACAATTTTTGGATTGCTACGTCAAATACCTTCCAGAGGCTAAAGATGTGGGCACAGAACCACAGTAGTGAAAACACAAAGTAGTTGTGTAGCATTTCCAGCCTCTAAAGAGAACTGTATCTAGTTCCAATGAGGGAGGTGGGGAGGAACAGGGCTAGTGGCCCAAATGAGCATAATGGAGATTGTCCTCAGGGAGAGTTCTTAGGTACTGTAGACACATTGAGCAGTGCCTTGTATTTTCCCAGAAGAACAGCTGGTACTTGGGGTCAGCTGCTTGGTGGTAGTTGCAGCAATAATTGGAAGGTGATGTGAAGCAGACTCAGCATGATGTAGAGAGAAAAGTGATGAAAATTATTTTGCAGTTCTGGTATGGCTCTTATTTATTTCTAATGTGAACTTTTTTGCTTCAAACCAAATTATTGTTCCTCTGCTGACACAGAAGTTTCTTCATCAGAACATAGCAGGGGCCTGGACAACCAGAATCTAATTACCCAAAAGATGTTTGTAAGCACTTCCATTGGTATTAGTTCTCTGAGGGACTGAGAACTGCAGAGAGAGATACTTGCTTTCTGTGCAGACTTTTTGAAATATTAGCTAAGGAAAATCTAAACAGGTTTTTGTGCTGGCTTTTTTTCCCTTTTGTTGTTTGAGGGTTTTTTTGGTGAAAACCATGTTACACAGCTGTGTGACTTGCCCATTTTATGTTTTTCTCACTTAACTAATTTTGTTGATGTTTACCAAATGTTTCCTAATTTTTAAGCAAACTTAAGTAGCAGCAATACTGCCATTTAAGCTCAATGACCAAGGGGAGTGGGCAATCCTATTGATTTAATTCCTTATTTCATATAAAATAGGGAAAGGAATACTGTTGCAGTTTCTGGGAAAGGGGGTGTGTGGTATGTGTGTGCAATCCTTCTGCACTGTCTTTCAACATCAGGGTGAGACTAGATTCTTCTGCAGGTAAAATGCAGGGTCTGGGCTTACAATCACAACAAATACTAACTTGCTGTTCTCTCACTGCCATTTCTGTGCTCTGAGCTTGGTAGATGCAAAATAACTTGCAATATTCCATCCAGAATTAATTTTTCTTTCATAAACCTGTTAAAACAATGTGGTTTTTTAACTTTTGAGAATTATTGAAGTAATCTTGGATGAAAATAGATGTCAAAAATTTGTGCCATTAGGTCTTACAAAACCTCATTAGAATGACTGCAAGTATGAAGATTTGAAATTGCAGCAATTTCAAAAAAAAAAAAAAAAAGAAGCTTGGGGTTTGGCATGGTATTTTTTCTGTGGGGAGATAAAGTACCTTGGAAGTACAAAGTTGAACATTTGAAAGAAACACTTACTGAAATTTTTTTAATCATAATTTGTTGGTAAGCATTTCAGTCAACAGGAGAAAAAAATAACTCACCTTAATAACTCACCTTTAGTAATTCAAAACCTTCATAAGGTTTCACAAGCCTTTCCTTAGGCATTTTTCTTGCCAGTGCAGTTATGGAATATTTAATGGTTTCTGTTGTTTAATCTCCAAAACAGGGGAACCTCAGACATTTTCATTAAAATTCAAGAGAGCTGAAGACTACCCCATTGACCTTTATTATCTTATGGACCTCTCCTATTCTATGAAAGATGATTTAGAGAATGTGAAAAGTCTCGGAACAGCTCTGATGTTAGAGATGGAAAAAATAACTTCAGACTTTCGGATTGGTAAGAAAGATTTGCCTATTCTGAAAATACAGGAATTTTCTTCTAAGTTTCCTTCCTGATGTTTTTCACATTATTGTATATTAAGAGTATTTTTTTTCATTTTAGCAGTATTATGGCAGATGTTCTAATACAAAGGACCCATTGAACAGTGTAAAAGTATTTGGCATTGGTGGAGAAGATAGGACATAAACAAGTATAAGAGCTATTTCTGATGTCAGTTCAGCTATAATGCATTTGAATTCTGTTGTGTGATAATAGAAATGAGACTTCCATTCTTCAACTTACAGGGATTTTGTTGTTCTTGTCTTAGGCTTTGGCTCTTTTGTGGAGAAAACTGTGATGCCTTACATAAGTACAACACCAGCCAAACTCAGAAATCCTTGTACAGGAGACCAGAACTGTACAAGTCCATTTAGCTATAAAAATGTGCTCAGCCTTACCAGTGAAGGAAACAAGTTCAATGAACTTGTAGGTAAACAGCACATTTCTGGGAACTTAGATTCTCCTGAAGGTGGATTTGATGCAATAATGCAGGTTGCTGTTTGTGGGGTAAGTGTGTATTGTGGTTTTTTTTTACTGTTCTATTAGATGAAATTGTTTGAATGCAGCCTTAGTGTTTTATGGTGGCTTGCATTTGAATACGTCACCTCCTGTGAGCAAGACAGGGTAGGTGAGGAATTCAGTGAGTGAATGAAACTGGGAAATGTGAAGGTGCCAAACAGAGCTTGTGATCACAGCGGGTACAGACAAAGCTTTTAAAGTTTGCTGTAGAGGAAGAGTCAGGTTCTGCTTAAAAGTGTATGAGATCCTGAGTAAGCAATTATTCTTAGATTGTTTTACAGGTGTGTAAGCTTGTTGTGGTTGCAGAAATTTGGTGTGTTGTGACTTTTAATAGTTTCTCAAAGTAGATGGAAAACTGGTTTTACTTACTTATGAAGGCCTAAAGATTACTTGTTTCTGTCATTTTTTCAGACTGTTCTATGCACCTGTACAAAATGGACTCCTGAAAAAGCAATACCCAAGTTTATTGCTCTTGTTTCCATATTATTTTTGTGGTTGATCAATGGATTCAAGTCTTTCTGAAATGATCTGGAGTCTTGATTTAAAAGTGCAGTGTTTATCATAAGCCTTTTAGGGTTTTTTGGTGGTAACTGTTAGTGTATGACACTTCTACATGGTCTTCTTTCATTAAATTAGCTAGGGCTTCAGCTCCATGGATAAATTTTAAAAAATAGAAAAGGGCAATTTACTTAATTAAACAGTTGTGCAGCTGTGAGCCAAGATGCTCATGGGCAGGATGCTCATCAGTCCTCTGGCAAGCACTGTGCTGGGTGCAGATCTGCACTAGGTTGGCAAAGCCTGATGATTCTTCAGAGTGTAATGCTGGACAGTTCAGTACTGCAGCAGTGCTGCACACCAGCATCCTGGGGCTGCCTGGTCATGGCATGGGAGTGGAACTGGCACTGAAGAGCCACATTTCTAAACCCTGTCACTCTTCAGATACTCCATTGAGAACTGAACAGAGTCTATCTCAAAAAGACTCTTTTTTGCCTTTGATGAAAAATCTGCAGCAGATATTTTGGAGCAGACATTAAAATGAAACACAAGTGTTTCCAAGGTTTAATGAATTGTTTTCCAGGGTGACACTTTTGCAATGTGACCTCCTAACTTTCCATGCACTTCTCTCTCAAGTGTTAGTCCCAAATGCTTTAAAATAAATTGGTACAAAATACCAAAAATATGTTTGTGTTTTTCCCAAGGAACAAATTGGCTGGAGGAATGTTACAAGACTGTTAGTGTTTTCCACGGATGCTGGATTCCACTTTGCAGGAGATGGTAAACTTGGTGGAATTGTTCTGCCAAATGATGGGAAATGTCATCTGGAAAATAATGTGTACACAATGAGCCACTATTACGTAAGTCTTATATCATCTTCTAGGGAAATTAATATTTTATGATGCTTAAGCTCAAAAGAACTCATTGGGTCATCTGATATAGTTTCAGACCACTATGTCTTAGAAAATTTATCTGCTTACATCAAGTGACTTTAGTTAAACTAAAGCAAATGTGCAGGAATTAACCTAGTCTTAATTGGAAAATTTCAAGAAATGGCAACTTTCATGCTATGACTATATGTTGCTGGATTTTAACTTTTTTGATGACTAATAGTCCTGTATGCCACACTGAATCACAGAAATATTCTGAGTTGGAAGGGATGCACAAGGGTCATAGAGACTAACTCCTAAGCTGGAAAACTCTGGTGGCTGTTTCATTATTTTATCATTTCACCAGTCTTCATTTTCAGAATAGTATACTAGTGAAAAATACTGTAAAATGTCTGCTTGAATAGTTTTTTAAGATTGAAATCTTATCATGCAAAGTTTATGGTAAGAGTATGGTTAACATTGCCTTTGTGGTTTATTGGAAGGGAGATCTGAAAAAAATGCAGAGAGAAAAAATTGCCAGATGGGGTAACCACAATAAGCTCCACCAAGTTTGTGTGTTCATATATTCCTAACTTGGAGTGACAATAGTACAATAAAAACCTAAAATTAATTCAGTTTTATTTTATCATTTCTTTGTGAAACGGTGCAAAAAGTAGTGGTTTTGAGGGACTGAAGATAATTTTCTGAGGACCTTGAGATTAAGGAGCCTTTTGTATGGCATGGAATTTGATAACATCCAAGAAACATCTATCTTCAGGAGGCATATATGAAATCTTACCCTGTTTGTTTTCAGAGGTTGTTTTGCTTTAGAACTGTGACATGGAGAGTTAGGAGTTCTATGTATGTTTCTAAATGTGATTTGTATTTATGATGTCAGAGTCTTTTTGATTATTTTCTAGCAACATGTCTCAAATTTGAATTTAATTTTTTGCTTTGACTTTTTTAGGATTATCCCTCCATTGCTCATCTGGTACAGAAGCTTAGTGAGAACAATATTCAGACAATCTTTGCAGTTACTGAAGAGTTTCAGGCAGTCTATAAGGTAAAGAAATTACTCTGAAGCCTTTAAAATTGACTTATTTGAAATTAAAGTAATTGTGGAAGTAAGTGATCATGGAAGTAATATTTTGCTACCCACATACTTTATTATTAAGCTTTTTTTATTTCTTCAAATCAAAACTGCCTCTCTGTGTAATTTCGAGTGAGAAAGCGCCCCTTCTCCTAGCTACTCTTTATAGGTATGAGTGAGTGGAGAACACATTTGCAGTTCTAATTTTTTTCAACATTTTTACATCAAAATAGCTGAGGGGGGTGTGGACCCTGAAGTGGCAGGGGACACACTTATGAAAGAACATATTTTGTCTCTTTTGTTCTATTTATATATCCCATGTTTAAAATTAACTAAACTGCTGGATGTGATTGTGCAATAGGAAATGACTTTATAAAGGACATGCATATTTTTCCTTCTTTTAACCTGTTTTTTTGGTTTTGGGGTTCTTTCTTAAGCTGTATTCAAATTTTTGTTGGAAAATGATGCCTGCCTATTTTTAATGTATTCTCAGTGTGGTTGAAGAGAGATTGTGGTCAGCTTGTACGAGAGAAGGGCTTAGTATTCTCTTACCAAATGCAAAGTTTGTGCATTTACACAGTAAGGCTGTGTATAACCTCAAAAATTATGTTCATCGCTGGCAACATAGCTTTATTTTCTGAAGTACTTGACTAGTTAATCCACTAATGCATTGTATCACCATTTGTACTGCAAATTATACTCTGCTTGCTAGTAAAACTGTACTTTTCCTTCTTTTTTGTCAATATTGAAAGGAACTGAAAAATCTGATACCAAAATCAGCAGTGGGAACATTGTCTTCAAATTCCAGCAATGTGATTCAGCTGATCATTGATGCATACAACGTAAGTTCAGATTTTATGTATTAATTTTTCTTGCTCGTAAGTTTTTCAAGCAGACTCTAAGGTGGATTAGTTAGTGTTCTACACTATAAACACACTCCATTGCTGTAAAACCATAGTAAACATTAAGTCTCTGTGGCAGTAAGAGGTTAGATGAGTAAAAATATGCACTCTTATGGTCACTTAAATTGGCATTACAAGGAAAACTTACCATCCACGTTTTCCCTTTCAAAAAATAAAATTCACAACCAAATCACACACTGTTTCTTCAGCTTCTTCACTTTTACCTTCCTTCCAGTTGTTAGCAAAAAAGGCCATTTTGCAGGGTTTGGCCCCACAGTATTTTCTTCATTGCTGCGTTGTGTGTAAATGAGCCTCACTTCTCCTTTGGAGAACGTGGGGTAAACAGGTGCCTCCAACATCTGTGGAATCCTGTCCTGACCTTGGAACAAGCTCAGACATGGGAAGGAGTCACCACAGAGTGACTTTGGGCAGCCCTGGGCTGGTGTTTCTCAGCACATTGGAACTTAAATAATTCCAGTGTGCCTCTGGGCTTGGTGCTTAGACTGGGCATGGTTGTATAATGTCTGTTCTTCAACAGAACACTTCTGCAACAGTTTGAAGTTAGGTAATAACTGCTGTTTCAGTCCCTTTCTTCAGAGGTTATCCTGGAAAATACTAAGCTACCAAAAGGAGTGACAATCAGTTACAAGTCTTTCTGCAAGAATGGAGTGAATGACACACAAGAAGATGGAAGGAAGTGTTCTAACATTTCAATTGGAGATGAGGTAACTCAGAGTGTATATGCTGCTGCTAATACAAAATGTGCTTAAAATGTCCAACACAGCATTTCTTTTTAGTAGTACAGACAAAACTCCTTGTAGTAACATGACACTCTTTTTTTTTTTTTTGCAGGTTAGATTTGAGATTAATATAACAGCTAATGAATGTCCAAAGAAAGAACAAAATGAAACAATTAAAATTAAACCACTGGGATTCACTGAAGAGGTTGAAATTAATCTCCAGTTCATCTGTGAGTGTCAGTGTCAAAGTGAAGGAGAACCTAATAGTCCAGCCTGCCATGCAGGAAATGGAACATTTGAATGTGGTGCCTGCAGGTAAATAAATAGACGCTTTCTTTTTTTTTTTTGCAAAAGAGAAATATGAGCGAGATCTTTGCTTCCTTAATTAGGGTTTACTTGGGTTTACTAATTTTTTTTTAAAAAAAGAGCAAGGATTGCTGTTACAGGCCTGTTTCTTTTAGGATACTCTGAAATACTGCCATATCTCTGCAAATAATCCCTATGCTTAAATATCGATCATTAGATCCGCATTGTTTTATGATTCAGAATTCAAATTTGGCCTTGAGTCAGTACTTTAAAGGATATAGATCAGTTTTTGGTGTTCTTTTTAAATAAAGAGAACACATTTTCCCATCTATGTGTAGAAAAGCTTCTTATACTTGGTGTCAGTGTCACTGGTGTCCACTTGGCTTCACGTGGGTGAGAACAGGCCTGTGGGTAAGCACAGCCTTTTGTCCCAACGATCTGTTGTCTCTGGTGGACACCATGTAACATTCCATCGATCACTGATGAGAACAAGAGCAACCTCCATTTGCTCATCTATATCTTACCCTCAATGGGAAGTGCTGATCCCTGAAGATCTCAGTTTGGCAGCTCTGAAGATCATCTTCTCTCCTTCTTAATTGCTGTTCATAGGAAACCTTTTCATTGAAATACGACAGCAGCTACAGGGAACAGTTTTTGTCACTTGAGAAATAATTATTGTTCTGTCACATGAGAGAGGGATTAATAATGATTATGTGACAGTTTAGTTAGAGGGAGTGACACACAGTCTCTCACCTGGAATATCAGATAAGATAATCAGCATAAAAGCAACTTAGTCCAGTTTGCTCCAGTGCCTTCAAGAACTGGTACATAGATGTCTGCTGGAAACCTCATTTGAAGTTTAAGTTGGAACATCCCTTGAGAGAGGAGTCACTTTTACTGCTGTTCTTTGTGCTATTCTTGTGGCCCTTTTTTTTGTGACTTTCAATGAAGGTTACATTTTCAGTCATGCTTTTACCTTGCAGATGTAATGAAGGACGTATCGGAAGACTATGTGAATGTAGCACAGATGAAGTAAATAGTGAGGATATGGATGCTTACTGCAGGAGAGAGAACAGCACAGAAATCTGCAGTAACAATGGAGAATGCATTTGTGGACAATGTGTGTGCAAGAAAAGGGAGAACACCAATGAGGTGTATTCTGGCAAATACTGTGAATGTGACAACTTCAACTGTGATCGATCGAATGGTTTAATCTGTGGAGGTGAGAGATGCTTCAGCTTCTGCAGGCAAAGCTGGTCAGAAGTTCACAAGTCTGTCTCCTCTACCCAGCAGAGTAGGGATACTTAGCTAAAAGATCAAAGCCACTTGATAACAGAGATGAGGATACTCACAGATTTAGTGATTACAACCACTTGTCTATTAATAAAACAGCCCTCTGAACATGTAGTCTATTAATGCACATTTCACCTTCCTTCAGTCACAGCTCCAAGCAGGGCATAAAGTGAACTTGACTTCTGCTGTTTATTACAGAATTACCTTCAGGTATTTCAGTAAAGAAGGCTGAGACAGCTGTCCTGAGATTGTAGTGTTATACTGGCTCAGTGTAAGCACTGTGTTAATAGAAAGAGAGAATGCCCTCAGCTTGCTTGTAATAGTGGGTGCTTGACTTTGGTGCTTGACAGGATACCAGTGAACTGCTTGACACTGTTCTGAAAGGTAAGTGAAGACTAGAATGTGCAAGATCCAGAAAAACACCTTAAGCACTTCAAGCAAGATTTTGATGATAGCTAATTCCTGAAATCAAAAGCAATTTAAAAAAACATTCAGCAGCCAGTGTCTAAATTATTTTGCTGCTTTGCATGTGCCAGTATCTGGAAGGAGTATAACTACTACCTCAGTGTTGTCTGTGCTGCAGAAATAAAACAGAGAAGCCGCTAAGCTCTGAGTGATGAGAATACCTCATTTGTCTGATTTGCTCAGAATCCAGTATTGCTCTGCACAGAATGGGAGCAATGGTGGTGATGTTCCAGAATACATGGTGACAGGAAAGTGTTGACTGAAACACTTCATTCATTGGAGAAGGAGGGGTGTAGTCAAAGACCTTTCTTTGTCATCCAGATCAGTATAAAGGCATCTTGTTGCTTGTGCAGATAGGGTAAGGAGCATGAAGTTGGGTTGGGTGTGTGAGGTGAGAAGTACAGCAGCTGAACATAGGTGTCCTCTGGAGCCAAAGCTGTTCCATTTTTCTGTGTTTTGAATACTCAGTTAGTGCACTCCTTTAAGTCCTGCTTTATACATTTGTATAGCGATAGATATGAAGACAGGAGCAGTGAATTTATCTGTGGTGGTCTATATCTATCTATATTTTCATATAGCAGTCAATGCATACAAGACTGTGAACTGTAGCAGTGCTGTCATGCTTCTCCACCCAGGGGATATGGTCATCACATTATACTATTCTTGATCTGATATTTCTAAATCTTGTTATTTTGTTTATGAAAAGAAATCTAGATGTATAGGAGAATGGGATAAAGGGAACAAATGCCTGCAAGTAGTCTTTCAAGAAGCTAAAATTTATTTTGTACCTCTCAATTCATTCCTCATTATCTCACCATGGTTTCTTTTTCTTTTATCTACCCTGAGGTGGTGAACATTTATTTCTCACTGTCACAGATGTTTTTATATTAGACTTGATTTCATTGCAATACCTTTTCACTGCACAGGAAACGGGATCTGCAAGTGCAGAGTGTGCGAGTGTTTCCCCAACTTCACTGGCAGCGCCTGCGATTGTTCCTTGGATACCACACCGTGTATGGCATCTAATGGGCAGATTTGCAATGGGAGAGGAACCTGTGAATGTGGCACCTGTAACTGTACAGATCCCAAATTCCAAGGCCCCACCTGTGAAATGTGCCAGACTTGCCTCGGTGTCTGTGCAGAACACAAGTATGTACTCAGAAAAGCAAGTTCCAGCTTCTGTGCATTTTGAGTTTGTGATATGTGAGGATTTTTCAAACAAAGCTTTTGATAGGTAAAACTTCGGCTAAGATTTTTGCTTAAAAGAAATACTACTGAAATTACTAACTTGACACTCAGTAACTAAACCTAGACCTGTGTGGGCCAGTGAAATTTGCATCCTTCCCTTTGGAAATCCAGGTTTTTAGAAGCCTAGTGTTTTCTGCATGAAAACTTTGAAATATGTTTAGGATTAGTGGCTAAGCGGATTCCTGTGCAACTCACTTTGTGCTGAGAAAAAACTTGGTATTTTTAGTATAAAAATCCTGTTCAATCTGCTTTTTTCAATGAATTATTCAGTGATACCCCACTGTAAAGCTCGTCACTGAGTTCGTTCTTTTTAACCTGTGTGTTCCACTCTTAAGTACCCTGTTCTTAGAGTGCCTTCTCTGAGAGTATTCATTTCCCAGGCAGATGTGTTGAAAAAGTTTGGAGTTTTTTCTGTCCTTGAAACCTGTGGGTCATTCAGGGAAAGAGGAATTTATGAAAAGAGCTTTTTTTAATCTCAAGGTATATAAATGTTCTGACTGGTACAATGTCTTACTTATTTTTTTCCTAACCTTTATGGCAGAAGAGTTGGTTTTCTTAGGCTTTTTTCCCCTGTGTTTTCTCCATAACATTTCTTGAGATGAAATGCTAGAAATCTTCCATGAACGCATTCAGAAGCGCTTCTTCTGTTTTGTTCTTGCCCAGGGACTGTGTTCAGTGCAGAGCTTTCGATAAGGGAGAGAAGAAGGAGACGTGTTCCCAGGAGTGTATGCACTTCAACATGACGCGCGTGGAGAGCCGCGACAAGCTGCCGCAGCCCGGCCAGCCCGACCCCCTGTCCCACTGCAAGGAGAAGGACGTGGATGACTGCTGGTTCTACTTCACTTACTCTGTCAACTCTAACGGTGAAGCCAATGTCCACGTGGTGGAGACCCCAGGTAGGAGCACAATGTTGCCTGTTCCTCCTTTGTTGTTGATCTGTGCAGTTGTTGGGTGCCTCTGGTTGATTTGGGTGAGTTAAATGCATTCAGAAACCTGAGTGACAGTTGTGCATGTCTGAGTAGAAAAAAAAGTAGAAAAAAGTTTTAGAAAAACGTGTGTCTCTCTGGATCTAGATTTTTCAAACCCTTGGGCTGATAGAAACAGATTCTATTTTTTAAAAACAAAAGGTAAATCAGATATGCATATTTGTTGAAACATTTCCTGTTTGCACTTGATGTACTCTGCCTTACTTTATCTCTCCTGTAGCAAGTCCTATTTAGATAAATTTTGATAATTTTTTCTACTAGGCTTCTGTTATAAACAGTGGTGTCTGTGGGGCTTTGTTCCTTTTTTCTTTTCCTTTTCTTGGTAGTTTGGGATCAGTCTACATGAAATTGTGTACTATGCTGCAAACTGCTTGCATTTTTTTATGCTGAAAACCTTTGCTTTGACTTGACTGTGGTACCTTTAGTAATAGATCCCATAATAATTTTATTTAGTTAATCCCTAATAGAGCAATCTTCTGAGAAAAAAAAAAAAAAGTGAGACCAATTCTATGGCTCCATCAGTAATTTGCCATTTCTTTACCAAGTATTGTTAGTTTGAATCACTGGATATTGCATCTAACAGTGCAGAATTTATGGTTCTGTACATTAGGGATTTTTGGTCTCCTGATTTTTAAAAGCCTGATAGAAAATGCACACCTTAGGGATTTAGTGCTGTATTGTATACTTGAGGAATTTTCAGAATTCATCATTTTGATAATCATGACTTAACACAGTCTAGTGGCTCTTAGAAATAAATACTGCTTCAATTCAGAATGTTTTAAATTCTCTACAAAAGTAGTCCATAGTATAGAGGAGGAACTTGAGCTCTCTCTCCTAGGACAAGCTATATATGCCCTATGCTTTTGGGGCCTGATCTTTTAATGTGCAAACTTCTGCTGCCTTAGCTCAAAGGTGAATCAAGCCCACTGTGCACGAGGAGGCACCTTAATTTGTGCCATACAAGTGTTGAAGGAACAAGCTTTGGCCAGTAGAGCTGTGTTCTGTGGAGCTGACACTTGTTCCTCACTGGCTCCCAAGGACTTCTTGTCGTGTCCCTTCCCACTTCCTTCACTCTTGCAGAGGCAGCTAAGATAGGGAGTGTGGGGGAAGCTGTGTTCTATCCACAGTTGTTCTGTTGCACAGAACTTGCATTCATTTGCTTCTGACTCCTTCAGTCTGTGCACTGAGCTCTACAAAAGCCTTTCTTCAGTTTGTGATTATTGGGAATTTTATGTTAATATTGGAGTTGGAGTTTAATTTGGAGGATTATTATTTCTGTGACAGCCACTTTAAATCACCTTGCATCTCATCACAGTCTACAGCTTCCTCGTGAGGGGAAGAGGAGGGGCACACACTGATCTCTGTGGTGACCAGTGACAGGACCCAAGGGAATGGCCTGAGGTTGTGTCAGGGAAGGTTTAGGCTGGATATTAGAAAAGGTTCTTCACCCAGAGGGTGATTGGGCACTGGAAAGTGGTCACAGCACCAGCCCGACAGAGTTCAAGAAGTGTTTGCAGAATGTTCTCAGGCACAGGGTGTGACTCTTGGGACTTCCCTGTGCAGGGACAGGAGTTGGACTCAAATGATCCTTGTGGGTCCCTTCCAACTCAGGATATTCTGTTTCTGTGTGTGGGGCCTGTTCTGCTGGTTGACATTTGTGCTGCCACAGCTTTGACTTGGAGCTCTTGCATGTTTAAATACAGTTGCTAGTTATTTTACTCCTAATATTGTAAATAATTAGCTTAAGGGGTTAGCAGGGTATAGACTTTATCTTCAGAACAGGTTGTTCTGTTGCTAAGATCAAACACAAATTAGAAGGATAAAAATAAGCTGGAATGTAACAGGATGTACATAATTCAAAAATTCTGTTATTTGAAAGAAGAGTAGTATTGGCATGTCTGATATTCAAAATACTGGCTTCAGTACAAAATCAAACATTAACAGCTTCTGGATATGCATTACCTTTAGCATTTTGTAAAATCATGTTTCCCTGGCTTTGTTCCCCAGAGTGCCCCAGTGGTCCTGACATCATTCCCATCGTAGCCGGTGTGGTTGCTGGAATTGTTCTTATTGGACTTGCATTATTATTGATTTGGAAACTGCTAATGATCATTCATGACAGAAGAGAATTTGCTAAATTTGAAAAGGAGAAGATGAATGCCAAGTGGGATACGGTGAGTCAAGAAGCTTTTCTATGCATAAAAGCTGCAGAGGCAGAGGAAAAATAGAAGATTTTTGTTCATGTGCTTTAAAGTGTTTCAGATTATAACCAGTCCTCTTGGAGAAGTGTTTCTTGAGGCAGAAAAGAGAGTAGTAACTCAGGTTTAAATAGCATTTCAGAGAGGAAATGTGATGGTGACAGAACAGTTCACCTTTGCAGTTCTACCACGCTTTACAGCCCATGATTAAAATGTTTATTACAAAGATGAGTCACTTCTGTAGAAAGCGAAGAAGAAAATTTTGCACTGATTGAGGAAATCTTTTACCACTGATTGAGGTTAGTTGGGAGACTTCCATAAAGTCACAAAATCACGTCAGGTGCTGGTTTGTTGAAACCTTCCCAGCTCTTTGTCAACAGAGAAATGTGCAAGGAAAACAAGCCTGTGGTCTGTAGGTTTCCACAGACTGCAGAATCACTGCCTCTGGGCAGTGTCAGGAGTCTGCTAATCAAGAGCCCCTTCACTACAGTTCTGTAGAAGTCAACGCCCCCATGTGCTTGATAAGAAAATATCTTCTTTAAAAATTGTCCTAGGAAGCCTTTTGGTTTTATTTAAGAAAAATTGATTAATCTCATACTGGGGAAAAAAAATTACCAACGTTTTATTTTACATATAGCATGATTCTTTTTCAGTGATAGTTGAGAATGTTGCTTTTTTTTTTCCTGTTGAATTATTCGACATTGATCATTTCTTTTACTTCAGCAAGAAAATCCAATATACAAGAGCCCTATTAACAATTTCAAGAATCCAAACTATGGACGTAAAGCTGGTCTCTAAGTCTCAGTTTGTATCTCCTTTCATTTTCTTTCCTTTTTTTCCCCCTTTGCATGTCACTTCAAACTCACTGTGTGTCACAGTCCGTTAATCACAGTTTGAGTCTTGCTCAGTGTATCTACTTCTGCTTTGATTGTGGGGTTTTCAAGAATGCAGCTTGATAATTTTTAACTGGTTTTGACAGCAAGATTGCTTACTTACTAATACTGCCAGTACTGGCTTAAACTATTCTACAAGTGATTTTTTAGGGTTTTTTGTCTAGATGTGTGGATACATAATAGAGCAGCTCCTAGGATTGAAGAATATTTTTGCATTGTAGAGAGACACACAAGGGGATGCTTTGTCTTCTAGTTCTTCAAATCAGCAGTCAGTTTGCTTAAAATCAATATTTTTGCTAAGCTAGATTAGATACCCTAAAATATCCCAGCCTATAAATATCACTGTTTTTGTTGGAATAGCTCTGTGAACATGTAGAGTAGCATTACTTTTTTTTGTCAGTTTCTTTGGCTTATTAACCTAGTATAGACCTAGTCTGTAATTAAGGTATGAAAT
Source organism: Fringilla coelebs (assembly GCF_963513975.1). Taxonomy (NCBI): domain Eukaryota; kingdom Metazoa; phylum Chordata; class Aves; order Passeriformes; family Fringillidae; genus Fringilla; species Fringilla coelebs. The sequence goes on along the minus strand of NC_140028.1, from coordinate 138,940,789 downwards.
GCATATACTCTACTAATTTTATAATTAAATATGCACCTTGGTTTTTTCATCCTTATTTCTATTGAAACTGGCAATATCACAGTCCTTGTAACCTAGCCAGCTTTAGGGCGTCCATAGATATGGAACATTAATAGGACAGGAGGAAATATCCTTGTCCCCTCTAGATGTATTTTTCACTCAGTTTCTACTCCCTCCTAAACTCAGCCTGAGCACCTCATTTAATTGGAGCTGCTGAGTTCAGTTCTCTTCACAGCCAACACACCAAAGTAACAGCAGTATCCAGGAGAGGAAGTCAGTGAAGCACAAGGGATGAGTTGGTACCTTCTGCAGACTCTCAGATTGCCCTTCCATGAGTGCTGGAGGTGTTCTCCTTCCCTGGGACCCCCAGCTGTTGGGGAAGGAGGGAAAGGGAGGCTGACATGGGGAATGGATGTCAGAAGAGCACTAAGAGAAAGTAGTGCAGAGATGAGACTAGAGGGAGCGGAGTGAAGAAGTTGTGAAGGCAGCACATCCATTAAACATCTGTGGAGTTTTTTCAGAAGCCAGTGGAGGGGGAGATTCTGTATCTCTAATTTTAGACTGTCTGCTGTCTCCCTTTTTCAGTGTTGCATTCAAAAGATTTTGTAAAGGAAAAACAAGGGGAGAAAGCAGAAACTGGGAATATTTAAGCTCTTACTTGCTCATACTGTGACAACAGTTCCAAATACTTTGTGTAGCATTCCAAGCCCTTCCTGATGAAATACACTTTCCTTTTCCCCTCACAATCATTTTACTTTGCAGTGTGTCCAAAATGGATTGTAAACAACATTCCTTTTGCCTGCTACATCAACCACATTCACCACCTTTTCATTTTTCTTCCCAGAGCCAATTATTCTGGGGAGGAAACTGAGTTTTTGGTCCTTTCTAACACTTCACATACTCCATCTGGTTAACTCTCTGTTACCTGTTCTTCTGCCATTCACTTAATTGTGTACTTTCTGTTGCATGCAGGACAAGCACCTAACAAACATACGGTGTGTAACTTCCATTCTGTGCTCTTGTTCTCTACCCTGTGACTCTTCAGGATGTAATGTTTGGTGCTGCCCTTTCTCCTCAAAATGTACTTCCTGCAAAAAGCTTTCCTCTGGTATAGATGGAGAGATTGACTTCTGCCTTTTTGATTCGCTCAGATGTGAAGGTTAAAAGTGTGAAAGGGTGTGGTTTAGGTTTTTAAACATGACTTTATAATTTTTGGTATTCATAGAAATATTAGAAGTCTGGGGAGAGGGAGGTGGGTTTATTCTTTGGGACCACTGGAAAGGAGGAGGTCAGAACTGTGAAAGTAGGTGAGCCATGAGATGTAAAACAAGGTCCTGCTTTTCCCTATAGATAAGATTTTCTGGTGGTTTTAGATTATTGCCATAGCCTCTCATTTAGATGAAGAGTTGCCTTGTAATGTCAAGGCAGGAAAGTCACCTGAAATCCCATTATATGAAAATTACACTGTAGTGGATTCCCTCCTGGTGTGTGTGTACACAAATTAACTTTGTGCCGTTTGTGTCACCCTTCCACTGTCCCACAGCCATCATCCACACACGGGCTGAGGCTCTGTGGTGAGGGAACAGCAGCACCTGGAGTTTGTCACGGACCAGGTACTCGGGTATTTCCCTGGTGCTGGTCCGTGGTGGTGCAGATGATGCCATGGCATCCCAGTGGTCAGTGCTCAAGGCAGCTGGGTTTGCCCAGGTTCTACTCCAGTCAGTCACAAAAGCTTTGGTGCAGTCATGCTTGTAACAAGTCTAAGGATAAATTTCTTCTGGACTGAAAAGCTGTGTCACAAATTTAAAACACAAAGCTGCTATCTGTAGTGAATGCCATCCACTCCTGCATGGGAATAGCTTGTGCATTGCTAAGCATCTTCAAACAGACTCCAAATTCAGTCATCTTGAATTTCACAAGTGATAAACACATTTATATTAGACACTAGTAATAAAATTTAAGAAATTTAAGTCTGTAGTAATTTGGTTAGCCTTATTAGCAGCTACTGGTTAAAATGGAAAAAAAAAATACAAACAATTCAAAGTGCTCAAAATCGCAGGGACTTGTTCTTCTCCTGAGTTGGTTTTATGCCTGTGACTTGCCTTGCTGCTGAATGATGGAGGTGCTCTGGTGTGGGAGCGGAAATGCCGTGTTTTCAATCCCTTTCCCGTGAATTGCTGTGTTCAGTGAGCGCTCGTTTGTGGCCCAAGGGATGGGTGGATGGGTGGATGGGTGGGTGGATGGATGGATGGATGGATGGATGGATGGATGGATGGATGGATGGATGGATGGATGGATGGATGGATGGATGGATGGATGGGGCTGGTGGTGCCCTCTGGCGGCCGCCCAGGCACGGAGCCGGCCCCGCGCTTTGGGAAGCAGCGCTGGGACAGCAGCAGGGGCTGGAACAGTCACAGCCGTCTCTTGAACACCGAGTGCATGAGCTGTAACTCTGTTTCTTACAGTGACTTAGGTCTTAAACCCACCAGGGAGGTAATTTCAGGACTGTTGAAACGCTGAGCCTCTGCAACAAAAGGAATAAGAAGGTTAACTGGACACAAGTATTCTGTGTAATAGTTTTGTCTTTATGCGACACTGGACTGAGCTGTTGTCCTTTGAACAGCCAGTCTAGCTGAAAGTGAATGTTGTTGCAAGAACATAGCTCTTTTTTCTCAGTTTAAGGTACTTTAAAAAAGTACCTCCATCTTTATTTTGCTCAGTATTTCACTGAGTCTTGTATGTAGTTACTGTTTGTTAATTTTAATTTTGGTTTAAGTGTGCATGGAGTTTTCAGTTGTAGGGGCATGTGGCAAATGTGTTTTCCCTAACTCTGCATGCTTAAACCAGTGTATTCTCTGCAGTGCCATGAAGAAAAAGGAGCATTTAAAATCATACTATTTGTCTAAGACATCAAGTTTGGAATCCCATGTTTTAAGTTGCCAATTAAAAAACTGGAATGCTTCTAATGTCTGAAAATACATACCCTCTGCCAGCTGTGAGGGGCCCTGAGCGAAGGGAGCATGTTGTCGGATTAGTGGATATTTGTTTTAATGAAGAGCTGTCTGCAGGAGACCCTGCCAAGCCCAGGCCCAAGGCAGGGTGGTTGGGGTGTGTCTGGAGCAGCCAGGGCTTTAGCAGAAGAGAGCAGGGAAGGAGCCTGCAGATGCATCAGGTGCCTGTGTTGCAGTTATAGGCAGCAGAGCCTCAGGAGCCATTTAGCTGATCAAATGTCAGGTTTGGTTAAGCTGAAGAGTTGTGAATATTGACTAAATCTCCATTATTTGTAATGGGAACTGAGACACTGACCTGACAGGGGGAGACAGCTAGTGAAGTGCTTTATCCAGTGACCTAAATCCCACCGTGTGCTTCTGAGACGTGCAAGTACAAGGGAAGGCAGGACGGTTTCAATATCCTTATAGGGCTTATGCTAAATCAGGAGCATGAAAACTTCAATTCTCACTTCTCTTTAAAAAGCAGTATAGTAAAAAATTTGCAATCTTCTTATACAAATTGTATTTTAAGCCTGATTACAGGTTCAAATTAGTTGTGGGACTAGCACCTAGCAAATTTTAAAGTTACAGTCCTTTCCTTTAGACCCATTCCTAGGCTATCTGGTAGAAGTTATCTCTCTTTTGCAACTAGAACATGTAAGTGTATCACCCCTGTTTGTGCTGGGGGGAGTCTGTTCTGTAAAATGCTGGAGGCTAACAGCACATTACATAATGAATTGCCATGGAGGAGCTGTACAATTACTTCTACTCTGCATGTGATGCAGCCTCTTATGCTTACAGACTTCCTCTGCATCATAAACTTTATTGGTTTATATTTAATTTTTTAAGAATTCTCCATTAAAAGTTATCAAGGAAATAAGCAATGTACATTGCCAAGAACTTTGAGGCATAAAGAACCATTCAGTACCAGATTAAATCCCTCATCCCTGCATGTTTTTCCCATTTTGTTTGCATGTTACTATGGCAAACCTTTTGCTAAAAATATTGGGGAAGGTCGTAATTTTGCACTGATTAATTAGCCTGTCAGAGAACTAGCCACATCACATGATTGTCCGTGATTTTAAATTGAAAAACAACCCAACCAAATATTACTCCTCATCCCTTCCCAGACCAGTAGGTGATACAATTCTAATCAAGAGAGCATTTGCCTGGGAACTGATAGGAGGGGGAAGGGATTTTTGCTGTTACGCTGTGCTTGTGAAGCACAGCCAGCTCCTCCTTCACCTCTGTCCAGGTGGCATCAACTCAGATCTTGAGAAGACTGAACAGAGAGCTTTGACTTGCATTGTCTGGCAATCCAGGTTCTGCCTGGACAGGTCTCTTGGATCTAGGCAAGATTGGATGTGCCTCCTTGCTCTTTGCATGCTAGAGAAGCTGTCTGTGAGGAGGAAAACCCTTTTTCTGTGAAAGGAACCATGAGAGCAGCTGCAGGTGTCCCTCAGCAGCAGCCTCTGTTTTTGGGGTAGAGCAGTTACTCATCCTGTGCTGGGCCTTGCAAACAGAAGGCAGCAAACTTCCAAGGAGCCATGATGTGAAAATTTCACACCAAGTGAGGTTCTTGCTTGCCTTTGGCACATTTTGTGGTATCCCAAGCTGTTTTTACAGGTTTATGACCCTGAAAAATAGACACCTGGTGTTTGTGCATCCTTTAATTGAGTGTAGGAAAAATTGGTTTAACCTGAAATATTGTAAATGGAGTTGAGTTAATGTGGTTGTACTGCCCATCTCAGATTGGGGTGGGGGGAGCTCTGAAGGGACAGAGATTCCCTCACTGCTGCTGAAGGGCAGATACAGCCCTGGCCAGGGCAGCACTCGAGCTGACATCTGCACTGAGCTCAATTCTCTCAGGCATCAGTTGTGTATGTGCAGAAGAGCTCAGTGCTGGCAGGCAGCTTGCATTTAGGCTGAGGTTCAGGCTGTGCTAAGAGCTCAGAGCTGCAGCTCCAGGCCGTTCTAGCAGTGGTCCTTCCTCCTGTGAAGATTTATCTGGTAATTTTGAGTTCAAGCTGTTCACCTGAGGTGTGCAAGGATGTCATAAATGAAGTAAGATTTACTGAGATGGAAGGAAACCTGGGGGAAAAGGAAGCTAAAATAAGCTTCATTTAAGGGGTTTTAAATCTCAGCAGGAGAGATGTAAGCAATTGTTCTGTAGGCTTGTCTCATATCAGTGGAAATAATTGTTTTATTACAGCATCTGCACCAGTACAAAAGTTTCTTTGTTTTATCTGTACATTTTGCTCTTCTGGGGGTTGGGGAGACCTGCAGGAATAAAATGAGAATGACGAGTACTGAATGTTCACTGTAAATATTGACTGTGTATTAGCAAAATACCAGCAGTCTTTCCACGTTGTTTCTAGAATTCAATTGCAATGTAAGATAAGCTGTTGAAATGTTTATTATAGCAGAATGTGGTCTGTGGTCAGCCCTGGTGTCAAACGTTGTTGTTCGCAATTCTGTTCTTCTCTATGAACTGCCCTGGGCTGCAGAGCCCTGGGTGATGGCTCAGCCCCGAGGTTCAGCTGCCTCCAAGGAGTTCTGTGGTGCAAATGGAACAGGATCCTGCTAACCCTTTGCTTTATTTATTAGCTGTGCATGCCTTTGTTCAAGTTACTAGAAGGAAAACTAGTTTGACTTAAGCTGTTTGTGTGTACAAACAAAGCATTAATGGGTAATTTCTTACGCTAATTTTTATGCTTCTTGCAAACACATATCTTTTTTCATATCTTTAAATATTAATATATTTTTTTTCTTTTTCTAGGGTGAAAATCCTATTTACAAGAGTGCAGTGACGACTGTGGTCAATCCTAAATATGAGGGAAAATGAACACTGCTTGTATAACTTCACAACACTGTATGCAGTATAGCAACTTTTGTAGTCACAATAAGATAGATTTAGGGCAAGCTGCAGTGATTTTACTAACACATTACATACAGGATTGTTTCCTGTGTGATAATGTACCATATGTAATTTTATTTTTTTAATTTTTTTTTTTAATTTTTTTTTTTTTTTTTTTTTTTTTTTGCAAATAAGAGTCATTGGTGCCAGAAGTTGGACAAAAAAAAAAAAAAAAAACTTGAGACTGTGTAGCCTAGTCAGCCCAGGACACAAGGTGCCTTTTTGACCTTTCCCATTCCCATGCTGTGAATCCAGGTCTTGTGCAGGGTGTGATGCTTCATGGCACAACTGGGAGGGAAGGGGTTAAAGCAATCAGTATGAGGGCTCTGCCTAGCCATTTAGTATTAAACTTTTTAGCTTTACAGGGAAATCAGGGCTTGAGTTTGCAGATGTAATTAAGCTCATGTAGCATGGAGCTGGTGGTTAATTGGTCTTTGACTTGCTAGATGTATGATTAAGTATTTGGTAAGTTGAGTAAGCTGGAGGGGAGCAGTGTACAAGACTGAAAAGTGTGTGCATACTTATCTTTGATTTTTCAAGTTGCATATTGCCAGGTTATGGTTAAAATGAAAAGTTTTGAGAAGAATGTGAAGAAGGAAAAAATAGCTTTAAAACATGTGCCATTACTGAAGAAGTTGCTGATTGGTAACTTAGTTTTTCTTTGTAAATTCAAGCCCTGGGTGGCAGTATCATGAAGTACCTTACCAAGACATCCTCAGATCACCCAAGGGCCTTACATGATGCTCTGTCTTTATTCTGTAATGTTTCTTTGCTTTCAAGCCTGGTGCTTTGTCACCTTCTAATCTTTTAACGTATTTGGTTGCGATTCTTTTTGTAATATTTTTGTATCAACACAAGCTTTTTTTTTTCCTCTTTTTTTTTTTTGAGCAGTCTTAGCTGTAAATTTGCCTTTACCTAAGATTGCATAGTTTGTCATATGACAAGTCACTCACTCATCATTCTTCACATGTGCCATGTATATTTGCCTCTGACCATTCAAACTGCATCATAGTCATATTCTTGTTTTAAGTGCCTTTTTATTTTAACAGATGTTCACTTTTTACTGCTATTACTGAAGTTATTTATTAAATAAAAGTACCTTAAAATACTTGATCTCGTCTCTTTATCTTGTAGAAGTTGTTACTATTCAAAAAACCTGAGAATTGCATCTCTTCAAGGTAATAATTGTGATGCTACCAATATGCCCTGAAAGGAGTTACTGTTGCACAGGATGCTGACCTTCAGGAGCCCTGACCCCTATGCAGTATTACCAGTGCTCCCAAATTAGGCCAATATTTAATTACATGCATTAGCCTGTCCACTCATTATGTTACATGTTTTCCAGTTTGCTTAACAAGTCTGGTTTCAAAATGCTTTTGTGGATTGGTAGGCTGCTTTTCCATAGACATGCTGAAAGCTTTAAGTGGCCCATTAAGAGAGCTTTTCTAAACCCTTGTCTGAACTGGGTTTCCAGTAGAAGCTTCCAGGCAGATGGAAGCTGCTTAATATCTCCAAGTGAACAGTTGCTTAAATCAGAGAGAACAGCTGCCATCCTACAGGATCAGATTCGAGATAAGTGTCACAGATTGTGGGATTTGCTTTAACCAGGATTGGATGATGCAGTTAAGAGAGGGGATGTAGTTCAAATAGGATAAAATCTAGATGCTGGGAACCAGAAGTAGTTGTGAATCCTCCTTGGTTTGTAAATAGTGTCCTCAGGCACTTACCTGAGTTCTGCCAGTTGACAGAGCAGTGAACTCTTTTACAGTCAGTAGCAGTGCCTTGACTCAGAAGACTGATCCCACACAAGCCACATGTAACATCCCGGCAGTTTCTCTGTCTTAAAATAATTCCAGTTAATATGGCCATAGTCTCACTATCCTTAACCCATCCATCTCCTCAACTCCTGCCTCATAACTGAGGAGCTAAGCTAGAATTGTTTTATGGCAGTTGTAATAATCAGAGTTTCTTATCCTGGCTAGAAACTAAAGACAAAAATACGAGTCAGCTAAAGAAACAAATTCTCTGTAATCATGTGGTTTATTAACTAACTGAGTTTGCAATAGTATGTTGAGCCTCCTACCTTAAAACTACCTCTAAGTCTGCTTGGAAAGTAGTCTTAGCACAGTCTTGAGCGCCTACACATGAGCAATCTGGACTGATAAATTGATGCTCTGGGGATGCTGATGAGTTTGTTCCTTTTCTGCAAAAGCTACAATATGTTTTCCATAACAAGTAAAAATTCATTCTCAGAGGAACACAGAATGCGAGTAGGATAAAAAGGAGAAGTTTTTAGTGAAGTAAAATACTGATGAAGTAGAGATGGTGAATATGTTCAAGCTACACACTTCTACCATTTAGAGGGTGTTTTTGAAGCACTTCTGATTTTCTTTTTGAAAAATCAATTGCTGCCAAAGCATTTATCAAACAGAAAGAAAATATTTATCAGCAGCTGCGAATCCAACTCTCAGAACACAGATTGCTGCAACATAACTCCAGTGATTGTTCATTAATGATAATAAATACATTAACCCCATCTCAATAAAATGGATAAATTGCAGATAGAAAAGAACCACTGTAGGCCTTAATTTCAAAGTACTTGGGAATGTTTTTAATGAGGGTGCTGACAAAGCATAGTATCAGAATAATAATACAATCATAATAATATCAGAAACTCTAAAAATATGACAATTGTTAGTCAAACCATCTACTATAGTAATGCCTAATTGCAAAATGGGAAAATAAAATTAATTCAAGGTGGTAACTATAAGTGTTTGAATGGAGCCACCAATTTTTTCTTGGGCACCAGAGAACCTGTTCGAGGAAGAGTTTAGAAAGATTACACAAAGAGAAGGCTGGATTAAAAAGCCAGTAAAAGTAGCTGATCAAAGATGTCCTTGAAAAAGCTGAAAATATAAAAGAAATTTAAACATTAGAAGTATGCTAAAGAGGATTTAGTTCCTCATGAAAGGCACAAGAAATAATAAATAGACTGTAAAAAGAAGTCTGACACCGAGATTAGGGACGGTTGGAATAAAGAAATGACAGAATATGTAAACTCATTCTTTGCTTGTATATTTCTTATGGAGGAGTTTCATGAGACAGCCAACCTAACATTCCCCAGCAGAGGGCAAATACCAGAGAAATTATTCAAAATATTCTAGAGAGGAATCAACAGAAGGAATAGGAGCTAAGTGTCAAAAGCCAATGCTAATCATTAGAGAAGGCTTAAGGAACTCAAGGATAAGTGCCTGGTCTCATTGCCATATGAATGGGAAATGGCTAACATATAGTCTCAATTTTTAAGAGGCTTTCTGGGACTTAAAATTTTAAAAAAGAGTTACCCAGATGTTTCTTCCACTCTCTGGTAAGAATTGTAAGAGGACACAGGGATAAGTGTGACATGGTGGAAGAATCAGCGTGGGTAGAGGGATGTCCTGTCTCACAGATGTGCAGTTTGAGGGAATCAGCACATGCAAAGAGATCATTTCACACAGCTGGACTTCCAAAGCCTTCTAACACTGCTTTGCATCAAGGACCATTGCAGAAACTTCCAGGGGGTGTGAAGGAAATCTTCAAAAGAATAAACAGCTGTTCAGGCAGAAGGTTAAGAAGCACAGCATAGGATCTCAGTTACCAGTTCTCTGGTCTGAGAGGTGCCATGGGTGACTCTTCAAGCTGCTGGCAGCCCCTCTCAGTGCAGTCCAGGACACCTCTGGCCACCTTTGCCATGGGGCACTGAGTCACTGCCTGGTCCTTGTGTTGTCACCAGGGCCAGCAAGGTCCTTCTGCAGGGCTGCTTTCCACACCCTGGGCTCAGGGTGTGCTGCTGCTCGGGGTTATTCCTCCTCAGGGACTGGCCTTAGCACTTCCCTTCAGTGAGTGTCAAAAGGTTTCTTCCATTCCCAGATTCCTTCCGTTCCCAGTCTGCCAGGTCCCCCTGCAGCACCAGCCCTGCCGTGAGCCAGCCCCTCCTCCCGGTTTGTCTGTCTCTGGAGGTGCTGAGGCTGTGCCCCATCGTTCAGGCCATTCCAGGGGATGCTGAACTGGGAGGGGCCCAGTGTCAAGCCCTTGGATCCACCACTGGTGGCTGCCTCCAGATTTGTGCCACCAATCACTGCCCCGCAGCCCTGGCATTTCAGGCAGTTTTCAACCCATCCCCTGCCCTCTTGTCTGCCCTGAACTCCATCAGCCTGTCTGCAGCAATGTTATGGCAAACACTGTCAGAAGCTTTAGTGAGGGGAGATAACATCCACTGCTGTCCCCTGGGAAAACCAAATCCGTACATTTACACCAAGCTAAAGGGTACAAATCATTGGCTGTCGCCCTGATTTTTTAAGATTTTCTAAGCCTTCTGATGTTGACATTTTTGTAGCAAACTTTCTCACACACTTTCTGTAAATAACTCATTGTTTTGCATTCTTTTATGGAGGAGAACTTTGATGGACTGTTGGTTTGTAGTGTCATTGGAGAGGTGCCACCCTCCAACCCACTGTCACTTTTAGAAAACTATATATGTTAGAGTCAGAAAATAAACTGCCCCTTTTTGCTCTTCACCTTGAGAGCAGTGGTGTGAGCCTGTGTTCTTTCGTGTTCTATAGTGACAATTACCTGTTTGTATTCAGGGACAGTCCCTGAACTACCTGGTGCCTACTCAGGAAAGAAGATACAGGCCATCACTTTAATGCTCAGTAACAGTCAATAAAACACACAGCATAAGTAGGGATCACTAAAAAAAATAAAAAGCAAAAGCTAAAACGGTAATTTTTTTTTTAAGAAAAGACTGGTGTGACTAAATCTTGAGTATCACTTCAGTTTCAGCCTTCTCAACAAAGATAAAGTAAAATGAGAAAAGACGTAGAAGAGGATGACATAACAAAAGTTGCATACCAGTTTCTGTACAGGGAATTACAAAATACAAAGGGAATTTCAGCCTGGAAAAGACAACAGGGATACCATAGTGATTTACTGTGAGAGGCAGTGAAGGTGAATAGAGGAAAACCAACGAGTTATCAGACAGAGACAGCCCCAAGAAATAAATGGAACGTACACCTTCCTTCCCATAACCCATAAGTTGTAAAAGATTCTAACATTCTGTGGGTAGTATATATTTTAAATGAGCAGAGAAATTCACAAAAGAGGAAGTCATCATGGGATATTAGCTACAGAACCTAGCAAATATTGCTTACCTTGAAATTGGAGATTATGCTGGGAAGAATCAATTTTTTTTCCTCTACACATTTGCTTGTGAACACAGATGGAGAGAGGGCCCTGGATTATATGAACCTTTAAAGTGACCCAGGAAGGTCAGAAACCTTTGTGTTCTTTGGTATTTACCATTCATGTCCCAACCCTGGCCAGCTGTAAGAGCCCCAGCTTCTTGCAGACCTTTCCAGTTTGATTCCAATCTTGTAAGCAAAAGCTTTCAGTTACCTCCTGCATTTTCTTTTCTATCACAAGAGAAATACTTTGCAGCAATAATCAGAAGTAAATCGCATTTACTATTTTAAAATATGAATCAAAAGAAATAATGGACTTATTTTCAATAAGGCTGTCTGCCCTGCTCCTTTGTGTCATTCTAATGGGCCCATCAAAACATCCCTCCCAGAACAGAAAACAACAAATTCTTTTAATTTCCAGGCTCTCCACTGATGTACAACCAGAGCACTTCCCCATAAATCTCTCAAGCAGCAATAGGATGTAGTGTGTATTAAGAGATCTGGGAGCTGTTGCAGAAGAGACTCCTGGCAGTAAGAGACACTTCATTTTAGTCTGATACATCAGGAAAAAATATCCAGGCTCTTACCAGTACCTGATGTGAAGCCACCGCTTTACATTCAGTTTTTCACATGGTGCATGAATTCTCCTACCAGAACAGAAAGTGCAGCCATTTCAAGGTAGTTTACAGACTGTGGTGTTACCAAAGCCGCCTCTCACTTGGAAGCATCCAAATCCCCCTTACATTTCTGTAAGGACTGGTGTTTCAGTGAAATTTTCCAAGTGCCAATTAATTTAATCCCCAAACTGAATTACAGTCATTCTCTGCTTCTGTTTGAAATATTGTCTACAGTGAGCAAACAGAAAATCCTAAAAATGAAATTTTATGTCAATTATTTTGTTTCACTGGCACCTTTATCCATACAGGGTGCAGAGCCCTGAGCCCTCCCTGGGTGTGGGCAAGTATGATACAGTTCAGTGCCCAGAGAACACCACAGAGTGAGAGTTTTGTTGGACTCCATTCCCTGTTGAAACTGGATCACTGTGCAGTCAGAAACATGGAAATATTTTGGACAGTTGAAAACCAGGAAGGCATGTTATTCTGTAAATAGGTAATTATTTAACACATTCAGCCTTTGCTGGCCTTTTCTCTTTGACTTGGGCACCTGTTTCCTATGGAATATTCTGCTTAAAGTGCCAAAGCAGGTAAGGGCTGACCTTGGCACTGAATTCAGGGTCCTGCCATCAGGTTTTCCTCAACTGATCCCTTTTGAGATAGAAAATTAAAATGAAAATAACCTATTTTCATTTCACATTGGTAAGGAACACACCACAAAGCTGACAAATATTCAGCTGGAATTACTTGGCAGAACAGTTAATTCCATATTTATCTAACTTTGTAGTAAAAATATCTTTCTGTAAAACTCTACTAACTTGCAGAGCTCAGCTCTGCCAGCACTATAACTGCTATTAATAAATAGGGTACCTTCAGCACTGCTAAAAAAAGAAAAGGTTGGTTTGCATTTATCTTCCATAAAACAAGAGTGACATCAGCTATATTTTCTTCCCTTAGTTTTCTATTAATATTGCCCTGCTAAATAATTCTATCTGATATAAAACTGATACTGTCCCCTAAATTCTTTTTAAACACTAGCACAACCCTTGGTTTTAAAGCACTTGCACAACAGTAGGTCCATTACAGCTTCCTGGAAACTCTCCACAGTTTCAAGAATGACAATAAATTATCTGTCCAAGCAGCTCCTTGATCAGCTCATTTGTTCAGTACCTTTCTGAGACAATCCTCAGCTCACAAACAAGCACTCTGCTCGTGCACCTGCAGACTGGGGCACTACCTATGCCCTTGTACTACAACATTTGGTAGTGTAACAAGGTTAATATTTCTTTACTGTTATCTGAAACATCCCATCAGTTTCATTAGAGTTTAACAAAATCAGAAAATTGGACAAAAAATACTGTCTTTTTTTTTTCTGAGCCAAGCTTTTCCTACTCTTAGAAAATCTTTCAAAGATTTATTATTTATTTCAGTAGTTCCCAAATAGGCATTATCAGAATTTATAGTCTATCAGCAGTTTTATACCAAAATGGTTTCTTATAACTACAATACTTTATCATCAAATTTTCATATTAAGTTCATATACTAAAATGTCACTAGCCACATAACAATTGCAGAGAGTAATTAAGAGTTACATTTAGATATAAAACATGTCCTAGCCAACACCTAAATCATAGCACAGTTTTTCAGGGGCTTGCAGAAGGAAGGCCGCTGCAGCTGAGCAGAGAAGATGAATACAGCCCATAAGGGTTCTGCATCTTCATGGAACTGCAAGGACACAGAACAGCAACAACTGCAGTGGACAGAGCACAAAGGAAAAGTCCATATAAATTAGCTCTGCCTCCTGTGCCTTAGAGCACTGGTCTTCAAAGGTCAAAGTTGGCTGCAACATCACAAAATTGTATTTCAAAACTCATTGAGAACTTCCAGGTAATATTGATTAATGTTAAAAATACTTCAGTACATATTTGGATCATTAACTTAATTAATTAATAGAACAGAAAAAATTAAGTTCTGAATTAGAAAGAAAGAGATTGAGGCATCTATCAAGAAAAGAATTCAGAATCCCCTGACTTGTCTTCCTGTCTTGATAGGGCAAAAGACTTTTAAAGATAATTATCTTTTATAGGTAATTATCTGCATAGATCAGTTTAGAATATTCACATTTCATCTGACATATTCCAAATCATACATAAGGGTCAATAATATAAATTTTCAGTTAAAATAAAAAATACTTGAAGTATCCATCCTAGGACTGTCTACTGTAATTTTTACTGACTGTACCTGAGGTGAATGCCCACAGAGGGTCTCACCCTCTGACCCATGTGCACTTGGCTGTTCTGCTGCAGAATTTCTCACTTGCTGCAGGTCTTTCAATTTTTCTTTCAGACTTGCTGCTATAATTCTTTTCAGCTCATATCCTTTCTTCCCTATAGGAAATGAGAGATATATTACTCAATTGAAAGTTTTACAAGCTTTTGTAATGTCGGATTTTAAGCTAGAGTGCTTACTGTTGAAAAGTTGTCTTTGCATTCTCATAGTAAATACAGTGTACTGAAATTAGACACAGAAAATATTAATATTAAAAATATTGAAAGTGAAGGTTAAAAAAGTCTATAAACTGAAATGTACTATGACAAAGATATAAATGCAAGTGTGTAACACCCTCTCTCTGTACAGCTTAGAGAATAAAGCACCTAATTCCTACCTGCTGAAATTTATACCTTTGATAAAGTATAAATTTATAGTGACAATCTAGTATTGCAGACATAGATCAGAAGTTTATGTATCTTTAACTAATATGCTCCTGGGTTATCAGTCTTTTAATGTTTTTTATTTTAAAATGCCTAAGTAGCTCTCAGAAAACCTAAAATATCATTCCCCCGTGTCAGAAGTTCAGTCAATGTCCATTTTCACCTATGTCTAAACAGATATTCCCTTCAACTTCCTTTTCTTCACATCTCAAGGGAAAGAATTCTAAACATTAAAAATTGCTAAAAATAATTTCCATGTTTATAAAAAGCCAATCCTGCACTCGTAGTCCTGAGAGATATGAATGTCTCCATGATTCTCCTCCACGGACACACATGAATAAATAATCCACCATCAGACTGCAGCTGTGTGTTGCCATTTGTGCTGCCTGCTTGGCTGCCTGCCAGACCCAGCGTTTCTGCAGCTCTTTCAGATTTCATTCCAAAACTGCAAGAAGCCTTCACTGCTGTGATAGCTCCTTTAGCTAGAAAACTACGTTCATATTTCTCTTTAAAACTGGAATCCTAGCAGATGGATGTTGAGCCTAAAGTTTATTTTATATTGGAAATAACATCCATGATAAATTATTAGCCTATACTGTGAGTGATGTGGAGAAAGAAATTTCTAAGCCATGAAAAGAAAGCTCACATTTAAACAATACCAAAATTTAAAAGTGCACAGGGACTGGAAAACAATAGCATTTCTATTAGCTTGTTAACTCTTTCCTCCTGAATGTGTTGTACTTTATATTCAAGCCCTTCAAAACACAGATTATCTTCTTGTTCTTATCACAATGCAGCCGTGATTCTCATTCCAGCCTCTAGATCATAATGGATATTTTCCCAGCTTACACATTGCAATAGCAAGAAGGAATAATGGTCAGACATAGGCCTGGGGATGAGTCCCTGACTCTAATTAAACCAATGACCAAATTCCCATTACCTGTGCTCGAGTCCTGTTGTCCTTTCAGGGAGCTCCGACGAAGGGAGGAATGATGAATCTGACTCCGTGTTCTTAGAAGGTAATTTATTCTTTTATGGTCTATATTATATTGAAGAATACTAAACTATACTAAAGGATACAGAAAGGATACAGACAGAAGGCTAAAAAATACTGATGATACTCGTGACTCCTTCCAGAGGCCCGACACAGCTCGGCAGTGACTGGGCAATGGGTGAGAGCACTCTCACCAGAAACCCATGGAACAGCCCGTGGGTAAATAACCTCCAAACACTTTCCAAAGCAGCAAAACACAGGAGAAGCAGATGAGATAACATTGCTTTCCTTTTTCTCTGAGGCTTCTCAGCTTCCCAGGAGAAGAGTCCTGGGCAAAGAGATTTTTCAGAAAATGTGATAGTGCCTGAGTCCAGCCCCAGGCACCGAGTGCAGGGAATTCCTGAGCTCAGCCTGGTGCCCCTGCCAGGGGCTGAGCTGCCCTGCTCAGGGCTGGCTCTGGAATGCAGCTGGGGACAAAGCTGAGCCAAGGGCTGTGCCAGGGCCAGTCCCTTCTCCCCAGGCTGGGACCTGGGAGTGCCCCTGCTGGGCTCTGCTGTGGGTTTGGGTTTGCCTGGCTGTGCTGTCCCCTGCCCTGGTCACTGCCCTCCTGCCTGGCAGTCACTGCGCTGTGATTGAGCTCGGCTGCTGCTGCCAGCCTTGTTCTTACCCTGATTCTGACCTTGACCTCAGGTTATGTCTCATCATTTTGTGCTTGCCTCGTGACCTGGACTGTTTGGTGACACCACCAGCCATAACCTGACCAGCTCAGCTTGCCTTGCCCAGCTTCTGTGGGACTGTGCCCCTGTCAGTACCTCTGACCATCTTGCTGTCATTGTCATCTCCCAGAGGGAAAGCCCACTCTTGCTGCTCCTTGATGTGCACAATGTCCCTGTCCTTCACCCCCATACTTTCTTTCTTTTACCTTCTTCCAATTTTTGATGCCATTGATCATTCTTGCCTTCCTGGCATTTTACACCCACTAGACTTGAAGATTTGTTTTTTTTCACTCCAGTTCTTTTCAAGACTGTTCTTGTAGCTGATCTTTTGATGAGTATTTTTGCTCTTTCCTCACTCTCATTATTCCCCAGGGCAGTATCTTTAGCCTTTTGCTCATCTTACATTATGCTCCCTCTCCAAGCAATTTCATCACCTGACACATCCTCAGTTATCATCTCCATGCTGATGACTAACAAATCAAGCTCAGCATCATTACTTGTTCTTCTAGCAATATTCTCCATCTGTCCTTCTCTCAAATTATGTAATATCAAGGTTTTATCAGCTTTAATCAATCTTAAGAAAAAGAACTATCATCTTTCTTCCCAAAAACTTGCCATACCTTCTGCACATTCAGGTATGTGTTCTCAGGATACTTTCAAGGTGTTTTCCTCACATTGCTCTTAAAAAAGAAAATCCACATGCCACTTTGGGATCTTCATCTACTCAACCTCTTCCTTCCCTCTTTGTCCAAACAGAAGGGGCTTCCTTTAAGTCCTAATAAAATGTTTAAAAAAACATTTTTAAAACCCTTTCAGTTTGTTCATGCAACAAACACCCTTGCCTCAAGACTGAACCACCCAAATTCTTCCACTGGGGCCCAGTTCCCTTTGATATCAAACTTACACTTTTCAGTATTGCTTTTGAATGTCCATGTGATATAAATGCACGTGTTAAAAAATAATAAATTGGACAATATACAAGATAAATTATATCTAACTGCCAAGTAGAAGAAATATCTGAGCTAGTTTAAAATTAGAACCAATGAAGCACCCCCAGCAACAGTGGTACTGAGCTTCTTGGCAGGATGTATTAACTCATGCACAGCTCTGTGCATTCATGGGTAATCTTCCTGTTCATCTGTATCCTCTACAGTTCCCTCAGAACATATTTTCTCATTAAGCTTGATGCCTATTTATATTTTGTACATTCTGCCAGTATTCCCAGTCTTGTGTAATATGTTTGACAGTCTGTCATCCATGTATAATATAAAGTGTTTTACCCTATTTAAGTTCCTCTTAAAATAATTCTGCTTTTCACGGCATCTCCAGTAACTTTCACAAGCGTCTGTTTCTTCATCCTGAGGCTGGGAGTGGCCAGAGCAGTAACATTTCTTGAATAAGTGCATGTGAGATTGTAGAGTAAATTAAACAGGGACCTAAATAATAGAATACAGATCTCTGTGTCTCTGCTGCATTTAGCAGTGCTTCTGTCTATTTAAGTGTCTTCAAAAGCTCCTTTGCCTTTCAGATCTTCTGCACCTGATGACAGCTTAGCAAGCTTTACTGTGCCAAGGTTCCACTGTTTCCTTGCAAAGATAAAAGCCACTCAGAAAGTTGTTCAGTAGAGAAAACATCTAAACAGTGTCTGCTTTTCCTCTAGAAACTGGCACACTGTGTTTTCTGAAAAGAGCAAAGAAAATTTTCTACAACTCCCAAGAATTGGCCTTTCTGGCATTTCTTGCTGCAGGCTGTGCAGTCCCTGCATTTCCAGCCAGTGATGCAGGCAGTGTCAGAACCAGCCCAGACACAGGAATTTGGGCCCGTTTTGGAAAGCACCTGCATAGCACAGGGATTGGCAATTTCATCCTCAGACAATCCTACACTTCACTGTAGCCCATCTTTACCTCCTCCTTTGTTACATCCTTCCCTCCTCCTTTGCAGCCATTTCGTGCAGACAGATGAGGAACTGGCACAAACTTAAGGTACCGTGGAGCTGCTCAGGTGTCAGTGATAGCAGAGGGAAAAACCCACAGAAGGACAAACAGCACCTGGCTGAGGGCAGACTGTCAGACCCTGATGCCGGGTCTCAGGCTCTCTGAGCAGCACCCTCCAGGAGCAGCTTTCCATTTAGCACTTTCCTGGCCAGCTGCTGCTGCTGGATTTTACTCACTTGATTTATTGATGGCAGTCTTTTGCCATCTAGTAGGAGTTCTAGCTCCTTAGGAATGGTGAAAAAAAGCAAAGGTTTCTTTAGAAAAATGCATAAGCTTTAATCTAGGACGTAGAGTAACATATTTTATTTTAAAACTATGTTCTAGTTTTAGTGCTATGATCTTTTTGGACTATAGGATCTTAAATATATAAATATATAATACATTACAGCCTTGATAATAATTTATATTACAGCTACTTCATACTTCCCTGCTATAATAACAATAATTAAGCTTTAAAATAGCTGAAGCACCACTTAGTACAAAACAAGATCAAAAAAAGGATTAATATATATCATGTTTCTGTTGTTACATATTTACCTAAAAACCAAGATTTAAAATTTTGCTATACTACAATCCTATTTGCATGATGAGAATATGCTCCCAAGCAGGCAAAGCTATCTGCAGACATAAGAATCATTATTTCTTTTTACAGAAGCAAAACCTCAAAATTCAGGAGACAGGTATGAAAAAGGTTAAGAAATTAATTAATTAATTAATTGCCAATGTGGAAATATCAGTGCAACATCCAAACAGTACCTTTTTGTTTTTTGCAGTCTGAAAAGACCGAGGACACAGATAAATTCCAGTTTTCTTAGCTACCTGTTGAACAAAATCATTTCACTAATCTTTAGAATTTTTAAAAGTACTTATATTGCTGTATTCCACAAACAAGGAGCATGTAAGGCTGACAGTCATTTCAGGAGTTGCAGCAGAAACTTTTAAAGGCCAGGTGTGTCTGGTCTCTTCTGCTCACCCTGCAGGTTCAAAGCATTTAGCAATTAAGGAGACAAAATGCAGTCATTCATGGAAGACTGACTGCCACAGAAGATAACTCTAATAATTCATGGAGTCACTTTGAAAGTGATCATTGTCATTGCAGGGACCCCACATTATTGTTTGTCTGGACCTAATTTAATTATGGGTGTGTTCTGCTTCTGGGGTAGGCTCCTCATTTGACAGCTATTATAAAAGCATGAGCTTTACTTGTATAAATATTCCCCATACAGCAAAAATATTTTTAATGGCAAAACACATTAATGCACATAAATTTTCATATAATTGTCATCACAGATTATGTTTTACAATTATTTAACATTCATACTTTCTGTATGTCAGCATGACTGAATATCTTTTATATATAATCAGCTCAGTTGGAAAACTGTTCATTGGTATAACACATTCCCAGTGCAGCAGAGAGAAATGGTCCTTAATATTGTTAAAATACTGGGTTTGGGAAGCAAATTCCAAGGTTTCTGGTGATTTTTGGCACGATGGCAATAGTTACAATCAGCTAATCTTCTTTCTAAAGAAAAGAGAGCATTTATCTTTAACATCTACTACTTCCTTTTAAAATAGTCCATGAAAGATTTTCTTCTTCAGGTAAGATGGTTTCCAAAGTTACATTCTATAATGAAAAATTATAAGATTATATTATATTGTTTACTCTTATTACATTAGTCAGGTAATAAATGCTTTTATTTTAACATATCCAGGTCCTGAGTAAACTCATTCAAACTACAAATTAATGAGCCACCTTTAAGAACTCAGAAGTAGTTAATTAATTTAATAGAACTAATTTCAAAACTGATAAATTGAATATTGTTTCCCTTTTTCCCCTTCAATTTCATTTATACAAATTCACAGAACCTTATTCAGAAATTGACTTCCTTCTTCACTTTTTCCATCAACCTTTTCAAGATTGAAAAGTCTGATACAAAACCAACGAAATGCTGGCAGTTGATAACTTCAATGAAATTCTTCAATATTTGGAAAACTACAGAATATCTATTATTGTGGAGGTATTGGTGTGTATTTTGAACTGCTGAATATGGGAACAAATATGACAAAGAAGAGAGGTCTCACAGTAGTGCTGGATGGGCTGTGTCATCTTCCAATGCTCAAAGGAAAACAGAGATAATAAAAGTTTGCTGTAGGTTACCTCTGCTGTATTAGAATATTTTCACACAAAAGCCCCCAAAAGCCAAACATGCTGTGTTCAAGTGCTGAAAATTAATTTCTGGGAGGGTTATGGGGTTCACTACCAGAGTTTAAGGAAGCAAAACCCATGAATATGTTCAAATATGGGAACTAAGTATATCCGAGAGCCAACGGTTTGTTTTGGAAATAGAGGAAATACTTTGTTTCACATTATAATCTAGATTCAGTTCCTTTATGTTTGTATTTTTCTCTCACAAAACAATGAGAAAAGTTAAAGTGAAACATTTTAATCCTGGGAATTTGACAAAACTGAAAAAATTAAAGGACAGGTAGGAAAACAAAATAATTCCTTCTCCTGCAGCAGTTTCTCCAAGTTTAAACAGCTGCAGTTCAGGTTATGAACAAGACAGTTTTGTCACTGAATTAAGCTGTGTCAATTGCTAACAGACAGGGAGCACTGACACAGTAATACTGCAGTAATAAAAAATTATTAATTTCACTTGTCCAATGTATGAGAAAATTTAATAACCTCAGTCCTCATTTGCTTCTGTTTCTTCTGGAATATTTTACTGCTATACTAAGTTCACAAAACACACTTCAAGGTTGGAATAGGCAAAATGCAATGCAAATTTGCAGCTAACATGATGATCAACACCTTGGAAAATAGGACTCTCCCATCTCCTACTATCTAGCTCCTTTAGAATAAAACAACCAGTAAAATACATCTTGCAGTATATAGACTGAACTCAGTAATTTGGTCAGGTTTTCCTGCCTTGGGTTTCTGCCTATTTACAGTAAAACAAAGGGAGGTAGTTTGGCTGATTCTTGATATTAGCCAGAAAGAAGAAAAAAAAAAAACCAGAAATGTATGACTTCTTTGGAAAATGACAAGCATGAGTATCATATCCTGTCCCATCCCATCCTGTCCTCCTTCAAAAGAACTCTTTTTTCCCCAAGAGTATGAGGGAAACCTGCCTGAAGGCTGGATGAATTTAGAGTTTCCATCAGTGAAATACAAGGCTCTCTATTCAGATGGAGAGGAAAGAAATCCAACAGCCCCTGAACACTGACATAACCCAGCACCATCATTAGAGGTGCTGTAAATTACAGTGACATAAGGCACTTTGATGGCAGAAATACTAAAATATTACCTAGAGGAGCCTGGCAGAATTCTTACCTCTCTGTAACATAGATTTCACCTGCAGCAAGTGGATAAGAATGCTTATTTATTTTTATTAATATTTTTAATGATTTCAGGTTAAAATTATTGTATGAATCAGCCCTGTGAATGCCAGAACTGGAATGCAGAGGCAGCAGTTTTCTCTTTTCTGTCTGAGATTAACTGGGGTGAATCTAATTCCTTGGGTTTATCCAGCCCACCTTACTTCTGAATATGATGTTTTTTTCTTAACTTGCCTGCTGAACCCACATGATTGCTACACTTCCTTCTCTCTGCTAATCATTATTTTCATAATTTAGCATCCTTTTTTGAGGTGGTGCTCCAGCTTCTTCAGTTTCTTCCATTCATGCAGGACTTTTCCCTTTTTTCAGTGCTTGTTTTCCTCAGTTCACTACTGCCAGTTTCTGTCCTAATTCATCAGTTTCAGCAATGACCTTGGAAGGTGACACTGTACCGTTGCCTTCACTTTTAAGTCACTTTTTTGTCCTTTCTCAGATAAACCTTCAGCATTTTTTTCATAGTAAGGTCAGAAACACCAATGTGATCCTCTTCTACATTTTTGTAATGAATTTTCCTTGAAAAACTTATGTCTTGTATATGACTAGATTTTGCTGAATTGCTTATTAGACTTTGAAGCTTCCTATTAAAGTATATATTAAAAACATATTTGCATTGAAATTCTGTTGCTCAGGTTCACTTCAATGCATATATAAGCACTTCCTAAATCCCTTTTCAGCTGAAGAATTCTTTAAATTTTAATATTGTTTAAGCTTCAAGCCAAATATACACTTAATATCTGTAGCACAGCTACAGCAAAGCAAATTCAAATATAAAAGTAAAAATACAAAAAGTGGTTACAATATTTTTTAAGCTTTTCAAATAGCATGAATTGAAAGTAGAAAAGTTGAATAAAGCTTTTATGAGAAATTACTGAACATTTTCCCTAATTTTAGAGTTTAAAGTTCCTCAATTTTTAGGTTAAAACTTGTTTAATAGTTCTAAATGGAACACCTTCCAGAAAAAGAATTATGCAAGTTACAAAATGGGAGTTTAAAATGAAAGATCAAAAAGACAAAGGAATATTCCAGTATATACAAAAATTTGCCATACTTTTAAAATTGTACATTCTTACATTTACAGAAGTTAGAACAGAGGACATGACTGATCAAATTTCCATTTCTTGGCCTTTTTTTAAGCTGTTGCATTTTAGCATTCCATCAATGCTTTTTGTGTATATTTCTCAGTGTTCCAGTTAAGAGTATGGCTAAGCTCGTGTAAGATTACAGAGAATCAGGAATTCATCTCATCCAGTTTACATTCTCCATTTGAATTAGTCTCTAATTAAACTTGTTTGACTTCCTGGCAAGTGGAAAGAAATGGATGTTTCCAGAATGCAATTAATCTTGCCCCAAAATAGATCCTTAAAACAGTTCAGATAAATTGGTCATTAGAAATGCCTGATTATCTCTGTTAACTATGAAAGGAGTTCAGCAGACCAGCTCAAACACAAATGTCTGTGTGACAGACCTCCAATGTTATGAGAAATTAATCCTAATGTTACCTTTTCCATTTCTTTGAAAAAGGAAGACTCCACTAAGGTGATTTTACCACCTTCTAGGAATTTGCCTGTTTCCTTTTCCAAATTTAAAAATTGTTCCTTTTAAGAAAGGTATCAAAACAGTAACAACACCAAAAGAATAACAAGGGAGTAAAAGCAATATATATACTGGTATAAATACTCTTCCAAATTCAGTCCTTGTAATGCTTCTCCCATTTTTCCTCAAGGATTTTTTTTCCTCAAGGATTAAATCATCCTTTGGTGAGTGAAAACTGTGCTGCTGATACACCAATTACAGCAATGCCTTGACAAACCAATATATTTTGAAACATATAGAT
Source organism: Fringilla coelebs (assembly GCF_963513975.1). Classification (NCBI taxonomy): domain Eukaryota; kingdom Metazoa; phylum Chordata; class Aves; order Passeriformes; family Fringillidae; genus Fringilla; species Fringilla coelebs. The sequence goes on along the minus strand of NC_140028.1, from coordinate 138,917,383 downwards.
TAAGTTTTACCACAATACAAGCAACTGACAGCTTTGCCTGAAGTAGAAAGGTGTTTTAATTTGTCTTGAAATAGTTTTGTAGGTAAATGGATCAGTAGAGATTAATATCTGAACATACACTGATGCTAATCTATAACTGTCCTCATGTAAAAATAGCAGCCATGCTGCTGCAGAGATTAAAGGTGATCCTGTATTAAAGGCCTGCACTGTCTCAGATCTGCTGAGTGATTTTAGGTCATTCAAATAAGCCCTGCATGCCTCAGTTTCCCCATCTGTCAAATGAACTTGTCTGCTACTTCACAGAGGCATGGCGACATTAATTAATATTTGTAAGGTACTCAAATACTATAAAAGCCATAATTAAACTTCACTGTATTCTAGTTGAACGTTGTGATGTTCATAAACTGATGCTGGTAATAAAAAATGAATTCACAGGAAAAAGAGCCAGTAACAGTGAATGGCATCTTTACAAGCCCACTGTGAAAAACCCTCTGTGCTTATACAAAAATAACACAAGCACTCCGCTATGCACGTAAGTCATGACTATAAAGATAAATAATACAAATCAAAAGCATATTTAAGGTATAGAGAGCATTAATAGAATGAGACATGATCCAATACCTGTGTGAAAATATTTTTCTAATGGAAGGGAGTTGATCCTGGAAAGAACAGGAAGTGCAGCATCCTCAAGTTGTCCTGCTTATTTCTACAGTGAAATACTGAATGTCTAAGTAAAAAAATTGTACTCAGTCTAACCACAGCAGGATTTAGATTATATCCACTTTTTCCTCTTTCTGTGTGTTACATATGTAATATAACCTGTTTTGGAACACTGATAGGGCAGGTTGTGGGCTTGGAGGATGTGATGGTCACAGGAGCAGCCTCCAGCCTTTCAGCAATTTCTCCCAGGTTTATTTTGGAATTTGCTTGCAGAGACCACATTGTCCCAGTGTCTGTGCAGCACCAAGAGCCACAAAGCTTCCCATGGTGAGTGTGCAGGAGTCCAATTATTGTATTATTTGCATAGTATCTAATCATTAGTGACTAGCAAGAGGACAAGTTTAAAATACAACACTATAGTGCAGTAAATTAATTAACTGAAAATTTAAGTAACACTCCTTGACATGCACATGTTTTTTCTATTCCAAGTGCTCAGCTCCAGTGAGAGAGAAATCAACCCTGAACAAACAGAAACCCCATCCCTCTCATAATGTCCACAGTGAAACAGAGTAACATTTGCACAATAAATTGGGTAAAGCAAGAGCAAGCAATCATAGCTAATGATTTTAAAATGCAAAAATATGTAATCTTTGCAACTGCATGTTTATTTTATTCATCCACTCTTCATCATGGTACATCTTTACTAAGATATAAATCATGCAAGCAGGCAAAGAGATTAATGTGATGACTCATTTTAAAAAGTGGTTGTTGAGCAGCCTGTAAAAAACACGTGGACTAGGTATTCAAATTTCATATTTAATACAACAAGGAGCATAATCCAGGCCAGATTACTAGGCCAGATTATAAGCATTGAAATTGGACATATGCTACATTTAAATACTTATTGTTGTGTGATCAGGTACTTGCAGTTTCAGAAATGCCATAATTAAGTTTGCCTTTATAACTTTAATTCCTGCTTCTTTGTACATGATATATCACAACACCTCCTGGGAAAATTCATGTCATCATGTACCTGAAACATCTTGGCTTTACACAGTGGGAATCCCTAAAGCAATTGCTATTGATAGCTTCATTCCAGTTGTTGATGTGCATTACACAGCTTGCAAACAATGCTTTGGAAATGGATTATCCCTTTCTGATGGCTTTTTCCTCTTTCTTTACAGGGCAGGTCACCTCTGTGACTACTTTAAAAATATTAATTCGTGCATTTTCAGAGACACTTTGTATGATGGATGAGGTGATGGTGTAATTCTATACATGAGTGTGAGGAGAGCAAAGTCAGTAATGTCAACCTATTCTGAAAGTCCAAGGTGAGTTTTGATTTTTATCCAGTGTTAACACTTTGTGTGTTCTGGGTTCCCAAACTGGTTAGACATTTGAATTACAAACAAAAAAAGCAGACTGACATAAACACAGTTTCACCACTTTTCCAGCTTTTACTAGAGTCACTGGGCCAGGCTCATCCAGGCAGACAGGATTTCAGTCCTACTGGGGGGCTGTGCAGCTGCCTGAACCCCTTCTTTTTCTGAGGCACATTTCTGCCTCATTTCCTGCACACTCAGTTTACATATTCTGAAAAGAAATTATCTTGGAATATCAGAGACAAATTCATTCAATGAGGACCAAGCTTCATGCACTGTAGGAAGCAGGGATCTTGTAGGAAAAGTACGAAGTAACCTCCTATTTGCAGAAGATCTCCAAATGAAGCTGGCACACACAACACTTTGTCCAACAGGAAACTTGCAACTTTAACATGTCTCAAAAACTGGGCTTTGAGTGCTGGTTTTTATTTTATTTTAATATGAATATAGCTTCTCAAACAACAACCAAAAAAAAACCCAAAACAAACCAGAAGTATAAACATGTACTACTATCTGTGTCCTGCCTCTCCAGAAATTTCATCATGTGTAAATACAATTATACCCACATAGAGTGTAACAATACTGAACCCTTCAGACTGACAACACAAGGAACTGCCCAGTAGCTTGTTGCTGTCTTCTACACAGAGAAATCAAGAGAGGACATTTACCTTTCCAATTATTTCAAAGCTATTTGATGATAGCATACACACACCTTGACTCCAAGAATTATGGATAAATTCTAAGATCCCAGAGGAGTTTCTCCTTCTTCCTTTGCTATCCAGCTTTTGGTTTTTCCTGCTAACCACATTCTCTTTGTCTTCTTCAATATGCAGCTGCCCAGCAGACCTGTGCACCAGTCTGCATCTGCAAGCTCTCCTCTTGATGGTGTTTGAGCAAGGGAAGCCTGAGGCATTACCCACTGTCTCAGTTTTAGCACCACAGAAACTTCCAGTACCACGACAGAAATGCTGGGCATTCTGCTGAGCCCTGGAGTCCTCAGGCTAAGCCACCTCTTTGCTAGGCCAGCAGGGAGGCAGGGACAGAGAAACAGCTGTGGGGATCCAGTGACCCCCCTTCCTACAAGGCACAGCAGAGTAAGAGTTTAATTAATATATAGAAGCATGCAATGGAGAATGCTACATGTGCATGCATTATTTCTAAAGATTATATGCCATACACAATTGCCATAAAGAAGTCAAAACAATTAATTTGGATGTCTTACAGTTAATAAAAATTTATGAGTCTTTACTGAACACATAGGAATTGTTTTCCCAGACTTACCTGGCCAAAATTTGATGGCAGTCCTAAAAATAGCAAATTTACATCACTAATATCAGAGAGGTTCTGCTGCCAAATTCCAAGTCTCTGCTCCAAAATGTGGCAATACTAGACCTGATCATTCTAAAATCTCAGTACCAGGGAAACAGAATGTGAGAAACAATCACTTCACAAGGTGTCCCTATATGATCCTGGAAACTCTGAGCTCCTAAGTGTGACCTTCATCTAGGGAAAGTTATTAGCAGAAACTATTACAGATGCAATTTTGAAGATGGATAAATATAGTATACCTGGAGAGCAGTCACCATCATTTCTGTAAGTGCACGCTGGGAAAATAAAGTGCAAGTGCATGTGTATAAAAATGGGTTGTAAGTTACCATAATTTCTCTTCCCCCTCCTGAAAAATTTGATCTTATTGTAGTTAGTTCTACAAAGAGAAATAACTCTTAATATTAACTGAATAATGTTAAAATCTATTGGATTACTGAAATAAAAATCAGCAGAGGATAACAAGCAAAGAAAACTAAAATTCAGAAGAAAACATCATTGTCCTGCTGTATGCATGGATGGCACATCCACATCTTCACTACTACATCTACCCCTGGCAGTCCTACCTCAGAAAGAATAAAAATGTAGAATAGGAGCAGAGAAAGGTGACAGAGATAGCAAAAGGCATTGAATTGCTTCACTTGAGTCAAGAAATTTATTGTATTTTTCTCCAAAATACAACAGAATCCTTCTTATCTGACAGATAAAGTAAAACCATGGAATTAGAAGTGATGGCAGAACGTGAGTTAAAAATCATCACTGTTTCTAAAATCAGAGCACAGTAGAAAATCAATCAGCCATTTACAAATTAAGTCTACCCAGAAATAATTTCTATTATAGAAACTGAAAATAGAAATGGCTTTTAAACATGCTTCACAAATTGATGGAGAGTATGCCTGTTGGTAATTAATGAGCATAGGGATGCAGAAAGAGCTTCCCTCCCTCACCTCCTGTGGCAGCTCAGGATGTCCCAGCTCGAGGGATCCCCCTGCACGTGGCTGCTCCCCAGGTCACTCCCCAGGTGTCTGCTGTCCTTAGGAGCTGCCTGACATTTCACCTCCCCCCTGGCTGTCCTCACTTTCTCACCTTACTGACCAAGCACACACGAGCCCGTGCCAGATAAAATGAGAGCATTCCCAGATCTGCCCTGGCTGAGATTCCTGTGCCCTTCTGCGTGTCTCTGCCTGTGTATCAGCCGGGTTTGTACCCCAAACAAAACTTTTCACTGGTACCATGAAAACTCTCCTTTCCCAACAAGCCAGAACTACTGATTCATGGAGATATCTTATTTCTCCAACTCTTTAAATTCTAATTTATTATGCTATGTTATTTAAAATCATATTTAGTTGAACCTTTGTCAGAAAACACATTTTACTTCTCAAAGTCATGCAGTTTCTCCAATTCCACAACTGTGGTGAAGTGCATAAGAGAAAGCATTTTATTCAAACCCTTTGGTAGCTCAGGATATGATCCTAACTGGGCAAACAAACTGTTAATGTGATAGAGCTAGAATATATATACCACAGAACTGATGACACTTTGTTATAAAACCACTACAAGTAATAAAACCTTAAAATTATAAAAAATTAGCAGAGGACAGAAGCCAAGTCTCCACTGTAGAACTTCTCTGTGCATTTATTTTCTGCAAGAATTTCTTCAGAGAGTGTATTAATATGGTATCTCTCTGTTTTAAATGGAATAAGTAGGAGCTGAATGAATTTACATGCATGAATATCACTAGGAGTTCAAAAACTCTGATTGTGGTTAGATATTTGAATTATGAACCCAAAAAGCAGACTGACAAAAATGCAATTTCTTCCTTTGTCAGATATGATTGAAACTGGCCAGCAGGTTCAAAAATGTATCGGAGATGGACTACAACACATGAGAGTAAAAACTGAATTTCCCCATGAAACCTGCTACAAAGCCCTGCTGGAAATTTAGGGGAAAATCTGCAGCGAAGGAAAGGAATTCTGGGCCCTACAATAACACAGATGAGCTGAAGTAAAGGCAATTAAAATAACATTAACTGAGTAAAGAAAAAGGCCACAGAAGTATTTAAAGCAACTATTCACTCTAAGGAACACCTCAGAGTAGCCTTACTCTGAATGGAAATGAAGTTTTGCTAAAATAAGACATTTCTGACATTCAGAAGTATCCAATGTCATTGCTCATTTAGCAAACCACATGTAAAATGATGAAATGATGATTTGAAACATTTGTCAGATGCTGTCCAAATATCAGTCAACTTCAGAAGGTCTCTGTAAGCACAGACATAAAAGAAAGCTTAGAAAAGAATAATCTTCCATTTACCTGTAGCCATCTAGTAATGATGCTTTAATACACTTGTACACTGCATTAAACTACTAATCTGACTTTGATCTTCTTGACAAGTTTATCTGAGATTAATGAGATCTTTCATGTTGGTACTGGTCTGCATGACTGCAAAGGAGCTGACAAATTGCTCTTTATTTCTGAATTTTATTAAAGAATCTTCCTTTTAAATTGCATTGTTAGAGAAAAAAGTATGTTCTTAACGGTTTTACATCCAAGTCTACCAATAAAATCAGTACATCAATGAAAAAATAAGCATAAATGGTGTATTTTAATGTAGAATTGTGCCAATTTGATCTGCAGGCCCATGATTTTCCTACTTATTCATTGAACTTGTGCAAAGAGCTTGAGCTGAGAAATGTATTGACTTAATAAATGGAAATTGTAAACAATTATCATGCTATATAAAATTCATGAAGTACTTTTAGTTTAAATTGAATTAATCTTTCATTAATCACATAAATATGCAATTGATGTATTTCTAGGATCTTATACTTGTTCAAAGTATAGTATTACCTACTGCCTAAAATCTTCAAATGTAGCTACACAGAATAAAAGTGCTAATCAACCATCAAGCATTACTAATCTGAAGTGTTAGAAAGGTGGAGCAAAATAATTTATAAGCAAAGTCACAAGTCAAAAAGCCCCAATAATAAAACTAAACTAAAATGTTCATGGTTTTTATAATATTTCATCTTATCTAAATTTTCCCAAAAGGATTAGCACTTTTAATATCAGTTTTAAGGCTCATGTAAAAGAATATTCCTAACATTTCCAGCCCTTTGACTTGTAATACCTCACTACAGAAACAAACTCCTTACTCACGTGCTTAATAAAGAAGTAGAGTCTCCATTTTATATTCTACACCAGGAGAATTCTTGCTATGAGACTTACGTGTGTTCAGCCTTTTCTTCCTTCCTTTCCAAGATGTTAAGCTTATTAATAGTGTAGTAATAAAGTCCATTTGATTTTATGCTGGCTCCACAGTCTCCCCACTCCCCTTGGTGTGTTGTTTGATAAATTAGGAAACTCAGTGAAGTGTGAGTAGGTTAACTGGTGATTGATCAAACGATATCCAGTAAGTAAAAAGAAAAATGCGTTAACAGTGGGGAGAAGGACGTTGGGCTCAGAAAAGAGAATGAGACTAAACCCAAGTAAACCCATCTAAGCTGCTTTTATTTCATAGTGACAGAAGCATTTATAACTATCCTGTCTGACAAATGTCTTAAGTCTACCTGAAATAAAGGTTTGTGCTAAAGCTTTATAGAAAGCAACTAAGACCATGTGGGAGCTCAGCTCTCTCTTGTGTAAAATAATTGAGTTCAGCTCAGTGGCGAGTTCATAGTGCCTGTGAGATACTTTGTATGAAAGTATTACCAGTCTTATAAAGTACTTCCACACAGTATGAACTTAGGCCCTAGTTCACTTTAATTCTTTATAAGATTGAAAAGATATAAATGTTGGTGAAACTACCTGATATTTTTGAGCTTCATCATCTTCGTCATTTCTTCATGTCTGAACAAAAACAGCTGCATTTCTCTTTGCATCAATCCATGCAACTTGTTGTCCAACAGTGGATGCTAGAGCCCTACAGCTGATTCCCAGAGCACTCCTCTCTACCACACAGAAGTGACCAGTCTGCATGTGGGAGTTCTGGCATTAGCCCAGATACCCCTTGTGGCAAACAAGTGTATTTCACTTTTTAACATTTTATTTTCAAGTCAAGTAATTGTAGTATGCACCTGATGCCTTCATCTGCTTCCACATAACTGCACAGCTCTAAATATAAAAGTTTTCTTTGTCATTCACATTTGAATTAGTGCTACTATGTGCTGCTGAGAACAGGAGGGTGGACAGCAGGACTCACTTTACAATTTGAGAGGCTGAGAAAGCTCCAGTCCAGTTACAACTCAGTGATCAGTATTTTGGTGCAGGGATTGATTAAGGCAACCACTGGAAACAGGGATAAGAAAGGAAGTTTCAAAGCAGTTACCCATGATCAGTATATACAGTTGACACACATTGCACCAGGCAATATTTGCACAGGACATGGGCTGCAGCAGTCCTAACATCTTTAGTAAATCAACAGTTATGCTGATATATAACTGAATCATAAAAAGAATACAGAATTTAACTCAGAAGAGAGTATTTCACCAGCCAGTCATGGAATGAAAAGGTGTGGTATATGATTTCATTGCAAGCTGAGTCAGAAATAATTTTTGGGGGACTGAAGGGATGCCAGGTCCTTATGAAATAAGACCATGCTCTAATGCTCCAGCCATTTTCTCTCACTGCACATCCCAGACATCCAACTGTTCTTCAACAAGTCAGTACTGAAATGAGACAAAATGTGGGAATAACCCAAAGCCAGAATTCTTATTCTTGAGCCACGAGGTCCTTTTGATACGTTTGGCTGCCAAAAAAGATTGGAAAATTAGGGTATTTTTAACAGTTTTGTCAAGGGAGTTTTGCCATGTGAAACCTATTAATTACACCAGCATACATTGGGGTCAGAAAATATTGTGTTACAGGTTAGAAAACATACTCAGGGATAGCAGGTTCCTTTGGTTTATTGGGTTAAGGCAGCACGATATATTCACAGTAAAGTAGATATTTTCAACATTTTTTACCAGACAGACACTAAAAAGACTTTGTTGCAGATACTACTCTGCTATCTAGAGCCAATCACTGGCAATGTGAAACCACATATAAAACAGAATAATGACTTTCATGTTAGTAGGCAACAAAACAGGCAAAAGTCTACGTAATGCCATATTTATTGTTTGAAAAGTATCATTGGGTTCAGTGCAAAGGTTACTGAGATATGTTTTGGCAAAGATTCTCCAAATAGATGCTTGAGATTGTTTTGTACATTTGTGCATGTCTAGAGACATGGGATGAATTTTAGCTTATTTTTCCCAGGGCTTCTGATTCAAAGATTCTGAAGCAGAATGAACAGAAGTACAGCGCAGTGTGAATTTTCAGGGCTATTTTTCAACATCATTTTTTCAATTTTGATTTTTTTTTCTTGATATTTTAGAAGTTGCTGTTCTTGGGCCCTTCCTTAGATTGCCAACATTATTTTTCACCTTTTGATTTGAGTTGCACAGAAAGCTTTATAAGACTTGTGCTACTGTTTGTTTTCCCTTGCCATAAACCTTAGGAGTCACAAGGAAAATTTTGTCCCTTAGATAGATTCATTTTCCTTCAAGTTATCATGCAGCTATGAAAAAATGGCACTTAAAAGAGTTATAAGACTTGGCCTTTTAAACAACAGGCCCAGAGGAAACCTACAGCATATAAAAGAATAGAAGTTCCAAGTGAAAGACACTAAAATTCATTTCTTTCTAAGCTGCTCTCAGAGCAAGACTCAGCTGAAGGGGGGATATGAATACTAAGGCTCAAGTCAGCCAAAGGAGTGGGTTAAAGCAGCTCCAGGGCTGCTTGGGCTGTTCCCTGGAGGTTGCTATTATGCCGTGTTGCCATCTAGGGATCACCAGAGCGCATACCCAGGGGCATGCTCCAGCACATGCAGGGCCTGGAAAAACATGGTTGGATTTTGTATGTATTAATTTCAAGGATTACACAGACAGCAATCACATCTGCAATTCTCCCTCCTACTCTTGCATTATATGAAGAAGGAGTTGGGACCAAGACTGGCCCAAAAATGTGTTGTCAGTTTAGGGAACATTAGTTACCATTCAGGAGTGGAAATCTCTGTACTCAAGAGCAAATGGGAATCCTTCAGAGTTCAACTGAAATAGGACACTAGTATTTATTTCCCTCTCTGTAACTCGAAGCTCTGAACATAACATTATCCCACACTTCAGGACTGCTGATCTGCCAAACAGAGTTTTAAAATTCTAGCAGGCTGTAAGTTTTATCTTTTCAACAGAAAAGATAGACAAAAAAGTACAGGCAGAGTGTTGCAAATGGTAAGAAACAGAAAAATCTGATGGGGAAAGCACAGAGAAAAAGCAGTGCCTGTGGAGCAGGGAGAGAAAGAGCAGCAAAGGTCATGACAGTAAAGGTAAAATTAAGAGTCATGCAAAAGATGAAAAGAATAGCAAAGCTTCATACAAGAGCATGCAGGGCACACAGTAGCCCTGAGAGGGACTAAGAACACAAAGAGAGTCTGGTTGGCAACAGAAGGATGTGAGGCACTGTTGGAGAGATAAGGGACATCTCTATTATCTGGAGGAAAAAGTACCACAGAGCCTGGGTATCTCTGGCATGGGAAAAGGTCTGGAAGATTTCTGAGATAAATAAATATGAAACTTGGCTGAGTGAGGACTGGAGAGATGTAATCAGCGATCTGCATGTGCACTGAGCATAATGAAGCAGGCAAACTTAAAGAAATTTTGCTAGGGCATAGTCAGGAACAGGATCCCAGTAAAAGTAATGCAGGATTAAAACCAGTGGATGAACCAGCTTGAAGAGCAAGTGTGGTTTATGGCAAGACACAAAGCCAGGAAGTAAAAGAGTCTCTAGTATAAAGCACAGCAGTGGACCATGCCATAAAATCCCAGACTAACCCAGGTCAGAAGGGTCATCAAAAGATCATGGGCTCCAACCTTTCATGGGAAAGGGAGTCTAGGTCAGATTACCCAGCACCCTGTCCAGTCTCATCTTGAAAACCTCCACTGACAGGGACTCTACATCTTAAAAACCACCAGTGATGGGGACTCTACCATACCCCTGGAGAGGTTGTTCCAGTGAATGTTTGTTCTCACTGCAAAAAATTTCTTTCTATCATGATGAAGCCTCTCCTAATGCAACTTCTTCCTGTAGCCCCTTGTCTTCTCCATGTGGCTTCTTGTGAATTGAGAATATCCATCCTACTTGTAGCCACTCTTTAAATACTGGAACACTGTGATGAGGTGCCCCTCAGCCTTCTCTTCTCCAGGGAGAAAAAATCCCACTCCTCTTTCCTTATAGGACAGTCTCTCCAGCTCTCTGATCACCTTTGTGGCCCTCCTTTGAACCTGCTCCAGTCTGTCCATGTGTTTCTTGAGCTGTGGTGACCAGAGCTGGGCTCTGTACTCCAGGTGTGGCCCAACAAGCCCTGTGTAGAATGGGATTATCACATCTCTACTATCTCTGCCAATAACATCCCTGCAGGTGCAGCCCAGGATTCAGTTTGCTTTCCTTGCTGCAGTGGTGCACTGCTGACTCATATCAGGTCATGTTAGATCTGTCAGGGAGCAGCAATAACAATTTGGGAGTCTGTCATGGCCCAGCTGTACAGTGAAGCACAGGTATTGCCCAATGTTGGCTTGGGGACAGTGCTGAGTAACTGGACACTTCCTTGGTGGCGGGGCTGGCTGGCCCTCGGGCGCTGGAGGGACCCTGCAGCTGCACCCTGACAGGTTCTGCCCAAAGCAAAAGTGGTCAGGGCCATGACTCTCTCATGGTCTGTATCTCAGGGTAGCTCAGGTCTCATCTGTCAAAGGTTCATTTCCAGTGAGGACCTACACACTGCAAATGACAAAAATAGGAATGTTTTTAATATAAGAAGCTTCAGTTCCTAATGAACGTGTACCAGAATTGGCACCTTTTGCTGACAGTCAGCATCTTGTCATTTGCTTCCTTTAAAAAAATCCAATCACCAAGAACTAAATACAGCTGCCAATAACTTTATTAATGACTGAGACTAATGCAGAAATTTTCAAAGTGAACTACTCTTCCAGGTTTCAACAGTCATCCATCACAACTCATTCAACTCTATTTTCAGAAAATGTGCATTCTTGAAAATACACATTTTGACTCTCAAAAATAAACCAAATCTAATCTAAATAATTTTAGGGAAACAAAATCAGGAAGAATGTTAATGACTATTTATAAGGTAAAAGCTAAAGTTCTGTTACCACAAAATAAATCCCATGCTAGATTTCAAAATTTAAGAGGAAACTGAGATGAAATAAACAGCTATGAGAATAAAGGAAATATTTATAAACTGTTTAATTCTCCTTTCCCCCGTTTGTTTACTGATAGCACACCTTTTGTCAGTTGGCCTCTGTGGTTAAGGCAAAACAAAAGGCTTTTTTTTTACTCTTATACCATACTGTGAAGCACTTTTCTATAAGGTTTAATGATCTCTGTTGCAAGTGTAGCTCACCACTTGCAGATGTGCCATTCACAAACCACTGGGAAACATTTGCATTAAGATTTTTGTGTGGCTGCCTGAGCCTTGGATGCTGTGTGTATTCTCCATCTTTGCTCAGACCAAGAGGGCTCTGGCAATGCTTCATGGAAATTTACTGTGTAAATAAGGTGTTGTGATCCAGCTGGCAGCACATGTACTAGATCTAGCTTGTAGGATATTTCCTTTTGGTCTGATCTTTCTTTTTTGTGGAAATTACAGAGGATTTTTATAGACAGAAGAGAAAGGCTCTTCCAGCCCCTTGCTAAGACATCCTGCTGCCATTGGTCCCTGTGAGTGGAAGGAGCAGGGCAAGGAGCACATTCCTTACTGTACATGAGCAGCACAGGAATGGAGGTCATTGCTGCCTCTGCAGCACATGTAGGGAGGGCAAAATCATGGCCAGTGCACGATGAGATATGCCAGGCTCTGCATGAAAAGGCAGCATGGCAACCTCACTAATGGGTGCTTTCTCTTGCTTGATTGCATTTCTAACCAACAAGCAAATTAAGTTTGGTCAGTTTAGTCTTCAGAGCTTTTTCTAACATTAATAAAAAGACTAATCATAAACATATTGTCTAAACATAAAAATAGGGAAATTGCCAGTAAATACACACTGTAAGTCAGAATCTCTAGAGGACCAACAAGAATCTTAAAAAGCAAAGACTATTTGATCAGAAAAATGAGGATACAAAAAATAATTTTAAAATAATTAGGTAAAAAATAGGTCACAAGTCTAGTATTTGTCCCTGAGTGGTTTGAAATATTACAGCTGATAATAATAATGCAGAAGAGCAGACCTGTCAAATAGGCAGTTTCATATTTGAGAATATGATGGATGCTGTAATAATACCAGAGAATGTATTTGAACCACTTTGCTTTCCAACAGCAATTAATAATGGCATGAGAAAACAGCCACTGTATTCTAATATCTTAAAATGATTAATGCCTTATCATTTGCATCCTGGAATTTCAGATGAGATGACCAATTAACGCCTTGAGCTTGCTGACCAGATTTTATGTTCCCTGATTTTAGCTCCTCAGTAAAAAGGTGCATAAACTGAAACAAAATTATATATAAGAAGGCTAAAGTTACTTAAAAAACAGGAGGAGAAATTAAAGCTTTTATGACTGCAGTTCATAGTCTTGCTGAATCTGGAATTGTAAAGGACTTTGGTTCAGACATCTCAGACCTACCAAATCTGTATGCAAATACAGGCTTTTCTTAAATTCCCCTTGATATCTTCCTTCCAATGCTCATCAAGCTTTTGCTGACTAAACTGACTTCCATTCACTATGTCACCAGCATCAGAACATTTCAGAAAAGAAAACTGAATTGTGACAGCGCTGCCTTTGCCACACAGATGGTGCATTTGTTTGCAGCAGCAGTAAAAGTGAACACCAAGGGTGACTCTGAACAGCTCTGAGATGTTTTCAACAGTGGCCCTTTATTCTAAATGACAAATGTGAATTCAGAAAAGGACAGATAAAATCTGCTGAACACATAAACCAGTCAGCAGGCAAGTCAGCGGAACACAGATGGACTGCAGCCATTATTCACCTCATCTGAATCCACAGCATTTCAGCTGGAATTTCCTAGGTACAATAAATCATATGGGAAAATGGTCTCCAATAGTAGCTCATCTAATAAAATCCATGAGACTCCCTTAATTATCAGAAAGTGAAGTATGAGAAAAGAGCAGAGTGAGCCAGCAAAGTGGAAGCCCCAATTGCTCATTCCCTTGTTTTGTCACAGCACACCTTAAACAATCCAAGAGCAGCAACAGGTCTGTCCTGCAGAATGGGAACGGTGCTCTCACAAGGGCCTCTGCACGCACAGAAGAGGACTGAAAGCAAGTGAAAAAGATGTTTTTACAGTTAGTTGTGCTTGCAAACATAGCACTGAGCATTTATTCAGGGTCAGTTAACACACGGATGAGGATCCAGTGCTTGGATTAAAAAAGCACAGAATACCTTTCCACATAAAATTTCAGGACCTGGACCAAAGCTTACATGACTCTGCTTTGAATATCAGCACATAACAAGGACAGTACACAGAACAGTACCAATCAAGTGGATGGCTAAGTTTAAGGAAAGCTTTCACAGTGGGCTTTTTGTTTCTTTTAGATTTTTTTCTGACTTTATTCTGAAATCACACCCAGTATTTCCCCATCAGCTTCAACCAATTAGACAACTAAAAGAGGAGAATTTTTAAAAATGCATCTGTGCCAACATGGGGTGGCTAAATTTTTTTTAATAACCATATTGGACTTGTCATATGGACATAGCTTTAATTCTGAAAGGACAGCATTTTTTGAGTCCTATAGCAATTCAATAGAAGATATTCTAAAACCAAAGAATATTGTTAGTTCATAACAATACATGGATTATGACCTGACCAGTCTGTGCAGGGGATCTGATTAGGTACTTTCAGGCCAAAAACCACAAAAAACAAGAAGGGGAGAAAAACTATACTCCAAGTAGTGTGGCATCCCTTGGCAGCCAACAGCTACAGATGTTCTCGGGGTTTACTTCTGGTTTTTATTTTCAGAAGACCTGCGCACATTTTTGTAATAAATTGCTTTTCCACTTAAATTGATTTCATTCTTTTTCCACACCTTCTGCCAGCAAACATCATCCTAAAAGCATGAGATCTGCCACTGGCAGGACTTGTGATGTGAGAAGAGTGAAAGACACACCAGCCTGTGACAACACTGGGCTTTAAATCCTCTTGGTCCAGTCATAAAGCATTTGAAGACAGGGTCCCAGCACAAGGACACGAAGGCAGCAGTACAAGTTCAGTGTCTGAAGCAAATGAAAATACTGCTTAAGGTAAGAGTAACATGGAAAGGAATCCTTACTGGTGCTCACAGTGCTATGGAGTTTGAATGAGAGGAAACCAGCAGTGAAGGAGTTATTGGTAAGAGGTAACTTGGACAAGCTTTTTAAGGTGGGCCCAAGTAGAACAGTCCATGTATCTGTGCATGGGCAAAAGTTAAATCCTGAGAGCAATGTTAAGTCCTATTCAGAGAAGCAGGGAGATGATACAACTGAAAAGAGACTACTGCAAAGGATACAGATATTCATGGGAGGGTTTGCTGAACAAGGGGTATCTGTAATGGCAATGCTGCAAGAAAGAAAATAAAATGTTGGGATATGCATAAAAAATAGAAGGAATTTCTTTAGTACTGGCAAGTAGAGTCATTGCTGTTGGCATAGTGTGCTTATCTCTGATGTGCATGGAATATTGAGCATGAAGATTACTGGTAAACTAGAGAAATACTAAAATCACATAATGTCCCTAACAAAGAGTAACATTTTGTGAGTCTTATATACTCAAACAAAACCTGGACTTGGACAGAGAAATGCAAAGAGGAGGTTTAGTATGTAACAAAGTGTGTGATTTAAAGTGAGACTAGTAATCACTGTAGCAATTTAGTAAAGATTTTGTGGATTTTTTTTACCACTATGCATTTTTAGTCAAGACTGCATGATTTAAAAAAATATCTGACCTGGGTCAAGCAAGAATTAAGCTAGGGGAGCCTGTGTCCTCCTTTACAATACAATCAGGCATCAATAATCCATTCTTATGCTATAATTTATAAATTTTCCAAATTACAGCAAATCAGCTTTTTTGGTTCTTTAAGAGCAGTTATGTAGCTATGTGAACATTATCTATTGAATAAAAATGCAAACTATTTATGCATTTGGTGATCTTTCAACCAAAAAACATTCAATGCCACTTTTATGAAAGAAAACAAATGATCATTTGCATATGAGTTGCAAAAGCCCTTTGATAACCTCCAGCTCTTGCTATCTATTTAATGATTTACTGACTTAACAGGACTGGTAATTCCCTTCCTAAAGACATCAAGAAAATATTGTCAAAAGGAGATCAGTGTAATTTGTTTATTACAAGTGTAGAGATAGAGAGCTACTTGGAAAATATGGCAATAGAGTTAAATCTTTATGGGCAAGATAAAGATTAATGCAAATGAAAGATAAAGAATAATAAAAGTAATTATACTGCAAGCAGAATGTAAAAAGTAGTTTCTCTAATTTCAGTAAGGAGCTGTTATTTGAGTGCTATGAGGTTTTAGCCACTTTTTTTGTGTGTGTGTTAGTCTAAATCCTTAAAATGTAGCTAGATTTTTCTTTGCTCCTTTACAGATATTCTATTTCCCAGTTTTTGAGCAACATCTCAAGGCAAACATTCACACCTAGCAGTGGACAAAGCTGGGGAAAAAAAGTGCAGAATGGGTGATGGTGCTCTTTTCAGTTACTCTGAACTGTAAGAATTTTGGGGAAATTTTACATCAAGTCAAGTAGGGGTTATTCTTAAAGCCTGAGAACATATGGTTCAACTTTTCTTGGAACACTCATCCAGATTTTAAAAAAAACAGACAGAACGGGTATTTCAATCCCTATCTCAATTCTTAACATTTAGCACTTGATAGACACTGTTTTCAGTTAAAACTGATGATGAGATCCAACATGAGAGAAAATGACCCTGGCTTAAATAGTTACCACACATCAGCTTATCTACAGAACTAGTAAGCTTCAGATCTGAAGGAAATTTGGGGCAGTTGCAGTTTAGTTCGGCCTGCAACAAAAGAATCCAGCCAAATTCTTTCACATTTGCCACACCACAATAATTCCACAGACATTCACCAAGATTTTGCTTATTTGAAGTTATTTACTGTGCAGTGTTTAACCCCAAGCCGTAGCACAACTAGCCAACAGACTTAAGAGCCTCTTAGTAAATGCAAAGTTTTCTAAGGTGGTTTGTGCAGAAGAAGTACAAAGAATTCGAAAATATATGCCTGCTACTACTGCAAATGGGGAAAATAAAGAAAAGAGTGTTTAATAACCTACAGCAACATATGGTAATGCTGCAGGTTACAGCAACATGGTACAGAGTGTCCTGAGAGGGCTCTGAGCCTACAGACCACTCTCCCCCTCCAAAGCATGGTTTGCTGTCCTGGCTGTAGCTGTGCCCCAAACCAGAGCCCTTCCTGCCCCTCCACAGTGCATCTGTCAGACCTGTGCTGGTGTAAGACATACAGTAACCTATGGGGCACTGCTGGCAGATGAAGGTTTCTCCAAAAACAAGTGATGGAAGAAGCAACCTTCCCAGTGTGCAAGGTCAGCTTGGTCCCAGCCTTCCTATGTGCTTATCCACTCGTAATAACAACTTTGAGGGGACCCTTTAGTAATCAGGTGTCCACACACTAAACACTACCATCAGGAGTAGGACTTAAGAATTCACTAAATACAAACTAGGAGGAAGGTGCAGACAATCAACACAGAGTCCCCAAACTCATAGTTAAGAAAAACACTTCTTTTTCCTTAAAAACTGTGCTACATCTCTTCAGGCCCATACAATGTGAACTGCTGTCTAGTTTTTTTTCCTAGGTTTTGTTTACTGCTAGCAGGCCTGGTTTATGATTTTTCTACCATGCCTTTTGGATCCTTTCTTTGCCTCGTCTGTCTCAAACATAAGCTTTGTGTCTGTATTTTCAATGCTTTCAATAGCCTACTTCCTCCTTATCTATTTTCTGTCATTATACAAAGATTAATGCCAATTTGATTAGGTTTCTGTAGTTCACCTGCTGTTTTTTCAAACATCTTTGTGCTTTCTTCCATGCTGTCCTTGCTGGAGTTTTCTTTCAACAGTCACAAAACCTGATTAATTTTCTTCAGCAAATCCCACCTTATGTCTTCTTCACCATGAAGTACACATAGAAACAAGAGTTGGACTGGTGGTGTGTTGCAAACTGTGCCTTCCCCACTGATCAATACAGTCTCATTGTTTCCCTCATCTGCCCAGAGCCATCTGCTGTCTTTTGTCTTATACTTTTGAGTTCTTCAGGGCAGGAATTATCTTTTGCCCTATATTCCTATACAGTATAACATTTTAATCACAGTTCAGGATTAAGGCTGCTAGATAACACGATAATACAAACAAATTATACCAACGGAAAATTTGCCCCAAGTTCTTTGCAGGTTATTTGGATGGGAGTGTTTTTGGGGTTTTTGGGGTTTTTTTTTTCATTGAAATCTAAGACTTAGAAATATGAGGTGGTTCAGGAAAAACATCACTGATTCCACTGTTTTTTCAATGCCTCTGACAAAGGTTTAGAATAGCAGTAGGTGAGAATATTAATTCAAGTCTTTTAATATAGGGCTGGATCAGGCTCGGCAGGTCTGACAGCCTGTCTCCATTGTAACTCCTCCTAAAGGCAGGAAAAGGATTCTCACGGGAAATGAATCAGACCCTACGGAGCCCACGAGGCAGCGTGCAAGAGGAGTTGTGCTACTGCCTGGCAAGATTGGTGGCTCAGATATAGGACCACACAGTGACATTTTTATCATAATCCCTAACAGAAATACGCTGTATCTTCCTGATAATTTTTATTTTTGGGTGAATGTCGCAAAAGTCAAAGGGCTGCCACACTAAACGAGGTCATAATAAGAGAAGATCCAAGATTATTACCACAGAGATCATGATTCAGGGAGACTGCTGTGAACCACAAATGCAAAAATATAAATATGACAAAGCGTGTATTTATGTGCAAGAGACCTAAATTTCAGTTTCCTCTGAGAATCCTCATTCCAGGGGCCTCTTGGTGCCTACATGCTCGCTTACGAGACTGCAATACGCGAGGGGGATTATTTTATCGTGCACCGAACAGGGAAGGTGTCAGAATTTGCCCGTCGTTTCAGAGCCCAGCTCCAGCAGGCACTACCTGACTCAGCTCACAAACTAGAGCCACAGCATCAAATTTCCCAACCCACTTAATTTGAAAGCCTGCCAAGATAGGTGAAAGACCTTATAAATATGTAAAGCAGGAAGTTCAAATTACACAGTGATGTAAATTCCCAGTGATTGATGCCCTTTTAAAAACAATAAAAATCCTCGAGAAACTACAATGTTGGTGAATGTGCTTCCCTCCCGATGCTGTCTGGCGGTGCCGTGCGGAGTTTGGCTGATGTATTGTACTTTTCGTGCGGATTTTATTTTGGATTTCTACCACTTCCTGGAGGCCAGGGGGAGGCACAGTGGGAGGAACCAAAAAACTCGGTGCCACAGCCATTTTGTTTGTGGGCAGCATGGTAGAATTCTGTCAGTCAGTATAAGGAGGGGTTTTTAAAACAGTATTTATGGAAAAACTATTCTTGCCGTAACGGATGTATCTGTTGAATTTAGTGTTAATTTAGTCCTTTCATAAGGTAGGTATTTATAATTGTAAGTAAATCGAGTATTTGTTGGGATTCAAGCCTCCCCACTTTCCAGGAATCATGGATTTTGTTTCAGGCATGACTGGGTCTTTCGGATGCTGCGAGGCTGCCGGAGCCCGGCGGGGCGGGGGTGCGGGGGTTCCGCGGGGGGAGGCCGAGGGATGCGCCGGGCGGCACAAACTTGCTGCGGGGTTCGGAGTGGGGGCGGGGGCGGGGGGAGGGACGGAGGGAAAACGGCGAAGTCTTGGAATTATTTTGTCCAACTGTCTTTCTTTATTAATTCTCAAGAGGCAGCTGCTC
Source organism: Fringilla coelebs (assembly GCF_963513975.1). Lineage (NCBI taxonomy): Eukaryota > Metazoa > Chordata > Aves > Passeriformes > Fringillidae > Fringilla > Fringilla coelebs. Next base: position 138,897,997 of record NC_140028.1, on the reverse strand, counting down.
TCTCCGAGGGGAGGATGAGGCGTGGGGTTGCGCGGGGCGAGCCGTAGTTTTGCAGTGTCACCGAAAACCAGCGCTAGACTTTGGTCCTGTGTGTTCCAGAGGCGGGTGTAAAATGGCACACTGCATTTTTCCAGGCGGCGGCGGGGGGAGCTGGGGGCGGGCGGGGGCGCCGCTGCCCGCGGAGCCCATCGAGCCAACGCCAGCCCCGGCAAAGTTGTGACCCCGGCGGCACCGGGTCCCCCGCCCCGGCTGCGGCCGCCCGCCGGCATCGCCCGCCGACCCTCGGGAAGCCGCCTCCTTCCTCGCCCGGCGATCCTGGCGGGGTGACGGGGAGGGGGAGGAAAGAAGAGAGGGAGGAGGGAAAAAAAAAAAGGAAAGAAAAGAAAAGTCTCACTTTCTGCATTTGCGAAATATTTTAAGGATGTTCGGGAAGCCCTTTGCAGCATGGAGGTGGCTGGTTGTAGGAGAGCGAGTATGCAGTCCATATTGTTACAGCCCTTTTGCAAGGGCTGCCTTCTTCGAAGGTAAGTTTGTGGTTTTAACCAAAAATATTCTTTTCTGCGGGTTTTTGGCGTGTATTAGTGCTGTGGAGAATTTTCGTTGTGTTGATGAACAAAACGTAGTCTTGTATTTTTCATAGCTTTGATCTCATGTGAATCCCACCCAACGGTGTCTCCTTAATAGCGACAATTACTGAAGTCAATTTTGTTTCCTCTTTAAAATTTTATACACGCGAAGATTAAAAACAGTTTAACTTCAGTTTAGGAGTAGAAGAACTCAAATATTTTCCAGATGGACTTGGTGGGTTTTTTTTTTTGGTTCTGGCTTTTTGTTGGGGCGGGGGGGGCGGGCAGAGGGGGAATTCTTTACCGAGTAATAAACGGATCCAGGAGCAAATATGTGACTGTCTATATAAATATAATGCAGCTTTCGTCTATAAAGAAGCATATTGTGTGGCTACTGTATGGTCTGGTGGTAGCTAAAAGAGTTTACAATGCCATTTGTGATGGCTCTTGATGGATTACTTTGGTCTAAAGTAAGGGGGAAAACTGCCCTTGGTATGGTGAAGGTGGAGATGGACATAAGAGGGTTTATATTAAGTTATGTCTCTTACTAAACAATGACCTTTTTATTTACAAATTCCAGCTCTTGTGATAATTAGCTTAAAGCATTAGTTATATAAAGGTTCTTATTTCCCCACACTTCACTTAGATGTCTTGGTGTTAGGTTGTTTGTTCTTTTTTTTTTGGGGGGGGGGGGGGAGGGAAGGGGTTGAGTGGTTTGTTTGGTCTTTTTCTTCCAAGAAGGTACATTTGGGAGACATTTTGTAAATTTTGGCATTTTTCTGGGCGCTTTCTTTTTTTTTTTTTTTTTCTTTTTCTTTTTTTTTTTTTTTTTTTTCACCCGGTGGGAGATCTTTTTTGTTTTGCATTGCTCTGTGCTGGTGGCGCTGTGGGGCTCCGAAACAATTCGTGTCCCCGGCTCTAAAGGGGGAGGGGGCCGGAGGGAGAAAGGTGGGGCACGGGTTGATCTATTGTATCTTTTCCTTTTCTCTGTATCAAAAGTAACCGCAAATTAGTTGGAATGACGATTAAATTGTATCTCTAGAAAATTGTAGTGTCGCATGAACTATGGCCCGGCAGAGGCATGACCTCACCCTTTCGCTGGTTTGTGTAATGAAGCAGATCCTTAATTTTTTATATTTTTCAATCCTGTACCTAGAGTCCAGTTTTCCTCAGTAATGAGATTTTCGGTCCCACCCCCAAAATGATTTTACAGCGGCTGCAGATGAAAGATTTAAAAATTCTTTTTTGCAGCCAATATGGAAGGCTTTGGCACACAGTTATTGTGCAACTAGTCCATTGTTTGCTTGTTGTGAAGTTAAAGGTTCCATTCACGGCTGGTTATCAAGCTCTAAGGTCCCCCTCGCTCTCGTGCTTGCATATGCAATTCTCCTGATGAGGTCTATAGGAGTTTGGGTTGGGTATGAAGGTGGGGTTGAAAAGAAGAGAAAACCTAATGTAGTCCTTCAGATTGTAAGAGGATTCACCTGAGGTGGGTGGGTTATTTCTTTCCTGTTCCTAAGTGGAGCATTCATTTTACATGTCTTTAAACATAGATACATGTTAATGTGTGTTGTTCTCTTTTGTTACAACCTACAGATCACCTCGGTTCTAACAGCAAAAGGATTAGAAGGCTTTCTGCTAACATCCATATTAGGTGTAAGAAAACAGAAGTGATTAATGTTCTAAGATGGGAGGGAAGACATAGTCAAGCCCATGATCAGAGCATATATTGGAAACTCAACAGGTTCAGGAACAAATTTGACATTAAATTTAACACATTTTTAAGGAATCTATGTGTCTGTTATTTTGGAGTGATAAAAGCTGATAATTTTAGAGGCCTTTGCATCTATTTTACATTTCAATGTCTTCAGTATTTTCAAAGAATAAATTTGACAAATACTAGGCAGTTTGAAACAGTCTCTAAACTTCTTGCGAATGTTTAAATCGTCAATAATGCATTCAAATATTGGTTCAAAGAGTTTGCTCATTAAGTTAATTAGTTTTATGGAAACTGATATACAACTTCAGTAGATCTCTGTAATGGTCTCTTATTCATTATCCTTTTTTAAAAGAAGGTAAATTTTGCTTCAGTCTTAGGTAAAATACATTTTGCAACCTCCTACCAGTAGCAAACGTATATCCAAGAGAGCAGCCAGCTTTTATCATCTCTGCTCTGTCAGGCAAGATCTACTTCTATGGATTCTTGGCCGGAGCAGAGACCTGGTGGCCTATGACAGTGCAGTATGACCATTACTTCTTTGGTGTCTTGGTACAACTCTTAGACTTGAGGAAAAATATCAAGACATAAACCCTCTTAGAAAGTGTGGATTTTGGCCATCCTCCATTTCCACATCTGAGACCTGATCACTAGGACATAAGGTTGGCATTTTGGGCACAGTTTATAGAATACAATAGAAGTAGTGCCAGTTGTTGAGTTTATTACAATAATTATCAATCTTAGAGAATCACTGGGTTGTTTAATTCTGATGCAACTTTTCCTTTTTGACATCACTTAGACAGTGTGCTCATCCATGGATGACAGTACTGAGCAAGTTATAAACTGAGGTGCTCATTGAAGGTATTTTAATGCTTTTACCATCCTGCACCATGAAAGTGATGATTTCTTGTGGCTGCATCCTGTGTATGCAGGCCATGAACTGATTGTTGTGATCTTGCTGCTCAGAGTCACTTCAAGCTCAGTGAAGTCAGCAAGAACATGAAATCTGAATGGAAACTTGCTTCACACTTTCTCCCCTCTCTCCCATTCAACTGAGGCTACTCTTTGACTTTGGTTGTGGTTTTGCAACTTTGAAGCTGCATCTGATGAAAGTGTCTGGTTTTACTCCCATCAAATCATAAGGTGAGAAGAGTGAAGTGCTGATCTTCTGCAATTCAGTGGTTCTCACACTTATCTCCTCCTTTCTTTTTGAGCCATTGTGGTGCCAATAAGGAGTAAGAAGTGTTTAAGACTCTGCATCCTCTCAAAGCTAGCAACTAATTTACCTTCTGCATCTTCTGCAGAAATGCCTGGAAGAGTAATTTCTGTGGGGTGGTTCAATCTTTATTGTGTTTTCCCCACTTACTCCTTCTGAAATACCAGGAATTCCAGGACCTAAAGCATAAGAACTTTTTTTTTATGGGTGGGTTTCTTAATTTTCTCCATTACATATACCTCCATTTTTCCTAACACAGTTTCCCTTTTACCTAGGAAGTCTATACAGAGTCCAGACACCTTTGAAAGATATTTGAGTCTCTTGGCTTAAAACTATCTGAAGTATGGGATTGTACTATAAACTAATCTTTTTCAAGAGCATAATTCATCCTGACTGACCAAAATGTTCTTTGTGCCTTGGTGAGATTCCTCTCACTAATATTACTAGTATTATGTACTGAAGTAAGAGTCACAGTAAAAATGGCTGTCTAAAATGGTCAATAGTAGTTAATTCAAGATGTGCAGATCCCAGGCAGATACAACCAGCTTCCAAAGTTAACCAAAATACTGTGCAAACAGCTCCTCAGAAGTGGGTTGGTGGTGTAGAAAAATGTTGTTTGGGGCTCAGCTCAAACAAAAGCCACACCCCCTGCTTCATTGACTCCTATGTTGCGCTCCCCAGTTTCCTGTGCTGATATCATACCTTGGTGCCTGGGACTCCTGTCTGTTATCTTTTGAGGGCTCTAAAGTATTCATTGTGTCCTTGATCCAACAAGGTTTCAAAAGGGCTATCTCTACGTTGGACACCTTGTGACATAATCTTGTTTCTCACCTTTCTTATTTCATAACTTTGCTAGCTGTTCTTCTCCACATCCTACTTGTCAGCATCAACTTGTAGCAATGAATAATTAGTTTAAAACTTGCTTCAAGGATCACCTTTTTCCCAGCGGTGAACAAAGGACAATATATTACATGCCTGCTTCAGATTCATCTTCTACAAAGTTAGGTCTCTCCACATCTCTTCCAGACTGATATTTGCATGACCTTTCAGTGTTACAAAATTATCTGCTCTAAATCCTATACGCCAGATGAATTGCTGTAGCTAGCACATCCTTCCACCTTTTAGCATTCTTCATCTTTTTCCTCTCTTAGCAAATAGCACACACAGTTAATTCATGTTGCAGTGAAGAGACAAGATTTTAAATTCTTTAGTAAATATACAGGGTGGGGGAATGTCAGTGCTTTGAAATATAACTCCTGTGTGGCTGTTGTAAGCAACAAAATATGCCTTGGACAGATGTGACCGCACACCAGTGGCTTCAGGTCCTGTGGGCTTCTTTAAACCCTTTACTAAATCACATCTCCAGTTAATTGTGTTACCACTGGACTATCCAGGAGCAAGATAATACCAATACTATAAACTTCCTTAATAGGAAGGTTTGTTCATCAGTTCTCTATGAATAGTAGCTAGAGCCTGAAATTGGTGGTCAGAAGGTATTGCAGTGCTTAAAAAGTCAGTACATTTGCTAAAAATTATTCTCTGCTTTTCTCCCAGTATAAACAACAGAGATGGGAATTGCCAAATAACATATGGGTCCTAGTCTTCACTACTTGTGCAGCAAGTTGGGATGCTGTTGTGGAGCTCCTGGATGGTGAATGGAAAGTTTCTCAGAGCCAACCAACACCATACAACAGAAAACAGTAGTTACAGATGCAATGTCTATTGCTTTGAGCACCAGTAAAAATAGCAAGAGCTCTAAATGTCGTCCATGGGAATTCCAGCTAGGAGCAAATGACTGAAAATGGTGGATGCTGACTCGTCATCTTATGTTGTTGAGCAGAACCTGGATCACTATTTCTAGGGAATAGGAAAAGGATGAGTTAGATTTTACAATGCACTGAGCACTGGGATTTCCAGAGGAAGAGAGAAAAGGTGGGGCTCGATCTCATCCCCGCTCCCAGGACTGCCTCATAGATTTTAGTCAATAATGTTTAAATGTAAAATGTAGGAATTCCAGGGAACAGTGAGCAGATTTGTTCTTCCCAGGGCAGTCTTCCTTTTGTCATGCTTCGTTTTGGTTTTTCCTTGGGTTAGAGATCTGGGAAATGGGCCTCTAAGGTGGTGTTAACTCGCATTTCCCTGGATTTACAGTAAGTTGGGCTTCTGAGTCACTCAGAATCCCTGTATTGTATACATTCATATAGAATTTCTTTCTTTCACTTGCCTTTAGACAAGTATTGTTAAATCTGTAATCCTCAGTGGAAAGAAAGAGATCAAGTAAATCATAACTTTAAAAAATGACAAAAGGACTCCAACAACAGCAAAAACAACAAGCAAACAAACAGAACCAAATTTTGGATGTCTGCTGTGATAAGAACTGTATCTTAAATTTAACTATCTTGATCAGGTCTCCATCTGCCTCCTGTTCAAATATGAATGCCCTCACTTAATCAGAGATATCCCATGCCCCTGAGTTTGCTGATTCTGACCTGTGCATGATTTAGGTAATGAAAAGTTAGCTCTTAGTCCTCACTCTCCTTCAGAGCCTTGAGAAAATGACTAAATGGAGGTAAGATCTTTGGCCTCACAGGGGCATGCATCTGGAATATTCATTAATAAAAATAAGACTGAGTTTTCCCTGTTTGTTCAAACAGACTTAAAAATCAGGTGACTCAGATCTGAGGATTTCAAGGCATCCCTTTCTATTTACTAAAGAATCTTGGTGCTGCCATAACCTGATCACTAAAAGGATAACTTCTTGAAAGGGTCCTTTCACCTGACAGTTTTTCATCTCTAACACCCGGGGTAGATAGGGCATGTTTTCTGGCTGGATTTAGTCAAAAGATATTTTTTTCTCAAGAAAATTTAAAATTCAATTTAAAAGGTTATAATTCAGAGCAGCTGTGTTATTTCTGATGGTCTTAAAGGTATCCACACAAGGCAGAACTTCTTGATGTCTTTAGCCAAAGTGCTTGTATATTCACAATTCAAGAAAAGTGCTGCAATCTGCATCTTAAGGAGAAACCATGCTGGATAACAGAGGGGGGAAAAACATACATCAGATAACTCTGCATAGACACTTTCTGTTTAGCCCATATCCATCTATAAGCACATAATGAATGAAGATTCCATAAGAAAGTATTCTGCTTTCTTTTGTCATCTCTGAATCAATTTCCAAGTTAAAAATTGGGTGTTATGGCAATCTGTGGGATTTGGAAGATCTAGTCAATCAGACCTCCAGATGAGCTACTTTAATGTGAGAAACTGTTTTCCTTCCCATCTTTCATATTCTCCCATAATATTTTTTTTAATTAGGTTGTCTCTCTATGCTAACTCCCTTCTTGAGTTGCTTATAAGTCAAAAGCTCAGCAGACTTGGCAAGTGTGACCAGTGGCAGGCTGGTGCACATTAACCCCAGTGTTAATGACAGGGGTCTGTTGTGTTCTCTTGGTCAGAGGAGCAGAATGTCAGAACAGCCATAAAACTGACATATTGCACAAAAAGAGAATGGGAACTGAGTGCCCTTGTTGGAGATGGATGAGGGTGTTCAAGTCTTACCTGCTTGTAACCTGAATGATTTGAGAAAACCACCTTCCATTTTGGTTCTGCTTCTCAGATTGCCTTAACAGCAGATTTGGGGATTTCACTGGGGAGCTGAGAAGAAAATGCCAGGGATATCACAGCACCTCTGGTTTCTATTATCCCACCTACATTAGTGACAGAGAAAATAATGTAATGTGATTTCTCTATTTTTTCTTCTCACAGCAACTTCATGTTTGCATCTAGACCAAAACACTTCCCTCTCAACATCTGTCCATCTCCCACAAGTTGTTTGTATTCTCTAAATGTTGAAAAACCTCAGAAATTATATTTCTTCAGGTTAACCCTATCAGAGTTTTAAATTTTTAAGCATCTGCTATCATTTAAAGATATATAGATAAGGATATCTCGAAACATTCTCTTCTGATCAGTTTTCTATTTAGAACTAGCCTCCTCTGCTGGATATTTACAGTCAAACTTAATTCATTAGGTCTTTTTTGCCACTAATGCAGCATTATTAATTTATGCTTTCTTAACTTTATAAATAAACATTGGGTTATAAATATGATCATGATTATTTGTATCCCAGAAGACAAGCAATATTTTTATAACATTCACTTAATGCTTAATTTAGTATAAATCAAATTAGTGTGTAAAAAATCCACTTCTAAAATTGGAAGAACATTTGTGTTCTTGCAAGCTAATAACAAGCTTTGGAAATCCAAAAGCTGAGCTATTTGTATTTTTTTCTTTTCTTTAGAGAGATGTATTTATGTTAATTAAAGATGGTATAGCCTGTATAAGGTACTTAATAACACATTTGCATTAATTTAAAATTAAAAAAACCCCATCTAAATATATATATTAGGAACTGCCTCCTCATTCTTAGATGCAAACATACTTTCCTGCACCAAAAGATTTCTGAAGCTAAGCTAATTCCTATCTCTGTCTAAGTCACTGTTTTCCTCAGTTGTGTGAGGGAAGGAGATAACCTACTTTCATTCTGATTCAGGAACTGCAAATTAAGCATTTGTCTTTGTTATAGTTATATTAAGTTATATACTTAGATATAAAGTTATATAGTAACACCACATTAACTTAACTCCACATTATTTAACATCAGCAACATAATTTTGAAATTTGAAAATACTTGATCATACTTACCAGAAGTCCTGAAGCACTTGAAATGATTTTCCATAACTTGACTTTCAAGACAGGATTTCTATCTTGGAAGTGTAAGGTAAAAATCTAAAAAGTTAGAGCATGTAATAGTAAGACATTCAGGTCTTACTATTGAACTGAATTTGCTAGTTTATTTGCATTTACATAGAGCCAGGCAACTACCAGGGTAGAAGTAAAGTTTCAGAAGTCACGCAAAGGCACAGAGCCTGTCCCAAATTTACCCTTTTATCCCAGGCTGGAGTGTGAGCACTGGCAGTTGAGGTTTATGTAGTGGTGCTAGGTGTGTGTATTGGGTTTTTTTTTTGTTTGTTTGTTTGTTTTTGTTTTAGCTTAATAGTCAATTGGAGGATTTGGGACAGTGTGCAGACCCGTGTACAGTTATAATTTCTCTACTTCTGTTTGCCTTTTTTTAGCCTTCCACCTTATGCAGAATATTAAAGTTAGACATCCTTAGCTCTGATTGATGAACTAGAAATTGTGTTGGCAGGAGAATGTAAGGCTTTTATACTTGGTTGGTTGTTGTTTGTTTTGGTTTTTTTTTTAATTTGGTTGTGGTTTTGCTTGCTTTTTTGTCTATTTGCTGGGGTTTTTTGTTGTTTGTGTTAGCATTTTTTTGCAAGCAAAGCATAATGTTTTTGCCCTTCTGCTGGCTCTTCTACTAGAAATAATACAGGATCATGTGATTAAATTTACTTGACTCAGAGATTATTCATGTGTTATAATCTGGTGTTTGCAGAAGTCCATGCCTAAGTCAGAGGCGGTAACCAGCCCACCTGGCTCAAATTGTGTTTACCAAAAGAATTGCTATTTTAGTATTATTATTGTTTTTATGTCAGAATACAAAATGTTTTGGATAAAGATTTTTAAAAAAAATCAAAAACCCAGAGCATAAAATCAAACACTTTTGGATTTTGTTTGGTTTCCTTTTATCTTACTATTTAATCCTAAACAACTAATTTGTGAAATTACTTGCTAGTAAAGATGACTAAATCAGGAATTCAAGGTGTATCTAGCATAGAATTTTAGAGGGGATATGTGTTAAAAAATGAAAACATGAAGGAGAAAATTATAAGTCACTTTTAACCCTTACAATTCCTAGGACACCTGTTCTGGATCCATTAAAACTTAAACAGGGAAAGATGTACTTCAAGACAGAAGAGTCTCAGCATAATTTCTTTTTACCACCACTGTGGTCTTTTTACCACTACTGTATCTAAGAGAATAACTGCTTCCACTGTAACGTGTTTTCCCTAAATACATAAAAACTTAAGTCTCCAAAACAAGTTATATAAAGAAAACTGATTCTTTTCTGGCAGTACTAAAAAAACTCTATCAAATCCTTTGTATTTTCAGATAGAGCCCATTTTACCATTTTCTTGCTTATCTGTCCAGGTGAGGTTGGGACAATGATGAGTCTGTAAAATAATAATCCTAAATCATTAATTAAGTCATTAATTCCTTTTGAAGTCTTTTTAGTCCTCCTATGGACAACTGTCTCCACCACCTCTAAGAGTTTAGCTGTCACTAGTAAACTAGAAATCTGGCAACAGCTTTTGCTGTTCCTCTCATAGCTTTGTCTCTTCTCAGTAGGAGAGTTGCTGGCCAGTGGCTTTTCCTTCTCTTTTGGATATGGCTCCATGGCTTATCTGTTTGAGGATGAGCTTAGTTTTCATGAGGATGCTGGACTCAACTTCTGAATATTAAAAAAAAAAGCATTAAAAAACCCTAGCTCAACAAAATTGCTGTATAAGTAAATGAAAAGTAATTACAAACAGGGTGTGAGGTAGTCACAGAGTGAAAAAAAAAATGCAAATATTTATGGATACAAAAGTCAGTGTATAGTTTAGTGTAATACAAAATGCAAACAAACACTAATTAAAAAAAAAAATTAAAACCTTTTTCTTTTTTTCAAGTTGAACAACTGTCTCCTAGAATTTTATATCCTTAAAATTCAAAATGCTTGAGGCCAAAAGGCAACAAAAGTGACATGGTTTAACCTATATGCACGTCACGTGTAGTACTTTTGTGATGATTAGTGACTGCTAGAATAGGAGGCAATATTAACTCCATGTGCCAAAGGCTACAATTCATGCTTAAATAAATGTCTGGAAGTCCTTCTTGAACCCAGAGAGGTATTAAGCCATAAAACTAAGTACCAAAATTTCTAAAAACTTGTCAAAGTACACAGGACTTGCAAACCAAAATAGAAGTTACATTTTTGGGCTTCACAAAGCCGAGTTAGTTGAGAGCACAAGAGATCCCTACCTCCCTGTCTGGAGATGCATGGATCAAGTTCATAATGCTCAGCCTGAATTCAATACTTTTGAATGTATTTTGAAATGGTTAAATTTGCCAGCTGCACGGATGATACACAAAGTGTTTTCATTTTAGTTAAGCTTGTCCTTTTAATTGTGATCATAAAAAGATAAAGCCTTAAAGAAATGCCCCAAATTCTTTCAGCAGTTTAAAAAGCAATAATGATAGCAGTTCTAAATGTCTTTTCATTATACTTCAGTTACTTTACCTTAAAACTGTAAGGTTTTTTAAACAGACACATAGCACTTAGGTTCAACAAATTGATTTATACTTAACTGATCTACTGAGAGCTTGCAAAGAGTATCTTGGTCACTGTACAAAACACACCAATTCTGCATTAGCTACTGTCACAGTGCAGCACTGATGTCTACAGATGTAAACTGTGCATTTTGGTAAAAGCTACAAAATTGAAAAAAACCCTAAAAGATATCTGCATTTTCTGACTGAAAGGAAGATAAAATGGAAATATCAGTCTGGTTATGTTCCATACCTTTTCCTGTCACTATCTCTTACTGAACAGACATCAGGGCTGATGTCACATTATTTTAAATTATCACACTTTCCATCTTACTAGCAAATTAATTTTGAGGGCCAATCATGTTCTGCTACAAAATATTTTAACACAATCTCTTTTATTGGCAAAACATTAAAAGCTGATGAATCCAAGTGTTTCAGGCCAAAACTTTTTCTTAATGCACTGTCCTCTGTATCCAAACGTTATTGTCCATTCTGCTTGCTCTGCACTTTTCTCAAGCCTGTGGCAGGGTTAGAAATGCAAAGGTCAATTAAGGATAAATTTGAATTTGATTATTCTTCCTTTATAGTTCAGGATATTTTCAGTACTTTGGTTTTCATTATGTATTGTTTTCCTTTTATCAGTATAAGTGGAGAGTTATACTTAATGGTCTTTTTTTTTTTGCTTAGCTGCCAGGTGTTTAATTTTCATTTACTTTTTAAAGTCAAAGCTAATCTATGATGGCATATTGATTGTGATTTTTTGTTCTTTTTTTTCCATCACCTTATCTGTCTGCTAATTGGATAAACTAAATTATTAGTATTTGTGGAAAAGGGTGTAGATGTTTTATGGGCAATTTATTTTAGGATTGTATTTCTAACTAGTATGTGTTTTAAGCTTTAAAATTAGAGTAAAAAGCAATAGGCATGCTTAAGCATTTGATTCTGATGTAACTACTGAAATACAAATGAAAACAATGGTACTTAGTTCATGCCACTCTCCTTAAAAAAATAACAACAAACAAGCCTCCCTTAAAAAAAATAGTTTCATTCTCCCTAGCAGCTGTCTTCCACTGCATTACCCATTTGTAGAACAGGTAGAATTTAGCATCCCAGAGAAGTTATGAAGAAAAATGAGTTGCAGTTTAAGCAGCTTGGGAAACCTAGTGGGTTTTGGTTTCCCAAACAGTCATGCAAATAGTTGGCTTGAATATTCTGTTAACAACTGCATCTAGAAATATTTCATCTAGTGTCTAGTAGTGGCTTAAGGTTGAGGAGAGTGGTGGTATTATTATTATTATTATTATTATTATTATTATTATTATTATTATTATTATTATGGTGGTGCGATTTTAAAAATGGCTTTTGCTTCTATTATAGAGATTTCTAAAACTGATAAGCAAAAGAGGATTTTTCTTTTTTTTTTCTATAGCTATGCCATATTTCTGAAAGTTCTTTCCCAAGAGTAGTATGTGATAAAGAGCAAAGTTCTGTCCACCGAGTCTCGTGTGACAGTAAAAACTACAGTATTTACATTAAAAGTGGAGAGACGCTGAAATTCAGTCAACACACAACTATCTCTCATTTTACATGACACTAAGCATAACTTCGATAAGATGGCTTTGACTACAGAGCTAGAATTACATATAACCGGGCGCGAGAACACACACGAGCAGGCAGAGCTCTTTCGCTCGCCGGCTGCAGCCCTGGCCTGGCCGGAGCGGAGTTTGACGCTCCTGTGGCCGCGCTGGGATGCCCTGGGGCGGCTTGTGCAGAGAGCACCGCGACGGGGCTAACTCGGCATTTCCGATCTCTTGCTTAGAGCCGAATAGTGCATCACTTTAATCGACTCATTGAGATGTAAACGAGCTTCCCTAATCAGACACGCTCAAGTGGGTTCTACCCATTGCCTGGGGTGAGCTCGCTTGAGCGGGTCACTGATAATAACTTAAGTCCACGCAAGGCTTAAACCAGTTCACGTGTCTGCACTATGCTGCCGGACTAAGTTTCTGAAAACCTCAGAGAAACGGGGTGGAAATGCCGTTGTGGAGTGTGGAGGCGCCCGGTTCTTACGGTTCTTCACCGTTTTCGGGCAGGTGCCCGCGCTTCCCCTTTATTTAGCACGGACGCGAACCCGGTTCGGCGACGCGGAGAGGGACAGCGCCCGGCGGACGGCTGCGGGGCCGCGGCCGGGCCCTGAGGCGAGCGGCGCTCCCGGGGCGGCCCCGCGGTCGGACCCCCTCCATTCGCGGGGCGCCGCTCCGGCCGCGGCTGGGGGCACCGCAGCCCTCCCGTGCCGGGGTGAATTCAGAGGCCGGCACCGCTGTCCCGCGGTCTGGCCCCCGAGAGGCCGGAAAGGTCGGGGCCGGCACCTCCCCGCCCCTCTCGCCCAGGTTTCCCAGAGCTGTCATGGTCAGGCGCGGCGGCAGGGGAGGTTCCCCCCGGGCTGAGGGGCTGGGGGCTGCCCCAACTTCCTCACTCCGGCAGGAACGGAGCGCGGCTCCGCGGCACAGCTCGGCGGCCGGAGGGCGGAGCGGTGCCGCACACGCTGATTAAAACTCCCTTTGCTCCCGACTGCGCCCCTGATCCCGGCGCTCCGATCTGGCTCCGGCGGCTCCGAGCCTTCCCGCGCTCCCGAGCCCGCTCGGGCCGCTCGCAGCGTCCCGCGCTCCCGAGCCCGCGCCGCCGTGCCCGCGCCGCGCGCGCTCCCCCCGGGCGGCGCCGTGCCCGCGCCCTGCGCGATGCAGTGTGGGAATGGCTGTGGCGCTGGGGTTGGCTGAAAGAGGCGGCCAGTCGAGGTTTAATGTCCGCCATGTTGGCCGTGGCGTATTGAGCGGAACCGGAGCGGCGGAGGAGCGGAGCCAGCGCCCAGCCCAGCCGCGCCAGCGGGCGCCGCCGGGCCCCGTGTCGGAGTGCGCCCCGCCCCGCCGGGGGAGCCCCGGTCCCTCCATGAGATCGCTCGGCGGGGTCCGGCTCTCAGCTCGGAGCGCGCTTGCTGTCGCCCCCCCCTTCCCAGCCGGAGCCGCCATCGCCGCCTAACATGAGCAAACTGTCGTTCCGGGCCCGGGCGCTGGACGCGTCCAAGCCGCTGCCCGTCTTCCGCTGCGAGGACCTGCCTGACTTGGCCGAATATGCCTCCATTAACCGGGCCGTGCCGCAGATGCCCACGGGCATGGAGAAGGAAGAGGAGTCGGTACGTGAGACCCCCCCCCCCCCCCCCCCCCGGCCGGGTCCCACCATCCCCCCCGCACCCGGGCCCCCACCTTCGCCTCTGCGCAAGCACAAAATGGCCGCCATCTTCTCCCCACTCTCCCCGCCCGCCGGGAGGGGGGGACACCCGGGGCGGGAAAGCGCCGAGCCCGGGCGTCCCTCACCGCGCCCTCCCCCGGAGCTCCTTCACGGCCCCTTCGCCCCCCGCTCGTGCCCCGCGGCCGCCGGCGGCCCCTCCGCGGGGCCCCGAAAGGCACAAAGGGGGTCACGTGACACAGCGGGGCGGCCGCCATTTTGTGTCTCGGTCCTTGGGCCGGGCCTGGTGCGGCAGCCGCGAGGAGCAGACGGGGCCCGGCGGCGGCGCCGTGCGCGCGCTCCCCCGCCGGGGGGCGCTGCCGAGCCGGACGGCGCCGCGGGGGGCGCGCGGCGGCGGGAGCGCGCGCGGGCCCGACCGCCCTAGGGAGCGGGGCCCGGTGGGGCCCGTGCCTTTTCCTTTTCCCTTGAAATAGGAAGTGGAAGGATTTATGTTTAGGTTTATTTTAGAACTCTACAAGTGCCATCAGACAGGCGCGGTGTAAGTAAAGGTGTGACGGTCCCCACGAAAGTCAGTTCTGAAGCTCTGCTCAGAGTAAGGAAATCCGTGTTGGAGACTAAAAGTCTATCACTTCCTGCTCGGTTTTGCTGTCTCAGTGGAGGATGAAACTTTAAACCATTTTGAACTTCAGGGTCATTTAATCATTCACTCAGCACTTTCCAAGATAGGTCAAACAATCAGTAGCTGGTTTTGCAGAAGGTAAAACACTTGGTAACTGTTATTGTTGAAGACTCTGCTCTGAAGTGCGTTATTTGCAGTGTTGTAAATCTTTAATTATTTCCGTAGTATAATCAGTTTTCCCCATCTGTGCGTTGGGCACAGCAAATAGGGAAGTACTGCAGAAATACAGTTATGTAAGCAGGTTTTGAAATTTGGTGCTAAGAACAAAGGTGACACTAGCTGGGTTGGTTAGAGCAGCGTGCTGATAGCGCCGAGGTTGTGGGATCCATCCACATATGGACCATTCACTGAAGAGTTGGACTCGATGATCCTTGTTCTTTCCAACTCAGAATGTTCAGTGATTCTGTTAGTGTTTCATGGTCCTGAGTTTTTCTAGTTGTCAGACTTCCATTGTCCTTTGAAGGTGACAGACTGTAAAGTTTGTAGTTCCTAGTTCTAGATGTAGCAAACTTGGAGTTACATTTGTTTTAGGAGAGGTATCCTCTTTAAATGGAGTTTCCTCTTTGTGGCCCTATTGCTCTTAGATAATGGACTCAGTGAATTTTTATGAAATGTATTCAGGCAGAAAGGTTTCTAGAGAGTAATGCATTTTGCATGTTGCTGTCCATAGGGTAACCACTCTGTAAACGGCTTTTTTTAACATAACTCCTTACTATTTTAACATAATTTGGTATTTCCAGGTCTTCTGCAAGTTATAAGTTGCTTTACACATCTGCTAAAATGTATATTGTGAAGTGTAGAGGTTTTGTGGGATTTTTTTCTTTATTTTTCTAACTGGTAGATTGGGTTTTATCGGGTTGTTTTGGTGGTGTTTATTTTTGTGAAGATGCTTAAAACTTTAGCATGGTGTTGATTGAGGAGTGTTTAGCTGGTAGGTAGCAGTGCTTAGGATGCTTGTGTTTCTTTTGGGCACAGTCGATATATTCTGAATTGATACCTGTAGATTCTGAATATGAGAGAAAGCACCTTTTATTTCCTCTTGTACCAGAATATTAGATTTTATTGTTTGCTGTGACACTTGCTGAGTTTATCTCTCAGTTCAAGAGAGTGAGACTGCATGCATGCATTTGTTTGTAGAAATGTCAGGTTGCTGTCTTTCTCTTTTACTGTTTGCCTGGCAGTTACAAGTGTTCAGGCTAGAAAATTACATGGGCTGTCTGTATCGTCTCCCTAAACCCAGACATATATATCCTACCTAAGTAGTCATGGGCAAGGAAGAAATTTTAAACATTTATTATAAGACTTGTTTTTGTGGTTAATGTCATGCTTTTATTTCCTAAATTTAGCTTTGAGGGTTAGCTCTAGGAGTAAGTAGACACTTCCCACAGCTGGAGTTTGCTCCTGTATTTGTTTTGAATGTGTGTGTACACACACAAACACACACCGCCCCCCAAAGAAATTCGTTTGCCATCAGCAAGCACAGGTGTCCTTCTGAATCTTTTTTGGACCTTCATGCATAAAATAGTTGCTATTAAACTCTTGTTCCTTTTTGTTTCTGCAGACTTAATAAATTTCCTTCCTTCCCTCTTGTTGCCCTAAAAAGTGTTCTCTTCAGTTTATATTAGTGTTGACAACAGAGAGCCCAATTCTCTGACTTAAGTTGGGGCAAACCTCATAGGTTTAATACCCTACTGTATTCTGTTTCCCAGACTTCAGGCCGTGCAGGATTTTGGAAAGTTGATAGTTTGTGTTAGGTAGCTGAGGACTTGAATTGGAAGATTTTTTTCCCTAATGATATCAGAAATTATAGATGTTTTATTACAAACAGATGGCAAAGTGTCCATAAGATTTTGGAGGAGAGGGTGTCTTAAACTAGTATGAATTAGCATTTATAACTTTTTATAAATAGAATTCTAACATTGGTTTGAGTTTTGCATAAATGTAATTTTAAATGAACAGATATTTGGAGCTAAGAGTTCTCCTCTTGACTAAATAACTTTCCCTAGGGAAAAATGCAATCAAAGATATTTAATATTCAGGCATCGAGTCACAAGATATTTAAATGACTAATTACTGTTTTGATGCACAAAAAGGAATCTTATTTTGCTTCCCTTTCATCTTATCTTTCTTCCATCATGTTCCTACAAAGAAGTAAATAGTGAAAATAGTACATCTTCCTTATTACAACTGGAAACTTCAGTTCAGAAATTATACTCTCTAGGAGTCTTCTGAAGGAAAAACAACCTTGCTGAGTCTCTGGGAGTTGTAAAATATGCAGTTGATCCGGGGATATAGTAACCCTTTTAAAGGAAGTGACAGCTAAGGGCCTTAAGTGGTGTTAATTCTGTAGAGTCTGCCTTGCTCGGCCATGGCTTGGCTTCAGTCAGTGGTTTTGTTAGGAGGAAAGGACTAATAAAAAACCTCTTTGACATGCAGACAGTGGTACTGGAGGTTACCAGCTCATCCTGTGTTCTGACAGTTGGTTTAGCTGCCAGGTTTCTGAGGTAAACACATTGTGGCTGTTGACAAGTCTATCGCTGCACCTAACAAACTAAAAAGTATCATATACATCTAAAAAAAAAACCTTCAGAATGTAATGCATCTTCTTATGCAACACTAAACATCCCCTATATTATTTCAAAATGCTGGTTTTGAGCAAAACAGATCCTCAATGCTGTAATTTTGAGAACCAGACAACAGAACACTGTTAGTAATACAGTAAAGCAGATTTGGCTATCAAGACTGTTGATAACTGTGAATAAACAAGTAGGTGGATTAGTTATCGTTTAGAAAGGACTTTTTAAAAGGTGTTGCTTTGTGTATTCTGTGGTTTACTATTTCTGAGGAGGGTGTTACCTTTTTTTAAACTAGAAATTCAGATTCTAGACTGAAAAGAGACAGCTGAGAAAGCAGAGCAGAGGTAACTTTAGTTAAGCAGGATAAAAAGTGGAAAAAAATGACAGACTGAAGCTTTTTTAACATGTTCAGTGACACTTCAGAAAGAAAGCATGCTCTACAGGCAGCCTAGTTTTGATGGCCTCCGACCAAACCAAGGGAAACTACACTTGTTTTCCTTGCATTTTTTAAACGGAAAGTAGAAAAAACACGCTCTACATCCCTAGCCTCTAGATTCTCTTAAACAATAGAAGTTTGGAGGCTGGGAGGGAATGGGGTGTTGTGACTTTGTGGATAATTTATAAAATATAACGTTATGGTAAATGACTTTGCGTATAGTTGGGTTTTTGTTTTTTTCAAGGGAGTTTGAAAAAGGAACAAAGCCATGTGTTTGAAGGACATCATATCAGCATTAGAAGGCATTTTAAAATGTTGGGAAGTTAAAATTTCTTAGTTGAAGCAGTGCCCTAGCAAAGATTAGTGTGAGCAGAGATACTTTTAATTTAATTAAGTCCCTTAGATCTCAGAAATTAATTACCTCATAATTTGTCTGTGTTGGTGACATTTCCAGAGTTAATAACAGCCCTGGGGTTGTGGAAGGGGGTTGTTTGACTTTTTCTTTGAGTGAGTTTGTTGTCCTCATGTAAATTCTGATAGTAGTTTGGTCTGCTAAGGTTTTGGATATTAGTTTTGATTTTTGTCTTCTGTGTGTTCAAGTTTGTATAGGTTAAATGCACTTTCTCCCTCATGTGAAGTTTTTAAGATGCCAGTGTCTCTGACACCTGGTGTTGAGGCAGGAGAGAGAGTGCGGTTGCCTTACTGAATTATTCCTAACTCCCTCTTCTGACTGGCATCCTGTGTGGTGTGTGGTGATGAATTGTTGTCCTCACCTTAGCTCTGGAGTAGCTGCTTGCTTGCCCTACTAGATTTCTGACAGTGATGCAGTGATGCACTACATGGAGTTGTTCTCTTGTGGATCACAGTTTAAATTTAAAGCTTGATTTCTAATTTTAGTTAGTGTTGCTAGTTACAGATAGAAGAATTAAGCACCCAGAGTCCAAAATTATAATCTGTACAGCTGTTCATTCAGTTCTTACTGCTTTCCTTTGTATATGTGTCATGGTGTAACTGACAGCTTGCACAGCGGGTGGAATTCAGTCTGTATGTGTAACTATCATTTCTGGATACTGTCATACTCTGTTACCTGGTGTTTCAGCAAACTGTTGAAATAGTTTAATCTGTACTTTTGATCTCTTTAAATCCACAGTCATATTATCTTTCCTGCCCTGGTTTTGAGGATGTTTAAGAAAAGCTTATTTGTTAAAATTTCATTATTAGATGTAATTTTCCCCCTGCTTTCCCCTTCAGCATTACCTGTCAGTATTTGCTAAATGCTATGGAAGACCCAGTGAAGATAAGCTAATGTTCGTTCAAATGCTTCAGAACACCTCAAACCTATTGTCTAATAGCATGTATCTTAATTTACCAAAACACTACATGGTAAATTTTCATTTACCCAGTTTGGATACACTCAAGGATCACATCCTTTCCATGGAATTGCCTTGGGCACTGGTAGCACAGATCTCTGACAAGCCATATCTAGACAGAAAAATGTCTTTCTCCTCCCAAATCCATACTGCAGGCATTGGGAGGCTACAATATCCAGGGTCTCTTGCTACTGAAACAGCTGGTTTTGGCTTATCAAGGGAAAAAGTTGGTAAGGAATGTACAAAAAGTGACCCACATATTACCATCTAAGCCCTAATGAATTCAAAATATGTAAAGTAAGCATGTAGCTGAGGTGTAGTGACTCAGTGTATGAACAGTGTTAACTTCTATTTGGAAATTTCACTAAAGGTTCTCCAGTCTTTTTTATTACATTTCTTCCAGGTTAAACTGCATTCTGTGAGTGCATCCATAGAAGTGTGTGTAATTGTGTGTATGTGGTACCTTAAGTGTTCTTAAAATAACCACTGCATTACTGACACAGGATTCATGGATATTGAGTATTTTAGAATCTTGTTGGGGCCATCAGAATTACATGAAAGTAAAATCGTAGCAGATACTGTGACTGAATCATTAGTTTCCAGTCTGGGCTTGGGTTTTGTTTTTTTGGTTTTTTGTTTTTTTGGTTTTTTTTTCCCTTTGATGTGGTGTTAGGAAACTCTATAAAGTTTTTTGCTTACTAACAGAAGAGAATCTGTGCTTCCCCCCCACCCCCAGCTGTAGAAGTCCTGAAATCTTAGGCAGAACAACTTAACTCCTTTAATGATCTCTTTTTAGAAAACGACAACTGAAACATGGAAGTATTTTGAAGTAAATGGGGAGAGTAGAGACACCTCTTATTGCATAGTCTTGGATTCACGAGTCCCATAAACTGGAAGAGTATTGGGTTTTGTTTATGTTGTGTTCCCCTTTGAGCATCTTTGCTGCTCACTTATAGCAAAGGCATTAATTTTGTATGCCAGTCTAATCTTTTTTTAGTGCATAATTTTAAATACTCTGAACTTGTAGATTAGGCTTCCAAGAACCTGCATGTTTGATCGGAGAGGAACACAGAAATAAGGGCTTTTTGCCGTTTTGTCTAAGGTAAATCTGCAGACACCTCAGTTTGTAGCTGGAAGAGATTTCTGTGAGATCATGTCATGACCTTAACTTTACTGTTTAGTTTGGTACTGAGCTTAGTAGTTTACTTCAGATATACCTGTGTGAAAAAGGTTTGAAATACTTAGACAGAGAATTTAGAGGAAAAAATGTGGCAGCTCATGACAAGTGGGGCCTAATTTCACATATAAGAGTAATAGTGATGACTTCCTGCATATTCCATCTTCAGTTACACCAAAGTTTTCTGTTTTGTTTGTTATTTAAGTTATTCTGAGCATTCATGCAAGTTAGGAAATCTGGCAGATCGTGAGGAGTAGCTTCTGTAATGATCAATTCATGCACCGCCTTCAGCTACCTGAAGAATGTTGTTAATCATGTGATGTGAACCCACCTGTAGCAGCAGTGTTCCCTATAAAGTCAGAGGGATGGTGGTGGCATAGACTTCTGTTACAGGTTGGTGAAATTTATTTGAGTCTGGGATGAGATTGAGTAAATTTTGCTTCTGGTTTCTCACTGGGATGGGCCTTCCTCTATTAAGAAGACGTATCGACTCTACCTTTGGGGTTTGACAACTACCTGGAAGCTGACAGTTCTGTGTAAAAGTTGAGGAATCATGATACATGTCCTGTTGTTACACCATAGGGAAGTCAGGCACTAATTTGAAGTTGTGAGCGGGGATCTGCCATGGAAGTGGTGTGATAAGGCAATGTTTTGTATGTGCTGTCATGTAAGCATGTGATAATGGTAAAGGTGTATGCTGTGCTCTGAAGTAATGCTGGAAATACTAAAACTTTCAGAAAATAGTGGGAGTTGGTTATGCATGTCAGAGACTTCTCCAGAAGGTCCAGATTCTCTTTTGAAATTAGGGAGGATATGAATTGGCGGATTTCAATTTTATTATTGTCTATAATACTAATATTGAAAGAAATTTTTCCTTTTGAAAGCAGGATAATTAAGATATTTGCAGTAATCTTAATGGCATGAAGCTGTGTCAAGTAATGTTTAGGGTGGATATTAGCAAAAGCTTCTTCACTCAGAGCACAGACACTGAAACAGGTTCCCCATGGAAGTGGTCACAGCATCAAACCTGACAGAGTTCAAGAAGCATCTGGACAGAGTTCTCAGGCACATGGTGTAACTCTTGGGATTGTTCTGGGAAGAACCAGGAGTAGGACTTGATCCCTTGGGGTCTCTTCCAACTCTGGATATTCTGTGACTCTGTTCTATGAATTCCTCCTAAGGAAGTTGTTCCTCTTAAGGAAGATGACCCAGAAAAGTTGTATGTAGACTGCTCTTACAAAATTTGTTTGATGAATGCATTCTCAGGTTATTTTTGCCCTGTTTTGGACATCCCAGTGATTGCACACAGAGAAGTCGTGTAACAGCAGTGGCTTTTTGCACAGCAGAATGAACTACAGTGAGACCAATTGTCCATGTTCACACTTGAGGTTAAAAAGGTTGGATGTGCCTAGTACTCACTTACTTGCAATGAGTGTGTTTAACAGTTGGAAGAGTTTAAAAATGTGTCTCTAATTTTTTATATTAAGCCAGGGAAAGGAGGATGCCCACAAATATAACTTTGTTAGCAGCGTTTGTGAGAGCACAAGAAGTAATACAACTGGCAGGGATTTGGAGGAGAGGAGTTTGTCAGGGTCAACTGTAAATAATTTTAAAGCCAGACTTGTATGGAAAGGCTTTACCTCCTGAGAATTTTCACAGCTGGCCTTAAAGAGGAGCCCCAAAATGTTATCTTCCTGAGTTTGATCCATCATTTTCCAGCTTTGATCCATCATATAATGTATTTCAGCTAAGGATTGGGTATTAATTGTATGTAGAATGTGAATAATGGTAGGGACAATAGTTCAGTAACCTTAATGTTTGAGAAGCATGGTGATGTGTCCTTAATTTTCTTTTCATTTTAATAGCTAACATTCTGTATTATTCCATTAAAATTTTAGTTACTCATAGGAACTTGCATAGTATTAATTTGCTTCAGGTAGGAAGATGATGCCATGTAGCAAGCCCTTCACTCAGCTAATCTTTTCATTGAGTAGATCACTTTGCTTGTAGCCATCACAATCATTGTGCCCTGATAATATGATTATATGCCTCAGAAATGTATATGGAATTATTTACCAATTAGTTATGGGTATTTAGTTTTGAATACCTCTAAGTCAATGCATTATTTTTTCAAGTTCCTGTTTTATAGGACTGAGTATGTGTTCATGTGTTGGCATCTGCTCTGCTAGAGCAGAATATTGTAATTGGCAGACCATAGGTGTATGTAATAAGTTACTTGTTATTTTTCTACTACTTTTCCACATTGTACTTGTAAGAAGAAACACTAGCTTTAGTGTCAAGGAACACATCAAATGACTGATGTACCAGGCAGAAGATGCTGGCCGCTGCTTTTGTGTCTGTAGATGTACTCCTGTTCAGTGAGAGTGCTCTGCTCTCTGATCCACCCACGTGTGTGTGTGTGTGTGTATGTCTGTGTATTCTGCATTGTGTGCTTTCATGGACTAACCCTGTTCTGAGTAAACAGATATGTGCAGGTGAATTGTAACAATTGAGGCTGGAATAAAAGTTTGAAAACTTTCTGCTCTGTCAGTTTCTTCAAGCACAGATAGTTTAAATGAGAGAGGAAACGATCCTCTTAAGGTTTAAGTACCATACTTAAAGATTGGTTTCCTTTATATTTAATCAGGAATTAAGAAATTAATGCTTTTTGAATTGGAAGCTTTCAAGAGGGCATATTTGGAGAGGATTGCTTTCCAACATCCGTTTGAGTTTGTGCTTTATATAAATTTCAAGACTTCAAGGTTCCTTCCAAGTTGTAAACAGAAATCACAGATCTTGTAGCCTGCCTGGATGGCTTATGAAGCTTACATTTGAGGGGAGGCATTGGTAATAAAGGCTGCCCTCTACACACATCTAGTGCTACTGTTTGTTTTCTGTTATGATTTAAGAGCTGTAGTCCTCAGGTTTTTTATTGGTCAGATGTTCAATTCAGCACATGGCTACTTGGAAGGTGTCAGATTGCAAAGATGAATTCTGCATAGGCTTCTTTTTCCAGATTTTCATTTTCAGATCACAAGGATTTTGTGTCAGTTTGTGGTTGTGAAAGTATAATGATTGTGAATTAAAGATGTTTAGGAAGGGGAAGAAAGGGTGCCTGTTGCTTTTCCACACTATTGATCTGTAATTAGTCTCACTGAAAATGCCTTTCTTGCTGGGAGCACTTGATTTGATGTTTTTCTTTTACTCTTTGTGCCATTATCATTCTCTGTGTTGCTCTGTCTATATAGTATATAACATCTTTTCTTCCAGGTGTTTGCCAGGATTTAATTATTTGAAACGCCCCATTCTCTTGTATTTCTAAATTCTGTAGTTTTGTTCTCCTTCTTAAATTTCTTTAAACACTGATGATAAAATTGGATTTCTCATTTCCCCTGTGCCCTTGTTTTTGCTTAAGAAATGAAGCTTTTCACTGTGAGGTGAGGCTATTCCCCTCAGCCCCAAACCTGTATTAGTATTTCAGCAGGACATGTCCTGTGTGCCTTTTTGGTACTTGATTTTTCTCTGTACTTAAATACAAGAAATAATTCTGAAAAGAGTGGCAGAAAATATGAACTGGCTTCAGAATAAGATTTTGCAATATTGCAATGTGATTTACAATACTTAAAATTCAGTAACCTAGATCTGATAAATCTTGTAAAAAGGCTGAATTCAAGACAACAAGGTGGTTTTATTGGAAAGTTCATGAGTAAGGCTACAGGTAATGAGTCTGAGTCCTGCAGAATGTTTTGTATTATGTACAGAACACTTTAAGCAGGTTACTTATACAGAAATGCTGGATCTTTCAGATACTTACAGATGCAGCTACGCACTCTTTCCTGGTTCTCAATGATTTTTGGTTTTTTTTGCTTTCATGCATTTCTTTGCCAAAGATGATGACCTTGTTTGCCCTTCTCTTGCTATTTATCTTAGAAGGAAGGAATTATTAGAAGGAAGCTATTATTAACAGTAATGTACTTGCTTTGTTTTGTGATGAAGATGCTGTGGTGTTGAAGTAGGCCAAGTACAAAATGAGGCTGTTGAAGTATTAGGATTAAAGGTAGTTTAATATGGTCCCTCTTGGGGAACTAATGTTTTTCATAGTACTTCGGGTCAATAGGCAAGAATGTATGCTCTTGCTGAATGTATGAGGTGAAGGAACTTGAACTACTAAAACTGAGGTAAAACAGCTTTCCTTTTCTTGTCAATAATGTAAGGTTTGTTCTGTGAGAAGGTCTGTGTGGGAAATCAGTGAAACATGCATGTTTACAAAGCACCTCTGTCTAACCAATCTTTACCAGAGCTATAGGATAAGATTCTGTTCTGATGAACAGAAATTTCTATTGCATGTTTATACTCTCAGCCTTCCTCTGAAGGAAAATTATCTCCTTTGAGGTGTCTTGTTTTGAGAAGAAGTTTAGAATATTGGAAAAAAAATGGCACATCTTGGACTAGAACAGAAAACATGAGGTTTGTTGCAGTTAATGCTTAAACCCTTATGTCTGGCCTGGTTTTCCATGTCATCTGTACTTCAAGGTCCCTTACAAAAGGACCTTGTGCTGGTAGTTGTGAAATGTTTTCTTTGAGGGCTTTAGCTGTATTTAGGTGATGGGGATGTGAGCTGCAGAATGTCCTAGAAATAAAGACAAAACCTTGCTGGGGAAGTTGGTGAGGAAAGAGAAGCTCTGAAGTGATCCTTATAAGTTTCTGTTACTGAGGAAAATAACAAACATATACTAGCTTTAACTTTGAAGAATTGCTGTCATGGGTAGGTTGTGGAGCAAGTCTCATCAGAAGGTAACAGTTTTGGTATTTTGTGGCAGGATAGTATGGAATTCTGAAGCCATCCTGAAGCTATAAGAAAAATATTCATAGGTAGGCTCTCATTTACCAATGAGACTATCAAAAAAAAACCAAACTTGTGAAACCAAGTCATCAATCTGTTCATTACTCATTCATTTAATCAGGTAAAAAAAGGTCCCTGTGCATGATTTTGTAACCCATTTATTATTAAATGTATCCAGAAGTTGGCTTAACTCAGTAATTTTAAAAATTAAAGTAGGGAGGTATCTGACATTTTATTTTGGCTTGTATTAAGTTGTGATTTCAATGGCGTAATATTTTGAATGTTTTCCAGTGTTGATTTTCTCAGGAAAATCATTGTCCTGTCTCTCAGCAAAATAAGTTTGCCTTCTTACTTGCCCTGTGCTCAAGAGAGATGCTATGAGAAGCATTTATTTTAGTTCGTAGAGGGAAGAGGAAGATTCAGCATTAATTTTGCTGGAGACAGTGTCTTAATCCCGATTGTTTTGCATTGTGGTCAGGTGTGTACGTAGAGCTCCCAATTGTGTTTGTACTGGCTGAATGCTTGTTTTGTTTTTGTGTTTATTCCCACCATTACCAGGGAGAGTGAGTGTGCACAATTTAGGCTGCGGTGTAATTTCTGTTCAGAAGTTCATGGGGTTAAATACTGGCTGATAAGTTAACTCTGAATTGTTTGCTCTTGCACGTTTGTTAAATATGAATTACACATCCACATTACCTAAGGATGTTAGATGGGGTTTATTGCTGAGAGTTTGGGAGGAAGTAAGCCCACCACTTCAGCAGATTGCACTGTCTGGACAGGTGGAATTGGAACTTGAGGTCCTGATTCAGCTTTTGGCAACAGTATCATTTCCAGCCATTGAGGGAGCCTCAGCTTACTTTGGCTTGCAGTTACTGTAATTTGGGAAGCAGTATGAAACTGAAGCTGCAGTTGATAATTCAAAAGCATAACATTAGGCAACTCTGAGTTTTATTCTTTGGGAATGTATGCAGCATCAAGTTGATATTTTTCAAAACACAATGTGCTAAATAATCCTTTATAAATATACTCATTAATGGTAGTGTAGCCAAAATAGTCCTGGCACAGAAGGGATATAATGAATTAATGACAAGTACAAATACCTCACAGCCTCTGGTAATTTGCACGGCACCACGTGGTGAGAGAGACAGGTAGCATGTCTGGCATAAGAATATTTTCTGGCGTCCTCTTAACTTGGTTTCTGTGCTGACACATGAGCTGTATTTGCAGACTCAGTGTTTGAGAAGGGCACAAAGCAGTCTCTGAAGTGTTTGTTATGCTGAATATGTTTGTACATTTTGTAGATGCATTTATGTATCTTGTATAGACACGTCAAATCATGGATATTCATACCACTGTAACTTGATTCCCCTGCAGCCAGGAGTGGCCCATTGCGCAGCTGCACATATGGTGGAAAAGCAGGCACCTCTGTTGGGACTGGAGGAATGGGATTTGGCTGAGTCTCCTTGTTCATGACATTGGGCAGTCGTTTTGTCTCACTCAGACGCTTAACTCTCACTGGGTGCACAGAGAGAATAACAATGGCACTTAAAATACACTGAGCGTACAAGTATTAAGGAAATGCTTGTCCTTAGAGGAAAACTTTCCCATTAACTTCTGTTCTTCCTTTCCTACCCTCCTATGTATGTATGACTTTACTTTGTTGCTGAGTGTTTCTATCTTGAAAACAGGCTTGATCATAATTGCAGGCAGAAGGTCATGAGTATGAAAAGCTAGTCTGTCCTGCATTTTTTAAGGCAGTCTAAATAAACTTGGGGATTACAATGCACAATGAATAACTGGTGTCTGACTCATAGGAGTTTATACATTCAAAATATACATTACTGGTCAGGAAACTTTTAAGCTAGTATTTTGTCTAAGCTTTTCAGCCTCATACAGGCCTCTTCTCTAGGCAGCGTCTTTGCATTGATATGCAGCAATGTTTATTCTGAGTCAAACAAAGTGTCTAAATATGCAGATTTACAAACTGTAGACTGACATCTATAGCAGGAAAACATCGATTCAGTGGAAAGGCTAAGTTACTCAGTATTGCACCTGTCACTGTTGGAGAAACACTTTCCTTAGTGGCATCAGACCTGAAACACTGCTCTGTGGGTGTTGCAAATATGGAAGCTTGTCGCTATGGAACACGAAAGAACACAGGCACACACCGCTGCTCTCAAGGTGAAGAGCAAAAAGGGGCAGTTTATTTTCTGACTCTAACATGTATAGTTTTCTAAAAGTGACAGTGGATTGGAGGGTGACAGTGCCACCTCTCCAATGGCACGGGACAAACTAACAAGTCTATCAAAGTTCTCCTTCTATAAAGGAATGCAAAACAATGTGCTATTTACAGAAAGTGTGTGAGAAAGTTCTCTAAAAGAATGTCAACATCAGAAGGCTTAGAAAATCTTAAAAAATCAGGGTGACAGAAGCTCAGGGTGTTTAGTTGAAAAGTATGGGTAGGTTTTACTTGCATTTTCATGAATGTACTTTGACAAAATGTATTTTGCTAGGCAAGTCTAAGTAATTGCTAAGCAGATTTCTTTTTTACTAGATGCTTTATGTAGTAAAACTTAATTATGTCTCTGCTAGCATTTGTATTTGGTGGGTCTTACTTCAATTTTCTCAAATGTCTTTATCATCCCTCTTGATATCTTGCTGTCTTGGTACATTAAAAAGCTCCTTTTATTAAGTTGCAATCTGCAATGTTTTGGGTTTTTTCCTTGTAACAAGAATTGTAATTTGTAGAATATGAGGTAGGAACTTTCATACCATTGGCACTGACAGGTATTCAAAAACAAGGTTAGGTGTGTTCTGCCATCCTGTGTGTGCTTATGCAGCTCACATTTCTGCTCAGCACTATATAGCAATTTATTTCCATTTTGTGATATACAGAGGAGTCAAATACTTAGATATTGTGAAGTCTGCAAAAGGGCTTGTTTAACAGATTAGCTTTTAGTCATAGCTATGGTGTGCTGTATGCTTTTTCTGCAGACTTTTTCTTCCCCATAGCCCTGAAGTGGTTCATGTTAAAAAGGTTTGTTTGTTTATTTTTGAAATCATAAATAAGCTTGATAGTTTAAAACAGTGCTCTGGAAGCTTCTTTACTTTAAATTTTTTTAATGCAACTGTTATATATGAGCTTTTTTTATGTGGAATGCACATGTGACTTCCTAAAAGGTGCTTAGATTGTTTAGGTTTTAAGGCAAATTTCTTGTTTCTTATCTGACGTGAGGTGCTGAGCCTCAACTCATGAATAAATGAACTTAGAAAATGTTGACACTTGGTTGTCTTGTTAATGGTTTAAATGTTTTTCTGTCCCCATATTATTGTATAATGTTCAGTAGAAACACCAATTAAATTCTATTACTTCTTAATGTGAATGGCTGCTTGAGCTAATGAAACTCTACAGAAAAGGTAGTTAAACCTGACAGGCTTGTTGTAAATGAAGCAGTCTTAGGGGAGGTACAGCTGGTTTAGTTTTGTGTGCTAGAGATCCTGTGTAAACCCTATTCATTCACTGGTTTGTTTGTTTGGTTGGTTTTTTCTAATTGCTAGTTTTGGTTGAAGGGAAAGGTAAATGAGCAAAATATAATGTTGCAAGTGTATTGAGTTTCTTTCAAACCTCTTTAACGTTAAAATTGAATAGAGCATACTGGCCTAAAAAGTTCATAGAGGAAAGACATTATTGGCCTGCTAAACTCAAAGACTAAAATGGGACTCCCAGGTTCTTACCTTGGGGCTCAGAGAGAACAGCTGTGGAAGCATGGCTGTGGGTTTTGTGCTATTTTACTCTCCTTGGTGTATTGATGCCAGTGGGCTCCTCTTTGAGAGACAAAGTGGTACTCTGATAGAATGCACACTTGTTTTGCAAGTGTCCAAAAATGTTTCTGCGTTCTGTGAAGTTTGCTTACTAATGATGCCTGACATTTAGGCTGCCCCAGTCAACCAGATTGGACATTTGTTTATGTGAAGTCCTTGGGTAGTTGTGCAGTTTGATGTTCAGAAATATGACAGTCAAGCTGTGGGTAATATTGAGTTTTAAAGTTTTACTGCAAATTCCAAGGGGAAAAATAGTAGTTCTAGGTAGATAAAATTTTCAAGATCTGTTTTTAATACTTCTAAGAAAAACCCCAAACCAACTAGATCCTGTTCTTAGACTTGTTTTTTCTTCAGACTCTTAGATCATATGTAGATCTGGGAAACTGTTGTTTTTTGCAGTTTATGATGTGTGGCCTGTGAAAGGGAATGAATCTTTCTGAGCCCTTGGTAAACTTGATTCTAGGGAGCTAGGGGTGCTGCTCAGACTCTTACGGCTTTGTTCATTTGTCTTACCTGTCTGGATTGTACTGTGTACTGCTGCCGAGTTGATTGGTGGATCCAGATTGAGAGGTGTCTGAACTGCAAAGGGAGAAGAGGGTGGGTTTAATGAGGGCCATTGGAAAACCTGGTCTGAAGAACAAAGCCTATGGAAGCAGTGATAGGCATACTGTTGTTTATAGTTTATGTAAAAAACTTTGAGAGAAATGTAAAAAATTTCACTCAGCTGAATTGAATTCTTTCTAATTCTGCTGTCTTTGGAAATGTAGATTTTTGGCTTGGCCTTTAACTTCACCCGGTGCTATGTATAGTATTCTGTGATGATTTAAAACTGGAACCATTGAGGCTCATGTCTGGGTTGGAATGCGCAACCCTGTGTTACCTGCAGGTGAAGAATTGTGAAGCAGAATAGAAACTTGTTTGTGGCAAAGTTGGGTTAACATGTTGCTTGTTATTCAGATAACACTTAACAGTAGTATCAAGTCCCTGTAACTAATAATGCTGGAATCCAGGTGTATGCTTTTGCCATGCAAAATTATCTGAGTTACAAAGTACTGCTAATGCACAAAAATGTTTTAAGCAAGTAGCAAGGTAGATGGAGTGATATCTTTTAACTTGGGAACTTGATACAATTGTTAGTCAACTGATGAAATGATCTTGAAGTTCCACTTCAATAGTCCATATGAGAGGAGAATAATCTTGTTATAAAACTTTATGCAGACTGTTCTAAATGGCATTATAGCTGAAAACACTGGAAAGGAAAGGCTAAATTACAAGAGCTGTTCCCATTCAGTTGTAGGCTATGTCCTGGAAACTGTGTTCTTTTGTATTGTATAAAAATTCCAGTTCACTTTGTGTTACAGTCTGATTTCAGTGTAGAGGTCATGCCCTGGGCATGTATTTACATAATACATTAAAAGCATCTTAATATGTTCTTTAGAATCCTTATTTAAGGGAAAATTACTTTGTTTACTAGAGATGACTGAAATAGTTTTCATTCATTGCAGTCTCAGATTAGCATACAGCTGGAAGAGCAGGCTGAGGTAAGGAAGGGGCTCTTGGACAAGTTTGCAGTTAAGTGTGATGTAGCAAAGTTGTGTGAGACAAGCTGAGCTGGTTTAAATGTTTGTAGTGAGAAGAGGTGGTTCCAGTGTTTTCCTAGGATTTCTCCTGGTCTTTGCATCACCTGAGAACTGATTAAGCTCACGAGAAGAAGACTTGCCTAAGAGTAAGTTCTCTTCTCTGTGGTCTGTGGGTTACAAGGCTGCCTAGGATGAGGAGTTCATGAGAGCCAAAGTGGTTACAGAAGAATGGATGGGCATGGCCATTACCAACACTGAGGAGATGGTTTAGTGCCTTCTGCCAGTTTTGATCTTTTGCAATTCCTAAACTAAATACTTCAACTTGATACCAAGACCTGTGCTTCTGAATGTGTGTTGTGCAGTGGCAATTTGACAGGCAGACAAGTAATTTTAGGTGGTCTGAATGGGACCTGGGCCTGGAAAGATAGAGGTGCCTTATGTTTGTGAACTATACTGCATAATTAATGTATGTGTTAAATACTTGAATTTTCCTGATTCGTAGGGTTCCTGGGTTATGTATCTTATCCTCTCCAGCATGTTTTGAGCCAGTCTCATTTATTTCTTCATCTCTGCCTGTCTGTTTTGCACAATAATTTAAAACGTGAAACTGATTTCAGTCTACTGGTAACAGGATAACAAGTCACTCTCCATTTCTTCTGGTGTTGTTGTGAGCTCTAGTACTAATGTTAGATTTCTGGGTCAAATGTCCTATGTGCCCTCCGCCTGTCTACCACCATTCACTGAACAAGAATAGAAGGTGAAAATTTCTTCCAAGTTGTAAGTAATTTGCTGCTGTGAGTCCACAAATACAGATGCAAGATTGCTTCCAGTGAAAGGGCAGACTCCTTCCATGCTCTTAGAAATGTCTGATTTGAACACGGGGAAAACAGTCTACTAATGCTCAAGGTGGTGTGGCTGATCTCATTTCTGACCAGTGTTCTAGATAAAAGTCTAGTAATAGTAAAGGGTTTTTTGATACTTTGTTAGTTACAAACCCATGCATTTTTAGAGGTAAATTAGATCCCATTTTCACTGAGTAATTGATATTTAAACTTATGCAACTCTTTTAAGTTGACATTTTTAACAGAGATCTAATTATTACAGTGATTACAGTAGAAGAATCCTTCTTAACTGACTACTCAAGAGGCTGACATCAGTTGATAAACAGAAGTGACCTCTATAGTTTCACCTCCATGAAGGGACAGTTTTAGGCTCTGCTGTAACAACAAGAAAACATTTTCTCTGCTGTGTAGAATGATTCAGGCCATTGAGAGGTCTTGACAGAAGAGCATCAGAAGGGAAGATATAAAGCTGTGTGCTCTGGGTGAATCTGCAGGCAGCTTCAGTTGATAGGAGCAAGTGTTCACTGTGTGTCCATATATACTGAGAGTTATAATAGAAGGAGGGCTACAATTGATTGTGGGCCAGATGAGGACAGAAGTGACCTGCTCTTTTCCTTAGGACCCATCATAGGTAGAGCAAGGAAGGTTGCTTTGCTGACCCACCTTTTTTGTCCTGTTTTGATCATGTGGGCTTCTTGTGACCAGATTTAAACTATTGCTAACACTTATATGACATTCATGTACTTGAGTTCAAGAGGGTCAGAGCTGCAGTTATGCTTACCTACAAAACTATTGCCTTGCCATTATCAAAGGCCAGATCTATCAGCTGTTATTCAGGAGCTGGGTTCTGGGTCTCAGTCAAGGATCACTGTAACTCAGAGTCTGATCTTGTGCCAAAGTACCCATTGAAGAGTTCTGTGCATTGCAAGGCAGACTCAAATTGCCCTCATCAGTGGAACTTCAGTCAGATTTCGAACTTTTCAGCAGCAGGTGTTTGGAAACAAGTGCTGTAATAAACTTGTCAGAATGTCTGTGTTGTTTTGCAAGCAGTTAGGTGTGACTGCCTATGCGTGTGGGGAGCTAAAGGCAATGTGTGGTATGTTTCTGTGATAAGTGCTTCTGTAATAACCTGTGGAGCTGCTGTTCAGGAACAACTAAGCATTTTTGCTTTCAGTCGTAACAGAAGCCACTAGAGCCACTTTCTGCCCTGAAGGTAAGAGTAGTGCAAAGGAAGTATCTTTGAACAGTTTGCATTGATCTAAGATGTCTTGTGTTCTGGCTGTGTATTCTGTAGATTTCTCTTGCAGCATTGCTAGTGCTTGCCTGTCCCTGGGTGAGCTTTCTTTATTGTGGTAGCATTTAACTGCTCTTGAGTCCCATAGAAACATATTTCCCGTGCCTGAGCTGGTTCTAGGAATGGAGAAGGAAATTTGTGAGTACAGACTAAGGCAAGGCATTAAAGAAATAGACCTCTTTGTTTTGCACATAACTTTCTGATATTTCTCCTCATGTTCCTCCTAATCTTGGATATAAATTGTCTGATTAGTAAGTTACAGGACAGCTAAGATCCAATAACAGAAGGAGAAGGTGAACATCCAGTTCAGGTGTTTTATTCCTTTGTCTTCTTAGTGGACAGATGTATTGGATTGAATCTGTAGACAAATTTTCTCAAAATTTGCTTAACTTGACCATCACACTTCCAAGAGGTCTTCTTCCCTGATCCTGCAGATTGCTGAGATCCTTATATGGCTGAGACACAATGTGTCCTGTAGGTCACTGAACAAGCAAAGGTGGAGGTTGGAGAGTGACTTGTGTGCAGTATGTAATGAGGTGTTTCAGCAGTCCCTACTCTGTGTTTTGGAGTGAGTTAGCCTGAAAGGTCTTGGTCTGAAGCAAGGTCTCTGAGCAATTTTGCTATGTTTTCCTCCATTGCCCTTCAACCAGTAAATATTGCTGATGTGAGAACCTTTTTCATCTCTGTGAATTTGGCAGCCAAAAATCTTTACCTTAAAAGTCTGGAATCAGGTTGCTTGTGCACCAGTTTACCACCTCTTGATGACATGATGAACAACTTCTGATTTTTTCAGTTCTTAATATTTTCTTATTTGATCTTAATTATAGATTAATGTGTTTGTGTTTCAAATGAGCTGCATTTTTTTTGGATTTTTTTGTGTGTATTTAGAGGGTTTTTTTGGACCATAAGATGCTAGGAGGTAAAACGTGTATTAAAAAAGACAGGTCTAGGAGTTTGTATGGCTTTGGTTGTCTGTCAGCTGTAATCTGTTTCACTGTAACTGTTGTGAACCTAATGCTTCGTGACAACTGTCTATGGAAACTGGTTCCCTTTCAGTTCTTTCACCTTAAACACTGCAAGTGCAGTGAAGTGGTAGCCTTGGGAAAGCACTTCTGTCAGGGATTGATGTGACAGGATTTTGCCCAGTCATACTGATGTAAATCAGCAGTTCTGCAGAGATGGGCAGTGATTTGCCTTAGTTCCCAGTAATGACACAATTAGTTGTAGTTTGTTTTTGTATAGGTTTTTGTTTCAGTCCTGTGTGCTTTTTAGAAGTACCAGTACTTTTTAAAACTTTCTACTTGTCCACCCCACCTTTTGCTTCCACCCCCAGCAAAGTCACCACTCCCTTGCTCAGGGTAGGCTTGGGGTGTTGGGAGACTTTCTGTTCTGCACACTGGCCTTGAGAGTTGCCTCTTTCAGTAATTTCCATAAGCAAATGTGCCTTAAATTATTATTTCTAAGAGGTCTGAATTAAGTGGAGAAATTATTTGAGGAAACCAACAGTCAAATTACAAGACAGTGGATTTTTCTTTTATTTCTCGAAGATGTACTCATTGCTACTGCAGTAGCATTTCTTTCGGTTTTCTTTTTAAAAGGATAATATGCACTCTGTCCCTTTTGGCTTGTTCAACTATAATGATATGTATATCATATGTCACTTAACCAGCACAAGGCATTGAAAGACTGTTTTACTTGGAATATGGTCTCCAGAGTGTACTGCAGAGTAGATACTTTGTCAAAGAAACTTCTGTGTTCTCTGTAAGTGCCAATTTTCTGTTAGAAACTGCAACTAATTTAAAATCCCACAGTCATGTTGCCAAAAATGTAAGAAGTATTACCAAAATGTGAAAGAAGGCAAATGCTGCTTGCTTGCTGTTGCTGTGCTTCTGCTTGTTTCTGCTTGCTGGCAGGAGTGCCTGCTGGTAGTCAGGTTAAGCCACAATCACAGTATCATTCATTCCTTTTGTGTTCTAATTATTGTAATTCAGATTTTTGAATGTACTGTGCTAGAGCATCAAACATGCAAATACTGAACTTGTGACAAAGAATTAGCCCTATATCCTTGCATTATCATTTGAGAAGGTCCTACTGCTACCACAAAGCAGCACTGACCACAAGTTATGGTTCCTTCAGTCTGTAATGAGTGCTGCTCTGCTGTGCTTTGATTTCCCTCGTGCCTTTGTTGCTGTCCACTTGCTTTAGATTGTCCTTTCACTCTTTGATGTTTTGGAGCATGTATGTACTAGTGTGCAGTAAGAGTAGACACAAGGGATAAACTTATTGTCCTAAAATTAATAGGAAGGAAAACCACAGAATGACAATTAATGCCAATGCATAATTTTGCTTATGAAATCAAATCACACCTTCTACATACTCAGAAAGAGTTGTTGTTTTGGTGGGCTTTTCCTGTAGACTCTCTTAATTAGAGGAAACCTAAGGGAAGAAGGTTATCAAGCTTTTGGTTATTTAAACAATTAACAGTGTAGTCTGGTATGTATTGGTGTTTTAACTGTCCAGATAATTTTCTGGACAGGAATATAGTGTGGAGAATAAGGTGCAGTTCATAGAAAAAAGGAATATCCAGAGTTGGAAGGGACACACCAGGACCATCAAGTCCAGCTCCTGACCCTGCACTGTACAAGCTGACGTGCTTGTCTCACCATGCGCCCAAGAGTGTTGTCCAACCACTTCTTGAACTCTGTCAGGCTGGTTCTGTGACCACTTCCCTGGGCAGCCTGTTCTGGCTGAAGAACCTTTTTCTAATATCCAAGCCAAACCTCTCTTGACACAGCTTCCAGCTGTTCCTGAGGTCTTGTCACCAGAGAAAAGAGGTCAATGCCTGCCCCTTGGTTCATGTTTCTGCCTGAGTGTTGCAAAGAGTGATGAAGCTGTGCCTTTCCTAAGACACCCTCTGTCTCTGAGCTGAGTGCTCCCACTGCATCCCTTTTTTGTTGGGATTATCAGACCACATGGTGAGCCAGTATAGGATGCTGACCTGATGGAAAACTAACTTGGGTGCTGGGAAAAGAGCAGATTTTTAGGGTTTTCTTGTATGGACTCTTTAACTTATAACAAAAATTTGGCTGAGCATTAGTAAAAAGTAAAAGGTATGAAGTTTGAAGAACAGTACCATTGTTCTGAAATTACTGGATCAAATTAGCATTACAGCACTCCTAAAATTGTAATTACAATAGCATTCTATGTCAGGCAGAGAAAGCAACTGAAAATGAAAGGTTGTCTGGATATAAGCATAGCTAATAGGTTGAAAATAGTGAAATGTAAAAGTGCAAAGCAGTTTCAGGGAGAATAAACTCCCTTCAGTTAGTACACGTGTGAAAGATCTAAGGGGAAGCAAGCTGGGGTAGAAAGGGAAGACATTTCGAAGCAGCCTGCTGTGGTGTTGAGCAGTTCAGGCTGAATGTTTTTGTAAAACGAATGCAGGTATTTCAATGCTGTTTCAGTCAGAACGGTACATTAAGAAAAAAATGTGACTACAATGAAAGTGGAAACTTGTTAATAGGAACAAAAGTATGTGAACAATTCATATTTACATGAAAGGTACATCTTGAAAGAAGGTACTAGGTGAGATCCATCTAGCAATGAAGGTGTAGAATAAGATGAGAATATTCTGTGAATGTTTGTAGTAAGAAGTTTTTCCTGATTGTACTTGATACTTGAGATGGTTGAAATGTTTCCTGAGTCTTAGTGGGGGGTTTTTGTCTTTCGTATTCATTTTAAAAAGACTTTTTAAAGTTAGTGAAGCAGTTAAGCCAGTGTAATGGGTAACTGCTGCCAAAGGGGATCATCTTTCTCTCTTCTGCATTTCCCCGCTGCTTTGCATACACACATCCTGACAGTTCAGGGAGCCAATTTTTCAGATGACTAATTGTTTCTAATTGTTTTCAGGGGAAATAACAGGACAGTGATGGCTTTTTATGAAATTGGTTCCCATAGCTGTCATCATAGATTCAGTCTGACATAAGGCTCTGGTAGTATGGAGAATGACAGCAAGGGGCACAAGACTGAACCTTGTGGTGGTGGCTGTTAGATAAGTTTCATTCTAACGTGACAAGTTATACTCTTTGAGCTTGACTAACCCATCTAAAATTCATGCCAGGAATTTAAAGAAACAGTCTGGAATAATTTTACGGCTATTTGAGAACTTCAGAGGGGCAGATGATCTTTGAGGAGAAAGAGAAAAGGCACTAAACCATGCTTTAAAAAAAAAAACAAAAAAAACCAGCAACAACAAAAAAACATAAAATCCCTCAAAAATCCCAACCCAAAACCTCATAACAGTCAACAGATTTTTGAAAAGGTGGAAGCTAGAGGGTTACAAATAAGATATTTTACCCACAGCTCCTGGAGGAATATGGATAATGTAAATTATTTGTCCCTGGTGATGACCTGGAAGATACTAATCTCTATGGACAACTAATAAGAAATTTTCTAGAACAATCCCCCAGTTAACCTGGTTGAACTTCGTTTTGTGGCAGGGCACAGGCCCTAATGGATAGTGGTATAAAAAAGGCTTTTTGATACTGCTCTGTTATGCAGTGAATGGAAGCAGTTGTGTAGTAGAAATAAATCTGCTTGGAAAACTGTATCTAGAAATAGATGGACAAAATGAAAACATTGTTGAATTTCCTAGGTGGTCTGTCTTTAAATGCCAGGTGATGTTTTCAGGAGTGACTGGGCCTGCAGTATCTACATACAAATCTTCCTGTAACATGAAGAGCAGCCAGAGAGTTTGATTAGGATTTGAATTTAAAATCATTCTGACAAATTACTGAAACCACTGCATTTTAAAATTGAAACCTATGGATTCAAATGAATGAGGTGTTGCATTTTGGTGGGAGTAATCAGCTGTGCAATCACAGTGGAGAATGACTGAAGAATAGAAACTGTAAGCTGTAGTGTGATAGTTAATAGTAGATATTTAGCATGCTTTCCTGTTAAAAATTACTGCTTTCAGAGTTAACAATTGTGCCTGATTTATATGTATTACAGTCGTGGTTTAGCATGGCTTGGTTTGTAGTTAAAGAGAAAATCCATCGGTTACAGAAGTGATTCTCTGTGAGGACTGCTAACAGCTTCCTCTGGACTGAACAAAACCAGTCAGCCGGCTAGTTTTGAATGTTGACACCCTGTTAAACCACGTAAGAAAGCTGAATGTGCCTCTGTGAAATAACATTTAAAAACGAACAAACCCCGGGAAAAATTTTCCTGCTTCTGGCCTTTGAACAGGTAACTGGATGCTGGCTCAGCTGAGATTCTGCTGCTGCCGAGCTCTAGCCAGGGCCGGCAGGCCAGGCTGGCTCTGCTCAGGATGGCCAGGCCATCCTGCTGGTGCCCCAGAAAAGCCCTGTGGCTGACAGAGGCAGGCCTGCAGCCC
The DNA here is from genome assembly GCF_963513975.1 of Fringilla coelebs. Classification (NCBI taxonomy): domain Eukaryota; kingdom Metazoa; phylum Chordata; class Aves; order Passeriformes; family Fringillidae; genus Fringilla; species Fringilla coelebs. The sequence goes on along the minus strand of NC_140028.1, from coordinate 138,859,963 downwards.
TGTGCAGAGAGCAGCCCCACGGCTGGAATGGGGCACGGCAGGACCGCAAAAGAGCCCTGCAGCCAGAGCAGCCACTGCCCGGCAGACAGCATGGCTGTCTGCAGGCCCCGGCAAGATAGCAACTCTTTTCAGTGCACGGATGAAACTTGCAGACATCAGTCTTCTCTCAAGTGAGAGAAAAGCAAAGGGTGAAGACGAGACGTGTAAAGAAAACAACATGGAGGCACCAAGGCCCGTGAAGGAGGAGTCAAATGGGAGGAAGATGAGGAGTTGCCTCAGTCTTGGGCTGAAATTCTCTTGTAAGGCTGTGGTAAGATATCATTGATATATCAGACTCTTTTTCCCCTGTAACTCCTGAAATGCCCTGGGGGATATGGCATTCTAACCACAGCCATGAGCAGAGGCACCCATGTTGAAGCAAGTAGTTGTTGAAGTAGCTGTGATCCAATGAAAAGCCTGAACAGAGAGAAATGAGAAACCTTGCCCAAGGGACTGAAGAAGAAAATCTCTGTTCCCAGAGATAATAGAAGAGGACTTCTGTTTCTATAGTAGAACAGCTCATCCTTAAAGTTACACCCCAATAAGCTGAGATGACCCATGCTAGTAGTTGTGGGAATTCTACCAAACTGTGGCAGGAACTTCACAATTGCAGATTTCTGGGTGGCTGCTATTCATGAAAATTAAAACCATGAGAGAACTATGTGTTGTGGAAAAGTCTCTGTGGCATGGCAGGAGAGACTCCTGTCCCTAAGTGAACTGAAGAAAGATATTTTAGAAGTGGTAAATTGACTAAAAATACCAGATTTTGAATCTTTATGTTGTCAGTGGTAAAGGAAGGAAGAGTTGGGGGGAGAAGTGTTCTGAAGGTTTGTTGTGATTCTTATTATTCTTATTTTAGTTTTGTTAATGAAGTTTTCTTTATACAAAGTTTTGAGCCTGCTTTTGTCCATCTTCTAATTCTTATCTCACAGCAGAAAATGAGTAAATAATTCTAGTGAGTGCCCTGGTGTTGGGTCAGCACTCAACCCACCTCAGTTACCAGGAATGAGAGAGATGTGCTGAGCCAGCAGCTGAGATACTGAAGTTGAGGGCAAAGTTGCTCTTGTGGGTTTGTCCAAATAAGTGAAAACTTTAATTCATGGAAGCATAAGGAGAAGTTGCCCTGTCTGCTTAGTTTTTTCTGTTTAGTGGAGTGTCTTTTGAGGTGAATTATAATTGATATGAACAATTAACAAGCAGGTTAACTTTTTTCAGTGGGGGAAATTTCATCCAGTTGCTTTTCATAATATGTGGCACTGCTAAGACTCTCTGCTCACATATGTTTGTAATTGGGATGAAAGGCAAAACCATGATTTATGCTTTTGTTTTAAGAATACTGTTAAGATTTCTTTAAATGCAGGTAACTTTAACCTGGTACAGAACTATAGGTTACTGGTACTTACTAGTTGTGTCCATGTCAGAGGTGGATCAGAGAAATTGGAATCTTAATTTAGTGTATGACATCCTTTTCTTCTCTGAAATAAAGCACTTTTTTGGTGTTTAGAAACACAAACTGGGATAAATACACCATGAACCCCTAATATTATTATAAAACCAGCAAGCATTTGCTTAACTAAAAGAACATTGGCTGTTATTATGTATTTGATGCAGAATCCTGCTGGGCTATATGGCAATAAAGCTTAGTTCCCTGTTAGGCAACAAGTTGTAGCTGTGTAATCCTGAAGAATTATTACAGTTTACAAAATATTGAGGTGTCTGACAGCAGTAGTTCAGTAAAAGGTAGAAAATAAGTTAGTTTGTTCATACCCAGGAAGGAATGCTGCCACACCTCCTAGGTGACATGTGTGTCTGGACTTAACAAATGCTGCAGATCAAACCAGTGCAGTGAGTTCTGCTTGCAGCTCTGCTATGCCTTGTTCTCATGATTGGTCTCTTTCCATGAAGAAGCTTTGTAATCAGGGGACAGATGTGAATGATGTCTGCAGGTTGTGTGAAGAGAGGCTCAAATCCTGGGAATTCTTTTAGCAGAACTACGTGTTAGAACACAGTTGAATTTCAGGCTGTGTCAACCTTGCAGTTTACAATAAAGCCTATTTTATAACCTTCTTTATTATTTATCTTTTTCTAAAGTTTACACGGAAGATCCTAATTGGCTTTATTGTACCAAAGTACTTAAACTGAAGTCAGACAGCCAAAGGTATAATAAATTCATATGGATAAACATAATACATTCAATGTTGAAACCAACTATCACTGCTGCCCTTTTGCTGCAATTCCTGCTTTCAGGTATTTCAGTGTTTCGAGTATTTCTCAGCATCTCACTGAGAAATGTATTGGCATATACGTAGCACTGGTTTACTGAGCACCTGGGGAGGAGCAGAATAGAAACTTAGGAAACCAGCACTGCTAATAAGGAAAAAAATACCTTGTTGTATTGTTGATAAACCACTTAAAGACATGCACATATCAGTGTGGTTTCTGTTAGTAACTGTATGAACCCTGCTGATGGTACTCGCTGTCTTGACAGAAATATGGGAAGAATGGATTGCATTTTTACTGTTTTTTGATGGATTAGGAGAAGGAAAGGGAGGATAATGGGAAGCATTGCAGTAAATGAGAATGTCTTCAGGAGTCATTTACTGGGTAGAAATCGTTACTGTTCATTGGCAATGATGGCAAAGCCTCCTATGTGGTTTTCTGACATTACTGGCAATAAATGGCCAAGGCAACTACAGAATAGTAGTGGAGTCAATATCTGTCTGCAACTACTTGTTATACTCTGTACGTCTAATCAGTCTTAAGCGTCTCTCTTAAGTGCGGGTTTGCGTGTCTCGGTGTGCCAGGAGCGCCGACAGGAGGAGTTGGGAAGCTGCGGGGTGTGAGGGGTGTGCAGGGGGACAGCGCCACCTGCCGGGGAACCTCCGGCCTGGGCAGCACACTTCGGGTGCGACCGTCCGCTCTTCAGCTCAGGGCTTTGCAGAGAGCATTTGTGGAGAAATACCTCCTTCAACCTGAGCGAGGCTGAGTTCTGGAAAGACTTTCTCAGGTTTTTGTTTCACTTTTTTCCTTTCTTTATAGGAACATCATTTGCAGCGGGCTATCTCAGCACAACAAGTCTATGGAGAGAAGAGGGATAACATGGTTATACCGGTTCCAGAAGCAGAAAGTAATATTGCATACTATGAATCTATATATCCTGGAGAATTTAAAATGCCAAAGCAGCTGATTCACATACAGCGTAAGTAAAGTAATTCATTCATTGAAGTCTGCCTTCTCCAGGCAGCAGCTGACAGGAGAGGATACAGTCTTAAGATGTGCCAAGGGAAATATAGGTTGGATATTAGGAAAAAGTTTTTTACAGAAAGAATGATAAAGTAATAGAATTGTCTGCCCAGGGAGGCGGTGGAGTCACCATCCCTGGATGTGTTTAAAAAAAGATTGGATGTGGTGCTTGGTGCCATGGTTTAGTTGATGTATTAGGGCTTGGGTTGGACTCGATCTTGAAGGTCTCTTCCAACCCTGTGATTCTGTGAGAATTTAATTTTACTAGTAGTTAAGACATTCATAAATGTCTGAGCTCCTATCAAGGCTGACTTCTGATAATTAATTTCTTAAACACGTTGAAAAATACTAATTGATAAAGAAGTATGTTTGTTTAATTCTTGTTCAGTAGTAACAGTTTGGAGGGAAATTTAGATTTGTTAGCAAACACAGACACAAATCTACTTAGAGAGGAAAATAGTAATGCATACTTAAGAAACAGAATACCTGTTCCTGAAGCATCTCCAGGATAAAATGGCCATAGAGTGGATTGGGGAGCCAACCAGGAATGACAATAGCAGTAGAAGTATTTGCCTATGCCTGGTGCAAGTATTCTACATCTAAAAGCAGATGGGGTTTGCTATCACTGATGACTTGCAAATTTGTTGTGGTTTTGTTTTTGTTGGAAGATAGCAGCTATTTGCTATGGATATGACCCTTCATGTGAGCACCACATTCCTTCAGATACCTTTGGAAAAAATGAGGAAAAATACAGTCTGTTGCAGAATTCTGTTGTATGGTGTAATAAGCAGAATTGGAAAAAATATCTGTGCTATGTAAACATATCTCATTTCTAATTAACTTTGGTTAAATGCTAGACTTGTATGTCATTCTGAGCCTCAGTAATCGCATAAAATATTTGAATTGTAGAATAGTGTGCGTTGGAAGGGACCTTTAAAGATAACCTAGGTCCAAACTCCCTGCAATGAGGGGAGTTCCACTTGATAAAGTTGCTCAGAGCCTGGTTCAGCCTAACTGTGAATGTTTCCAGGTATGGGCATCCACTAGTTTTCAGGGAACCTGCTCTAGTGTTTCACCACCCTCACTGTAAAAAAGTTCTTCCTTCCTACTAGCAGTCTTCCATGCTGCTACCAAGGTTGTACTTTTCATTCTTATTTTCCGTATTTGGCTGTTCTGATAGCTGGAATTGTCAATTTTAAGCTGCACTGTATTGTACCTGTTTGTTTATTAAAAATAGATACGTGTTTTCATGTGTGCACTTGGAAAGAAATTTCTCTCTTACCAGCCACAGCAATTTGAATGAGGCATGAGAACTAGGGAGTTACAAATGCAGTGACGCATTGGTGTAGGACACTCTGGCAAACAGTTGTTTGCATTCTGCAAGACATTACTTGTATTTTGAGATGCTTTGCTACATAGGGTAGGTCATGCTGGGCCAGTGTAGCCTGACTCATATATGTCACAAAAATCATTGATGAGAATATATTAAGATCATTGTAATACAGTCTGCACATGCTTTGCTAGGAGTACCTTTGATGTATGTTTAGGCTGAAATCTTAACTGCTGATTGTGCAATATATAAAACTCCAGAATGCTTGGCAGCATTGAAGATTTTAATGAATCTAAAAATGTCTTACTGAAGCAGTGAGGCCGTAAGCTGTTAGTTGGTTTGACCATTAATAAGTTTTCATTGGCTAACAAAACCATACCAAGTAGATGTCAACTTTTATGCCTAATTTTTAATGGTAATTTTTTTTCAAGAAAACTCAGTGTTTACGTCCATGTGGAAGTAGCATTATTACAACATTCAAACAAATAATTTTGGTTTTCTCTTGAGAAGTGTGGTGTGTGCTGTGGGCACTATTAGAACAAGACGTTATAGTAAAACTAACTTTAACTTTCACTGTATCATTTAGCTTTTAGTTTGGATGCTGAGCAGCCAGATTATGACTTGGATTCAGAAGATGAGATCTTTGTGAATAAGTTGAAGAAAAGAATGGACATCTCTCCTTTGCAATTTGAGGAGATGATAGACAGACTAGAAAAGGGCAGCGGTCAGCAGGTATAACGGTACTTTGAATAAAGAATTTGAAATACACGCTCTATATATTACTGTATGAAATTGACATGCTGGGTTTTACATTTAGCCAGTCAGCCTGCAAGAGGCCAAGCTGTTGCTGAAGGAAGATGATGAATTGATCAGAGAAGTATACGAGTACTGGATTAAAAAGAGGAAAAATTGTCGAGGTCCTTCACTTATTCCAACAGTGAAGCAGGAAAAACGAGATGGCTCCAGCACAAATGACCCCTATGTTGCTTTTAGAAGACGAACAGAAAAGATGCAGACACGAAAAGTAAGTGTATCAGTGCCTCCCTCAGCTTTTCTTTCTTTTCATTCTACCTCTTTGCAGAAGTTGCTTATTTAAAGCAAAAAATTTACAACATAATAAAAAATTGAATATCCTATTTTTAATTTGCAAGGGCAAAAAACATAAAATGGCTTTAGTCGCACTACTGAATGAAAGTTTATATTCACTTTTTCACTAAATTTACTGTTAAAGCTACTTAGGGTGTTGGCAAGCTGTGTATCATTGATAACCTGCACATGCTTCTCTTTGGTTTAGCATGTAACTTGTCTTTTTTTAAAATATACCTAAATATATATAACTTATTTTAATTCAGATTATTTAACTTAAATGATGTGGGAAAACACGTATTTTATGTGTCTGCAGAATCGAAAAAATGATGAAGCTTCTTATGAGAAGATGCTGAAACTGCGTCGAGATCTGAGTCGTGCAGTAACCATCCTGGAGATGATAAAAAGGAGGGAAAAAAGCAAGAGAGAGTTGCTGCATTTAACACTGGAAATTATGGAAAAGAGGTAATGTTTATTGCAAATTTGCTGCAGAAAGCTTTGGAAACTACTTTATATTTGGATTGCTGCAGATATTTGAACAGTGCGAGATTTTAAAAATAAGTTCAGACTCTGTTTCACATCTACAGGATAGCATATTCATATTTGCCTATGGAGAAAAAATAAAACACTCGGAAGTTGCTTGGGAGGGTTATTGTCATACTAAGCTACATTGTTTTATCATGTGTAGATACTTTCAAACTTAGGTATCTACTTGGTATATTATACTGGAAGAGATCATAGTTTCAAACGCAGTCATTTGAAATTGTGCATTAAGTATGTAGATTGTGGAAATCCCAGCTATTTTTAAGGCCAGTTTCAATCAATACCATTCTTCTTTGATTTAATGATCTCTATTCTTTGCAAAAAAAGCTTGATCTAATACCCTCTTGAGGAAAACAAGCATTTCATGCAGCATTAAATGTGAGAGTCATCTCCAGCTAGTGCTTCTTTTGCCATCTTGTTGATTGTCTGTGTTGTGGGCCAAATGCTCTGCCAAGTGTCGCTTTCCCAGTTGACTGAGGATCACAGTTGTAGTGTGGAGTTGTAGTTTAGGTTGATGCTTAAAACCTGAATAGACTTTTCTAGCCTAAGTGTCCATGCTTGAAAGCAAATGTTTCAAGTCAGTACCTTAAAACTGCAGAACTGACTCCTTTGTCTGGGTTTTTAGGGAGACAAGCAGAATTGGCTCTATCAGGGCACTTCTTTTAAGCCCTGAGCATTTTCAGCAGAAACAGGGGAGAGAAATCAGGAAGATTTTTCCAGTTGCTTTTTAAAGGAAATAAACTATTGAAGAGAGGAAAGACTCAAATTCTTCGCTCAGAGTAGAGAACTGCATTTCAACTCAGCATTTGTCATAGGACTTGAAATGTAATGCTTCATGGATCTGCTTATTAGTACTCTGTAATGCAAAAGAAGGAGGATTCATGAATAAGGCATTCTGTTTCACTGCTAAAACTTCTTGAATGATAAATTCTTTGAATGGTACCAGTCCCCAAGGAAAGGGGTGGGTAAACCTCTCCTTTCCTTTACAGTATTACCTTTTGGAGATGCTTTACAGAGTAGTTGACCTTTTTCATCTGTCAGCATTATTCACTGCCATGAATTTTCTGTGTTATTCATCTCCTTCTCTGGAAAAATACTTTTTGCACTTCTTGCTGATATACTGGCTGTTCCTTTAACCCCAAATTGCAAGTATTAATTTGTTTTTCTCAAATTTTTACCAGATGGATATTGTAGTCCAACAAATAAAATTTATTCTGATTTCAGGTATAATTTGGGTGACTACAGTGGAGAGATCATGTCTGAAGTCATGGCACAGCGGCAGCCACTTAAACCCACCTATGCTATTCCCATTATTCCTGTAACTAACAGCAGTTCTTTTAAACACCAAGAAGCTATGGAACTGAAAGAATATAAAGTTAAAGTAAGTCATGTCAATAACCGAGTTACTGTTCATGCTGTGAACTGTACAAAATACACCATTTTAGGATTGGAGGAGGGAGGAAGCTTTTTGGAACTGGCAATAGGGAAGCAAAGCGCAAGTGAAATAAAATAGCTTTGTTCTGTTGGAGTTTCAAGGATTACAGATTACCAGCATCCCTCAAGATAGAAATAAAGGAAGTACAGACAAATTGCATATAAAAGGATACATGCAATTGTGTTTTTATTCAGGAGGATGGAAATATTTTTCTTTACTACTGTCCATAAAGTTGGGATGTCCTGAACAAAACTATATTTCTTATCATTAGGCATTGTATAAAGATAGAACTAATGATGTCAATACCATTCATTTATTGTTCTAAGCTATGTAGTTGATTTAATGTGGAGGGTTATGGTTTGTTTTGTTTCTGAAATATGATTTATTGATAATTTTCCCCCTGCTGTATATCTTTGGTTTAATACTTAAGTGAAGTATCAAATAATCTTGTTTGATTTAGACAGCTGACAAGTACTTTTCTCCCTGCAGGCTTTAATTTTGTGTCATACAAACCATAGCTACAGTGCCAACAACTGAGCATGTTAAATAGGTCAGGTGACACAGGATAAAGGCTGAGGTATAATTTGAATTTTAAACCAAGGCAACTTGTAACTAAAGAATATCCAGAGGCTGTTCTGAATTTGACAAGGTGGCTTTAATCAGTGAATTCTTCCACTGGTAGTAAAGCATTGTCCTTGTGATTGCTGGTGTGTACTTGCTTATCAGTGATGTTGGATCAGTGCAGTGTCTCACAGCTTGGAAACTTGGGAAATACTCTTAAACTTGACTTTGCATAGTATGAGGAAACATCTTTAATTTTTAGAGATTTTTGCAAGATTATAGGTATCTTTGACAAGTCTATTTTTGCTTAAGTACCATTGCTTGGTACTTAGTAATACCCTGACACTGCATAAATGGCTGTCAATTAAAAATGCTAGGAAATAAAAAAGGTGCTCCACAGATATCATGATATATATTTTGGTCTCCTTCTCCAAAGTAGTACTGTTACCTTAACTACTAGTGAGTTACGTAACATAGATAGAGCAAACAGTGCTTGATTCCATGTTGTCTGTTCAGTGTTTCAGTTACTGGAAATGAAATTCAGGCACTCTGAAATGACTGTTTTACTAGAACATGGTAAAGAGATTAAATCATGTTGTTAGCTTACTTACACAAGAGTTTACTTAAACTCCTATTTTAATGTAATTTTCTTCTATGTAATTTTACACTGTTTTCATTTTTCTTGCAGCAAGATAAACCTGATGTTATTAGACCCAAAAGAAAGTACGAGAAGAAACCAAAAGTCTTACCTTCGTCCGCTGCTGCTACTCCTCAACAGACGAGTCCTGCTGCACTGCCAGTCTTTAATGCTAAAGATTTGAATCAGTATGATTTTCCTAGCTCAGATGATGAACCTCTTTCCCAGGTAGGACCTCTAGTGTTTTGCACTGCTCTTTGGGAAAGAGCAGAAGTAAAACTCAGGAATTTTCTAATACCTCTCCTCATATGCCACTCTCACCCCGCCCCCTCTTCACAGGTTTTGTCTGGTTCTTCGGAGGCTGAGGAAGAAAATGATCCCGATGGTCCTTTTGCCTTCCGTAGGAAAGCAGGCTGTCAGTACTACGCTGTAAGTAGAATTTCCTTGTGCATTGTAAGATAGAGTGTCACTGTGTGAAAACATCTTGTGTTTAATTGTTTAAAATTATTTTAAGCCTCATTTAGACCAACCTGGCAACTGGCCGTGGAGTAGCCCTAAGGAGGGAAGATTAGGAGATGTGCGTTACAGATACTGCTTAACCACTCTCACAGTCCCCCAGAGGTGTATTGGGTTTGCACGAAGACGGGTTGGCCGTGGTGGAAGGTAAGTGCTGTGTAATTGTTGCTGGTTTTAAAAATAAAATTAAATCAGTAAGATGCAAAGAAGAACAAAGTCTAAAAAAACCCCAAAAATTAAAAAATTGAAGACATCACAGGGAGATTAGCTTGCTAATGTATCTGACTTTTGTTTTGCGCTAGTGGAAGCTGTCTTAGTAATGTTTTCTTAAATAGTTCTTGGGGTTTTCTATTGCTTGCACTCCTATTTATGGCATGAAAATGCATGTATATCTTCAGTTGTGATTGGCTTGTTTTTAAATTGTTTGCATAACTATCCTCAAATAGTGGCATTTCAAGATACTAAAAATAGTATTTTGAAAAAATGCTTTTCAGAGTTCAGACGGTATTGGGTGATTTTTGGGAGAGATGCTTAGAAACGATAACTTAAATTTCAAACGTTGTGAAAAATATAAAATAATTACCTATTTCAGGCATTTTGCTTTTAACAATTTTTCTGAAAACAATTTATAAATCGTTGAGTGTGCAAGTATGTGATGTCTTTAAAAAATAGTACATTTGTATTAAATTTTTATTTAAAGTAAGGATGTGATTTGCACTTCATATTTATGCTTAGCACCTCTCCACATATTATTAGTGAGCCATCTTTGCCAATCAGCAAAGTTGGAAGGAGATCTGATGGCTCTTACTGGGTGGTTTCCAAGGGGATTTGGATGTTCATTAGTAACATTCCTACTGGTTTGGGATGGTTGTAGGTATAGTTAGTATATATGGGAGTAAGGATTTGGAAATGAAGTTACTTTTTAATCACTTTTTGCTTAAGCAGTGTTATTCTTCAGGTCTTTTTGTTTTAGTTCTGTGTGTTGAAGCGTCTCAAATAAAAATGTGATGTTGTACCTCAGCTCTTCTTCAGACAGTAGACACTAGAATATAACTGAATAAATACCTAAATACTCACTGTGAAGTAATAGGTGGTCATGCATTGTGTCAGGGGAGCATGTATGTGTGCGTTGGCTTGTTCTAGAACACTTTTGTGTAGCTTTTTTTATCCTTTTGTCATCCACAAGCTCACATGTTAAACTGATGACTTCCTTGGTGTTTTCTTGCCGCAGTGTAATTGTGCATTGTTCTGTTTTAGGGTGCTACTAGACAGAGCGCATTCGGACTACGATAGTGCATTTCATCATCTGGATTTGGAAAGCTTTTCCTCATCGCAACACTCTTCAATCAGTCAATTTGCCAATACCTCAGAAACAAATACCTCGGACAAATCTTTCTCAAAAGACCTCAGTCAGATACTAGTCAATATTAAATCATGTAGATGGCGGCATTTTAGGCCTCGGACACCATCCCTACATGACAGTGACAATGATGAACTCTCCTGTAGGAAATTATACAGGGGTTTAAATCGAACAGGCACAGCACAACCCGGGACCCAGACATGCAGTACCTCTATACAAAGTAAAAGTAGCAGTGGTTCAGCACATATTGGTATGTCTATTTTAACAAACTTGCTTCTACAAGTTTTAAATTTATGTCAGAAAATCCAGAATATCATTAGGTCATCCATATTTTACATTGTGGTGTATTTTGATGGTAACAGCCTATCTTCAAGTGCTTCTTTTTTTGCTACATTGAATTTGTTTGCATTTTTTCTAACGGTAGTGTACTGCATCTGAGATTTATGCAAATGCTACAATGGTATGTAATTACAATTGTCGAAACATAAAAGGTGAAATGACAGTATTGTGTAGGGTTTCAGTTCACTGAATATTTGGATTTTTTGAAATTAAAAATACATTAATTGAAATGTTAGTATAAATATTATGTACCAGATTTTTTCTAGTACAAGGTCTGGCAGTGATGGGAAATGTTTAGGCAAAATGTTTGCATTTAGAGTCCCAGAATGCTATGAATTCTTACTTGAACTTAAATGCCATTTTCCAGCCAAAGAGTATCTAGCCCACCCTCACTGATACATCTGCCTATGCTTAGCAAAACTCTTGGACTAATCACCTCTACATCTTGTCAGCAAGTGGCAGATTACATCTTATAGAATCTAATTACAGATTTGAGGATCTGACTCTGAAAAAATGTGATGTGTTAGTGGTTTTTAATTGGAACACTATTGGATAGCATCACTCTTGCTTTTTCTCACTGGAAGACTGGTATTTATATGGTTAGAATGGAACTTACCAACTCATCAAAATTCATGAGTTACTTACTGTAAATGTCATCTTTTTATAGAAGGTTAAAGTGATGTCGTTTTTATATAAAACAATCTTAGAAGTTCACCATGGTTTTGTAAGGAGTATCTTGAATCATATTTTCCTTGCCATTTTGAATTATGGCTTTGGAAATCAATCAGAAAACCTGGATAATGTAGGAGTGCAGTGAGCAGAGATGCATATACCTAATAAACTAAGTTGTGGGTTGTTTTGGTGATTTGCTTTAAAGACTGTTACACTGGTTATCAGATAACTTTAATTTTCTATATGCTACTATAATCTATACCTTCCCTCCTGTATCAGGTTTTGAGGCTTTTTCCTGAAAATTCTTTCTCCTTGCATTTGTAGAATTAGTGAGCAGCAGTTGTTTGCTGCTTTATTTCAGGCTTCCTCTCCATGCTGTCCTAGAAGTAGGTCCTTGCCCCCATGCCCGTTTCTTTTTTCATGATTCTTCTTGCTGGAAATGTACTAGGGCTAAAACTGATGGTTCTTATGGTTTGTGATCTTAGCATCACTTTTGGTGTTTAAATTCTGCTCTTTCACTGGCTTGAATCAGTAAAACAAGTCCGGAAGGGAATGAGGGCATTCTCTGCCTGGTAGCCAGGCTGAACTGTGATAAATGGCAGCCAGATGAGGAGAGTGAAAACAAAACTAATGTGTGTTGAATAGACTGTAAATACACTGCAAAGTATTCATGGACAGTGCTTTACATTTGGAAGTCATGTAGACTTGAAAAATCAGCTAATGGAGTTTAAAGTTCATGTCTGTGTGTGTGTCTGTATAAATAAACACACACACATCCTTCTAGAGTGTTTTTCCCCTGAAATAGATGGTAAGGATATTTATCTACATCATTTAGGAATTAAATGGAATTATGTTGATGAGTCTCATAGAAGGTTTTAATTGTGTGGTTGCATATTGAGGCCTGTGGGAAAGTAATACATACTGGTGTAAGTACCTGGTATAATACATTCATTTGTGCTTGGAATTCTGTGAAAAATATTTAAGTATTCCAAGCTTTTCAAAATACAAATGTGGAGTTTAGTTTCATAATTTTGCTAGGATCTGGTACAGAAATTAAATGTTTGATAAAAAAATACAGCTGTCTGTATTCATAGGTATACTTTAAATTGGTTACCAGAGTCTTTTCATAGTCACTTGTTATTAACATAACCAGGTAGATTTTATCAATATAATTATAAATCTTAATGATGATTCTTGTGGCATTGGAGTGCATAGAAGTCTGTGTGTGTGTGGCGTACTGTTGATCACCTGTTCAGGTGTAAATGTTTGTAAGGAGCACAGTCTGCTTTATCTTGGTACCAGCGTGGTTTTACTGGGGTTTTCTTTCCATTTTCTAAAAGGATGCTGTGAGATACATTGTCTATACAGATCACAGGCGTGTTCAGACCTCTCATGTCTGACTTTGACTACTTCAGAGTTGCCTGTCAGTGGGGCTGCAGCTGCTGAGTTCTGTCTTTGTTCTTTCTGTAGCCAGTCCTGTAAAGAACCTCAGGTGCCTAACAGCCCTACTGATGTTTTTGTAGTAGTTACTATTGCAGCTTAACAACCCTGTAGGGTTTCCCTATTGCTTTTTCTTAGTTGTTTTTAAAGCTGGGAATTTGTGGGTGTGGACGTTTTAGGTTTGTTTCTCTTTGACTTTTAGATTTTTGAAGTGGCAGTTGGTCTTTTGTCAGAAAACACTTATTAATACGTCTGTATTTTAAAGTCATATTATCCTTTCACTGCTACTGTAAGTTTTGGTCAAAATGTATTACTTACTTTTAAGATGTTCATCCTGGGATTCTATAGTGACCAACAGAGGTGGTCATGTTGCCATGTTTATTATGTGCCATCACAAGTGGTTTTGATTTCCCTACTAAGAAAGTCTTGAGCTTTTTCTGCCTTGCATGATGCAGACATGCTGCCTACATGGAACAACTGCTGTGGAAAATACTTTCCTTGGGTCTGTTATATGTGGCCAGCAGGGCCATGAGGTTGAGATGGTATCTCAGATCTTCTGTTAATGAGAGGATAGGTTACAAAAGCTGTGCTGTAACATACCATTCTCTGGCTACAGGGGGCCTTGATTTTCATCCTGAAGACCAGAGAGAGGTTTCCCCAGAGCTGGGCATTTTATAAACATTTTGGAGTGCCTTTGATCCTGAAGAAATACAATTGATTCTCATTCTGGCTTTCAGAGTACTCAGTATTAAAGATTTGTGAAAGATGGTGCATTGAGATTTTGTGTGTAAACTGAGAAGGGGTGTCTAAAAGTCCTTTACAGGTTACCTGAACACTTGTGGTGTGCTTAAGGCTAGACTTTGGCAGCAGGAGCAAGTGGCCAAGTAGCATCACTTGTGTAGAGGGTGGTTCCTTCTGATCTTACTGAAGAATTATGAAAAAGTATCCTTTGCCCTCTTGTGAGAAGAGCTGATTAAAAGGTCTTAACACGTTACTCAGAACACCATTAAAAAGGAAGCAAGAACATTAAAGCATTATTTTTGTGGATAATTGACTTGTGCAGCAGCATAATTGCTTCAGTAAAGGAGCCTGTATTGCTGGCGGTGTCAGGTTTCTCAGGCATAATCCTCAGAGATGGAGTGTACAGTAGGTATAAGTATTGAGCTGAAGTGTTTGTGTCCCCTGTTGATTGATTTGGTTCTGCCAGGCACATAGCAGTCTTTGACCTCCATCACTTAAGAAACTGCCCTTTGCTGGAGATATTGTATTAAATATGTTGCGTTCATATTTTTGAATGCTTGGATCTCATAAAAAAAAGTTAGAGACATTTAAAGTTGCACACATGTATCATTCCATTTCAACCTTATGTTTAGGAAGCACAGCAGACATACCTGCCACTAGTGAAATACTGGGGCACTGGTTCCCAGGCTCTACTAAGAGCAGGCAGCAGTCTTGCGTTCTGTTCTTTTCTGCCTTCTTCACCCAGAAGCTGGTTCACTTTGAAAACAGTGTCTGAAAGATGGAAGGGCTGAAGAGGCTGACAGTTGACTGGAGCTGCTTAACTGAGTTGAGAAATCACACTTTGAGAAGAAGCCTTACTGAAAACTGTTAGGTTTTGTGTTTGGGATTGTATATATGAAATATATGTACTATATATGAAAAGCTGTGGGTATCCAGAATACTGTCAAATGCCTTGCATTTTCTTGTAAACTAGACATTTAGGTGATGAGATGCAAATTGTGCATTTCTGTTCAGTAACTTCTACTGTGGGAGTTCCATAGAAATAACATTATCCCCATTAAACTTGCATGCTTTTTTTGGACCTCTTCATCTGCTTTTCAAAAGCAGTTTTGTATGCTTGGGGATCTAGTAGGGTAGTGAGCCGTGCTTCCATTTCCCAAATATGTAATGTTGGCTGTTGGATCTGTACTTGTTCAGGCTGGAGAAGAGAACAGAAAACTTTGGGGTGACCTAGTTCAGACCTTCCAGTATCTGAAAAGAGCCTACAAGAAAGATGGAGAGGGACTTTTTAAAAGAGTGTGTAGTTATAGGGCATGGGGGAACTGAGTAAAACTGAAAGAGAGTAGGTTTAGATTAGAAGAAATTCTTTGGAAGAAATTCTTTACTGTGGGGATGGTGAGGTACTGGTACAGGTTGCCTGCCCAGAGAAGTTGTAGAAGCCACATCCCTGGAAGCATTCAAGGCTAGGTTGGATGGGGCTTTGAATCTGCCCTAGGGGAAGGTGTCCTTCCCCATGGCAGAGGGTTTGGAACTAGATGATCTTTAAGGTCCCTTCCAACCTAAACCAGTCTGATTCTATATTGTTTTTTCATGTTGTCATTAAGGTGTTATACTTGATGCCAGATTTTAGATAACCTTTTCCCAGAAAGAAACAGGAGGAAGCTTCTCAATCCTTGTGGCAATTCCTTGTAGCAACGTGGAAGGACTTGTCCACAGCTTTCATGCCATCACTAGCTGTGTTTAGAAGTTTTTATTTAACCCTTGTATCTGTAGTATTCTCAACTGCTCTGTTACTGTTTTCCCTTTTTTGAAATGCTTCTTTCACATTACAGGATAAACTTGGTAATGAAAAAATACTGAAGTTTATAATGGCCACTTGCAATTATCATTGGAATTTAACAGTCTTGGCTCAGCTGTGATTGAGCTGTTGAGATCCTAGTTGAAAAGCAATCGCCTCAAGAGTAACAGATGTTTATAGCCCATCCTAAACTTAGTTGAAGGAGAAAATATTCTTTAGTCTGGGAAATGTGACTGTGGATGCGGAAGAGTTGGTGCTTTTTAAAACACCTGAGCACTTCCAGAGACTTCCAGATTTTGTAGTCTTACTAGATCTGCCCATTCACTTTCAATTCAGTTGGAGTAAAACTTTGCTCCAAAGCTGAGCGTCTCTGGGCTTGTACCATCCCATGCAAGGATGGTCACATTTGTAACTGCAGTGAACTGTGTGTACCCTAACTAGCGTGTGACATTTTGGTGGAAACATATTTTAAGAACAATGAGCAGACAAGTAAAAGTGCATAGGAAGGTTTCTAGCTTTCATTCGATGGCTAGTAAAAAATCCTTATTAATAATTTTCTATCTGTCTTCTGCTGCCAAGTAGGGAGTGCATAGACATTATATCTAGTTTATAATTTCTCCAGTTCTGATGTTAGGAGTTTCACACTTCAGTTCTGTTGGGCTGAAATAAAAAGCTGTTATAGTAATAATCAAAGGCAAAATGATTCATGTTCTCATAGTGTGTCATAATGCCATGTTTAAGTAAAACCGATCTTGAACTTCTTTTCAGAAAGTGAAACATCTTTGGGCCTGGTGCATCAAATACTAAATCACACTGATGGCTCTAAGTCTCTCCAATCTTCTGAATTCACTGGTGAGAATTTGCTATACAGTAGAAAATCTTTAACCAGGCACTGTAAGCCAGATAACATCTCTCATAAGATAGAGACTTAAAAATGTGATGTTCTGGATTACTTAGCTTTGTGACTGATGTTTGCTTTGCATGCACTTTGGCATTTGTAACCACTAACTGTTGTCTTATACAGTAGAGATGTGATGCTCTCATATATTTGCCTTACGAAGACATTGTAACATATCATCTTTCCACACACTTCAGCAGTTCTCTAGTTTATTGAATTTCTGAAAAAGTTTGGAAGCTTTAGTTAGCGAACTTTCTTCTGATCAAAACTGCCTTTTTAATGGTTATCACCTCCACTGGAAGGATCATGTAATCTAATATTCTATAAATGGATTAGAGAAGTTCTTTAAACCTAGTGTAGTCTTAATGTTTCAGTTTTCCCACTGAAATATCATTTCTGCTCTTGAGAACAGATACTTAACTTGTTATGAAACAGCTTTGAAGCTACTGTAATTTAAGTATCTAATTCTTAAGATGTTTAGCAGGACTGAAACACTTGTCAAAAGGTTTAATTATGCTGCTTGAGTCTCTCAGTATTAACATTTTTTAAAACTTTATTAGAGAAGAAAAAAGCTTACCTAGCTAGATCATTGTGTTTACTCCACAAAGCTTACTCCGTTTGCCTGGCAAATTTAGGGAGCATCTTCCATTCCAGAAATGGAGAAGAATGCCAGTAGAGGGACCAGGAGCTCACACGTGGATTTTCTGCTTTCTGGGGTATGCTCCCTGGAGTTTTTTTTAGGAAACTGGTTATTGTTGTCAACTTAAAAAGAGTCTGTATTTTCCTTCTTGAGGGAAGCAAAGTAAGAAGCGAGTGACCTCACAGTAAAATTTGCAGCCATGGTCGGGAGCGGAAGCTGTGGCTGTTGATTGTACAAAGGCCCATCTGTTCATACAGATGGCACAGCCAGCCCCCCACAGACACTTGCTTGTCACTGGCTTTGGCCACTTCTGGGAAGAACTTGAGTTTTCAGAGAAGCTAAATGTAAGCTGCAGCACTGTATGGCTAGTACATGTTAAATGTTGTGGTACAATCAGTGAGCACTATTAGAATACTTGTGTTGCAGTATAAAACTGCTGCAAATTATGGATCTTTGAAAAGTCCATTGGCAGTATCACTGTTACTCTGTGCTCTGAAAAGCAATACCTGCTGAATATCACCATCCCATAGAATTTGGTTGATATGTAAGCAGAATCATGCAATTGAAAAATTTTATTCAGTGGCTTAGTTCAAGCAAAAAATAGATATGTCATTATCCCAAAGAGTACAAATACTTATAGAAGTGATTGTAGAGAAACACATTCATAGTGCAGTGTGAAATAGTTCTGTTTTTAATAAAACAGGATTTGTAGCTGTCACTAAGGAGATACTGAGTAATTTATCCTGTCAGTCAGTATCAGTAATGTACAGGGTTTTGTTCCTTGTACTCAAAGCTGAAAACTCATGAAGTTTTTTCTTCTTTCATTCCTTTTCTGGTCTGTAAGCCCATAAATATTTCGTTGCTGCCAAAGTACAGCACCAATACAGTTGCAGAATATTTGTGTGTGTGTGTTGTCCCAAGCTGTTAAATGAAGACGATAACAGCATAACATCATGTAATGACAGCAGATATGAAGGTTGTCTCACCTGAAATGTTTCCCCTTGATATAGTGTGCTGCAAACAAGCATGAAGCATTTGTATAGCCAAGTCTCTTGGTAAAGAGTTGCCCATCTTTTGGTAACCATCTTGAGATGTGAATAACTTCAGGCAGAGTTGTGATTAAAGGTTCCTCATGTTTAAGGTTAGAAAAGGAGTTGGGCTAGGTTAACTTAAGAGTCAAGTGACTTGCATGAATTACTGAAGGTGTCTTGGAAAGTATGTTGAAGTTTTGTTGCAAGATACAGCTGTTGGCTGTGAAAGACAGTTGAGAGATTCTGAAATGGTAATATTCTTATTTATTGTGTATTAGTAGTGATGGTTGAGATTTGCCCCTTTACCCATCACTGTATGGTGATTCTGTGTAGTGGATGAAACTGGGTGTTGCATCACTGTTTAACTTGGTAAATCTTAAATAGTCATTACTGTGTGATGGAACCATGACCACTGAGGTTGGAGCATGCTGTATGAGAAGAGTCTGTAAGCACTGCATCCTTGTTTGGGGCTGCTGAAGCAAGGGCCTGTCTTAAAGTCTCATGTGTGATCTTTAAACCTTGTTTTGTTTTGTCCGCTTTTTAAACTTCAAGCTGTTATATGACTTTCTGTTGCTTTGCTCATGTTATTTAAAGCCTTAAATATCTCCAGTAACGTCAGGAATCTGTAACTCTGTGTAGTGTAGCAATACTGAGTTACCAGAAATGTGGTTACTGATTTAAATGTTCAGAAAAGTTCTGGGCTTGCTGCTTGCCTGCTCATTTTTTTCCAGGCAGGTAAAGAGCAGTGTATGGCAAAAAAGACATTGGCATTCATTTTTTGTACTTCTTCTACATGCGCTGTTTTTCTTTTGACACACATGAAAGGACACAGCTGAAAACCTTTCTCGTTTTTATAACAAAAATGAGAGAAGAAAGCTTTTGGAAGAAGCTTTTTAGGGATACTCACTGGTTTTTTTTTTGGATGAACTGATGTTAGCAAGAAGCTGAATTTGGCACCCATCCACTTGCATCAATGCCACATTGCAGGCAAGCAGAAAGTATTCTCTGCAAGCCACATAACACATTACTAGCATGTTTTTGTGCAGCAGCACATATTGTTTGAATTGATTCTTTTAAAAAAAGACAGCTGAACTTAGACTTGTTATTTGAGAAGCTCAGGCTTGTACCTGCAGATGTAGAGGTACAGTCAGTACACCTGTGACTTCGCTGTGCTGAGCATATGTATTTCCCCAATTCCAGTCACACTTGGGTGCCACAGGAAATGAATAGGTAAGGTTACATAGGTGAAAGTACTTTCATGTAAAGTACATACAAATGGGTTTTTAAACACATAGGAATGACAGTTTTCAGAAGCAGCTTATATCTCACAATCAGTATGTTTATTTTTTTCAACTGAAATGTAATGTGGACTGTAGTCTGAGAGCAGGAGGGGAAGAAACCCGATGGTAGAGTAAACAAAATACATGATGGCTTTTAACGGAAGAGGAATAAAGTAATGCTGTCCTAGTTTGCGGGTCTTCAGAAGAAATTTTGATTTGGATAGTTCACAATAGTAGCAATGTTCTCATTAAAACCTTCAGTGTTGTGTTTCTTTAGCATGGAGAGGGAAGACCTGGCTTATGTAATAGCAATCTATAACCTGTTGTGGTACGTTAGCATCTCTGTCTATGGAATGGAAAAGGAATATCAATCAGATTATTTTAGGAGGCTGTAGATTGCAGCAGCCCTTTCTAAGCAGTATTGCCTTTCTAAACCGGAGGCAGCTGATTCAGAATTTCATAGTAAACCCGATAGTGTTGTAAGTAATACTTTGAAATGTCTGTTAGACTTTTATTTTTAATAAGGGAAGCACCAAGAACGTTACTGAGCGTTTAAGCTAAATTGAAAAAACCTGAAATTAGTTGTTCTTGAGTGTATTTTCCAGGTACTGTTTTTAAATGGAGGAGGAGCAGGTGGAATGTAGATGAGGATGATGGTGGTAGTAGAGGTCTTCTGTCACTTGTTTCCTTTGACAGCTGTACAGCTTTCCAGAGTGGTGAGAAACATACAGCTCTAAGGGTCCCAGGCTGTTAAAAAGAAAATAACTGATGTACAATTTCAAAAATAGAGCTTTTCAAAATGTCACTTCTGGAAAGAATAGACTGCTTCCAGCCATTATTTATCATAGTTTTTCCTAAACAAACACAGCTCATCTCTATAAGCTTCATTTGCTGCTGCTGTAAAAGAAAGCAGCATTTTGGAGGTGGTTAAACCAACACAGGTGATTTTGTTTACCTCAGCTCTGTTTTATAGCTAAAATCTTAAATATACTTAGGACTGAAAACTGAAATGAACTACTAATTTCACTTAAATAGTGACAGGTAAGGTGATTGTGATGGTGGGAGCTTTAATCATAGTTAAAGATGGTGGTACAGCATAACCCTTTTTGCCCGTTTCTTCTTTGTCATTCTGTGGGTTGTCTTTGTTTACATCACTTAAGCAATCTATTCCTAAGCAATATATTTACAGTGCTATACTACAGAATAAAATACCTTGTTCATAGAATCTACTGAGTTGGAAGAGACCCATCAGTATCATCAAGTCCAGCTCCTGTCCCTGCACAGGACACCCTGATAAATCCTACCATAAGTAAATAAAAGGAGCCTTCAATGTCACTGTCACTATGTTGGCTAAATGTATGTTGATACTAAATTTTAGGGTTTGAAAAAATATATATCTCTCAGTACCAGAACAGTATATCCATTTTCCTCCCTCTGTTACTGCTGCTCAGCTTTCTACCTGTTAGTCTTTTTGTGCTAAAGCTTTCTTGCTATAACTTGTGTTGGATGGCAGCTTAAAAAAAATCTAAAGGAGTTGTAAATTTTATTTTTAGTTAAAATTAAACAGTCATCTCCTTGAGTATTTGGTCAGTAAATTCTAGTTTGTTTGGTTTGGGGGTGTTTTTTTTGGGTGTTGTTTTTTTTTTTTTTTTTGGTTGGTTGGTTTTTATGGCTTTTTGTTTTGTTTTGTTTTTTTTGTAAGGACATTTATGAATGAGGTTGCTACTTTTAAGATATTCTCCTAGGAATAATTTTTAAATATTGCAGTGTTACTTAACTGTAGAAGTAATTGTAAGTAATTTGTTGCTTGTGGCAATATAAATAAGTGCTGCATCCTTACTTGCTCAGAGATGTTACTTATCAGAAAAGGTAATGTGAATGTAACCGCTGAGTAAAATTTTATAGCTTCAAGTGTTCAAATAGGAAACTGCTGGTCATAATTTCAGTGCAATTTCTAGTACTTACTGGAAGTAGTTTGAATAATATTTGACAAATACACCAGGAAAATGCATGCTCAGCAGTGTGTGCTCTGATGTTTCCAAATATTGCAGCCATTTATACTGACTTGTTAATCAAGTTTATACATGAGGTATAATTGGTCTTTAGAATCCTGTTGTATCCAGAAGCAGGACTTTATTATGGTTTTGATGTAAACGTGTTTCCTTCAGGCAAGCAATCCTGAAGGAGTAGATTAACAAAAGATTCTTAAAAATTTCAGTTTGTGAACAGGACTTAAGTGTGATAGTGATTTGTTGCCAAGCAGTAGTGAACTTCCCCAAAAGTGTGACTTCCAGTGCATTCTTGAAGTATGAGTACTCTTTACAGCACATATTTGGGAACATTTGTACAATCTGAATATAAAATGGAAGGAAAATCTGAAAAGTTTCTCTTTTGCAAGGTTAAATTCAAACTTTAACCTTGATTCAGTTTATAAATTGAAAACTGAGACTTTATTTTATTTTGGAAAAGTAAACTAAAACAAAAAATGCTTGCGCTGAAGTTAATCAATGATTCTGCTGCACCATTGGGCATCCCCTTCTCAATCTGTACAAATTATGCTTCATCAGTTTCATACCTGTGGGTTAAATGGATAAAATTCTGCCTGACTTGTGATGCACTGACTACTGAGTCCCTTTCAAAGATTTTAAAGGGAAGGATATAGTTCTGAAATTCAATATTGATGGAGTTACTTGTACATGTGCAGGTATGAACAAAAAGGGTGCTGTACAGCAATAGCCTGCACAGTTGTGAGCATGCCCAACTTGATGTTTTCAATTGAAACTAAATCTTCGTTGTAGGCCCTTGCTGCCTTCAGAATGCTGTCAGTGAGGGGTGCATTGCAGTTGCCAAGTTTGGCATATAAATCTATTTCACTAATAATGCCAATACTGTAGTCGCACAAGGTGAAAACAGTGATGCTGTTTCTACTTAATCATTCTTTTTAATCTCTTTTTAAAGAGTTTTTGGTGGGGCCAATTGCATTTTGGTTCCCTTCTCCCTCTCCTTTTTTAGTATCTTGAGATAAAGTCAGTTAAAGCCTATATACTAAACAAACAAAAAGAGAAGCTGTTTGGACAAAAATTTCTAGGAAGAGGCCAGCCTTTTTGACATTAAGGTGCATTAAGGCTCTTAGGAACTTGTGGTAGTTTTTGGGGGTGGGGGGGTCTAGGTTTATGCAGTAGATGTATTTATATACACAACTCCTACATATTTTGATACAGTATTTTCTCATTTTATATTTTGTTCAGCATTTACAGCCGAACAATACCAGCAACATCAACAGCAACTGGCACTAATGCAGAAACAGCAGCTTGCACAAATTCATCAACAGCAAGCAAATAGTAATTCCTCTGCCAACACATCACAGGTGAGGGATTTGTCTGTGCTATGATTTATCCCTCATTGTTTCCCACCAGGGTTCATCTCTAATTGTCAACTGTTGCCATAGAACCTTGAAACTAACCAACAGGAAAGTGGCTTTCGCCTGAATCTACATCATAGCCATTCTGTAAAGTGTTTAGAAGGGACACTGCAGGTGAGTGTGGCAGGCATTGCCTCTGCTCCCTCTTAACAAAAAAAAAAAAAGAAAAGATGGATCGGTCAATTAATGAAATTTTCAAAGCCTTAGAAATATGAATTGCAGAAATCTCCAGCCATGTCATCATCCTCTTGTCATTGGGGGATTTTCAGAGCAGAATTTTAGTTAATTAAAGCTAGCTCATACACATGTCCTCCATACAGCTGTGAAAGTGTCTAATATTCATAAATATGTAGGGAGATTGCAGTGGTGATGGACACATGAAAAAGTTCAGAAGTTAAGTTTGCAATCTGAACCTCCAAGTTGCTGAATTGAGTTTGGAGTTTCATGAGAACAGGTTGATCTGTGAACAGTGTTGTTACATAGAACTTCGGAAATCAGCTTCTTAGTGTTATGAATAGTTGTGGGAATATCGTCTTGGTTGTTTTAACAGAGCTAAAAGTGCATGGTAATACAAAAAAATCACGGTTGAGATTTTAACCAGCTTTACCAAATGCTGATGATTTGATCTGAAAGAATGACTGGTCCACAGTTCTGATTTATTGGTGTATTGATGTTTGTTTTACTAGGTTTTGTGTAGCTTTAAAATGGGGAGAGTACTGACAGTTTAGAAGCATCAATCACATATATTTGCCACCATTGTTCTTTTTAGGGTTTTGTTTCCAAGACACTGGATTCTGTTAGTGCTCAATTTGCTGCTTCAGCTTTGGTTACATCAGAACAGCTGATGGGATTCAAAATGAAGGATGATGTGGTGCTTGGAATTGGGGTGAATGGCATTCTTCAGGCCTCAGGTATGCAACTGTTTGACAGAATTTGATTGCATGATGATTTTTGCAGTGAAGACGTGTCTGTTTGGAGTTGAGTCTTTTCTGAAAAATGACGTTAGCGCTATTTTTTTCTGTTGCAGGAGTGTACAAGGGCTTACACCTCAGTAGTACTACACCTACAGCACTTGTCCATACAAGTTCATCATCAACAGCAGGTTCAGCCTTGTTACAGCCTTCAAATATAACGCAGACTTCAAGTTCCCACAGTGCACTGAGTCACCAAGTAACTGCTGCCAATTCTGCAACAACTCAGGTTCTGATTGGGAACAACATTCGATTAACTGTACCCTCATCAGTTGCCACTGTAAACTCTATTACCACGCTCAATGCACGGCATATACCTAGGACTTTAAGTGCTGTTCCATCATCTGCCTTAAAGCTGGCTGCAGCAACAAATTGTCAGGTGCCCAAGGTTCCAGCTTCATCCTCTGTGGATGCAGTACCAAGGTAGGGGTTTTAGATCTGCTTATGTTTTTCCAGTATTAGATATCTGGCTTTAAATTAATGTGCGTAGTGGTGATCAAAAAGAGATACTTGGGGAGGAGTCCAAGAATAGACAGACTTTTTACATTGGTAAGTTTTCCAGGTTGTTCTGCTAGTCACCAGGTGAAAAATAAGGTTTAGCTCAAAAGAGGAATTTATGATGTTACAGTACTGTGGCAAATAAAAAATCTCCACTGTTGAGTTGAGCTGTTGGTTCTAATGTTCTATGTGAAGGCTGAACTACTCTAAAGTTAAATACGAGTCTGTCCTTTAAAAGTAAGCCTGCCAGGAATGAGCATAGGATAGTATTGGTCCAGCTATGTTCAAGGGTGTTCGTATGATTTGAACACTGCAGAAAAACTTCAGATGATGTATTATATTTTTGTGCCTCAAAATATGAGAAAAATGTCCCATTGTTTAGCTATAAAAAAGCATTTTATTTCTAAATTTCTAGCTTTAATTGCTGT